>NC_082595.1:34096698-35346698 GCF_030936135.1 Gavia stellata
TAGGAAGCGATGATACGTCTGGACCTTTGCATGTCTAAACAAGTTCAGAGCCCAAGTGTTTGTGGTTCGTTTTAGAGGTTACCAGTGGGAGATGAGGACCAGCAACATTTTTCGGGGCTGGCGCCTTTAGTGTAGGAGCAGTCGCTGGACGTTCACAATTTCTGTGTTGAGCTCTGACGAGAATTAGAGAGAGGAATTGATGATACGTCTGGACCTTTGCGTCTCTAAACAAGTTCTGAGCCCAAGTGTTTGTGGTTCGTTTTAGAGGTTACCAGTGGAAGATGAGGACCAGCAAGAGCTTTCAGGGCTGGCACCTTTAGTGTAGGAGCAATCGCTGGACGTTCGCAATTTCGGTGTTGAGCTCTGACGTGAATTAGCGAGTGGAAGCGATGATACGTCTGGACCTTTGCGTGTCTAAACAAGTTCAGAGCCCAAGTGTTTGGGGTTCGTTTTAGAGGTTACCAGTGGGAGATGAGCACCAGGAAGAGCTTTCAGGGCTGGCACCTTTAGTGTAGGAGCAATCCCTGGACGTTCGCAATTTCGGTGTTGAGGTCTGACGTGAATTAGCGAGAGGAAGCGATGAGACGTCTGGACCTTTGCATATCTAAACAAGTTCAGAGCCCAAGTGTTTGTGGTTCGTTTTAGAGGTTACCAGTGGGAGATGAGGACCAGCCACATTTTTCGGGGCTGGCACGTTTAGTGTAGGAGCAGTCGCTGGACGTTCACAATTTCGGTGTTGAGCTCTGATGTGAATTAGCGAGAGGAAGCGATGATACCTCTGGACCTTTGCATGTCTAAACCAGTTCAGAGCCCAAGTGTTTGTGGTTCGTTTTAAAGGGTACCAGTGGGAGATGAGGACCAGCAAGAGCTTTCAGGGCTGGCACCTTTAGTGTAGGAGCAATCGCTGCACGTTTCCAATTTCGGTGTTGAGCTCTGACGTGAATTAGCGAGAGGAAACGATGAGACGTCTGGACCTTTGCATTTCTAAACAAGTTCAGAGCCCAAGTGTTTGTGGTTCCCTTTAGAGGTTACCAGTGGGAGATGAGGACCAGCAAGAGCTTAGGAAAAGTGTATCTAATGTTTTATTTAAACAGGTCTTTGCAAAATTCATCAAAACTATTCCAAGAATGCATCAGCAAATTACTCCACCACCCTTAACACCGGGGAGGGGTGACACCTGTCATATTGTCTGTGACCAATTCTCAAAGTCAAGTAGGTGGTTCTGACCCTGCCTTGTGACTCTTATTGCCATCAGTGGGAGTTTCACCTGTAACCTACAGGACTACACTGCAGGAACTCAGTTTTTTATTTGTATAGCAAAAGCATAATGTTCCCATGGGAGACACGCAGGGCTGGGAGTCTAGTCTGATACAGGCTTTTGCCACATCTCCTGCATGACACTAGGCAAGACCCAGAAACACTTCCTAGCTTTGCCTGCTGCTCCAGGAGGAGCACTGTGACTGGCAGGGAAAGAAGGTTTTAGGTACAAGGAGTAGCTCCTGACCTCAGCCACCCCAGCACTTCCATTTAGTGCAATTTGTCCTCAGACAGGGAGGCATCTCTGGATCACTTTGGGAAACTAAGTCAGACCCATTAAAAGGTACCTCAGTGAGACTGAGCAAGGCACAGGTGGTCTAAGCATAAATCCCCGCTCAGTTACTGTCTAACCCAAGAGAAGCTGAAGTGCACAAGCAGGAGCACATTGACCAGGAGAAAGGAGGCACCTTGGCACCCCCATTTGCTGTGAGATGCCCTTGTGACTGGGAACTTCAGCTGCCCTTCCCACAATACAGGGGACTGGACAAGGAACTCCCCTAATAAAGAGAGACTGTTTTGGTGCCTGCTTGCTCTTCTGCACATGCCCACACGAATTGCCCACAGGGAAAACTTCTTCTCCATATCCATCTCAGTTAGAGGTTAGCTTACATTTTTGTTAGGCTGGCTCTACGTGAGGAAAAAGTCTCTTCTCCTGGAGATTGCTGGGTAGATTACTTGAGCAAGTAGGTTCAACCAAAGTTCAGATTAGCATCTAGACTAAATTAACAAGCCTCTTTGTTTGGCCATTATTAATTCTTAAGTTGGGAGACCACATGAATTTCTACACCTGTGACTGAATAAGTAACCTGTAAGCATGCACATGCAGGAGTTTGTCAGTAAGAGTCTATTGGGACTCTGGCTTGGCTCTGATTTACTGGGAAAACCATTTATACTTTGATTATTTTTTTTTTTTCAGGCCAGATTCTCTGTACATCATTCCAGAGAATGTAATTTATGGACAGTTTTTATCATGTTTACTTTGATCCAAGAGGTACTCAGCTGGAAAGAAGTACAAGGAATTTAGGGGGCATAATTACTAGAATTACTTACACCTGCCAATCTGGCTACATTGTGGAAACCCCATTAAGTGTATTGGAGAAAACCTCAGGAAAGGCACAAAGAATTTAAGCATTACCTACCTTATTAATCTGTCTAAAAGCATTGCTCCAAAGAGGAGGTCAAGTATAATTTCAATTGTTTTACAGCCACTGCAGTTAAATACCTTCAATTAAATCTCTCTGACTACATAGCATCATAATAACACCTTATAACTCCAGGGCCTTTAGACAAAAGACCTTAACATTTTAGTAAAGCTTCTTCTAAAGATTAAGAAGGTGGTCTTCAAGCAGCCCCATGAGAATGGGGCTAGACTTCAGAATACCTAGTCCGGAGAGCACAAGCAAAGCATTCAACCCCTTTTCCTCCAGTTGTGGTGTCCATGTAAAAGCCCTGAAGGAACCTCACTGCAGGAGCTCTTCTTGTGCAGTTCCATTTTAGCAGCCTCCACAACCTGGTGCTTTATGTCGTGGCTCCTCTATGGGTGGCAGAGAAATTAATCACTGAGAATTTTGATGCATTCAAAATGGATCTAGGCACTAAGTGTTAGGAACAGTGCTATAGTGTAGAAGTGAGGGCCCCTCACTACAAGAAGGACATTGAGTTATTGGAGCATGTCCAGAGAAGGGCAACAAAGCTGGTGAGGGGTCTGGAGCACAAGTCTTATGAGGAGCAGCTGAGGGAACTGGGGCTGTTGAGTCTGGAGAAGAGGAGGCTGAGGGGAGACCTCATCGCTCTCTACAATTACCTGAAAGGGTGCTGCAGAGAGGTGGGTGTTGGTCTCTTCTCCCAAGTGACTAGCGACAGGACAAGAAGAAATGGCCTCAAGTTGGGCCAGTGGAGGTTTAGGGTGGATATTAGGAAAAATTTCTTTACTGAGAGAGTGGTGAAACTCTGGAACAGGCTGCCCAGGGAGGTGGTGGAGTCACCATCCCTGGAGGTGTTCAAGGAACGTGTGGACGTGGCATTGTGGGACATGGTTTAATGGGCATGGTGGTGTTGGGTTGATGGTTGGACTTGATGATCTTACAGGTCTTTTCCAACCTTAGTGATTCTGTGAAAAACTACACAAAGAATATGCTCCCTTCTGATAAATATATTATGGCTGTATGGCAGCAAACATGCCCTACAAAACACAGAATATGCCAACTGCTTTAACGAGATGCTTTATTGTTAAAATTAGTCTTTAAATGCAGCATGAGATGTGCCCCATAGTGATTACCACAAACCCCGGCATGTTGTACAAGCCTTGTACGAGATAGTTGCATTATCTGTAAGTAAGGTAACAGATGAAGGAATTGTTTCTGAGATGACTCAGGCTCCAACTGTGAGCTGCCATGACCTCTCCTCCAGGCTCCTGAGGACTTGCCCCCACTCAGCTTGGATAACTTGGTCTTCTCTTTGAGGCAGGTTTCAGAGCTGATTTTGATCTTTGCTCTTCTCATCATATCACCCCCTTTCCTCCATCTCCTCACTTTACTTGAGGATGTATTAGGACTACTTACTCAGGGCCCAGAAACAACCAGAGGGAGCACTGAAGAGCCTGTGGTCTCAGAGAAACCACAAAATAATTCTGCTGTGACAGATGATACTGCAGCTGTCACACCTCTATGGTGGTAATATGGCACGTCAGCCTGCTGCTTTTGTGCAAGCAGCGATGGGATTACCTAGAGGTTACAAACACGGTACAAGTAAAGCAACTTCTTGCTCTGTGCCTTCATTTTAAACTTTTCTTTCTTTCAGTTTGGAGGACTTCTGCCAATTTCCCTATCCATCCCTCGAAGGCAGCAGAGAGTGCAAGAGATCAAGAGGGATGTATCAGCCTAACGCTATATGCCCAGGCTAACACTAGACCTCAGTTCAGAAAGCTGGATATATTCAGGTGTGGCTTCACTCTGAAATCAGCAGATTACGACTTTGAAAAAAAAAATATGGGCAGTTACATTTGTAAACACAATTTTCTGGATTTGACCCTTCCTCTCATGTCTCAAACTTCCATTAAACTAAGGCCAATTTGAAGCTTAGTATGTAGCATAGACCATGCATGTTCCAATCTCTCTGCACATGCTGCTTTGGTATTTATGAGAGGAGGGTCCACGACTGCTTCAGCCATGTGATGGTGGCTTTGCTGGGCCCCAGGTGTGAGTCTGGCAGCACTGCCACATGCTCATCAGGGTCACAAAAGTCCACCAACGCAAGCTGCAGACCACTTGCACGGTGTATCTGGGCTGGACCATGGCTTGCCCCTCACCTGGATACTTGGGAAAGGGGAGTGGCCGCAGAATCAGCCCCCCACAAATGCCAGGTACATTATTTCACCCCAATGACTTCAGTATCTACCACTCCCTATCTCCAACACCCTCTGAACAAGCAGGATGGCACGTTGTGAGCAGACCTGTTTGTTAAGCACACAGGAATTTCCAGGATTTGCTGTCAGACAGGCCAGGAGGTTTTCTCCAGGAGAGCCGGAGGACGTGCTGTTCTGGTGAGATTGTGCAGGGTTTTCAGCATTTCGTGGTTGACTGTAAGTGGCATTTAAGTTTGCTAATCCTTTTAAACTCCTGCACTGGTTCTTTTCATTATGTTACTATACCCAGCAATTATATATGCAGGGCAAAGGAAAGTTCAGCTTTTCTCCCTCCTCTGGCTAAAATTCTCAATACCTTGAGAAAATAGAAATAACCCACTGTATTTAGGCTGTCACTTTTTTGTGGATTTTGCCATTCAAAGGCATCTGTATTTACATAAAAATGTAATGTAAGAATAGCCAAACGTCCATCCAGCCAGTATCTTACACAGCAGTTGCAGATACCTAGCTAGGAACGAGACAAGCAGAGATACTTGCTGTGCATATTCTCTCAGACTCAGCTTGGGGCTCTGGGATTTCCAGAACCCAAAGTAAATTCTTTGTATTTGGGTTCCCCCATCATCTCTTCTCCCTACGTTTCTCCAGTTGTTTTTTGCACTCACGTACTAGAGGCTAAAGGCTTACAACACGTGGCAGTGTTATGCACTTTACAAGGCACCATATGAAGTAGATACTCCACTTGCTTCTTCTGAGCCTCCCGAAACATCTTGTTGGTGGAGACTACCTAGGGACCTTTTGCCAGCCATGCTTCCACCCCTCTCCAAACACCACTGCAGGCTTTCACTGGTTAACAAGCTGCCAGGGCGTCATTGTCACAGGGTATTCACCTAGACTAATTTCAGACTTGGGCGTAGTTAAAACCTAGAGAGGAGTGAAGGAGAGAAAGGACAGATTTAGCCAACAGCTGGAGCTTCACGCATATTTGAAAGAGCTGTTATCACTGGAGATAAGAGGATGAACAGGTGAACACTCCACCATCTTTTGTTTTCATTGTGATGAGTGAGGCTTCTGAGGACACCAGAGCCACAGTTGGCTGAACTTTCCTGGTATTACCTATTCCAGAGCACGCCTGCAGCATGAGTGCTAACTGTGGGATGCAGACAGCAGCTTGGGTGCTGGGTGCAATGTAGCCGCAAAAGGGCTTCTTGCTCTGCAGACCTCAGCGGTGTGGGTGAAGCATCACTGTGGATGGCTCTGCTGCTTGCGGCTCTGGAGCAGCAGTGCATGGTGCAGACATACATGTCCTGCCCAGCCTGCTACACCCCCCTCCCTGCACCAGAGAGGAGTTTTCCATTCCACTGCATTCTCAGGACCAGCAGCAACACCACTACCCTTTATTTCCTATGGGGTTTTCTCAGAATGTCTTCCAACTTTCTTAGTCCTACCACCCAGCATAGCCCTTGCAATCACGCATCTGACATATACTTCAGTGCAAGGTGCCCACCAAATACCGGCAGGCTAACGCAGCAGAGACTTTATTCTCCCATGGCTACAGTGGAAATGACTGTATAACATGTAGAGACAGGCTTTCTGTGTATGAGTGAGCATGGTTATCAATCAGAGCTGCCAGCCCTTGCATGAGCTGGGCTCTGCTTGAGGCCTATTTACTTAGCATTCTTCCCAAACCCGCAGTGAAGAAAACAGTCCAAAAGTAATACTGCTGTGACAGGCAGGAATCTTGCACACTTTATCGTATGTGTTGGGCCCAGCTGGGCTTTCTGGTGACGTATCTTGCGGGCTGAGTCACCCTGTCAGCAATTTGGTACCCCTGGGTGCCTGAGGCCAGGAATGTGTTTCCCTGTCTGAAAGCACAATATATATCCATGTATGTCTGTGGGAGTTAAGGCCAGAGCTTTGCTTGCATGAGGAAGGTGCATGCTCTTCTGGCAGTGCAGCCCTAAGGCATGATGTCTACAGAAGGCAGAGGCAAGCATAATGCTTTTATAGAGGCTGGTCAAGTGATTTATATGAGAGCCACCAGCAGAGCATACAGGGGCCTTGGATTCACTTTCAGCTTCTCCTGAATTGCTAGACAAAGATCACTCATTCAGATCCAATTTCTTCAACTGTAGGTGAGAAAAGACCCCAGTAAAGACCCAGTTACTACTTATTTTTCTTTTCCTGTGTGAGTTTCCCCCTCTGCAGGTTTTTAAGAGACATTTTGTGCATCACCAACACCTGTGTTACACTATTTGAAGGATTTCCTGGCCGGCAGCAAGGAGGACCCAAGCCCAGAAGTGACTGACAGAAAAGGAGACAAACAAAACCCACTCAGGATGGTGGAGCAGGGGAACATCTCATTGCAGGGGAAGTATCTGCCATTTGCCTTTGATAGTCACCCATGGGGGAAGCTAAAAAAAACAAACAAAACAACAACCCAAACCCAGTATTGCATAAGGCAACTCTTCCATAAAGTACAGTACCCTTCCCATGGTTGACCACTTGAACACCTTTCCTTCATCTTAGCAGGGCTTGAATATGGCTTTAAAAAGATCTAGATGGGGTAGAGAGAACAAAGAATGGAGAGAAGGAGGTGCAGGAGGAAATAATATCGGGTTGGAAGTCCCAGTTTGCTGAGAGAAGCAGCTAAGAATAACCCTTTAGTTCTTGTGCCCCGTTTATACATGTACCAATAGGAAAGGAAGGCACATTCAAGTGTGAAGCTGCTACTATGGCTTTAACTCTTCCAGTCTGAGTCAACACCAAAATCCAATAAAGAAAGCATACTAGTGACTTGTTCTGGCTGCCTGGGTCACCAGGGAACTACACAGACAAAAAGGCACCCAACTGCAGCATGGTGTTACTGCTTTGCCTGCCACGTATTGACTCATCCGAGAGAAGCGTTAGCAATGAACACTGAGTACCTGTTGGGTTGATGAACAGGCAAAGCCACATGAGCCCTACTAAATCAGCTGCCCTAAGATGTCATGCACTTCTTCCCCTCGCCCTGCCACCTCCAACCCTTCTGCAGCTGCAGGGGGCCTGAGCACTGGAGACTAACCACCACACTTGAAGATTACCTACTTACTTTAATATACAGAATCATAGAATCATTTAGGTTGGAAAAGACCTTTAAGATCATCAAGTCCAACCATAAACCTACCACTACCCAGTCCACCACTAAACCATGTCCCTAAGCACCTCATCCACAGGCCTTTTAAATACCTCCAGGGATGGTAACTCCACCACCTCCCTAGGCAGCCTGTTCCAGTGTCTGACAACCCTTTCAGTGAAGTAGTTTTTCCTAATATCCAATCTAAACCTCCCCTGGTGCAATTTGTGGCCATTTCCTCTTGTCCTATTGCTTGTCACTTGGGAGGAGAGACCAGCACCCACCTCTCCACAACCCCCTTTCAGGTAGTTGTAGAGAGCGATAAGATCTCTACAACATCGTCCCCAAGTGTCTGCACAAGGTGTAGGTGCCAGCAGTTTTCTTCAGCTGGCTGAATGGAAAGGTGAAAACAAAAATGACAACCTTTCCCTGCCAAGGGAAGGAAGGTAAGGGTTAGAGAGATGCCATTATTCAACAGGGAGTTTATTTTCATGCCACATTCAGATATTGTCTCTAACTGTTGGGAAGCTTCAGAATGGGAGCCAGCCCAGTCACTCCCTTTCTTAACTTCAGTGCAAGTCTGTTGGATTGGACAACAGAGCAGAGCTACCATTTACTTGCCCTATTTGAGATCATCACCTCCACCCTCCCCACTACCCACACAAACACTTTTCTTCAGGAAGCAATTACGTTGCCATACACTTTAACAAGAGTTATTCATCTTCTGAATTGGCCTTCAACAAGGCCAGCATCAGACAGGCACATTCATTAGAGGCTCACCCATGAACACCAACCCCTCCCTTTTACAGAGGGTTTAACCCACATTAAAGACTGGTCTTTTAGAAGTTGTTTGCAGCATTCCCTCCACAAGAGTTCCCCAAACAATACGCTCATAGTACAACTCACATTGATCAAACAGGGTAGCCATTAAGCAACCTCTTCACTCTCCTAGCTTCACACACAAAATCTCTCCCTCTCTTAAGATGTAAAAGACCTTCCTTTAAGGTATGAAGCCTAAATAAACTCAGCTGCACATTATTAGCCACATGATGGGAACTGCTGCCTAAAGTGAGGGCTGTGCTGGGCCAAGGAATGAAGCAACCAAAAAGCTGGCATGGCTCAGGGGATGGCCAAGATGTCTCAAATCCTATATCCCAACAGGGAAACCAAAGACCTTGGTCGCTTCATGACTTAGAATTTTCACTGTCACATCCTGAAGTTTTCTTAACCTCATTTTCTTTGGAAACAAGGCTTAGGCTGTGCCTTGTTTTGTGTGTACATGTGCGTGTCCCTACAGATTTTTGAACTAATTGACCAGTTTCAACCACACTAACAGATTAGACTATTAAGTTTTCACAGGTTTTATGGAAAATGACTTCTGAGAAAAAGACAAGAGTCCTGAGTCAACGCTGCAGCGTGAGCTCACTCCGTATTAGCGATCAGTGACTACACATTAGAAAGGGCCTTTATAAATGCTGAAAAATTTCTTTCAGATGTTATGGAAACATAGCTATTCAGTGGCTCGCATGTTAGCTACCCAACGGTATCGCCAGCCTTGAGCTGCACATCTGCAAGAGATCAGTCTTTCCTCATTCTGGTGCTCAAAAAATTCTTGTTTGAGTCCTTATAGACCTTGACTCCCAGCCTACTCCCTAATTCTGCAGATTTAGCTCTTCCAGTCCTCCTCACTGACTTCTTTGCAGGCTTGTTTCTTCCCCATTCCAGTGCCCTTTGTTTTCTTAACTTTGTGATAACTAGGTGCCCAGATCTGAATGTGGCATGAAAATAAACTCCCTGTTGAATAATGCATCTCTCCAACCCTTACCTTCCCTCCCTTGGCAGAGAAAGGTTGTCACTTTTGTTTTCACCTTTCCATTCAGCCAGCTGAAGAAAATTGCTGGCACCTATACGTTGTGCATACTCTTGGAGAGGCCGGAATTGCAAATTCATACTCCTCGTGCCTGCATCTTCATTACTAATTGGTAACTTTACATCTTTATACTTCTGTGAGCAGCAGAAGCAGTCAATCCCTCTTCTCCTTCTGCACAACTCTGGTAAGCAGAGGAATGGTCATTTAATTTTTGTCCTGATTTGCAAGCAAAAGAGTGTGGATGGATTAGTCCAAAGCAGTGGAATATTTTTTGCACATCAAGAGAATGAATGAGAGAAAGTACCTCAGGCACCTTATCAGGTGAAGGCAAACTTTGCTGTGAAGGGTCCAAACTCTGAAGACTTTTGTAGGTCCTTAGCTCTTGCAGAGACACAGTTCCTAATCAGGTCACTGGGAATTTCTACCCAAACACAGATTGAATGAAATGAATAAAGTTTCAGATCCAGCCCCAGGAGGTTCAAACCCTTATTTTAGAATTTGGCTTGTTCTAATACCTGCAATAAAAGTTGCAAGTGGCTCTTTTGGCCACTTTTTCCAATATTTTTCCTTTTCTATAAATAGGGAGCCTATGGAATGAAATGAAAAGTGACCTCCTCTTAACCCAGGGACAGGGATAGTCCAAAGGGTTGCCATACAAGTTTGTCCACTCTCCACCCTGCCCGGATAATGCACTGCCCACTGTGGAGCCACCTCCGGGCTAAAAGAGCCGTGCAGCCCCCATGCTGGTTTGGGAGTTTGGCCTTTCTGCTGTGGCTGCCAAAAGTGACATGAGTTAGTGCTAGGTTTGCTTTCTATTAACAGCTGTGCTGAGATCATGGGGTTTCTTAAGCTCTCAGTGTCCGACCGAAAACTTTCAGTCAGCAGTGCTGTTTTCTGATGGAATCACACTGGTGACCTGGAGGTGAAAGATGATTTCATCTGTGTTCTCACTAAAACAACTTCATGGCTCAGAGTTCATTCTATCCATAAGTACTGTGAGAGCAGCCCTAGAAATGAGTATGAATGTGTGTGGTTGCATCTATACGCAGCAGTATGCCTTTGAGTGTCTGCACTTGAATGCAAAGATCTGAACTACTCAGAGTGATTTAGACATTTGTAATTATGGCACAGCCTAGGTTTATTAAGGCTACTGAAGCTCATTAATGAACTTTGAAGTATACTTAAAATGTATAGGGGTAGAGTTAAGATGAGGCAGATTCAATTTCAAATTAATAGCTGGAATCCATTAAAAGGGCAATAACAGAAATACTGGGGATCCGTAAAATCTGTCAAGTTACCCCATGTTGTGGTGGAAAGCAAAAAAGCTGTAAGAGTGCACATGGCAGTCATACAAGGAGCTCTGACGGAAGCTCTCTGCCCACTAAACACAGGTCTGGGCTAGATCCGTGAAGTGGTTGAACTGAACTCAGAGCCCAGCTATTCATACTGAAGGGAACAGCTAGCAAGTCTATCTAGTAGGTACAAAAATAAAAATAGAGCTGGTATTTTTTTCTAAAATTCTTGAAAAGCTCCTGACAATAATTTTTCAGTACATTTCAGTAAATTTCACAAGTACTCTAAAAACGCTAGTCAAGACAGTTTCTGATGCCTTCTTGTTGCTCCAGGCCTCTCAACACGAAAATTGGAGATGGGCCCAAGTCCAGGTTCACATCCAGACCTAGTTTCCAGGTCAGCTTTAGCCTAAATCTACAGATGCGTCCTCCTAAATATTTTGATCCAGGTCAGGCATGTGCTATTGAAGCAAATCTCCTGATCATGGCCACTGCCTGCCCTTCGGTTTACACTGCAGAGAGCTCTCAGGGCACATGAGACCTCTTTCAGATGAAACTAAGCAATAAGATGCACTCCCACTGCCAATATCTACAGGCCCCTGTCTAGTCTAACGTAAAGGCATCAGGATGTCTAATGTGCTCACTGGATCCTTAGCATCAGTGGTTCAGGCCAGCAGATCCACTCATTGCCCTGCACTACTATCTAACAGAGGCATGACATAGATGCCCTCGGGTAGGGATATCTGAAAAGACACTAAGTACAAAGCATGTTGTATGGGGTTTACCTTCCTTTTTAAAATGTGCATGTTCATATTGAAAGAGAAGGAAACAAGCATTGCTGTCATGACCAGAGACCCCAGCGTAATCATGGTTCAGCGTAATCTTGGTTCAGACTATAAGGACAAATCTCAGAAACGCCATTTTCATGCATTGTCAAAACAGAGAGCAGGATGTCAGCACAAATGCTTCCTGCTACATTTCCTGGGCTTGATTATTATTGTGAGTTTGTGTGAAAAATGCACGTTCAGAGGCAGGTTTGGAAAAAGCAAAGCACTGGGTGTGGTAGCAGATCTCAAAACTGTCAGTAGGGTGGTAAAATTCTTGACTTGGGCATTGTGGGAGGCCCTTCGGAGCCCTTGGGACCCTGAACATAAGCACCTGGCTACCAAAGCAAGGCACCTTCAGGCATGCCCGCCCAGGCAATCAGCCAGCTGCCTGCAAGACGTCCTGTTGTTGAAGAGGCAGCTGGCAGTGGGGCATGGCTGCTGGAGATGGCTTTTTCAGAGTGCAGAGCACAGCCAGTGCCTCTGAGTTAGTCTGTAAAATGGCGTTGCTGCCAGGAGTCCAGCTCTGACTTCTCTCCTACTAGTGGTTTCGACTCCAGCAAGGAAATGTTTTCTGTTGCTGTGTACAAATGTGATTTAATCGTATCTGTTGCAGTAGGCTATAGTGTGTTAAATTCACAAGTCAGATTAAGCCTGTTAAGATACTTGTTTACTAAAGATAATTAAAGATGGCTTTAGAAGTTGTATGCAAACTGTGGTTTAGAAAAACTGGAATAAATATATAGACAATATTTTCCCACCTTAGCTTTAGTTATGTTATAGGAAATAAGGTGACCAAAAAAAACATTGGAGGTGAAAAGATTAAGAAGTAAGCCCTGGGTTTTCTGTGGGCAGTGTTTAGCAAGATTGCCTTATCACAAATGGCCCGTAGATGAATATGTCGCCTCATACAGGATAATATAACTTTGTATAGTTCAAAGTTATTTAATAGGAACAGTAATACTGATTACCTTTATAGCTGTAGATTATTTGAAATTAAAAGCAGCAGAGTTTCCCAGACAGATTTAAATAATTTTGTATTAGTGATGAGATAGGAAGAAAGAAGATTATAGGGAGGGCTCTGGCTCACATTGGGGTTGTAGGAATGGATGTCCATCCATGCTGAAACTTCCACCTGCAGATGCCCTGAGATGTCCCCTGATACTTAGTCTGTGAGTTTTGTTAGGTAGGATTTCTTTCCTAATAGGCTGCCCACCTATGCACACCCCTTATCATAAATCTTCAGTTTTGAAAATGAATGTTTTGTGTCTCTTTCTTGTTATCCACATAATTACACAATTAATGACTTCTGTGTCACTGTTGCCCATGATTTCTGTATGCTGTTAGCTCTGTTTTATTGCTCTGTCCTCATTGCATTCCATGCTTACCCGTATAAGTAAAATTCTTCTCTGCTACAGCAAGTTCCCAGTTTCTTTGCAGCAGGTTTCTCCAAGTGTCACAGTTACCAGCCCATGGCTAGCGGTCAAGAGGCATCAGAGCTTAACTTTCATTGTATGGTAATAAAAGCACCTTCTTTGGTTGAGAAAACCTGCTGCAGCTGGGCCTTTGCTGAAATGGATGCAGTGCATTCTTGATTTAAACAAAGCCCCCGGGCACTTCTGTAGTGCTCACCAATAAGGTTCTGCTCGTGCCCAGGAAGGCAAGGCAGCCCTGCCATCTCCTCTGAGCCCTCTACACCCTAGTGATCAGTGTAATGAGCAAGCTGACTCTCTCTTCACTCACTGCGCACTACAGAGCAGGTGGCAAAGTGGGCTCATTAGCTCTTTCATATTAAAAATGCCAACTGATATTCGACATGAACTCTCCTTTCTTGTAATGCATATGAACTTGCAGGAAAAATAAACCAAAAAACAACACAGGACCTTCCCCTCTCCAGAGGATACAAATTAGGCCTGTCTATCTTGCCCAGCCATCCTAATACAGACCGAATACAGTCTGATGCCCCGCTCTGCTCCAGTGTGGCTGCAGTGTACGCAAACCGAAGGATTTTTCTTGGGCAAAGTTATGGTACCTTTCTGGGCAGTGGAAATGAGGATAGCTGCAACTCTTTTTCAACTGAGAGGTGAAAAACAAAAGAGACACAGAAGTGTCAGCAGTGACAGTCCTTTGTCATAAGGCCCTGAAAATTGCTGCAAACAAGTGCGCGACAGGAGAAAAGAAAGGCTGATGGATGGTTTGCTCTTTAACATGGGGGACTTAATCCTGCAGGAGAGGCATCTTCAGTGCTACACTTGGCCAACGCACTCCAATGAGCCTCAGAGGCACAGCAGGCTTGGCAGATCACTTGCGTGGCATTGCAGTCTCTGACACTCCTCTCCCTACACATTTGGTAATCCCACCTTCGCCAGACAGCGTTTGACGCACGCTGGGGTGGCAGCTGAGGTGTATCATGAGGGAAGCAGAGTTTGGCCCATACTTAGAGGGACGAGACTTTGAAAGATAGAGGCTACCCCCTGCAATGGGCACGCAGTTACACTGGTTCAGGCTCTGCAGGGCAGATGAGGCTGTGCACAGACCAGACCGCCTTGGCTTAGCTGGGGCTACTCCTGTACTGCTCTGCAGGGCTGATTTTCCCTCCGATTATATGTCCCTGCAAACACCTCATGAAAACCGGTACCATCTGAATGCTGACCTGCCCCAGAAGTTATTTATGAGACTTGTGTAACTAAACATTCATAACTTCAACCGAAATATAGAGATGAAAGATGCAAGATGTAACTACAAAACATTATTATGGTGATTCTGTGGCTAAACCTGAAATGATCCAAATGACAGCTCTCCAGCCTCGCACCCTTCTGTCAAGATCTTTCCCTCCTTAGGGGATAGGAACGGAGAGGTGGGGTGGCTAAGCTTGCTGTATGCTGCCTTATTTCATACGCGGCCAGCAGCACCGCTGTGCATGGCAGGTGGGATACTCTCCTCCTGTATGCCAGGACATGGGGGCTTTCAGTGACAAAGCATTTACTCATCAAGAACTATTAAGAGGGAAGTAAATCTCTGGAGAAGCTGCCCGCTTGCTGCGTGCACTGCCGTTTTCATTAGCTTCATAAAAACCAGCTGAAATATAAGATGAAAACCAGAGTGGAGAGCCTTATCAGTTAAAATGTCATCCACGGTCATGAGACACGCACTGTTCTCTTTTGGGCTTCTCTCTCCTCTCCGGCATTCCAAACTGCTGGAAAAAAAGCCTTGAGAGCAAGACCAGGACTTTCTTGAAGGACCATTAGCAGCGTGTGTGGGAGTAGGTGGATTAAGAGCACTTTTTCCCTTGTCCAGGGGCAGAAATACAGCTCCGAGCAGTGTGCCCAAGGCACCTCTTGGATATTTGGGGGTGGAGCTGAGAAGAGCCATGTCTGTACTTCTCCATACCTTCACCCTGGTGAGTTTTCAGGTTATGGTTAGAAAAGCAAAATGAAGTGAAGCTGAGTACCAGAGTCTTATCCCACACCATGGGAGATGGCACTGCCTCTGCTCCCACCTCCTGTGTGCACCCATCCCTGGGGAAGCATCACCTCAGCTGTGTGAGTACCAAGGCTGGTGAAGAACCCAGCCACATCTGGCACTGCTGGCTGCATCCACACCAGGTGACAAAGCAGGGTCAGGGCATGAGTGCTGGCTCTGGCCCCTGACCGTCCATACCATCGTGTTTTGATCATGCTGAATGGCATGATTTTGGCCCATGCCAGCTTGCTCCCAGCGATGCAACAGCGGGGGAGAGCACAAGCCAGGGATGATCCACCTGTTCTGGGGACTGAGAAAATTTATTGATGTGAGCAACAAACTGTGGCACCTCACTTGGCCTCAAACTCCAAAAATGGTTCCTGGGGAGTGTTATTTATTTGTATAGAGAGCTACTGAGGGCCTGAGCGCAGAGACTGTGGCCAGAGCAGGCCTGGAGCACAGACTGGTCTCTTAAAATGTCCTGCTAGAGGTGGCAAAAGGCTTTTGCCTCATTTTTCTTTCGCTTCTGTGGATAAATCCAAGATACGATGCTCGAAGGCTGTCGCTACAGCAACTGATGTCACACGTGCATCGGCCCCATAGCACTGCTCCTATCAGGTCTGCCTGAAACACAGGGCTCCTGCAAGTGACTGACCCCCCCTTTCTTCACAATAACTGTAATGGGTGGGAAAACAGAGAGGCACAGCTGAGAGGGCAGCAGCCACGGGCCAGGCGGCGTGGCCGGCTCAGCCCATCCTGTCCCAGCTCCCTGCCAGGTGACTTTGCTTTCCTGAGGTATGGCTTTTCTGCCAAGACAAGCCAAAGAGTTAATCTGGCAGGTAGACCCAGCCCGAGTTGCACGATACCGCTGAGTTCAGATTGAGTAAGTGTAATTAGATGATGAGAACCTCATGGTAGGGCGTGCCCTAGTTTCAGTCAAAGGTGGAACATTATTAAGTACCATTTACATCCAGAGAAACACCCACTTTTGAAATCGCTGATGCCTGTAACACATGCTTCATATTTAACTTGCTTGGTGAAATGGGAAGTCAGCGGCAGAACACAGAGTTTCTAATTTGCTTGCTGCCAGCACGGTGATTAATGGAGTTTCAAAACACCCCATCAGCCAATTATGATGGATACTAACCCTTTAATAGGAATCTCTGGCTGGATCCTCGTTACTCGGATTTAGTGCTCAGACCAGTTAGACCATAAATTATTTTCTCTCTGGGAAAAAGAGCAAACTTCTCCAAGAAATAATAAGTAACTCGAGCTTTTTGTTTTGTAGAGACCAGCTGCAGGAGCAGGGACGCGGTACATTTTGTGCTCCTTGCCTATCAACATGCAATTAGGAACAATCACTCTGCACCATAGGCCACCCTTTTTCTGGAGTGTGCTCCCTTTGGGTGGGTGGAGGAATGGCTGCGGGCAAAAACCTAAACCTTAATTTAAGAAGCATTCTATGGCAGCGAGCCCAAACTCTACACCTTCACAAAATCGATGCCTTGTAGTGTACTATTAATTAAAAAAAAAAAAATCAGATCCATCTGCAACATTACAAGTGTTTATGGTGATTTTAAGTGAGGCATAGTTTTGTTTTCCTCTCATGAAACCATTGGGGAAGAGTATGGTGAGGTAGCTGTACCTCGCTTGTTAGTTTGCTTGTGTTTCATTTACCCCAGAGTTTAAACATAAAATGAGAGGAAGGAATTCTGTATCCCAAAGTGAACAAGAACAGGTGGAAGAACCATTTTCAGGTTTCTTTGATTTGTGTATGCTCTGTTTTAAGTTTTGGACATAAGTTAACTCATGTGCACCTTGAAAAAGAAGAGAATGTTTCTCTCCTCTATTACCTGTTTCATAAACACAGCAGTTGCTGGTGCAGGAGTGTCTCCAGTATCCTGAAGAAGAAGAGTGTTGAGAAGCCAGTCCCAGCCACTGCAGAGGGAGAGGTGCAAGGACTCCTGCGGCTGGCACACACTGAATAATTATTCTAACAGAAGAATAATGTGCAAAAATATTTGATCAAATTACTTTTTATTACAGTGAAGCAGAGCACTGTGGCTGGGGCACAATGAGATTTCCACACAAGACCAGATCATCCATCCACCGATCCCAGATGCCTGCCTCTGGCTGTAACGGCGATAGCTTTAAGCCAAGTGTACTGCTGCTCACTTAGGGCCCTGTGTCAAATTATACTCATTTACAGCTCCCCAGAGGAGCTTGGTGTCTGTCTTTGGCAACAAGAGAGGAAGGAAAGAATGAACCGCTGATGAGTTTCTACCCCTGGGCAGGAGCAAGCCCACCTCCCGCGGCAAAGCCCCATTCTCTGTCTCTCTGAACAGTCCCAGATCCAGGTCTTGCTGGCCGAACCACCGCTCCTTAGCAGCACCGCCACAAAAGCAACAGGACCATCCCTGAAACATTTGAACCAAGTGCTCCTGCCCCAGTTTCAGATGACCCTTTGTGTCAGGGACTGTCTTCATTCTGGTTCTGTACCGCAAATAGCACAATGCCAGGCCAGGCCATGATCAGGGCTCCTAATCCCCATAGTAATAAAAAGAACATCAATCAGGGCTTTGGGGACTGCAGGAGGCTGCCAGGAGTGGAGCAGGGAACAAGAGGAGGTGACAGCAGAATCACTGAGGCCTGCCTAAACTAAGGGCTGGAAAACTTCTGTATTTGGGAATAAACTTTGGTCTCTATTCCAGAGCTTCTAATAAATGCCACCCATCTCCACAACAGTTTGTGGAGCACATCAGTAATTCATACTGACTCCATCTACCATGGAGCAGTCTCACAAATCTGTGTTTTCATACGGTGGCTGGCACCTGGGATTGACGCTGCACATGGGTCAGCGGCAGCAAGCACCTACTGAAGAGCAGATAATCTGCAGGATCTTTGTCAGAGTTTCTTCAGAGCCATTGCAACGTGAAGTATTGTTGCAGCAGCTAACACAGACCTGCCTGTGGCCTGTGCTAAGCCCATCTGCAAGTGCAGAAGGTGGAGCCTTTCCCCTCTCAGCCCATCAGTTAAACTTTGCTGCAGCGGCCGGTGGTGACAACATGCTGTTATGCTCCGATGGACGTTTTGTCTCTGGTACAAAATGGATATGTTTGTAGTGGAAGAGCACATGTTCAGGTCTTGCTGCTGCAGCCACGTCCTGCTGTGGAGACAGCTGGAGGCAGGGACAGATACTGGCAGTAGGGCTCGACCAACGCCTCCCATCTCGGGTACAGGTCCTTCTGGCCATCTGTACCTTTTTTCCCAAGAGTCTCCTTGTAAGTTCCCAAGTATGGGTGGGACTTCATGAAAATTAAAAGGTGAAAACTTTCCAAACAGGAGGCCAAACTGCTCTTGCGGACAAAGTATAAGTAAGGACCGAAAAAAGACTCTCCCTCAGTAACGATGTTGTCCAAGACAATGTACTTCTCTAAAGTATACATACCAATGGGAAACACAACGTGGTCTCCCCAGGAGCTGCTCAGCTTTGCTCAGCCCTGTCCCAGCTTGGATGTCATCCTCAAGTGGGTGTTGCAAGTGCTGAGGAAGGAGGACAGAGCTTTCAATTCCCTTCTTCCTTGCAGGCATGAGGATCCAGACACGAGAGTCACCTGGAGTTGTTTGGTACGATGGTGACTTGCCAACTCCTGCTCAGCAACTCCGCTGTCCCAGGCTGCCTTTGTAAACTGCGCCCTTCAGAGACAAGCGCCGTCTGTGGGCATCTCCCCACAATGCAGCGACTGGTCTCCCTGTGTCCAAACTCTGTCCCAACCCACCACAGTCCCAGCTTTGGCTCTTGGAAATGTTCCTTTTGTAAGTGAGGGGCGCTCCTAATGGCACCTCAATGCTCTTCTCCTTAACACGGAAGCCAGTGCTTACTTTTTTTTTTCCTCATGCCTCTTCACAGGACTTCCGCTGTCTCCCAGCTGAAGCTGGATGTCAAAGCCACACAGGTTTGGGCCTGTGCAATGAATTTGTGTCATACCACATGAGAACAGGTCTTGTTGTGTCTGGCCTCACCCTGCAGCTTTCCTCCGGTGCTCCGGCGAGCCGAGCCGCTGGGGCAGCTCACCTAAAGCTCAGCACATGCAGAGCCTTCAGACATACTCTGTCCTGTGTGTGGAAAAAGCAACTTACATCCTCCAAGTTCAGAATCAACACAGCTGTCACAAAAAGCAGATGAAAAGCAGGACATTTCTTTCTGGTAAGGGTCTTCTGCCCATCACCTCTTCACAACTAGGCTGCTCTTCACTCCTCTCTTCTCCTCAAACCAGTAGCACCGTGGCATGAATGGGCTGCATGCAAGGGATATTAAGAGAAATATGGAAATTGAAATGAAATATGGAGCTGATTTTTCCTGGCAGTATTCAATTCTCAGCTCCAGCAGAGATCAAGAACCAGTAATCACTTCAATGACTGAAATTCAAGCAGGCAGTAAAGAGCCTCATGAGAATAAATGATACAGCAGGAATCCAGCGGCATCTCTTATAATAGGTAAACAGGAGGAGGATGTTTTGAGCACTACCTGCATGAAAAAGCTATCAAGTAAAGATGACAAAGTTCACCTCTCCTCAGGATGCCCTGGAAAGGACGTCAGTGCTGATGCAATCACTGGGCTACCTTTTAGTCTCTTCTCCATATAATCAACTCTTTTCCCTGGGTCAAGAGTTCTGGGTTACTAATGGATCAATCAGTTCAGCTTGGTCATATGCCATGTCATCTTTGTTTAGGACCGTTGTCAGAAGTCATAGATCACAGCCCAGATTTAGTTAATTCTCCCAGTTAGTAGCATTTTTCCATCCTTCAACGGACACAGTAACAGCTGAGCCACCTGCACAAAATGGGTCAAAATACTTTTTCTCCTCTATACAAAAAGATCAGTGGGATTTTTTTTAGCAATAGACGGTGAAGATTAAATATTCAGATAATTTGCTAGTCAAAGTGAACTTTAAGAGTGTCTCTGTAAGTAGCCCAAAACCAATTACAGATATTCCTCTACCCAGTACATCCCTTACAGCCAGAAACCTCATGTGAAGAAAACATTTCTTGATTTTTACCCAAGAGCAGTAAGGCAAATTTCCCTTCCAACATGGGTAGCAAAACCTCCTTTTGGCTCAGTGATTTGATCTGAGCTGGCATTTTACACTTCTGCATATCACTCTATATAGGTTTCTCCATTTGTTACATTTGTAAAGGAGTTATATTTAATAGGTAATCACAACAATGGACTTGAAAATTTGCTGTTTGAGATTACAATTGCTTTCTTGGTGGCTACTTACTCCCACCTTTAAAGCCCAGCCTGGCTATGCATATTCAGCTGAAAACTGTGCTCTCCCTCTCACTCCCATTTGTTCTGTTTGTCCTATTAGGGTTATACACCCCCCGATCCAGTTACTTCTAACCCCTTGGTAAAGACAAAACCGCTGCAGGATACTTTGAAAGTACTGAGGCTGTCAACCAGAGTCTGGATGTTCCTGATACATGGAAACCTAATAGGGGAGGATATGTTTCAACAAAAATAGTAACTTTAGCAAGGTAGTATTTTCCCCACAGTTTCACCTTCTGTCAGGGAGCTGAAACATCCAGCTCTCTGTAGACCGTAGGCACTGGGTAGTTTTGCACTGCTTTTTTGCACAGTCTTCAAAGCCCTGGCCCACAACTGTGATATCAAAAATGAAATAATAAGCCTAGATTTAAATAACATATGCATTTTGTGCGGGGACATGAACACACATGCACAGATCTAGGCTGGAAGAAGCGAGTGTACGGTGCACTGGTGCCCAGTGGGGCGGAGGGTACGGCTGGGCTCTGGGTAGGCTACGGTTGCTGTGGCATACTGCAAAAGGACAGGCTGCAAGTAACAGCTGAAATCCCTCACCGCCAGAAAGCAGGCTGAAACAGAAACCTTAACCCAATTATTTCCTCACAGAATATTTTTCAAGAATCATTCCCAATATGATTTTGCCTTAGAGCTTCTCCCACGTGTGTTACAACTCAGATTTATCTTGAATATTGCAACAGTAAAACACTTTTCTGTCCCTTAGCCAGATAACTCCAGATGACTTTTTCCTATCAAACAGCTTGTGAAAATCTGGCTGCAAGTTAGATTTGAGTACAGTCACTGTCCCCAAGTACTCCTTTTAAGCTTGAGGTAATAAGTAACGTGTCACCAATGGGCAAAAATATCTTACTTATAAAAGCATAATGCATCGTTAGTATGCCCATTAAAATGCAATAAAGAGACTTCTCCTTAGACACAAAAGAGTGGTAGCTCAATACTACTGCTGTGTTTGGGGTGCAATAACCGCAAGATAGGTGTATTCCTAACCACAGTGCTTGCCATTCACCTTAAACCCCACTGATCGTTGCCTTCAGTCATTCTGTTGTTTTGAATCTGGCATACATCAAAGCAAGTGACACCCACATGAACTCAAAAAGCCATTAAAATCACACATAGTTTCCCTTCAAAGAGCATTTATGGAAATAGCAAGATCTATAAGCCATTAGAGAAAGACAAGAATAGATTCTGGTAGAATTGGTTTTTAGCCCTTTCTCTTGTCAACCTCAGAGACTTCCAGGATGCTTAAAAAGCTACAGAAACCATTCTTAATGAATCACTTGAAAAAAGGTAGAAATGTTGTTTACTATGAACCTTTGAGAGAGTTTTATCTGATTCTTCTGAGCATCAGTGTTATTTTTATATGTAAATAAATTTGTTAACATACAGGTTGGCAAAATCAGAAACTAAAGCCAAGCACGTGTTGCTTTGCACCAGCTGCCTGGCTTAGCTCATTTCGATGCAATGGGGTGAAACTAAAGATCCTCAGGAACATGTCTGAGAGTGGAGATGTTTTTACATTGTGTGGCTTTGGTGGGCACTTGCTCACCAGCCACGAGCTGACTGCGGGTCAGCTGCTTTCAGCAGTCCTGCCCCAAGGAGAGGTGTGGTCCACAACACCCTGTCCTCATTCCCCACCAAAGTGCAGTTGCTTGAGCTAAATTTGTTTCAGAAAGCCCTTCAAGTTGAAAGGAGGGCAGATTTGTATTTTCTTTTGCAGTTCTGCCCTGTGGGAGGTGCCTTGCTACATTAATCTGCTAACAAGGTAGCTAGCTTTTTAAATAACATCCAAGAAATGCCACTGATACTTCATAAACTTGACAGAGAAATGTCATGTGGTTGTTTACTTCTGACCTTGACACAGTGAGCTCCTCATGGCCAGATTTTTAGCCTGAAATAAGGTCTAGTCCATTGTAAGCAAAACAAAAATAGCAAAGACTGAAGTCGTCCTTCGTTCCTTAGATAATCATTCCCCTATCACCCTCTGTAGGAATGAGTCCATGAGTCCATGAGACGGGTATGAGGAAGCCCTAAAAGAACTTGCTCTTCTTGCCTTGCACCACAAGCCTTTCAGTCCTGCTCTTTCATTTCAACCGAAACCTCAGGAAAACAGCTTTAGTCAAGCAATTAGCAGTCCTCCCGCATGTCTACCATATATCGTCATCGGTAGCCCAGGTTAACCCCACAGGGCCACCAGTCACTGGGCTTCATTGCAATCGGCAGAATGATGAATGCTTACACCTCGTATTGACTCCAAATAGAGCTGACTGGAACAGTTTGGTAGAAATGTTTATTCACCTAAAAACCAAACAGTTTCAGATGAAAGGAAACTACAAATGAAGTCAATTTTGTTGAAGTTTCACACACACCTCCCACCTTCCCCTCCCATGATAAGGTTTGGGAAAGTAAGGGGAGTTATTCTGTCATCTTTTGAAACAAGATTTGCTAAATAGGACTGACCCACATTTGTTTTGCAAGAATAAAAACTCCCCCACATGAAACAAAACATTGTGTTTTGGACTGAACAAAGTGTTTCATTGAGTCTTAAACATATTTTACACAAGGCTCCTTTCTGTGAGAAATTCAAAGGATTTTCATGCTGACTTGACACAAAATTACAAAATTTTTGCACAGTTCCAAGGGTCTGGGTTCTATCTCACAACCAGGAAACATTGAAATAATTACTGTTATTGAGATGGCTTGGAGCTCCTTTTCATACTTTAAGAAATCCCCTTGTAATAAAACCTGCTGCCAGGCAAAATTCATCAGGCTGCGTTAGGAGAACTTGGGATGAATTTTGAGTATGCTCGGGTCAGGTTTCAAGTTCAATCTGACAAGCCTGTGGCTGTAAACTAGCAGGAACTGTCAGCTTTGAATGTATTTCCATTTGGGTTGTGCAGTGTGTTGGGGCCTGTTACTCAGACATAGATCTGCGGAGCTGAAGTCACAAGCACTGAAACTTGATTTAGAAACCAAACTTGGTTGGCGCGTTTCCCCAAACTGAACTCCCTATCATAAGATCTTAAAGAAGTAAATACCTTAAATGTTTCTCCCCAAAGAGAGAAAACTCGGTTTGAACAAGACCTCTCAGCATGCCACTTTTATCATTTAGTTCCTCTTTTGTATGTAGGTCATACTGAAATACACATCTACGTCATTTTAAAAACATCTCAACTTCTCCCTGGGTAGCGTCACTGATTCGAGTGGCACCTCTAGGTATAAAACACAAAAACCTCTTTGTGAGATGATGGCTCCACAGACACATTGTGAAAGAAGGTCTGAAAATGGTCCAGAACACTGTCAACATTTTCAGTTTCAAAAGCTTCCTTCTACCATTGGTCTTGCTGTGCAGACTCCTACTTTCCTAATCCAGACAAATATCCTATGGAAACAATGGAGATTGTGAATGAGTGAGGACTATGTAAAATTGGAGAAAGGGACCTTGTTTAATCCATGCCTTTCTGCTAGGTACACATGTGGAAAAAAAAGCAATGTATGCGTTGCCCTGTTCAGCACAGCTCAGTAAATAGCTGATTTTTCAGTTTCATCATTGAAAATGAAAAAAGGAAGAGAGGAAAATAAATTCAGCTGATAGCATATGGGAAATGTTCAGGGATTTTTGTCAAGTGAAATTTAAAAAAATACTTTATTTATACTGGAAATATGTTGTTTAGTTTTGTTATGGGGCTAAAGCTTCATCTTGGCCTATTTAATCCTTGTTTGACTTAATCCTTTAAAAAAGGGATCAGTTTTAAAATTAAAACTATATTTCAGAATGAACATCAGAATCTTTAATTTAAGAATACCAGAAGGAAATGCATCAACTTCTTTTTCTAAGTCTCCACTTGAAAAGAAAATTATTTTGTTACCCAAATTCACAACACTTAAAAAATGTTTTTGGTGAATGTATGTTAAAAAAAAAAGAAAAAAACCCCAAGTTTTATTTTGTTGTTTAAATACATTTCTTCAAATCATTGTGGCCAGTTTTAAGTGTCTTCACTGGGCAGTCTGATGTGTTTGATTTATTTCCTTTACAATAAAGGTTTCAGACATCCTAAGGGCACAGCTGAACTGTCTATAGTCTACCATAAATTATGGGTGGAAAACGGCAAGATAAGAAATACCTTCCATTTCACCAAAAAGAGAAATACAGAAGATATCCGATACAGGGGCAAAGCTTAGATCCTGGCCAAAGAGTCTAGATGCTGAGCAGGACCTCAGCACAGGAGATGACAACAGATTGAACCTGAGGGATTCAGGGTAGCAGAAGCTAGCAAGACCACCCAAAAGTGCTCAGAGGAGAAGTATAACACCTGCATCTGCACAGTGTTTCCCAGACCTTTGCCAGCTCTCCTGCAAGGAGCAGCGCGGGCAGACGGGGTGGTGGTGGGGATGGCAGAGGAGCTTGGCACCACCTGGTGCTGCACCTGCGGTAGGACAGATGCCACCCCAAGCTCAAGCTCACTTGTCACAGCCCAGCAATGAGGCCCTCTCACCCTGCCAAGGCTTCCTGGGTGCAGGGGTTTCCCAGGACAGCGCAAAGTCCCTCCTGGAGAATTAACCTCATGTTTAGCCAAGGGGTAGCATGGGACGACGGGAAGCATTATCAGCCAGGCTGGAAGAGGGGATGAGTGTCCCATGGCAGGATGCTGGGGCTACTGGCAGAGGTGGGTGCTGGGCTGGGCCTCTGCTGGGAGGCTGACTTGGGCTTGCAGCCCCTTCCCAGCCCAACGGGGGACTCCGGTGGGTGGGGATGGACTCCAGAGTGGACCACCATTCCAGCTAATGTTGAGTTAACTCTGCATTGTAGGTGAGCTGGTTCCTCCCCTCAGACCTCAGATGGCCTCTCTGCTCTGCAGCCAAGACCTGCTGGTGCTGGAGACTACAGCTGCACGGTGGTTGCCACATAGGGTTGCTGTATTCCTGCCCAGGGCACCGGCCTCTCTGTATAGACCCAGGGACACATGGCTTACAGGCATACAGTTGGCCTGACATGTATGACTTGGTGCTCGGTTCCAGGGGAAAAAAGCTGTAGGTGTCTGAACTCATGAGATCCACAACACATGGTGCTCACAACTGTGGGGTTGTGACTGTCTGCCCACAGTGTCCATTTTCAGATATTTGCAGGGGCTGCAGACATCCAGAAAGTAAAAAAAAAGCTTAAAAAATTGGCTAAAATCCACTTAGATGACACTTCCTTGCAAAGCACAATGAGATGTCTCAGATATGAAATAGAGCTAATTACATGCTACAACAGCTGATGTGATATCATGTATGGCATTTTATAAATTCAGCTCATGGTCTAAAGCCATACAAGAAACACCAAAAAGGACCACTGGGTGAAAAAAAGGGCTTTCCAAGTTTGTTGCTTAGCACAATGCAATAATTCATGTGCAGTTAAGATGAGCAGTGCACATTTCTAATTCACTTAGCTGTCAATCAGGAATAATTGTTGCAGTCAATGAAGCTATGCCAGTATAACAGATACAGAAAGGACTAGCACTTCATGTCTTTCAGTTTACCCTAGCTGGAGAAAGAAGCTTCCTATTACTGACAGTATTGGAGTTTTTATGCATTTTTAGAAACACAGGTTTTGTGGCATAATTACAATATTTGGAATAATTTTGCATTTTTCCATTCCATTTTATGAAACCTAATCTTGCATTCTAAACCCAAAACTTCCCTTGACTTCTTTCCACTTTCCATAGTGATCCCATTCCTGACAAAGCAGCTGTCTGAGTATATTAGCAATCTTGTCTATCTTGACTTCAAATTTACTAATTTAATATGGAAGGGGCTGGAAGAAACAAAATCTTCTCACTCTTGGATGTGATCATTGGTCCTCAGTGAAAACCCCCCTCCTGTCAGAGCAAACATGTCTAATTTCATGCAGTTCATGGCCTCTGTGATCTCTGGTTGCATATGGGCTTAACTTGATGAAGAATATGCAGCTACACACTCTTTTTAAGGGTCCGGTGTGATTTGTTTAAACATGAACCATTATTAATGTGTGTCAGGATGCACACATTGTAGTAGTCACGCTGATAAAAGAGAGAGAGGTTACTGCAGGTATTACAGCCCTACACAAGGAAATAACTCACCAGCACACCCTGATGAGCCCTTTTCAATGGGGCTTAGCATGATAAGGTGGATGTTGGGTTCACCTGAGATGACAGATTCAGTGTTGAGAAGGAGCAGTCAAGTCTGAAAGTTTGAGGAAAACCATGGAGGCAGCACAGACTACTCTCAATCTACAAAAAAATATTGGCAAAAAAATGTTTTTTCTCCCACACTCATAAAATGTTCCTAGTCTTTACATTTCTTCTTTTTTCTGCTGGAGGCCAGTATGGATTAGCATTCCTTGCACAGGCTTTAGGTATTTTATAGAGCAGATCTACCAATGCTTCAAAAACATTTACATTAAGTGCCGGACAGTAGTCTGTTCTTACAGAACTTACTTCATTTGGCCACACCACAGTTATATATTGTCAGGAGCCCTATTATCAGCAAGTAACTGCACCTCATTTTATTTCCTTGCTGCATCTTATCACACACCAAGTGCTGACACCCTTGCGTGGACATAGCTCCTTACTGCAATGACTGATGAGAGTAACTGCCGAAGCTCTGCAGGTGAAGGTATCTATGGGCTCAAATTCAGGCCGGGCTCAGGGTGATTTCAGATGATGCGAATTACATTCAGTAACAGCCCTGAGAGGAATCTCTTCAGAGAAGGTGTAGCCATTTTCCAGGATATTGCATGTCTTCCTAATTACAAGACCATTGATTGCATCGAGCCACCGTACTGCGCCCATCGGTAGGAACCATGATCCAGCAATTAGAACAAAGGACTAGAAGTCACCATCAGATTATTAGTTTCTGTACGTGTGGCCTTCCTTTTCCTAGGAGTCCGTAACCCATCTGTAAAGCAGAGGCTTTAATAATTTGCTAATAATAATCAGGCCATATAGGTTTGCAAAGCACTCTTCGGTTGAAGTCAATATAGGAAAATATTGCAAACTGTGTTGACATTTTGCATTACCAAGCTATGCAGTGTTCTGTTCCACTGCTGTGCTGTTACCTGTGCAACACTTCCAATGTCAGGGCACTAAACCTTTTCTGCTTTAGAAATCAGAGCTAGAGGCTGTAGCAAATAATACCCTGAGTAGAAGCCTGTCTTTGTAAGCCTGCAAAGCTGATGACAGGTTTTCATCTTCCTTCCCTAAGCATTGCAGAGAGTAGGAGAGGAAATGTTATAATTCAATTCTGCACATTTTCTAATGGCATGCTTTCACATTTCTGTGTCCAAGACCCCAGTCAGAATGGATCCCACTCTAAACAGGCAGTTGTTGGTCACGCTCCTGGGTCATTTGTGAGATAGCCTTGCTAGGCTGGGTTCCTGTTTCAGAAATGTGAACATCAGTAGCAGGCACTTCATTTTATATATATTTGTACATTGCTATATAATGCTCCTTTCACTTGAAAATACACTTCAATATAAAATGACAAAATACTATTACAAAATGAAAAATTCTCCTGCTCCCATTGGCTAACGAGCAGCCTGTTTTTTCACACTGCAGAGTACTTAATATGCTTCACCCTCTGCCTTTCCTTATCAGGTTTCCCCTTTCATTCAGCTGAAGACTTCTTATTTCGCATTCTCTGTTCTTGTGCCTTATCCACTTCCAAATTAATTGACTAGAAAAGCTCCCAGTAACATCAATGTCATTTAGATCAGACTCTCTCTCCTCTTCTCCCCCTACAATGCAAATAGATGGTGTGTTTGTTTCCTAATTTTGATGTGGCTGCTGTTAGGATCGTGGCCTATGGATTGTGCAGGTGGTGCAGGTTGCTGACAGCACTGCCCAGAAAGGAGCTGCTGCTGTCCCCACCCAACTCATGAGGACGACTACGATCGGTAGTCAGGGCCAGCTCGTATGCCTGGGGTATAAAAAACACATTTCATAATGGATTGTGGTAAGCATATAATGCACCTATTCAATACATACGTTTGTTGGAGATGACAAGAAATATTTCAAGGTTGGAGTTCATTTGTGCCCTGTTTCCTCATCAAGAAGCAGGAAATGTTTTTAATGCCTAGTTGGTTTAGCAGTGGGAGTATCCATGCTTTTTGTGCTGAACCAGACTGGGTATCAACCAAGCCCAAATCTTTAAGACCTGGCTACAACCAGCTAGGAACACCCAGAAAGGTATCAGTATTGTCAAGCCTTTGACGGGGAGGGCTGAGGTTTCAGAGCATGCAAGGTGAGCTGTGCCCAGCCAGCTCCCCACTGCATTTTACAATTACCTAAATCACAAGCAGGACTTTTTTTTTTTTCACCTTAAATGAGTATTTCCATTCTCAGTGTCCCATACACTAGATCCTAGTGAAAGAAACATGCCCTTCCAATTTACCTCCAGCTTTGAGCTCCTGTGTTTCTCAGGGAAAGCTGTTTTTTTTTCCTCTTTGCTCTAACAGACCTTGCCGTTTTGGGAGCTCTGCTTTGGGCGCAGGGGGACTCTTAGGTCACCCATTGGTTCATGTATTACTGTTGTCTGCCAGAATAAATATTATTTTAATGCCTGCAAAAGGAGAAAATATTTTGTAACCAAATAGCCGTGGTAGCTAAGCCTTCAAGTAGGTTGTGTGGCTCCTTTTTTCACCCTCTCCAAAGTTTTAATACTATAGCTGCCAAAAAATGTTGACACAACACCTGACAACTCTGTTATGTGACTCAGCTTCATGTAATATGTACCCATTCTCTACCTTTTTCCCTGCAAGCTGTTTATTGCCCTTTTTGCCTTTTCCACATTATTACTAACAATTTTACCATCCCTATCTAGCAAGTGGCCTAAATCTAGTCTATGCTTCTGTTTGTTTCTAATTCTGTTTCTGGTTCTCCCTATTGTACCTTGCCTTGTGCTTTAAATAGCTACTTGTTTGTATCCCTTGCTATCTCTTTTCCATGTGTGGTGTATTGCTTTGTTATTTCTAATTGCTTTCTCTTTGCAGATGAGCCAAGAAGGTCTGTTCGCCAGAGCTCTCCTATCTCTGGAGTGTGAAACTGTAGCTTTCTGGTCAGCTGATTAGTTCTCTTAAAGCACTCCTGTTTCTCTCTTTACACCTTTCCTCCCAATTAATTTCACTGATAATTTTCTTTCACTTTGGGAAATTAGCCCTTTTGAAGAACCAACCTGCGACCATCTTTTGTCTGCCCACAGGGAGTGCAATCAGGTCATGATCGCTGATCCCTAGGCAACCAGCACTTCCAGACAAGCAATTAATTCATCTTCACCCATCCTAATGAGATCCAGAAGAGAGTTACCTCATGGTGAGTGCAATACCTTTTCTGAGAGCGGTGGAAATTATCGCCTGTAACTTTGAGAAATCCTAATAACGTCTCGCTCCTGGCTGCGAGGAAGGTGACAGTGGCCACGTCACACCAGAACGTGTGTCCTTTATTAATTAATACCTCCCTGCCGAAGCGCATGGGAAAGTCCTGCAGGAGATGTTGTCTTTCATTACTAACGTGATACACTGTGTCTTCAGCCAAAAGCAACACCGGGCCTGCCGCTGGTGACCGAAGTTGTGTTTGCAGCTGTTAAGATGCTCAGTGGATAAACCAGGTCCTCCTCCCTGGCACGGAGGCGGCTGACGGGTGGGTAGATGTGTGCAGCAGTCGTGAGCTAGTGCAGGGTATGGTTCACTGGCTGCCTAAGTCACTTTGGAGCTCGGGCAGTTCTCCAGATGTCACACACTTCACTTCCACTAATTAGATCACTGTGACAGTTCCGTACAAGAGGTTGAGCCTCTGCAGTCTGTCTCTGCTCCGGGAATTCAGCTTCCCGAGTGCCCCCGTGACACCCTTCCCGCCCCGCAGCGCAGCCGCTGCTGCCCTCACGTTGTCCCCGAGCAGCCATGGTGCAAGCAGGACTCTGTTATACACTGGGAAAATCAGTTTTCCTAGAGGAATGGAGTCCTTGGAAGGTTTTTTGCCCTCCATCAGGATAAAGCGATGCATTTTCATCCAGCTACCAATGAAATAATTACCGCATGTGAAACTGTGGGGATTTTTATCCAACTTTTTCCCCCCTCTGCATCATCATCTGGTTGCTATTTTCCTTTAAGACGTGCACTGCTAGCAACTAACTTGTCTCCCCCACCTTTTACCACTACCCTTTTAATGCACTTCCCAGCATTGAATTACTTGTGCTCAGCAGAAAGGTGGCTCAGTCCTTCTGAAAAACAGCGTTCTTTTCAACCTGTTCAGCAGGAAGCCTATCTCGACTCCTTAGCCTGTTCCAGAGGGGAGAGGGGTAATGAATAATTCATTAAAATATTCCTTTTCCTTCCCCCAACACACTGAGTCGCAAGAGGTAAAAATCTCCTTCTACCTGACTGTGTGAGTTTTTCTTCAGCTCTGAAAGTCACATTAGCACTGGACACAAAAGGCCCATACCTCCTCCCACTGCAGAGGCAGCTGGGGTATCCTGCTGAGAGCAGGGAGGTGAGGCTTTAATGCCCACAGCTGCTAGTGCTGCTAGTGCTCAGGTATGAGCTTTCCACCCCGTGCTGGGAAGGGTACCCTAGGCACGCTGGCAGCAGGGAGTGCTCCTCACACCGGGGTCCAGATTCAGGCTCACCGAAGCATGGAGGGAGCCGTCATGCAAGTATCACCTGCGCTGCAGCAAGGACCCATCTGAGGCACTGGCAGTCTTAACACATGCTGACATGTGCTCATATTTGACAATAAAATAAATGGCTGTCTATTCTAAACAGAGGGGTGGAACGGAAGTGGGTTGCACACGGTGGTTGGGAAGAGGCAGTGGTGGCATGCAGCACAGAGCCCTGGCTGTTAGGATTTCTGGAGGTCCTTGTTCTGCTAGAGGCTCTGTGCGTAAGTTTGGGCAAGTACTTGACTCTCTCTGTCACACAGTTTATTTCCCCGTCCTAAAATCCAGCCTCTCAGGGCATGGCAAGGTCTGGTTTTGGTCAAGTTGCATGGGAACCTTTGAAAGATGCATGTAAATATTTCACTGTTGCAAGGAATGTAAGAAGGAAAGAAAGAAAATAATGTGAAATGCTTGTATGTAGAAGCATTTTACAAAGTATCCGCCTTAGAAAACATGCACAAGGCCAACACATTTGAGCCAAAGTGAACATGTCTGAAGAATAATCTCTTCCATTATGCAGGAAGAGATGCAAGAAGTTGTCTGGGCTGATACTTTTTTTTCCCTTTGAAGCCTTTTCAGGAAAGACAAAAGAGAATTGGAGACTTGTTATAAATTTGGCTCAGCTCTGTGTCCGTTGCTGTGTCACAACTCCTGGCAAGGGATGCTCAGAGAAAGAGCACAAGAACAGGGCAGGCATGCAGAGCTAGAGCCTTGATTTTTCATCCTCATCTCCAGTGACCTGCACCTTCAAGACTTCAGGAGTGACAGGTGATATCCTCGTGTTTGGTAAGCCACAATAGACTCACTTCCCATGAGTTCATCTAATTTTTTTTTTGACCTGGCATGAAAGTTTTGTCATCAAGGACATCATGAAGTGACGAGTTCCACAGACAACCCATTTGAGTGACCTGAGCTACCATTAGGCGATTCTACCTGACAACCCCCAGCTCTTGCATTGCCAGTTGCAGTGAACAACATTGTCGCTTCACCTTTGCTGTGCTTCTGATGATTTTACAGGCTTCTGTAACATTCCCTCTGCAGCCACCCCTTTTCTAGGCTATGAGTCCTCTTGCATTTAACATCTCTTCAGGCATCCCTTCCATATACTGCATCATCTCAGCTTCCCTTACTGTACTCTTCCCTGTTCTGCCATGGTTTAGAGGCTGATAGGGCCAGCAGATCTGCACACAGTTTAAAAAATGTAAGTACACCCTGGATTTGTTCAGGAGAATAATAATGGATTATGATTTCTTATCTCTTTCCTTTCCTCATGGTTCCTTATGCTCTATTTGCTTCCTTGACCTCTCCAAATATTGAGCTGCAATTTCAGGAGCGCTCCCTCTTTTATCCTCAAGATCTCACTCATGAAAGGTAAAAATAGTCTGGAGTCAATTGTAAGGCACACAGAATTAAGTTTGTATGCTCTCCCTTATGCACTAATTTACACTTACCAGCACTGAATATGGTGCCCGTGTATATTTCAGCACAGCAAAGGAAGAAGGAAAAGAAAACACTGGTGAAGTGCCTGTGTGCAGCAGCACAGCTGGATGATGGCATTATCAGCCAAAATAAGCAGAAGTCAGGTGAGACTCCCTGAATATCCAGCTTGTCCTAAACATCATAGCTACAAGTCTGGGCATACCCCTGTGCACAGTGCCAGATTTTGTAACCCCACAAAGAGAGCCTAGGGTTGCCAAGCTTGGGCTCCTACCCTGCATGGCGTCCTTAGCCCTCGGGAATTAGGTCCCTGCGCAGAGCCAGCAGGGACAGAGGCATTCCCCGGCAGCCTGCAAAATGCCCAGGCTGTGTCCAGGCTAGCCAATGGGGCACGCTGAGGAAAAAGTTGCTTCTTAAGTCGTATCCGTCTTACGAGCTCAGTCATCTATTTCCAGGCTGTGGGGAAGTCAATCTGTCAGACCAGGATTTGCAGCCTGTAATTCTCGTTTGTGTTAGATAGTTAGGCATCCCTTTCAACAGGACAGCTGGGGAGGGGGGAGGAGTGCCAGTCTTTTCTGCAAAATATGGCTGGGGCAGAGTGCCCACACCTCGCGTCACGCAGGGGAAGAGCAGTACACCACCCACACAGTCAGCGGGAGCTGTGGGTTCAACTCCTTTACCCGCCCGAGAGGGTGAACCCAGCCCCCTGGTCACCAAGCTCGGGGGCAGTCCAAGAAAGGATCATCCCTTTCAGGTGGGACCTGAAACTACCATCTGTCTTCCACCTTGACTGGCATCTTCTTTTCCTCAGGCTTCTTCTTCTGAAGGAGTTGTATGGGTCTAATTTCTCTTTCCTTGCCTCATAATGAGTCTGCACATTTTCAGGTCAGAAACTTTCTCTCTTGCATAATGCTCAGCACAAATGATGAGCAGTCTGTTCGTAGTTACTGTTAAAATTATATCATCAGAACTTGTATTATATCTTGGCAAAGCGTCTTCCCCTCTTCATGTACAAAGAGATGTGATTAACTGCTGCGTTTCCACACTTGGATTGAAAGGCTTTGTGGGCTTTGTCAGTAGTTAACATAATTCACGGAAAACCAGAATACAACCTTGAGGCTAAATGTGGCCCATTGAATTCCACAATGGGGCAATGGCTTGATCAGGGTACAGCAAAGCATGCCAGAAGCAAAAGCCTTTGTGGGCCATAGCTCTGTAGGAAAGATTAAATCAGCCACAATCTGCTCCATTTTATGTAAAATAGGTGCAGCCCCAAAGCTTCTGGCAAGTCGCCACTGAAGCCTTTGGCTGGACAAAGTTGGGGCATCTTTGTGTAAGTGTTAATTGCCAGCTGTTGGTGACTGGAAGGTTGCCAGGGATAGAGTGACTGCAGCAGAGTTTCTGGCTGAAATATGGCTTTTATAAAATAATAATCTCAGGTCTATTTAGTGCCTCACAAGAGATACATCTGTAGTTATCAGTTCTTCTGTCTAGAGCATCTGCACATGGAGATGACCTTAAAACAGCATTATAAATACAGTATATGTGACATTCAGGCTGCCTATTCCAACCTCACAGTGGGAGGGAATGATAAATAGCAGCTATCTCCACAGCAGCGCTACATGATGGCTTAACCCACTCACGTTCATAGCCCTTCACATTTAATTTGCAGCAAGTCTGGGATACAGAGCATTGAGGCTTCTGAATCAGGCTGTAGGAGCCCGTCCAGTCCTATGTGCTTCAGCATTTTAAATAATAATATAACCATCTCAGCTCTTCAACATCTGGGATATTTGCAATATTGCAAACTGCAGATTTTCAAATATTGAGGATGTTTGCAGATATTTAGCCCCACAACTGTACAACAAATTAAATAGTATTTTACTTTTAGAGAGAATGTGAGGCCCAAAGGCCAACATTTTCAAATACGAGTATCTACAGACCAGTACGAAGTTGGTGATCAAGTTCTTAAGATTAGTAATCTATATGAGAAAATGCTGCCTTCAGAAACACTCAGTGGAAAGTCAGGCAGGCGCTGCCAGACTGCAGGAAGAGGACCTGGATGCCTGGAGAGCCGCACTTACTCCATAAACAAGTGTAGCCTGAGAAGGATGATCTAGGTGGCTGGAGCACAAGACGGAGTGAAGGCCGCTAACTCTCCCATACCGAGAAACTACCATTTGGCTTTGGGGCTGATGATTTATTTGAGGAACTTCCTCACCATCATTGCAAGTGAATGAAAACTTAATTCACGGAAATCATCATGCCCCTAAGCTGCTGCTCATTCTGAGGTACCTTCTCTCACCATACGTCTTTATAGCTCTCATCTTGCACTTCTATGATGTCATTTGGTACCTCAGTGACCTTACACCTCTAGCTCTCACTCCCAAAGAGCATGCCCCCAGGAGTGATCCTGGCTCTGGGAGGTCTGCACTAATTTCACTGCTATAACAGAGATGAGTTGTGCCCTGTCAAGTGCCCTGCTCCAAGTCTGCAAGCTCGATGCCCCCTTTTTCTCCGTTGCCTGGGTCTGCTCTTATCAAATACAGTTTCACAACACAAGGTCCAAAGGGAGCCCCAGCACCCAGGAGGACTCCTAGGCTAAGCCTTTGCTCTCTGAAAGACACCTTTTCTCTTCAATTTGAATTTAATTTTTTGATCTCAGGCCACTGCCTGTCAGTGCAGGATGAGCAACTTCCTTCAGTCTAGACCTCTCATAAAGCCACCGAGGCACATCGTTGCGCATTCCCATAAGCCTCAGGCGCACTCCAGAACACTGTAAAACTCAGATCGTTTTATGGAGTGGCCCATTTGTGCTTTCAGTTGCTGCAAACTGCATTGGCTCGAGTTATGATGATCAGCAACGGTGGTAAACATTTACGTTGTCACACGACACCAAAACCACAGAGGGGAGACTCACTCTGCTGGACACTGCTAAAATAAAAAGGAAAAGATTCTGTTCCGGTCAATCAGATTTTCTCTTTGTATCCTGAGAGAGCTCTTTTCCCAAGAAACTCTGGCAGTCTGGTAGTGATCTCTTTCATTCATCGCCACTCAGCATCCAGCATTGTCTGTGCAGCGTAACTCCGGGTTCTGCCTGGGGAGGGGAGCCAAACCGGGCGGCTTCTCTCCTCTCCTTTGTCATGAGGCAGCTCCTCTCCTCTCCTCTCTTGCCTGTTCAGTTCAACTGGCATCGTGGCAGAGTTTCTCTCCAATTGTGTCTGTGTGCACATAGCATACAGACTGGCTGCAGCTGGGGTTTCTATGTGGAGCTCCAACATGAAAACAGAATAAAAATAAAATGCTAATGGAGTATAGGTGTGCAGGCGCACACTTCTGACACCCTTAAAAGTGTTCGAGCTGTCATTAGAGCTATATGTGAGGCTGCACAGTTTTTCCATTACGATCTGCTCTATTGCCACTTCCTCGCAGCTTGTGAAATTTCCAGTTTCGTTGCATGTCTTACAGTGAATATTATTTTTGAAAAGCTGAGTAAAAATTCTTCACCTATATAAAAGAATCAGGAGGGGTTTTTTTCCAGCAATATCTCTATATTGCTGCTTCCTACTACTCATCACAGAGCTGAAACTCCTTATGGCTCACAGGTCTAGTTTAACAAACGTGTGATGGCTATTAGGCAACTAAATAGCCATTCTCAGTTGGAGTAGTTGTTCATTAAATCCATTATCCATCGCTCCTTTTAACCAGGCCTGTTTCTATGAGTGGTGTGAGAATTTTGGTGCTAGTGATTTAAACACACAGTGGAGCAAACTCCTACTGCAGTAAAGATTTTTAGCAACTCCCTTAGCACCTTCATTGGCTCTGCTAAGCAGCTAAACGCGATTTAATCCAAATGGCCCAGCAATTCAGATGTGAACCTTCCATAAGCAAAGACTGTTCTGCGACTTATGCTGCTCCTAATGGGAACATATGCTGCAGTATTTCAGAATGATTCAGAAACCACTTAAAAGAGAGAGTTGTATTTTTGTGCCTTCTATAAGTTTAACACCTTTAGAATCTGAGAGTGACAGTGGTGCTAGGTGCTATGTTAGTCCTAACTTCACTTTTCATTTTGAGCCAGTGCAAGCTTTAAGCAGAGCAAAGGTTTGCATGAAGATTTTCAGACAGCTTTCCTTTGGAGAAAAGATGAATATTTAATACTTGCCACCATGGTACTGTACGCACGCGCAGAATGTACCATATAGATGAATGAAGGTTCAGTGGCAGGCCAATGACATAGTTTTCAACAAAAAGGACCATCTCAGAAAAATCTCTTTGGAAAAAGAAATTTTATTCTTGCTTCATGCTTTTTATTTGCCACCAGAAATTCCTTTCAGAAATTTAATTGGTGAATCAAAATCAGTGGCGATTTCTTGATCCAAATTGGAATGATCTGAACTTTAGAGCAAAGCTGAGCAGTGAATTCATTAGAATGAGATATATATACCATTGTCCCCCATAAGCAAGCATGTACCTGTCATATTTCTAGCCAAATAAATTCCACCATTTCTGCAGGTTGGCCCCTTCAGAAATGGGGTATCAATGACAACAAGGCAGAGATTTTAAGGAATCTTAACCACTGCCCTTGCCCAGCAGTAGAAGGAATGCAAAAAAGGTGTTCAATAGATGTATCTGCTCTGTATTTGAGAAAAAGGCAGACACCACACTGATTTTCTAAGCTGTGTAGAATACCTTCTGTTTCAAATGTAACCAAGGATAATGCTGAATAGCAGCTACTCTCCCTAGGCTTCTAAAAATCCAGAAAACTTGTTATCAACAGCTTCAGAAGAGCTGATGAATGGCTCTCTACATCAGTAATGTTAATTTTCAATGCATCTTGAAACACCAGGGAAGTTCCGGGGCGCTGGCAGGAAGCCAATAAGGTGGTAATATTAACTAAAATAAATGAGATGATCCCACAGTACCAGGCCCATGAATAATCAAATAGGTGATAGACCATTTCATTTCCTAAAGAAAGGAAGAAGAAAGATACGATTAGTAGAAACTCACACAGGTCTTGACAAAATGAAATTATATTAAAAGAATGTGATTTTATTCTTTAAAAATCAGTTAATTTCCAAGCTTGACTGAGACAGAATAGGGTTGAAACAACAGTCTTCTGAAAGATGTTTGGGTTGGTACCTCTTGACATTTTGAATAAGAAACTAGAAAGGCACAAAATCCTCATAGTAGATGAGAGAGATGAGAAATCAGTTAACTTGGAGATCTGAAAATATAATTGTAAATGGGAAATCATTTACAAAGAGGCCTGGTTTTGGAGATGTTCCATGAAGCTCAGTTTTTGTACAGATGTTATTCTAAACAATTGCCACTGATCTGGAAGGAAACGTAGAATAATCCCTCACAAAGTTTTTGAGACAATAAAAACACTGGAAACATGATAACTGGAGACTGATTGGGATCACTTGTAAGCTGGATGCAAGGGAAAAATACCTGCTGTAATATAGCTGCAAAGTCCTACCCCTAGGGGAAAAAAGCACAGGTCATATTTACAGAATAATAGGTTATTTAAAAATCAGTTGGGAATTATGATGTATTGGATGATCATAGAAAATAGCATTGAAAACCTTTTCATCTGTACTTTAGGTAATAGTGTGGGAACAAGAACGAAAGCAGGATACATCACTGATATGTATCTCAAGTCCCCAAGGGGATTTACATCTTGCAAGGGCAAAGATAAAAAGTTTTCTTTCTCTGTGATTGCTGGATCACTCTTAAATATTGTACAATATATTCCCTGAGGAGGGGGAACATCTTTCCCAAGCCATTGCTGTGGTGCAGAAGAGTAAACATTATCTTTCAATATACAGAATATCAATTAGGACTAGACAGTTATATTACTGTACCCTTCCATGGTCCACTCAGTGCAAGAATAACATGAATCAGTTAAAGGTACTTCAGACCAAGACAGAGACTGGAAAACACAGCAGAAAAATACAGGAGCTCAGACGGTTAATTTTAACAAAGCAAAGTTGAAGAGATTAATTAATCATAGTGTCTATTTGAGGAACAGAGATGGGAAAGAGGACTCTTCAGATAAAGATGTAACTGGATGTAACAGCTGGAAGTTGAAGCTGACAAATTCAGTCTAGAAATAAAGCATGTTTTTTTAATAGTAAGCAGCAAACAGAGCAACAAACAGCTAACACTTGTGGTGGCTCTTCCATCATCGGAAAGAACGAGCTAAGAGTTGGCATTTTTGAATGTCTATTTATAGAAAAGACAGCAGGAAATAATTCAGAAAAGACCTGTGGCTTAAATTATACTGGAGATCAGACCAGATGGTCACAGCAATCACATCCAACTACATAATCTATGAGCAATCAAGAAATTTAGCTGCCGTGGTCAAAGGCTAGGGATATGGTCGCGGAGAAAAGAATTACCAAAAAGGCCCACGTTGACGTGTCCCATTTAGCAGAAGACAGATATGAGGAGGAGACAGACGGGCAGTTTTGGTGGAGATCGGAAGGAGTTTAGGAATGTGAGGACCAATTTATAGGCGAATAGCTGGGTTCGTCACCTGTGGGGGCCGGGATGAGTCGAGGTGGGGGAAACCCAGAGGTTGTGCTGTGGGGTGTGGGAACCGTGGGCAGAGTGAGAGGCATGAGCGGGGTGGGGAAGATGGAGGCATGCAGAGGAGGTCCAAGTGGCAACCTGAAAGGCCATCCACTGTCCATGGGGCAGCTGCCTGCCGCCTGCTTGAAGAAGGGCAAGCCTGCCAGAAAAGGCGAAGACTGGGAATTGGGGATGCCAGGGGAGGGTTCAGGTTCAGGCAGGCACAGAGTGAAGGCCAAGCAAGATGCCTGGGAGGAAGGCAGGAGCACGCATGGAGAACTGGGCCTAACAGCCTGGGGTGGGCAGGGGTGATGCAAAAGACCCAAATCTTTGCAGTCAGCTGCCTGTGAAACAGCTTCAGTGAGCTGAAACGCAACATATGAATGGCCAAATCTGAAAGGATGACAGTGTAAAATTGCTTCTGGGATGAAAGACAATTACCAGTTCTGTTGTCTTACAACGCAATCACAATAAAATCTAGAGAAAAGCCCTGCATGAGCGTGCGTGGTGGCCTCTTTCCTTCTTTGCAGCAGCAGTGCACGGGGCAAGGCTGGACCCCCGTACGGAAGCCGTCCAGCTGCAAAGCCTCCCCCCTGGGGCAGAGAGGGCAGCTAGTGTTTAGGGCTGGGAAGGGGATGGGAGCAGGGTACCAGAGATATGGTGTGAGAGGAGGAGAGGTGAGGAACAGAGGTAAAACAATGGAAACATCTCATTTCCACCTAGAACGAGTTTAAATCGGTCCTGAAGCATGAAGGAATATAAAAATATGGACTGTATAGCATACTCTTCCCAATATATGCAAAAGCTTCAACACCAAAAGGCCAGTCATTAAAATATCTCTCATTTGAGTGTGATGTTCAGTTTTTTACCTATTCTGTGGTTTGACGTGGTGTCTAGTTTTCCTCAAGCCCACTTACAGTATGTGTAATGTCTCGAAGGACTGACACATCGTGATTTATGAGGTGAGAGCTTCACTGTAATTAGTTTTTATTAGGATCATAAAATATATATTCTGACTAAATATCAGGCTAATGATATTAAAATCCTAACAACTGCTCCAAAAGGGAAACATAGTAGGCTAGTATAAAACCACATACTATAAAAAAAGGCTGCTAGCTAAATTGTGGTCTTAGAAGTTAACAGCTTTACGCTAAGCTGGTTGTAACTCCAGTGTTATAAAAATTATTATTGAAAAAAAAAAGAACTTCAGAACTATCAAATTGAAAAGAAAAGTCTTAATGTGCTGTTATCCTGTCCTGCTGTTAATGTAAGCTGCCTGTGACTTATGGGTGTGACCCAGCCCGTCTTGACTGCTCCATCAAATCATACAAGCAAATAAAAATAACAAATATTTAAACAACTTTGTAAAACAAACTAATTCCTGGCCCCTTTGCAGCAGCCATCACTGAAGGCAGTGCCTTGGCGAAGGACGTCTCCCACCTCTGGGCAGCTCTGCTGAGGTCATGCAGGTACCAGTGGGTTTCTCCCCCCTCTCTCCCCCACTAAAGCAAGGAGGGTCCTGCTGGATGAGCCTCGGTGCTGCCGCAGACATCCTGAACATCCTCTTCAGCACCCAGCAGCCGCAGCAGGAGCTAAGGACACTTCTCCAGACGTGCCTCCTGTTGGGTGGCATCAAGCCTGTACAGTTAATGGGGCCACTGCTGTGTCTCTAACTGGGAGGCATCCCAAAAGAGAGGAGATGGCAGGGTGTCGCAGGGGCCCAGGACAGAGGTGGTGTCTCCATTCAGTTTCATTTGTGTGGCATTTCACTGAAGGCCCGGATGTGTTCCCCAACTTCTTGTATTTCTCAGAGAGATTTTAAGGAGGTCAGGTAGGGACAGATAGCACACAGCAGTCATTTGACTTTTGTAATGTCACTGCTTATTCTGCTCACATCTTGGGCGATCACTGCACTCACTGAGAAACTCTAGCTGACGTGGAAATTCTCCCCTAAATTTAGAAGCAGGATTTCAGAACTCCTTTCTTACAGTGAGGAAGGAATTTGCCCCAATGGCTGCAATGCCATTATCATGCATCATGCAAAATACTGCCTGTCTTGGGCTCTGCACAGAGAAAACCTGCCCCAAAATAAACCAGCGTTGTCAACTGCAGCTTCCCCTTTCCCCGAGGGCTGGGGTTTTGGATGCTGGCTGCATGCAGTTTGGGGCCACCAGCGCTGCCTCCTGGCTCCATGGGGTGGGAATACACCCCGTCTCTGCCAGCCCTCCTTGGCCCACAGAGTGCACAGATCTGTCGAAAGGATAAAGCGAAGGAAAGGCTGGGCTGAGTGGCTTGTTTATTACAGCAACAAGAGCTGCACAGCTAGCTGGGGTAGTGGGAGTGCCTTGTCCTCTCCTGGGTGAGCCTGCTCAATACCTGGTTGCGGGTGTCTTCTGAAAGACTTACCCCACTTTTGAAGCCAGTCGTCACTGTAGACCTGCTCAGATAAAGGAAAGATTGACTCACTGCAACGTAGCAGACCCAAGTCCCAGACCTGCACCAGGTGGGCGAGGAGCTTGAAGCTGCAACTCTCCCACCCCAGCTGATCACTCTCACTCTGGGCGAATGCCCAGGCCAGCCGGGACTCACAGGATGCTCCTACACTGCAAGCAGGGTCCTTCAAACACCACCACTCACTGCCTACAGAGTTATCGGCCCCGTACAACGGGGTCTGGGCTGGCTCCCTCCCAGGCCTGGGACTCTGCTTCTCTGCTGCCAGGCTGAGCACAGAGCTGCCCCTGCCTCTGTTACTACAAGTCTCTCCATGAAAACCTGTATTACCTACCAACCCCAAGGCATGCTGATTCACAGTGAAGAGCCATAAGTCTTTCCCTGGGACAAAAGCTTTGAGCTAAAAAACTTTGCTCTCCTCAAATGTTTCAAATAAATAGCTATAAATCCACTCAGATTTGCATCTGAACAATGTTGCCTGGGCCCATCTTTAGTCAGCCCCCCCTGCAGCATGACTCAAAGAGAAGCAAGGCAGAGTACTGATGCAGACACATTCATCCACACAATCATTTCATAAAAGAACAGTTCACGTCTTGTCCCCTAGGCAATAAGACTTAGACTTGGAGCAAAAATAAACACGTTTCTCAGCCTCTTGTTCGATGTCAGCGCTTTCCTTTCCCCTGTGCAGAGCAGCCAGGTAGGAGCACCCATGGCTGGCAATAGCAGTCCTTCCAGTTCCTCTTCCTCTGAGATGGGATGCCGCTGGGATACAAGCTTTCACCATATGGGGGATGTCCTTCATGTGCCTTCAAGACCAATCCTCCCAGACAGGCAGTGCCTCGGCACATGCTGCAGCCTAGCACACTCTCCCTTGCAGAGTGGAGGTATTAACAATTCCAGCGATGTTACAGGGCCTTTGCTTCAATCCCTGCTGGGACAAGCAGGACTCTGAGATCATGGCAAGTTGCTTCATTTCCCCAAGCTGTCGGCATTTCCAAAATGTCATTTTCAACTTGATGTACAACACTGAATCAACACAAGACCTTTTCTTCCCCACTCCTAAACAATTTTTTTTGGGGGGGGCATGGCTTTTTGGATGAATCTATTATCCCTTGCCAGTATTTTTCCACTGGCTTCCTTCATTACCTTACAGGTGGCCTGTTTTGAAACTGCGCAGGCATTACCAGCTTGAGGGGAGCCAAATCCTTTTGAAGGTTCATCAGAGGGAGGTTGTTGCAAAGTGCACTGAAGGCATCTTCTCTGAAGCCTCTGCTCCCCATGCACGGGGCCTAGAGTGTGAGTCAGCCCTTCCCTTCCGCTCCTGCTGAGCACTTAAATATTGCAGAGTCTTTCTGGTTGCCAAAGGGGAAGAAAAACATTTGCTAGCTCATTTGAGTCTTGAGGAGGCGCCCTGTCCTTGATGCTGCACCTGCCCAGGAGCTCACATCCGATGGCTGCCACTACCGCTCACCAGCTCTGTCTCTCCTCCAGACACAGACCACTTTTAAGATACAGCATTTTTCCATACCTCTCCTAAAACACCTTTTTCCCCACCGTATGAAATGTGCTGGAAAAGACATCTTTCTCCACACTAATACCACTTCTCAGAAGTTAATTACCAGCAGAGGTGATGCTCCGAGGTGCCCTTTGGAGGGGCTGAACCCCTGACCCAGGTAGGGGAGAGCCAGGGACTTCCCAAATTCCCACTCCCAGGCTCCCTTGAAACACAATCATAGGTCCACACCACTCCACAGCCCCTGGCTCTGCTTTTCTTGAGTTATACGACAGTATGAGAACGATGACATTACAAGCTGCCCCAGCATAAGTATGTTTATTTGCTAAGAGGCATGCCAGGGAACCATCGCTGCTTGCTGGCCCCACTCTGACACTGTTTCCCACAGCATTGCTGTGGGCTGCTGTAGGAGGCAGGGTAAGCAGTCAAACTTTTGATCTAACCCAAATAACCTTTCTTACCTTCCAATGTTAATGGGGTATCTTTCCACAAACTGGGACGACCAAAATCAGCATTCATTGCCACCCTCCAGGCAACAATCACTGCATTTTTTAATTCTCTCCATTGCACCATCCCTCACCAGGTAAAAGATAATTCATTGTAACTCTGTTTTTGTTGTAATCAGTGGTTGCCTTTAAAACCCTGTATGAACTGTGTTTGAAAAACAACACAGAAAATACTGAATTTTTAACGTGATACTGCCATTTCAGGTAGCAAAAAACCTTGGCTTAGAAACCAATGTCATTTCTGCATCTTTGCTATGTAGCTGTAACCTTTGCTCAGTTACACATTGCATCAGGGAGTGAGAGCTTTGTTCCTGGCACCAGCCAACCCACCCGAGAAATGGTGCTATACGTGACCAGAATCCTTTTCTCTCTTTGGAAGAGCTGATCTTTCATCTTCTGTTTCCTTTAGGAATTATCTTTGCTTCCCTTTATCTGTCTTCTCTTGCCCTTTGCTTCAGGTTGCTTCCAATCAGTTTATACTCCAACTCTTTTTCTGCTGCTTAATCTTCTGCATACTCCTCACTCCCCTCTGCTTTCTGCTTCTCTGCCTCTGACTGCTGGACACCCACTTCTGTCCTAAAGCATGGGCGCAGGGGCCAGGCCCCACGTCTCACTTGAGAAGGCGATCTTGATGGCCAGTGAACCCATGATCACAGTGGAGAAGACAGTCATGGGCATCTGCTGTATGGCCAAAGCATGGACAACTGCACATCATGCTGCAGGGAGTCCAGGAGTGATGCAGGGGTCAGTATCACATGGCCGGTCTGGAGACACCCCACCAAATCTGCTGGAGGTTTTGACTGGTTCTGCTGGCACCACTGTTATTTTTCCTTTGCTTACTTCTTCCCAGCCCCTTCAGCTGGTGGAATTTCACAGCAGCTGGGACAAGAAGGTGAGTTTTGTGGAGAGATTTGGTGTGGCATCTTACCCGAGTCACCAGTGGATTCGCACGGGGAAGAGACACTAAGAGCACTTGAACCCCAGGGAAAGCATCATGTGGAGCTTGTGTCTTCTTAGATATCAGTTAATCCAGCCACAAGACTGAAAAGGATAGGGAAACAGGCTTTGCTCTTTTTTAGTGCTTTTGGAACAAGCCGCTAAACCTTTCTAAACAAGACATGTGCTGAAAGCAGCTGGAGAAAGGGCAGGAACGTTTGACATCCCATCCTACTGCTAGGGTAAGTACCTGAGGGACAGTCAGTGCAGTTCAGGCGTGCTCATCCAGCACAGGTCAGATGGAGAGAAATGGTTCTTGATTTCATGCAGATTTATATTGCCCTATAAACAAAACTAATTTCAGTGGCCTATATTTAAACTCTTTCTCAGACTCATGACAACAGTGTCCGAAAAGCAGTACATTACTTAGCTACTTCAGTGAATAGCCAAACCACGTCTCTTTAAACCCACAGTCTCCCTGTGAGAAGAACACATCTCTGAGGATACGATCGCCCCATACAGCGGGGTACACCTCTTCTTGCATTAGCAGCTGGGGCTGCTGCCTGAGAAGGTATCAGCAGAGCTCTGGTGGGGCAGCAGGGTGAGGGGTCGGGACATTTTCTGCTGAGTGCTTCACTTTGCCTCTTGGGTCTTCCCGTGACATTTTTGCTCAAGGCAGGCACTGCATCTTCCATGGGAAAGAGCTGTGTCACGGTGGAGAGCAGGCCAGGTGAGCACATGTTGCATGCACTTAAGTTGTCACAGCGAGATTTGGCCTCATGAGTGCTCAGGACGCTGTCAGCTGTCACCCAGGAGGGATGAACATGCCCATCAGCTGGAGCCAGGACACCCAGGCAGAAGGACAAGACCATGGCACGTGGGCTGCGGCACGTACGACTCCAGGATCTCTGCAACTGCAAAAGCAGCTGGTTGGGGCCATCTGCCCCCCACCACTCTCCTTTGGGGCAGAGACCCCAAAGCTGGCAGTGCTGAGAGCCCTGGTGCCGCTGGAAGCCTTGCCCGCTGCCAGGCTGCCCCAGTGGGCACCCGCCTGCCCTGTGCCAGACCTGGACCCATCCTGCCTGGGCGAGCAGCAGCGAGAACGTCTGGGTTATTTTAAGCAGGTTATGTCAGTCCTGCCCTCCCTTTCTCTCCCCCCTCTCCCTGAAGCACTGATCACTGTGGCAGGATGGATTTGCCGGACTAAAAGGGCCAATGGTTTAATTGATATGATATGGCAGCTCATATGTAATCTCATTATTCTGTCTAGCAGGACACATTATTCTCTATTTATCACACTTCTGTCATCACAGGTCTGTTGTTTCTGTACTTTGAGGACAACAGAGTACGCCTTTCTTCCAGGGAAATCTCATGGGGGGCAGGAGCGGAGGAGGGGGCTTCTGCAGCGGCAGACAAAGCTCCTGGATGCTGGTTGTAGGCACGTCTGCCTCTAATCTTCATACAACAGGGCTGGGAAATGCAAAAGGGCTGGCAAAGGAAGAGCTTGGGTGTTTTCAGTGAGCAGTAAATTTGCTGGAAAATGAAGCCTTCACAAGTGTGTATGTATGGGGGGATGTCTCATCTAAGTAGGAAATCCACTTTGCATCTGACAAACACAGATTTGCCCCCCACACCTCCAGGGAGGAGGGCGGCCTCCACCAGCTGAACAAATCTGTCCTGGTGTTCTCTGTGCTGAACTGTCTGGCTTCTTATTTTTATTTTTTTTTCTCCTTTAAATCCACAGCTGAAAGGAGAAGGCAAGGAAATTAATAATGTGAACACGTAAAAAAAATATAGTTTCAGGTCAAAAAATACTTGGTTGATTGAAATGTTCTGACACAAAATGATTCCTTTTCCTACACCATTCTCTCCCCCTTGATTTCCTTGTTGGCCCTTAAAACAAAAATAAAATTGTTAGGCCAGTTCTAGGTGTATTTGTGCTCACACTGTTTTAATAACAACCTATAGTATTGCTGCTGCTGACTGCTACTGTATCCTCTGACAGTTTAGCATGGCAAGCGAAAACATGGCTTGTTTAGAGGGATGTGCCTACAAGGACTTCACAAAGGAGCACAGTACTTGGGTGTGTGCGTGTCGATCGGGGGGCTCGGAGCTGTGGGAGGGGAGAGCCAGGCAGCTAACAAAGTGTCATAGGCATAGCAGCCACTCGTACAGCACTTCTCGTGCTCAGATCTGAAAATGCCTTGCAGAGGATGGGAAGCATAATTAGCACAATATGCCGTAGGATAGATGTTAAAGCAATCTGTCTAGCAGACAGATACTACACTACTGAATAATATAGACGTTAAACCAATGACCCAGAATCTAGCCAGCTAAAATCTTAATCCCCTTTAAATAGATTCGCAGACATCCTTTCATCACAAACATTTGATCTGAGCAGACACTGTATGCTGTTGTGTTGTATTTATAGAGCACCATGACAAAAGTTTGAGGTGTTTGTGCTTAAATAATGGTATTTTCCCCTGTTAATTTGTCAGCACAGTGCTGTCTTTGCAGAACACGCTTTTGGGATGGAAAGAAAAAGAACATCAGCTCCGGATCCACAGGCAGATAACAAACAAAAGGCTCTGTGCAAGCAAAGGCAGCCCACGTAAGACAGAGCAGCGGAGCAGGGGGGATCCAAGCTTGGAACAAGGGCAGACCTCACCAGGAAGGGACTTTTTATCCAAATAACCCTGAGGCTGGAGCTTGGCAAATGTTTGTGGTAAATGCATTATTTGACCCAAACAAAATCCCACAAACCAACAAATGGAACGGTTGAAAATATCTGCGAATTCAGTTTGCATTCAATAGTTTGGATCAAAATAAGGAAGAGGCTGAGATGCAAAATGGCTTGCTTTGGCAATTCTGGAAGGAGCTGCTTTGATTTTGAAGCTAGGTTCAAGGGTGGGTTTGCAAAACTGACAAGGCAAGGGTGGCTTTTGTCTGGTTGCTTGGGTGTCAGCAGACCCAGCAAGGGTAGAGGAGATCATGGTTTAAACCCCTTTTCTGCCAGGAGGTAGACAGAAGTTGAACTCAGGCTTCCCAACCCCTATTTTTCAGGAGAGTGCCCTAGCAGCTGAGCCATACAGAGGTCTAACAAAAAGGCCTTTTCAGCATCTCCTGGTAAAAATATTTTATTTGTGTACGTGGGTAAGTACTAATTGGAGCAAAGACTAGTGTCCAGCTGTTCCCACTGCTTGAGCCATCAGGCTACCAAATCACTCAACCTTTTCTTTTTTTCTAATTTGTATTTAACAGTTTTGCAGAGTATAACTGTTTATAAAGGAGAAACACACTCCTGTGCCTGTGCCCAGAGCTCAGAGAGCTTGGATGGGATACCAGATATTTATGTCCGAGACTACAGACTGGGAATTCAGTTCAAATACTCTTTCTGCCTAATTCTACCTTACTGCTCCACTCACTCACTCATGAGTGATGTCCCCTGGAAAGGCAGTGTTTTATTTTCCAGTTTCCTTCATTGTAGAAAATACCCAAGGATTTCCTAAATGAAGCCTATAATTTGAATCAATCTGTTTCTTCTCTTCAATTCAGTGACTATTAAAAAAAAATAACTTGGGTTTGTTTCACTAAAAGAGAAAAAAAGGAGAGAATTGTTGGTGCAGAACAGAAGTATCAGTCATCCACACATCCACCTGGGAGAAATACTCATTTCCTAAGCAAGGCACTCTCCCCCGCAGAGAGGTAATTCTCCCTCTCTCCTGGAGACTACTCTGTCTTTCTCCTCGCTCAGGCTGTCTTCTTCATGGAGGTGCCGAGGCTGTCAGGGGTACCCAGCACCCACAATGCTGGGGGAGAGCCAGACTCCAGGAAAGTCTGCAGAAAGGACCAGGGTAAAAATGCCCGGTGGAGTGAAGATGCCCGGTGGGTGCCCAGACACGAACGGCTGGGCCGCAAGACAAAAGATCATCTCTCATTCCTGCAGACAACTCCAGCATCTGGTGGTAAGAAACATTAAATGACAGATCTTAAGGGGCCCTGTTGGTGCGAGATCTGAAACCATGACAGCTCTGCTCGCAGTCTGCGATCGCAAAGCAAACGACCTGGCTTATACTGCCTGGCTGGTACTGAAAAGCTGTTGTGGTGGAGCAAGACTGCCTGCCCACTATCCCCTTGCGTCTATGGCAAAGATTGCTCACAGTGAACAAAATGGAACAAGAAATAAATGCATCCAAGTGAGTCGGTAATTTTCGTTGCAGGGGAGTAATACCTGACACAGGTAAACGGGCTTGAGTTTAATTTTCACCTTAGCACTCCTTCATATTTGGTTCCTTACCTATAATAACATTTTGAAAATATCCCAAGAGCACCTCTGCTCTCTGCTATGTGAGCAGAAGTCAGAATATCAAACTAGAGAGGGGCTTTTGTGCTACTGACTTTATTCCGCTGATAGGATGACGACCACCATATTCCCATTCACAGTGTTTGAAAGCTGCTGAGGTTCTTTGTTCTAATTATTCCTACCAGAAGACAGATGCAGAACCTCACTCTTCTGATGAATAAAAATCTTCTGATTTATTCATGGATAATTTATACACATTTGTTCTTGTGCCAGTATTGTTCAGCTCCCAGCTCTTTTCCCTTCCGTTTACTTGCTTATGGAAAGCAATCATATCACTCTCAGGCTTAATTTAGCAAAGCAAACAAGCAAAGTTCTTCTAGTTCTCTTTCTGTAAGATGGGACTTTCATTTCTCTGCTCATCCTAGTAACCCCTTTCGTCACATGCTTCTGCTTGAACCTGTGGCCCCTCAAGCCTGGCTTCCAGAATACTGCTGATATTCCAGATACGGTACTATCAGCATCTTGCAGTCTGGCATTCATATTTTCCTAACTCTATTGGAAATATCTTACTTGGAGACACGTAAGATGAAACTTAACTTTTTTACCTTTTCATTATGCAGGCTTCTCCTGTTATCATTCCCAAGTGATGAACCTCTGTGTCAGGATAAAAATTCTTGTTATTAATCTCCAGCACTTTGTACAAGTGAATTTCAGCCCCCTTTGCTATTATTATTCTGAAAGGCATCTACATCTCTCTGTGTGATATCTGGATGCTCCATTATACTTGCAGTGCCCTTAGTTTTGGGTCACCTGCAAATTTCATCAGTACTTGCTCTGTTTTGTACCAATTCATTTTGAACCAATATCATCCATTAAAATATTAAATGAGACCAGTCCACTTCCATAGAAGAACTGTAAAGTGGGAAAGGAACAGCTTACATCTGTTTTTCTACTCTTTGCACAATCATGTCTAATTCCTAACACTCTATTTTAAGGAGTCATTAGTCCAGTTAAGTACAGACCTCTTTCCAAGTGTTTGTTTTCCTTTTGCTGAGGCTGCAAATTATTAAAGGTTTTGAAGTCCTGGTTTAAGGAAACAACAAACTTTTACGTTTAAGTCCCTGAGCTGTCCAGGCCACTTGGCTTTGCTAACTCAGTCCCACACATTTCTCAGACTTTGCACTGGGAAAAAAACCCCTTAACACGTTTTCATTTCTCTTCCATTTAATGATTATGTCGTGACTAGTTGCTCCACAGTTATTTTCTAAGAAGAGAAGCTCATCTGTAATATCTTCACCAGTTATCAAAACTGCATATAAAATGTCATCATTTTCTCCTGATTACATTTTTGGTGATGAAAGTTTTTGGCTGTCATTCTAGGAATAACCAGACTTCAAATGATTAGCTCTGCAGTCTGTAGCTGGAAAGATAAAATTTCTATAATGATGCTGTGCATGGTTAACAGTTCTCACTTTAATAGCGTGGAGATTTCTATTCGTATTCCAACCCAGAGCTTAGAGATCTGACGTGGATGTGCAAGGCTAACCTACAAAGCCTTTTCTGCTGTTCTTTCTCCAAGTGACTGTACCAAAGCCTTTGTTTCTCATGTTTCTCCAGTTTATGACACCATTGACACACGTAACTTGCTAGTTTACCGTACACATTTTTCCTTCTATCTATCTTTTCTGGACACTGCATTCTTGCATTCAAGTCACAATTGCTGTTTTGTCGTATTAATTTATCTGGGAAAGAATAAAGCACTCTCAATGCCTGGGAGAAATATGACCAGCAATAATGCTAAAGCAACCTATAGGAAATCCTGAATTATATTCTGTTATTTATAAGTTTATAAGATGAAGGTCTGCAGGAAAAGCCATTGTGATTTCAGTTGTGTTAGTGGAAGCCTCAGGTCCCTAGCAAGGGAGGCTCCCTTTGCTGTGTGACTGCTCCGGCATTCTCTGCATTTGGTTCCTGGAGAAAAGAAAAGCACAATACTGACTGGAAAAATTTCTGGCAAGACCAGGATAGGAAGATTTGGGACTGGAAGTGGCTATTGATGCATTGATTAGCAGGCTACTTAAGCTCAGGAGTCCAATTGGTTTTGAATAAAATACCGGCCTGCCTAATGTTAGGCAGGTGCTCTGTTATCTTACTAAACCAGAGCCCTCATGAGAATAAAATAATAAGAATAAATATGTATAGCTCAGCTACATGTTTCCTAAATGAAGTATAAATAGAAGAATAACAAGAAAAAGTACTTCTAGCCCAGCTACATGTTCCCTAAATGAAGCATATAACAGTCTACAAATCTTTTACAGGCAATGAATCCTGATTTAGAAGTATTTATTGTGATGCTTGAGGCCTCAATTAGGAGTACAGGAGGTAAAGGAAAAAGGGAAAACATAGGCTGAGGATCAAGAATTTGTTGACTTTCAATTTTTGTAAGCCAAGAGCAAGCAGAGGCTTTGGACTCACTGTGTGTGTGACCCAGGCAGAGTATTTTCAGGAGGTCTAATCTTTCAAAGGGCAGTTTGGGGGGAAATTCTGTAGGTCGGGCTTTCTTTGAAGTACTTCCAGTTAGCACCCTGGGCAGCTTAGCCATTTTGCAAAAGCCACATTATAGCCCCATGGGGTCTTCTGCAAAGAAGACATGCTTCTGCATTTCACTTCCAGGGTTTTTAAAAAGATTTTTTGGGGGAAAGAAAAGGAAAATCCCAAGAGAAGAAAATTCTCTTGCTTTTCTGAATACTTTTTGCTCACATCATCGAGCCAGTAAAGGTTAAATGGCATCCGTCTTTGTCATAAGTTACTAGACACTTAGAAGCTTGCCTGTAAATAGTGGGTTGAATCCGGTATTTCCAAGGCAGACTGAGTACTGAGTGAAATCTGTGAATGCATTGCCTGCGAAAGGCCTGCGGGACTTGACCAGCAAGAAACAGCTGCAATCACAAAGAGAGAGTTTGTTAAATGTTTAACCAAATTAACCAACTGCACAACATGGTGCTTTCCGGCTCCATTAGAATTGGTCGGGGGGAAAGCAGGGATCCAGAAGTTGTGGATGTGTGTCTGTGTGACCAAGCTGTCCTTGCAACATCTGGAAAAGAGAAAGCCTGCTGACCTGGGAGCCTGACGGTGTCAAGGGTTGTCGCTAGTTGCAGGGATGTGTTTCTCGTTTTTTAAACACCACAGCAAATCAGCTCACTCTTCAAAGAGCAGCGAGCATGCTGGTGTTCGGTTGCAAATCCCCTGCCACCCCTGCTCCAGCACATGTTATCTCACTGGGATTACCAAGAAACTTGAAAGATGCACTTCTGTCATCCTAAAACAGACAAGTTGGCTGAAGGAAAACATTTGCTCCGAGTGTGGGCTTAATGAGGTCTGACGTTATCTTTGAGACCAAATGCCCGAGCGAGTGTTTCTAAATGAGCATGTGGGCTGCTTTAGTGCCTGCCACCTTTCCCTGACAGTGAGCAGGTCGAGACAAACCTGGGAGGGCAAGAGAGTGGGGCAGTGGGGCTCTGCGGGCCCCTCAGGAGGGCTGACGAGCAGAGTCCATGGGACAAAAGCAGTTTTGGAGGATGCTTCAGGTTGAGGTGACACCAGAACAGCACCCATGCCCTACTCCTCTGCAAAAGTGTCCCTCTCTAGCCTATTGTGGACTGAGATGCCTTTTGCTCACCGAAAGCACAGCCCTAACAGTCCCGTAGGAGTGAGCTTTTCATCATTTCTCTATTTCTGCTCAACACCTTCCACTATAATATCACCTTTCCATGGCCAACCAACCCCTGGCATTAGTTGGTGGATGTGGTGATGTCCCCCCCCACGAGCAGCTGAGCTAAGAGGGGAAGGTGTCTTCCTCCAAGCCTTGACGGTCTCGTTCTGGGAGCGGGATAAGAACCGAGAGAAACATGTCACTGTCAATTAGCTAATGTTTGTACAAAGGATAGTTGAGCCCCATGGAGTTTTGTTAACCTTGTGGCCTCTTTGTAAAACCTGCCTGAGTTCATGAACCTATTCCCATTTTGTAATTTAAGCCCATGCATTCTCCTTTGGGGTGGGTTAATCAAAATATGCTTCGAGTTAAGGAGAGCACAATGCTACACATTGGGCTAGAGCTCTCAACTTAGGCTGGCAGATGCTCTTGGCAGTACAGGGGTTGTACAGGCACTTCCATTTGTTTTTCCCTTCCTTCTTTTCTGCACTTTCACAGCTACTTGGAAATTATTTTTCTGCTAGCTGCATTTTCTCACTTGATTCCTTTGCAGGCGTTTGCTTTTCTGGCACTCTCCTGAAGGTAACAAAGCTCTCACGACTTACCAAGTCTAACTGCGGGACCACATTCAAGTAGGTTTTGAAAACAGGCCAAATGAATTCCCTGCTCTTTTGAAAACAGCTCTCTATCAGCACAAAATATTAAATGCCACCAGTGTCTCCTGCCTCCAACAGAAGAGAGGGATGTAGGGATTCACTTTGGCTGGACCGCGTGACCACAGGACCACAGGTCACTGTCCCTCCATCACCGCTGCTGATGCCCAGCACCTGCATACCATGCGTACTGCTCTGGACCACAGCCCCCTTATCTACTCAAGACTTTATTTCTCCGTTGTGTTAGATTGTGAAAAATATCCAAAGATGGGCCTAAATTAAGTACATTCAAAGGCAAGACTGAGTTTGGTCCAAGTTCAAGTCATTCCCCTCACATTAATAACATCAAGACAGTATTTCAGTATGTATCAGTTAAAACAATGTCATCATCTAAACAGCTCACTGCAAATTCAGCGCTCACAGGCAGCCTGACAGCTCCAGGATTGGCATCTATCCAGAAATAAAATTTGGTTTCCAGAATGCAGTACATTTTTTTAAACACATTTGGGGGATATTTTTTTTTTGGGCTGGTATTTATGATGCCTAATATTATAGCTTCAGGAATTCAACTTATGTAACTTGTTCATGTTTCATTGGAAAGCATTCTGAAGTTTTGAATATGATTATAGGTATAATTTGAAATTGTAATGTTTAAATGTTGTATTATAAATATATAAACTTGGATCCATGCTGTAAGCCATGCGAACTAATACCAAGAAAATGAACAGCGCAATTCAGACTTGATCCCTCACATTTTCTAACGCAAGAAGACTACAGAGGGAGTAATTTTTTTAAAATCAGGGTATAAAAGGAATAGTTTTAAAAATAATCTATTTCAGCACTTTGTTTTTTAGAAGATTTACTCCTCACTCATCTAAACCTATCAGACAAGGTAAATTTATATATACAGACACAATCTAGTAAGCTTTTTTGATTTATTAATGTGCTAGCTGGTTTATATGCCAATGCTGATTTGTCATGAAAAGAGTTTGGAGGAAATGCATTCAATTACGTGAAGAGATGTTTTCAGAAAACACTCAGTTTTTACTGGCTGGCTTTGCTGGATTTGGAAGCCTGGTGACATTTTATTTAGTCCCCAGGTCACAGAGCATTTCTCTGACATCAGCCTGCAAAAAGAGATGTGCTTTACAGTTTCCAATGACTAGAACAGAACTCCTTTCCCTTTTTTCACTCACATTTCTCATTACATTCATATGGCTTGATTTTTTCTTTTTTACATGAAGGCTGCTTTCTGTGGCAAACTAATGGCACATATTGGCGTCCAGACTAGTTTCTTCTTCCAGTTCTGTTGACAGTGGCTGTATTATCAACTTTACCATGAGCAGGACTGGCCTGGTGTTGTTAGCCTCTTTCAACAGGGTCAGTGTTGGCCTTTTTCGGTACCCATTGCATGTGACAAGGGATGTGATGTGGGCAAAACTAAGCCAGTGGCCAAGCTTTTCCTGAACAGAGTCTGGCAGGCAAACCTTGCCACCACCATTTGGCATTATTTTTGGCAGGGAGCAGGTATCAAGTGCTTTAAATGGGTCTCTCTGGGCAACATAGAACAGCCCTGCAGAAGAAAACGCTTCTTTGGAAGGTTTGAAAAATCATGGCAAAGGTTGCCTTTTCCTTCTAAACTCCAGCAGGATTTTCATGGAGCTGCTTAGGGAGCGGCGTGGAGCCAGAGCTGCTCTTTCATGCCTTCAGGTGGCTGAATCACAAAGCCTCCGCAAGGGAAGTCGTGCATCACTGCTGCCCCTATTGTGCTCATTCTGGGGATAAAAGAAACACCACTCTCTAATCTTCTTTCCTAAGGATTTCCTATAGATAGTCCCCCTGAATGTAGAGAGCTTGCCCAGCAGGGACTAATGCACAGGAATAAAACCCGAGGCCCCTGTTTCTAGCCCCTTGCTCCAAAGAGAGTTGCAGCCGTTGTGCAGGAGTATATCCAGGAGCATCGGGTCCTCCTGAGTGGCAGATGGGGTAGACAAAAGCATGGCCTCCACGGGCTGTGGTTCTGGAGGCACCGGCCATGTACATGCTATGTTTGCTTATGGAGCAGCCTCATTCCCTCCTCCTCCCTCCAGTTTTCTTTCATAAATGGCAGCATAGGCATTATATTTACTCAAACCCCACTGTGCTCTGCAGTCTGAAGCTCCACTCACAAGGTGCCATTGTCAGGTGCGTGCAAGCTTCATGCATGGAAATACGGTACTTGGGGGGTTTAGAGAGTTATCCTGCTGGTGTCAGCAAGTCACAAAGTCCAATTACTGGTGCTTTTACCATTGTGCCACTGGGACTGCCCATAAAGTTATTACTAGCTACTTCAGGTTTTGTAAAAGCCCTTAAAAATAAAAGTTGGGGCCTCAATGTCTCAGCTATAGCCCTTTAGTGCTTCAGTTTGCAATACTATTTGGTGAATGGTTTTCATGTATAAAGGAAGGAAAGATAATTTCAGGAACTGTACCACAACTAACAATAATAATAACAGTAATAAAACTGCACACTGTCCTTGCTCCTATAAATCCTCAGCTGTTTGCTTGCTATGCAGAGGGAAAGAAATGAAAGATAATTAACACAGTATAGTGTGGACTGCTCTAATCAGTAAGTTGGATGCACAGTGTAAGCTAAGTGCTAAACAGTGTCGAAGTCTATAATTTCATTGGCTGCATTACCAACTTTTAGAGGCAAGAACATCAACTAGATCATAACAGGATATAATACTTTATAGACACACTTTGCTTTACAGAGTGAAAAAGCATCCTTTTACTTATCCTTCTCAAGTCATTCCTTGTGGCAACAGGCCAATAACAATTGAGTTTTTAATCTTCTCCTATAATACAATGGATTAAAAATAATTTACAGGTGTCCTGATTACCTGTACCTGATTACAAAAAGCCAGCTCCATCCTGTGTAGAGCCTATTTATCCCTGAATGCATATTCTTGGCTTCTGCAACTGCTAATGATACATTGAAGGGAAATTTCGCCCTGTTGCCTCACCCACATCTCTGCATAAAACTCTACCTTGAAGCCCCCTGTAATACCTAGGTATTTTTGCTAGGCAAAATATAATCAAGCCGTGAACTCCTCAAAGGGGGTCATATGAGTATTTGATGCAGTTTTACCACTCTTGAAGGCTGAGACGTAAAGACAAAATGCAGCAACTTACCAAGTTGCAGCACCAATTGAGCTATGGTAATTGCAGAGAGACATTCAAGTTAAATTCATCTTACTTACATTTGGAGCAGGCAGAGTGTACAAACAGGCCAATGTATAGAAATTTCTGGAACTGCCACAACTCCATTGTGAGCCTGAGCACCCAGTGGAAACCCTTTTAAATACCCATCCTGGGAGGCACACGGATTGCTTACGCAGTGTAAGTAAGGCATGATTTTCTCTTTTTGTAACTGGGACAGGACTAGAAAGACCTCCATGGTCCTTGACAAACACCCAAAGCACCTGGATTTTTTTCTGACACCTGACAATGCCCATTAAATCTTAATTAAAAAGTGAATTGAAAAGGCAGCATGAACAGGTCCGTCTAATGGCTGTGTCTGTGCAGCAGGCAGGAGGGCGTCCTACTTTCTGTTCCAGTTCATTCCCTCTTGACTGGTCTCTTTGGGGAGGGCCTTTCGCCACACCGGGAGAGATCTGCAGGTCTCACCATGAACTCCCCTCTCCTTGCATTTTTGTCCTTGAGGGAGAAAGGCTGCAGGAAAACTGCCTTCATCTCCATACTGCACATTAAACATCTCAGTGAAATAACTGACGTGAATTCAAGCATCATGGGAGATGAATTCAGCAATCTGCCATTTACTGAGGGTACCACTCCAACGTCAAGGGTGCATGAGAAGGCTCCTGGCACAGTACCAGCATCCATCCACTGTGATCCACTGGAGTCAGTGTTGCCTCCCCATCCATTCAGTGTTGGCCTTTCTGCTGAATTTGTCAACAAATGGTGGAAATTACAGCAGCAGTTTTAAAAACAAGGATATCTATTTATTGGCAGCAGGGCAAGATCCTACGATCTCACAGGCCACTGAGAAGCCCTCAAATGGTGGTGATTTTTACTCGTGCTCTTTATGGATTGAATTGAAGCCAGTTGTCTAAAAGAAAAATAGCAAAACAGAGTCCAAAGTCTCTCTAACAGATCCAGTTTGACTGAAAACCATAATGGGCTGCTCTTGCAGTGGAAGCATCCCCGGAGCTCCTCTCACCAGACTTCTGGGTTTCCTTGGTGTTGGGCATTGAAGCTAACTCGGAAGCTGCTGGGTCAACATTAACTGTAAATTACATAGCAACAAAGACAATTGCCAAGGACTCCAAAACAATTAAGCAGAGCCAGGCAAAAGGATTTAAAGGTTTTTTATAACGCAAACAGTCAAGCCTGGGCTGCCTTACCTCCTGCTGAGAAAGTTCTCTGACAGTTGAGTGAAGGGTCATTTACAGCATTTCAAGCAGACTGAAAAACAGCTGTACCTGCTAAAAAAATAAGAAGAAAACAACCATGTATTGCAGGATGGACTTCCTATTGGGAGCTAATTACTCCTTCAAAGGAGGAAAGGTTTAGCTCAAGGTTTTTGTAAAGAGCTGGAAACACAGGCATGTGGGATGGGATCAGGACTGAACTGGCAGTATACAGAGGGCAGGTTAGAGGAGTATGTGGGCCCACCTTTTGCATGGAAAACATTTGCCACATGTAGAAAGGGTATTATTTCAGCCATCTGACCCAGATCTGATGAAGAAAATGGGATCTTCTAACTCCGGTGGCTGCTCTACAATAGGACATGATACTTGAATTACATCACTGTAAGAGCAAAGCCAAGCTCATTTGCTCAAATGGAGCTTTTTGAGGGAAAATAGTACCTGCAACATCAGCATTTAGGATCTTTTAATATGCAACTACTTTAAAGAACGTGATGCTTTTTGTTTTTAGGAATTTTTTTGATGAAATGTTTTTTATACTTGGCCAGCTCACGGACCCCAGTGTTCATTGCTGCAGAAATTCACTGTTTCTGACATTTTCGTAAGGAAAGTAAGTCAAGGCATTCTCAGCCAGGGTAGCCAGTAGCATAGTACCTGGTTTAGGATAGACCCAAAAGCAAGTTTTAGCTGTAATCAGCACAACCTATATGAAACACATAGGGGCTATGAGCCTGGAGTGCCACCACCCCAGATGAATGCCTCAGACTGGGGGATGTCAAGGAAGGAGGATGTATCTAAGCAGAAATGATAAATTTTGGTCTGACACACAGCAGGAGAAAAATGCAGATTCTTAAGATTTGTTGTGGGAGAGGTAAACCATTGCTCACTCAGGTGCACCGAGAACATGGTATGATGTGGTCTCCTGTTCCTCCTCCCAGCCATGTTGTGGGACCTTCTTCTCCACGATCTTGACCCTTATGCAGGATGACTGGGAAATATGAGCCTGCTGCTTTGGGATCTCTGATAGCTCTGCACACAGAGACCATAACTTCCATCCCCTCCTGACGCTTTACTCTCAGCAAGCCTGAGCTCTTCCAGGTCACTCAAAACCACACTTCAGTCACAACAAATTATGCCCAGTGTATCAAGGGAAGGCACAAAATCAAGAAAATTACATTTAAACTAAGTACAACTACTTGTTCATTCTACCCCCACCATTAACTCTTTAAACTCTTCAAAAACCAGCTGTCCTTTGCCATGTCATATACAGCACTACATGGTGCTGATACTTAATAAGGAAATTAAACACTTGAGAGACAATACATTATATTATTACCTTAAAAAGCATCATGAGAAATCTGACATGCTGTTTTTTTCCCAGAGAAGATAAGGCAAATGAACAGAGAGTGAGATGCTATGGATAATTGAGAACGCACTGTTTCTCATAGGCTGTACAATTACTGCAATTCAGACTCCTTATTCCATTCAAGGACTATGAGTGAACCAAACAGGGAGGTTTTCTGACCATGACATGGGGGTTTCATGCTCAAGGGCAGCTGCTGGCCTGGAACATAACATGCGCTCATCCCCACAGAGTTCTTGTGTTGATAGCAAATTTTCTGATTCTATAAGGGAAGCTCAGATGAATCCAATGTACATACCTGCTTAAGGTGGCAGGGTGATGCTTTTAAACCATACTCACTTCCCCCTGCTGACCCTATAGAAATTTCATTGACATTTAATCCATATGTGGACATAGTAAATGTCAGGTTGGTAATGGCTGCTCACCATACATGTCCTTTGCACTTGCAAATTCATGGACCTTTTATAACCATTTTACATGTGTCTGGATGAGATTAACATTATCAGCATTTCTGCTGGAGAAAATGCTGTGATCAGCAGAGAAGATGGGCAGGGGACAGAAGGGAGCAGGGGTTGTGGAAATCTTAATGCCCATTGCCACATTTCACATTTATCATAAGCATCAGGCACTTAAGGCCTGAAGTAGAATGCTTCACACCAGCTCCAGAAGCGGTGTGAGCCTAAACTCTACCTATTTGTCATCCAGAAATACTCTAAGAAAACACTGAATCCAGACTTTTTTTTCCTGCTCTGCACTGGGAGAAACAGAACATGAAGGCCAAACTCCATCTTCTGCTGAAAACCATTGTAAGTAATACTGCAGATTCCATGCACAACATTGCTACTAACAAAACAATCCACTCAGCTCACATGCATTTCAGCTCAGTGCCCATGGTTTCTTCTCAACTGAGAAAATCATGCCATTAGTGTCAGTAGTGCTGCTTTTTCATACCAGTTGTGTGTGGCACCTACAATGACCGTTTGGGGCTTTTTCATCCCAACTTTCAAGACACAAGGAGTAAGAACAACAAAACCCTGACAGCTTCTATTGCAAGGAGAGCTTTTTTGCTGTAATACAGAATGCTACCAGCAAGCTATGTAATAGACCTCGAAAGGTTTAGCTTACAAAGCATTTTAAGCCAATTTTTGCAAGCACAGTTATGTAAACCACTGAGCAGGGATTTGGTCTGGTAATGCTGAGAGTTTAACTTCAGCAGTGCTGTCAGGGAGGTGATGTAGTTGGGCAGAGGCAGGGGGAAATGGATGAATGGGATGCTCCTCGGCAGTGCTGGCCAAGCTGATGCATGACTGCAGCAGCTAATGTTCATACCCAAGCAGGATCATTTCCATATTTGTAGGATGGAGCCAGAAACTGTGTAGTTTATTACCCATGAATCTTTCAAGCAAGACATTAAACACTCTGCTTTTGTTTGGATTGTATGGAAACTCATCCTCCCTTAGCACTCGCCCCAAGTAAAACATTTACTCATCTGTCTTGAGCTCAAATCTCTTCACCATTGTATTGTATGGTAAATATTTAGCACTTGCACTCTTCTACCCTGCACTGTGACTACACCGTGTAATGAGAAGTGCTTACAGAGTCTTTGAGTTGAAAAGTAATATATCAATACAATGTCATGAAATATAAATTGAAAATACAGTATCATTTCAGATATAAAGATTCTGAGAGCAAGGATGGTAATTTATTACACATTTCCATATTGCCTAAGACAGTGGGACCCTGACCCAGCCTTGGGCTCTCTAGGAGCATCATAATGCAAACAATAATCACAAATCTAACAGAAAAGTTTTTGTGTTATTAGCATCCCTCCAAGAGATACAGTATGATATTATGTTGTTGCATAAACACATGAAACCCTAGACAATCAGGCTATCCTCCAAAATCAGGGCACTGCTTCACAGAGAACTAAAATCCACTTTCAACTCGCTATAAAATTTCCCCTAAGCCCTGTCATGAAGCCTCCTATATGTCAGCTGAGGTTTCAGTGGGATGCAAAAATCTGTGTTCTGCTACCAAAATGGCTTTTGTACATTAAGCCACTGATATTTTCATATTTGTTGTACATCATCATAGCCATTGCACTTTAGCAATTAGATTTCTGTAGTCAGCCTTGCTCCTGAATCAATTTCCAGGATGACGTGATCGTCAGTGTCGAGCTACTTTAGCCTATTTCCCTATATCCATAGAGCTCAATTACCTTCTGTGGAGTAATTTTGGATTTACACAGCCTGAGCGTGAAAGAAAAGCACTAGTCCTGCTCTTTTGAGGAAAGCGGTGAGGAGGGCAATTCTTTTCAGCCAAGTGAACACATTGACCTCATGAAAGCAATTTCTGCACAACCACACAATTCCCTGGATAGAGAAAGCATGAAGGAACGTGTGGGTGGATGGCTGGAGCTGCCCCTTGCCTCTCCTCTCCTGATAAAACATTGTCCCCATGTAACTCATTAACCCTTTTAATCTGCTCTTAATTTTTTTTTTTTCCATTTTTCCATGGATCATTAAGTGTAGCTCTGCTGCTAGGATTAGACACCTGTATCCTCCCCCAAGCAGAATCTTGCCATGGGGTAAGGGGCAGAAATGTTTGGCATGGCTCAGCTAAGCCTTGCTCTCCCCTTCCTGTTACAGTATTGCTTTAGAGGCATGAAACAGACAGGGGGCAAAATTAAACTCTGTTGTGGCAAAGGATTATGCATACGTTTTACTATACCCTGAAATGAGGAGACAAAAGAGAGGATAATAGGGGGGAAGGCTGATGTTAAAGCCTACTGCCAGCTTAATCAAAGTGAGCCTCAGAAAACCAAGGCAACGGCTCAAGACAAAGAAACCACCACAAATAAGCCAGCCAAGGCAAAGCGGTCAGTTTTTCTGCATGTGCAGGATGCATTGGCAGCCTCTGCATGGCTTAGGCAGGATGACAGAACAGATTCAAACAGGAGAGCATCAGCAACAGCTGTTCCGGCTGCTGCTTCAATATTGCCTGGCTGCCGTCAATTTGCCATTAATTCCCTTCAGATGTACTGGGTTTGCCTCACTGCTTTTCAAAGGAAGGCTTCTGGCTGCATGCTGTATGGCACCAGGCTATCACTCATCCCATCAGATGTTTGATGATTGCACTGAGCTAGAGATTGGCTGTGACAGACATTAATGGGGGCATTACCAGCATTATTAATGTATGTTCGCTTTCCTGCTTCCCCTGCCTGCTCGGCTTGCAGATCTGTTCAATTGCTTATGGTGAAATGATCCAATGCAAAATCATACAGGAAAGAGAAAACATAGTTACAGCATTTCCTAAGTGTAAATCATCTTGCATAGTACCATGCTGTATTGTCATGCATTATATCCTCTCTATATATGTCAAGGAAAGGCAATATTCAGTTACCTGCATATGGAAACAAAAATACTTTATGTTGCTGATTCTTCTCTTTAAGGTACAGTATTTGGAAGTATCACGGAAGGACCATATCATGTTGTGGTATGGTGGTTTCCAGGATAGCAATAAGCTCAGTCCAGGGGCCCCTCTGCATCCATTCCTATCCTGACTCACAATCAGGAGTCTCTTTAAACTCACTAGGGCAAGTTCATCCCAGGAGTGTTGCCAGTCAGACAACAAAGTGACCCTGGGGGTGGATGTGCCGTGTTTTCCTCGCAGTTATGCTGTGATGCAGCTCAGCGAGCGGCTGGACCTCATTGCACCTTGACAGTGCTGCAGAGCTTCCCGACTCAGAAAACCCCTCTCTGTGAAGCAGTAAAACATGTAGCATCTTTCAAGTAGAAGGATGATGTTTTGGTTTGATTTGTTTTGATTGTTATCTGTGGACCTTTACGTTCATGTAATGAATCAGAGCTCATCCTGAAAAAGACTAAACTGTATTTAGGAATAGCCTGTGCAGGCAGCGTTGCTAATGCTGCCACAGTGAGTACATGTTGGTTTGTAGCACAAGTCTTCCAGTACCAGCTCCTGTCTGTGGTGGATGAGCAGCTTTTACATTCTCATAGTAACAACAGCTACCAGGAACGGGGTTTGTTTTGCAGCTGCCTTGAATGAGCATGCACGTTGCCAACAGCCCTGATTCCCGGGAACAAAGTCTGCCTGGTTTTGTTTTCAAATATTAACCTCCTGCAGTAAGTGCCAACATACTTCACCGATTTTAACAGAGGTGGGGCCTCTGCAGAGGGACTGTTCTGGGAAGGAGGAAGGTTTGCCAAAGGAAGAGTAACCATCCTTCTCCTGGAAGTTTTCTTGTCTGGGAACAAAGGGACAGAGTGCTCTGAAATGTACAAACCCAGCCTTCAGCTTCTCAAGAAAATGCCTCATCTTGGCACCTTTCCCTTTCTCTCCCATATTTATTTCCTAGTTCTCATCATTCGCTGTGTGAAATACTGGTACTGACACAGTCTTGCAAACAAACATGCCCTCTGCTGTAAAGAGTAACAAAGTTCTGCCCAACTCTCCTGAACCGATTTCAGTGTTTAAAAGACCAGTTTTGTGCAAGCAGAGTCTCTGCTTAGGCAAATGCCATAATCAGCATATTGGCAGAGGAGTGGGGACCAGGCACCCCTCCTCACTGAACTCCTGGAGAATCAGTTAATTTGCCCCTTTTTATATTAGTGGCAGCAGATACTCATCTGAATGAGGGGATCTGGGTGTGCTTCTGGGGCATGCCTCAGCCATGAGCCAGTGCAGGATCTTGTTGAGATGCTGCTCTGCACCTGCCCCTGCTCCTCATCTGCTTCGGGATGAGGGAACCAAAACGTAGAGTGAGGGCCAGTAGGAGACCGCAGTGAGTTTCAGGGGGATTCACCCACCCTGATTCGGATGAGCAGGATCCTGGGTGAGCCAGCAGCATGCTTGTTGCCCTGGCTCAGTGGCCTCATTGGCTGAGAAAACTGGAAAAGCTGTTCCCAGTGAGGCAGGGGACTGGGAGGAATACAAGCTGAAGGAAGCTGAGGGCTGCTGTGGAGAAATTCCAGCCCCCCAAATCTGGGACCTCGATGCGATACTAAGCTAGTCCCTTCAACCAGACTTCTCACACATGGTTGTCAATGGGCATAATGACTAATGAAATTTTTTTTTCATTTAAGTTTAACATTTACTTAATGTTTTTTTTTAATAAATTTAAAGCAAGATTTCAGGTTCAAATAAAAAGTAGCCTTTTAAGATAATAAAAATAGCAACAAAGTGATTTTCACATTCAAAATCAACAGCACAGCAAACACTATACAAAAAATGTTGCTGTTTCAAATCTGCATTTTTCACACAGAAAAATGGAGTAGACATCCTCCTTCATACCCCCAAACCTCTACTCTGACAGGGTTAGGAATCGTTTACTCTCCATTTTCTGATTTATGCCTAAAAACCCTTCAGTCTGACTGGCAGAAGTGCTGAACACTTAAAGCTGCAATGGGAAAGGTGCTTTCACCTCCATCTCTTTTTGCCTTATATTCCTCCTGTATAGAAAGGGGCTAAATTGCTTTTCATTTCTAAGAGTTATCGTGAGAGGGTATCTCTAAATGCTTGTGAAGCAACAAACTGCCTGACTGTAAAGTCCGCAAGAAGGCTCATGAAGAAATGAATGATTCTTCCTGCAGCGGTGCGTGGTAAATAAGGCATGGGACCGCACACCGAACAACACCTAGGCGGCAATGTGTTGCACAGATTCTTCCTAAGTGAGCACCACCCATTGCGTGCAGGGGCTGAGGCAGGGTGAGCGCAACGCAGTCCGCATGGCATTGCGGAGTTACGGACCACCACAAAATCTAACCTCTGAATGGGATGATTTGCATGGGTGAAGCTGCATGGGTGATTTTAATCAGGGTGTTTCCTAATACAAGTGCATGAATTTGCAGCCTTAAAAATGTGTTTTAATAGAAGGGGTTTGTGTGCACTAAATGTGGTGCAGAGTAAGTGAAAATCCCTGCCTTAACCACCTCTGTTACAGCGTACTGTCTTTTCTAAAGAAGTTCTATTCAAAAAATAAATGGATGTAGGGCAAATCTGAGGTGATTGCACAAAATTCTACCCCACCTCCTCAACTGGGCTTTTCCCAGTATGGAAGCATTTCCCATTTTTCCCTTTTTGACCAACTAAACCAAAAAGCTAGGGCAAGTCACCTTACAAAGCCCTTTCTTACAAGTTTTTAGGCTACAGTCATTTGGATACATTTCAGATAAGCAGTCAAACATGTGCACGCTTATCCAAACCAAACCTCTTATGATGTTCGCTTCCTACTATTAATCTTGTATCCTGTTAGTAGGATTTCTGGTGACTTTTTGGGATGCTGGTGCTGTATTTTGGTTGGGTGTGGGCGACGTGCTCTGGACAACCTAGGGGTTAAAAGGTTAATTGAGCATTCCAAACATGTAATTCATCTCAAACTTTCTCTCTCCTAACTCGCTAGGGCTTAATTACACAGTTGATAGTAGATCTTGGTTTGTACAAAATTACTTACAGAATAAGAAAACCACTCTCAAGACCTGAAAGACAGTTCAGGGTTGAAACGCATACATCCTTACACCACAGCTGGGAGACAGCACAATACCATTCTCCCCACTTGTCAGGTGAGAATCTGAGATGCAGAGTAAGCCCAAGCAGGGCAGGGAACAGAGGCCCCAGATGGTCTATGTTTATCTGTGATATATTTCCCACCCTTTTTTGTTGCACTACGTTGTCAAGGCCAGTGAGTGGCTCCATGGCCAGGCAGCTTCTCTCTGGCTTAGTTTTGCCTGGTCTTCAAGTTCCCGAAACCTTGAGGAGGGCAAAGCAGTGGACTTTCAATGGGAAATGATTCTACATGCCTGTGTGAGAGAACAACCTGCAACTCACGCACTCCAGGAGCAGTTTCTATTATTTAGAAGCACACTGGGCATGAGATGGTCCGAGTCAGCTTCTTGCACTCTTTAAAAAGAATCCCCCCAAAAATACACTGTGGGCTGTTTTCTGCTTAGTGCAATGACACAACCATTGCCACTCTGCGAATACAACAGAACACTAGTTACTTCAAGTGCCTGCAGAGAGAAGGAGCCCCTCTCCCTTCCCCATGCTCCTGCCTTCTGTCACTCTTGCTTTAGTGTGTGCAGCAGTGAGGGCCTGGTGGTAATGTATCCTAGGTTTGATACGTTCATCTCCTCTCCTCCTCCCACCTTATATTCCCTTGGGCAAGCTGCTCAAATCTAAACTCTCACACGCTGAAATTTGTCTAGCACCCAAGTGAAGTCAGTTCAGCCGGCCACAGCAAAACAGCTGATGCTGAAGAAAGGAGAGTGTGTGGTTAAGAGCTCTGTGTGATCAGCCCTGTATAAAAGGCATTTTCTTCTTTTACTCTTCAAAACACTGGTTGGGAGAGAAAGAGGTCCACGCTTTAAGTGGTGAGTTTTTTCAAGAAGTTCATTCTATAAGCTCCAGGGTGAATAACCATAGCTCAACACCCAGGGCTGGATGCTCAGTGTGGTCAGAACAGGGCTGTGAGGATCAGGAGCCACCCCTCACCCCTGTTGTGGCTGCCACTTGGCACAGTTCTGCTCAACGCTTGAAGAGCAGGTGTTGAAAAGTTAAAAGGAGCCTAATTCATATTACTACCTTCCGTTATTTTGTTTTGTTTAATCAACTGTGGGACATCGAAAAAATTAACATTTCAAAAGTATGTGTTGGCATGCACAGTTACATCCATAACTCAGGAGGGCTTTTAAAGCATTCAAGAGGATCCAACAGTGCTGAAGTCATGGGACAAATCCCTAATCACTCTGAGTTTATCCTCTTACACTTGGACCCAATCTGCTCAGTGTTAAAGCACCCAAGATGTGGTAACAGAAGAGAGAGCCCAAGGTCACTGTGCCGTGCAGTCTGATTGACTTTCTCTGATTCTCTGATTGACTTTTGAGAATATGAAACCTCAAAGGCTACTACAAATCAGCAAAACTTGAAGGAGTAACACCAGCTTCCATAAGTCTGTTAAAATTTCAGTAAGTTGGCTGCTTCCATGGACGAAATTTTGCCCAAGTACCTATGTGAGAGGAGCCCAGTGGATCGACCCCAGGTACAGGATTTGGGCCCTAGATGTGCTGAAATATACTGGCTTAGCAGGGATGAGGGACTCCAATTTCCATCATATGGCACAAACCTAATGCATCAGTTCCTCTGAGTTATTTTTGGAAGGGAAATGCCCATATAAAAAAAACCTGTACTAGCTGAAAGCTAATTTAATCAAGTGCATTTATATAATTACTCTCATATGAACAACAATTGCTGAGATGATTTACAGACGGGGAGAAAATGAATACTGTAAGATGACATAACACCAGCGCTCAGAAATTTGCAGTCAAGGGGGAAATATGCCAGATGCTCTGCAGTACTTAAAGCTAATGGGATGCCACATTAATCAGTCTTTAAGGCATCCTTCCATGCTTACGTATTGGAAATAGTTATCTTCCTTTTAAATTGCACATTCCTGATTTCATCACATTGGGTGTCAACTCCAGGTCATTGCATCGGCATCATACCTTTGAGTGTGTCAATAGTCCATGACCAGACTGAGATTTTTATGCACTAGGTGTCCAGGGCATTTCCTTGGAGATTTATTGCTAACTCCTGCCAGAGTTACAGCACATATTGTACCTCCTAAATTGGCACAGTCCGAAGATCTGCTAGGTATAGAAATTAGCTGCTAAGAGTTGTGTGTTTAATTACACCCATTACACACTCAAATTACCTGAAACAGTTATAGCCGGTCCCAGGGAAACACTGAAGTGGTCCAACTGGGAGCTCACAATGTCTCCATAATTGCTCTTTGTACCAAAATTAATACATTAACTTGCCATACCGGCCCAGAAAAGAGAAACAAACTGGAAATGACAACAGTAATCTTAGTCCTACCTACTCTGTACCTTTCCCTGTAATATAATGCCAGCCCTGCCAAAACAAGGAACAGAACTGAACCAGAGTCAGCAGACAAATTGTTTGGCTCACCAGTTTGGAGACACCAAAGAATCAAGCAGGCTAAGTAACAGTCAACTCTATTATCCCTTATCTTTTGAGAAGCAGCAGTCCTGCAAGATGTTAATCAGGAGTTGTCAGTCTGCAAAAAACACTCTCACTACTGCAATGCTTGGGCTTAAATTAACTATTAGGTTAAGTTGTCTGAAAGTCCACCAATCGATTTTTAGGACAATTCCCTGAAAATTGTTTTTTCCCCTCTGTCTTTCAAACAGTGGTCAAGCCAAAACTTTCAGGGAAAATGAAAAGAAGGGCTAAGATCCAAATGCCAAAGGAGGCAAAGACAGACAGACAGAGAAGGGGACCGTATGTGGGAGGCTATTAGGATTGCAAAGGGAGGCAGATGAGATCTATCTGGCTGAGAATAATCCAGGAAAGTCCTGAGGACTGCTGAAGAATTTAAGTCTGCAGACCAAGCTGGCAAATACATGGCTGCAAATCTAATGCTTACTAAGCTGTATCTATTGAAGTGATGCTATGGTGTGTGCGGTGCTTGAATTTTAGGACATTAGTATTACAGTCCAAGTTCTCTCCGATCGTTTTTACAAGTTTTATAATGTTGGCAAATTTTCTGGAAGGGGAAGAAGCTTTCCTAAGGAGATTTTAAAGCTCAAAAGCATTTCCTAGGTCTTTCCATTACCACTTCAAGCACCAGCTATGCATCCAGACAGCAATTAGATCAGACCCAGCAGAAAAAGCAATTGAAGAACTAAATTGAAATCTTCACACAGCTGTATCCAGTGCACAGAGTGCATGAGGCAGAGTAGCCTGTACCAGCTAACACAGTCAAAAAAGAGAGATAACGAGATGCTCTTGCCAGCTATTTTATGTGAGGGATTTTGAGAGCCTGATTGTTGTCATGAATGAGGGCACAGTGTCCCCCAGAGCGATTGCGCTAGTCACGACACTGACCCGCTTGTATGGAAACATCATCTGGCAAGGATATTAGCGAGCATCCTCTGCCGCTTCCGCTGCTTGCCAGAAATAGTTGTTTGTCAATAGAGGAGAAAAAAAAGGAATGAAGAGTGTGATGGGGAGTGGAACAAAGTAGTACTAGGAGCCCAGGAGTGCAGGAAGATGTTAAAGCAAAGGAGGAACATCTGGGCAGAGATCTGGCCCCTACTGAAGTCAGTGGCAAAGCACTTAATTGGCTCTTACAGGACCAGAATTTCAGCCCTGACGAAGGAGGGTTTTCAGGAGTGAGATGAAAAGCACATCTGTGTGGAAGAAGTGGCTGGACTGTCTGAAGCTCTTGGATAGTTTTAGGTGAGGATCCTTTTTCCTGCATATGTTTGTAGAAATAGACTGAACACTACCAAAGACTTTAGCATTGTTTGAAGTGCTCTGTCTGGGTATGGAGATCTATAGGAAGAATAGTTACAGCCATTAAAACTCAACAGGATGGACATGTCTCTTAATGGCACATAAATGTAAACTGTGGGTAACTCCTGCAGAGGGTCTCCTTCTTCTTTCCCGAGACTCTGCTACGTGGGGAGATCCAAGAGCAATAATTAATGAAGGTCACAAAGGGTTGTGACCCAGACAGGAGGATGCCTCAGAAGGCTCTTAACTCAAACAGCAAGTGAGGGTTTGCCTGCACTAAATACTGATAAAATAGCAATAGGCAGATGAAAGGCAGACTTTTCAAGCTGCTGTAGGAGCAACATTAATATCAGAGGAACAGAAGAGGACTTGTGTAAATGAAAGCAGAATTTGGTGCAAAAGCCTGAAAACACCTCAGTCAAATAGCATCTACTCTAGAGTTTATAAGACATGTTGTACTTGAAGCATACATTAGCTCCAGTCTTCTGGCAAAACATTAGTAGAAGGACTAATGCTGTCAGTCTATCACATGTGCTGGAGGCAGGAACCTTCCATGGGTGTACACCCAACAGTTGTATTTCTTTCCCAAGGTAAAGGTTAAGTGGGATGTAGAAACCAAGTGGGAGATGCTGCCTCTCAGAAACACAAGAAGCCACAAGTCAGAGGACAGGGGACACCTTGTTTCTGTGCAAAGCAGTTCATGACACCTGCTCCCAGGTGCTGGGGCACTCAGCTCTGGCTCACCCCAAGCAAAAACCTGCTGCACATCCTGGTGCATGGCCAACCCATGGCCCATCGTTTGCTTCCTAGAACTTCAGCAATGGGTTCTTTTTCTTCCTGACTTTCAAGGGGTTCCAATTGTCTTTCCAAGCGACTTCTGATGTTCTGACTAGCACTTCCCAAATCCATTTTCCTCTCCAAAGCCACTCAGGGGCAGCAGGGACAGCAGGAGAGCCCTCTGTGTGGCAGGGTGGCAGGCTGCTGCAGCCAGACAGCCTGGGGGTGTAACACCCAGAACAGCCCGCAGCCACCACATAGAATCACAGAATCATAGGTTGGAAAAGACCTGTAAGATCATCAAGTCTAACCATCAACCCAACACCACCATGCCCACTAAACCATGTCCCGCAATGCCACGTCCACACGTCTTTTAAATACCTCCAGTGATGGTGACTCCACCACCTCCCTGGGCAGCCTGTTCCAATGCCTGACAACCCTTTCAGTGAAGAAGGTTTTCCTAATATCCAATCTAAACCTCCTCTGGCATAACTTGAGGCCATTTCCTCTTGTCCTATCACTAGTCACTTGGGAGAAGAGACCAGCACCCACCTCTCTGCAACCTCCTTTCAGGTAGTTGTAAAGAGCAATAAGGTCTCCCCTCAGCCTCCTTTTCTCCAGCCTAAACAACCCCAGCTCTCTCAACCACTCCTCATAAGGGCTTGTGCTCCAGACCCCTCACCAGCTTCATCGCCCTTCTCTGGACACGCTCCAGCACCTCAATGTCCTTCATGTAGTGAGGGGCCCAAAACTGAACACAGTATTCGAGGTGCGGCCTCACCAGTGCCGAGTACAGGGGCACGATCACCGCCCTACTCCTGCTGGCCACACTATTTCTGATACAGGCCAGGATGCTGGTTTTTACCCAGCCAGTTTTTTACCCAGCAAAGAGTGCACCTGCCCAAGCCATGAGCAGACAGTTTCTCCAGGAGAATGCTGTGGTAAACGGTGTCAAAGGCTTTACTAATGTCTAGGTAGACAACATCCACAGCCTTTCCCTCATCCACTAAGTGGGTCAGCTTGTCATAGAAGGAGATCTGGTTTGTCAAGCAGGACCTGCCTTTCATAAGCCCATGCTGACTGGGCCTGATTGCCTGGTTGTCCTGTACATGCTGCATGATGGCACCCAAGATGATCTGCTCCATAATCTTCCCCGGCACCTAGGTCAGGCTGACAGGCCTGTAGTTCCCCAGATACTCCTTCTGGCCCCTCTTGAAGAATGGCGTCACTTTCGCTAACCTCCAGTCCACTGGGACCTCCCCGGTTAGCCAGGACTGCTGGTAGATGATGGGAAGTGGCTTGGTGAGCACCTCCACCAGCTCCCTCAGTAGCCTTGGGTGGATCCCATCCGGTCCCATAGACTTGTGGGTGTCTAAGTGGTGTAGCAGGTCGCTAATTATTTCCCCTTGGATTGTGGGGGCTTCATTCTGCTCCCTGTCCCTATCTTCCAGCTCAGGGGAGAACAACTGGTCTTACCATTAAAGACTGAGGCAAAAAAGGCATTAAGTACCTTAGCCTTTTCCTCATCCTTTGTCACTATGTTTCCCCCCACATCCAGTAAGGGATGAAGACTCTCCTTAGCCCTCCTTTTGTCACTAATATAGTTCTAAAAACATTTTTTGTTGTCTTTTACAGCCATCACCAGGTTAAGTTCTAGTTGGGCCTTGGCCCTTCTAATTCCCTCCCTGAAAAAACCTCACAACATCCTTGTAGTCCTCCTGAGTTGCCTGCTCCTTCTTCCAGAGGTCTTAAACTCTCTTCTTTTTCCTGAGTTCCACCCAAAGCTCCCTCTTCAGCCAGGCCAGTCTTCTTCCCTGCCAGCTTGTCTTCCAGCACATGGGGATGGCCTGCTCCTGTGCCTTTAAGACTTCCTTCTTGAAGAATGTCCAGCCTTCCTGGACTCCTTTGCCCTTCAGGACTGCCTCCCAAGGGACTGTGTCCACCAGGCTCCTAAACAGGCTGAAGTTAGCCCTCCGGAACTCCAAGGTAGCAATTCTGCTGACCCCCGTCCTTACTTCTCTGACAATCGAAAACTCTATCATTTCATGATCACTATGCCCAAGATGGCCTCCCACCGTCACATCCCCCACAAGGCCTTCTCTATTCACAAATAGCAGGTCCAGCGGGGTGCCTTCCCTACTTGGCTCCCTCACCAGTTGTGTCAGAAAGTTATCTTCCCCACACTCCAGGAACCTCCTGGACTGTTTTCTCTCTGCCGTATTGTATTTCCTGCAGACATCTGCTAAGTTGAAGTCCCCCACAAGAACAAGGGCTAGCGATTGTGAAATTTCTCCCAGCTGCTTATAGAATATTTCGTCTGATTGGGTGGTCTGTAACAGATTCCCACCATGATATCTGCCCTGTTGGCCTTCCCCCTAATTCTTAACCACAGACACTCAACCCTATCATCACCATTGTTAACCTCTAGACAGTCAAAACACTCTTTGACATACAAGACTACCCCACCAGCTTTCCTTCCTTGCCTGACCCTTCTGAAGAGTTTGTAGCCATCCAGTGGAGCACTCCAGTTGTGCGAGTCGACCCACCATGTTTCTGTGATGGCCACTATATCATAGTTTCCCTGCTGGACAATGGCTTCCAGCTCCTCCTGTTTGTTGCCCGTGCTGTGTGCTTTGGTATGGATGCACTTTAGTTGGGCTATTGATCCTGCCACCTTTTTGGGAGGAGAAGCCCTAATTCCTGTGTGACTGATCTCAGGCCCTTCCCTTGTTTCTAGCACATCAACAACCCTTACATCTTTGCTGCCGCGTGGGTCCCCATACCCTACCTTTGCTGAGATGGCAGTCCAAAGTTCCTTGCCAACACACCTCCCCTCAAACACTGACATGCCACCCCCAGGCTTATCTTCAGTGAGCCTGATTTTATCCCTTTCCCCCTTCAAATCTAGATCCCACCTGGGATCTGTGGATGACAGCTGGGGGATCACCCCTTTTCCACAGTGTCTCCAAACATGATGAGATTGGGAGAAGGAACATTTTAAAGGAAACAGCTGGGGGATCTTGCAGACAGTATCATCTTTAAGATGGTACAACAGTTGCTCACAGAAACAGGCAAAGGCTTTCTGTTTGAGACCTTTAAAATAATATTGGAGGAAGTCCTAGAAAAGACAGTGCCAGGAATATTTCTGTTTTGAAGCTGTGGGTTAATTAATTGCTTAGAGAATTTTGAAAACCTCACTTATTATTTGTCGTAACAAACATCCCTTCTGCCTTGGAGATAGACCTTCCGCTTGGTTACAGCAGTATAAATCAGAAATTAATACATTAAAGGCTAAACATTATATCAACATGAAAGGTAAATCAGACCTTCAAACATTGATAGCCTGCTATGCTTCTCCTGGATTAGTCAATGATTACTCAGGTCTTGGACTAAATTTTGTTATCAGTTTCAGAAATGTACCTGCCATGTACTTCAGCTCCTGTGTACAGGAAAAGTAGAACAGAATTTGGCTGGTTTAATTCTAGAAAGGCTAACTTTTCATTGCCCTGACAGTACAAAGGTCATTAAAGCTGGTCACTAATTATACTTCCATGTAATTTAGGTGGCCATGGCTTAAGTGGTAATCCATCTCAGAGTCTATGCTTTCTAGATGGCAAATAGGTCAGGCTCAAGAAATTTCCATTATTTAGAGACCGACAAAAGAACACATTTGAGAAAGCTAGGAATAACTGCAAAAGATGAAATTGCACTAGCAATTTAAGCTCATAGTCAACTATAAGTGATCACTATAAAAATAACACCATATAATACAAAGGATATGAAATGAATTAGAACTACGACCTACAAGCTTTGATTATATCTACAATCCTCTTTTGAAAGAAGAGCTGAATTAAGTTTATAGGAATGAGCAACCAACTATAAAATACCTAATTTTTTCCATTTTAAATTCTTACCACATTGTGTATTTTATTTCTGCACTCTTCAAGACTTAACTTATATTCCTGCAGTTAAAAGGCCAAAATCCTTTAAAGAGGTTATTTTGAACTCCACTGACCACTGATTGCACACCATACTTGTAAAACTAGAGGGTGTATAAATCAGATGCCGTAAAAATCTTACTGCATCTATAAAATTTATCCCAGAGGAAGTGGTGTAAAGCCTGATGTGATAAAATGCATCTATCTCAATATGTGCATTCATTAGTCTGTGCAGAAACACTCCTCATCAGTCACTAGCGAGGACATGTTTACTGGCTGTCTTAAACATCAGCTTGGACTGGTTAGCAATTTTTACAAGCAGGAGCACTGTGTATAAGAGCGTGAAGCCAAATGAATGGTGGGTAGCTTTGCTGAACATCTAATTGACTGATCAACACAGATGAATGAAGAGCTGAGAAGAAACAGCGAGAGAGTGAGTCCAGGAAGAAAACAATCATGGGATTACTTAGGCTGGGCTTGATTGCATGCAAGACCTCTGCTTCTAGAGAGAGGTGGCTGGAAAAGGAAGGTGTACAGCCAAGTTTGACTTCTTTTTCAGCTTTACTCCCTTTCCAGCTTTAGAGGTTCAACTCTATATTTCAAACTAAGCTTGGGAAAATAAGAGCAAGCTGCAGCCCAGTATACAAAATCAAATCTTCCTTTGAAAAGCTCAGATGTGCTCTCCATGCTTGTGGACTCCAGCCTCACACAGCAGCAGAAATACTGCTGCAATAGGAAGAAGGGTCATGCCTGAGCTATTCCACCCACAACGTACAACACTGACATATTAACGTGTTTCTGTTATCCAAAATTCTCCCGGAAAGACTTGCCTCCCACCATTAGGGCCTCCAGGATGTCGAGAAACCTCTGCACTGAATGCCCAGAGCCAAGCATTTTGCATTCACTCTGCTGCTCTTCATGTCGTACAAGAAAGACTATGAGAGCAAGGACAGCCTGCTCCAGCGTCTCAGCCTCCATGCTAAGGAGGGAGGTATCAGCACAGTAAGTTCAGCTCTGGATCAAGAAAAGAGATGGATACATTGTCAGGCTTGGATAAAGCCATTTTATAAATATGAATTTTTAAAAATTGAAAGAAATCAAGGATCATGAGATGAATGAACACACTGAGGACTGAATGAGGTCTCAGCTCACTCTTGCCCTCTTGGACAGGCCTGCTGTTTTGCTAACACAACAGTGAGGCAGAAGCAAGGGAAGACTTGCACCCTTCACAGCAGTGCACTTTTTCATGCTGATAACAGATCCACGGAAAAAGGTAGCAGCCTTGGACAGGTATTCTTGGAAAGGCACCCTCAGAGAAAGCACTCATATGACATAGCTTGGGAAGAAAGATGGACATTGCTATTTCATTCTGGGAGTAACACATAATTCTCTCCTAGGTGACGTGGGACATGTATGGATGGGCAATGGAACGTATTTTTTATACAGCATTTTCTATTTCCAACTGGATAACAAGGTGGCTGGAAAAATTCTACCTTAAAAAACAGAGGGATATGAGCCTGGGATTAAGATAACCTCACATATTTTTGGCTGAGAATATTTGAATTTTTTGCTAAGCTGAAACAGGGACCACACACGGAGTTTTCTGGGGAATGGTAATCCTTTAAGTACTGGCTGTGCTAGGCTAATTTGATGAGAGACAAGAGAAATCAGGTATTTCTTATCCTGAACACAGACTGGGGTGTGCTTAGGGCCTAAGGGACCAGCAATAAAAACCTTTGGAAATGAGATGAATTATACATTCTGTGGGTTAATTTCTGCTCTGTTGCATCACAGCCTCCTCCAACTGAAATCTTGGGGAAATTGGCCCCTTTTAAGTAAAAATTAGGATTGCATGACATTTGAGCCATAAGCAAGGTCACAGTAATAGTTACTCCTTTTTCAGCTTCTCTTCATCAAGAGAGGAATGTCAAGGCTGCAGAAATCCACTGCAGCTGCTAGTGGCCATTGTTCCAAGGCTTTTTGGCACTTTCCTGGATGCAGCATTGGGCCTTGGAGGCCCTTTGGGATTGTTTTCATGCTGTGCTCTGCTAGCTGATTGCCATCTTGAGCCAACTCTATGAAACTTATTCTAAAATAAAATAGGAATATGCAACACTTGAGAGAAGGAAAGCAAAGGGGATGGACTGAGAAATCTCTGGTACCCTTCTTGCGGTCTGTGACTTTCATCTGCTCCCTGGTAAGTCTCAAAATAAAACAAAATATGTGGAGGTGGAAAAGGATAATCTAGCTAGTTTGCCTGGTAAAAAAGGTGTGGAGGACAGTCTGGCTCCTGACTTCACGGAGGAGGATTACCCAAGATGTCTCCTCTCAGCTTTCCTCTAAGCAAGGGGAGTGGGACAGTTTGTCCTTTTTCCTTTCTGCTTCTCTCCATTCCATGTCCACCACCACCACCTGTGGGATGACCACTCAACATGACATTGCATGAAATGGATCTTCCCAAACACAATCTCTCTTTAGAAAATTATCTGCAGGCAGGGTATATCCTCATGAAACCTCATATTCACACATGAAACCTCATAGTGGCTCTCTGGTCCTGGCAACCCCATTTCCCACTAGCGCAGCTCCAAAAGGCTGCTTTGGCAGGGAACAGTGATCAGGCTTTTGCCCCAGGCATGGGTCTTTTGCAGGTGTCTTTCCACTTCTTTTAAGGTCCTAACTCCATGGGAGACAAGACCGCAAGGACAACTTGCCAATGGAAACAGCTGCTCCTAAACACCTTCCCCCTTTCCCTTGCAAGTGCCTGCAGTGCAGTGGCTGCATCTCTTGTTTCTAGCAGCTTAGTTCTTCCTATGCTAAGGTAACTTTTTCTTTTGTAGTTATCCTCCACGCATTTGTCAAGGACACATTTGTTGTGAAACTTTAAAAGGTAAGTGGCTCTTTGCTTCAGCATTTTGTTTTTTCTGGGGTTTTTTTGATGTAGTAATCTCCACTAAAGGCACATTTTTAAATTCTCTGGATGTTCCAGTGTCATTGCAAATGATTGCTTTTTAGGCTGCAGTTGCTTTCCAAATTGGTGATACCAGAGCAAGACTCTGACAGAAAAAAAATAATACCTGCAAATAACTTTTTTACAGCAGCTATTATTAAGAAGAAACAAAAAAAGGAAAAAGAAACCAGCAGTTGGGAAATACAGCAAGTAGTATCTAATGCACTTCACCTGTAAAATAGGAAATGACCAGTATTTTCTAATATCTTTCCACTTACTTACATAGCAATGCATTAGATGAGCAATGCAGTGTACTGGTAAATGCTGTCTTCACTTTTAGAGCTACCTGGAGGATTTCATTATGACAAAGGGTTCCAGAGGAAAAAATATGTTTTCAGAAAATGCCCTTTGGAGGCTTTGCAGTTTGGAATAAAGGGAAGCAAAGGAAATGGCCAAAATTTTGGGGTTCTGACTTTTGTTACAAGAGATTTCCCAGGTGAAACTTCACTATTTCTGACTGCAGTTGGTGCAAACCACATGCAAGATGCATTTGAAATGCCAAATACCAGGCTTCTGAAATGTGAGAAAAACCTTTTTTCTTCCGTACAGTGAAGTTTGCAAAGTCTCTGTTTTTCCCTATCAGCCATACATACCCAAATACCCTTGGGTATTGAAATAATTGTCTGGAGGATACACCAACCCTAGTATGGAAAAAACGTATGCATATCTCTCATTCTCTCCCTCTCTTTCCTTGTCTAACATAATCTCTTCTCCTATTCCCCAATGAAAGCAATAGAAAGTTTTTCTTGTGTACTTCTCCTGTGGTCACTTGTGGGTGGGCATAAATGAAGTGATTATTGCTGCTATACTACTCTCTTGAGGGAGGGATTAAACCAGATTTGAAACCCAGGCAAGGTCAAGAAAAGGAAAATGTAGCACCTGTACATTAACTGAAAGTGCATGCTGACCTTCCACACGACATGTCAAACACCAGCTGTGCTGTACAGAAACAAACTCTTGTTCCCAAGCACCATTCAGCAAAGGTTCAGGGTGGGATTTTTTATTCAAGTTACTTTTCATTTCACTGTGCAATGCAGTATTTACTCCTCTAGCCTCACTGTCAGCTGTTTTCCAATTCTGTAATTCAAGGTAAGTCAATAAATGGTTGTTGGAGAGGAAAATCATCACAATCAAGTAAGTGCTCTGTTTCAACACGTATACACAGGCAATGGTTTTCAAGAGGAAGGGTGTCAACAATAAAAGCAGATCAAACCCACAAATTAATCAAAATTCGGGCAATAGGATTCAGCTTTCTGAGTTAAAGTGCTCCTTTACACAAGGCCATAGTAAGATCCCTGCATCTGACCCATCTCAAATTCCTACAGAGACCACGTGAACATTGGAGTCTGTCATGACCTTTCTGGCCCCTGCCAAATTAATAAACCTAGTTTTATTGCCTCTGCGTCTCAGTGTAGCTAGAAAGCCAGACCCCCTGCAGCCGTACCAGACTCCACAGGCACTTACACATGCAGTCCCCTGTGCCGGAAACCAGCCCTCTCCCTCTCTGTTCTCCCCACCTTCCTCAACATGGGAAGATGTTAAAGAAACACTTTTAGTAGCTAAAACATGGTGTTTCATCATTGCAAATTCTGTTCCCAGTGTATTAGTGACTGCTGTGTGACAAGCTACCTAATATCCCCAGGCCTTATTCTGCAGTGGTTGCCATCTTCTACAGGGACTTCTTTTGAAGCTGGTGAAAAATACTCAGATCACTACCTCAATAGTACTTTATACTCATTTTGTACTGTTATAAACGGCACTTCAAGGTGCTGAATAAAGGATATTCAGGACCTACTACATGGACACAATGATGTTTTGATGTCATTCAGGTTCAATTGCTTACATGCAAGATATAATGGTACCTACAGTTCTTCCATGACTCAATTTCCTCATGTGTTCAAATAAAAAAAAAAAAGAAAAAAAATGAATGTTACTTAATGCCTGGCTGTATATTTCATCAGGACATTATCTAGGGTGGATTTCGTCTTTCTCTAGACTTTCTCTTCTCCTTCCAAAACTATAAGCCTGTTGTACTCTACCAAATTAGTACACAATTAGCTGGATAAATAGGGCTGCCAGCATTCTTAATTTCTACCTTTCAAAGAGTTACTTTCAGATAGAGGAGAACATGGGAAATTTGCTTTAAACACAACCTATGATTTAAAATGGAAAAGGAATGCAAAAGGATCACCTTGTCATCTGACAGCTCAAATTGATTCTTTTCTTACTCGCAAAGGACCCATTGTTTCTCTGTCTGTGTGTGTGTTTTAAAGCAGGTAATTAATTCTGCTTTTTAAGGAGAGGGGGAGGATATACTGGTTTTACTCATGGGGCTTTCACCTGCCACTTTATATCTGGTCTCAGGTGATCTCTGTAAGACCCTTGTGCCAAAATACTACTCTTCTAACCGTAAATGGCTTTCACTTCTGTGTTTGGCAGAGCTGGAGACAGATCTAATCCTTGACATCATTAAAGTGCCTGTAGAACAAAACTTTAATACCCTGTGGGGCATTTCTATATGTATATTTTATAACACGATTTCCATATACATCAGCCCATAAAACTAACTCCATAAAAACGTACTTTGAAGGAGAACTGTTTTCTTAGACACTAAATCAGGTGAACACGATCTTATATGGGGTGCAAAATAGGTCTCTTTGTCAGAAAAGGGCTTGAGCTTCTTAGCTCAGATCCAAGTTGGAATCCGAACAGTCCAAAGTTCAAGGCAGCTTGGCACTTGGTTTTGGTCCAAGCCCAAATCCCTCCAAATTTCCCAGGAGCTTGTGTCACTCGCTTCCCCCTTTGCCTCGGTGTGGGTGGTTCAGACTCTCATGGACTGACCCCTCTCCGGAGCATTTAGCTCTGCCTGGTGTTTCACGCCTGTGGTCACAAACAGCTGAGAGGTGCTTCTTGCTCCATCCGAAATCTGCAAGTAATGCATGCCTTTTTCACCATGGTCTTTGCAAATGCTCTTCAGCCCTGACAGACGGATTGCCCACAATAATTTTTCCCATCATAACTTGTTGCAGTGAAGTCTCATTGCCATCTGCAAACTGGCTGCAGAGGAGCTCTGGGTCAGGCTACTATTGAAAACAGTGGGATTTCTTCTTTGGTCCAACTCATGGAGACCAATGGGTCCTGGTAACTAAAGGATTCAAGTCAAAGGGTACAGCTTCTGTAACTGTATAATTTAACTGATCATCACACTTTCTCCTATAGGAACTTTTGTTATTCTCTCCACTGCCCAGAGGTGTTCATATTTCAGTTACTTGGCATTGTAACAAAATCAGGCAGTGTTAGCTGAAATAAAATGATGCCAATCCATGGCTGAGCAGAAGGGAAAGCAAAGCTGCCTTCTGATTCTCCGGGTGATTGACAAAATAGGGTAAAAAACTCTCTTTAGCTCACGTGTTGCTCTGTAGAGGCTTGATTACACTGCAAATCCCTGATGGCTGATTTTCAGACAGCAGACTGAATTGTCTTGATGAAGGAATAAGGTACCACATTCTCATTAGAAGCCTTAGAAATGCCCTACCTAGTTCATAGCTTTGGCATGCACGTCCCTTAGCCCGTGCTTGGCAACCACTGTAGGTAGCCATCCCATGCTGCATGCAAGGGTAAATGTGGCAAAATAGGAATCGCCATAATTCTAGTGCAACATGGTGAAGATGGTGTTACAGCTGAGCCCCACAGCAGTGTGTGTGCATCTGAAGGACACTTTCCTGCATAGCAATGATTTCCTTCCTCCCTTTTCCCCACATTCTTGAATATCCTGCTTAATTCCCGGCACTATCTCCACCACTCATTTGATGAATAATCTCCCCCCATACACACTTAGAAGTCTCTCCTCCATATTTTCCCAATCATTTGCCAGTGATCTCCTTCACTCAGCAAGGCTTTTAAAGAGGTGGGAACCAGACTTTCCCCTCTGGCATCAACAAGGGCAGAGTCCAGCAAGAAGCCACTCCTGCTCCATCAGCAGTTTGCAGAGTATCAGCAATGCAATTAACCTAATGCCAGAAACGATAATGTGTCTAGCCCTTGCCTGTTCCACCCGTATTTTGCTCCCAACAAAGTGCCACAGCCTTCATTGCTAAGTAGTTCACTGAACCTTCATTTAATCCTTACCCCTAGCTGAGGCTTCACCATATGCAGTTTTCTTCTGCCATCTTCTTGGATCTGCAGAAGTTAATTATATGAACAAGCATCAGTGACTGGGATAGGCAGCATAATACAGCTGACACTTAGGCCTTCCTGATATGAAGCTTCCATTGCCATTTCATGCCATGCCTGGGGCTTCCTTTTCAGTGGTCCCTCAGCTAGCTCTCCTTTCCTAGTGCCCTTCAGACAGCTTTTCTTAAGGGGCTCTTTCTCCCTATACAAACACCTCCAGAGGGAAACCAAGAAGAGCCACAGCCCAGGTGTGGGTGTTGCACCCTGAAAGGAAGGCAATCCATGGCAGCGGTAAGGACTGTTTGGCAGCAGAGTGTCTTTGACCCTGTCCAAAAAGCCCAATCTTCTTCCTGCTCACTCTTTCCCTCCCTCCTTCCCTCCCACCCTCTCATCTCTCTTTCTCCCCTGAGGAGCATTTCCAAGTGTTCTTAGTGCTTTGGAGGATTTGATAGCTGGGGGAATGCAAGGTGATGTGCACACACTAAATGAGTGTATCTTCTTCCCCAGTCCCAAATGCTATAAAGGAGGCATGGCATCAGCACCTTTTTGGAGGGGAAAAAAAAAAAAAAAAAAGAAAAAAAAAAAGAAGATTCTGGATTGCTGTAACCTCTGAAAAACCTGAGAGGACCTGTATCAGAGTCCATCCAAATGCACAGGGGTACTTCAACCTCAAGTGCCTCACACAATCTGAGCCTAGATAAAAGAAATATATGGAGACATCATTTAAAAGAAAAGTGAAGTATACCTGATAAGAACATTTAAAAAGTGCTCCACAAATTTCTTTTTCAGCAATAACTGTGAGATTCTAAAGTGACAGTTCACGAGGGAAAGACCATCTACAGAGCCTAGATGGAAAACTCATCATCTCTGTTTTTTACAAGCAAAAGTTCAGACACTTTTTGTTTTTTATTTGGCAGCAATGAGGAGATGAGGTCACCGAGAAGACAAATAATTATCAAGCCACTAGAGAAGTTGTGAGTTAGATGACTGTGAATAAATGCACCCACAACACTGATACAGGAAAGCCATACTTAATTTCTGCAGATAGTGTCCTTGTATCAAACATAACCAGCAAATTCCAGCATTCCCCCAGTGCTCATAACGTTAGTTCTCACCACTGGAGGGGTTTTCCCTATGCCTAAACAGGCCATTTTTCCGCTGATGTAAGAAGAGCTCTGTGGAAGGGTGGAAGGATCCTGAGCACACAGCCCCTACAGGGGAGGACACATTTGCATTTCATCATTTCAAACAGAGCTGTGAATATAACTGCTTTTTCAATGACTGGTGAGACAAAAAAATGAAGTCATTCATTTTACCTCTTAGAAAAATTAAGACTAGCTAAACTTCAGAACCAAGCACCATTTCAAAATGGAAAGTAGAAACATTTTGCAAACAGGGAAAATAAGTATTTAGACTTCATTTTAAAAGCCTCTCTCTTTCCCCACTCCCCCTAAAATGAGCATCATCATTTAACAAGTTTTAATATCTACTTTCAGTCACACTGAATCTGGCCATTTTTCTGTCCAAGAAGTTAAATTTCTTTTTCTTGTTCTTGGTTTGCATGTGTAGGTTTTTTTGCCCGGACTCATTTTGAATAAGCTTTATAAAATATTTGATGCCTTCAATCGCTTCTGAGAATACAGATATTTTTATCCTTGGTTTCAGAGTGAGAAAGGAAAGGAGACCACAAAGCCAGGGTTTAAAGCCAGCATCACCTTCCTTTGTTCATTCCTCTAAGTAATATTTTCCTATTTCTAGCTCTCCCCTCTAACAATGTATTATTCTTAATATATTCAGCAGGAATAAGAGGGACTTTTCTGCTGTACATCTGGTGTCTGAAAATGACTAGAACAGCTGCCTGAACCCTCTACACCCTAAAACACCCTGACAGTTCAGGCTTGCTATGGACTGAACAAAGACAGCCATCCTTGCAAACAGACATACTTTCCAACTGCATCTGTTTGCCTAGAAGAAAAAAATTATGAATTATTCTGTATAATCATACTCCTGTATTATGGCTCCCGTCAGCTTATATTATATGTGAATAACAAACCAATCTCAGTCCCACAAATTTTAAAGGAGAACAAAACCCCATAAAGTATATGTAACGTTAGATGAATGGAAGCAAAATAACAATCCATCTAGCAAGGAGAAAACCACACTTGTTCTAGGGAAAAGGACTGTATTCTGCTTGAAGCAGAAAGTAAAAATATTTAATTTATAATACCAAATAAAAGCAACACTATCCCCAGTGCAGAGAGGAAAAACACAGCTTTTAGATTAAATCTCAGAGGATAAAGAAGTCCCTCAAAAATCACATAAATATGATTCCCTCCTTACATTTTTCCCCTTGTCTCCAATTTTTCGCATTTTCTTGATGTTTCTTTGGTTGCATCTAATACTGTACACTATATGTCATGGCTCCTTAAAACATCTCATGGCAAATCTTGGCACAAAAGTTTGAGACGATGCCACCTTCAGCTGTCTGCCCACCACTTCTGCTGCATGTACCAGCCCAGCAGCAAAGGCATCCTCACCACCAGGTTTCCCTGCCTTGCTGGCTGTGTGGTGTATAATCATGATATTACACACACAATGGTGAGTGCTCTAAACTGTCACAAGCCAGCTCAGCCACTGAGAGATCAGGAAACAGATCTGGCTGAAAACTTTTCTCCCCAGGTTAGTCTTTAGGTTGATTTGCAATCCAGGTGGCTAGGCAAACAGTTGCACTGCACATCCACAGGGAATGGATGTGTAGAATGGGGATGAGCGGCCGAGCTCCACGAGACAGGGAAACCATGTTTAATTACCTCTTCAAAGCCCACATATTAAGTGGAAACGCATAACACACAGCCTTTGCAAAGGTCTCAATCACAAATTCACTGAACTTTAGGTGATACTGTTGTAAACAAGGCTCAGACTAGAACAATAATGCATCCTCATGCTGTCTCCTGCTCTAGTCTCCTCATGACTCTGAGCTGTTCTTTAAACATAGGTCAGATCTTAATGAAAGTCCATTCTGTTCCCTTCCCTGCTGCATGTGGTTTCTCTTCTTCTTCTGCCCTCTTCTATATTTGCCATTAGTCTTCTGTCCTTTTCCTTTTCTCTATCAAAGTGGCTAGAGAGAAGTGTTTTCTATTATTGTCTCTACCTTTGATGCCTCCACAAGCCTCAACAGCTAATAGTACCTCTGGTGATGCTGTTGTGAATTTAGAAATAATACTACTGTGAAGTATACTGTGAAAGTATACCAAAATAGCCGCAAAACTGCAACCAAAATTTTTTTCCAGTCAAAATTATTTACCCTTCTATTTTTCTGTGTGACTACTGAACCAATCCCTTCTTTAGCTTTGGCCATTCCCTCCCACCAACGGCTTACCCTGTCTAATGGTATCACGTTTGGTCTCCTTCTAGAGCTTCTAGCCTTTCTCAGGTGCCAGTACATATTTAGCACCATCAAAGAAAAGAGGTTTTCAGTTGTTAGCTACAGTGTTAAACAGACATACTTTGTCCTGATCAATAATGCAGGGCTGTGTACATATAATGAGTGCTGTGTATGCACAGCTTCACTCAGCAAGGTGGAGGAAGACATAGGAAGGAATTTGTCATTTTGCTCCTTTTGGTGGCTGCTCAAGAAAGGAAAGATCAGCCCCACTTATAGACATTGTCTTCCGTAGCCTAAAGTGCAGACAGGACGGACAACTTCTTTCAGGTCTTTCAGGAGTCAGAGGCATACATTTTAACTTGTGATTCCCACATCTGTACTTGCAGTGTCTAAATCAGCCGGTGTTACTGTTACTTACCCAAGGACCCACTCACAAAGCTCATCTCCAATTCAATCTAGAGAGGTGGAAGTGTCAACATCTAAGTGAAAGTTGCAAGAAGTTGCTGTATGCCTTCCTGTATTGAAAAAAGGAAGAAAAATTATTTTGAAAATTTTATCCAGAGGGATTTTCTAAGTTTGTCTTATGTGCGGTTTTACATACACACACACACATCCACATCCACATCCACACTCTCACGTAGATTTTTTCTTCCCTTACATATTTCCTCCTTACTGGAGTGAACACAGTTTGTGGACAGAGAAATGTAGGTTTGCAGTCTTTCCAAGATAACAGCATTGTCTTGATATTAGACCATATTTCCTTGCTTCCTACCACTGCCATTTCAAGATTTTATCATTAAAATAAAGCTCTCAAAAAGCAGCCGAGAGGATACTCTTTTCCCCATAACCACTATTGTTTTCAATGGAAGGGAAAAGCTGAAAGTTTAATAGCTTAAATACAATTTGCTGATTAAGATTCAAGTACAACAAAAATAAATGTTTTAAAAAACACACCACCATAATTTCTAGACTCCTTTACCTGAAAGAAAGCATCTAGTTTTATAAGTAGTTAAACAGTGCTGAGCATGACTTGAAGGTCCAAGGAAGAAGACGTCATTCTTCAGTGAAGCTTAAGATCTTGCAACATTACATCTTCAGTTAGTATAAAAAGGAGAAATGATCCAAACCTATGACCTATGAAATTGCTGAGAACCTGAAATCCAACATCTCAATGAAAGAACTTTTGCTTCCTCCCATTTTGCCATTATTGGGCTCCTCATTACAAGAAAGACATTGAGTTGCTGGAGTGTGTCCAGAGGAGAACAATGAAGCTGGTGAGGGGTCTGGAGCACAAGTCTGAGGGAACTGGGGTTGTTCAGTCTGGAGAAAAGGAGGCTGAGGGGAGACCTTATCACTCTCTACAATTACCTGAAAGGGGGTTGCAGAGAGGTGGGTGTTGGTCTCTTCTCCCAAGTGACAAGTGACAGGACAAGAGGAAATGGCCTCAAGTTGCATCAGGGGAGGTTTAGACTGGATATTAGGAAAAATTTCTTTACTGAGAGAGTGGTCAAGCATTGGAACAGGCTGCCCAGGGCGGTGGTGGAGTCACCATCACTGGAGGTGTTCAAGGATCATGTGGACATGGCACTGCGGGACATGGTTTAGTGGGCATGGTGGTGTTGTGTTGATGGTTGGACTTGATGATCTTACAGGTCTTTTCCAACCCTAATCATTCTGTGATTCTGTCTTTCATCCCTTCTGCTTGAAGACACCACATGTGTCAGTGGTATTTTCAATGGCTGTGTAGACCAGTGGTTCAATACAGAAGGAAAAGGTGTCAGCAAGTTAGGAGAAGTCTAGCAGGAGCACATGCAAGACTCCGTTCTGTAATTCAGTCAGGGTTTCCCACAACAGCCTTCTAATCAGCCCTGAGCAAGATGCATTGATGTCATCTGACAAGGACATGGTCTTTTTTTTCTTGGAAAAGGGAAAAAAAAAAGCCACAGTCAGGCCTAAGCTCTTTAACTGGAATTTCTCACTTCCCTGGTTCTTTGCCAAGCTTGCTTTTGCTATCAAACAATCAAGTCTCAGTGGACAACAGAAAGGTTTTTGTTTTTCCACTGAATTTAAGTCTCCTGTGAACTCCAAATAGCTCAGCAAAAATCAAGGTTCTACAGGATTTTCCACCTTCAAAATGCTGGTTGAGGCTTTCTTTTAAGCTTCAATGCTACCATTGCAGTAATTAAGCTGATTGAAGATGTGCATACGCTGTACTATAAAGGGAGAGCTGGCACCCACACTATGTTTATGTTAAACTGATGTTTGATTTACTATTAATAGTCCTTTGAAAAGAAATGAAATGACAAATCCTGTATATTGGTCTCAGAGTTGCACGTTTCTCACACAATGTGCTGCAATATTTGTACAGCACACAGAAAAGACAGACGCAAGTCTCTATCTCTATCCCCTCGTCTGCTCCAGCCAGCACAGTATCAGAGTTCATTAACTTGATCGAAAGCAGAAGTGCCTTTTCTCCGCAAACCATTAGAGAGATACAGATTCAAACTGGCAGAGAACCTACTCTGTACCTGCTCAAACAGCCCTCTAAATCACAACCTCATCAGTAGCTCTAAGCCACAGAGTTGGACTGCAGCTTCTACAAAATCAGTTTGCTTTTTGGAAGTTGTTAAACTCATCCTTCAGCCTCTTGGATGCGACGGGAGGCACTCGGACAGCATCCGCTGCAATGCTATCCAGACACACCTGCCAAGGGGTCTTGCCCCCTGCAATGGGCACAACTGGTGTGAACAGCTAAGCCTGCTGAAGCCTGACATGAATTGTGCCTATTCAATCCCTTAGAAAATCCCTGAGCTGCTCCTTAGACCTTACTAGGCAATTTCTATAAAACATGAAAACAGTAATTTGAATGGAGGCAATGATCAGGTTAGATAAACACAGCAAGAGAAAGTCCTCCACAGGCAGAAAGCTTGCTGCTTTTTGGCTTTCCACACTCCACTTCACATTATATGGCATTCAAAGAGTAGATGTGAACCAGGCTAAAACAGTGTCTGGATAAAATAGATCTCCCAAGCTGCCTGCAGTTCTTTGGTATATCAGACGTCCTTTTCTGTGTCTGCCTGTCCAGCCCACCAGTCCATTCTGGGACCAGCTGGTAGGGTGACTGGGCTGTGCAAGGCAGCTGCACCCCATTCCTCTGTGCGCTGCTGGCACGTAGCACCCACCGCACAGCAGCCGAGCAAACCTTGCAATGGGGAAGGAGCAACTGAAGCACCAGGGAGCTGCTGTATTTCTCAAGAGATGCAAACGAGGTCTGTGAGGCAGGGGAAGAAAAGTAGGGACTGACAGTTACCGCGCTGTGCAGGGACCTGCCAACCAGCTGACGGATGGTGCCTGGCCCTCTGCAGGGGCTAGGGACCAGTTGGCAAAGGCAAGAGAGGACACAGATCTGTTTTTCCATGGCTAGCCAAGGGAATATAACTTTCCTGAGGGCTCTTTTATATCACAGAATCACAGAATCACTAAGGTTGGAAAAGACCTGTAAGATCATCAAGTCCAACCGTCAACTAACACCACCATGCCCACTAAACCATGTCCCGCAATGACACATCCACACGTTCCTTGAACACCTCCAGGGATGGTGACTCTACCACCTCCCTGGGCAGCTTATTCCAGTGTCTCACCACTCTCTCCATAAAGAAATTTTTCCTAATATCCAGTCTAAACCTCCCCTGATGCAACTTGAGGCCATTTCCTCTTGTCCTGTCACTCGTCACTTGGGAGAAGATACCAGCACCCACTTCTCTGCAACCTCCTTTCAGGTAGTTGTAGAGAGCAATAAGGTCTCCCCTCAGCCTCCTCTTCTCCAGACTCAACAACCCCAGTTCCCTCAGCCGCTCCTCATCAGACTTGTGCTCCAGACCCCTCACCAGCTTTGTTGCTCTTCTCTGGACACACTCCAGCACCTCAATGTCCTTCTTGTAGTGAGGGGCCCAAAACTGAACACAGTATTCGAGGTGCGGCCTCACCAGAGCCGAGTACAGAGGCATGATCACCTCCCTACTCCTGCTGGCCACGCTATTTCTGATACAGGCCAGGATGCTGTTGGCCTTCTTGGCCACCTGGGCACACTGCTGGCTCATATTCAGCCGGCTGTCAACCAATAACCCCAGGTCCTTTTCTGCAGGGCAGCTTTTCAGCCAGTCGTCCCCAAGCCTGTAGTGTTGCATGGGGTTGTTGTGACCGAAGTGCAGGACCCGGCACTTGGCCTTGTTGAACCGCATACAATTGGCCTCGGCCAATTTATCACGGGCCCACCTCAAAAAGGTGCTGCATTTTGCAAATCTTTGTGTGTGCACAGCAGAAGACGAGCCACCTCTCTATAAAATCACTGCAGGACATAAACAGCACTATACGTCACAGTGGCTACAACTGCAGTAGCAAACTGAAATCAGCCAGGGCATGGATCCTATCACTGGCACCTGAGCATCTGCACCATTTAGCTGTTGGTGTGCTTATTGGCACAGTTTTGGCCTGTGCCAAGTGTCCTAGGCAATGCCAGGGCATGTGTTGGTGCTGGGGGTTTTTCACAATAGGCAGTATTGATGAGGTTACTTCGTTTTGGGAGGAACACAGCTTACCTATATGATTGCAAGCTGTGCCACTTGCTGTCAGGGCTGGAGAAGGAGCCCTGGTCTGGTTTATTCGCTGGTAGAGATACAGCCATCAAGGCCAGAACTAGGCTGCTTCTGTGCAAAATTTTGTAATTATTATATAACTATTTTTAGTAAAAAGCCATAGCATAGCTATAGTACCAAAAAGCACTAAAATGCATGTTTGGACATTTATTAAATTGCTGAAAGAATAAGTCAGATATACTTGATGCTGCATAGTATATCTATATTAGTTTTTATGCTAAAGAAATACCTGCCAAAGGCTAAATTGAGTAGTTTATAAAACCTGTGATTCTCTGACTTTACACATTTTATTTTGTTGCCCGACAGGCTCTGGAAGGTTGGCTGCTCCGGATCTAGGGCAAGCAACTTTTAACATCATAGCAGTCAGCAGTGATCAAAGCTGCATCAGCTGAAAGTTCATTTTTTGCCTGTGATACCGAGTATTATTTGCCATGGCACACACCAGCTGTGTATGATCCTTTCCTCCAAAGGGATAAGTCCTCAGTGAGACACATGGCACCGAACAAGCTAACCGTGTTTGTTGTTTACAATATCTGCTCTGAGAAGTGCCTCTGTTGTCAGCGGAAATGCTGCCAGGGGTGAGAAGAGTTCCTTAAAATGTCAAAGTTATCATTACTCTCACTTCATCAAAGATCTCATTGAGACAAATCGCAGTGAAGTTCACTCCTGCCTGAGGATTCTGTCTGTCAGGAGGCTCAATTCCTCCAACTTCCAAACCGCAGGCCCCTTTCCCATAGCAGGGCATGAGACTGCCTTGGTTTCACATGACACATACTTGATGTGCCTCTGTTCTGAGAGCCACGGGGACACAACAGGAGGAAGCAGATATCCTCATATAGCGTTTCTCTTTCCTCTTCAGATTGTTGCCTGGGAGGAGTTCTCTACGAATGTCTACAGAGTTTTAATCCCTTTTTAAAACCCCCTCTTGCTTTGATGCTTACAAAAACCAATGCACAACACAGTCAATGTGAAGTCGAGACAAGTGCTCATCAAGTGGCTGTGACTCGGCCAGGCACACTGTCCTTCCGACAGCCTCCCTCAGGGCATGCTCCTCAGTGCCCCAAGGTAGGTTTTCAGAGGAGTATTCAGAAGAAAGACCCCCTTTTCTCCATCAGCAGAGAGAGAGTCTAGCAAGACGAGACGGGTCCCCCCGAGTTAGGGTCACTCTTAGGGAGCTCTTCCCTTCTTTCCCCTCCCTCCACCCCATTTGCACAGTAAGTGTTTGAGTTGCTCAGCAGGCTGTAAATAGCAGTCAACAGGAAGGGCAGGCAAGGTTGATCAGCTTTGCACACAGCAGGAGGTGCTACTGCAGTCATCAAGAATTAGCATATGGGTTTCAACACGAGGACAGAGAGACAGCAAAGATGTTACACCACACACAGAAGTTTCACCTCAGAATCACCAAAAATCTCCAAGAAGCCAGATCAGTTACAGGTAGCATGATGCCACTGCTTTCAAATCATCCACTCCAGATTTACACTCGTGCTGCCCTTTTCACCCCTTCTTCCAAAGGAAGCATTGCAGCCTTGGATTAACAATTCCCATTAAGAAAAAAAAAAGAGTGATCTCAACAGATCACAATCATCTGCAAATCATTTGGAGAAGAAGAGCTCCTTATCAACTTATGTAAAATGGTGAAATAAATTCCATATGTTATTTATTCTCTACAATGATAAGCAAATCCTGTATTGGTTTGGGATATTCTGTCATAACAGAAGAAAATTTTCTCATTTTACTGACAACACTAAAATCCAGGGACCCCTTTCATTGACTGGTTCATTTTCATTTATCCCAAACAGCCAAATGACAATTGAAATCAATGCAGCACAGCAGTAACACAACGGAGTAATTCTGAAGGCACATTTTACAGATGTAAACGCCAATAAAGGTTGTTGGGGTTTTTTTCTTCCAAGCAGTGTAGAAACTTGCCTCCATCAGTCGTTTCCAAAGGCAAGCTCTTGGGGCTTGTGGTGGATGTCATAACTGCAAGTTTAGCAAACGTGTGTGGAAATCTGATGGGTTATTTATAAAGGTCTCCGATGTAAATATTGATGAGCCAACTGTTCAGCTAAGTTACTCAGCATACATATACTGTACATGTGAAGCAGAAATCTAAAAAGCTTACCCAACAATGAAACTCTCTGGATATGGAAAGACACCCTTTGTGGCCTGCAGGCCTGTAGTTGTAGCTCCCCAATAGAAGTCATATCAAAGTGTAAAGACAGCTAATCTCAGTGCTCAATTATTTGTTTCCTACAAGTATCTTTCAAACCTTTACCTTTACAAAGATCATTTATATTTGGAAAATATAAAACATAAACATACTTGAGTGCTCAAATTGGTTACTTGCCTCTAGAAATCTTGATCTCCACCCGCTGTCATCCAGGGATGCTCTTTCGAGTCTGAAAGCCATCAGTCCTTAGGTTCTTCTCCTAGGTCCAACTGTAAGTGGACCACAGCCTACATGTTTGTACCTTTGTATCCCATCCACAGAAATCATATAGAAGCAGATCAGAGCGAGGTAACATAGGTGGTGCAAAGGTCTCTTATTTTAGTCCTAGATCTCACATTACTGACAAAATGAAGGAATAAAGAAAAAAAAGGGAGTTTGTGGCCTAAGGAGGAAGCCAAAGAGCTAAAACTTTCTTCCCACAATGTATAACTGCAACAGGACTTTAAGAAAAGTAGTTCAAAACCTGCAAGTGTTACATCTGCTCCAAATGCATCTGAGAGACCATTATGATTTGCAATTATATCTCAGAGACAGAGAAGCCCAAGAGTAGTAAGAAGTTGAAACTCTGCATCAGGTCACTGGGGATTTTCTTGGTCCGTATACATGAACAGTCCAAAAGGACTGGAAAGTCTTTAACTTAAAGGCAGGCTGGATCTGGAGCTCCAAGTTCATGCTTGCTGGAAAGGGAGGCTCTTTAGGCTGTGCTTCACCATGGCTGGTGGCATGATGCTATTTGCAATTCTATAAACTTAGAGTGAAGGTGCTGGAGTTGTATTAGCAGTGCCGATAGGGGAAGAGTTGAGATGTAGCATCAGATAATTTAGGGAGAGATTTTGTTTTAAAACCTAACTACAACCAGGGGTGTGAGAGATGGGGAAAATGGAGCTGTTAAAATTTGCTGATTCTCCAAAACCGCTATGTTCTACAGAGACAACTGGATTTTGATGAAGTTTTGGCAAAACCCAACTATGGGTTCAATGGAAATGTGCCTTTTGTTCAAGTTGTCTTATCTGGCTCCTAGCCAGCCCATCTCTTCTACTGCCTTGAAGTCAGAGAGCCCAGCATCTGATGTAGCCTCCAACCCACAATTCCTTCCTTTCTGAAGCTGAAATCTTTTCTTCTCCTTCCTTTGCCCTTTTTTCTGATTTTTTTCCCGATTTTTTTTTTTCCTGATTTTTTTTTCCCCAGCAGAATAGTACTCTAGGACTTATACCAGATAAGCTCCTAATGATATGTCTCCTGCCTTCGTTTTTATGAAAATTCAAAAGCAAGACAATTCTTCATCTCCCTGACAGTGCCATTAACTTTACACAGTTTTTTCATCATTGTGTTGCAGCAAGGGGAAGTGCTTTGATGAAGAAATGGGCACTTTGCCCTAGTTTCATAATGGCTTGACGTTAGGACCTAACAAGAACTACTTGAATGCCTCAAATACTTTTCCTTTCTCTTTCCTCTCTTCCTTCCCTCACCAGCTAGCATACGCCTTACGATCACAGTAATAATGTTGTTACACATCTCTTACACTCCTTCTGCTACCCTATTCCTTCCACCCAGGAAGGCTTTTCTGCAAGTTACAGTGTTTTATGATTGTTATCTCATTTCATAAACCATATATCAAAGCTAATATTAACTGTATATACACCTTATTGTACTTGTACCTGGTGCATTATTGTTCGCTATTCAGTTACCCTCTGCATAACACAGTATGTGGCAGACCTGGCATTTGCCTTGCTTTTATACTAAACTGTCTTTGTCCTTCCTCTAAACTGGTTTGGGGGATTCAGCTGTTGCACACCAGCTTGTTCTCTTTCTTTCTTTCATATGCACATAACAGAAGATTTTTGTCCTCCTCTATAGCCCTATGTGCTCAGACCCCTGGTCTTCCTTTACACCTGCAGTGCTATTGCATTCTTCCTATGAGGGAGCTGCTTCCTATTAGCTTCACCTGGGATATTGAAGACCTGCTCAACAAACTGGCTATTTAGTAGCTTGCAGAGGACTTTTACCCTCTAGCTGTGCAGCAGTACACTGGACAATCCTCCATTGCATTATTTCAATAAGCCTCTTTAACAGAACTGCACTAAAGCTAGTGTGGTAACTTTTGTCCACAGATTGAGGAAATGCATTTAATTTCCTTCAGTGGGGATTTTGGTTTGTCACAACAAAGTCAAATCCTTTGGGTTTTCATTGCATTAGTCCTGCTAGTGAGAGCTGAACATTAAAACCCCAAACAAATAACACTTTAATACATTACACAACCGGCAAGCAGGCGTTGCCAAAATCTAAAAGGCAGAACATTTGCAGCTTTATTATTGAGCAAGACTTTCTTTCTTTACAAATGAATTCTGAAGATTGCTCCATAAAATTAGACAGCCAGCCAGACCAAAGGGTGCCTTTCCTCTGAAATAGAAGATTAAATGTAAATGCTGAATGGCATATCCTTAAAACCTGGAGATGAGATTGTGAAAAGACTTAGTAGACGTTGTATTCTTATTTGTTCTAGGTTTAAGAGGAAGAAAGTCACTTATCAGGTAAAAAAATATAAAATTTTCTACTCACCGGATGTTTAAAATCACCTTAGTCTCACTAATTTTAATAGTTCAACTCTCTTCTTCTGATTGAAAATTCACTTCCCCGCTTCTTCTCATTTGCCAGCATTTTCTGCTGAGAAGTGTAATATACCTTGGAATATGATAGCAAAGGAAGGAGAACACATACCCAAATGAACAGAGATTTTATGGGCTCAGAAAATTGGGACTTAAGGTGCAGCTAAAATTCATTACACTGCAGCCAAAAGAATAAATCCATTGGCTGTCAGTAATTAGTATATTCGTAGCATGTTCTTGCATGGTTGAGGCAGTAAAAAAAATAAGATTGTGTCTTCACTAGAAAAAACAGTAGTGTTAGCAGGAAATAATTAATAAGCCACATCCATGTCACTTAAAATCCCTACAGGGCCTAGGCACCTGAAGATTTTTTTCTTAGGTAGGTAAATAAAGTAAGTATTGTGTCCCAAGCTAGCGGAACACACCTGACACTTAACTGACCTTGGGAAATTGAAGTGGGCTAATCTACACTAAAATTAACACTTTCCTGGCAGTGAAAACAAAACCTGAGTAGGGTACAACAGAAGTAGGATAACAAAATCTCAGCTTTGCCTGGGGAGCCCCTCTGAATTCACCTTGGCGGGCACAAGCTGATTTGCATAGATGGCAATGAAAGATTTTTTTTCCATTCTCCCTTGAGCTGCTGTGGAGCTGGACTCCCTGCTTGATGTGGTCCCTTGCAAGGATCCTGCTCTTGGACCAGAGGGCTGTGCTAGAGGAATGGCTTCCTCTTAGCAGCACACAAAGGTGAAACCAAACACACAGTATTTATTTTCTAAAAAATGGTAGATAATGTCTCAGGAAAGGTGTTAAATGGTATAGATTTCATTCCTATCATGGCAAATGGCTTCAGTTTAGGTATGTAAATATTGTCTTTGATCTGGAGAAAGTAAGCATGGGTGCTGGTTCGGTAGATGGGATGATGTCATGCTTCAGATTACGCCCTCATAGCCTCTCCGTGCTTTCCCACATGGGGCACACACTGAGCCAGTCCATTATTAAACTACGTGTGGTACGCTGGCGAGCAAGCCAGCCAGAGACCAGGAGAAATTGCTACTTTTGTTTTGTCTTCTTAAATGGAGACTGCTGCACTGACATAAATAAGCACAAATATTTCCAGAAGGCTGCATTTTCAGGGTTTTTTCCCCTAATACAAAGAGCAGCAAGCTATTATTCTGTCAATGAGCAAACAAGAACACCCACAACCATTTGGTCAAAGTAGCTTCCTGCCACTACCACGCAGCACATGCTCAAAATGATGGCTGCGCTCAGGGACGTATGTGCAGATTCTAAAGCACCAGCTCGTGCTTCCAGGAGGCTCTGGCAGCCCAAGCCGGTGCCCCAGCGGGACAGCATGGCCACATCCCCCAGCTGCCCCCTCTCCTCATCCCCTCCTTATTCCTCCTCCTCCCTGCATGTGCACACATGCGGGCACGCAGCCGATTCAGAACCCCGGCGTCAGGAAACAATTCATTTGTCTAGAGATGCAGAACCAGGCTAATCTGAAGCACGTTTGTGTTTGAAACAGTCAGGGAGCACGAAGCAGAGCTGTGCGGGTCGCAGAAGAAAGAACCCAGACCTGGAGATGAAAATCATTTTGTCTTTAAACCCACAGCCGAGAGATAAGGAAAAGAAAAATTAGGAAAAAGACGGGTCAGCCTGTAACCTCCCTTCCTAAAGATAAGTCAGAAGGACAGTGTGCGTCTCCCTCCTGATGCTTTGTTAATTTGAGCAGTTTTGCCAGCTGGAAGACTTACAGGGAGGGAGGGTTAGCAAATTCTTCTGCATCTCCACTGTGCCAGAAATTTCCCTAGAAGCAGGGGACTTCATATCACATCCTCAGCTTTATAGCAGATTTTAAAAAAATACTATGTGACAAGCACAATCAAATCCATGCACAATGAAAGTAGACGTAGAGAAACCATTTTATAGATGTAAACTAACATGTGTTCATCAGTGTGCTGCAGTGCCAAAAAGCCTAAAGTTGTGTGAGAAGGGAGGAAAATCAACTCCAGAAAAGCAAAACTGTTATAGATTATGATCAGCCAGTGCCAGTGCATCTATCCTGATGCAACTTTCCTTATTTGCAAGAGGACAGGGTAACAGAAAATTCGTATCTGGAAAATAAGGAGGAGAGAGAGCAACTGGCTTGCGCCTGACAGGAATTTCTCCAGCAGCAAGGAGAGACTCATTAGAATTTTTCCCATGACACACCACAAAAGATGGCTGGAGAAAACAAAGTGAGATGCTGGAGCTTAGTATATTTCTTTGTCCTTGAGAAGCCCGGCCTTGCTGAATCTCACGGGCTAATGCATGCATAATTTGGGGCAGCTGATTAAGTTTATTGTGTTCCCGACTAAATCGAGAGGAGTGAGGGAGGGAGGGGGAAAAGAAACAAAGTTGGCTTTAATTAAAGCTCTGCAATTGTCTTTAATATTTACACAATGTGCTATCATAATTGCCCCTGATTGGAGACTTAAGATGCGCAGAAGAAAATGACACGCTGGAAGTCCCCAGCTGAGGAAACAAAAAGCAAGACAGTCCCTTCCCCTTCCCCCCATCACTCCGTGAAAAGCCACTGAAGAGGAATTGTGCCGGGGTGCTTTATAAAGCCGAGAGCTCTGCCACGGGCTCTGACCAGCACACCTCCTTCCGTGCTGGTAGGCTGCGAGCGGATGGCTGCGCAGGCAGAGACCGTAGCACCTACTGGCTTCACACACCTGGTCAGATGTGTGCTGTTCCTCTGGCACAGGACTGGACACGTGGCAGAGGCTGGGGAGAGCTCCTAAACCCGCTGAGGGTGTCTGGTGCTAATTTCCAGATTTAATGAGAAGTTCGCAGTGGGGAGGAGACCACGAGCTCCACAGGAGAAGGAAGCAATGCCACCTCAGGGGAGGGTAATCTTTCCTTAAGATCCATTCCGCCAATGTCAATCATAAGGAGTTTTTTAGATAGGAGGTGAACATGTAATTCTATTGGAAATTAATAGAACTGTCAGTGTTTCTTAAATTTAAAAAGAGAGAGAAGTCTAGACCTGAATCAAAGATGGGGACCTTCTGCACCCTGGGGCTGATCTCCAGCCTAGGTCCAAGTGCTAAGGATCAGAACCACCTCTATAGTGTCCTGGGTTGCAGTTACAAATCTCCTGATGTTTGAATGCAGATGCTTGTAACTGTTTGCCCATGCAGCATAGGTAGCTCCCAAAGAGATGTTTTAAGCATCTGTATGTGGTCCCTTTTGATTTGGGATTGCAGACATTTTGTTTGTAATTACATGCAAAGGCAGGCACCATTCTGCTCTCAGGATTGCTGCAACCACTTGGGAGGAAAAACATTCATTGCAGTCTCCCCCATGGAAAACTCTCTTCTATTTTCTCACTGACTTTCCTCATAGAAAGTCAATGAATAAGTACAATTTATGTTCTTCTTGTGAAAAGAAGTGTATCAAGAATGCTGATGATAAAGAGGATTTCATCAACTGGGAGGAATAATAAAGTTTCCATGACATTGATGTCCCTTCACTTCGTAACAGACCACAGTGTCGTGCAAAAATAAGGCTTTGGCTCTGCATGTTTTTCTCAGACATTTAAGATCTGTACCTAAAAGAGTCACAACTGGAGCAGTGTGTCCTCTGCAGATTGTTTAGGTCCAAGATGTATCTACAAGGGCTTCCACAGGTTCACCTAATGAGAAAAATGCTGATTTGTTTTCATTATTTAGTCTTAAAAATGTCACCATTGAACATTTTGCTACTGATTTTTTTCTTAACAGCCATGGAAGAACCCCCATTTCATAGATACACAAAGTGCCACATTTCATGTTTAATGGTTTAAGGGTGGAAATTAGCGCTTGCAAAGAGCTATGAGTGGGCAAAGCTCGCAAATGCTCCTTCCCAGTAACTGGATAAAGGAGAAGCGGCATACCATGTAGTAGCAGATATATTTCCAGCTTGTACATGACCTTCATTACAAGCAGCTGCTCTCCATTCCTACTGCAGCAAGAGACTGAGGGAGAGCAGAACATTTTTGGTTTAGTCCTCAAGGCAGAATGCCCGTTACAGCATCCTACATCTAACTGCACCTTTTGCACTAGTGATCCTGCTGACAGATGTTTGCTGTATTGCAGAGAGTCTATGCAATGCCCTTTGATTGGATCGCTGTTTATAGTGATTTTTCTATAAATGGTATGATCTCACCAAACAATAGCAATGAAGCAGCTGGGACATGGGAAATACACCTGCTTTTACCAGCCGCTCTTGGAGTAGCAGGTCTCTTGGAGCACATGGATTAAACTACAGTAATCTGACTTACTTTTCAGCACTAGGTTACTTTTTCATATGGGCATCAGCATATCAATTTACCAGACTTTGACTTTATATTTTTGATTGTTTTGCTTTAACTTTCCAGGCACTGCAGTACAGATAAACCAAAAATTAGTTTCTATCCCTCCCTTCAGAGCATAGCTATGACTCATGAAGTTTGTGCATTCACTTGGAAATATGGTGCTGCATCATTCTCACTATATAACAGCAATAACATACATATAAACTGCACTGATGCTTCAGGCATCAAATAACCTATTTACTGGCAGGGAAGGTCTGTATGTCCACTGTTTTCTTCACTACCTCCTGACTCAGAATACAGCAGGGACCACTAGCAGACTCAGGAAGTACTTAAAGGTTTAGTACCCTGGTCCAATCCATTATTTATATTCTTTTCAATATAAAAATGACAATGCTAGAATTGCATTACCATCATTAGATATGCAAGAAACTACAAAATGCCTGGGAAACCATTTAAACATCTCTACAGATCCCGTACTATAGTCATCATGACAGTATCCAAAGCAGTGCAGTTGCTGGTACCAGCAAGAACTTTCTGCCAGTAATCATAGACCTTGCAGAAACAGATGCTGGTAGAAGAAGACAAGTCTTCCTAGAGGCTGATATTGCTGAAATTCAAGAACCAAATATTACTTTTCTCCTTCAGATTATTCCACTTCAAACAGTCAGTCTTCGGCTTCTCTGCCTGAGGCCACCTTTTGCCTATGGTATAAACTGAGCATGAAGGTAACTCACCAGGAGCATGACCAAGTTTTCAAGAGAAATGTGCAGTGGGACATAAAGAACAGTGCGGAAAGAGCATTTCTATCCTAACCTACACTACTGATTCTAGAAAAGAAAGCTATAAAAGTTTGAGCTTCAGCATGGGCTGGTGCTTTATTCCGGGCCTAGGCATCTGCTCTGTTCTGCAAAGAAAAAGACGTAAGATAGGCTAGAAACCGCACTATAGGTAGGAGCCTAATTGTCAATGGGAAGGGATATTTTCTCTCCTTTTAGTGACAAGCAGTCTGTTTTATCCTTGCAGTTTGTATTTAGACTACATTTCCAGACACATAAAATAAGGTAGCTGAACAGGTGGTCCTTTTTAAAACTCTTTCCTATTTAGATGATATTTCAAAGTGGAGATGAACATGGAGCACTGGTTGAGGTAGAAACTCTTTCTGTAGCTCACCATCTGCCATTATGCAGTGCATTACAACATTTATTGGCTTTACTTAATCGTTAATGAAAAACCACCATCAACAGCTGCCATCACTCCCACTACAGATTGTAATAAATAATAGCCTGTTTGGCTCATAGCCCTCATTCTCCTGCTCTAGAGAAATAAGAGCTAGGAGTCCACAAAGGATCAGTAAAATCAGGGGACAAGAAAAAATGGGTAGAACTCTGTGATCAATTTGAATTTTATTGCAACTGTGTTCTGCCCAGCCTTGACAACCATTTAAAAAAAAATTCATATCTATCTATATATAGATAAATGGGTAAGTAAAGAGATTCCAGTCCTGCTTTTCCCTGAAGTCTTTTGCATTGACTGCAGTGGGAGCAGGGATGGTCCACCAGCCTATTATAAAAAGTCCACTGGCCTGTTAGAAATGTAAAAATTTATAATTGGGTATGCACTCAATTTCAGACTCTAGAATTTTGCCTTGCTTTGATGTTTTTTCATGAATCAGCTTTGGTTTACCCCACTTTTAATTAAGTTATGAAATCCTCTGCTTCATTGGTTCCTGTGTTTTTTGGCTAGATACTCAGAAGAGCTCTACTTCTCTTTGAGCACCTCAAAGAAGTTGCCAGAGCCTCAAAGGTTCTCCACAATTTCTACTGGAAATTTGGCTGATCAGTATCAGTTCGGCCGGTCTCATTTTCAGACTGAGGAAATCCAACATTTTGAAAATATGTCTTCAAACATCTGCTTGTAGCTGTTGTTTCCAATCCTAAACTGCAGTCCTTTGTTATTCACACTTAGAAGAGCAATATAGGTGGATCACTGTCAGTGTGATAAAATAATAGTGTTTGGTTTTATGTGAAGTCATCACAAAATTAGCCGTACAGACACATTCATGGCTCAACATCTCCTCCAAGTGAAAAAGAAAAGCTCCACCCGTGTTCTTCACAGATCTGTGAGAAGATGAAAGACTGGATAACTGGAACAACCAGCAGCTGTGCAGTGACATGCACATGAGTATAAATCCCAACAGAGAGGCAGACACAGAAAGCACAGAGCTGCAACTGGGGCAGACTGTGTTTTATCCAAACTTCACTTAGGCCTCCTTAACTGAGACATTGTCAAGAGAAGTACGTAAGAGTTCATCCCATAAATGACTAGCCTAAAAATAGGTTTAGAGATATAGGAAATGAGCTATTCTCGGAGCTATTCTAGAACAGTTTGCTATTTTCAGACTCTTGTCTTGTTTCCTTTACCTATTTAGTATATTTTCATTTTCTACTTTGAGAAATCCACACCATGTAATTCCAAACAATTAGCTATATTTGGAACTAGAAAAGAATTTTCGCTTTCATTTCCATGGTTCTTGACCCTGTACAAGAAGACAGGAGTATCTGAAGAGAGGAGGAGTGAGCAGATGAGCAATTTTATCAGAGTATGTGAGACTGGCAAGTCCAATGCTGGAATACTACAGACAAATCTGTTATCTAAGTTTTAAAAAAGATACTTGAAAATTGAAAGAGAGGCAAAAAGGAGCCAGAAAAGTTTTCAATCAGCCATAGAAAATGTGTTACAGTGGGAGAACGAAGAAGCTCAGCTTGCTTAGAACAAGGAATTCAAGATAAAGGACAGACATCAAGAAGTGACTTGACAAAGTGTATGGAAATTATTTCCCTGGGATAAACAAGCAGCTAGCAAACCTCTGGACTGAATGGCCAAACATAAAACTACACAGTTTCAAAGGTATAAATAAACCTTATTTTCAGTTCTTCTTTTTACCAGGCTCATCCCTAACCCCTCCAGTAAGAGGCACAAACTCATGGAATAAACTACCAAAGGAAATGGTGACTCCTGCATCTTTGCCATAGTTAAATCGGGATCAAGCTGGCATTAGCCAAACAGAAGTTACTGAAATCAGTATGCAAGTAACTGGATGAAGCTTAGTGGCCTCTAACACGGAGGAAGTCAAACCCAGGATATTTCATGGTTCTTTTTGGTTTAACACCTATAGTTCCCTATAGTTCCCCATAGTCAGCATATTTGTATGTACTTAAAAGTGCTTTATCGACAATCTGAAATGCTAAAAAGAAGTAAAAATCCAATGCAGTGAGCAGTAAACCCTCTGATAATTCAGATGGCTCTAAGCAAGAACTATGTCTTCCACTACAGAGATATTTATGATCACCTCTCCTCATAATGTAATGTGCTTTGGTGGCCTTTCCGAAGTTCCCTCTTTTGGCACAGAACAGGAGTCCGGCACTTACCAGGGGAGCAAGCTGAGAGCCCACAACTACAGTGCTGTCTCCAGCTCATTTGTCAGCCCTCACCTGCTCTCCTGAGCCTGGAACACCCTATTCCCACCTCTTCCGTCACTCTCTTCAGCCACCTGCAGAACCTCTGTCGTGGCTTTATATCCCTTACATTTGTGAGAACAGGGAAAAAGAACATTTTCTCACCTTTGCAATATACTTTGAGAAATTCAAGTGAAGGATGATATCCAGTTGCCACACACCTCTATTTTTTTTCAGTATCTGTCCATATCACAAGAAGAGAAGAAATCTGAGTGCTAAATATCTGAAACTCACTACACAGGAACAGATTTAATGGGAAAATTATTTCTCCATTCCCCCAGAGCAGACCAGTTGTTTGAAGGCATGAACTACTTCATGTAACACAATCCCAGCTCCACAGCTGGGTCACATCTGCCCGTAGCACTAAGGAAACATCTCATTTCTGTGAAGTTGCTCTGAGTGAAAGCACTCACACATTTACTTTCATAACACCAAGGCTGAGGCTTTCTGTACCACTCTAGAAATGCAGCCGCTGTCAGACCCACAAATGCTCCCCAGAGTGCTGGTAGACTCAGAGTTTGGGTTTGTAAACATTTGGACCCCAAACTATCTAACACAAAACAGCTTTTTCAAAGAATATATCTGGGGTGTCATTCATTGCTAGAAAGACTATTGACACCTGGCTTTCCTCAGTATTTCAGTCACAGATTTGGCATCAGAACTGTCAGAACATGTTGCAATCACTCAGATGACTAATACATTAAGGTATTTTTGTGGTAGAGGGCTGGAATACTTCCCACATTTCCCCTTTTGTGTTTTCAATAGAGACGTATTATCCCTTTCTTTCTCATTCCCTGTTAAGTCCCTAAAACGTATACTTCATTGAAACACTATGTCCAAGGATGTTACAGCGTATACAGTCCTCCCTAAACTGAACACTGTGTAATCTGCTTTTCTGGGAGTTCATCATCTGAGGATGAACCAGTCGGCTTACAGGAACCGGGCTCTGTATGTTAGTTGTCCCAAGAGCAGCACTACTTGAGTTTCCCAGTTGCAAAATGGGAAGCTGAGGCCAGAGAGCTCTCAAAACTCAAAGGCTGGTGTCAGCCAGGAGCCTGACAGTCGCCCAGGGGCCCTTGAGGCTTGCCATGCTCAGACAGGGAGCTTCTGAGATTCTCCCATGCCAGGACAAATATCCATTTCATCTCAGGAGGGGCCACGTGGTGCAGCTCCATGAAAACAAAATCAGTTCCTAGAGCACATTAAAATTGTTTATTTTTTTACCCACATGAGAGCCAAGTTTCAAAGATATGCCTAGGAAACTGAAATTCAAAGTCCAACTTAATCCCTTACATTTCCGAATAGTCAAAATCCTCTCTTATCTCTTCTCCCCCAATTCAGCATTGACCTCTGAAAACGAGGCACGCATGAGTTGCCTCGTAACAGGAAAGCCGCCTTTATTTAAAAGATTGCACAACCCTTCATTTGGTATTAGCTGTACACGAGGCACAGAAACCAACGCCCGTTTCAATTGTCTGAGGCCTTGTCCCCATCCGTAAGGCAAGTCAGCTCCTACACCTCCTCTCAAGGCTGACAGCTTGCACTGACCTACTGGCAGGTACCCTCCCTGCCATGGGATCAGCTGCCTCCCTTGTTATGGAGCGGGGACTCAGGCCTGGCAGGCTGCACAATGAGGACTGTGGTTTATAGTGTTTACAAGAATGCAATTGAACCAAATGACACAAATCTTCAGTCGGTCTTGGGCTTCGTTTTGGGATCCAAAAGTTTTTGGATTTTGGATCAAGATGCAAAATATTTTGGATTTTTGGATTTTGGATGTGTCTTGATGAACAGAATACTCATTCTGTTCTTGCCTGTTCTGTGGTTTTGCTCTGCTGCTTCTCCAACAGCTTTCTCTGAAATACCTCACAGGAGTCATTGCCTTCCTCCACTCAGCTTTCGGCTGGGCATGGGCAAAATATAAATACAAACGTTACATAACGAAATCTATGGTAGCTGAAAAGGCTACCATAGGTAGCTGAAAACACAATTTCTGTTTCCTTTCCAAGGATTTGGTACTCTGTGTGGACTGCATTGTTTGTGGCGAGAGGACAATTTTTTATTCCCTTGCTCCTGCGTATCAAGGCCCCAATTCCACAAAAGCTTCTGCAGTCATTGAGGTAAATCACTCTATAGACTTCTGCTGTGAGTAAAGACAGCCATATGAACAAGCATGCCAGGGCTTTACACTCTTCTGACATATTTTGGGCACAATGCTGATGTCCTTTTGATATAAGTTCACAGTAAATCAGTTTAATAGATTTTTCTTTCTGTGCAAAGACAATGGAAATACTAAGTGGAATAATAAACAGCGTAGTATTAACTAATGTTATGTAGCTAAAAAACCTTACTTTGTAACACAGTGATTGATGTCTTTATTGATAACTTCAAATACAAATATTCCCCCTTTACAGTGACCAGCAGCTTCAGGACCTTTTGACTAATGTTATTTTGTATCCTCTCTGTTTTAATTATAATGCATTTTGCACTTTTCTCAGTTTTCATCTGAAATCTTAAATTACTTTGCAAGCATGAATCCAATAAACCTTACAACGTCCCTCTGAGGAAGCTGTTTAATTAATACACCGAAGTTATGGATGGGCAAATTCAGGCACACAGATACTAAGTAATTTTCCCAAAGTCACAGAGTAAAACATCAAAAAGAAGAGGAAGAGAATTTAAGGGCCACATGCTGCCAGGTCACATGGATATGAACGTGGAGAAATATCTGTGAAGATAACGCAGAGCTTTCAGGTTCCCACCAATCTGAAACCAGCCCGGGGTACCCCCTCCCCTACTGCCTGCCAGACCACGGACCCCTCTTTCAGATCTAATTGTTTCAACCAAACTGGGCTCAAAGGCATGCTGGGATAAGCATAGTGTGGCATCACCAGTGGCATCACTACCACCATGTAGTGGTTTAGATCAAAGGAAAATAGGGCTTTTGCCTGTGCAGGAGATTTACTTCTTTCTCTGCTGAAGCTCACCGCTGTACCTGGAGCTCAGGGGCAGCAGACTCGGCAGCCGCAGCGGCACGGCAGCCACAGCTAGGGTCTCTTTCCCAACCTCAACCAGCCCCTGCAAGGGACTACTTCATTGAACCCCAGATCCAAGAGCCCCTATCTCCTCTTAATGTCTGGGAGGCTATTTCCATCTCTTCTAACAGCCGTGATGTGTAGAGGAGCCCAGGATGCAAAGGAGTTTGGCAGCAACAGATAAATTTTCACTGCCAAAGCTTCTGTCTCTCTGAACGCGACACTGTTAGTACATGATCATCTGTTACGGTGACAAGTTTTGGGGGTCTTCTCTTTCGCTCAGAGCTCTTTTCCTTGCAGGAATTGAACCCACAAGCCAGGCAGGAGCCCAGGGAGGGAGCAGTGCCAGTGCAGCATCACGAGTGCTGCACGTGCAGGGCCATGACGCTACAGCTGAGACAGTCGGCACCCACAGCACTGGTTGAAATCAGTGGGTCCTAAAGGTGCTGAATATCTCTCCAAACTGGATCAGCACCATTAACTAACTGCTTCAGGAATAATTACATCCATATTAACAAGGCTCCAAGCACTTTCAGAGCTGCATTCATTCTCTTTCTTTAAATACAATTCTGAATTAAAATTCTATATTTACCCCAGCTCAACCCTTCTTCCCTCCCTTTTTTTTCCTCCTTATTTTCCTCTTAAATGCTACAGAAATTGCTTTCCTGGGACATGAAAACTAATGTATGCAAATTGTTACACAGCATTACCATTGCCGTGGTGCCACTATATTGCTGAGATAGTTAATTACCAGGATAATGCAGTTTGTCTGCTCTCTATCCCCTTGTGCTGCTCCCAAAAGGAAACAAAGGAAAAGACATCAGAGAGACAAAGAGAGAGAGAATTCAGTCCCATATTAATAACCACCATGAAGGAAATAAAGGATTAAAGGCCATTCGCAGCACACATGGCATACAGCTTTGTATGGCACAGATGCTGAGGAGGATCTTGGAAATGGGTCTGCACCTGGCCACATTATTCATCAAGAGATAAACCTTGAGATCCTTTCTTAATTTACATTAATTGCTTTTATGCCAAAAGGAATTTCACAGAAGTGAGATCTAAGTTAAAACCAAGGCCAGTGGCAAAAGCATTGCTTGGATTCACACGATGCCTCTAGTCTCGATTCTGCCACTTTCGTGCAGCTATCACATTAGCAGGTGGCTTAAACTGCTGTTGCTTTCCTTGTTTGCAAAAGGAGAGGTAATTCTCCCCCACAAAAAGCCCTGGGATTTACCTTAGGGCTGAAATTCTAATTTTCTGGTGTCTCCCAATAGGGCAATATGTTCTTGTGAGGAGCCAAGTCCTCGCAAGAGGTAAGTAATGTCAACACCAGGCTTTTCATGCTCGCTGCCATCAATGATGACTTTTCTGAAATCCAATGACAGGGGGTGGTCCTGAATAAAAATGACATGATTTAGCCTTAGGAAGCATACAGAGACTTAATAAAAAAATAAAAATCAAGAAGCCCTATGGATTCTAATGACTACATTATTTTCAGAGTTGTTCTGTGGGATTTAATAATAATTTTAAAAGGATGGTTAAAACTGCCATATTGAATACACAATTGCTTATTGCGTTTAAAGAGTTATTTATTTATTTTTAAATTGTTTCTGTTGATCTCATTCAATCTCTTAATTGATCATGTTTGTGCTGTTCCTCCCAGGTTCTATAAGACGCTTCCACAAAGGCGGGCTGTCCCTTTAGGTGACATCCACTAAAAGGGTCAGATGTTTTGAAAGAAAGAGAAAGAGATAATGAGAAAACCCAGTGCTCACTGAGTGGGTAGGCACCGACACCCCACCTCCAGTTATCTCCAGCCAATAACACTACGTGGTGATGAGGTAATGCTTGCATCTGATCCTCTACGGCAGTGCTTCGGTGGTTTGTAATTCTCCTTAAATGAGACAAAACCGGGAGGCTTCTCTTTCACTGTTCTGCTGGTGCAAATGAGCATCTGAATTCAGATCTTCACAGTTACAGGGAGAGGGCGGCGGCAGGGAAGCGTGCCAGTGCTCAAGCTTTTCTTCCCTTTCCTCTCTTGTAGCACATCATAAGCGAGTTTGAAGTGCTTTACTCACACAAGTTAAAGGAAATCCAAGCAGGTGTTTTGGTTCCTGCTGCAGACAAATCCCAGGATGGACTGGTTCTGAAGGTTTCTGAGTAAATTCAGAAAAATGCCATTTTTGTATTACTCACAAACCAGCTTACGCTTCTTTCATCATCCTAGTGCACCCAATGAAAAAACAAATAATTTTGTGACTCAGTCTTTAAAACATGTCAGTGAGGGGAAAAAACACAGAAACGGCTTTGTTTTCCTCAGATGGTGTATTCTGTGTGTATTTCAGTCACACCTCTGTATTTTCTTTGACAGGAAGAACAGCTTCTCCCATTGGGGCCAGTGCCGCTATGGTAGGCAGTTGGTATATGGGGCAGGCTCCTGAAACAACAGAGCATTGTCAGCTAAACCTTGGAAGCAGATTGGGTATTACAGGCAAGACTTTGTGAGGGAGAGAATAATTCCCCTCTTCACGCTCAGGCCCCAGGCTACCTCTGCAGGTTTGTAAGGAGGAAGGAAACGCCTTGTTACCAACAGAATACACTTGGTGAGAAGTCACGGCAAAGAAAAGAGAGGTTGTGGCCAACAAGCCTGGTCCCAACCATCACCAAAGTCCCCCTGACTGCACCCAGAGCAAGAGGCAGCCCGGTGGCCTTTTCCCGTCACTCTCCTGACCGCAAGAGCGATTTAAAATGGATTAACTGCCCTCCATACTTGCGCATCACCAGCCGGATAATTGTCCTCGGCTGGCCGAACATTTTTAAGTGCTCATTTTTCTGCTAGAAAAAGTATTTCTCCCTTCAATCAAGCACAATTACCCCAACCATCTCTTTTAATAATTTTCTTTCCAGAAGATACATTGCCTAGGGGCTTTCTTGCCACTACCAGTGGATGTTTTATTAGGGGATTATAGTGACCTGCTGGAGCTGGTGGCCTTCTTTCATCTGAGGCAAGCCGGTGTTAAAACTTTATGGACATGGATACTGGGATGGTTTGTGGGTATGGGGGGGTGGATGGGGCAGAAATGGAGACCCAGAAACACAGATGGGAATAGCAGTCGTGCCTCTTGAATTGGAGCCAAAACTTCACAGATGCCCAGCTGGGCGAGTCCATATGGAGCCTCTGGGGCTGGGAGCCATGGAGATGTTACTTTTTTTTGAGACATCTTCCAATTTTAATTGCTGAGGTAGCCTCTTTTCTTTATCTCAACGGGAGTTACAGTGGGAGACCAGAGATACACAGCTTGGCTGTTATTCTTGTATAAACCCACCCTGACAAGGGCAGTGGGAAATCAAAATCCGCTGCCGCTTTACACAGTTCTCGGCTCCAGTCCAATCAAGAAGAAACAAAAGGAGAAATGGGAGCGTGTTCCCTATTCGTAGCACATCTGCTTCAGTGCACCCACATACACAGATAAAAGTCCAGTGAGAAGAATGGAGTGAACATGAACTTAAAGAAATCCCACCCTAAGTGTGGAGTTCTTCTGAAAGGCAGGAGATACACTGGCTTCGTACAGCACATTGGGACAAGATTCAAATACAAGAGATAGAAAAGGTTTTGTACAGAAAAAAATGAAAAAAGAACATTTCTCTTCAATTAACCTTGAAAAATTATTTTGAACTTTCCTTGGTTTTTTATCAAATGTACTTTACTGTAAGCATTTTAATGTCTGTCTTCGATCTATTCTGTAGTCAGCTTGGTAAAATATGTCTTTCATTGTACAGGGGTTTCTCCTTTGCCCCTTCCCTTTCTCCCCACCCAGTAGAAAAGGCATTTTGGACAGATTTTCTCACTCACATCCACTGCAGTTGTTTTGCAACATGAATGTACCATTCCTGTTGGCAATGACAACCTGCCCTAACTCCTCTTCACTAAGCAACACAGCATGGATGTGCAGAGCCATGATGAGGATGCCCTTCAAAGTGTTCTCTGTTATCTAAATAGCATCATTGCACATTGGTGAAAATACTTGTCCATCTACTCTCTGGGCGCTGTTATATAGAAGGACTCTGCCCTTGCATGGATGCTGCCTCTGCAGGGGCAGCCATTTGCTAGTTCAAGGATGCTTTAGCCTGTCTAAGATACAGGGGACTATAAAAAGCCACCTGAAAGATGGCAACAACTGGAGAATACAGTCAGACAGCCAACTCTCTCTTCCTGTTAAGTTACCACTTTACTTGATCCTTACTCCTGAGTCCAGAAGGGGAATTAGTTTCTCCATGCTGCAGAAAGAGTGGAGAAGAATGAGAGTGCAGTGCAAAGCTGGATCACCTGAAATTTTCCTTGCTTCCAGCTGCCCAAGAAGGAACACACCTAGCCTTTAAAATACAGAATGGGATCCTGATTTTGATGCATCCCAGTAGTTACAGGTTTTTGAATCAGTGGATCTGTTTCAGCTCATCATGGGGATGGACATAGGCACAATACCCTGATCAGCTCAGAATTTGGCCGTCACTCAACCTGCACAGATGTGCAAGTACCATGCTTGATTTGGGCCCATGTTTAACTTAAACTTTGTATGTTCAAGAGTGATTCCTCCTACAGGGGAATACTGTGAATAAGAGCTGAGGGTTACAGAGTCTGATCCCTGGAACATCTACAGGTATTTAAAACTTTCACTTCGAAGAATTGCAAAAAACTGTCCCTGCTGAGGGATGAAGAGAGGAAACAAAGCCTCCTGCAGAAACCAGAGTCAGTATACTGTCAGTCACGAGCAAGAGGGGAACATCTAGAGGAAAAAGAGAAATACTTTTTGGCAAAGCAGTGAGATAAGAACTAAGTCACTCAGGCTGAGGAAGTCAAAATGTATACAAGCTATCAAGTAAAAATAACGTTCAGGGGAAGGAGGGTGATATGCAGACGTCTAGTTGGCATGACCAAGAAAAGACACATGGAGGGAGAAGAGGACTCTGCAAAAGAAGGCGAGAGAGCAAATGAAGAGTGAAGGGAAGCAGTGAAGTCAGTTTGTTTAGCAAGGAGCAAAACATGTGCCTGATGATTTGGAGTATATCGCTTTGTGGATGACCCACTTGAGACCTCTTAGTGGAACCTGCTTTCCAGAAATGCATGACCTCTCAGCTCCTGATGGTCAGGGGCCCTTTAGAAAGGCAAACAACAGCATTAGTGGTTTTGGCCTTTCCACATAAAAGAAGCTAAATTGCATCACTACTGCCTGGACCGCCTCCTTGCCGAAGACTTAGCTATGACTGCCTCAATGCAGAAGGAAATTGGGAAATTTTCAAATAGGAAAGAGCCTCCTCATGCCTGAAGGAACATGCAACTTGAGGATAGGCAGTGCAGCTTCCAGAAATGGGGTTCTCAAGGGGTTAAAGAGCTGGGTGCAGGTAGGCGATGGCATGGGAAGGAACCACGGACATTTATTAGCAGGGGAATGGCATGAGGCCATTGGCAGGGAGACCAAGATATTACAGTGAGAAGGAGGAACAACAAGTCCAAATCCTAGACGTCAGCTGCTTGGTGTGTGAGTGTAAGGAGGCTGTAGCTGCAGTGTCTCTCTCACCCCAATATACTGTGGGAAATATCTCACCACCTGACACAGCCTCACATGTCCGTTAGAAGAGGAGGGAACAGCCATACCTTGTCTCAGCTCTCTATCACACCTGCATTCAACACTAGCTCTACAAAAGGTCTTCTAGTGTTTCATAAACTGGATCTGACCTACAAGAAAATCTAAGCATTTTAGCTCTATGTGTACAGCATAGTATCCTCCTGTCCTTATTTCTTCCCTAACTTCTTTTGCCACTGATGACAATATTTTATTTTTCTTTCTCCATACACCTTCAGTCCTAAGTGCTGATTTCAATGCACCTCTTCAGAGTCTCTTCATTAAATGCTAAATTATGTGTGTGCTTTTCCCTCAGCAAAACATCTACCCACTGAGATCCTTTGCCCTGCAGAGGTGACTATTGCATCCTTGAAAGATGAGGAGATAACACTAAGAGGAAAGCTAACAAGCAACAAGGGGAAATTCAGTAACCACAGAAACTGGACGTCTGTAATGAGATACAACCTGAAAATGAGGCAGCACTGACGCTCTGTTCTTCTACACTGAGACAACATCATTCACCTTGCCTAACGAGCAGTGTGCCACAAAATGAGCAAAAACTGGAATTCAGCTGCACTGAATAATCTTTAGCGCAGAAGTAGCCCATGGTTATTACATGAGGAGGGAAAACAAACTAAATTGCATTTATTTAAAAGGACACAGACAAGAGGTCTTTCAAAATTCTTCAAATAACCATCTCTGTTCACTGTTTTTACGAGTCACCTCATGGAAGACTGAAATTGAAACATGGTTCCCTAAAAACTTCTCCGCTCAAGAACCCTCACTTTTCTTGTTTGGCCGTGCCAGTAGTGATCACTTTGAGATCAAAGGAATACATTTGTGCTTTGCGCCAGCAGTGAATGTTTTTTCAGTGGGACGCGTTTCAGTGGCACAACTTAATGGCCCCACAAACATCCCAGAGACAAAAAGATCATTCACTGACACAGAAAACAAGAACATCCAGCACCAGAAATATTAATTCTCAAAAGTGATGTGAGAGTTTTAGAAGACATGTACATCTGTAAGCTTCAGCGCACTAGTGAGCTATTAAGTTGGAAAGAGGCACTAGCAGCAATTATCCCATAGCTACCTAATGTGGGATGGAGGGACTTTTTGCACCTTTCTTTTAAGTGGTTTGTTTTGGTCACTCTTGGATACACTGTACTGGACAAGAGAAGCCACTGAGCTGGCTAAATACCACAACTATATATATCGTCCTACTTTTACAGTACTGAGCTGTGCATCTATAGTACCTTTCATACCAAACTCCTGGAATGCATTACAAGTCTAAGGACAAGACCTTCAAAAGCCGCTTTGTGTCTTGCCTCAGCACATGTCAGTGGGAGCTAGGTGCACACTTTTCACTTGCACTGGAGTGGCTTTGTGCCACTTGGTCCTGCTAAAAATCAGCAGGAATTCAGGATGTGCAGCAGCATACCAAAAGAAGATTGAACTCCCATTAATGTTAATGAAAACCCTTTTATTAGCTTCAGTAGTATGGACAGAGTCCTAGCTGATTCAGCTTTGCTGGGCACTGTGAGGCAGGAAAACCCAAAAGGTAATGACTTAATGCCTGCCTGGATGCAGTATGTAAAACAAGGCATTGTGCTGGGGGTGGAGGTGCATGCAGAGGAGAACAGCACATCAGATTACTGGGAGAGGTAACAAACAAAATGCAATACTCAAGCTGCAAAGTGGCCAGAAAGATAGTAATATCTCTCCTGCAGGGGAAAAAGGATGCTCATCTCAGATTCAGATTAGTTAGCAGTGCAAGGCATGAGTAATACAGTCTTATTTGTCACAACTGTTTCATTCATTCCTCTTCCAAAGGAAGGAAATAAAACCAGCAACTGATAATATTTAGCATTTTTATAGCACTGCTCATTTCAAATTGCAAAACAGCAATTTAAGCATTTTGGTACAAAGGGTAGTTTATACATGGGTCACTGAACCACTGAAATGCAGCCTCCGCAACAACAATATGGTTTGCAGTAGCAGTGGGAAAAGGTGTTTTCGGTGAAAAAATGATGAAATAAATAGCTGCTCCAGTGAACAATGTCAGGAAATGCTCTGTGACTGCACGGGGCTGGGAGGCCCTGGTTGCCTAAGCCAGCATCCAGAAGACACCTGTATAGTACACCACCTGGCATGTTCTTCAGCTTCCCTAGGAAGAAGGGAGGTTGAGTCACAAAAATTAAGGGTATTTTCTTCTGAAAATAGTTCCCACCTGCTGATATGGCCCCTGAGCACTAGAAGGAAATGAAGGGGGGACAGGCTTAGAAAGTACCCAGATACGGATTTGGGGTTTCCCAGCCAATATTGGTAGCCCTCAAGGGACCCTGATGTGTAGTCAAGGCCTGCTGTGCTGCTTATGTACACAATACGAAGACAGTGATTGTCTCCTTCTTAACAATTACTGCATTACACTTATCACAAATTATTTTTATCTTCAGCAAAAAAAGCCATCAGCTCCCCACTACTCAGCATTAGTGTTGCCTGCAAGACAATTCCAGCAACGAAATTACAGAGTCACCTCTGGGCCAGTACTTCTAGAGATGGAGAACTGTGCATGGCTGAGGAGGGTGCTTATTTTCTGGCTTGTCTGAGGGCTAGGGAGCATTTCTGTAGCCTTTCTGCTCCCTTGCGGTGTAGTTTAGGAAAAAAGAAAAAGCAGGACTACATGCAGACTGTGCAGCATGAGTAAAGAGGTTTGCCTTGTCCAGGATGTCTCTGAAGGACAAAGCAGAGAGCAGAAAGAATTGCTTCAAAGTAGAGAATGAATTGCTAACATCATCTAAATGAAGCAGGCTTCTCCTCATTTATGGTGTCAGGATATTAATGGCTTTTAAAACAGGTTAATCCAAGAAGTAACCAAGTGAAAAGAGAGGACTGTCATTGCTGATACTCCTTTTTTCCTCCTATTTCTGCCTCTCTGACTACAAGTCGTTTCCTGCCAGCTGGAGGAGATGTGTCAGCTGGTGCTGGCCCATGGCTCATGGGGACTCAGCCTGCAATGAGCTGGGCAAGACCTTGGTGGCCTCAGAGGCCAAGTTAAAATTCCTCCATCACAGGAGAGGAAAAGAGCTGGAAGACATCCCTGACCAAGGCATCCCTCCACCCTTCCCCTCCCTGAAATACCATAGGAGACAAACCCAGAGGAAACAGAAACCCTGAGGATCCCATGGCAGAAGACCCTCCTTAGGACTTTTCACTGTAGGGGTTGGGGCTTTCTTGTGTGCAACATGGATAGCAGGCACTGGGAAAAAACTGGCATGAGTACTGGGCCGAGGGGGATGCTCAAGGCCCACACAGCTTCTTCCCAGTCTCTGAGGAGCTCTTCCCAGGCCCACTCACTTGTGGTGTCAGCAAACCCCACAGAAACAACTGGCTGCGTAGAGCTGCACGCAGACCGGAGGCAGCCGTCACAGGCCAGTCACCTGCAGTTCATCATAAACAATGCTGATTGCCCCAGACACTACCCTAGGAGGTCTCTTGGAAAAGGCTCTCTGCTTTAAAAACTTGACTTAGGCATAATAAAACCCCAACAATTTAAATCTTATGCCAGACTGGGTTAATCCTTGGGGGCAAAATATTTTGTATATATGCACAATGTACACTCCTGCGAGTGGCTGTCTACTTATCCAGCTGGTGATGGTGTCCAGTCAGAAAGCCACTTGTTCTCCAGCACTGAAGGCCCGTCTAATACTGAAAGATGACTAGTTGGCAGCAGACACCAGGGATGTCCAAGCCCCTTTTTTTCTGCCAGACTCCTTCACCTTCAGATGATAGAAAAATATTTAAAAATATTTTTTGGCACTTAAAAAAACCAAACACTGCACAACTAAAGTAGTATTTACACACATGTAAATGTGTCAGCTAGCTAGCTTTGCTTCATTTTCTTCTACTTTCTGACATTTAACTTCTGGAGAATATTGGCAACTTTTACATGAAAGTTGAGTTAAAAGAAAAAACCCAACACACCCAACAGTGAATTTGATAATAAGATGATTATTGTGTGACTCACCCCTGTAAGTGTAACAACTGAGCATTTATAAAGTATGCGCTTGGGCTCTGGGCTACCCACCTACACTCAATTTCCTCTGACTGTGGAATGTCCTTTGGCAGCCTTGCAGCTAACCGATACCCAGGAGTGTGAGGAAAACACTACAACTTGCACAGTATTATTGGCCTAAATGCTGTGGGCTCATATTTCAGCCAGCCAGCACAAGGTTACTTGTAAAACATAACCACACCTTGTGAGACACAAGAATTCATAGGGCCATGGCTGGAAATTGCATGCTCAGATCATACAGAGATGAATACATTAAAACTGCTAGACAGATATTACGCCAAAAGGCATCTATAAATTTTTCCCTTTCTGCCACAGCCTTTTGGCTCACAAGCCAAGCAGCGTGCTAGTTAAAGAGGAGCCTGACTGGCTACACACCCATACACAGTGACATATGAGTGTTGATGGGAATATTGCTCCTTAACTCAGCTACCCATCTGCGTGACTGGAGTGCTGTGCCTAATGCACATTCATCACTCCTACATCGTGCTCCCCAGTGGACCTGTGACCACCCCTGTAGGAATCCCTTGCTGGACATTCAATACGCTTCTCTTGCACATTGAGCTTCCTGTAAGAGTGAGCGGAGGCTGCTGTAACAGTACTGTCCTTCACTTCTGGCATCCTTCTGTAGCTGGTAGAGTACAGGTCATCCTGGAGAAGAGACCTGTGTTCAGCCTGCTTGTGGCCCTTCTCAGATCAGAGGTGGCCCTCACAGTTACTCAAAATAATCATACCAGTATGCAATTCTCAGTCATCTTTGGTGTTCATTGAGACTATTTCATACCCTTTAAGCAATTCAGTCCTTCTCCTACATGAGGCTTTCCTTGGAGGCTTTTCTAAGGGAACTGAGCCTCTCCACTCCAGAGGCAAAGGCTTCTCTTCTCCTTGTCCAGCCAGTCTGGTGCTGTTCTTAGCCTGTCCCAGTCACAGCACAGGCATTAATCCTAAAAGCTTGTTTGTTCTTGCACCTCTTATGTAGTGAGTGGAAGGGGTATTCTGCTTGACTCGCTACACAGCTAAGCACTTCATCAAAACCGTTCCATATTCATTATTCAGAAGTCCTAAGAAGTTGTAACAGGTTTCCCCATCTGTGACATCAGTCCTTTGTGTTTTGTCAGAACTGTGGACCCATCCAAAAAGAAATAGTCATTTTACTTCAGTGGCTGCTGGACTGGCCTGAACTTAGCAGCATCTAGCAAAATCCCAAGTAATAACATCTCAGAAAGGACACACACAAAAATATCAGCATGAAAAATCCCAAACTAGGGACAATGAAAATCCAGAACAATCAATTTGTAGGAGAGCACTGCAGCACAGTGCTTCAGCACCGGAGAGCCTGGAGCAGCAGGCCAGTAACACCCACCTGGCACACTCAGTGGCTTATTTGACTTTAAGGAAAAACAAAGGTTCACTTCTAACTTTGGGCACGTTAAAGCACTGACTGATTCTACATTTAGATAGACATTGGGCCTCTCACTCGTTTCTTAGCCATTAAAAATAAAAACTTGGTGGTTTGTTTTGTTTTTAAAAGAATTAATAGGATTCCAATACTGTTTTTTTCCCCAGGATACTCAGAATGACAAAAGTCTGTCTGGAAAACTGCAAACAGGCAGTGTGACTGGAACGAGCAGGCTTGACCTTGCTGCTAACCTACTCTGCGATCATCTCTCTGCTTCTGCCCCTTCTCCTCTGCAGGCAGAGAAAAGGATGGCATTTCTCTGAGTTTGTAGAGCAGCTGGGGTTTTTTTTGCTGAAGAGTTTTGATCTCTAAGCTAAAGATTAACACAACTTCAACCCCACCCCAAAACCTACAAAATCCCCTAACCCTCTGCTTGGCACAGAGCAGAGCCCTCTGCCAAAGCTGTAGGTGCCGAAAAGGAACCTGTACTGTAAGGGGGTAGGGTTAGGGCACGCCTCTGCTGGCTGCAAAGCAGCCCTTGCTCGGCAGGACAGATTGTTCCTTCCCAGGGTCCAGCTTCCAGAGGACTGTGTCACACCCATGTTCTCTGCACAAACTCCTTTGCTGAAGTAAACTCAAAACTAGTATGGGTAAATAAACACCAGGCTGCTGGGTCCACCCATTCACTTCAAGATACTAGGTTGCAGCTGTAACACATTAGGTGCTTTCTGAGTGGAGGGGAAACTGATGTTTTTCCCATGCAGCATTCATTAAAAGCAACAGGTAAAGGGCCAGATATATGTCAGCAACACAAACAATTGAATGGGCCTGATCCAAAATCCCTGAAAGCAGTGGAAAGACTCCCACTGATTTCAAAAAGGCCTTGCCTGAATAGCAAAGTGAAATGTTACAGGGAATGTTATACATCTTGGTTTATTTCCGTTAGGGAACTGAGTTCCACCTTTTCTACACATGCCAGCAAACCTTCCCATGCACCCACCTTTTTTTTTCCTTATCTCTTCCCTCCCTGCTTTGAAAAAAGGCTGATACCACTTTATTATTTTTCAGTGCTGTAGCTTAGTCATGACTGCCACTTGCTCCCACAAAGCAAACCAGAGAGTCCTCCCCTCTTCCAGGAACCCCCGTGACAGCCACACAGTGGGAAGGAGCAGGCCACCAAGGTGCACGGTGAGGAAGGTGTGCTCCTGGCACTCCACACTCACCAGTCCACCTGCTCCACCAGCACTGAAATTGCTTATCTCCTGCAAGGCTGGAGGGCAGCCTTGCTCCTGGGAAGGCAGCTCACCTGCTCCTCAGCATCTGCACAGACTTTGTATTACTTTGGTGTTACATGAAAATCAGGCTTTCTGTTTAGGTTTTTAGCAATGCTTTGTATTTTGGGACTAGAAAACCACATATCAGGGCACTTCACACAATGTTACTTTCTTTACCAAAGGAAAAATTCCAGAGCTCTCACTTTTCAGCTTGATTTCTTCCCTCTCCAGAACACAAATGACTAAGGACTTGACAAATCCAGGGATGGCCTTGATGTCTGTACCTGTGACATGGGGATGGAGCTACAGCGCTCAGCAGCAAAGACTGCTGCAGTGTTCTGCAAGGAACTGAACAGATGACCTTCTCCCATGCCAATCTCTGTCCGAGCAGTGAGCTCAGAAACAGTCAATAGGCTGCCCATTATCTCCTGTGTTTCAGTCAATGCTGAACACAATGCTAGTGCTTTAAAACATAGAGAATAACAATAATAGACTATCATACCAGTGTTCTGCTTCACTGAAGCTAACCAGACCAGTTCCAGAACAAGCAATATAATTTTGCATGGGGATTCTATTACCTGAGGGCATTAAATGCTGGGGAAAAAAAAATAACAAAAACCCAACCACCAAACCACAAACCAATCCTGGAATCATCTGCAAAAACCCCACTCTTATAATCTAGGAGTTGCTTTCCCAATTCACATTAAAAAAAAATAAAGTAGTATCTTTATCCCTTTCAAAGCAAGAAGAGCACCAAACGATTGTCATGCATGTGTGGGCACATGCGCATGTGCATATACCTGCACATGCTGCACGTGTCCCAGGATCACAGGACAGCTAATTCAGCAAAGGGACATACGGTGCTGGGCAAACCATGACAAATGCTGCAGTGTGAAGGGCAGCCCATATGACTGGCAGCGATGTGGGAAGCCAAGCATTTCCAGTTCTGAGAAGCCTTTTGCCTCCTGGAAGGCTGTAAATAAAAGGGGAACAATCATCTTTTGCCTGAAGATTGTGGTGGTGTGATAAACAGAGAATCTAATTAATCAAGAGCATTATGTCTGATTTGTGCAAACTTGTGGCTGAGCAGCTATAAATTATATCACCATATTCAATTACTGGAAACAACATTTCCTGCGTAAAGCAACCTCTGCAGTCTGTAGGGAGATCTCCCAATTTCAGATGTATGTTTGTTAATCACTGCTTTAATTTTTCCACTTGAAAGGGAAGAATAGAATCTGTGCAGAGCAGGAAGTTCAAAAAGTCTTTCAATGTGGAGTGTTAAACCATTTGACCACCTTTGCGATCTTTAAGCTTATAACAAATACACAAACAGTCATCTTAAAGATGACTTGATTTATGTGCACAACTAATAAGAAAATTTTCAGTTTTCAGCCATTCCGTAAAAATGCTCGTTAAGTCAAAGCCAAAATGTTTCAACAAGGTATACTGATTTTGATGAAGTTTGTAACAGAAGGTCTCAAAGTTCTAAGGTGAACTCCAGCCATTTCTTGAGAGACAGCCTGAACTGAAAACCTTATCTTTTTCATTGAAAAGCTTTGAATTTATTCCAAAGCAGAATGGAAACAAAACTTAACATTTCAAAAGTTGTTCCAAAAAATTGAGGTCGTGTTTGGAGGCTGTCCACTAGTATCCAAGTACACCTTCAATGCATATTATCACCAGGAATTCATTCAGGATTGTATATACATGCAGACACACACATATGTGAGTGGGAGAAACAGCAGGCCTAATGAAAGGACCCAAATGGACGTCCCTTGAGACTACTTTATAAAGAATCCTATTATACATCTGGCCAGCAATTGCAGAACATCACTGCACCACAGGTAAAACATTAGTGTAAAAGCAAGAACAGACTGGATTGCAAGTTGACGCCTGAATTCAATCAGTGTTCCAAACAGTACTGGCAGAATCAGGAAAATCAGCTGTCACAGTGGCACTTTTTACAAGGCCAGAGGGGGCACAAGGGCAAACAAGAAGGAAATGCAGCATAGATATGACACTGGCTGCTACTGTATTACCAAAAGCCACCTTGAACGAGAGTATGGGCAGAAGTGGTTGAAAGGCTGTTAACTGGTGCTCATTTGTGCTTTCACTATTGCTGGCTCTGGAATAGAGATTATGGATTTTACTTTAGATCACCAAATGCTGGGGAAAACAACAACACTGCCACCGGGACCCACGAATGGTCATTGATAACCTTTGAAGAAAGGCAGAGGTGTGCAGTGGGTTAGTAGGGGCAATGAGCTCCAGTGGTTAGACTCCTCATACTTTCATTGAAGAAGAGCTGTCAGAATACACAGTCTGCAGAGGGAGTTGGAGTTGGCTGATCCATGCCTAGCAAGGCACCCAGATGTCTGGCGTTTGAAGTTTGAAAGCATTGAGTCGATCTTAAAGGCCTGTACCACAGTCACTGCTGTTATGCAAATCTTAAGATGTTCTGCTAAACTGAGTAGGAATGGGCAAGATATTGGGAAGTGAATTATGTAAAAAAACAACAGATGGCTCTCAGCCATGTCCCAGAAATGACAAGTTCATCAGAAGGAGTCCCCTTGTTCCTCAGTCAGCTCTGAACTCAAGCACTTTTCTAAACGGCACTGATGGCCCACGGTCCAGAGGGACTTTCCCATTAGCAAGGACTCACTGGGTCAGACAATAGCCTCCACTTTCCTCCCTCCCAATGTTTTGGGCAAGAAACTGTTGGGAAGGACCTGTCTTGCTGGAGCTCCACCTCTTCGATTTCTGGGGCTGTGGATCCAGTATCTTTCATTAGCTCTGCCATGGCTGACACACTCACCCACATTAAATTAAAGTAGCAGTGATAAACTGGATAGCTGTGTAAATAACGTCCCATTTAGCAAACAAAGCAAATTTGCAAATACTGTCAGGGAACGATTGCAACAGCTGTGAAGCTATCACTGGGCGTTTGTTAATGTAACTCATCTGCCAGATACTACCAGCAGCAGCCAGGGCTAGGTTCAAAGCACCTGTGCTTTTTCTCCACTGTAACCAATGACACTGGAGCAAATGGCCATGCAAACTTTACGGGCAATACTTGCCCTGGTACAAGCAGTTTGGAATCCTCAATCTCTTATCTATTCATGCAGATCCTTAGTCCTTCCTTCAAATATCCTACCATCTGCCGGTAGCAGAGCGCTACCAACTCCGTTGAGTCTGCTTGGGGACCACTTAGGTTCACACATAGCAAGACCCCATTTGAACACTGTTGAGGTAACTCTACCCATTTTGCAGTGAGCAAACCATATTAAACCAATTTGCCCCTCGCACCTAAATGGAGGGCTTGAAGGCCATCCACCTAGAATTGCCTTAATGCCTCTCGTCATGGGAATGTCTTTGAGAGATGTGGAGAGAAGAAAGGGTCATGCTTTCTCCAGAACTGCAAGAGGGTGAAGATAGTCCTTGAGGAAGTGAGGGACAGATCATTAAGTGGAGTGAAATATCTCATCCAACACGGATTTGGGAAATAAGGCTCTACCTATACCAAAAAATAATAATAGTCAGTGTTTCCCATTCCATCACTGTTTTTCTCAATATTGTAAGATTTATCAGCAGACCTTCAGACAAATAAGCAAGTACACAGAGATTTTTTTTTTAATGGCTAATGAGTACCTGAGTCTCCTTGCTGTCCTTTCCTTCCCACCCAAGATTGTCCCCCACCAAGCAGACCTCCAGAGGTCCAGCCTCCCACAATGCAACATCTGAGTGCTGGAACTCTCCTGTCCTGTCCCTGTCGGTCCTGTGCACTGCCTGGAAGTAGCGAGAACAATTGATAACATTTTGTTTACTGACAGGTGAGACAACGCAGGACACTGGGAATGAGGAGATAACCAGGAAACTGGGTGGTTATGCACATTGCATCTTCCTAGCTGCACCCTTCAGCTGCGCAGTGAAATCTCACGGAGGCAGATGCGAAGAGCAGACTCCTTCCCACGTATGCTTCTTCAAAAGAGCAGCTATAGAGCCTACCTTGTGCTGAAGTTACAAAGGATCTGCTGGGATAACTTGTTCAGTCCAATGAGACTGTAACATGATCTTCTTCCAGTCATGACTGAAGGTCAGGATGACCCTTTCTGGGGCTCCAGCTGACTGCAGTGTGCCATCACTGATCGTTACACAAACACTCTCTACTATGGATGAGCGCTTGATGGGCTTTTATGTAAGGTACTCTCATACACGGAAAGAGACAGTTGGAATTAGCCTGTCTTGTCAATGATTGCATATGAGAAGCCCAGTTTTCACTCTGATACTCATAGATAGGACTTCCATTCCTGAGCCCCCCACAGCCTTACAATTTGGGGATGAAGAGACAGAGGTTATAGCAGCCTTGTAAACTTTAGCCCTTAATAACCTCAGTAGTAGATTTCTTTATGAAGCAAATAATTTCTGCAGCTTTATGTCAAAAAAAAAAACTCCAGCAAAAAATCCCATGGAAACGAGAGAAACAAAACCAGAAAAACCTGTTTTAGTAAACAGCTTGGGACACAAGACAAGCTGGGAACCTCCATTTTCAGTTGACCTCTGAGGCAAAAATGAAAGGCTTTATAAATTCGTTACTGCAATCGGCCAGGTGAGAGCCACAGCATGGAACACCTCGGGAGCTGTGTGGCTGTTGTGAGTTAGCCCTGGCAGGCAGCTAAGCACCACACAGCTGCCTGCCCACTTACCCCCAGCTCCAGCAGGATGGGAAAGGGAATCAAAAGGGCAAAAGTTAGAAAACTCATGGGTTGTGGTAAAAACAGGTTAGTAAGTAAAAAAAGGAAACAAAGAAAAGCAAAACCAAGAAAAAACAAGTGAAGCAAAAAACCCCCCACACACAACTGCTCACCACCAGCCGACCGACACGCAGTGAATCCCTGAGCAACAGCAGCCCTAGCAAACTTTTTCACACAGCTTTTATTGCTGAGCATGGCATCATATGGTATAGGATATTCCTTTGGTCAGTTGGGGTCAGCTGTCCCAGCTGTGTCTCCGCTGAGCTCCTTGTGCACCCCCAGCCCACTTGCTGGCAGAGCAGCATGAGAAGCAGAAAAGGCCTTGATGCTGTGTAAGCACTGCTCAGCAATAACTAAAACATCCCTGAATTATGAACACTGTTTTCAGCACAAATCCAAAACATAGCATCGTAACAGCTCTGATGAAGAAAGTTAACTCTTTCCCAGCTAAAACCAGTACAATGGCTTGGATGGGGTAATGCGGGGTTGACAGCATCTTTTACACCCTGTTATAAACTAACCTTCCCTCACTTCAAGAAATGCTGGGCTAGGAACAGAGGAAATGAATTGACTTTGTGGATATTTATCCCTTTTGCTTCTGATATTTGTATTTAGACCTGGCTGTGATATGCTTGAATGGCTGCTGACAGTTATGACAGCGCATCTCTGGTTACGGGAATGTTATCAGTTGAGGCACTGCCATCAAATGCTGCACAGTGAGTGCCTGCATCCGGCTGCCCTTCTAAGACTCTTTGTGTCTCTCTCTCCCTCTTTCAGTCATTTACCTTTCAGGCTGATTTCAGCATCACTGTTCCTCCTTTCTCCTCCCTGAAAGGATATTTTGGAATGTATGGCTGATCGCTGTCAGCTGTAATTCCTCAAAAATGTAAATGTGCTTCAGAGAAGAGGAAATATGGCATCTGTGACTCATCCATACTTCAGGCAAATTCTCTAGTTCAAGGGGAAAATGAAAAGAAGGGCCCTAAAAAAAAAAGTAGAAGGCCGGAATAACAAAGTTAAAACAGGAAGAGATATTGAATACAGTCAACAGACTTCAGAAGCAGCAAACGTCTGATCCACAAGAAAGTAACAATAGGCTGAGAAATTAATTATTCCAGATGTACTGTATATCCTGCACGCAAGTGGACTAGCAGACCTCAGCTCACAAAAACATACAGCCTATTTCGGTTTGCATGAGGACAGGCCGGCTTCTGACACACACACAATGAGCAGCACCTGCCCCCACACAACTCCATCGACTGCCGTGTGAGGCATGGTGTTACCACCTGGCTCTCTACCAGAAACCCTCTCCCTTGGAAACAATTGCGTGGCGCTGTGGTATTCCCTTTCTGTTTTCCTGGTGTCCCTCGTGTTGAGTCACTGAGGTCAGACACGACGGCTTTAAAGGGCCACAAGTTGTGCGTGCAGAGAGTCAGTGGGACAAACCCTTGTCATCCTTCCGCTGCTGCTTGTGAGCAAGACTTTCAGTCCTATGAAACAATGCCGCTGTGTCACTGCCTGCCTTGCAGTGACAGCTCGTACACATCGCTCCCTATTCCTGGCCGTCCTGAGGACAGCTGTTCATGCAGCGCACTCACCCTGGGCTTCTGGGCAGCTGCTGGCGGCAGCGGGGTGGTCACTCTGCTGGCTTATGCAGCATTTAGTACTGCATTTCATGAAAGACATCAATAATTATTAAAGTCAGGGTTCTCGTGCACAAATCTAACTGCCGTGGCATAAACAGAGTCTCAGGTGATACAGAGGAACTTGCCCCAGACTCTGCTGGCATGTACAAGAGTGAAAGCAGTCTAATCCCAAAGCAATACAGTACTTCATGTTTCAGGTCCCAACGCATACATCTGCAATCCACATTTTAACATCTCTGTGATAACCTAACAGCACGGCAGTTTTTGGTGGGCTGGAAGTGTTTCCATGGCAGACTGGCTTTGCAACAAAAAAGCATAACAGGTGGTTGCCTAGGGCAGCAAAATATTAGGAGCTGCACAATGTCAGTGCAGCGTGTGAATGGTGGCAGGTCCAGAAAGGCTGGGTGTTCTCCAGTCATGCCACTGACCGCAGTGTTGGATGCTCCACTTGTGCGCACCTCCCCTCAGTCCAAAGGTGCAGTGCCAGTGATGAGCTTTCACAGCAAAGATATGGTCAGTAAATATACAGAAGGACCCAGATCATTGAGCATTAACAGGCTTAAGGGGAAGCTATTGCTTTAATGGATTCGTCAACAATAATATTTTTTCCAGGCAACTAAAAAGGGACTATCCCCAGGGTATCCTGCTACTGCCCCTTTCACTGAATGTCTAGGTAGAAAACTACTGTATTAAATAAAACCGATTTCCTGCAGAGAAAAATTCAAGCCACACAGTTCACACCAGCATTTAGACACAAGTTTTCACTGAGTTTTGATCTAATGTTCATTGTGCTCATTTAAGGTAGAGGCCAGTCTGAGCATCCAGTTCAAATCTTCCCAAATTAGTGCCCAAGCCTGTTTTTTCAATATAAATCCATCTCCAGGTTTTGCATGACTTTTTATTTTTATTTTTATTTTTCCCTGGGAAAAGTGCAAAAGTAATCTCCCACCACCATAAATTATATAGCCAAGTTTCTTAAGTTTGAGGAATTCAGAGAAGGGCTGACACACCGGCAGTGTAAGGGAGGAGGCTTCCGCTAGGAAACCCCCTGCCTGATCATGGTGTCGTTCATACCACTGCTGGTAACCAGCCAAGCAGCACCCTTCCTACTCAGTCACTGCTCTGATCTGGCATGAGGGATTTGTGTACCCACTAGTTTCGGTGCCCAGGGTGCCCTCGCTGGCTCCCTGTGCAGCCTTGTCCCAGGGGCAGACCAGAAAAAATAATTTGCAGCTTGGCCCGAAGCCAGGAAAGGCAGTTGCACAACTGTCAGACGATGGGGGATGCAGCTCCATTTATTCATGAGTTGCTTCCTCTTTTTTACTTTCTTTTTATCTTTTCTCTGTGAGTACATGGGGGGTGCCTGCAGGTCCCGGCAGCGGGGCTGCCGAGGGGCTGTGGCTGGGGGTGAGGGGTGCAAAGTAGGAATGGGGCACTGGGGCCAGGGCGGGCAGCCCCGGAGACCTCACTGCAAATACTCCCAAAGTATAAAAAAACAGGAAAATAGATCACAACCACTATTTCCAGAGGAGAAGGTAATAGCTATCAAGGAAGAACATGCAAATCACGGTAAGAAAATAAAATATTAGTAAATCCAGGCAGCTGCTGTATCACTGGCATCGGCTTCACTGACCGTGCCTGTTTCTGAGGGGCAGATCCGTTGGCAGCTTCATGCAAGCGCTGCGCAGGGTGGTGTGCCCGGGCCAGGCAGAGGGTAAGGTGTAAAGGCAGCAGCTTTCAGCAGATGCTGGGAAAGCCATCCTGCCCTCAGCAACCATGGGAGGAGGGGGCTGCGGTGAAGTCATTCGTGTACCTCATCCTCTGCGTTTCACTGCCCAAGTTTCCTCAAGAACCTGCTGAGGGAAGAGTGAAGGCAGCTGGAAGGGAAGCCAGACGCTGCCCTCCAGCTCGCACAGCCCTCGCTGCCTCCCCACTTACAGGCACTGCTGCTTCTCCCTTTTCTCCCACGGCTTCCTCAGCCCTTGCATCTCTTCTTTAATTCAGCCAAGTATTAATCACTAGGGAAAAGCTTGAAAGGGGACCAGGTGACTTCAAAGAACATGAGGGTAAAAGCTGTGCCACCCAGCCATGAGTTTTCCTCCATGCGTATTTTATAAACTCAGTGCTGGGTTAGCAGTTACAAAGTAAATCAGGTATTAGGATTTATTAGGAAAGAGATAGAGAATGAAACAGAAAAAAACCCAATCGTATGTTAATACAGTTTTGGGGGCCAAAAGTACTTCTTTTTACTTTTTTGGGGCCAAAAGACCCAAAGTACTTGGAGATGAGATCAGCTAAGTGTTACTGAAGAGTGTTGTGTCAGACTCCAGAAAATAACCTGAAAACAACTAGATATTGGAAGAGAGGAGCATGGTATGCTCTTGCTCAAACCTTATTCCTCCCCTTGCTGCTGCCTATGGCACAGTCAGAAACCAAATGGTGGGGCAGAGGGTCCGAGGCCTGAACCGGTACATCTGTTCCTATGTCCTTACTTCAGTGCATCAGTCACGCACAATGAACATTCAGTTAATAACCCAACCAGGACAGGCACACACATTTCTGTCAGTGTAAAACAGGGATAAAACACCACATTCCTCCAATTCACACAAGCAGAAGCGGCAGAGCAGGTTGTGCAGGATTCTGCTCTCACCCTTGGAAATGTGCTGACACTCATGAATTCCTCTGCTAGGAGACCAGAAATGAGGCTGGAGGTGCAAGGCATTGGCAGATTAGACCCAGAGGGTTTCTGAATTACTTGTTCCACTTCATTCCTACTCTTTCCTGTTTGGCAAATTCATTCCAGTTTTGAAAGGTCAAGAAGCCTTGCAAAGTTATGTTTGACTAATTAACCACATAACTTTGTGTTCAGGCTCCCCAATTGTTTGGACACGGTCAGGAGTGTCAGGCTGATTTTTATTAACTGGAACATGATGTCCAGAGCTGGGGGTCTTCCAACATTGCTGCTTTTAGCGCTACAAGTAGCTGGGGAGTGTCAGCCTGGCCTGGTTGCTCTCACGTAGAAAAGCCCTTGTTTCCAGACTGCCCTGGTGGCAGTTGGTTCTGCTTTACTAGAAACAAGTATTTAAAGTCATAGGTGGTTCCAAAAACCTTTTCTGCTTCCTGCTGCTTCTTCCAGGGGCCAAGTTTTCCTTATTTAGCTCCAAGGATAGTCCCGCCTCTTCTGCCTGCTTGGGCAAAGTCAGACCTGGGTGCCTCCAGGAATGGAGATTGCATGTGGAAGCCCCTCGCCCTTACGCCCTTCCTGATCCCTGCTCCCACAACAAAACAGTACTCCTCTCATGTTGCACCTCCATGTTGCTGCTTTTTCCTCCATACCCATTGCTAGGAAGGATGGGTTATAAAAATACTCATGTCACCAGAACACTTTCTGGAGAGGTTGGTTTGTTTTATGTTTTTGTTTGGAAAAAGAAGTGGCATGCTGATGGAGGCTTTTTTTTTACTATCTCTCATGTTATCTGGTATTTTGGTGAAGTCCCAGTTTCTAGAATAACGTACAAGGATCTCAGCTCTCATTTTAAAAAACACAGTGAGCTGTTATCCTCATAACTATAAAAAGTGAAGCTTGTATCTCCAAAACCAAGTGGCAAATGACATCTTATACTTCTGATTCTTGAAATCTTACTGTCTTGAAGACAAAATGGTGATGTTAGCAGTTACAGCAAGGGTTCTGGTTATAATTTTGAATATTTAGAATTGGTAGTGCTGTCTTTGTGATTTCATGAGCACAGGGAATGGAGGACACTGAAAAATCATTTCAGACAGCCTGGGGCTGAAAGCAGTACAGTCTCTCCTCCAGCTTATCAGCTGCTAGAACAGTAACCTCCTGCATGAATGTGCACTCCTGAGTGAATAACATACACTGAACTTGAATATTTTAGTTTGCAACTTGAACAACAATCAGAATGCATATTTTGTAACCCATTGCCATCATAGGAGACAATAAACCTCCCAGAAAATTAGCAAGAAACAACCCTTTTACTGAAAGGCTGACACAGGACATGGGACTAAGCACGACGTATTGGGTTACTGAATTCAGTCTGACAGGTGCCATTTGTCACTTCCATAAATTGATACAATTATTTTTTAAATTACCCCAGTTTCTCTCAGGTGACTTTCTCTGATAGACAGCCCAGAATGTCTCTCCTCCAATGGTTTGGCATCTTGCTTGTATGCAGCCTCTATTTAACTCTGGCAACCTCATAGTTACTTGATCTTGCACCACCTTTGTCCTTTAACTGACATAAATCTCCTTCTGTAGTATGCTTATTTGTAGATAGCAAGCACGTGGCTTTTCATCCTCTGTTGTGCTGTCTTTGTCTCTTCCTATCTAACAGACTCTTCCTGACCCCCCCCCCCCCCCCCCCCCCCCATCTTGCCTTTTTCTTCAGCATGGTTGACTGGGATTGCATGTGATGTCTCCAAAGTAGGGGTCTGGGGTTTTTTCTGTGTTGACATCAGTATTCTTCTAATCCAGCACATTGAAGTTCTGGGGGTTTTAAGCAGGGGAAAAAAGTAATCCCAGTTCACAGCATTCAAATATATGATAGCTCAGCACTTAAATATGAAGTAGTCAAGCAAAGTAAAAAAGTAAAAGAGAAGAAGCTATCATTTAAGATTCCAAATCAGCAATCCATAAAAGGATGCCAGGAATCTTTAAAACCTATGTCCCACCCAAGAGTCAATGAAGTTTATGTATAATTGAGCACAGCCTATGTAAGCCAGGATAGCACCTGATTTTACACAGTACCTTCCACTTCTAGAGAGTCTTCAAGTTTTTTAAATAGTATCACTTCCCATATGGCTGCATTTAGTAGTTTACACCTAATTAGCAATAAGAGGCTAGGGGATGTTTTCTGTAGGGCCTATCTCCTCAGAGGGACTTTACCCAGGTATGTTGAGATGTGCCTAATACACCTCTGTAGGACTGGCTGTGAGAAACAAATTCAATTCCCTCTTTTTTTAGTAGAGACTCAAGCCCATTTCTCTTACCTCCTGCCAGAAGGGTGCCCAGCCTGCTAGCTTACGGGCTATATGATCCACCTCCGCCTCTCCCACTTTACAGAAAGACCAGAAGATGCATTAGGTGGGGGAAAAGCAGTAAGCATGTGAATGGTTCTGCAATCCAGTGACAAAGGTATTCACTCTGTGGGGAAAGAGGAAACAGGCAGACTGGATACTGGATCCTGTATTTATCCTATGCGCTGGTTAATGCAAAATAGCAAAACACGGAACAGGGGCCAGCTCTAGGTCTCCTCTCCCAAGCACCGTAAGAGTGATGCATTTAGAGTTGCAGTCTTATGTTCTTTTGTGGATCCAGAAATAAAAAAAGGGTTCATAATAGAGTGTTTCTCCTGTCCTATGTTTTCCTGTCAAATATAAGAGGGGAGGACTGTTTACTCTTAGAATCATTTTGGATAGACTAGCAACACAGTATTCCTATGCACTCATCAGCAAGGCAGAAGCTTCTCAGAAGATTTGCCTGCCTTTACAGGCAATTCATAGTCTCTCATTAATGTACCTTGGCTTTTAATGGATGCCAAATCAGGCAGAAAAAAACCCAAACCCCACAGATTAATTACATACGGGCAGTAATGCTCAGCTATTGTAAATCAGCCTAGACTCATTGACTTTAGTGGAAGTACGCTGGTTCACATCAGTACAGATGTGACCTTTGAGACTGAAACAATCCTAGATTCTTCTTCTCTTATTGCAAACTTACTGGAATCTCTAAGACTTCATTCTGACAACAGTGCCTCTCCACAGACAGTAATAGCCAGCAATACAGCTTCCCATCAATTAGCTTTTAAGAGGAACAGAGAGGAAGCGCCACATATGACTTTTTGTGCGTTTGGTGATGTTCAACCCACTTAATTCAAACTCACTGGATTTACTGGGTTGCATATCACAAACACCCAAATGTGTGTGCAGGTCTATGCAAAAGGATGTTCTAGGCAACCAGTAAAAACTCAGATGGGGGAGCATCTGAGTAAGTGTAAGAGAAAGTTTACACTGTGTAATTCCCAGAAGGCTTTAATATGTTTATACGTGGGATGAAGAGATCATTTGTATTTTATTTGCTTATAAAGCAACCTTAGATGTCTGCTTGAATAGGAAATTTGGGTACAGTAGACCTTGAGAATTGATGAGCGAAATTTTTTGTAGAGCATTCACCACTGTTTTGTGGGAAACCAATAAGCAGAAGCCATACGATAATTTTTTTCCTTTAGCACTGGGCATTAAACACTCCTTTGATAGTTAAAGTTCTCCATTTGAATAAAACAAACAAATATGTTCACCATGTTTGAGTGGTGACTTTCCTGCAAATCAGTAAAGGTCCAATGCTGCCTAGGTAGGCAGGACCACCCAGTGCAATAGATACATAGATACCTATTCTTACAGAGGGGAAGTCTGCGTGAGGATGTATTTGAGGCAGCATTGATGGTGCTATGCCAAGCCATTGCTGCCCAGCTTCGGGGCTCAGACCATGATAGATTGCCTCTGGCCCAAAGTGCCCTTCTCCCCGGAGGGAAGCTGGGCCCTCAGTGCTTGGAAATGAACAGCGGAGAACAGCGCAGTTTTGTAGCTCCTTTCACAGCACTGAGTCTGGGGAGTTCCTCCATGCCAGCTCCCTGAAGCTCTCCCTGGAAGGTGGCTATGTGATGCAAATACATGATAACAGCTGAAACACTACGTGGTGCAGACGACAAGGAAACAAATGGAAAACTGCGACCTGCCAAGGAGGAAAAGAGGATTTGCTGTTATATGAAGGTTGGATTGCGGGGACCCTGTGTATCTTTTCAATGCAGACAAGACTGCTTTTCAGAGGTTCATCATGGCAGAAAACTCAGACAGATTAGACTGCATGGTCCTAAACGGGCCTGCTTAGACTTTTCTGAAATTTGGTTGTCCTGATAAGAAGAGAGAAATTACGCTTAAACAAGCAAAAATAAAGTCCTGTTTTTCGAGATGAAGTTGTGTTTGCCAACATCAAGAACAGTAACTTCTATATTCCTAATTCAGCACTGATATCTCATGACAAGAAGTGCTGTTAGTACTTCTTTTCATGCTTCAAGATACAGGTCTATTAAGTGATTTTCCAGTAACCTTTATGTCAAATGGTTTGTTCCACTAAGCCAGCTCTTTCCACCTATGCATTTAGTTAGCTGTCCTTAGATTTGCATATTACCATCCCTCTTGTCAGTATAGAAAGTTTTTCCTGTAGACAGGGAAAGAGTGAAGATCACCTCTGTCTTTAAAAAGTGATGGAAAAATGCATGAAAATTTGCACGATTGTCACCAAAACTTCAATTCCCAGGGAAAAAAAAAAGTAAAAAAAGAAGTAAGAAAAAAGGAAAGAAAAAGTAGATCTATTTGCCACAAAATATTTGTTGAAGGGAAAATGGAAATGAGTAGCAGCCAGAATGGATTTGTTAAGAAAAAAAAATTATGTCACACCAATTTCCTTCCTATAATGGGTAACAGGCTTTGTAGCTAGAGGAGAAGCAGTAGGAGTCACATATCTTTATTTTCTTATGTTCCTGCCCCTGGTTCATGTGACATTTTCATAAGCACGCTAGAGTGTTTATGAAACTAGTGCAGGTTGTGCGTAAACCCACAGAGAGCTCATCAGCTACATACTCTGGTTCACAACTGTAGTGGAAAGAGATACCGAGTGAGGTTTTGTAGGTATCTATCCTGGATCTAGTCCTGCTTACTGATTTCACTCATGATCTGGAGGCCTGAACAGAGAAAGAGTTGGCTACATCCACAGAAGATATGACACTGGAAGATACCACAAGTAAGACAGGATTAGAATACACGATGATTTTACAAGTGTCATCCAAGACTCATCTGCAGGACATACAAAGTTAACTCTCTATTCTGCCTGGCATTTGTGAGGCCCCAGTAACTGGTTTCTACAGAAGCAAGAATGACTCAAGTTATGTATTCAAAGAAGTTTGTAAGAGTAAAAGGTCTGAAATAGATTGCCAAGGGTGGTCTGTACCACTTCTTTACTTGGACATCTTTAGGAAGAGATTAGACAAATATTTAAGAAATAACCTAGGTAGAGATAATCCTGCCATGGGACAGACGGATGAACTAGAGGAGCTCTTTAAGTTGCATGCCACATTTCATTTTCTCTTTCATCTTTTCTCCTTGGTGCCCACATTCTCTCTCCTTGGGAACAACAGAACCCAAAAACATTATTTGATTGCCTCATTTCTAAATACAGTGCAATTTTAGTAGCCACACACAATCAAAGTAGTATTTCATGTTACCAAATTGTCAAATTCCTGCCTTGGTTTTTAAACTCAATAGCTCATCTAAATTAGATGAAAATTAGGTCACTTGATTGGTCTGGCCCCAGTTTATAAAGGGTTTTCTGTATTAGTTACCAAAAGTAGTAAGAATGCCATGACACATTACCTACACATTACCTCCTCCCCCTCCCATCCTTTTGAAGTTGCATTGACCCTTATGGATCTTCACACTGACCTTGCAGCTTTTAACATGATGTCTGGCTTCCTTATTCATGAAGCCTCTGCCAACACACTTCTAAGGAAGCCTTTGAGCCTTTGGAAGGCAGCTTTTTTTTTTTTCATTTTATATGCTTCATGATACTAAATAGGTCTTCACAGCAAGTTCTTAGGGAAAAGCAGAAAGTCAGAGGCAGAACTCCCTTTCATAATTCACCATGCCCAGTTTTTGTTAAACAGAGTCAGATGCTGACGGAGCAGGATTCCAGCTTCATGTTGACAGGTCAACTATATCTGCTATGTTCAGCTTCTCTCTTTATCAACTCATGGCTTGGAGACTGGAGGGGGGAAGATGATATGATAAGCAGGGTAAAAGAAAGATCAGCCATGACATAGGTGAGACTCTCAGCCTCTGGATAGGTATGGAAGAATCACTGAGGAAAATTAGTATGCTCAGCAAGTCCAGGGAACTTACTGAGGCAAGGTGTCAAGTTCAATACCTAAGAATTGATATGATGGAAAGAGTTCAACCAGACAGAAAGAGTACATCAAACCTGAGCAGCGAGTCAAAACAGTGCTTCTGATTTCTTAAAGGAAGTTCCTACAATCCCGTAGCATTTAGAGCATCAGAATGCTGCAGTCAAGAGAAAAGGGCTTAGTGGCAACTCTGTAGGAAAAGTATCTAAACCCCACAAAAACTAACAATAGATATCCTAACTCTATATCTAGATACAAATTCTCAGTCCTCCAAAGAACAAGCTATTTAAACCCAGTGATTTGCACTAGCCATTACCTGCAAAAAGATTCAAGGTATAAACCCAAAATGGAGACTAAGGCAAGATTCGTGACTATTAGCCTAATTTTGCACTACAGTAATTTCTAGCAAGTGCTTATATCACCATCTACTTGTCGTAAATTTCACAATGGATTCTGTAGACCAGCTACTCCTTTCTCTGTGAGGCCACTCTGTACTACTCACTGTGTAAGGCTACATTAGGTACCCAAGCAGTCTGTAAAATAACAGGCTCTCTCCATAAGCATCTAGCAGCTGAACACATTGCTCACTCTCTCTGGGATAAGTCTCAGCAACAGGGCTTCCTGCCTGAGGAGTAAGATCCATCAGCAGAACTGTGTGCAGGAAACTCCCACTGTCCAGTATTATTTCATTGGAGATAAATCATAGAATCATAGAATTGTTTAGGTTGGAAAAGACCTTTAAGATCATCAAGTCCAACCATAAACCTAACACTGATAAGTTCACCGCTAAACCATGTCCCTAAGCACCTGATCCACATGTCTCTTAAATACCTCCAGTGATGGTGACTCTACCACCTCCCTGGGCAGCCTGTTCCAATGTTTCACTACTCTCTCAGTAAAGAACTTTTTCCTAATATCCAGCCTGAACCTCCCCTGGTGCAACTTGAGGCCATTTCCTCTTGTCCTATCACTTGTCACTTGGGAGAAGAGACCAACACCCACCTCTCTGCAACCCCCTTTCAGGTAATTGTAGAGAGTGATAAGGTCTCCCCTCAGCCTCCTCTTCTCCAGACTCAACAACCCCAGTTCCCTCAGCTGCTCCTCATAAGACTTGTGCTCCAGACCCCTCACCAGCTTAATTGCCCTTCTCTGGAGACGCTCCAGCACCTCAATGTCCTTCTTGTAGTGAGGGGCCCAAAACTGAACACAGTATTCGAGGTGCGGCCTCACCAGCGCTGAGTACAGGGGCACGATCACCTCCCTGCTCCTGCTGGCCACACCATTTCTGATACAGGCCAGGATGCCGTTGGCCTTCTTGGCCACCTGGGCACACTGCTGGCTCATATTCAGCCGGCTGTCAACCAGCACCCCCAGGTCCTTTTCTGTGGGGCAGCTCTCCAGCCACTCGTCCCCAAGCCTGTAGTGTTGCATGGGGTTGTTGTGACCCAAGTGCGGGACTCAGAACTTGGCCTTGTTGAACCTCATAAAATTGGCCTCGGCCCATCGATCCAGCCTGTCCAGATCCCTCTGCAGAGCCTTCCGACCCTTGTGCAGATCAACACACCCGCCCAACTTGGTGTTGTCTGCAAACTTACTGAGGGTGCGCTTGATCCCCTCATCCAGATCACTGATAAAGATATTAAACAGAACTGGCCCCAGTACTGAGCCCTGGGGAACACCACTTGTGACTGGCTGCCAACTGGATTGAACGCTGTTCACCACAACCCTTTGGGCCCGGCCATCCAGCTGTTTTTTTACCCAGCAAAGAGTGTGCCCGTCCAAGCCAGGAGCAGTCAGTTTCTCCAAGAAAATGCTGTGGGAAATGGTGTCAAATGCTTTACTAAAGTCTAGGTAGACAACATCCACAGCCTTTCCCTTGTCCGTTAAGCGGGTCACTTTGTCATCGAAGTTGCAGTGGTCCTTCGTACAGGAACATTAACTTCAGCCCAGGTTATGTTGTTCCAGGCCTCATATCAGTTTTTCCACTTATGTTTCAGTAATGTTTCAGTCTATTGCACACAATGAGCAGAAAACACACTGACTCGATAACCTTAAGTGCCAGCTGATTTCATAAACGATGCCCCTGCCTTCAGTGATGAAGTAGCAAAAGCCCCTTCATTCTGTCCAGTACCTAGCGTGGTCCCTCTGAATCTCCACCTGGAAGTGCCACTGCTTTCCCCATTAATAGAGAGTTCATTTAAGGAGCCTAGATGATTAATTGAGTTGAGTAACTGAGAAGCTGGATTTCTGACATCAGAAAGAAGCTTTCTCCCCCTTTTCCTTTGAAGTTTGTGCAGGTAGGACTTTTTTCCTCCTAACAGAAGAATAGTAACATAAAATTGAAAATGAGTAGAAACTATGAATGATTACTTTTGCATTACACAAAGGAAAACATTTCCTCAGTGGGAGGGTAGCAGAGCGCAGGAACAGGTTACCAGAAAGGCTGTGTAGGCTCCATCCTTCGAGGTTTTTCAAGACCTGTTCTAAACAAAGCCATGGCTGATCTGACTTAGTGCTGGTGGCAGCACTGCTTGGACTGGGAGGTTGGAGTAGGTGACATCCAGTGGTCCCTTCCATCCAACATTTATGTGATTCTATGACTTTTATGCAGAAGGATCAACTTACTTCTTTCAGATCTGCAGCATACATACAATATAATCCAGTTTGATTTTTGCTTCCTTCGGATATACATAGATTTTCAGCAGTGTCTCAATTATGAAAGTCAATTTCACAGTCAGTAAATCGTTCATTTATTGATTCTCATCTACTAAATCCAAGCAGCACCACAAACAATAATATACTGGTGATATACTGAGGGCTAAAGAAATTACTCACATTTACAGAGAGAAAAAGCACAAAGCTACAAATTGACAGCCTCTCTTCAGCACTGGAGCTATAATTTCAAATGTCAAAAATCTTTGACATGCCTCATAGATTACATATTTAGGAGAGCCGTGCTTCTGTTTAAAAGCTGAAATGAAAGGACTTTTACCCATTTTGAATTGTAATTTCAGCAAACTCTTTAGGCTGTAGTATTTGATCTATTTCACTGAGGTTTGAGTTATTCATGCTGCCAAAGAGCTCTGTCTTAGCAGAAGTTGATCTCCATTGGAATTCTGCACCTACACCCGAAACTTAAATAGAAAGTAGGAAGATTTAAAAGTATAATTAATTAAAAGTCCATATCAGGACCTTGACAGGTAAAAGAATGTTTGCAACCCAAAACACAAGCTTGAGCTCCCCTCATTGCAAAACCGAGACCTGAATGCTTTCAGCCCCTGGGATTAAGGTCCTGGTAGTTCTCTAAAAGCAATGCAAAGGACAAGAAACAGATGACTCCTCCTGGATGGGTTTTCATCTCTGCAGAGGGATTCTGCACAGCAGACAGCTAGGTTATAGCCTGCACCATGATGTACAAAACCATATCTCCTTACAGCCCCAGTTCCAGTCAAAAGCTACCATGAACAGCTATATTCATACAGCAGTCCCCCTTGCTTTTATTGTTCCTCTCCATTGTAGAAGGGCTTTCTGGGGAAGTAGCCTGTGTACCCTGTACCGCCTAAATCCCTGGCTGGTCAAAGGCACCAGAGCGGTTCCCAGGGGCCATAGTTTAAAACAGCCTCAAGGTTCAACACAGGTTCAGCTTAAGGGACCTGCAGGTATCAGAGAGAATTGGACATATTTATGCACAAAGCCAGAATCATTCATGCTGAAAATCAAAATTAATTACTGTTCATTCTGGTGAGAATCCACATGGAGTACTGCATCCAGCTCTGAAGTCCTCAGCACAGGAAAGACATGGACCTGTTGGAGCAGGTCCAGAGGAGGGCCACAAAAATGATCAGAGGGATGGAACACCTCTCCTATGAAGACAGGCTGAGAGAGTTGGGGTTGTTCAGACTGGAGAAGAGAAGGCTCTGGGGAGACCTTATTGTGGCCTTTCTATTTTTAAAGGGGGCTTATAAGAAAGATGGGGACAAACATTTTAGCAGGGTCTGTTGCAATAGGACAAGGGGTAATGGTTTTAAACTAAAAGAGGGTAGATTTAAACTAGTATAAGGAAAAAAATTTTTACAATGAGGGTGGTGAAACAGTGGAACAGGTTGCTCAGAGAGGTGGTAGATGCTCTATCCCTGGAAACATTCAAGGTCAGGTTGGACGGGGCTCTGAGCAACCTGATATAGTTGAAGATGTCCCTGCTCATTGCAGGGAGGGTTGGACTAGATGACCTTTAAAGGTCCCTTCCAACCCAAACTATTCTATGTTTCTATGATTTTGTATGTTTATTGAAAGCCTCGTCATGCATGTTCTGGTCCTTTAATAGGGAGCTGTGAATGCTTGTCTTCTGCCTCTGATCATTAAAAGAAGATGTGAAGAGTTTGATTGTTTGGTAATCAGAAAAACAGGTCACTAGTTTGTCTGCTATTCTCTAACTGCTGCAGTAAACTCCCTGGTGCTCCTTCTCCATGTGATGTGGTTTTACTCCCTAATTTTCTTCTCCTCCGTTGCAGAGCAGAGATCTCACAATGAAAAGGCACTGAGATTTTCTATCGTGTACTCTGGATTTCTTTCTATTGGTCTGTTTAAGAAAAACGTTTATAGTCACTTAGAAAGCTATCTCTGGAATAGAATGTTTAAGATAAAACTTAATTAAGTCACTCTTTAATGCTGAATAATTAAAACTACCATACCTCCAGAGGCCCGGCATGGAAGAACGCACATTTAGCATAATTTTTGTAACTTCTGACAGATAAGCGTATTGAATCTTTTTTTAAAGTAGCCACAGACATATTCAGTCCACTCTGGTCTCCTTGTTGGCCTTAGGGCATCTAGCAAACAGAATAGAAATGCCTTTTCTCACAGAGAGCCTATTAAAGTTAGCAGTCTGTTAGGAACTAGATATTGCTTCTAGATATCCTGCCCGCTGCTCTGACAGTTTTTCCTACACATTTCTCCAGAGCTGTCCTACAATGCTCGGAAGTCTTTAGCCTCCTGCTTAATCTGACTTCACCAAGCTTTAACTCTCTCATGTGGGAAAGCCAAAGGCGTCCATAAACCAGCATGTGAAGGGCTGAAGCTACTGTTGCCAAAGTCAGTAGTCTTCCAGTGGTTGCAGTGGATCCTGGAACAGAATCTGTGAGTGACTCTTAATAGGAAAAAAAACAACAAGGATGATTTTCCAGAGATACAATCCAAGCTGAAGCTATTTGTATGCAGTGACTATTCCTGTGCTACTGCTAAACGGCTAAGGAACCGGTGGTAATAGACTGTCACTTTTCACCTTCAGGTCCCCGCTGTGTGCCTACCATACCTGAAGTTACGGAATGGCTTCTGTGAAACGGACGGAGTGCCTCTGATCAGCAATCTCAGCACTTCTCTGGAGGTGGGAGCACTTTGGTGGAATATTAACAGTTCATGAGAAATGAATGTGCAAGCAAGAATGGAAGTGAAATAGTAATTACTCTTATTTCAGATGATAAGCAAGAGGTGGAGTTGTATGTGTCCTGTCTTCCTAAATACTGTTTGCTTCTCGGTTCAAGGCTCACGTAAGGACTGACAAAATGAAGAAGAATTTCCAAACAAGGGTGGGATAGGAGTTTTGCAACCGTCATGAGCATACTGGGGCAGTTTCCATAAAGATTGGTGCAAGATTAGAAATACGCAGAGGGCTTGCCAATCTCCTGAAAACGAACAGGAAATGTGAAGCTTGTTCAAAGCAGCAACTGTCAAGACGTTCCCAGCTGGACTCCGGTACCTGTTTTGAGGAAGGTCTATCATAGCTCCATAATTTCAAAGTACAGGAAGCCACTTGAAAAGGTAATTTGATTTGATTGAACACAAGGAGACGCAGACTAATGGGCCTGCAATTGGAGGGGTGTGAGTGGGAGAGGCAGGGCTGCAGACGGGATAAAAAGGGTTAGGGACGGCTGGTAGAGAAACAGTGTCCTGGCTGGCTGCATGATGTACCAATACTGGGGCAAGGGAAGGAGTCTGTTGCTCAGGCCTGGGAGAGACTCTCAGTCACCCTAGGGGAAGATTATGAAGCTTCTCCATATTTTGTGTCACAGAAAAGGCCTGGTAAAACAGGTGATTTGGTGCCCCAGGCACCTGGTGATATCTACTGGTATAGGGAAGAAGTTATATCATCAAAATTTACCGCAGGAAAGAAAACGACAACAAAATTGTCTATTCTGATTAATTCTAATAGATCTTCTTTTTTGCCTATAACAATACCTTTCATTCATGCCATACTGCACACCAGCCTGTACAAAACAGGCCTTTTTTTATGTTTCACTCTCAAGAGCCCCTGCTTGCACTTCTGCAGCTTGTTAGCTCCTGCTTCTATATGCGGTTATAGTATATTCAGTGACAGAAAGCACAAACGAGGGTCAGCAAGGCTTGCAGAGGAAGAGACTCATGCTACCTTTTCCTTTTGCCTGCCATAGATATTAACATTGATGGCAATAAATAGGTGGTAAATATTCCTTTTATGCCAGTCTCCAGCCATGGGTGCAAACAATGGACAAATGAAAGGTGGAAGGCAGTGGAGAGTGAGAACCTCCACATCCCGGATATCTACACCGATATGCCTTTAAGCAACCCTGCTCTCTGGGACCAAGCCTCATTCTTCTTCCCCTTTTATTTCCACAAGGAGATAAACTGGTTGCAAGTCTTTGTGATAGCCTTTCAAAAGCAGGGGCTTCCTGGCTGAGCAATATAGACCCTTTTTTTGTGCTAGCTTGATAGTGGACATCAATAACATGAGCAGCCACCTCTGAACCAAAAAGGAAAGGTGAAAGTACATGGTCTGGGTTGCTGACAGAGTCCCATCCTCCCAGCCCACATCATGGGTGTGTGCAAGGAATTTCTGATGCATGCTCATGTGAACAACCAGTATGCAGTCAAGCAGTTTCCAGTAAATGGCTCTTAAGACTTCAGAGCCGCTGCCATACAAAAGTCTATTGTTCATATGCAGGATCCGCCTCCCTACCCTTTCATTATAAAAGCACAGATCACAACAGTGGCATGTTTATCTTAGCAGGGTGTTAAGTCCTACCAACTGAGTCACAGCCGCTGGTTTAGGATTAGAAATGGGTTTACCCCAGCTATTCTGAAACATCCAAAATGCAGGGCAAGGCACATGTACAATGTCAGTGCTCAGGCAACAGTTTTAAGAAGGTAAACTGTGAATAGGCTGAGTCTGAACCAGATGAAAGCACTTTTTTGTAAGAGAGTGAAAGCAAGACAACTCTGATGGAGGAACAGGGGGTTGTTCACGGGCAGCTGTCAGCCTAGAGAGGCTGATCTCCTTAGCTGTCCTCTGCAGAGAGGTCGGCTGCTACACCGGGCAGGGGCTTACCTTCAAAATGCTTTAATCTCTCCCTAGACTAGTATTAGTATCTGTGAACACCCTATAGACGTGTTCATGCATTGAAAGCTCCAGCCAAGAGAGATGAAAATCTCAGGAGGCGAGTAACATCTGTAAGTCCAACACTTAAAGGAACTGTTTCTCCAGCTCATAAAAATTTATGAGTGAGCCTGGACTGGCATCAGATCATCCTATCCTAAATTGAGTCCTGCCTTTACCATAGAGACAATATTGGTTATCTGAACAGCTGGATTCAGCAGAGCAGACAAGTGTCCTGCAGGGAAAGTATCCTACCACAGTCCTTCTGATAGAAAAGTCACAACTTCATTCAAGCCTATGGCCTGCACCTTCTGTTCTTTTTCCATTTGGTCCCCCTTCTACCATGAGCTGGCTCCCAGCCCAGAAGACAAGGCGTCTCTTCTCCTCTTCCTTAAGGGATAGGTAGTGGAGCTGGAAAAGGGTCTTATGAGATATTAAGAGCAGTGTTGAGGGAGGAGGGAGAGGGACCTTACAGCCAGCAGGCTAAAAGTAGTGTAATGACCTGTGAGAGGGGAACACAATCAGCATTTTTCAGGTGACTGACTCCCTTAGGAAGCAAAAAGTCTGTTGGCATTCAGGAGATGAGGTAAGGAGAGAGAAGCAGAGAGATGAAGGCAGGGTGATGGCTAGGGAACAGCAAAGTAGTAAAGAAGGACGGCATACATCAAGGACATAAAGGAAGATTGAGATAGACAGTTTGGTGCCTCCAGAGAAAGACAGAGGACGTCAGCAGGTAGGATTCAGACAGAAGTGGCATACTGATGTCTATGCAGCCATGCATGTAGGGGGGTCTTGGGAGAAGAGATGAAAGGACAATATCAGTGGATACATTGCATGGTGGAAAAGGAGCAATATTTGAAAGGAGAGAAGGGAAATACAGGAAATTTGAAAATGAAAGATGAAATGCTGGAGGAGGGAGAGATGTTTAGACCTTCAGAGGCACACAGGAGCAACTCACAGTGCTGGAGCCCTTGGCACAACAAAAACTATTTTCCTCTGACTTTGCGGGCAAAATGATTTCACTGACTGGTAACTCCTTTCCCACCCCCTTCCCAGGAGAAAACAGCTTTTACTGCTTGATGTGTTCAGCTCAGTATTACATATCTCACATCTAAGTTCTGACCCTCTCTCAGCATGTAACAGCCTGTATTTTCTAAGGCCACCAACCACAGGTAACTGCACCTCAGTCCTCTCAGCTCCCAACCAGCACTCACCAGCATGGCATTGGCACAACCTCACAAACACCGAGAGAAGCCAGATGCGGACTCTTGCAGATTTGAGCATAACCTTGACAAAATGGGTTAGCTTAACCCTCAGTAAGGTAAACTCCTAAAATCATGAACCCCCTATCAGGAACGGCTAGGCTTCGCAAGGCATGTGTGTCACATTTAGCCGTTCCTGCCTCAACTCCAAAATCAGCAGGGCATCAACAGTGGTGAAGGAGGAGGGGAAGAACAGAACAACACGGACAGGTTTTCACAGCAAGAAAGGAAACGCTGTGTAGGCAGCCTGAACCAAGCAGCCCTGAATTTCAATTAGCTCCTTTTTTTTCTGAAAGGGTTAATAAAAATGGAGAAGTCAGACATTGGTCGGGCAGGTGGGAACACTGCAAGTATGTCAGGACAGGCTAATTCCCTGGGAGAACAGGACTTTGGAAAAAAAGTGGCTGCAGTAGAGTTAGACATGCCTGGGCATCTTCTAGGAATCAACCATGCTTTCCTATGCCAGCTGCAAACTGTGAAAGATTTTTCTTATCTAGATCATTTAATGTTGCTCAGTGCATCAGCCTTATGTTTTACAGGTACTCCACTCTCTGGAGAAGTAATTTATTTCCTCAGGACACTCACACTGCTACAGCCCATGAAGAGTTTCTTCCATGTGATAGCCCCTAAATGTGAGCATTTGGGGTGATGGTAGCTTAGTCACAGGGGGCTCCTGACTGCCCCACAGTAGTCTCTGGAAGGAAAATTCAGGGCTCGTGTGTCCAATAGGATGGATTAAATAGCAGCACATGGGTTCAACCAGCTGGGAGTATGAGCCAGGTAGTTCTCTGTAGCTTACCAAGAAGGGCCATGCAATCTGCTGGCTTTGCCACAGTTAAGAGCTCCAGCACAAGCCAGTACACTGAGGGCTTTGTAGTACTGCTACAGCTCAGGACAACAGGCTCGGTTCTGATGTTCCCCTCTAGTACAGCTGCAATGCCTTCACCATGGAAAAAGGGCAGGAATCAGCTTAATTTCTCCAAGTAGGAATACACAGACTCTGTCTCCCCTCTCCCCATCCTTGTGTTTGGAGGCATCCATGGGCAGGTACATGTCCTCTGCAACTCCTGCTCAGTGTCAGCTCCTCGGAGACCAGTTGCAGTTAGGGCCAGCTCTGAGAACAGCTCTTGCAACACTTGCTCATATTATGTGGGTGGCCAAACCATTGGCCAGCTGGCATATAAAAATACTCATCCTTTCCACAGATAGACTCAAGGGATACTGTGTGCCACCAAGTTACTAATCAATTAAAAGCCTCCTAAGGCAGAAAATCCTATGGTGAGTATTCTGGGTGTTGGGTGTTCTGTTTTGGTTTTGTTGTTAAAATAACTGCCTAAACAATATATTTAACCAGCAAAGAGTAAATAGGGAAATTATAAATATGAAGCACAAAAAACCCCAAAGATTGGTCTCTGGTGCTATAATCTTTTAAGCAAAGGCTGCCTTCATTTGCATTGAGAAAATACACACAGGAAAATAAACATGACGGGTTGTAGGATGGAGTCACGAATTTAACCAGCCTCTTCTATTTCCCATTTTTGTGATTGCGCTCTGCAAGACATTTCAGTTTGGTGGCTGCAGTCCCCTATGCGAAAGCTAAGCCCAAAATGCAGTGCATGGCTTCTGAGGCTCACTTAATCTTAGACTGGCAGAAAGAATGAAAGAGGTGTCAAGGGTGATACACAGCAGGCCTGCTGGAGCCGCCTGCTGCCTGGTACCAAAGGAAGAGCTCCTCGGCCTTATCAGATCTCTTTGGTAAAGACTCTGCACATTCTTAAGGAGGGGCTCAGGACCAGGGGGTTGGATAACCCAAAGCTCTGGGCAAGGGATGTGGAACAGGCTGAAATGTCTTTGATCAGTTGAAAGGAGAGGAAAAAAAAAACTCCACAAAAAACCCACCATCCCCTGTTTGCTCTCCAACATCGAGTACTAAGAGGACATGACTGAGCTAGGAGTTAAGAATTCCTCCAGAGCAGAGTGCTGATCAGATAACCTATCCAACATGGCATTTTAAAAGTAGCGTTCAGTTAATGCTGATTTTTTTAAAGCTGTGTTGTTATTACTGCTAATGTCAAGAAAGAGCACTAAAATAAGGGCTTTTGTAACTGAGTGCGCTTTGCAGTATCCTTGGTTCTTGCCTTTGCCCAGGCAGGTGATAATTACGCTTTTGTTTAGGATAAGCATTATTCTTACATTTTGTCATTCATTTTTCCAGTGGTTTTAAACCTGTGATCTCAAACCCTAGAATTTTGCAGACTATTTCTAAGGGATCTAAACCAGAAACAAGCATGTTATCACCAGGTGTAAATTTCTTCTGAAATTTCTTCACCGGAAAATTGCAAGGGTCCATAAACCTAGAAAGATTGGAAAAAGTACAACCACTTTGGTTTGTAAGCCTTGTAGAGGATTACAAACACTGCGAAACAAGAGTAGCATTGTGATCTAATTGAAAGTGTTTGCACGCTGAGCATAGTACTCTGTAAAATAAAAAGCCAGTATTTCACTATCTAGACTTGCAATACAGAAGTACCATTAACAGTAGAGAATTAAAAGATTATGTTTTCTGCATTATTTCATTCAAGAAGAAGATTATAAGACAAAAGAAGAAAATGAAAAGGCACATACTGGCATTTTCTTCAAAGTAGAAACTACCTGTGACCTCTTTAACGTATTAAATGAATTAATGCATTAAAGCTTCCTCCCCTCACCCTCGAATGTCCCTGTGGGAAGCCAAATTGTGCCATCTAGTGGCACTTAGACCAAGTCTTAGCTGTGCTTTCCCACTAGACACTACGGACACCCTACAGGGCACCTCCACTTGAACAAGTTTACATTATAGCATGGAATTTTTTGGACTTTGCTCCCAAGTTCAAACCCCTCCTCTGCTACAGCTGCAGAAGGGGTCTGCAGATGGTCTGTTCGCCATGCCAGGCTTAGGGGCAGGGAGGACTTCATGTGCTCAGAAGGGGAATATTCAAAAACTCAGTCAGGACTTGCAGGATGGCCAGTGTGTCATGAACAGCCAATGCAACTTCACAAGGGCGGGATCTGAAAAAAGGGGAAAGCAGGGGCAAACACAGCAGGATTGGCTGGCTAGGGGGAACTTTTCGCTCCTTGAGCCAGGCAGCACTGGCAAGGTAAGATACATCCCACAAAGGCTGCTTTTTTCCAGGGGCTGGAGGAGGAGAAGTTGCCTTTTCATTTATCTGCTAAATCCATGTTTCTTCTTGGCTTCTGAGTTGATGGGAAAGATTGGGGGAAAATTATTTTCATGAGTACCCCAAAGCCACGGGGTTCACCATGGATGAAGACTCTCCCATTTGCCAAGCAGCCAGCAACTTTGGTTTGCTACAACGCACAGCTATAGAGCTGCTGTATGCAGACAACACTGTAACACAAACAACCTCATTTCCTAGTATTCTTCTGTAACCTTAGTTAAGAAATAGGCCTAATATAGATTTCAGTATGATCTTTTAACCTTTGCCCTCTATGGATCTTTTATATCTTTTTATCTTTATGCCAGACAGGCATTTCATTGCTTGCTTTCCTTCTGTGCTAGTGATAGGAGAGAGACATATAATGTATGATTGCAATACTAAAATCGGTCCAAGTGTTGCAAGTGTTGCAAGTGACTTATATACCTATGTAATAAAACCTGACTGATGTCCTTTGGGAATGCTCATTATTGCCTCAGTCACAACAAGTGAATGAGTAACAACTCCGGAAGGAGTTTTCAGTATCAGAAAAAGTAAAGTTCACTGGCCAATCCTCAAATAATTAACAACTCTTTCCTCTACAAATGCAGTGAGAAGTGACCTTTTCCAGCAAAACAGAAGCTGTTTTTCTCCAGTTCAAAGCACCCCCTGGAATAATTGGATCAGCTCTGCACACCGGCTGACCTTTTGTCTTGTATGAATCAACATGGAAAAGAATCTTAAGAATGTTTTGGTCATTTCTTTTGGATTTTTACTTCTCTTCACTGCTTATGGAGGACTCCAGAGTCTACAGGTAAGTGAAGCATCTCCCACTGGTTGGCAGGACAGCTGGCCTGGAAAGGCATCAGGCCAGCTGGTTGTTTGAAACCCATCAGTCTTTCCCCAGTTTCTGTGAGGAAGGCATGCACAATATTTCTTATGAGGTGGGTTAGGACATCAACTTGGTGCACATTAGTATCCCTCACCCACTAGTATTTCGCATATAGCTGAATACTTTTGTCAGACTACTTCTTTAGGTCCCCAAAAGCTGTTTGAATGAAAACTAAATTTCTCTGAGATTTTTCTCAAAAGAAGATAATGCAAAATGGAAAGCAAACTCCATTTCTGAAAAAGGTTTGTTCTGAATATTTCTAAATTGCTATGATTTTTTATTATTATACAGCAATGTAAAAAAATTAAAATGTCTGTCCAATCCATTTAATAATATAAATATAAAATAATACAATAATTCCTGGTGTCATGATGTAATATAATAATTAAAAATATCATTTGAAATCAAAGGCAGCTGTGGCTTGTATTGGCGTTAACATTTTAAAACACAGTAGCAGAGATGGTTTCTAGAATGACTTGAACTCTCAGGATACCATCAGAGCTGGCTTGTTTAGTATAGCCATACTAAAAGACTGAGGGTTACTGTTGCTATCTGTGAATACTTCAGAGTAAACAAACAAGGAGGAACTTTTCAGACTAGAAGATTCTGCGGGTCTAATAACAAATAAATGGATATAAGCCATCCATGAGGAAGTTTAGGCAGGATATTAAAAGACAACCCTGACCAATTGGGTTCTAGAAGGATTTTCCAGCTAGTGTGGGAATCTGTATGCTTTAAAGGCGGAGCTTGATGTAGAACATGACACACTTGTTTGCAATAACCTCATTTCAGGAAGAGGTCCCTGCTAGCTCTGTACATCTCTCTCTTCTCCTCTCCTCAAGCATTTTCTGTTCTCTGACACTGTCAGATTCCAAGTTCAGGGAAGTTCTGCAAAAACAGTCCCAAAAATGGATGGAGATGTTACAAGCTGGGCAGACTAACAAGGAGGGGAATGACAAACCCAAGAAGCTGTGAGTCAGCCTCATCATCTGAAACAGTGCACGCTCAGGTTAAGTTCTGGAACAAAAAGCCTCCCCTAATGCTGCAGAGTGGTGTTGATTCACGAAGTAGCCGTTTTCTCTCTCCATTTTGTCTTGTTGGTTAAAGAGGACTTGCTGAGACGCAATCAAAAGTAGATTGTTTTATTGTATTGTAGCCTGCAGGAGAAGCATGAAAAATATGCATCATTTATTTCAACATTCCACCCACCCCCCAAAAAAAACAGTAGCAATTAAGCTAATCATATGAATTTAGATTCCTGGCTCCTAATTTTTGGAAGATGTACCTGACAAAACCAGGCATGTGGTGTTTCAGAAATAAGACCTCAGTGATCAGGAAGCCCCTTTGCCTTTTTACAGAACAACCTTTCCAGTTCCCAAATACATTGACACTGCTCGGCAGAGAACCTCCTCACCTCTCTGTCCTGATGCCTGCTTCTCACTAAGGGAGCCACGCGGCTGCCACCATGGTCCTGCACAGCTGGAGCACGCAGCCACCGCAGAGCTTGGAAGCATTCGGTGCAGCTACTGGCTTGCTCTCCTCCAGTGCTCTCCAGTGCTACCCACTCCTGCATGCATTCCCCGCTTCCAAAATCATACCAGATCATGTAAGCTTTTAATGAAAACTAACAGGAAAATGTTGATAAGCAGCATCTTGATCATCTCACTGCAACTTTTACAGTATCAAGATAAGAGAACTATTTTGAGCATAAAAATATAAAACCTGGTTAGATCAGTAAAATCTTATTCCTCCCTTGTAAAAATGTAAGTGAATCAATTACTTCCAACTACAAAGGTCTGCTGTGAGCATATTAGGATATTTGGACCTTGGCTTCTGAAGAATTCAGAAATTATCGGACCTGTAGTTTAAAGCAAAGAAGCTTCCACTGTTGCTAAGTCAGCCCTTGCAATGCAGATCTGAGGATATTCCTGCCCGAGACAAAAAGGGAAGGCCAAGAAAAGAGGTTAGCCTTCATTCATCTTGCTTTCAAAGAGAAACTCAAATGAATTGCATTAAATAATCCAAAATCTGACTTACTAAAGCTTTGAATCTGAGCAATCCTCACTTGGTTCTGTATCATATTTTCATTAATGGGCTATCATTGTGAGGAAAACCACAAATCCGTAATCAGGTTGCTTTGGGGAAAGGAGACAGTAATACCCAGCCCCAGCTTCCACGTCTCTCTATTTCTGCCTGAAGCCACTCTCTGTACACCATAGTAACATATGCCTGTGATAAAATTTGTCTCAACCATCGGTTTTGTCCATGCAGAGCAGTCTCCACTCAGAAGAAGGCCTCGGCGTTGCTTCCCTAAGTGTTCTCTATGCTGCACTCATCTTATCATCCATGTTCCTCCCTCCAATCCTCATCAAGAAGCTGGGCTGCAAGTGGACCATCGCAGGCTCTATGTGCTGCTACATTGCGTTCTCCTTAGGGAACTTCTATGCTAGCTGGTACAATTTAAATACTTTAACCCTGTCTATTGTGTTTGAACAAAATCAGTAAGGGTGAAGTTCTTTCTTCATTTTCTTCTCAAGTCCTACTCTACCTCTGTGTTACGGATTTGAAAGTTGGATGCAAAAGGTGTTACCTGCAAGAAACAGGGATTAATAAATCCAGTAGCAGGCAAAGCAGAGAGGTGAAAATGTGCAAAACGCCAGAACAAATGCATCCATCCGCCCACCTGAAGCTGCTTCTCTAACTCATGTGTGTGGCAGAGATTTCCTTTCAGAAAAAAATAATGAGAAATTCCATTTAAAATCCAAATGACTTTTAGGACTGCTTTTGAAAAGATTGGTAAGGGAAGGCTGTCTTCCAGCCAGTGGCTCTGGGAGCAGAGGACCACAGGAGAAGGCCAGCTCCTGCCTTGCCCTTTCGGTGGTGGATTAACAATTTACCTCTGCTCTCCAGTGAAAGGGGACGTAACTCTGTGGAGGAAAGTTGTTGTGATCCATCTTCTGAAGCGCAGGCACAATTTAATTCTCAGTTACAAGAGGATAGGGCACATGAGCACAGGCCTAGCCAGCCTAGCCTAGACCTAGCCCCTGGACACAGCTGAGACTGCTTGCACATCCTAAACTTCATAAGACTGGCCCTTTCTTGGTTCCATGTAGCAGATTTCTTGTATCACACAAAGGATAAATCTATTTCTTTGATGTCTATTTTTGCCTCTGGATCTTTGGGCAAATGATTATTATGCTAATGGATAATAACTATGCTAAATAAAGTGTTCTTTGGCAGGTACACACTAATCCCTACCTCTGTGATGCTGGGCTTAGGAGGAGCACCACTCTGGTCTGCCAAATGCACTTACCTCACCATTGCTGGCAATTCATATGCTGAGAAAGCAGGAAAAAATGGGAAGGATATTATCAACCAATACTTTGGGGTCTTCTTTCTGATATTTCAGTCCTCTGGCATTTGGGGAAATCTTATCTCATCCTTGATATTTAGCCAAGCTTCCAACAAAGGTAAAATATATTTAAAAATCTTGGTACTTCTTTCTATAAACATCAGCTAGTTCTAGACAGATAAAAGGTAGATTTCTGTAGCTGAGCGGGTGACCCTCAGTGGCCTTCATAGTCAGTGGAAACGGGCACTTCAGATGTGATTTAGCTCATCTGAAGGTAGATCTCTGAAATAGGTGGGCTAAATTGCTCTCTGGAAGTGTCTATTTTCTATCAACTCTTCATCAGCTATAAAGAGAGTTCAGACAACTAGCTCACAAATATATGTCTATTGAATTCCTTTTGAATTCCACCCCTGGGTTGTAAAGCATAGATAGGCTGCTGGCAGTGACAGTCTTTCACATCTGACTTCTATTTAAAGTGGATTAAAACAAAAGGCAAGACATGGAAGCAGCCTTTTCGCAAACCTTGTAGTATTTGATTAAACTGCTGTTAAACGTTCAAGGTTAGTCAAGCTGATGCTGGTGTTTGCTGAATATGATGCTTTACAGAATTGTCAAGAAGAAATAGAAATAGCTGTTGGCAGGAGACTGCATGCCGGGCTCCTCTGCTGTATTTCAGGCTCAGAGAGCAGATGCCGATGTAGCTTGAAGAAATCACTCAACAGCGCTGCCCTCATTTCCCATGCTTGTAATTGGTGTAAGCTTTAAAAGGGCAGTTATGAAGATAAATTAATATTTGGACACCACCTTAGAGGTTCAAAGTGCTACAGCGTATTATCACTGCAGTGTCGCATGCATTCCCTATCCTGTCAAAGTCAGAACAGGATGGACATGCAAAGAGCTTTCCATATACACTGCTGCCATGAATACCAAGAAGTTACCTCTCTTCCCTGGCTCAGTTAAACAGTGTGTCCTCTGGAAGATATTCAAATAGGTATTAGGTTAAAACTAAATGTCAGGGAGCTGGCATCAGGTTTTAATCTTTGAATCCTTGGGTTTATGGCAAAGCAGTTGTCACAAGGTGTGACACTTATGGAGAATCATGCTTCCTTTAAACCCAAGCAACTATAGATGAAACACTATGAAAGCAGAATGCCAGAGGACTGTATCAAGTGCAACAGAGCCCTGCTGACCTGATCACTGAGCCAGACGATGTCTCGAGAGGGACTATCCATTCTGATTTCATTTGCAGGGCAGAGGCTGTGGTGCAGCTGTGGGGCCTGCATAGACTGCAACCATTTTACTCTCCTCTGCCTCACAGCACACATCATGTTAATAAGAGGATTAAAATACTCTTTTTTTTTTTGGTCTTGTAAATCCCCTCCTAGTTTTATATCTGAGGATGTTCCTCTAAATTCTGAAGAAACTCTTTTACTTATTTTTTATCAGTTACATTGGATTTCAGGAAATGCTGTATTCCCGGGAGGTGTGCTGTGAACAGCTCTCAAAGCCAAAGGCCTTGCATATCTTCACAATAGCGATGAGCAGTCATACCATAAGCTTCCCAACTGTGCCTTCTTAGTAAGACTCAGCTTTAATCTAGAGGCAACTTCTTGGGGGGCGAGGGGGTAAGGATCTCCAGTCATGCATTTTTTTGCCTCTCCTCTGACAGTGCAGCAAACATATCCACCCATATTGTTCATATACTTACAATGTATGATTTCATTGAGCAGGCGGAAAGATGTGGTATGTATCTGCAGAATCAAAATGCGTAAAATTCAGGCACGTACGTACACTTGACATATTGCCTACATCACTGCATCCAGACACAGCAAGGCATGCTACACCATGAAGTAATACTACAACAGAAGGCAGTAATCAACGTAAATTACAGGAGTCATCCTTTCTCACTCATCAATATTGCAGCCTTGTTTCCAGAGGAACAGAGCAAACCCTGCCTTGCAGCTTCCATATCACTAATTGCATGTGCATCTTCAACTTCAAATGATGCATGAACAGATAAAAAACTTGTTTTACACACTTCCACACTTTACTAGTGTGACTCACCTTTTGCATATGGTAATTTTGCTGAGGGTCTGTTTGTTCAAAACTGTGTAGTGGTAGCCACTGGCTATAATAAGGTAATGATTTTCTTCATGTTATTAAGTTTTATCTGATGTTGAACCTAAAGTTGTATATGAAGCTAGTTAAACAGCTGATTCACATTGCAGCAGCTTTGGTTGGAAGCAATGGGGAAAAACACACTAAAAGTAGTTACACAGTAACCCTAATTGAAAAATTACAGATCAAGTCCTGTTTAAGCAATCAGCCAAGGTACACAGTGTTGCCTTTTATTATGCTTGGATGAGTGACAAATTCTGCAGTGAAAGCATTGAAATAATTGTATGGGTTTTTGATCATCCTTCCCCACTACATAGCTTATTCAGGCTTACACTTTGGGTTAGTATTTTGTTTTTAACAGAAAGGCTACTGGAGGAAGTGGGCACGGTGTCGTGGTGACACACAGGGTGCGTGAGTACATGCGTGTGTGTGGCTTTGACACGTGCCCAGCACAACATTGATGGGATTGAACAAAGCAAAGATCTTACTCCAAACCCTGCCAAACTGCTCTAGTTTCAAATATGTTCTCAAAGAGTAATAAAGCCAGTAATAAACCCAGTAATAAAGTAAGGAAGCCAGGAAAAGCTGATTTCTTGGAAGACTGAATTAGTGGGTAATCGTAATTTGAATCTGTAAAACAAAAAGATGTCTCGAGGTGGCTTCCCTTCCTATAAAGTATAGAGAAATTATCTGGAGAGGGATAATGTGCTCTGGCTGTAAGAACTGAGGTCCATCAGTTCAGTGGTGGTGTAAACTGAGGGACCTGTCTTGTGGAGTATTATGATTAAGAGGTACAGATACACACTGGAACTTTAAATACTGCAAATTGAGCTTGGATTCAGATTTCAGCCTCTGGCTTTAGTCCATGTCTCCATGTAATCATCAATTCAGTGTTTTGTCTTTAGCAACTGTTTCTGTTAAACCAAATTTTTGTGTGTTAAACTTGGATTCTGAAGTTAAACATCTCTAATTGGGAAGGAATTTAAACCAGGACCAATCACCGAGTGCTGGATTCCCTTCTCCTTTTATCCATACATGTAGTGTGCACTCATATGATCTCTTCCCTGACCTGTCTTTCTTTTGGTTCTTACTGAGTTAGTGGAAATCTCAGAAGAAAACCTGGCATGCTGTGGAGCATATGACTGCATGACTGATACCACTAACACCACTGAGTCAACAGAACCCTCCAACTCCTTAATCTACACTCTGCTAGGGATCTACACTGGTAAGTAATTCTTTAATGAATATTACTGATGGGGAAACCTACTACTTGTGAAACCTAGCGCGACTTTGCAGATTAATTTGCCGACTTCCTCCTTCAATCCAATTTGCTAAAAGGAAACAAGATATGTGAGAGCTGTAAACAACTTCCTAAATAGTTTAAAATGCTTTGTGCCAGTGCTGTATCATTTTTGCCTAAAGAGGCAAGATTTTTTACACTTTTCACACTTTCACCTGGAATAAAGCTGAAGCCCAGTATGGTGACCGCACTGTTTCACCCAAAGTCAGTGTTGCTCTACAGACTAGAATGAAAAGTATGCCCACATTGCAATTAAAGGATTACAGCAGCTTATCCAGTTATGCATGAGATGATAGGTTTACATTCACTATCTTCAGGATCAGCAATAGTGAACTAGTTACTGATGGCACTGGGCAGATTTATATATGCATGCAGAGGTCCAAGATGCTAAGAGCAGCCCAGCCAGTGGTACTTGAACTCACCAACTTCTAGTCATCTGGGGATGCCTATCAGAACTGTCTGGTGTCCTACCACACATAAAACAGTTTTAGCACAAGAACTGCACTGTAATTAGAGGTGGACCTGAACCATGGCTCCCAGAACATGCAATCATTTGGGGGAAGGTTTTTGAATCCCTGCTGAGATTTTACAACTTCAGTCAATTCTCAGCTGTGATGCTTGAATTATAATACCCTAGTGTGAAAGGCAAAGATAAAGAGAAGCACTAGGATAATTGGCACGTCTCCCATTTAGTAACTACAGCTGCTATAGACCTTCCTTGCATAAGTCTAGAAAGGAATCAAAGACAGGGAAGGCTGATGCCATCAAAAATCGGAAGACAAAAATAGATTTGCAAAGATTCATGAGGGAAGTTCAAAAAGTATTCGGCTCAAAACAAGTTATTATCTGGATAAAGGGGAAGTATCTGGCAAGGCAATATGTCACCTTAGCTCTGTTAAAATATCTTTGCAGTCTCTGCACATAGATGTAGTCTCTATGCTGAGACTGATGCATGGAATTTGTGCAAACAGAGAGTATGTGATCTGGTCAGAGATCATAGCACACCCTCCCTCGTTCCCCAACCTCCATTCCTAATTGGTGAGAAAATACAAAGAATATCCCCCCACTTCCCTTCCAGAGTGTGCTGGAGCTGGTGCCTTTCTGCTGAAGGCAGGTTTGGCTCACAAGTTTAAATTTAAATTTGATGACTAACATACACAGCACTCCCTTAGGCTTTGCTCATGCAAAATGAATGCAACCCTGCTGTCTAGTGACCCCGCATCAGTAGGGTTTCATTTTTCTTTTAAGCTCTTAATAAAAGATATGTCTTTTCCTACCTTGAGGGAAACCAAATAGCTAAATATTTCATTCACAGACATTTTTTAAATGTCTCCTGTATTTGGTTGCTGAATACATATTTTGCCCAGCTTGGGTGGAGACCATAATGGATAAGCCTTTTATTGTTTAGTTTTCTCAAGGACTGTGGATGTTTCTATTTATGATCATACCAACCACTATTAAGCCATGCAGTTACTTATCTCCTATAATTGCTCTTGATTCATTTGACATATTTGTTAGAATATTTGTCCTGTAAATGTGGGTGTCCTGCTCTCGCCCATATAAATCCTGCAATCAGCCCATAAGCATTAATAAACACCCTGGCAGAACTAATAATGACTTACATCATGAAGGGTTTACAGCTCAGCCACAGTGGAGAAGCAGGACACTGGAGAAAACAGTTTCATTCTAGGAGACATGGATGAGAAATAATCACCAATAAAAAATTGAGGCATTTCACTGTAAATCTGCTAATGTATTTGGACATTAAAAGTTCACAAAAAAGAGCATGCCCATACACAGTAACATAGGAGCACCTTAAACAGGCAATGTGGATGGAAAGATGTGCGTGGTTCTCCTCTTACTCTGAACTCCACTTGTTTCCATGGATGGAATTCTAGTCAGCATAAGTAACAGAGGAAACATAATCATGCCTTCCATCTGTAACGAAGTAATCAGTTGTGAATCTGTGGCTGCTTCATGAGACACAGTTATCTTCTTGTTAACCTGAAAAAGCTATCTTCTTGATAACCTGAAAAAAACTGTATTGATTCACTCCACAAGCAACAAACCTAGACCGATACATACATGATCATTTTCTGATTAACTACCCCCTGTATTCTTTCATATACTGCTTCTGCTAGGAAATTACAGGTTCAAAGGTTTCAAGTCACCCAGAGTTGCTCACTATCATCTTTAAAATAGCACATATTCTGTACTCAAAGCATGGCTCCGAGTTGACCAGAAAAAAAAAAAAAAAAAAGCAACATAGCAACATATACTGGGATCCAAGACAGCAGTTCAACTTCTAGCCCTTTATTTTTATTTCCATGTATTTGAAGGAAGATCCCCCCTAGCAGTGAAAACCTTGGCACTGGAAGTGAATAGCCCTCTCTCATGTTGATTTAAAGCCTTTTGATAGCTCCTAAGGGAGGTGTTTCTGGCCAGTTCCCTGTGCCCGCGACCCCTGACTTGCCCTGGAAGGGTGAGCAATCACCCTCTGCGGCCATGCAGATGGCTCAGCGGCTGTCACAACAGGCCAGTCACAGTTAAGCTGAGGGGATTTGCGAGGTGTGCAGCTGTATGAAGAAGATGTGAATGTAGATCAGGCCTTCTTGTTTACACAGAAATGGCCTTTACACTGAAGCGGAATCAGATGCATCTGCCAAAACATCCCACAGAGAGCTAAGCACTAAGTCAGAACAATAACAGCAGCAAGCGACTTCCCATCATTCTTCCAGCATTCCTCATTTTTTCATGAACTTTTTGTTTTGTTTTTGCAGCTAGTGGTGTGCTAGCTGTGTTGCTGATTGTTGTATTTCTGGACCAGATCAAATCTGACCAAGCAGAGACTGAGAAAGAAAAACTAGAAACACCATCCTTTTGGTCTACGTTCCTAGCAACTTTCCAGCATCTTAAAGATAAAAGACAGTGTCTTCTAATCCCTCTGACAATGTACAGTGGGTTTGAACAGGGATTTCTTTCTGGTGACTACACAAAGGTGTGGATGACAATGAAAATCTATTCATGTCTGTTTTTTGTGCCTTTGTGTCTTACTATTGCATCTGATCTATATTTACTTGTTAAATGAAGATGTTTTCAATGGCGATTTGTGGTTTGCTAACTTTCTGCTTACTTCTACTTGAATGAACTCTGAGTGACATCTTCAAACAGGAGAGGCCAGCAGTAAATATGTCCCTTGGAACAGCCTTAAAAAGAACGCTGTGGAGAGCTTAACTCACCAGTGGAGGCCCCAGCAGAGAGCTACAGGTTCAAACTCTTCAGCCTGTTGTAAATAACAAACTGGGAGAAAAGCCAGAAGTCTGCAAAGCTTTTATATCTTCCTTCCTTCTGGTTTCCCTAGAGTTTGTGTAAGTGCAAGTCAGCACACATACCATGTATTTTATTTTGAGAACCTTTACCGTAAGAGGGCAAACCCTCAACGTGGCTGGCTGAAAGCCCACACCAGTCACTGATGCAACAGGTCCAAACCCTGACAAGACTGAAATGATCAAAACCACCTCTGCTCCTCCAGTTTCTCTACAAACCTAGACACACAGTAGGTGTGTTCTCCAGACATTTGTTGAGAAAGCCTCCAAAGAAAGGGGGCAAACTTCCTGAGCTGCTTATTCGACACTTAAGCTTTCAAACTTTGCATATAAGCAGACAGAAGAGTGCACTTGCTGCCGTTTGAATGGATTGAAAGGGGCACTCCATGGCCACCTCCATTGGCTATATGCTCTTATAGGTGAGGTCCTCTTCATTTCTTGGGAGCTGCTCTGTAATGACCGTAGTGCTGACTGTCAATTTTCATCTCTTGTACTATGAAGGAAAGGGCAGAAAATTCCTAGTGCCACTTCCAGGAGCTTTATTTGCATAGCGAGCAGTGCTCCTGTTTCTTCTCCTGCTTGTTACTGCTCTGTTTGCATGGCATCAGTCTGATTGGGAACTGGGTTAGGAATATCGCTGGTGAAGGCCAACTATGTCAGTACACCAGAGACTTGTCAGCAAACTCTGTAACTGTGCTCCTTTGTTCTCATCCATGCTGGCTGTTTACCGAATACTCAGGCTAAGACCCTTGATCCTTAGCTGCATATTTTCACTGAAGAAAATGTGTCACTACTGTCTCTTCTCTTCTAGACGTATGTGACCTGTGCCCTGGGGATACATTACATTGGTTATGTGATGATCTGCTTTTCAGCTGTAAATTCCCTCTGCTCTCTGCTCTTTGGAAAGATCTCTCAGTTCACGGGTAGAAAACTTCTATTTGCATTAGGTACGTAAAGGTCACTTGGAAGGACTGATCACCACATGTAATATATCAAACCCAGTGCTCCCCCCCTTTGCATGCACTACAAAGGGAGAGCTCGCTATCAGCTATCAATTAAAACCAAAGTCAGTCTTGAGGCAACTTCATTCATGAGAAGAGAGGCTGTATTGTATAACCACTGTATTGAGGTCATTGCCTTGCATCACTTTGCTGGTGGTGTAGTTCACCCTGCTTTTGAGGGTGCTATCTACTCAGAAAGTGCCCTACAGCTTTGATGCTTTATAGGTCTAATGCAACCAGTGATAAATGATCTTACAATATAGATGTTGAGGCCTACACTACACCTGAGACGGATTTCTCCACTGGGGTGAAACCTCCTCACCTTTATGGAGCAAAAGCAACTGAGAACCTCACAAGATACACTGTTGATTTGAGTCTCAGGGGACAGTGAACTTGGAAATTTAAGCAACCAGTCTGGGAATTTCAGGAAAATTTTTAAAGGTTGGCCTGCTGTCCTTTCCACTACTTGTTCTATAGGGAGAAAAATAAAAGAAAGTCATATGCCAGCATGTCAGGCTAGAATAAATTGAGGGCTTGTGTATGGAACTGTAACTTTCAGGTTGCCATGAGAAGAGATTTGTATATGTAAGAACATTTCCCTCTCCAGAGAACACTGTTCCAATAAGTAACAGAGTAATGGAGGCAGAAAAATACCAAGAAATATTTCAATTGTGTCCCTGTATCCACTAAGCTATTCATACTGAAGTGTACTAATACCTTACTTCCACTACACAGTAACCGGTGTTATTAGAAATGTCACTGACTGAGTCAATGTGCATCTAGACATTCCAGGCATTTCCTCCAATGGAAATTTTAAACCTGAGCAAAGAGGAAGAAATTTAGAGTCCTTTATGCTACAGTCACTAGTTCAGAGATTCTTCTGTATGTGTCTATCCTAGGTGTACGTCTCACTCTACGAAACTAATTCTAGATTTTAAAAACCACATAATAATAATATTGATATTGATATTATTATTATTAAAACCCTATAGTGTTAGTAATGCAAGACCTCTGAACCTCTCAGTTCTGTTTTTGTACTCAGCCTGTGACGGTGGGTCTTTGGGGGGAGGAATCAGTGACTCATTTACAAACCACTTTTAAAAAGAAAGACAAAAAGTCACCAGTCCCTCTACATAACCTTAGCTGTCTCCTCTGGCCCTGAAAGGAAATTTATGTTTAAGGACTAGGTAAGGAGAGCGGAAGGGTGCTTCCCCCCGCTTCCCACATGCCTCACATGATGACTGCAAGTCTTTCAGCAGACCCTTCTCCTATTCAGTGGCAGTTCTTGTCCTTTGGGCTAACAGCCATATCAATGCCAAGGATTTCTCAGCTCAGGACACTGCTCAGAATTATTAATTGAAGACTGTCAAAGGACTGCATTGTCTTGTATTTCATGTGATATCAACTCAGTCAGTGCAAATATCAGTGAACCAGCAAGATTTTAAGATTGCCTTGTGCTCTAGTTGGGGGAAGAATTTGAAAGTGCTATCTACCACTATCTGTCCTGTTTGTAATTGTATTTCTATTTCTCTTCTTTCTTTCTAAATCAACAGCCACAGTTACAAACACCGCCTGCATAATAGCACTACTGCTCTGGAAACCTCATCCTAAGCAGCTTGCTGTGTTTTTCATATTCCCCGCTCTTTGGGGCCTATCTGATGCCATTTGGCAGACACAAACTAATGGTAAGTCCTGGCGATAATGAAATGTATTCCCTTGAGATACAAAAATCTGCAGGTTTGTATTTATAAGAAAAGGCATGCATAAAAATGATAATGGGTTTAAGACAGCATCTAAAAGAAATATGTTAGCTCACTGGAAAGTAGAAGAAATAAGAAAGTAAAATACTCATTAAACAAATTTTTCCAAGATGAAGAGAGAAGAACACTGCAGAAGATGATGCTGGATATTCAGAATAAATATTCTGGAGGAGTATAAGTATTTCGAAGGAAATTAGAAAACTAAGAAGAATGATACATTTAGTCTGTCTTTTGCAATAAAGGAGAGCACTCTGGATAAAAAAATCAAGTCAAAGCTCAGCAACAAAAGAAGGAGCAAATTGGCTGTTAGGAGTTATTAGAAAAAAATTGAAGGAGAAAACCACAGAGACCAACATCATGCAACCAAGTAAATCCATGCAGTTCTGATTTGTTCCATTTCAAAAATCATAATCCAGTGTGATAAGGCATAAGAAGGCAATAAAAATGAGCAGAGTCATGCGAGACTTGCACTTGAAAGAAGACTAACAAACTAGAACACTTCAGCCTAGACAAGTGATAGGTAAGGAAAGCAGTCAGTAAGATAATTAATAGTATGGAGAAAGTGATTAGAAATCCACTATTTCTCTTAACAACAGAACTAGTGGCACTAAATAAAGTTATTAGGCAGCAAGTTTTATAGAAATAAAAAGAAATGCTTTTTTTACGCAATGCATAATCGAAGTATGGAATTCATTGCCAAAAATGTAAATGTTTTTAAGCTGGAATTACATCACTTCAGGGGAAAATGGTCTTGGGGGCTATTAAAGCCTGGTTGTCCAGAGGAAATCTCCAACTCACAAAGTCCCTACGTCTTTGATTGCCAGAGTCAGGAGGGCAATAGCGGGGCAAAGATCACTGTATACTTGCCTTATTTCTTACACTCTTATCCTGGGAGTCTGTTACTGGAAGTATACTGCTGGACTTGCTATCTGATGCATTATGGTTGTTCTTATAATCTTTTATGTTCTTCGGCTTTGTGATACAGTGCAATTATTATGTACTGACAGTTCAGATAATGAGCTGATACAAACTGGCTTCCGTAAGGGATTATTTAAATTTATCTCTTAATCAAAACTAGAGGAAGTTCAGTCTCTTATAGAGACTAAAGACAGACTCTAAAATGCTGGAGAGGGCAAAAAAGAGCTATAGTCTGTGATGACTTGAAGTCCAGTCTGCTCATGACTGTCAGTCACACTCTTTTTAAATCAATGCCATAGTCTGTGTCAGTAAGACAGTTAAATGCTCTCCCATCTGCTCCCATATTTTGCCTCTTATTTTATTAATATTGTTTTCCTCTGTCTCAAGTTCATATTTGGCAGATGCCACAAGAATGTACATGTGACAGAGCTAGTTCATCTGGGTCCACATCAGGTTATGTGTCTTGGCCTCCCTCCCTCTGGTCCTTCTGGTTGCTTCAGTAGCTTAGATGATTTCACCCACTAAATTACCATGTTCCTCTGAGAGAGCCGAAGGGAAAACACCAGTCCTTTGCCCGGCACTGACAGTGATCTCCTTTCAAGCACATGTAGAGTCCCCACCTCTACACACAAGGAAGTGACCAACCAGACTTCTTCTCTGTTCCTCCACCAGGTCCACCTCATATCCCTTAGAGGACAGCTCACACATACATCAAGGAATACCCTCTCATCTTCTTTCATCCCAACCCACGGCCTTGTGCCTTTGGTACAATTTTAAATCAGTGCTCTCATTATTCACATTCATGGAAGGACAACATCAGTGAGGATTTGCTCTCTCTGAAGTAAAGCTGTTCATTTGTTTCCTGCTTCCTCAGCCACAGTCTTCCTCATTGTTCATCAGGCTTCTTCCCAACACTCTTGAGAGCTGTATCTTAGTCTTCTACTGGGATAAGGGACCTGCCCTTTATCCTGTTTTCTCTCTTTTCCAGAAACCCTTGCCTTTTTTCAGAATCACAGCAGGGTTGAGGTTGGAAGGGACCTCTGGATGTCACCTGGTCCAACCCCCTTGCTCAAGCAGGGCCACCCAGGCAGACCCAGTTACTCAGGACCGTGTCCAGTCAGCTTTTGACTATCTCCGGAGAGGAAGACTCCACCCCCTCCCTGGGCAACCTGTGCCAGTGTTCAGTCACCCTCACAGTGAAAAAGTTTTTCCAGATGTTCAGAGGAAACCTCCCGTGTTTCAGGTTGTGCCCATCACCTCTTGTCCACTTTTCTTGGACACCACTGAAAAAAGCCTGGCTCCATCATCTTTTCACCCTCTTTTCATGGATTAACATACATTTCAGATGGCCTTTGAGAAGGACATCTCCTCAGTAAGGTCCCTGCATGCCTGACCTGATGCCCTTGTTAGGAAAAAAGGGGTAAGTACAGAGGACCTAAGTGTCAGAGAAGGTGGCTGGGAAGTGACTGCAGTTCCTAACCCCCAGATGAGGCATAGATGGTGGACAACACTTCATGCTTATTTGATGCTGAGTGAGCTCTGCAGGGCTGTGACAAGACTGACCTCTATTACAGCACTGTAACAGGTCATCTCCATTCCCAGATTCCTGCAGGATACTTGTGAAAATGTCATGTTGGTGTTATCTGGGAAAAAACCAAATGTTCCTTATGCTTGCACAGTATCTTTTTTTGCCTGTACTTTCTTCAGCTATTCCACAGCTCCCAGTTATAAAATTATACAGAGTTTGCTGTGTCACATTGTCACACTGAAGCACCGAGTGATGACATGAAACCTTAATGGAGAGGTGCAGTGACATTACCCCATAATGCTGCATCCCAGAACAGGATCTTTAGTTTGACATGTGCATTTAGGACTAAATCTCTTCTCCCTTTCATCAGTTTTATACAGATATACATCACATGAGAAATTCCCAGCTCCAAAGGCTATGAGGTGAGATAAGACCTCTAAAACAGCATTGGGGACTAAGGTCTGTGGTCCTTCCTTTGGCAAGCTCCCATGACTGCTGCTTGGGCCACAGCAGATTAACCATGGAATAAATACAATGCCATTGTGCTACATACTTAAGGTATTCTATGGTAATCAAAGATGGCTTACTTTGTCCTGCTGTGGATAGCTAATACTGGAGTTCCCCCTAGAGGATGTATAGGCTCACAGTAGATCAGTCACTTCATCATATAAAGGTTTCCTAACATGTCTGCGTATGTGTGTGGACACTCTCCTTTGTTTCCAATGAAAGCTGCCTCATTTCAGAGTGTCTAGTGCCCTCTCTTATCTAACCTGAACACAGATGCTATTATTACCCCCCGGCAATAACTGCACTTGGGGCATAACAATTGTGTAGCACAGACCTATCGGATAGACTGCAGTAAAATAAAGTTCTTTCCAGGCTGACATGCGTCTTTAGAAAGGATGTGAATCAGTCTGGAAAGTTTATAAACCTGGACTCAAATACTTTCCAGCAGTCCTGTTATATACCCATGCCTACTAGTACCAGGGGAAGGAGTGGGAAAACGGGCAGTGGTAAACAGGGGGGATCATTTCCATGGAAGTGAGCTGCAAGAATTCAGACCTAGCAGCCTCTCCACTCAGCCAGCCCAGCAGGTCCTGCTAAAGCTTCAGCCAGGCAACTTGTGCCACACTGCACTTGACAGTGTTTGTGATAAGGACAAATGTTTAGGTTTGAGGAAAGAACACTATTGTGCTCCTATGTACCTGCTAGCTAATACCACATATGCATCCTGGAAACAAGAACTTTCCTGCCAAGTCACCCCTTCCTATAGCTGAAGCTTGGACTAGATCCTCACTCAATTCTCCCATTGTTTTGACTGAAAAAGAAAGCTTCAAAATAGCAAGGGAAAACAGGTACAAGCTGAAAGCCAGAATCCTTACACATAGAGTTGTCGTGGCATCAGAAACCTTCCTATATTAAACTCTCCTCACTAACCCCTTTCCAGAAGATAGCACAGGGAATATCAGCAAAGTTATATGAACAACTTGTACTTGTTCATTTATTAGGCAAAACTATGAAGGATTATCAAATAATTCACACTACACTCAGCCAGATTAATGAACTAAGTACATCTTGTGATGCACTTGTCCAGATTTTCCATCATGTCTAAATTGAAACATTCAGTAAATGTCCTCTTATAGTCATCAGGATGCTGTAAGGTTTTACATACATATGATGTCTCCCTGCTTCTTAACAAAACTGAAGGGTTAGTTGAGCCTACCCAGACTTCTAGGGAACTTTGTACTCCTCTGTGCCTTTTGGGTGAATGTGCATATTTCAAACATATGTGTTGTTAGATAGAGAAGTGGATGAGAAGAGTCAAGGTTCATGATATTCCTCCCCTTCCCTCCCTGCACACCACAGCTGAGTCAGTGGAAACGCCTGCTTCTTTTGTCATCTCACTGATGCTAGCTCAGCACCCAGAGGAAAGCAAGGTCGCTCCCCTTCCCTGTGTGCCTGACTAGTCAGACCTGGAGGCTGACTTCCTGACTCCCAGTTGTGGGTGTGCAGCTGACTGAACTCAGTGGGAGCTTTCCAGTGAACATGACTGCATTAGGATGATCAGTTTAACTAACTCTCTAAGTCAAGCATGTTTTCCAGTTGCTGCCCAGAGGTTCTGTATGCATCAAGGATATTATTTTGCCAACCCATCCAGGAGCTGAAAATTTGAAAACCCGTTTATCTCAGAGAGCCAAATTTCCTCTGCATATTAAATCTGAGCCCAGTTGTAGCGCTCTCTTCCACTTTCTGATTTAAGTGTTCTGGGTCAGTTTGTTTCTCTTAACTTGGCAAGTATGAATAGCACACATTACTACCATCGGCAACACAGTGCAAGCTTCACCTGGGGGCTCCCTGAGGCCAAGTTGTGGTGAAAACAAGGGACATGCATTTTACATGAACAGTCTCTGCATGTTCTTAGGTGGGTGAAACAAATGGTTTGAAGAACAGGTAGACAGTGCATGCAGGGTCCATGCAGGTTGCCCCCAAAAGTGGTGAAGGGTGGCAGCAGGGAGGTCTCTGGTTCTTTGATCCTTTCTACCCCACACTGAAAGAGCAACTTGGTCCCTAAGGACTATGTTGTCCCTAGACAAAAGCGCCTGTTCGGTGAAAGCCTGTAAGGACTTGGTATAACCTTCTCAATAGTTATACATGGAGAGTCTACAGTGTCGAGGGCCACTTCTGGCCATCTCCTCTTCCTCCTTACTTACTTGCTCATCAGTGCAAGAACTTTCCTTTTTGTTGCTGATATAGTTTGAAAAATAAACTTCCTGCCATCTCACTTCAATAGAGCCCATCGTTTCTTCCTTTCTCCCATTTTCTTTCCCTTTTTCTCTGATATTCTCTATTTTGCCTTTTTTTGCTCTGTTATTTCACGTATAACAATTCACAGGAGCACAAAAGTGTTTTAAGACAAAGCTTGTCTTTTCCTTTCTCTGACATTTATGAGGCAGGGTCTATCTTCCCCATTGTGGTCTGGTTTTTCCCTTTGCAGAAAATACATGGTTACAGACTTAATCTTCACAAGCCGTGCCTCTCCTTCCTTCTAGGACTCTATGGCTTTTTGTTTGAGAAACACAAGGAGGCTGCCTTTGCCAATTACCGCCTCTGGGAATCACTTGGATTTGTCATCGCCTTTGGTTACAGCACCAAATTGCAAGTCTACATCAAACTGTACATTTTATTGTCTGTGCTTGTGTTGTCTATGGTGACGTATGGAGCGGTTGAATACCTCGAAGCTAAGAGCTCCCCTGGGACACCTACTGCTACGAAGAAGGAAAATGTAGGACACCTCACACAGGAAACACCCATGTAATCCAACAGGGTCAGAGTGATGCAGGCAAAGCAAACTGGCCAGCTCCTACAGGCATGTCTCCAAGGGTGTTCCAATGTGTACTGTCTCCAGTGCTAAAAGATGCTAAAGGAATAGATTTCAAGGCTAGTACAATGCAAATGTCTTAGGACTAAAAATCTCTTTTGACATCTCAGCTTTATAAGGGAGGATTATCTGACTTCACCCTTTCATATGCATGACCAACTAAATGTTTTCTCTTTTTTTTAATTAATAAAGTCTTAATAAATGTAAACAAGACTTTTAAAGTTCTCACATTCTTGTATATGTGGATCAGAACTAGTACCATAGCTTTACAATCAAACCTGAAAAGCCCGCATGCGAAATCAGAAGATGACAGCAACTGGGGTTGCTCAGCTGATTGCAGACAACACACATCATTTCATGGAACCACAAATTACAAAGATTTATATTGGTTTTATCCTGTATTCTTTAACACTGGCTGTAAATAACATCAAGCTATAAACTGGCTATATCTACAGTTCATATCTGAACACCACAAAATCCACTAACTGCTGAGTCCACCAACTTGTCTTAGGTCAGCAGACAACTGTGTTTCTGCCCATGTCATCCCTCTATCCCAGCACTCTTTCCCTTTTGGTTTGTCTTTCTCCAATTTTCCCATCACCACTTACAGCAGCTTTCTCCCAAAAGAGATGCCTTCCACATGACCAAATACTTCAGTCATGATGAACTTTCCCCACTTAGCCATTCACAGACAGAGCTGTTTTCAAGATAAGCAGCCAGGGCATGTTGGGGAATGCAGCCATGAAGAGGATGCAGATAACAGTGCCAGTCACAGAGTGAGAAGGAGAAAAGGAGAATGGGCCTATGCTGTAATATTTTCTTGAGACCTGTATGCATCTAGCAGTGGCTCAGATGAGGATTCCCCTCATCTCATTTCAACTTCTGTTTAGTTTTATCCATACTATATTGTTAATACAGCTTTGGATTTTTGTGGTTTCACTGCAAGGAGAGGATTGCTACAGTGCAATTACTGGGCAGCATCCCTACATCTTGATGAAAAAGCACTGTACAGATATCATGATCATTACTGGTAATGACACTATGATCAGATCCTCTGTGTGAGGCAGACAGCATAAAAGAAATTGAAGACAAATGCTGTTCATCTCCAAGATTAGTGCTGCCCCTGGAAATAAACTACATGCTTAGTTAAGTTGCTGCATGCCATGGAGCTAACATTTGAAACTACTTCTTCTCATTTCCTAACCATAACAGGAGGATGAGGCACTGTATGGTGTGACAACCTGGTAGAAATCAATAATACAATTTATGTGGGAAAAAATCCCCGAATTATTAGGGCTTTTAAATAACAGCACCTTTCATACTACTTTAGTATCTCTCTAACATTTCTCGTTCCCAAGCAACTGGACTCTCCTGCAGACTTCACTTGTGTTGCTTCATGACTTTTCATATAAACTTTTTTTCCAGGTCTCATACAATTAAGTAGAGTACATTATGTCCTGCAGAAAAGAAGGCGACAGGTGGGCTGCCTCACAGATCCACCTTTCTTTTGTGCCTTTGCCCTGTCAGCTCAAAGGCATGCCGTTAATCTCTGTTGGAAATACAAATGGCAAAAATATTGTGGCTGCAGAATCCTGACGAGCTCCCAGCTGCCCAGAGATTTCAGATGGATTTGCTAGGCTGCTGCTGATTCTCACTCTGCCCTGCTTCCATCTAATATAGAAACTTGATTTCAGCTTGATAACAGGCAGTGAAACACATCTCCGAATCCTCCTCTGTCTTCCCAAGCAACCACTAGGCACGCTGAGGTCCTGCTTTCCAGGAAGTGGCTGGACACCTGCTTGCTGATGAGAACTAGTGAATGAATTCTTTATTTTGCTTTGCTTGCACAGACAGTTTTGCTTCACCTATTAAACTGTCTTTATTTTAACCCATGAGTTTTATCACTTTTGCTCTTCTTATTCTCTCCCCATCCAGTTGGTGGGGGGAGTGAGTGAGCAACTAGGCGGGTGCTTTTTTGGTGACTAAGGTCAACCCAGCACACCTCCTTAATTGTTTTGTACTCTGTGTGCCCAGTATTTGTCTGCAGTAAAATTCAGCAATGGCATCCCAGCAAATGGGTCGCCACTCCACAGATTCGAGCTGAAACTGTGAGGAGCTACCAAGGAGCAAGAAAAAGGTGCTCTGGCCTTGGAGAAAACCTCAGCATCACTGACACAGAGTCAGCATGGGAGACAGGACCTTGTGGCCTGTGTTTTGGGGAGCTGTTTTCCACTCTTGAATTTGTCACAGAACTTTACTGTAGTCATTTTCCCAATTGCAAAATAAGGGAAAAACAACTCTTCCACCCCACAGGTAGCGTGAGGAAAAACTCCATTACCTTGGGAACGAAAGCCACAGCTACACATGGCGATGCAGTGAACATGCTTACCCCTGGGACAGAGTGAGGATAAAGGTGCCCACCTGTCTTGGACATGATCTAAACAGAAATTGCCATTCAGGATATCATTATGCATGGACAGTACACAGTTATAAAATTTATGTGGTTTTGTTTACTATAAAGGCAGTAGTGATTTTGCAGCATAGCATATCAAACAAACTTCAGACAGAAGTTCAGCTAGGAACACCTCTTCACTGAAATGCAAGAAAAAAAAAGATGGTTGAGGTCGCTGTGGTGTGAGGCCTCTGCCCTTTCACGGCCAAGGAAGACTCCACAAGCCCTGCTTCAGTCTAGCAGGCAGCAGGCAGCACAGGTCTGTCTGTGCTGAGGCCTCAACCAGCAGCAGGGTGCAGGTAGACTCACCCTTCTTCACCCCATGTTTTACTGCCATATAAGCTCTTATCTCACCCACAGCAACAACAGTGTTCATCCTGCAATGAAACGACAGCTTTTATCAGTCTGACTCTGACTATGTGAGGTTAACGAGAGCAGGTGTAGCCATCTCGATGGACACTAGCTTTGGGGTTTGAAGTTGTAGCCAGATGAATCCCTCCCCAGTCATGTGCCTGAAACCTTCAAGAGCTATAAACCTGGCAATGGGTAATAATCCTGCTAATGCTCATCTACTGAATGCCCTGTGTTCCCTGCTATCCTCAGTCCTGAACTGTGGTTCCCTAGAGGTACAGGAAGAGAGTGAGGCCTTCACACAAGAGAACCATGAGACAATGCAGGTAATGAGGACACCGAGTGAGGAGCCACCAACGCCAGACAGGAGGAGAGGCCCTGAGAAAGGACAGCCGAGCCATTTCTTCCAGAGGCTTCAGGGACTGATGCTGGGTCACACACCAATCTCTGTTGAGGACATAGGGGTTGGGGAACCTGTGGATTACGGCATTCATCTGCAACGTCAGATAGTCAGGTTCAAGTAATTAATATTGATACATTAAGTAATTGCTTTCATGAGGCACATAGCATCATGGTGTCTTACGGCATGAGCCAAAGGTCCAAGCAGCTGGAAGGTCTCAGATGCACGCGCAGGAGGTGGGAGGTGTGCAGGGGCCCAACTGGCATCTGCAGCTCCCAGGACACCTACGCCTCTGCCTGTGCATGGCCCCGTGAAGCTGGCTCCCTCCATGAGGCCTGCGAGGATGGAGGTCTATCCTGGGCAGGTGGTGGGGCTGAGCCGGCACGCTCTGACCCTCGAGGGAGAAGAGAGCACTGTGAAAAAAGGCAGCGGGTAAGGAGCGACACAGGAGAAGGGGGAGCTGCAGGTGACGGGTCTTCTCCCTTCTGGGCACCCTGGGTGTGCGTCTTCCCTGGGAGGCTCGGGTGAAAGGGCTGTGGGCGGTTAAAGCAGCGAACAGCCCCAGCCCCTGCAAGGGAGGAGCCGGGGCAGCCGAGGTGAACTCTGCCGAGACCCGCCGCCTGGGCTGCCGGCCTCGGCCTGAGGGAGGGCCCGCCTCCGCCCTTCCCCATCGCCAAGCAACGGCCCGCGGCCGCCCGCCGGCGCTTCCCCCGGCGCCAGCAGGCCCCGCAGCTCCCCGCGCCCGCCCGCCCGCCTCGGCTGGCTACTGCGGCCGGGGGTGGGCCGGGGCAGGCGGCGGGGCAGGCAGCGGGCCGGGCAGCGGCAGGCCCCGCCGGGCCCAGGTACGATGTGCGGCCGGGGGGGCTCAGCCGGGCCCCGACCCCAGCGTAGCCAGCGACTACGGCTTTGAATACTAATGCTTTTGCTAATATGAGCGCGACGTGCACCAGTTCGGCCTTGCTCCAGTGACTGCAAGGACGTTTGTTTGATGCTGGTGGCAGTACCTTACCGCTGACAGACTGCCTGCCATTAGAGCGCCCGAGGGTGTTCTTCCAGAGGAGGCCCCTGCGGGTGAGCAGCCCTGTGCCCTGACTGCAGCCCTACCCAGTCATCCCAAGAGTCGAGGCAGGAAGCTGCGTAGGCTGGGACAGACGGGGTGAACCTGGACGGTGTACCAGACAGAAACCATCACCTCAAGAAATAATTAAAATGGTTATTTCTGAAACTAAATCCCAAGGCAGGCAGCTTCCAGATCCATGTTACGATCTGTCACCCTGAGGAATTAAAGACTTGGTAGGAAAGACCTCCACTCAGTCTGCTGAGTTTAATTAGACAGAGACATTCTGCATTAACTCGGCAAACAAACACTTTTAACACCTAACCATTAAGGATCGTATTTCCTCCTGTAGGTGTAAAACCGAGCAACTGGCACGAGTGAACTGCTGGAATCAACCATGGCCAGCACGAAGCCCAAGCTCACCTGAACGCTTCCCCGGGGATGCCGACATCGGGTCTGCTGCCGCGGCATCGGCACAACTGCGCAGCCCTGGAGCCATGAGATTGGAGAAGTCAACGTCCTGCTGTCCTCAGGGGGAAGGTCTCTGCTTCTGGGTGCTAGCTGGCAACAGCAGTAGGTAGGTGTTAAACTTGAGTGTGGTCAGACCGCTGTAGCATTTTTTGTGTTGTGGAAGAATATCTGCAAACACACAGGTGGGTTTCCAAGTTATTAAGGAATGGGCTGAACACAGAGCCCTCTGGGAATGCAGGCTAATGAGGAGATGGGCCTTCATCTGGGCACACGTTTATACAGAATAAAGTGAGTGAAATTTGTGTTCATTCATTTAGACCAATGCCCTATCCTAGAGTTACTGTTTCATAATTGCACTTCAAGAGTTTCTGCTTATATGATATGACTTCCTTAAAAGCAGGTAGGTGTTCTTTGTTAGTTAAAATGTTTTATTTTCTTTCCACTTAATTACCAGGGAATTTGAAGCTGACATTTCTTATATCTAGGCTTGGTGAGCCAATTTCCTGTAAACTACTCCCTGAACGCCAGAGGTATGAAGGATGTTCCATTAATACAAGCTGACATGAACAAACCACCAAAGAAGGCTTCATTGTTCAGACATTACTAACAACTTAATTTATGATTACCTAGTGGAGACCGTGATGGCACAGTTTACCACGCACTGGATTCACGTACAACAGTGCCTTTCACTGAAACACTGCTACTAGCAATGCTGAGCAGTGCAGAAAAGACAAAGCTAACTGCAATCTGTATGTTGACTCATCCAAAGGCTTACCATGGCTGCTTTCAATTGCATCATTTTTTTCTTAATTTATTAATCTTTGCCCAAGGATTTGAACCAGCTACTATAAAACTTGTTTAGTTTTCTATATATTTTGTCATGTGACATAGTGCTGTTTAATGGGCAGACAGAAAAGAGAACTCCCAGGAAAGAAAGTGGAAGCAAAGGTAACAAATATTTCCTGGGACCACCACGTTAGGTTTGTGTGCAAGCTCAGCAGAAAGCCCCTAACTTCCTGGGGTCTGAAAAGAAGCACTGATTGCAAGAGACACAGCAAGACCACTTTCCCTTTCATGGTATTTTATGTAAGTCCTATTACATCATGACCACACTTTAGTACCTACTTACCATGTTTCTCTCCTGTTCCCTATAAATCCCTCACCCGAGGAAGGCTCTCACTAAGGAGAATTCAACTGCAGTCTGTACAGGGAGGGATCTCTGATCTCTAAGGGGATTCAGAGAAATAATCCTAGTGCAGTTTAGATCTTGCTCCCTTCTAACACTACCTTAATCCTGAGATTGAAGGGTACTGCAAGTCTGACTGTAAAACATCACTGTATATATTAATGTACATACTAGTATTGGTATATAGAATGGCATATTACTTTGGAATATAGAAAGTCATCGTATGCAGAAATTCAAATTTTGGCCACAATCTCAGCCCATTAATGAGGCCTAAGTTCCCCTTCCAATAGGAGCCTCATTCCTCACATCCTGGACCAAAGCTTGCTTCAAATCTCTTCATTTTTGGGCAATGATTCCCTCATTACAGGATATAAGATGGTCCAGGGCTATTTTTAAGCTACACACTACAGTCCTATGGTAAAGTAGCCATATACTTCTAACACCACTGCCCTGCTTCCCAGCCTTGCTGAAACACCTCCCAGACCCTTCTCTAAAACCCTCCTCCCATCAAGCCCCTGTTGAGACTTTCCTGGTTTTGCTCTCTGCATTGTAACACACCTGTTACAGACTCCACAACACTGGTTGTAGAGGAGCTCTGTGACTAGTTTGTGGTTACCCCTCAGAGCCTGTTAGCAGCAGCAGAATGCTTTGAAGAGCCAAGACGTAGGTGCATCATACAAGAGAGTCAACAAATGTCAGAGTGGAGAAAGAAACTATGTTTTTTCATCCTGCAAGAATTTTTGAATTGTTTTTCACATTCAAATAAAATAATGAGAATCGTAAACTGTTTTGTGACTTGCAAAACTTTTGAATTATGTTAGCTTACATTTTGATAATGGTAAAGCATTTTGTTTCACATTTGGGCTTTTAGTTTTAAAACTGAATTAGCATTTAAAGTCTTTCTGAACCATTGTCTTTTAAAAAAATGAAAATAGGATATTCTGACAATTTCAAAACAAAATTCAAACGAAATAAAAAAGATGGTAAAAGATTACTTTTGTTCCCTGGAAAAAAGCTTTTCATTTCAAAAAATTGTAATTTTTCCACAGGAAAAAAGCATCCCTGTCCAACTCCACTACACATTTCATTGAGTACTTCCAGGTGTGACATGTTCCCTTGGTTTCTGTAGTTTGGAAGGCAGAGGCTACTCATTTTGGAGTCTAAACTCAACCTGAAAAGAAAGAGCAAGGATGTCACTCCGGTAATAGTATGTGAAGGAGTCTTGTCTAGCTTCTGTCCTGCCCGCTTTGTATTTCGTTTGCTTGCTACTTCCTGAGAGAAGGTGGAGGTTGGTATGTTAATGCTGTGTCAGAATGATCCTCAGCACAAACACTCTTCTCTTGTCCAAGACACTCTCTGTTCCAAACATGGAGTCTAATCCTCACGGAGCAGCTCTGTAGGGTTTCAGGAAATTAAAACTGAGAGAAACAGCAACACACTCAAATCTACAGGTCCATGGGACTTTCTGTCTGTTATGCCAGCCAGTAGGACAGGTGTTTTAGTTTGAGTCTTGTATATATTGAACTAGCTGGGGAGGGAAGAGCACACTTCAAGTACTGTTTATATGAGAATTGCTATGCCCAAAATAACTCAAAATACATTTCTTACCATAAAAATAGACAGGGACCATCATCTACTTCCACTATAGATAGTGGGAAATAGTCTTTTATTCAGAATCTATGTACATTTCTGTGGAACATTATTTTCTTGAGACAAAAGTGATGAGACAAGAATGTGCCCTGCTCTTCAGGAACTAGGGAGAACCTCACTGGAGGAGTAGCAGAAGATTATCAGTGAGTTAAATCAGCATATGTCAGAAGAGGAAAAGAGCATTGGAATCAATAGGCATTTTCCTACTGTCTACCATCAGTTTTGCATCAGGCTTTATAGTCTTAACCAAGAGAGTTTGCTCAGAGCAGGGCAACATGCTAAGTTTGCAGAATGTCTCAGTAATGCAGCAATACAAAGTAAGTCTAACTAGGCAAAGTTACAGCCATTAGGCTGAAGGCAGTTGCAAAAAACCAAAAAAATCTAAGTATCCAAGAATTACAAAAGCTTTGGGACAACTAGTGCAGTAGTAAGCTACCTCAAAGAAAAAGTAAATAAAGTGTGGAGACATATAACTTTGCAGCAATGCTTTGTGCTGTCTTAGCACCTATCTGGAATTGATGTCCTTTCTATATCTTTCAGCTTAAACACAGCCTTGTCTTCTCAATCATGGACCATAGAAACACACGGGGGTGACATACTTTGAGAATACATTGGGAGTGACAGGTATTAAGAATACAGTGAAGGTGATGACTGCTAGCACAATCTGTGGCATTAATTTTGTTGTTTCCTTCCTGATGATTCTGTTTTCTTTCAGCTAGTAAGGTGGAAATGATGGCAGATGACTATGATACAAGAGCTGTCTTGAGGCCTTTGGTGTTCCGTCTCCATGAGAATGTCCCTGCAATAGTCCGTGAGGTTTTACTGGAACGTGGCTGGACTGAATTTGACAAAAAGGAGCAAGATGATGCAGACTGGAACCTGTACTGGCGGAACTCACCTTTCCGCATGACAGACCACCACAGCATTAAACCATGGCAGAGGCTCAACCACTACCCAGAAGCTGTCCAGATCACCAGAAAAGACTATTTGGCAAGGCATCTGAAACGTATGAAAGGAGCATATGGATCAGCTCTGTATGAATTTAGTCCAGTGGCATTCATCATGCCCAATGACTATGTCAAATTTATAGCAGAATACAGCAAGGAGGGACAGTCAGTAGGCAGAAAACCTAGCTACTGGATTTGCAAGCCTGTGGACCTCTCCCGTGGAAGGGGCATACTCATTTTCCAAGACATTAAAGACTTAGTATATGACTGTACAGTCGTTGTGCAGAAGTACATTAGCAACCCTTTGCTCATTTCAGGGTATAAACTGGATCTGCGCCTTTATGTGTGTGTCACCAGTTTTTGCCCCCTCACCATTTACATTTACGAAGAAGGACTGGTGAGGTTTGCCACTGAAAAGTTTGACCTTGGTTCTCTGGACAATGTCTATGCCCATCTAACAAACACCAGCATCAACAAATACGGACCTTCATATAAAAAATACAAAGAAGGGATTGGCTGTGGCTGCAAATGGACATTGAGCAAATTTCGTTCTTACCTTCGAATATTTGGGGTTGATGACATGCTCCTCTGGCAGAGGATCAATAACATAGTGATTCTCACCCTGCTCGCTGTAACCCCCTTACCAATGGCTTCCAATTGCTTTGAGCTCTTTGGCTTTGACATCCTGATTGATGACAAATTCAAGCCGTGGCTTTTAGAAGTCAACTACAGTCCGGCCTTGTGTTTAGACTGTTCCATTGATGACACTGTGAAAAGAAAACTTCTTCATGATATTGTTGAACTGCTGAACTACAAGCAGATTGACACTTTCAGGCAAAACCAAGTGACCGGGACAAAGGCTGACAGAAGGCCAGTGCCCTGGAGCACAGCTGGTGAGACCGCGACTGAAGAGACTCCTGGCTTGCTCACTTGCAGAAAAGTGGCTAAATGTACTTCTGCTTCTTCAGTACAACCTGCCCTGCAGGCTGCAAGAGGATCAGTTCGTAAGGTGGCTACCCTGACCAAGAAAACTGCCAGAGCACATCCAAGAAAAACACTGACTTCCCAGCTGCGGGAGAGGATGAACATGCCAAAAATACTCTCCCAAGCAAAAGCTGAAGCTAAAAATAAACAACTGCCAGGAGTCGGGCATTCTCCACACAAGTCTGCCCAACTCAGCCGCTGGTTACCTACACCTGACTTCTGCAACTACAAGTTAACCACACGCCCCTATTTCCTCTCTGATAAAGATCAGAGGCCTATCCCCCAGGTGGGAGATTTTGTCCTTATTTTTCCTTTCAATGAAGCTGCACTTCAAGCTTCCAGGCATGGGACAGATGTAAAGAGCATCATAAAGGAAATAAACAAATTAGTGAGCAAACAGTTACCATCAAAACAGCAGAACACAAAGAAAAGGGCAGGCTATTTAACTTCTGTGTAACTTCATGATGTTAGGTTATATAGACATATCATAAATGACAACTTTAGCTGGAAGGAGGTAGATGTACACTGAAATTGTGTTAGAAAGAGAGATATCTCAAACAATACACAATTTAAAAAATGTGATTTAGCAATTACCATGAGAGATTATTTTTTAAAATTAAAGTCCTGACTAATTTTTTAAAGTAATTCTTGCAATATTAAAGTAATCCCAGAATAAAAATGCAGAACTGCATTTCTCAAAACAGCCTCAGAAATGCCAGTCTTTTTTTTAATTATTTTTCTCAGTGATCTTTACTTCTTTTCTTTTCCTAACAAAGGGGTCTTTATGACTTGAAAAACTAGTCACTTTACACCAGGAAGCATTCAACATGCACTCAGTTTGCAAGGGTGCAGGTAATATGAATGACACAAAACTATTATGTTTTTGAAGAATCCAGTGAGCTTCCTGACATTCATTTCCAGAAATTAATTTTGCATTGTATGAAACAACAGTATGAAATAACTTTCATTTTATGACCAAAAGGTTTCTGTAGAAATTCTTACGGAAAGTAATTTTTAAAATATCTATAGACGGCTCCAGTGTTTTGTTTCAGATAAACTCTTCATAAAGATATAATTAGGATTCCCAAGGTAACAGAGATATTTGTTATCAGAGCGCAGAATATAAACTGCAAATACCACATTTAGAAGACTGGATCAAACCTCTCTCTCGCAGACTCTGCATTAGCCACTTGATGGGTACAGTGGTTAGGCAGCTTTGTTTTGCTTGCAATAAAACTGCTGATCGGCTGTGCATGGAAAAATACTAACGCTGAACTGAAGCATTTGAGATGATGGTCAAAATACTACCCTTCCCTTGTACATCTTTGCTGCCCCCAGCTGTTTGAATGGAAGTAACACTGTTCAGAAGTCACAGCGTATTCTAAATTTTAATCAAAACTGAGGCCAAATACTGGCCGTAGCATGCTTCAGCTAATGCCAGAAAACCTGTGGAAATATGAGAAGTGGGGTTTCCCAACTGTGTTCCATCTCCCTCAAGGATTCATAAAAATTTGTTCACTATAAACCATCTAGGACAAAACCCATAGTAAAGTAGGTATATATATTGCTACAGTTTAAGTACATATGCAGTCACACTTAATTTGGATTATTGGTGTTCCTACAACTGTAGCTGGTAGAGCCATTACTGGTTCTGGTTAACTAATGCGAGTGGAAGGTGGAGGAGATAGGGTGTGAGAATCAGCCTGTGAAAAATAATGTGGCATATGTCATAACTGGTCTGCGAAGGACTCCCAGTTACAACATGCCTGACAGAGCTTGTAATTTATGTAGGTGTTTTTCTGTCTCCTCCTTTTCAAACAAAATTTGTGCCCCTTATTTCAATAATCCCTTTTCTATTATACTGTAAAATATCACTTGAAAAACATGTCTTGGTAAAAAAGGTGGCCAGATACGGGTTGGCAAAAGTACTGTGAAATCGTCAATAGTCTCACCCTTTGATTTCACCAGTGGAAGGTTTGCCATTGATTTCCCAGAAAGTAGAACCAGGCCCATACTTACATACCTTTACAACATCCCTGTAAGCAGGTGCTAACAAGGTGAGTGCATGCGTCAGCAAGGTAAATGCATACGTCAGCAAGGTGTTTGCACACATGCATCGCTGCATGTGTAGTTTTAGAGACTGGATTGCACATATCCCGTACATGTTACACCTGTGCATGACCGTAAGCCGAATTATTCCAGAATCAAAATGCTTCCTGCAAGTGCAGTCAAGAGTGTTTAATGAAGGAAGGAGCAAGCAGCATACAAAGAAAATTGTTCCTTATTTAATTTACAATTAGAAGGGATTATATACACAGGTTACTGAATGGCAAACAGCGATTTAAGGCTAAAAGCTGCAAACAAAGCCTGTTTTCTGTATTATTATAGAAACAAAGAGAATGTCAGTATATTAACTGGAGAACAGGGACCTTTTGTTAAAAGGAATTCTTAGGAATAAAAACAGTGGCCCTTTAGAAAACATTAGTATCACATGTAGTTTCCCAGCCAAACTGAAAACATTAATCCCATTCACTTTTTTCATGATGCTTAATTGAGAAAAAAAATCAACATAGGTTTGTTTTGGTCAGCATAAGGTGGCACTGAACTGAAATTTGTAGTGAAACACATGGAAAAGAATGATATTTTGTATTTCTTTTAATTAGAGTTTCCTTTTATAAAACACAAAATATATTAAATATTTCAGTAGTGAAAAGCACAGGTTTATAAATTGTTCCTTTGTTAGACAGGAGTAAAGGAAAAACAATGCAATTTTATTATCACACCAGCCAACATCAAACAGTATGAATGTCCACAGCATCATACTGAAATTCATAAACTGAAGCATGTATATGATCAATATTAGCAATGCTTCTTGCTCTATTCAATCTATTTCTTCCAAAGATGCTCTGTAATTTGAATGGTGATTTGTCGATAGTCTGACCCACTGGAAACTGAAGAGAAGAGCAATTCCATAATCTTGCAATTATTTTGCACTTAGGTGTGAGAAAAGGCTAAAGCAGCATGCTGTGAAAGAGTGTTTGTTACTACAGGAATTTGAAGGGCATAAGGAGATAATTGGTCTTCTCAGTCAATGGGCAGGTAATGAGCTGAGCTCTACAGGGGAAATGCTTCGGTGCTCTGGAAGAATTCAAGGCAGATGATGGACAGGCAGTCTACAGGGAAGGCAGTTGAAAGCAGCAGCAGATAAATGATTAATCCCCACGGGTATAAAGTGCCATCCAATAAGCCTTAAAGCTGGAGAGATTCACTGACCAGAAATATTTTTGCACTACTGGAAGAATAAAGGCAGTAGTGGGAAAGGTTAATGCAAAAACAGAGCAACACAGAGAAGGTCTGAGGAAAGACTGCTGGAGGAAGAAGAAAGGGCTGTTTCATCCAGAAAAATGACGAGGGTGGAATAAACATTACATTATGTCTTCAAATGCACGAGACAGAGTTCTTAGGTTATGATTACATAATTATTGAATAATTTAGGTTGGAAGGGACATCCAGAGCTGTGACTGTTCACTCAACTCCTGCTCAGGTTTTGGTCTAACGTACAGCTCATGATAAGGCCTGATACGTACTGGGTTCTTCTGCTCCGAAGAACCCAACCAAACTGAAAACATTTATCACTTCCACATTTTTTGCCATGGTTACCTGAGAAAAAAAAAAAAAACACGTGGATTCGTTTTAGTCATCATAAGGCAGCATTGAACTGAAATTCAGAAAGCTTTGTAGATGTGAGGTTCTTACACTATGCTCCTTAATTGTAGTCACTTTTGTAACTAACTAGCAGAAAAACAAGGGAAATTGTGATCGGTATGATGAAACAAACACTTTGATGATAAGAAGTATTATGGGCATTTATTTTAATGTTACATACACAAAGAGGGCATGACTGCATCTCCTTCAAGTCTCACTCAAGAGACATTTCATTCAGGTAAGGTTATTCCAAACTAAGCATCAGTCACTGAGCTAAAGTAAATTTCAGCCCTACAGATCTATCCATTCATTTTCACAAGGCTTAAATCTTCCTAACAGTTATGACCTGCCAAGAAAATGGGTTGAGCTACTTACGTACAGTGCAGCCCTTTGAGGGGAGGAATCACTTCTTATCTAGGATGATATTACCCTCCTCATCTTTGATTCGAACTCGTCCAGTGGAGTACTTGGTTTCCTGTCTGCCATTGCAGTACACCGTTTTTACAGTGCCATCCGGGTACTCCCGCCTCTTGAACCGCACAGTGTGAATCTCCTTTTGGCCGTTACTGAATACCACTGTTTTATCTCCATTCCTGAAAGAAATAGCAATGAATGAAGTGATGAGAAGGCACTGTCTGTTATTAACCTATCTCATTTGAGCTGTCTAATGTGACACAATGAAAGTGGAAAATAATGTCAAGTGGAAACTTTCTCAGCTAGGTTATAATTCACCTCAGAATTTACATGGAATGGCATTAAAGATTTGATCTCACAATAAGATTTCAATACAAAGGTACTTCCATACATAGTATCATACCTAATGGATGGTGAGATTTGCATTTTACATGACTTCTTCATGCAGGGATCTCAAGGCATTTTGCAAGCAAGAAATCTATTTTACAATAGGATCCTCCCTAAGCCCAGAAGAGGCATGTGTAAGAAAGTCCTATTGTGGTTTTTCTTCATTTTATGTGGAGAAATAGAGAGATAATATATGAAAAGCCTTGCCCAAGATCAGAAAGGGAGCCAAAAAACTAGCAATAGAGCTCAGGAGTCCTCTTCCTGAGTCCTTTAATACCCACATTGTTAATACAGACAACTGCAGATCTCCCAGCAACCCTGGCTAGTGTAAAGTTACATGGAACTAAATGAGCAATATTTCACAGTCACTTTGCCAGTGACGAACAGTCACCTATCATCTAAGTAGAAGTGAACCATTTTCAGTGCCTCATTGTAGCAAAACCCTCATTATCACACAAGTCCTTTCTCCTTTCATCTGGAAATTTCCCAGCCCTGCAGAATCCAGCCACAGTTTTAAATGTCAGTATCATTGTACCTGTGTCCAATGCCTGGTTTCTGTCATTGACATGAGACTTACTTTTCTACTTTTACTACTGTACCATCTGGGAAAAAAGTTTCCTTGAATCCGTCACTATAGAGGCATTTCACTGTGTGATCTGGGAACACGATTTCTTGAGTGCCATCAGGATAATGTTTTTCTGTGGAAAAGAAGATGTAAAAAGTCTGTCTAGTATTCTTTCATGTTGCTTTACACAGAGCTAGATCAAATTTTTTTTGGACATTGTACTGAGGATGGAAATGATATCCAGCATACTGCTAAAGAAATTAAAGAATCAGATAATCAGATAATCAAAATTAGAAGAGATGCATTTACATCCCATTATTATCTTTGCTTTGTAGGAGGAAACTGAGCAGTAAAGTGATTGAACATACTGGAAGTGAAATGCAAAGACAATGCAAAACAAGAAGAAAATACTCAATCTGCTGGAGTCAGAACCAGACGACACTTTCGTAATAGAAACCTTCCTGCAAATATAGTTCACATCTATGAACTCTTGCATACCTATCTGATTATTAGGGAACTGCAGCACCTCCAGGCCATCTGGATAAGCAGTGTGGGTTGTCTGTGCATCTGCATAATAATAAATCTGGAAGGAGAGTGAAGTGTTTGCAGCATGTTCACAATATTTGCATAAGCAGATTCAACCATAACAATGTGCTTAAAAATAAGCCATCTTAAAAAAGTCATTTCAAGGTAATTTTCTGCATCTGCCATCCATAAAAGTAGCTATGTTTGCATTACTGTTCCTTCCTCTCATTCACCCCCCTCCTCATGGCTGTCTAGATGATGCTCCTTTCATCTCTGTAGCATACAAGAGAACAGTGCACGCATGAGAGTCATCTTCCCACCTCTTTGCTTTGGCTCCCACCCATGCACTATTAATTTGAAATAGTCCCACTACTGCCAAGGCCTCACTCATTTCCATTCTAGATCACATTATTATTAACTATTTATATTTACATAATGCCAAAAGGGAAGAGCCCCCTGTGCTACCTACCCTACAAATGTGTAAAAACCAGTGCTGGCTTCAGATGGCTGCCCCTGCCCTTTACCTTCTTTCAGTTTCCTTTAATCTGCTTGGCCAACTACCCATTTGTTCCTTCTTTGACTGTTACCTTTGTCTCTTTTCACTTTTGTCCTTGTAGATGAAGCAGTTGCACCGGTCAGGGTAGGTAAACCAACACCCTTCCTCATCAATTTCTCCCAGAATTGATAGATCCAAGATAAATGATAGGACCTTGTTCAAAAATCACTTAATCATTTTATTTTCCTTAAAGAAAAAAAAATTGTACACACCACTCTCTGATCTGGCATGATCTTCTTTACATCTCCATTGAAAAAGCTAATTGTTGTCATCCTTTTATCAGCACTGATCTCCTTTTTAGTACCATTGCGGAAAGTGATGATTCGACGTCCATCAGTAAGCACCTCTTCTACCTTCAAACACATAGAGCATCTAACGTAAATGAAGTCAAAGGAAATTAATAACATTGCACTGCCTTCCAATTAAATTGGAGCTTGAAGTAAGTTATGCTATGCCTTTGTATTTCAAAAGCTATCTCTGCAGCACAGGTACATTATTTTTGCCTCATTTGTGTGTAAAAGAGGCCCAAAGTAATTTTCTTTTCACAAAATGAGCTTCTAGCACTCGGCCCAAGTTCCCACCCCACCACCTTGCTTTTCTGTTAAGAGAGGTAAGGCACACAGCCCTGTGGCAATAGGGAAGCCATTCAGGTTTTTCCTTGACCAACTTCAGTGAGTGACTGTCTGTACTCATTTCACATACGCTTGTACACCTTCCACACAAGTCACTCAGGAGACCCCAGTTCTGGACTGTGTGAACCAAAATGATTGAACTTGATGTATTAACACAGACTGCTGACATACGTTAACAACCATCTTATTCCAAGTAACATAACCCTGCATGGACATTCAGTACTACAGAATTAAATGTAGCTGCATGCAGAGATCTGCAAATTGCTCAAGAGTTCTTAAGAACAGGGAGCAATAAGGTCATCATTGTGCTCTTCTACAAACAATACAATGGTCAAAGAAGACTTCATACCCAGCATAGCCTCAGGTTAATCAATTTTCCTGGAATTACTATGGTAGCTGGTTCTGTTCAGCATATATCAAATCCCATAATGTAATTCCTTTGGTGAAGTCCAAAGAAGTCAACAACCAGAAGATGCACTATAGCTCTGCCATATGGTTCCAATTTTATCAGACTCTCCACAAAAAAGGAATACCTCCCAACAGAAAAAAAAAAAAAAAGGAATAAATATGCTTGGGGGAAGAGAAATGTGGTATTTCCCCAAACAGGCATTGTAATGATTACTGAGGGCAAGAGTTCAGTTTTTAGAAACTATTTTATTTAAACATTACTAGTTAGTAATGGAAAGATGTTTTTACACCTACTTATGACAAAAGGCATTGCTACAAGAAGTCCACATAGTTTAAATGAGAGCTAATATCTCTTTCTAAAGTCATCAAATCCCATTTTGACCTCTCTCTCTAGTTGTACAAGGAACTCCAGCCCACCACTCTATTTTATGAATAAAATTCAGTGGTAAAAATGTCAGAGTGAACTTTTTTCACAATTCTTTTTCTTTTGAGGATCAAAACAACAGATATTGCATTTGCTACTTCTACAAGAGGGAATTGTGATTGGTAGAAGCTTTCATAGAGTCCATCTCAGCATTAGCTATAAAAGAATTGGCATCTCAATCCAGTATTCCCTGAACAACTGTTACATTGCAAAAGCCATTTCTATGACTGCTCACGGTTTCATTAATCAACATCTGTATTGGCAGGGTGAGAAGAGAAGCCCAGAACTGAACAGACACAGAAACTGAGTTACTGTCTTAACTTTATCTAGCCGAAAACCTTATCCAGAATTGACAACTCAGTCAATTATCAAGGGAATGTTTTAACAGGATAAGTCTTCTTGGAGCAGTGTAATTGAAGACACATCTGGGACTGAGTTCAGATTTGGCCTGGATGAGCAGTGACAGTGTTGGAAAGACTGCTTGTCTATCAGGAGTGAAACTAGCACCAGTTCACCTGGTCAGCTTGCTGACAACCTTTCCCAACAGCAACACACCAGATTTCCACTGCATAGACTCATCTACAGAATCAGCCTTTCAATGAGGTGCTGGTCACATGGTGACATGGCCACTCAGGAACGAACTATCCAGTTTTGTAGCAAGGAGTGCAGGGACACAATGGGAAGCCAGCAGGAATTGCCCACTTATCCCCTCCTGGAAGACAGGGACTTCCAGGAAAGGGATGAAACCAGCTGCCAAGCTGAGCTATGGGCCTCAGGACAAAGGGCAGCTGGAAGCAATCTCTAGATGCAGCTGGGGAATCGCTGGGGATTTTGACAGGTTGCTTCAGCAAACTGGACAGGCTGCATCAAGCCCAACTCCACTGATGCTACTCCAGGTGTGGCCAGCTGTGTGTAATGAAAGACTCCTCCCACAAGTGGTGTCCAGCTGGCACAGCTCACTGCTATTAGATTCACTTCCAAGGAAAGAAAAGAATGGCCTTTAATCTTGCACTACAAAACACCATCACTACCCCACTAGGACATTTTCATTTCTAATGGTAGGCATATTATTCCTCCCAGCCCACAAATCAGGTAGCTGAAACAAAAAAGACTTGGTGAATTCATAGAGCAAATCCATGTGGGAGAGAAGAAAATAATTTGGTTACTTGATTTCCAGCCCATCAGCTATAGATATTTCCTACCATTCATGGTGTGAACTTTACACTTCAGCTCTCTTAAGGAACAGACAGTTAATTGGAGACATAATTGCCTCTGGCTACTTGAAGCAGTGATTCCCATCTATACTGCAGTCCTGTTGGTGATCTCTTCAAGTATTTTTGCAACCTATTTTATCTCACCTTTCCATCACGATACTCTATTTTTTGCTGCACCTCTTCCTCACTTTTTCTTCTTTCTTGATGTAACACTGAACTTCTAGATAATACTGATTTTGGAGGCTATATTATGAAAACATCACAGTCAGTGTTATATAAACAGAAATGTTTTAAACATATTTTCATTAGTTTTAATCAACTGTGCAAAAAACATATTTACTTTCACACACACAGAGGAAAGCTGCCCTTCTTTCTGTCATTGCCTTGCATTTGTAATGAATTTTGATCTTTTAGTCATAAGTAGAAATGTTGCACATTAATTCCAATTAACTTCAGTTTGCAAAGAAAAGATAGCAGAGAAAGTCCAACAATGAGGGGACACCTTCTGGTGAAACTACAGTATAGGAAATGGAGAGAATAAACACAAGAACAAAGAACAGAACTATCTCTGAATATTGGGTTACTGATTTGCAAAGAAAGGTACCTGTGTTAGCTAGATCCGCTCTTCCAAAACAAATTACATGGTTCTTAGCTGTAGGTAATGCTAACTATATAACTAAGGGCTATTAAGGATGTTACACGTCCAATTTACCGTTACAATGAGTGCTCTTTGCACTGTCTGGCAGCATAAAGGAGCCTTAAGTTAATTGACATCTGGCACATAGCATCCAGAACAGTTACTAACTAATGTTGATTACAGTTTGAAGATGTGATGTATTTTGAACTGTGGGATCCAAAGGAACAGGGAGTACTGCTCCCCACAGTGCAATGATACGCTCCAGCAAAAAGCTGTAAACGCAGTGCTTGAAGTTGCCAGATCCATCCCTAAAGCTCTGTGTCCACTGCATCACATAGGAAATGGGAATGGAAGATTTTCTTTCTCTTGTTGTGTTTTATTTCAGTTCACAAATGGAAAGAAGACAGTTGCTGATCATATAAGAGCCAGCACAATAAGTTGCTCAAACCTTTGCTTCAGCATCCAGAAAAGTAGAACAGTCTGTATGTACTTTGTTGTCATATGTAGTTATGCCAATTCTCCTGTGCGTGGTCACAAAAGCCACTTTATTCTGAGGTTTTAGTGATTTTTCTGTCTTTTTAAGATTAAGAGTCTCTTCTTCTTGAGCCAAAATTAAAATGTTTACTAGCAACAAATCTATTAATGTCCAACAGTTGTGCAGGAATATCTTGATAAAGAAATCTACTATATTATTTGTAAGTCATTGCAATATTGTTTTAAAGACTGAACTTATCATGAGTAGCGGCAAGAAAATAAAGCCAGGAGAGTATTGTTCACAGCTAAATGGGAGTTAGCATGCTGTATATGAAAACTAAGATCACAGACTCACTGAATTATTTTATAGGGTTACATGGTGAAATACCTCTGTTTCTTCATTGTTACTGCAGAGTGCAAAGCTGCAAGTGCTGTTGCTGTGGTTATGTGACAGGGGCATGTCTTCTGAGCTATCTGAAATGGGCAAAGGCCTGCCTATGAGAAAAAGCAAAGTAAAAGGGGTAATTGAAAGCCTATGAAAATTGCTGAATCACATGTTTCTGTATTTATCTCAGAAGGTTTTTTAAAGATGCTAGCTCTCAGCTTCTTGTAACACATTGCTTCTTATACTGGTAATATATACTTGCTAACAGCTTGCCCATCCTCCTGAAGGTGCTTTGTCCTGGACCAAAGTGAAGTGCAGATCACATCTATTCTCCACCTTCTGGGCTTCCACGACAACAAACTCAATGAGTAAATGGCAGGCAACAGCACAATCTCTTTTTCCTGTCTTGTCAAATATAAATTTTATAATTCTTCCAAGAATCATAGGAGAGTTTTAGTGACAACACATTGCCTGTCAGCCAAGAGCTGCGGACCAGTGTCTCCAAGTCATTTGCAGACCACTCTAAGCAGGCAGAAGGTTCCCACAAATCTTACCTTTTACACAGGAAGATGAGTTAGGTTCCTTAAAATCATTCAGATGCGAGACAGCTCCAGGTGATTTCCTATCATCTGTTCTTCTCCCAGTAGGAGAGGGTTGAGGTACAACCTGAAGCAAAATGGAGAGGCCCTGACATACAGTCATGCTTCTCTGTGACATGGGATCTATCAGTGACATGGCTGGAGTGCACTTCCCCTTCCTAGGAGTTTTGCTGGCTGTCCGCACAACCAGCTTGCTGATATGGTGCAGGTGCCTAATCTTGGTTCAGACTGTTGTGAAGAAAGAGATGTGGGTGAAAGGGCTGGAAGAAGCTGGAGACAGGGCCCCTCCCCTCCTTTTCTTGGGAGCTGCATTTCAGCTGTGGCTCTCCCACTGGGTCCTTGTTGGGTTGCATTGCACCTATGCCTGTGCCTGGCAGTGCACCGCATTGATCCAAAGCCCAGCCCTGACCCATGGGCTGACGTCCTGGTGTAACCCCAGACCTGCCTCGTCACTATGGGCTTTGACGATTGGGATTCTGGCCTGACCCTGACTCCCATCCCCAGCCTGCCCTCCTCCTCCTTGGCTGGGGCAGTGGGATGGGCCCTGCCCTGCCAGACCCCCTGGGGAGCCCCTGATGCTCCCAGCTCCTTGCCCCCAGGGACCCACTGGCCCATGCGATGCCCCAATACTTGGGGCATGTGATCACCTCTGAACTTTTTCTGAGAGCAGGGTGGGCAGGTTTCAAAGGATTCACCCATGCTCTGGCCTGCAGGTGCCCCAATAGCTCAATGTACATACAGTCTCTAAGACAATTTCTGGCAACCCCCCCCAGTACCAGGGAAAGAAGACCAAGCAATAACTATGTGGGGATCATGATCCCGATCCAGCTTCTGAACAATACTGTAAAAAGAAAATAAAGGCAGTCTAAATAGTCCTTGCTACTGGCTTACTTTTTCTGGTTCAAAAGGTGTCAGTCTTCCCTGATGAGGTGTTCTCCTGCCAGTCGGTGTTGTGTTTCTGACAAGGGAGCAGTTGGATGGTTTCTTTTCTTGATGTTCCTTTGTCACTGTTCTCAAAGGATCAGCCCTTTGCACAGAGCTTTTTATTGCCTAAAAGGTTTTAATACATTTGTATTAAGTTGATATAAACATCTTCAAACAGCGTTAAAAATCCTTCTACAACAGGTTCATCATCAAGTGTTTAAAACTTCTAGGAAAATATTTATTTTTTTATGTGAGCAGACACACACACACATATTTTATACATAATTCTCTATTTGGGGTCTTATTTTGCTTCCCACATTTCTCTCTACGTGGACAATGATGCAAGTCAAGGGCAATCATAGGCCATAGTGCAAGGCCAAGAGCTGCTTTCAGGGTCTCATCCCTCAGTCCAACCACCCTGCCACCAACAGTAAAGATATCCTTCCCTGGAATACCACAACTGAGCTGACCCCAGTAAAATATACTGCATGACAGTTCGTTTTTACTTGCCAGATGTCCACCCTTTTTACATTTTGCCCTCATACCTCTCCATCAATCAAGGCTGACACAAGCCTTGTAGGACCCTAAGACAGATGTGAGCCACAGAAGGGAAATGAAATGTGAACAGTTTCAAACAAACTGTAGCAGATATTTAGACTGGAAAGGTCACAGTTGTTCAAAAGCACTTCCCCATTTTTTCTTGGAGACCTAAGATGAGAGCACAGAGGAAAAACACAATATTCCTGTGTGACCACCATGAGATATATGGGATTTACACAATGACTGCCAGGTTGGCAGCTGCAAAGAAAACATTTTGTTGGTATGACAGGAAAACTGAGGTTGCACTCTTGCCCAGTCAAAACTTTGAAGGTACTGAACCTCACGTAGAAATGCCTGGCAGTATGAGACAAAGGCATAGTCTCACTGCCCGCATTGCTGAAGTCGTCCCAGAAATGGCAAGGGGTGATGTCTGTGTCTGTCAGAACTGATAGCAGAAGAATATCTAATTCATTGAGCTGGTGAATGACTAGGAGTGAGCACATGATGGCCAGAAACAAAGAAACAGTCAAAAAACCCATGGAAATGGTACCAGGTACTCTGATTTTGAAATGTCTTGCACACTGGAGAGTAGCCACTTGGGAAGGTGAGTGCAAGCAGTCCATGTAAAGAATATATTTGCCATCAGCTTCATTTGCCCAAGTGCATGAGCTATTGCTCAAGGGACATGGGACTAGCAAAGCACAAACACGGGAAGACTGCACAATTCCTTCTCTGGCAACAGTCACTATGACCATTTTTTTGATGGCTGTAAAATTCTCTCCATTTGATCAATGAAATTTAGGGGATCTGTTATAGTTGTGGATAGCAATCTCTTATTTATATTAATAAATCACATTACAATTTAATGGATGTGCTTACAAGGAAGGAGCCAAGAAGAAAACATATTGCAACACCAGAAAGTTGTAGAATTGTAAAAGGCTAATTATTTTCCTCCAAGCATAAAACAGTTCTGAGCAGGACATAGGCAATGGATTAGCTCTTTCAGACAAGGACACTAAAAGGTATAGAAATTAATAGAATTCATTGTTAAAGGAATATGATTTCTTTTTTAAATTTGGAGATGTTTTCTGCAGGCAGATTCTGTGTATATGCCTGAGATCTCCAAATATAATCATGATTTTAAATACAAGTGAGTAGGCAAACTGTCAAAATATGCCTGTGACTTCAGCTCGAGACAAGTGGTATAGTACTAAAGACCTTTAAAACTATTTTTGATGAAGAGATATTATCTCAGAAATTGCAGACTGATAGAAGGAAACAGCTCCTAAACCATAATTTTATTGCTGAAGATCTCAAGACCGAAACTACCAAGTGATTTAAGAGAACTTGAAAAGCCATTTTCACAGTGCAGTTTCACAGCAGATCCAGCAAATCTCAGCCCAGATTGCTGGAGTCCCACTCCTCTTCCTCTGTCCCCAACCAGATGTTTCCAGTCTCTCCTTTACGTGGCACCAGCAAGCACAGGGGGATTGACCTGGCTTAGCAAGTAGAATCAGGCAAAAATGAGCTGCTTTTTTCTGCCTGCTTCATTTTGAGACAGCTCACCATCATCAGAAAGTGCCAACAGGGCCACAGCAGCTCAAATATTCATCAGCTTCAGCCAGACACTGAATTGTGACAGCATTTTTTTTTGCTGTGATGTATTATAGAAAGAACGTTGCAATTAAAGCTTTTAAAGAACTACCTACGTAAGACTTGTAAATAGAAAATACTTTATGGCAAGTGTTTTAACACACAGCTGCCTAGAAAGCCTATTTTAGAAAAGGAGGCCTCATGAGCTATCTAAAAGCCACCTTTGAAAAGGATGTTCAGAAGTCAACATTTACTGAGGTAATGCAATGGGTGATGCCTTAGCCAAGGGACAGAGACCTGTATAGGCCTTAAAATTATGACAAGAAGAAGCAAACGCTCATGCTTTTTGACTTAAAAAACTAAAGAGCTCATGAAGTGGGGTGTATTGGACTGCAAAAGTGAAGGAGCAAGATGAAGCCAGATAGAAAGAAGGGGTGTTTCCAAGAACATTGTGAGGATGGTTCACTATGTATCTAAAGAACAACCAATTCAGTTGAGGGAGCCTCCATGCAGACTGGTGTTAGTAAAGGTACTCCAGCGTGCTACATTTACCATTGTAAAAGCTGCTGATTTAATTTTTCATGCATCACATAGATTACACATTTTAAAATTATACACTAACGTACCTATTTTTAAATCAATAACGTCAGAGTAATCAAGACAGGCTTAGTGAATTATATGTGGTCTGTGTTTTGAGACAGATGGATGTCATTCTAAGAGATTGTTTCATAAATCATAGCAATCACTGTAACCCAGGCAACCGCTGCAATTCAGCTCTACACTTTTTTAGAGACCCAAGTACTCAGTAGTTGGGTTAATCACAAATTATGAGGTTCTTGATAAAGATTCTCTCAATTCCAGCACTTCCATAAAGAAAGTCATCAAATTATCTCAATAAATCTTTTTTCTTTTCTTCATTGGAAACACATGGATAGCCAGTAAATGCAGAGACCCTTGATACAAAGGGGTTGCAGGAGGAGGAAATGGCCTCCCAACATGTACAAGGTAGATCAATTGTTCCCCATCTCCACTGAAAACAGAATAAAAATTAATCAGCTGATCAACTGATGACAACAAAAGAGATGGAGTTGAGGAAGCAGCAGAAGATGCCAGCTCATTTTGGATCTTTCTCATGGGAGCTAGCGAAGCACAGATTAAATAAGCGTCAGTGACACTGATCCTGCTCTTGGCAAAAAGAGGGGCCAGGTGACCTCTCAAGGTTCCTCCAGTCCTACAGATCTATGCTATCAGGCAGGCAGTGGAGAGCAGGAGGACGTGGTGTTACTCAGGGCCCACCTAGACCAGAGAAACTTTAAAAATATGATGTTCTCCTTGATCCTCATGCTCAACAATAATCCTTTAAATTTTCTAATGAGCTTTTTCCTCCCAGATGTTAATACTTACAGTTCTTTGTCATTCTGATACAAATCAAATTGTTCTGGAAATCTCTCATTTGTCAATTCCCATAAATAAGTATCTCTTATAACCTTCAAATATCACAGTTTGTGTCCTGTAGAATTTGCATTCCTACTAAGATCAAAAAGCTGAGAAAAAGCAACAAATACTCATGGATAAAGCAGTGAAAATGCAAATGCTACAAAAGTCTGTCTATATTTTCCCAGAACTCATACTTCCCTGCTTCAGAGTTAGTAAATGGTCAGGAAGAACATTCATAAACAAGGAAATAACACGCTCAAAGGTCATCAAAATCTCTTGCAAGATTAGACAGCAAAATCCATCTAATAAGATTGGAAGTAAGCACATTTGACCTTGGTTGAAACCTTTCCAACAAAAACATTAAGAAATATTATCAGTATACCTTTCAGTAGAACTTCCCCCCATGTGAATGAATATATCTTTTCTCATAGAAATCACTAACATCTATCCATAGTTGCATGTCTGGCAGGAAACTGGCAACTCATTCCTGCCAAATGTATAATGCAATGCGTTCAGAAATCAGCTTGTTTGGAGAAAGTTCATATTAATAAATATTAATAATAAATAAATATTAGCCATTTTGGCCAACTTGTACATCTTTCAAGCCATATTCTGAAAGAGTCACTAATGATATGCTGTTAAAATGGACATTTCTCTTGTCTTACTAAAGCACAGCTTGAAGTGGCCACTTCCTCACCAACTACATCATGCTACAGAACAAAGAGAAATCGTTATTAATGAAAGTATTATTGGCAACCAGAATATGTCTTTTTCAGAGATGTAGAACATCTCTCAGATGTGGGGTTTTTTATAAAATTATGTCTTCCAAAAATCTGTGTCTTTAACCTGTACTGATCATTATTCAGACTTGCTCCCCGATTGTTTTTGTACATATCCTCAAATTCTATTAGCTTTGTCAGATATTAAGTGTTGTTTTGCCTTCTTGATTACAGCTGATGAAACTCACCAGTCCTAGCTAACTTTCACTTAAATATCTTATACAGGTATACACATGTCCCTGTGGCATGCATCTCTAGTTCTGTTACTCAAGGTTATCCCATTCACTTTGATGTATTCCCATGCACAGTTTCTCAGTTCTGGATGGAAACAGCAGGAGAGTTTGTTTTATCTATATCCAAAATTTAGGATTATCCAGATTCGCAGAATCTTTGAGGGAAAGCATCCACCTGCTAGCAAGACAGCTCAAATGCAAGGAAACACAAGTGAGTCACCATGTTCAGATCTATCACTACAACATGGATTTTGGGCTTCTGTTTAATGTTCTATTTACCTGAGCCTTCAATTCTAGATTCAAATAGTCAGCAGTCACTCTATTCACTGCAAGGCCTTATTCTGCCATCAGATCAGATAAAGAATGTGTGTCTCTGTCAAACATTTCAAAGTTCACTCAGGACATGTGGGCACTATGCCCACCAGTCTAGCTCATGCTTGTACTGGATTCCAGTTGGATTGGATCCAAAACTGACTGAATAGTGAAAGTTCAGATAACGGCGAGCCCAAAAGTCTTCTGTCCTCAACTTTCCCTTTCTCAAAACTGTTGCTGAAGCCACAATTTTTTTTGCACATGGCTGTGTGCCACAGGAGGAAAACGAACTCAATGGGTCTTAGGGAGTCTTTACATAGAATAAATGTTTCTGGTTTTTCCTCATTTTGCAAGAGTGCTTGAGATGTTCAGATGAAACAAACTCTTTCATAACTTGAAAATTTCCAGGGTAAGCTACCAAAAATAGCTTTTTGACTTTACTGGCTGCTTTAACTGCAGATAGTATATCCCACATTACTTGTCTGGCTTATAATTCTGTCCACCACAGCACAGAGGAATGGAGAGATCCCAGCTGTAGGAAGGACTGGGGAGAGCCGACATTGGTATAGAACAAACAAAACAATTTCCTGCAGCTAAACCCTCCACCTTCTGACTCGTAAATGTCATATATTGCTTAGAAATATATCCAGTCTTGAAGGCAGGCACATAATATCTGCATCCTCTTTGAAGCTACTATTTCACACATGACTGATTCTGCTCTTTTAAGCATATTCAGTTTAGAGTTGTTCTTATCATTATCTCTTTTCATATCCAGCACCATGCAGAATTCACTAAAGCCACTGTCTAGTGACTTTCAAGCCACACACTGTCATGATCACTAGAGTGGAATAGGTGCCTCCTTTCTCATCTGACATGTTTTACATTTGATTTCAGTTCCTGAACAGGCAGAGAGGGCAGTGTGTTAGCTAATCTGAGCTAAGTTTTGCTTTGGCCAATGCAGTCAGGAGATTAGTTTCCAGTAGGCAGGAGGAATTTCAGAGAGACTGTTCACTTGAACAAAGCACAGATTTCAGCTAGATGTGCGCAAAAGAAAGGGGGCTTGTAATAATCAAGATGCTCATAATAAGAAGCAAGAAATACAAAGCCAAGAGAAAGAAAAGCACGACAAGGTATTTAGATATCTATATATTCTAAACAGCGAGATGTGTAAGAAACGTGGTAAGCTGGCTGTGGAGGAGCAGTCATAGAGACACCAGAAACAAGCATCTCACTTGACATACTGAGTTAACTTGTCACAGCTTGTAAAAAGCTAAGTTATTTTCCCTCTGACTTTTTCAGGCAGAAGTCCACTAGTGCTTATTGGCAAGTAAGGCCTCTAATGTCAAAATACTGGGTTTATGGTTTGCTGAAGCAAGGTATGACGGTTCCCCATAAAACCAATCTGTGAAGTAGCAGGTACAATGAATTCAGAGCATATCTGCAAACAACAGGCAATTCAGTTAGGTCTGGAAAAGGAAAAAAGTTTTGTCTCTTGCTACTGCAGGAAAACTACAAGCAAAGTTAAGCTGAATCACAGCACAAGCCCACTGCAAGAAAACATGACCTGCTTATACAGAGACTTTCATTTGCACAAGTTTTGATTCCAAAGAACATTTTCTTAAATAAATACTTGAAACTGTGGAAGAGTGACTGCTGGCAATAGGAATGCATACTTTGCCATTCACATCTCTGAAGAAGTGTTTCTGCAAAGATGTCTTTGGCCCCACATGAGAGATGCTGTGGCTCTTGTGATTATCCCTCCGTGATCTTTCTTCTTGTTTGGATGAAGATGCTGTCTCTCGCAGAATAGCTTCTGCAACCTAATGGAGAATTTGTTATAAATATATAATTTAAGTTCAAGTCACAGCTAGTAGGATTAAACAAGCCATCTGGTTTTCTGTTGTAATAAAATGATGATATTTAAACACAGTGAATGAAATTCCACATTTTGGTTCTGCTAGGGACTGAAACGCCCTGGTATCAGACACAACAATCTTTGTATATGGCATCCTAGCATCTTTATATGCAGCATCCTAATATTACTCTCACACAACAAAAATCTTAAGTGGCTTGAGCAGTAGTTCTACACCACCAAATGGTCCAAAGCAGTAGAAATAATACAGAAATCTGGCCTACAACAGAAATCAATTAGCTTTTTCTTATCCTTGCTTTTATTGGAATTTTTTCATTCTGTACATGTGACTCTAATCTTTTTTTCTGACCTTCGCAATCTATAAAAGGATGAGTCATATGAACAGGTAGGTTTGGAAAAATTAAAAATAAAGTGAAATGTAACTTGAAATGACATTTTCAATGGAACTTAATAGTGTTGGGTTAAAAATCTCATTAACAAGTACATTAAAATCAAATAAAAAGAGACACCAAAACTTCTTCACTCCATAAAGCAAAGGACAGGTTAATTGGTCATTCTAACATCTTTTAAAGATACATTACTAGAAATTAGATTTGCAAATTAGGGAAATACGTAGGAGTAAATGGCTCAATTTTATTTTCTCCTAGGTTAAGCAACTCTGTGGAAGAGTAGGATTCATCTCACCAGACTGCACCATCTAGAAGATAATTATCTGTTCTAGTCGTCTTGACACACATAGGATGGAATTGATCCCTCTATAAAGACACATATTTTTCTCCCTTGAATACATAGGGAGATTAAATGACCCACTCAAACCAAACTTATGTCTTTTGAATTCTAGTTGGAACTGTTTAATTTCACCAAGACTTGCTGTCTCCTATGTAAGAAGTGGGCAACAGCATTCTTGTCCCTTCCTTTAACTCCATTAAAGGAAGTTATATAGTAAGGTAGCAAGTAACCCTGCAAGTGTATTAAACAAATGGGATACTGAATGAGAAAGGGCAATAGAGTCTGTTAACCTATAATTAAACCTATTTGATTTCAGGAGATCACCAGAGGCATTTACACTAGCCAGCTATATTTTCCTCCCTGATTGTCTTTCCTGCTCCACCCCATTGTAACTCCTGTTCAGGAGTCCAACTGGTGCCTTTGTAAGGCAGGCCACTGGCAGTGTTTTCTTCCCAGAAAGTTCACAGCACAAAATAAGAACTGAAATGAGATTTAATAAAAGGTCCCACTATATCTATTGCCAGAAACCAGCCTGCATCTGGCTGAACAGCTGTTTTATTGAAAAGGTTAATGGCATTATATACATAAATACTAAAATAAATTTCAGGAGGCTTTAGTTGTCTAATTTAGGCACTAAATGTAAATTAGTTATTTAGACTCTCTCCCTAGTTAGTGGAGGGAGATATCTGCCCTGATATAAGTGTCTAAGATAGGTTGGCTGAGTTACCTGTAGAGGTACACACCTCATGGATAACTAAGGCTAAGTGGAAGAGGACCACACAAAAAGTGTATTTTAACATGGCTTACTACAGAGATGATTTCCCCCCCTTCAGGCTAAACATGGCAGAAATGGAGGAAGAGTATTCACACATGCCAGCTCCAAAGAAAAACTACACTTGAATTTTTCAGACAGTATTAAACAGATAATATCTTCCAGTACCAGGGTCGCTGATTTTCTGTCCATGAAATTCACAGCTTCTGAGATTTTTTCTGCTTTCATTCTCTGACGTTCTGAAACTCTGAGCTCATCTTGAAGCTCCATGTTCTGCCTGGTCAGCATCTCAACCTGGTCCCTCAGCTTGCCATAGGCAGCATGCCAGCAGGACTCATTTCTTTTGAACTCCTCCTGCAGTCCCGCAATCTGCTGTTTTAATATCTACCAGTAGAAAAAAAGTGTGCCATGTCATTGCCTGCTCTGGACTAGGCATGCCCACCTTATACACCCAGAAAGAAACATGAAGTCTTTTGTTCTGCTTAAAGGTCTACAGTATAAAGGTCTTCAATATAAAGGTCTGCAATATAAAAAGAACACATTTGAAATTATTTCTTACTAAAAAAAAAAAACCAAACCACAAACAAACCACAAACTCTTATATTTAAAACAGAAGAAGAAAAAACAGAGAAGTCCTTGCTGTGTGAAGGAAAAGCAGGAAATGCAAACTAATCATGCAAACAAACCATTAAGTGTGGATGTTTGCAAAAAAAGGCAAGGATGCAAGGTATATTTTAATGGCAAAAATGTCAGTTCATCAGATCTTCTTGCAGTGACAAGGGCACGTGATTAATTAAATGGTCCTTACAAACAGCAGGGGATTGCAAAGACATAATTTTCAACTGAGTTCAGGAAAATGAAAGTAGAGAAATTTGGTGCATATTGGAGAGGAATTTTTCATATACATGCACCTCCATTATTTTTCCCTACTCCTTTCTCCTTCCCTCACCCATGCTGATGCTGACACTGAGTCCTCTTCCTTCAAAGCACTCATGCTGGATACTGCAAATGCAATGTTGGTGGAGTTAAGCTAGAAATGAGCAGTTTGCTCTGTAGTCAACCAATCGTCACGTGCAATCCTTTCCTACTTTCTCTTCACTTGTGGATCTGGCCTCTTGTGTCCTCATCACCATCCTTTCTTTGCTGTGAGCTGCCTGGTCAGAATTTCACACATCCTTTGGCCACTTTCAAGAAGAAGCAGACTTCTGAACTTGGGAATCACACAGATAAGTGTCTCAGAAAGTGTTTAGGAATTGTTTTCTGGAAAACTAACTTTTTGAGCCTGCACTCATTTTGTTATCAGGTGGAAACAAAAGATTGCAACAATTCTATCAAACTTCATCTCTAGGGCTAGACCTAGTCAGGAAACACAATTATTCCCTGACAGAAATTGTAACAATTTTTTTTAAATCCCAGGTGGAAATAAAGCTGATGTTTCAAAATACTGTGCAGAGAAGATATTAAAATTATTTTAATTCAAAATACTAAAATAACCTCAATGAAACAGTTAATAATTTCCTGTTGTATATATTACCTCTAGAGAAATATGGAACATGAGCAGAGAAAACATTCACTATGTGTATGGTACAAAAACATGTATTTCAAAAATGTACAAATGAAAAATAAAGACAGTATAGGAAGTTTGAACGCAGTACTATCTTGCCAGTTTCATTTGTTCTGAAACTTTTCTGGTCAAGAAATATATGTCAAATATATCAGTTTGGTTTAGACATTCTTTTGCAGCGGAACATTGTTGCAGACATTTCTGAGCATTACCATTGCCTACTCTTTTATCTTATAAAAATATAGCTTTTAGCTGCCCTTGTCTCCTTTATCACTGTCTCACATGTCTCAAAATTTTTTTCTTCTCTTTATCAGTGACTCTTTAGAAAATTACTTAAAGTTATATTATGTCTAACTATTTTCAATAGGGGTAATAGCCACAGATATTCAGAAATTACTTTATTACTAAGGAGGCTGAAATAGAGGATTCAAACAGATAGAATCCGCTAAAGGAACTTAGGAGAAACCACAGCATTCTCCTGGAGAAACTGACTGCTCATGGCTTGGACAGGCACACTCTTCGCTGGGTAAAAAACCAGCTGGATGGCCGGGCCCAAAGGGTTGTGGAGAATGGAGTTCAATCCAGTTGGCAGCCAGTCACAAGTGGTGTTGCCCAGGGCTCAGTACTGGTGCCGGTCTTGTTTAATATCTTTATTGATGATCTGGATGAGGGGATCGAGTGCTCCCTCAGCAAGTTTGCAGACAACGCCAAGTTAGGCGGGAGTGTTGATCTGCTCGAGGGTCGGAAGGCTCTGCAGAGGGATCTGGACAGGCTGGATCAATGGACCCAGGCCAATTGGATGAGGTTCAACAAGGCCAAGTGCCGGGTCCCACACTTGGGTCACAACAACCCCGTGCAACACTACAGGCTTGGGGATGAGTGGCTGGAGAGATGCCCCACAGAAAAGGACCTGGGGGTGTTGGTCGACAGCTGGCTGAAGATGAGCCAGCAGTGTGCCCAGGTGGCCAAGAAGGCCAAGGGCATCCTGGCCTGTATCAGAAACAGTGTGGCCAGCAGGACTAGGGAGGTGATCGTGCCCCTGTACTCGGCACTGCTGAGGCCGCACCTCGAATACTGTGTTCAGTTTTGAGCCCCTCACTACAAGAAGGACATTGAGGTGCTGGAGCGTGTCCAGAGAAGGGCGACGAAGCTGGTGAGGGGTCTGGAGCACAAGTCTTATGAGGAGCAGCTGAGGGAACTGGGGTTGTTGAGTCTGGAGAAGAGGAGGCTGAGGGGAGACCTCATCGCTCTCTACAACTACCTGAAAGGAGGTTGCAGAGAGGTGGGTGTTGGTCTCTTCTCCCAAGTGACAAGTGATAGGACAAGAGGAAATGGCCTCAAGTTGCACCAGGGGAGGTTTAGATTGGATATTGGGAAAAGCTTCTTCACTGAAAGGATTGTCAGACATTGGGACAGGCTGCCCAGGGAGGTGGTTGAGTCACCATCTCTGGAGGTATTTAAGAGACATGTGGATGAGGTGCTTAGGGACGTGGTTTAGTGGTGGACTTAGCAGTGTTAGGTTAACGGTTGGACTTGATGATCTTAAAGGTTTTTTTCAACCTAAATGATTCGATGATTCTAATAAATGACTCAGGGATGTTATTAGGCATGTTAGGTTGTTAAATACACAGCTAGATATCATCAAAATAACTCAAAGCCAAAGGTCTGGATAGCTTAAAGAAAAAACCCAATGAACTCCTAGCTTATGGATGAGAATAGAGAATGATAGCAAATAACTCTGTGCCACTGGCACAATGGCTCTTTATATCAAAAAGATGTAAAGCCCTCTATGACAGGAGTTGGAAATTTTTCAAGAGCCAGCTCTGATCTGGTAAAACCAGTACAAGGAAGTACAAGGAACATGGGAACTTCCCAACCTTCCTTACGAAATAGAAAGTGCAACCTATCTTTTTTCTTACATAAAGAACGTGGGATCTACATTTAAAACAAAAATCAAAGCAATGTCCTATTAACATGAAAAATCTTCACTGTACACACAACTATCCTCAAGAAGTAGCATGAATAATTGGCTATCTGTGTCAAATGGAAGGATTCAGGTACTACCATAAGATGCCTGCATGGAAGGATATTAACTGGTAAGAACTGCATATTTATTCTACAGAACACAGCTTACTTGTATTTCTTCTGATTTCACATTTTCTCCAGTGACTCTAGCTGTTCCTTTGAACTTGCTATGGGTAATTTTTTCTTTCTGCAGTGGGTGAATTTTGTCTCTATTGTTTTCCAAAGGGTGAGTCAGCCCCTGGCTCCTGATAGTCTTGAGCTGGTCCATTCGTGTTCTGTTCAGAAGGTAAACGAAGAGTATGAAGTTAGCATAAAGACTATAACAAAGGACTGCCTTTAGATGTACCTTCTTTGGGCATGATTTTTGGAGGCCTTGGCCATGTCCCATATATGCTGATACTGCTGGGAGTGGCAACAAGTTATCAGCACTTGTCAAAATTGAGATCCTTCTTCACTGGAAACACTCATGCATGCGTTCAGCTTCAGAGTTTATTCTATTGAGCAAATGGAACAATTCTCATGGAAATTTTCTGACAATGCAATGACCATGAACTTAGAGGCTTTTAAACACATTTTCTGTTCAGAGACATAGATAGCTAAATTAGGGCAGACCTGCAGAAGACACAGCTTATTCCCTGGCGTTGCATATATGAAGCACTTCATCATGCAAGGCTGGGGACTGAGCTGTATTTCCAGCAGCCCAGTCATTCCTACAAATGAGAACAGCCTTGGCCTGAATGAAAGGGGATAAAGTACTTTACTTCCCATAAGTAAATATACTCCAAGAGTTAAATGTAGGAGCTCAGCACCCAGAAGAGATTTTTCCTTTTAACTCAATGTCTCAAGGCATGAGTGGTCTGGAAGTGCACTTAAAATCTCAGAAAGAGGGGAAGAGTAAAAATCTTTACATATCCTCAAATGGAGTATACTTGTATGATTATGATCCAGCTGCTTAGTTAATTTTTAATACGATATTAAATTATTTGTTAGCTTCCTGCTTCAGCTCACTTCATGACCTACAGCCACCATCTGGTCATCACTATTACTCAAAAATCAACAAGAGCTACAGGAGGCAGCCATGACCTCATGTTTTCCTCCCAGTAATGGAGTTTAGCACTTCAGTAGCAAAATATGAAAGTTCTCTAAGAGATAAACAAACTCCCCATATCCTGCTACTCTTTACAATTCATTACCTAATTTTTATTTTTTGGTTGTTTTCTATCCTAAATAAGCCTATCTAAAGTTCTGGTTAAAGACATGCTAAAAAAAGTCTCATCAATAGCCAAGAGAAGTATTAATTCTCCTCACATTAATACAGTTAAATTAGCAAATAGAGCCCCTGAGTGATTATTTCCAGCCTACCACTGCTCCATATCCAGACCAGTTGCCCTGAAATACAATATACTAGAACAAAAGCGAGATGCAAGAGCTATATATAACATCTTCCACTGAAGACTGAACAGTACTGTCTTAAATTTCTTGCACCCTTGTGTTGGTTTTAGCTGAGGTAAAGTTAATTTTCTTCATAGTAGCTAGTATGGGGCTACATTTTGGATTTGTGCTGGAAACAATGTTGATAATACAGGGATGTTTTCAATATTGCTGAGCAGTGCTTACACAGAGTCAAGGCCTTTTCTGCTTCTCACACCACCCCACCAGCGAGTAGGCTGGGGGTACACAAGAAGTTGGGAGGGGACACAGCCGGGACAGCTGACCCCAACTGACCAAAGGGATATTCCATACCATATGACGTCATGCTCAGCATATAAAGCTGGGAGAAGGAGAAGGAAGGGGGGGACGTTTGGAGTTATGGCGTTTGTCTTCCCAACTAACTGTTAATGCGTGATGGAGCCCTGCTTTCCTGGAGATGGCTGAACACCTGCCTGCCCATGGGAAGTAGTGAATGAATTCCTTATTGTGCTTTGCTTGCACGTGCGGCTTTTGCTTTACCTATTAAACTGTCTTTATCTCAACCCATGAGTTTTCTCACTTTTATTCTTCCAATTCTCTCCCCCATCCCACGAGTGAGATGTGAGCGAGCAGCCTTGTGGTGCTTAGTTACTGGCTGGGGTTAAACCACAACCCTGTAAAATAAAATCCAGGTAGCTCTTCCTTCCAGCAGCTCAGCTGTTATCAACCTCTTCAGAATTGCACAAGAGTTACATCTGTACAAATAAACTAATCAGAGCTGGAGCATGAACCCAAGCGTGCAATTGCCCAGAGTGCCATATTGCTAGTATGACCTCTGGTCTTGGCATCAGCCATCCAGCACTGTACTAGGCAATGCTGGGCAAGGTTTGGAGGTTAGCACAGGCCAGGGATCATGTCCATCAGACAACTTGGATGCAGCCACCCTAGTCTGCAGGGTAAGACAGGTTAGTCATATGGAGGTGTTATGCTGTTCCTCTTTGCTTCAAGGCTAGAAAACAGACCCTGGGCTGAGGAAATGTAATAACCAAGGATGCCAGGAGCACACACAATACTTCTTTGGAGCCTCAGACAATCAGTTCATACCCTAGCTATAAGTTGCAAATGGGAGCTAGGTGCAGCTCACAGATATAAAATATAGAAAAAAAGGCTAAGTACTTTGTGCTAACTCAAATTCTTGCATGAGTCCCAGGCATACCTCTGCATGAGGCACATTGCAGCAGGATGGCTGTGAGGCAAAAACATACATGAAGCAAAGGTCTTTTTCCAAGAAAAAGCCTTTTAGCGAAATGCAGATGAGAAAAAACCCCCAAAACTGCTGGCTACTGCTGTTGGTCCAGAAAGACTGCAGATTCAATACTCCAAGGAAATTATGTATTAAAAATGGCAAACAAGTTGTCCTTGTTGAAGGAAGAAGGAAATGACCATCATTAAGTCCCCTGGTGTCAAAAGTAACTACCTCAGTGCTGCAAGGGTGGAGCCACAGGCTGGTGCCTTGAGCACTCTCCAGGCTCTGTTAGGCACCAGGTACACACAACACACTACATCCCAACTGTTTTCACCCTCTTGCCTACATTATTTGTGCCTGCAAAGGTCTAAAACCAAAGTGCTTGGAAACAAAAGAATGGGTAGGCTGGGCAGGTCCAGGCATGGTGTTCTGCTCTCAAAAGGTTTTTTTGTCATTGCTTCCAGGGAGCACAAGTTGTCAGCATGGCCCAAGTGAAATACTATCAGTGTAGTGGCCATCCTGTGTTCCTAATAGGCTTACTGGTTTAAAAATACAAATCAGATTCTCAGATTGCATAAATCAGCACAGGGCCAATGCAGTCAAGGAAGAGAAGCTGCCTTTCATAATTAGTTTTAGCTCATAAATTACAAAAAGTGAGTGAAAAGATGCACACATTGTACTAGGCAGGTACTTTTGGATAAACATATGTGTGAAAATGCTAGGGGCTACTATGGCTAATGATATGAATAAATCCACAGAAAACTCTCTTAAAAACCTGCACTATTATGAAAAAATCAAAACCATGTCATCTGTGAGGCAGCACTGTCAGCAGGCAGAGAATGCAGTGCTGGCAGAGAGTGTGCTGCAGTAGTTCTGCACTAATACATCCCTCCACAGCCAAAATTTACACCAGTAAAAGTAAAAGCAGCACCTAATTTCATTAGTAGTTTTATGAACTGCCAAATCCCACAAATATTCACCTCTGGAACACCTATCACAGTCAGCTGGCAATCATCTTCCAATATGTTTGCAAGATCACAAACAAGAAGGATCTTTAATGAAATAATTTATTTTTAAGACATTTAAAGTATTTTGCTAAAAGACAGCTATAGGAGGAAATCATACAAACTGGTAAATGTAATTCAGAAATATCCTTTGGCACTAATCCCACGGTCTTTGAAATCAAAAGGAATGAACAACCAGATATGAAAAATAAATTCTTAGTTTGCATTATATTTTAAAAATCAAAAAAAAAAAATTATGCTTATTTGGCACCTGTTAAGAACTAGGCTTGAAATGTAAAAAGGAAAAGAATCTCTCTTGTGTTTACAGTAGATGGTACCTAGTAATTTCTAACAGATTTCATCACATTAAAAAATATATATTTGATTTGATTGTAAGCATGCTAAATTTTCATTAGCATTTCATTATGCAATTTTCATCGCATAACCTGTAATTAGTTACACTTGTGATGGCACTTCCGTTCCAAACCCCACAGTTTCAAAACTAATTTCTTGCAGGGATTTTGTGGTAGGGAATTACTTCACTTCTATGAAGAAGTAAAACAAAACAAAATCAAAACAATTTTCAGCATTTAATAATTACAAATTACAAAAGCAACTCTCTTGAATTTGCAAGTTCTTCATCTATATGGTACCAAATGCATCCTCAGTCTAGTCTGAAGATAGGTATTTCTGAAATAACAATGCTGTTGGCATTGACATATGCTATGCACTTTTTGTTAACTTTGGAAACATGGGCTACCCTGAAGTGAACGTGATATAAGAAGTTTATCTTTTACTCCATCAGAGGCCTGATCCCATAACATAAATTATCCTGAGTTGTTACTGATTTCAGTGTAATCTGAAGATGTTCAGCAACTTATAAAAAGTATTTGGCATTACTCAGCTTTAAGACTCAAATGGCACCAGTGTTTTCAGAGTTGGTCCCCTTCAGTTAGGCACTTTACTTTTTATCTAGGCAGCTAAATAAGTGTTTCAGTTCTGAAACAATATAGATGCAGTTGAAAAGAGGCTAGCTAATAAGTATGAATTTAGCAGCCTGATTTTAAGGATCCTAAAGGAAATATTGCTCTTACTGCACACACAAATCAATTTCTGGTTTATACAGATTTACCTGTGAAAATGCCTTGCTTTCTCCTGTTCTTCTTTCACCCCAGTCAGTGTAGGGGTTCCTCCGTGATATACACCACTCTCTAATCCTCTGGTAAAGATGTTCTGTGTTTCTTCTATAAAGACATCTATGTTAGTACACAGAACTTTGTGAATATTTATGAACCCTCTCTATATATTTAAAACCACAGACTGCATAAGCGCGCTAAGCTTTATTGCTTAATCTATCAAACAGAATTAACGTATCTTTGCCTAATGATGCAAGTATCCTGTTCCCAGCATAGTTCTTAGTAGTGCAATCCAAGCCCTACAAATCACAATGAGTGAAGACGAATTTGGGGATATATCAGTGTTAGTAGCTGAATTCCTTTTCAGGAATGTGAATGCCACATGATAGTTCAACCTTACTTTGAAAGTAACTTTCAAAGAGGCCTCAGGAACCCTTTTTAACAACAGTCTGACATGGAGTAGAGTATGCTTAGCAAGTTGCAACAGAGCAATTGAGAGCCATCAGAAGTGAGTATTTCTGCCCTGGCAATCACTGCAGGTAGGACAACTGATTTTGACTGATCCTACACAAAGGGAGGGCCAATGGGTTTGGGATGAAGAGTCAATGTGGGGAAAGTCCTTCAGGGGAAAATAAGAGAGAAGAAAAGTCAAGAACCAGTTTAATAAAAAGGACTAAATCCTGCTCAAGCAGGATACCATTTCATTGCCAGAAGTAAGATCACTGGGCCAAAAACCTAGAAAGATAGGTTGTCCAAAGAACTGGGGCCGCATTCAGGACAAACTGAGTGAAGATGTTCTTAGGAAATCATCATTTTCCACTGATGTGAGGCTCTCTGTGTCTTAGGAACAAAACACGCAAATTTGAGAAATTATTTTCCCCACCTTTTTTAAAGTCACGCTATCTCTGAGGAGGGTAAATAGAAAATGTGAAATTCTCACTGTCAGGGGGTCAGTGGGAGGAACATAGCTTAGGAGCTACAGGGAACTCTAGCACTGACTCCAGGGATTCACTGAACCTCTCACCCGTCTCATGGGGTCAAAAGTCTGCACCTGCAAGTGCACCTTAAGAAACAGACTTAGGAAAAATGGCTAGTGATGATGGAGAGCCAAGCATAACAAGGGGCTTGCAGATATATGTTTCCCCTCTTCTCTTTTTTTTCCGGTTTAGGACTGAGAAATACTGACAGAGGTGGGCATATACCTAGGGAGCACAGGCAGAATGAGTCATAAATCCAAGAGAAATTTTTTCCCCATATGGAAAATAAATCTAAATAAAAACTCAGGTAATTCTTACGTCATGTGTCTGTAAACTTTTTTTTCTGTGGTTCCTCCACTGCAGGGGTTTCTTTAATCTTGAAAGCAAGAATCTTACCAGGCACTGTTGAGGATGGCAGCTGTAGGCTTTTAACATCCCTGGCCCTGTTCTCATTCTTTGATTCAGGCTCACACTCTCTCCTTTTCGATCTTGTGAGATGAAATAGGGGCTGCTGAAGAGAAGAGCAAGCCTTGCTCCCTTTCAGCCTGACAGCCCCAGTACTGGAATCACTGCTGCTTGTGCTGCAGGAGAGACCTTGTTGTCTTGAGATCACTTGAGTATCTTGTTTCCTTGGGGGTGATCTGCTGTACTTTGTAACAGACATTTTTTCAGTTCCACTGGGGTCATCACTAGCATAATCATCATCCGAGAGATCCAAATGTCTGTCAGTGTGATCTACTCCCTGAGGCCCATGCTGAGAGGGATACTGAACATGGTGAGATTTGGGTTCATCATCACTGTTGGAAGATAAGCAGCTTGACTCACAGGACAAAGATGCAACATGCCATGTCGAGGTAGCTGTCCCCTTCCTTTGCCACTCCTGCTTCAAGGCTGAGGATGAACTTCCCTTCTCCACAGTATCAGGTGAGCTATGTGTAATTTTCACTATCTTATCATTGACCATCTTAAAACCAGTACGGATTTGTCTTTTGCTTTCTGAGCTCTGGCTCCCTGAAACAAGTTCCTGTGGGTGTACCTGAACCCACTTCTGACCCTGTGTGAATGTGGGCCCTGCACTGCACTCTGCCTCCTTGGTGCAATCTGTTTCTAAATCCTGAAGTGGAGAATGCTTTTGCAGGACTTCCAAGGGGGTTTTTGCTCCCTCTGTGAGATGACCCTTCAGAGGCTGATCCATCCTACCTAGGTCTTTTTGCAGGGTGCCCTCCACAGGTCTCCCATCAGTTCTGCCTGCTTGCCCTAGAGAATCCATATAATGAGTTTCCCTTTCCTCACCTATTTGTAGTTTCATTTCTGTTACTGTTTCAGGACATGGTTGCAGGATTTCAGGCTGCCTTCTCTGCGGTGAGTCAACAGGATTTTCCTTTGCATCTTCATTTCTCCCAATCACTTCTTTCTCTTCTGCACTTTGCTCAACTACTTTTGCTTCACAGTCAGTCTGAGCCTTTATCTCCCACTCAACTAAAGCACAGTCTGCTTTTTTTTTATGTCCATCCATCTGCATGGAGCTACTGACCTGCAGATTTAACTGAGAGCATTCCCCTGGCTGCAGTATGCCTGCATCCACTTGGCCAGGCTGGGAGAAATGACCCCAGCAGTCCAAACCAGCTCTTCTGGAATGTTTGCTGTCTTCTTTAAGAGGCTTCTGTTTATTTCTTTTGAGCCTTGACATACCTTCTTTTCGTTTCAGAAAAGCCTTCCGAGGTGTTACTTTTTCCTTGCTCTGAAAAAACCACCAAAAATCCTGACAATCACAGTCTGAGAATCATTCTCCAGAAAGGAAGATATTTATAATAATTGAAAAAACTGAGACACCAGAAGTCTTAAAGACACTGGCTATGCATAACTGAGTACATAAGTAAAAGCCCTGAGACTACAGGGAAGGTACAAAAACTTTTAGAAGCAGTCGCTACATGATGCCTCCATTAACTCATTAGTAGAGTCAGATGGTTAAGAGGGTTTATATGACAGAAGATGAGAAAAGTTCTGTTTTTCTTTGTTTTTAAAGGAAATTTGAGTGTTATTTACAATGTGACATAGAAATATATAAATGCATCAGTTTGATATGTTATTTTGCCAGGGAGACATAGAAAAAATTCCTGAGTAATGAAATGTGCATCTTCAAAGTCAACAAACTTAACAAAATGCTGAGTCTGACACCTAGAGGTGTCAGACAAAAACTCATCTGAAACTGCACATAAGGCAAAAAGCAGAACAGTAGTACTGTACTTGGCCCTTGTACGAAAACTGTATTTGGAAATGCCCCCATTCTTGCATTAGTGGCACATGAGAGACTGCATGGACCATTTATTATGAAATAAACTAACAGAATCAACTTTGAGGTCTAATTTAGCTAAGTGTGTTGAGACTCGGGCACAAACTATGACCCAGAAAGTATGTGGAAAGAGAAGAATCCAGTGGGAAGCAGTGAGGAACATGACTGACTGAGTAATACAGGTTTTTTATTTTTGGGAAAAATCTTCCAATATCACATAAAAGAACAGTGGAAAAATGTGCTGCCATGCAATGAGCCGAAACAGACCCCACACAATACCAAAGTCCATGAGAACTTGTCAAAAACAAAGGGAAGGCACCAATGGCAAAGTACCTGCTGCTCCTTCTGCTGTTTTTCTCTGAGATGATTTTCTACTTTAAGTTGTTCTTCAACAAATTCTTCAGAAGTCTTCTGTCTTATACCAATTACTGGTGTGATTGACCTAGGCAAAGAACAAGAAGGTACTTATTTGTAAGGTTCTTCAGTTAGTTTTCTTTCGATAATTCTCATGGAACTGATGTTGAGTTTAGAACTGAAAAGTTCTCTGCAATTTTTTTTAAAATGTGAAGCATGTTAGTAAAAAGCCCACTATTATGTGACATCTAAGTCTCACTTTAAAACATGCTGTCTAGATAGACTAAACATTAATTATGCTTTTAGCAAGTAACATTTATTGGCTGGTATCAGTCTCTCCTTAAAAATAGAAAATAGTCAAAAGGAAAAATATTTCAGGCATTTTCTCCAGACTAGAGCTGGTTACAGTCACAAAGAACTCACTATCTCTCTGACAGAGTGGTTTGAATTAGCTGGTGAAGAGTGATAAAGGAGAAAAATAATGTCTGTAATGTTGTGGACGGACAAATTGAATGCTGACTCAAAATGAAACACAATGCAGCATACATGAACATGTCTTATTTCATCGGAAATGTGCTTAGAGCCTTAATTTAGTTACTTACTAATAATTTCTACTGAATCTTAAAAAATCCTGGGTTTAATAGAGGTACTGGTTATGCATCGCATTACTGTTCTTTCTATAACCCACCTCCACCTAACACCACTGTACCAGTTAATCTTTTCATTTGTTAGTCTGGCTCTCACTGTTACCATGCATCATGGTCTAATAGGATTAGATTTGTAGAGCAAAACTGTTGTAGCTGAGATCTCAACATTAGGCAATACGCATTTCAGGGAAGTTTACTTCAAACCAACTATAGCCTGGTCCCATATAGAAAATGTTACAAAGAGCTGGAGTACATTCTGTGCTTTAGTTTCATCCAGTTCATGCTAAGACCACAATGTGAACCAAAGCACAACAAGTGGGGGTGACTGGGAGACAGACTTCAGAATCTCACTGCTGATTCAAAAAGGCATATATGGACAGGCCCACTTGCCCAGAGGTGTTTATGGTCCTGCCACCTCTTCCCAGCCTTCTGCTCTGAAGGTCCCTGTCTTCCTTCTCTGCCCAACTCCCACATGGTTAATGCACCAAAACACACTCATGACAATTACTCTCAATCTGTACTTGCCTAGAAGTTTGCTGCTTCTCTTTTATACTTGATGGAAGGCTCGGTGTGCCGAAAAGCTGCAACTTCTATCTGCATCAGCTGAGGAAAGGTAACAAGTCTACGAGCATTTCTTCCATCACTAATACCAACCTACCCATTCTTGCCTAGCCATGAGCATCCCCTCAGTATGCTGGTACAACTCCTTTTGCAATGCAGTGATGAACCAGATCAGAGAACTGATCCAAGTTAAAAGTTACATTTCTCCTCTCTCCGGATAATTTTAACAAGGATTACTTCGCTGACCTGTTCACTACATAGGCACATAAAAATAGCTGAAGAGGCAGATCAAGGACAAGACTGAATGAGCTACTCAGACTGATGCTGCCATCACAAACTGATGGCCACTGCAGAAGAAATGAGGGCATAACAAAAGATGTTACCTCTCCCTGCCAACTTTCGTCTTACTTCTATCCTTTGAAGATCATAGTTGCAAAACCAGTTAATTTAAATTGGCTAAACCAGCATCCTATTATGTAGAAGTAGATCAACTGCCAGTCCCTAGACCTGTCCAATCTCTGCCCATGCATACCTACCACTCTCAAGCAAAGGAAAGAGCCTTTGTGTTGCAAATATAACACATACAGTATGTGTACAATCAAGGAAAATATGCTTTTGTTGCTTGACTGACTGATTAAGATCATTTCTCACCTGTCTTCTATGTTTCCAGTCTTCATCTTCCACTCTATGCCAAAGGGAGATGGAGGAATCTCCTCCTTTACTTGTTCTCTTTGTTCTTCTTTGACAGCAGAAAAAGTTTCAGGGAAACTCCTTTCTTTGAATTGACTGTTATCTAAGCAGCAGGAAAAAGGTCAATGAAAACAAAGCCTTTATAGAATGAATAAATGAAAAATAAACATCGTAAAATAAATTAGAAGTGTTTGTGTTTTCAATAAGATAGGCAAGATTTTGATTTTCGAAAACACTTTATGGAATACAATTTAATTAAGTAGGTGGAAAGATGCAACCCATGAAAAAAAGAGGTTTCTGATCCTCAAGTCTAGTTGCTGGAAATAAGGAAAGGGAAAATGGTATGATTTGTACTCTTGCCTCTAGAAATTCGTAATGCTTGGTTAATGTGTTCACTGCAAAACATTGCAGTGGAGACACTTTGCTAGACAGTACTGAACTACTAATGTGTGTGTAATTATGTGACCTGCAAGCCAGCTCATTAAACAGTTTAACAAGCAGTATTTGTACAAGAGACTTTCTAACTGGGCGTTTTCTTTTCTATTTTACAAAAGTGCAAATTTGTACATCTTCCTATTGAAGCTTACTGGCTATGTTCACTACAACAAGAAGGCTCCCACTTCAATTAATCTTTTTTCTACGTGTCAGCTAATGGAGACAAGTTAGGCTTGTCAACTGGAGCAAAAAGCCTTTACTGGCTTATTCATACTACATACTGTTGCTGTAGGCAGGAACTATATCGCTCACTTCGTCACATTAATGCACCCAGTGCTACTGAAGTCCTTTGCAACGTACTGAAAGGACTTTCTGGTCCAACAACAAGAATAAAAAAGCTTTACATCCTGTCTCACAGCATCACACACAGGTCTTGCTATAAAAGTTGAAAGGAATTCAGGATTCAGGTCTGATTTACATCCTCTTCCCCTTTAAGCGGTTTCATTCCCACTTGTTTTTGTTCTCATTCCCCCCATTTTGAAATCAACTTTTGATTTCTTGCAAATCACTTTCTTCTTCCTCACCCTTTGGTATCTTCCCACAGAAGACAAGCCTGGCAAAGTGTAGCAAAGAGAAGACGCCAAGTAGCAGCTTACATTGGTTTTCCTCCAGACGATGAGGCTCCATATCGATGTGAGAAACACCAAGATTGCTGACGAAGAGCAAGCCCTCTTAGTTAAAGAAACACCTTCTCTTGCCTTTGGAAGCTATATCCACTTCCTACTTTTTATGCTTCTCCCCCTAAATATAACATACTCCCTACTTCATATAACTTAGATTTTCCTATTTAATGCTCTATTTATATCTACAAGGCCCAATTTCTCTGTCAGTATGAGAGGCAGGATGATTGTCATTCAAAAAGTAAAAAAAAATCAAGTTTAAAATACTTTAAAAGCTTTTATAACAAGCCACCATAAGAATAAAGTACCTTCCCCTGACCTGCAATAAAATCAGTAACAATCACTAGCAATGGCAAAAATTCACAGGATTTGCACAACAGCCTTAGCTTCAGATTTCCAGTACCTTTTACTCACCTGAATCTGAAAGCTGCACGTGCTCTCCTGAGATTTCTGAACTGCTCTCATTTGGCATGAACAGCGGCGATCTGCTTTGCCAAGCAGAGCGCCTTGCCAAGGGAGAGGTCTGTGAGCACTCTGGGCTGTCAACTTGGGAAGAATTTTCTGATGGGAACCGAACAGGAATGAAAGTAGCTGGAAAGCATGGAAGGGGTGGCATCGTGGCTACTAGGTGGGAAGGTATCCCAGGAGAAACAGAAAAGCCTAAAAATAATTACCAGAGAAGAAAAATTAGAGAAACTTAAGACAAATACTTTGCACCAAACTAGAAATCTCTTGCTAAACTGGTATTGCACAAAACCAATATTGTTTTCATGTTCCCTGGTTGTTTGCATGTTCAGAGTGAAATAATAAAATTCTGCTTTTGTTATTTTATTTAAATTGTAAAACATGCTTGCTGCAACCATCAGTCGTAACCAAAATTATCATATGCTACAGGGATGCTGAATGAAAGAGAATTTACAAAGTACTCCTGAGCACGTAAAACACACATTTCCCCTAGGACTCCTGAAGTCCCTTAGCAAGTGAAAGTTAAGAATTGCAAAGTGTCTCTGAGGCACTACTCCTCAATACAAAAGAGGGGAAGGTTTTCCTTTTAGCTCTGGATGTCTGGTTACACATTTTATTAGAAGACTTCCAAGTGGAAAACACGTAAGCAGTTCTGCATAGGGACCAGAGGCCAGGCTCACTACTTCCAGGAAAGAAACCCCTTTATATGGTTACAAAATTAGGCTTGCTTTTTATTTTCTTTCTCCACATCATGATTCCTTTCTGTCCTGCGACCTGACTTCAACAAGAAGAATAGAGAGTGCCTGTGATTGAAATTGCCTCACCCCCCAGGTAAGGCATTTTTTGGAAGAAGGCTCATCTGTGGATTCAAATCCTGTCTGGCACCAACTCAAAAAAAAGCCCAAATGTCTACTTCTGGACAGCAGCTAGCAGGTGGGCAGAGCCACTTCTGTCTGTGTTACCATGAGACATTAAAATGACAACCTGTAGTTCAATGAGGTTTTGATTTTACTGTCGGTCACTGTATTATTTCTTTAAATGCATGGCAATATTAAAGCAACTACCTTTATCATAATAAGATAAATCGTAGTCCAGGTAGTTCTTCATATTTTACCTCTTTAAAGCTCAATGGGACCAGATTATGCAATGTCTTTTGCTACCCTCAACCTACAGTGCCTCCACTAACAAATGAGAACTTTCAGTGCAGATTTTGGTCAGCTTTTCATTCAAGTAACCATTTTGTCCATGGCTTTATGTGTTAGCTAAATGTATCTGGGTATGTAAATACACCCAAACAGCATCCTATAAATATATTTCTTACTGTGTGAGCTTGGTCTTGAGCTCATGATACTAACTGTACTTGCTTTCTTCAGAAATGCGCCAAGTGATTTACAGCACTGGGGCAGGGGGAAGAGGAGTTTGCATGATGAAGCGTAGCAGGACCCAAAGCACTTTCCTTCTGACACTGTTCAGTCCTTCCTGAGAACCTGAAGAAAGTGGTGCAGCCTAACTGTTCTGCTCGCAGTGAACCAGTGGAAGTAACAAGTATCTTGCTAACTGCGGCATTTGGGCAACAATAATTGCTCTGTGGATGTTCTGCTTTGATTAGAAAACTTGGAAGCCACAAACCGTGTGCTTCTTCAACCTGGCCATTGCAGACAGCTTGCTGAGCATTTGCCTGCCATTTCAACCACGCTTTTCCCTGAGGCAAAAAACACAGGATCATGAAGATTTCATTTACTCAGCCATAATCTTCTTTCTGTCTTTTTCTCAAGCTGTCTCCCTAGTATACAGCACTGGCTCTTGACAGCTACTTAGTAGTGGCATAGCTCCATCAGGAAAATTGGCACAATGAGAGCCAGGCCTGCTGGTATCACTGCTGGTGTGTCTTGGCTTCTGGCTGTGGTGTCGATGGTTGAGATCCTGCTTACCCTCCCCAACCAAAAAAACTGATTGTCACACAGCATCAAGTTTGAAAATAAGACCTTCAAACAGACGTGACACCGTGTTCTTTCTCAAGTTTCTTGTTCCCTTCAGTCTCATATTGCTGTGCATTGCTGGCATCATCAGGAAGCTCAGAAAGGTCCCTACAACATAAGCAGACAACCTAAGCTGCAGAAAGTCAGCCTTTTGATGGTCACTGGGGGTGGTGTTTGACCCTTGCTTCCTACCTGGTGCATATACCCCAGTGTCTGCCTACTGCTTGAGTACATACTCTGTAGCTCTGACAGCCATACAGCTTTTCAAGTTGCAGTTAACATGTTTGATGTCAGTATCTGCTGCACTGTAACAGTGTGATGGATCCGGTCGTCCGTTGTTTGTCCAACCCAACTTTTTGTCATTCGTACAGAAGGTTCTCTGACCCCATGCAGCTGAGAGGGAATGAAGCAAAGCCCCAGAGCTCAAGTATTCTTAAAAGACCCTGACACTTGAAGCCAGCAGAGACCATTTGTTGTATTTATACAGATCTAATTATGCATGCATATACACAGGTTTAAAAGACTGGGTTATTTTCTTTCATTTCATTACATTGGGAGCAGAGGGAAGTTAAAAGCCTGCAAGCATTTTTCTGGCCAATGTTGTTCAATTCCACTTTTCTAAACCCTTTTATTTTGTTGGCTAATAACTGCTATTATATACATCAGCGAGATAGATGAAACTTGCTAAAATTTCAATTTCTTCTATGGCAACAATAATGTAAGGTCATGTTTCCCTAAAGCCAACTACCAAGTGCCAAATCCCAGAGTTTCCATTGTAGATGGGGGGAGGAAGGTAAGAGACCATAAATCCTTGGTGTTTTTATTATTACCATTAACTCTGCCTAAAGTAATGCCTATTGTTTTGAGTGGACCTTTGCAAGCAGATGTTGCTCATATAGTAACTGAAGTAGAATTTTGATCATAAATGATTCCGTCCAAACTGGTCAAACTATGTGTGCTGTGAAGTATTTTTATACATGCATGGAGGGATAGCAAAAGACGTCTGTCTTTAACTGAGAGGACTTCCTCACACTATGTATGGTTAGAACATGGGAAGAAAGTTTTGAAAAAGACCCCATCAGGCTACACTGAACTCTAGCATGCAAGGTGCTATCACCTCATTCTCCTAACTATCCTCTGAGATCTTAGCAGAATGAGACTCTTGCGGCTCCTCACCTGGGCAAAGAAGCTTGAAATTAGACTCAGAAAACTGTTGCCAGATCAATGCACAGATGCAGGCAGGGGATACCTTAGCCTACTTAGGCTCCTACCACATGGGTTAGGTGAAACTGCCTCCCCAGCAGGTTATCTGCAGAGCAGCAGCAATCCAAGGATCACCTGGCCTTCCTATGCCCTTAGGGATTCTCCCTACCTGATGTTATCCACAAGCAGCCCTGCGAAAGCCAGGCCAATGCTGTCACAAGTCTACAGGATTTCCCTAAATTCTTCTTTCACCATGGGGTCACACACTGAGGAGAATGCGCTACTACTTTGAACAGGGTGGGAAGTGGTGGGGGTGGGGGGAGGGTGTCCTCTTTTTCTACTTGCTGAGCAGATGGCATTTTCTGGCAATGCAACTGCTAAAATGAAGCTGTTCAAGGACTTGTATCATGCTTTGAGGATCAGGCTGTACTATTAAAGGTAAGAGTCTATTAACACAAGCATGGTGTGTTGACTTTCTTCCTCATCTTTTTTCTATGTAAAAGCTGTAACTTTCATATATAGATACAGAAAAAAGGATATTTGATCTTTTCTGTAATGCTCACCACTATACTATAATTTTCTGCAGTACCATTCAAATCTATACTTCAATAGAAGTCTGTACAGGAGGTCTGTTATTAAACGTAAAGGACTCTTCCTCATGGTTCTGGAATTTTAATATACAAAAGTGGAAAGAAGTGTTTTCTGGGGTTTACAGCTTGTATGTAATGTGTCTAAAGAAATGAATGGTTTAGCCCAACTGCCAGAGGAAGAGTCCCCAGACACTGAAAACAACTATCAAACATTCTCTTTCTTTAAGGAACTGCCATATTTCACTGCTGGAGTGCAAGCATCAGCGTCTGAGGGTGCTGCAGCATCAGGAGGGATTCCTTGAGTACCTGGGTTGTAAAGTGCAATGATTTTCTGCTGTTCAGCCACCAGCCTTTGTAGCTGCTCCATCTGCTGCCTCATCACCTGGTCCTGCTGCCCTGGAGTCTGAAAATATCATTAAAATATACTATCAAACTACATTTCTGGATGGTTTTTAATCAGAAAGAATCTGGACTTTGGGGGTAAGTATTTCTTAAAATGTGTATTACTTTTAATAAATAATGTTGAAATTTGTTTTTAAAAGTCTTTTGCCATTTTATAACTCAAAGAGTACACTGACACTGTGCAAGCAGTATCTACTCAGCCTCACATCAGCCGGCATTTTCTTCTGGTCTATGTGCTGGGATTTCCTTCCCACAGAAGCTAAAGCACAAAAGGGAGAGAAGTGTCCATCCGTGTTTCGCACTAAGAAGGTGTTAGAACAGCATCAGAGCAGATGATACCCTCAGGTCAGGCTTCACTGTAAAACTTCAAAATGTGCCAGGGTCCAACATTTCATTGTTTGTTGAACTGTCTGATAAATGGAAATTACCAGTATCATTGATGAAAAGCAGCTTTCAAAAGTCAGTATCCACAGAGCACAGATGCAATTAGGAGGAAATGTGAGCGCGGTCTGAAATTAAGGACGAAAGGATAGAAGAATAAGTCCAATCTTTGCCTCCACAGAAATCTTCACTGACATGGAGAAAGGACTGACTCTGTCTCTAACTAAATTGCTGACACAGTTCCTCAGTCCTTCTGCAGGCCAGGCACTCTCCATTGCCTCCCTGCAGGTACACACCTATCCAACTTGCCTTGGCCTGCTGAGTTTCCCAGTTTATCTTTATTTGACTCCTTCTCCCACTCATCTGTTTCTTCTGTCCTGTCCACTGGGAAGAACTACCACAGATCAGCAGTGCAAGAGATAGGTCTTTTTTTCTCTCTTTTTTTTTAATTTTTATTTATTGTGAGGTACCAGATCTGTTCCAGAACTAAAACTTACAGCATAAAGACACCCTCAGGTTGTTGTGTCTGGAGCTTCCCAGCAGACTGCCTGGAAGCATCATTTTTACTCTACTGCCTCTCTGTCTGGTTTCACTCAAAAAGCACCATGTAACAAAGCAAACCCCAAGTTCACTTTTTCTTTACCAGAATCTTTGAGAATATTTCAAGTAATTCACATAGTCAAATGCCAGAAGCCACCAAAGAACAAAGAATGCCCAAGACCCAGTATCAGATTTTACGACCAGCTGTTGACAGTTTATGATATAACAGGGTGCATTCTGGTCATTAAACTTAATGATCTGGTTTATGTCATCCAAGAAAAGAAGTAGCAGACTCCTGGGACTCACAAGAAGCTATCTTCAACTGCAGCCTTACCTATCTTAATACTTTCCCAGCAACCAAGGAATAACACGTTTCCTGTCCCTATATGTAAAGTACTAAAATCTTTGTTAGAATGAGTGCTGAAGGTGGTGAGGACTCCTGACTGGCTCTTCAGTATCCCCTTGAGAAGGGCAGTGGGGAACTGATCCCACGGGAGCCTCAACATCCCACTTAGCAGTCCTCAGCCACAGGAAATTTAGATGGTCAAGGAACCACTGCACTGGCACAGCTCACCTGCAAATCTCCTGACATATGACTGAAGAACAAGTTTTCCCAGCTGTCTGTTGTGCAGAGGTGGTACCAACAGTGTCAAGAAAAGAAGCCCTGAGGTGAGGTGGGCTCAAGGCAAGAACCAGAGGATGCAGCCTTGTTAGCACAGGTACTTCTGATTTTGACATCATCAAAAAATGTTAAAATGATGATAGACTTCCAGTGGAGAAAGTGTTGAGAACTGCCAGCATAGACACATACTAAATAATAAATTCAACTGCATTGGAAACGTAACAGTTTCTTTAAAATAAGCAAATAAGGCACTGTATTGTTTACTACCTTATGAGAAGCACATAGAGCAATCAGTGGAAGAGATACTGTGGAGTTACTCCTGTCTGTCACTTTGTCAAAACTAAGAATAGGAAAAAGTCAGAAATGGAAAAAAGATAAAAAAGGAGATGGAGCATGAGAAGAGGACTGATAGAAAGACATATGGAAATAAGAACATGAACATGCCCCACAACCATTACACACATGAGAACATGGAGTGAGAACATGCAATCTTTTTTGCCAGGAGGAGGGAGGTAGAGATAACTATCGAACAAGAGGAACAAGAGAAAAATTGATTAATTGTCTCTTGGGAAAAGCGCTTCATTGCATGGATGCATTAGAGCTACAGTATCAGACACAGGGTTATGATGCACTTCCCAGTGCTTGCCCAAAGCTTCCTACCTATAGGTAAGTATAGGTATAGGTATAGGACCTACCTGTATACCTATAGACAGACACAAAATTTACCAGCCCTTTCTTCCTGAAGAGGCTATGCAACTATCAGAAATATACAATTCAGTGATTATTTAAAGCAAACTAACCTGTTTCATGTTTTTGTAGGTGGGAGCACAATGATTCATCACAGGCTCTGAGGCAGGGAGCAGAGGAGGAGTGAACATTTCCAAGGTGCCACTTGCATGACGAATTCCAGCCTGGGTTACACTGGAAGCCAACTTCTGAGGAAGAAAATCAGAACTGGCCAAATAATATAATTGACTGGCATGCTGAAAAGCTTGATTGTGGCCCAAGTTATCCGTTGAGACATTACTGTTGCCCATCGTACTGCTGGCTTCTGAACCACATAAAAGTGGACACTGCTTGCTGGAGGAGTCACTCGTTTTGTCAACCCAACCCGGAGATAAAGAAGGCATGGCCTTCTCAATTATTATATTGGAAGATGGTACCACGCTTGCCAGATCACTGACAGCCTGCTGTGACATATGGTCTTTCTCCTTAAAAGCATCTTCTCCCATGCTCTGCTTTCCAGAATCCATGTTAGGGATGTGCAATAAAAGCCACCATGAACAAATGTGTCATACTGACATAGTAAATCCTGTGGTTTGTCTTCTTTCTTTTTTTTTTCATCCAAGAGACTATTTTAGCCCAGGCTGAATGTAGAGTATCTTCCAACTTCAGAAACTGTAAAACATACATATATATATTTATAACATATATAACATTATATACTGTTAGGATACATGCAATACAAAAAGCTTATACCATCACAATATTTCTGCCAGCTAAAATGGCTTAGATGTACTGCCTGCTCTCTCACTATTAAATCCTGAAGTCTCAGACAAGCAGGAACAGATGTAAGATTCTATTACAACAAAAAACAAAACCCATTCACCACTAGAAGCATTTGCCAAAGTGTCCTGACCTTGTCTTTCAGCTAAATCTTCAGCCTTTAAATTAAGAGAAAGTGCTTAATGTCCAAAGATGACTGCAGAAAGCAGGGAATGGAGGTAACAGGAAGAAACAAGAGAAAATAAATGTCATGTAAAAAAAAAAAACAAACAAAACATCACTAGAAAACCACGTGATGTTTAAGTAGCTCAGAAGAATGTTTATTTCAAAAAAATAGAATAACACTGCTACAGCTTGCATCCCTTCTCCCTGAGACTGGTATGGCTGAGACAACTGCGCAACACAAACATTCTGCTTCCCCTCTTTAGGCACTTGGCTCCAGTCCTTCCGAGGCAGGAGCCAGGCATTTGCTACTTACCTTAAAAAATTGGGGTGAGGGAGTATATTTCAGCAGCTGAAGCTAGTGAGCTCCCCCATCTCGTCTGCTATGGGAGGATTCAAAGGTAGTTTATTTGCACTCTTTGAGAAATGTGGAGTCTCCAAGAACTTCAGTTGCCCGCAAGAAAATGATTTTACGCCTTCTTCCTACTTTAAGGTAAGTGGTTTGCACAAGATGTGTACACACCCTACCAGGTTCAATATCTACTTTGACAGATCCATCATGTGTAGCTAGGAAACATTATGTTGTTTGCAGGCTTAAACTTGCTTGGGAATAATCTACAGTTCTGCTGGAAACATTTTGGAAATCTACAAATCTAAAACAACAGAAGACCAGGCTGTCTGGGCAGATGCTTGTACACTAAAAAAAGAACGCTACAGAATGGATCCTCAATAGGAGTGAAAAAAAAAGGAAACCAGTCTAGTGAAGACAGAGGACTGGACAGGGACAGATCAGAAAGGATAGGCTAAGAAATAACATTTAAAGAAAACAGAACAGCCCATGACCCTATATTGCAATTCCCTCCAAAGCCTAAGAGGCAAAACCAAATTCCTGAGTCTCCCCATTCCTCTGCTGTCAACAGCAGTATTGGTTGTATCCTGGTATTGCACAGGGTATGATAATTTGCTTCTCCTACAGAGCCCCACTTCAGGTCGAACTCAAGTGGAGCTAAAAGTTCCAACCTGGCAGTGATTTGTCCGAGTACAACGCTATACGCAAGTTCGTTGGGGGTTTTTTTGTTCAACTTTTTTTTTAAACCTAGGAAACAACACATACCCACAAAAATCACTTAGCTATTCATAGGGTACAAAGTTCAAATGCTAAGCAGTTATCAGCTGCCAGCATGAAGGTTACTCTCAGTAGTAAGGGGCAATACAAAGGTTGTTGGTGGCCTGTCCCCCTGACATCACCTTCGGCAGCAGGTGCATGGGGACTCCATGTCCTGGTCATCCTTTCTCCAAAACACAGATGAAAGCAATATAGTCTGAAGACTAAGAATGGTGGAATCTGGAAACAAGTGACATTTTCCAAGAGTGTCTCCACATACCTCGCTTTAGGCACCACACCCACTGCACAGCAGGTAAGGAGTTATGAAGAACTGGATTTTGTAAGGAAACCTCCCTGACATCATTAGCAAGGAAAAGATATTCCAACCTTGACACTGATAATGAGGTCTCTGAGTGACTAACTTGACAGTGTCGGCTTTTATCCCATTAAAAATAGAAAGACATTCCAATAACTGTCCATCACAGTGGATCTTCTTCATCAGTTTAATATATGTAATCTCAGAAAGGCAGGGGAGTGTATCCTTAATGTATGACATTTCATAGGTAAGAAATAATTTGTTTATAAAAGTCAACACTGCTCAGGCTCATAGCTGACTTTAGTTTGGATAAGAAACGGAACACTAAAACTTGCTCTATCATGAACCTTTTCAATGTTTGCTTTCTCATTGTTGTAGATTGCCAGGGAATTAGTGAGTAAACAGAAGCTCTCACCCACAGCCCTGATCCCTGCGGTTCTTCCTGGACTGCACCACTCAAAGCTACACAAAGCCTTCCCCTCTCCAGGCAACACAGTAGTTCCTCAGTAAATATGGCCAAAGCAGTCAAAACTACTCCATGTGAGGTAGAAATACCTTTGCACAGAGCACCTTGGCAGGCGGCAGGAGCAAACAAGGAAGCGCGGTAGAGGCTGACGAAGCCCTCTTCCCATAGCACTGTCTGAAAGACTTTTGGGAGAAGAGTTTTCCTAAACCCAGAAGCAGTTCCCCAAGTGTCTCCCGACTGGAGATAGAAATGAGAAGTTGTTATTTGCAAATTTTCCTTTTGCTTTTTTAAATCGTGTTATTAAGAGTGGAGCAACAGCCATGAACTTGATACATATAGATAAACAGAACAAGGAGACATAAATGAGTGGTGATAATTTTCTTTTAAGCAGCACAGTATATAAAATATTCAACAAGCATAGAAGTGCTGAATTTATCCTACACTCACTGCATTCTTCCAAATCTGATGAATTTTTTATTATTCTATGTCTGCACTGCTTTGGTACCTAACAATCCCAGGTACAGATCTTGATCCTTCTCTGCTGTGAATGGTACAACCCCCTAACAAAATGACACTTTATTTTATAATCTGCTCATGCAAATAAGTATGCAGCTGCCTCATGGGTTATATTGGGCTTCTGTAAACATGAACATGCAGTATAAAAAACAACAATAACATAAAAAGGATGAAGTTTGTGCATTAATTCCCATTAACTTCTGTATGCTTTGGGACATGTCTAAACTGATAGAATGAAAAATATCATACCTCCGTACAAAAAATCCATTAATTTTTTTCTTTTAGAAGTACTGAATAATTTCCAAAAATACTTATCTAGCCAATGAATTTTATAGGGGAAAACAGAGCTATCAGTAGTACCAGAGCAATATCTAACTCTTCACACCTCAGAGTGATTCAAGAGAATAGCCAGACTGGTATCAAGCTAAACAAAATGGACTTTCCGGGTAGTTGCTAGTGATATTTAGGATTTAATCATAATGTTCAAGTCTTTTGTTGTTAGAGATGTGCTGACAAATGCATTTAGCAGGTGTATTGGGTGATCATGGTTTTTTAAGTTGTTAATGGGTTTGTGGTTATGTTTATATTTGCTTATTTTTCATTATACTTTGAGATCTATTCTTCTTATGCAATATGCAATTGTTTGATGATGTAACAGGAAATCATACATCTATTTAAGGTGAGGAACATACATTTATTTGTATTAAGTTGTTACTTGTTCCATACGACCACAATGGCTGGTGCATTTGAAAGCTGCTATTTGACAACTGATAAAACTCATTACTGTGATCACTGACATCAAACAGTGGCAAATTATTTCTAATCTATGGCAGTTCCACAAATGTTGTCTCAGTATTTGCTACTGGAGCATTGGTCATGCTACTGAAGTCAAGAGGAGCAGAGCTAAAGCCCTTCCTGTGCGGTGGAGCAACGCTGCTCCTCATCCCCAGCTGCAAGCAGCTCAGCTGAACCCCGGCCTGCCGCCTCTGCCTTGGCAATATTTTCCTGTGAAGTCTGTGTGCCTTAACACTGGCTTTTCTAGCATTGTCCCTTCTTTCTCCAAGTGGTTGCCAGGCCTCCTCCTGGCAAGACTCTGCCAGCCGCCTCACTAGCAAGCTATAGTCTTTAAAAGCAGCTGAAACATAGAGCATAGACTCATTTTTCTCTTTTTATTTTTTTAAATCTCTCCTTTTCATTCAAGTGCTGGCAACATGGGCAGCCACCTGCCCCAAACAGCCTGCGCTGCAGTGTGGAAGCATGTAGCAGCAATGCAACCTCCATGCTCAGCTTTTTGGTACTTGCTTCTATTTTTTTTGGATAAGCAGTTTCAGACCAAGCTCATGACTTACTTCCCCCAGGACCTAGCTGCAACAGCATAAGGTGAGGGCTTGCTCTTCCTGAATCAGTAACTTGTTTGTGTGATTTGTTTACTAGTTTTGCGTGTACACTACTAGCAACTTAGTATCCACAATTCAGTGTAATAATCTAGTTGACATGAGTTGCTCTCATTTAAGTACAGCTCATTTACTGTCTACCATTTAGGATACACCAGGGTGCTTGAATTGCGTGTAATTTATCTTGGCCTCTGTAAAGACTCCCCAGGAGAGATTTCTCTTGCCTTGCACATTGCTCTCTCAAGTTTCTCTACAGCAGAATTATTGTCACAGTTGAAAACTTTCGTATCAGTTTGGGTTTGGGGGTTTTTTTCTTTCTCATTTGTACACCATGACATATGGAAAAAGACCTCTGTTAAATGTAAGATGTTTTAGCTACCTGTTAAATACAATCAACATTCTGAAAATGCATCTCAAAGGCATCTTAATAATTCTTCTCTCCTTCTTTTTTCTTTAGATACCCTGGGTATAAAATAGATGGGAATTACACAGCAGAAGCTCTGCAAGGCTGCACGTGAAACAACAGACTAGAAAGGGCCACCAGTGCCATGTGGCCAGCAGCTCTTCCAGCCAACAAAGTGGCAACCCCTGCTTCCCTGCTCACTGCTCCCCCTGGAGAACTTAGAGTGAGAAGAGGGAATGGGAGATAAATCAGATGAGGAAAGAAAGAAGCACTGAAACAGTTTGGCTTGCTCAGGAGTGCTGTACACTGCTGGAGCAGAGTAAAAGTCACTGGAGAAAGAACATCCATTTAGTGGTCACCTCCCTTCACACTACAGGTTCCTAGGTTTCTTCTCCTGCCTACTGCAAGTCTGACTCAGGTAGTACTACAGAGATGTAAAATAAGAAACAAACAGCACCGCAAAAGAATGGAAAGGATGAACAAATTAAAAGAAAAAAAGGCAAAATGTCAGAGAAGAGACCTGTGACTGGGGAACAGATATTACTTATATTACTGAGACCCAGCTGTCTCCCTTAAATTTTGGCAGATAAGAGACTTGGAGGAAGGCACAAGGTTGTGGTTTCTGTTTCATGCAACTAAAGCCAGAATCATGTATGTAACAAACTAAATCAACATAGTTCCAGAAAGAACTGTCTTTCCAATATGGAAATGTTATTGTTCAACTTTCGTCTTTTTTTCCAAGTTTCTTCCCAGGTACTCACCTCTTGCCCCACCTCCTCACACATATCTGCACTATACAGTTTATTGCCCTGCCTGTTGATTTGTTCTCAGTCACACTGAAAAAGTACTTGAAAAAATACAGCTATAGGCAGCAGAAGCTGAACTAAAGAGAAATCATATTGCCTATGAACACATCACATAGCTTCTCTCTGTCAATGATGTGAAAGCCAGCTGCACTTCAGTGCCTTTCACTTGCCCCAACAAAAAGACTAGGCTGGAATTGAAAGCAAATGTGGAAGGTGGTCACAAATTCCATGAAGCTAAACAAGATAGGTCAACATGTCCTAATAAAGGTTTCTCTGGAAATGCAAAAGTATCCTGCAGTTTTTCTTATGGTCTCATGTTATATATATGCTACATTTCTCTCACTGCCCATTTCTTATCCAAGCCTCTGATACCAACCCTCTGTCCCACAGCGGGGTTGTGACTCGGCATCCATGGGACTAACATGGTGAGATGTTGGCAGTCCTCTCGTAGCCAAAAACATTCATATACAAGACAAAAAGATAATGGGAGCAAATATAATGGGAGCAAAACTCAGTCCAAAATGACCTGTAGTCTACCCTGCTGTACAGTTAGTCAGGGGCTGTCTAGCAGAGGAGGTGATCCCAAAGTCTTGGGAAGCAGACAAATAGGAAGCAGCAGGAACACTTAGGACACAAAGACCTCTGACAAGCATTTTAAGGCACAAAAAAGCCGGATGAACGTGAGACCTGAAAGTTCACAAACTAGGAAGCATTACATAAGTGTATTAATATATACATAATATATAAATAATATATAAATACATGTATACAAACATATACATAAATACACTTCTTGGTTACACGGCATTTATGAGGAAGCTGTCAGAACCAAGTACAAGTAAATCTGGAGAGAAAGCTCTACGTATAAAGACATTTGCCTCTGCAAGGGACTGCAACAAGGTCAGTGCAATCCTTTTCAATAGTTCTGCTTAATCCCTGGCAATTAAGGATATGCAGAATTTTCTGGGTGGAACTAGGATCAATTTACCTGTTGGCAAGTGCAGCAAAAACAGTACCTCCCTAAGACAAAGCAAGTAGGCATGGGCAACTCACTATAATTTAGCTCAAAAATAGAATAGTAATTAAAAGCAGCTTGAGAATGGATTTCAAACTTCCTCTCCTGTTGTTCATTTCTATAAATTAATCCCTAGACAGAAGAGGAATTCACCAAATAGCTCCCAGCAAGTGAGCTTGAAATTCTGAAATGGGCGTGTGATGCTTTTTCCCTTGTATTATCTTTTGCTGTGTCTTAGAAGAAGAGAGGTTTGCAGGTAGAGTAAAAAAGGGCCAGAGTTTAATTCTCTGCAGACACTGGTATCTGCTACGAAGCAAAAAAAGATCTCTATTAACTGGAGAATACCCCCTACCCGAGAGCGAAAGCTCAAGTAAATGGTACTGTGTACTGATATAAACGGGTACATATTCTCCATTACACAAAGACAGCTCAAGCCCACAACAATGAAAAAAGGTCTGGCTTTGGGAAAAAGGTGAACTGTGTGACTGCGCTGTGCTCTGTAATATGTCTCTGTTCATTCAAGTTGCAAAGAAGCTTTGATTACATCTACAAAGTAATAACATCTATTTAAGGTCTGACATTCCTGTGCATCCTTTGTGATGTAAAATGAGAAAAAAAAAGGTAATACAGAAACGGCATTACACTTTCAAACAATTTGTATGGGTTTTAACCACTAGAGGGAAACCTTACACTATTCTGAGTGAGCAAACAGACTAAAACAAATCTAAGCACACAGATGGTTTTTAAAAATGTAGCAACCAATATAATTTTACACCTAAAAGAAATGCATGGTCTCTGAAGTAATCTTAAGGGATTCTCAGGATAGTATCAGTGCCTCACAACATGTCGTGATTTTAAATGTGAAATTTCAAAAATCCATAATCCATGAACAGTGGCTTTTTTTTTTATACCTTACTGGCTACTAAACTCAGACTGATCAAAAGCCTAAACAGTTTCTAAATACACCCAAACCTCCAAACTCGGGTCAAGAAGAGAGTAACTATGATCTGCAAACAGTTTTTAAATTGGAACACTTCTAGATTTCTGACCTAGGTGATACCACATAGTTGGCTTGGTCAGTTTATACTGTGATACCCACTTTTCCAGCTGGAATTATCAACCCACCTTGAGCCAAATCAACAAGAGGGGGACTTTGCCAGTGGAGCTACACTGGATATAACAGACTATAACTGCAATAACGTGGATACAGCTTACACCAACAAAATTGACTTTCTGCCAGTTACCACTAACCCCTATTTCCTTTGCGAGGCAGACTTCCATGGGCAGTATTATTTTGACAGCTGGGCCTTTGGCTCTTCGTTAATTAAGGATATTTTAAAATCTCACTGTAAGTTCATTTCATGCATAATTCTTCCAGATAAGCTTCCCAACCCAAACATGATGCATCTGATACCGGCAGTCACTACCCAGGAATCTGGGAGCATAAACCACTCTGCAACCAGAACCCTGTAAATATGAGTGTGTCTCAGCTGATGTCAGATCCTATAACAGCTGATGTTTCCATTTAGCATTTTCCCCAGGAGATTTTTCTGATGCCTGGTTCTATGGGATATTAAGATCCCTGGGAAGAGTCATATCCCAACATATGCTAAAAACATTGCCCAGTATGTTTGTAGCTGTCAGATCCTATATCCTGCGCTGTCATGTGGTAGCTTTTGTTTATCCTTTCAGTCCACTCGGATGCTTTGGCTCCCATCCTGAGGCAAGAAGGATATGAACTAGTCCATGTCTAACAAGATTCCTGTGTGCTCCAGTTATCTGCTGGAGATACTCGAGACTTTATCAGGCACTCTGGAGTATCCAAGTTTGCCTACGTCTTAGGCATGTTAGCTGCCTTTGTAGGAGGAAGCAGATTTTGAGGAATACTCATTTCTGATAACTGCATTCCCAAAGGTTCTCTTGCGGGGTAGAAGTCGGCAGAGAAGCTGGAATCAAGGAGGTTTCCTAAAAACCTGGTTTTATAGCCCTGACAATAAATACTAATTTTTCTCAGGTGGTCAAAGGCAGTGACAAGAAAGCTCACAGACTGTTCACAACCACAGTGTCCAGGCACAACCCTTCAAAGAGCTGTTGGGTTTGTGGTTTGCTGTGAGGGCCTTTACAAAGCTCGAAGAATGTCTCTGGCTTGGATTTTGTGCTTCAGTCCAGATTTGTTCCTTTATTTGCCTTTATTTTACCTCTTTCTCCCTTTTTCCTTAAAACCAGTTACTTTAGCTTTTGCTATGAATGCATAAAATTTACATAAAACTCATGTGAACATTTCTGCAATGAAGCAGTATTTGGGAGTAATTTTTACACAAAAAAATATTTTTACTTAAAAGCCAAACAAATAAAAAAACCCACCTTAATTCACTGCATTCACCACCAAATAACCGTTACCTTATCAGAGATCACACATTATATAATAAAGCAGCAAAATACAGAACTTTTTTACATTCTCAGCCAATAATTTCATTCTACCTGTGCTGTATCAAAACTTGGTCTTCACTTAAATCCCTTGAGCATTTTTACTCTTAGTGAATATTACAAATTGCTCTGGCTGCCAGACTCTGAAATGCATAAAATGAAATTGTCCTTCAATATTCTCCCATAATGCAATCAGCTGGGAAGCCAGAAAGAGAAGTTTCAGACAAGAGAAATGCAGTTCCTGTGGCACTACACATGCTTATTTTCCCTCCTCATGGAACTATACTGTATCATTAAATCATATAACTTTGTGAATTGAAAATACACAGATATAGACAAGAAATTAACTTTTACAGACTGAGCAAGGATTGAATTTAGTGGGCAAAGCCCCTTTGTTTTCAGTAATCTTCTAAGTGAGACAGTGACAAAGTGCAAATCAGTACCTATGACAATCTGTTGATACAGATTTTCAGAACTGCAACAGTATAAAACTAGTATAATGCAGAGAAGAATCTTCTAAATGTGTAGTTACACACAGTAAAACCAACAGACATTCAGATGCTAACACACCAGCCGTTAGAAAAAACCACTATCTTAAAAAGGATCTGACTTACTAAGAAAAATCTGATGCCCGGTTAATATAAAGATGGTTGGTGTTCTCCGTATTACAGTTTTCCAAATAGAAGATAAGATAGCTAAGCAACCTGCTTATTTCAGTCAGTAGAGTCATAAAACAGATGGTTAAGTCTGATCATTGAGACCTCTGGAGATTGTCTAGTCCAGCCCCCTCCTTCAAGAAGGGTAAATATGTGTGCATAATGTATGTTGCATTATCCATTAAAAAGTCTAAGTCATACATAGTTTTAATCTGTAAGTATATCAAATAGATACCTTTATAATAAATAATACAGTGCTATTTTCAAAGATCTGTTAGCATGTGTAACTGGGGATTTCTTATTTTATTTCTATGTTCTTCTTTTCTTATTGTGTTAGCTCTAATAAAATAGCATTTTGAATTCTACCTTACAGAGTCTGAGTGCCTTTCTTACTGCAATCGTAACAAACCATGTTTACATTCTTCTTTTCCTACACTTTGCACGATTTTCTGGGATTATTTTGGGGCATAGCTTGATATTTGCTAAGATTTTAAAAGTTACCTCTCTTTGAGAGGTCACTGGTGCCCCTCAGCTGAGTCACGATAACTTTCAATAAGCTGAAAGCCCAGCTCATACATGTGAATAAAACACTGCTAAAAGGTGCGAGCAGAACTCAGAGTCAGGTACAAAGTCTTACCTAAGAATATGAGGCTTGTAAAAAGGCATTCAGGGCAAGGAGTTTCTTACACAGTTGTTTTGGCAGGAAATATTTGTCCATAAATGCCCTCAGAGAATGTAGCAATGGTTAAATAACTTGATGCCTTTGTAATGGAAGAAACACAGTGGTCATAAAATGAAATCCCATATTTAAAAAAAAATCCAGAAGAGCAACATATTTTTGAATGTTTTGTAAGTAAAACCAGCAAAAATACTTGTTGTGGAATTGTACAATAAGCACACAGCCTAGCCCTTCATAATTCTTGAGACTTCAATGAGGCATAGCCGCACCTGATTTTGCACAAGAGCTGCTCTTGCCCCTCCAGACATCGCCATCCCAGTTGCCAGTGAACGTTTCATGGCAAAGTAAAACCTTACCATTATCGAACACATTAAGATCCGATAAAAACACTTAAAGATTGAAAGGAGAAAAACTACTCTATTTTCAGAGAAAATGGGGCTCTTCACATTCTTCCTCCTTCACTGACAATCAGCAGCAACAACCCTCTAGGAAGGGGTTTACTGGCGGAGAGAACAGGCAACGATCTCATGCAATTTCAGTTCAGCCACAAACCTTAGGTTTGAGGAAAGCAACAAGTAAATCTTATAATGCACATATATTATTCATTATATAGTTATAATATACAATCATATCATTATATTATAAGGCTAAACTAGGTGATTAAAAGCATGTCTTTGGGCCTAAAATCTATAAAGATGTAAGAGACAGAAAGTCAGTTTAGGATAATCTGAGCATGAATATTTTAAATGTGGTTCAGGTTCAAATAAGCAAGCATTTTAGATAACATTTCACACAAAAATCAAGTGAGTGGAATTAGCTATCATTGAGTTTTTATGTCCAATATTTTGCAACTTTAGTTACAATTTTATGCAAGTTAACAAGTTTCTGCAGTGTTGTAATATTACTACAAAACAATAATTTGTACCCTTATGGAAATAAATACAAAGAACAGAAAAAGTGAAAAGGAATTTAGTCTTCCAGTAAAAGCAATAAAGCCATCTTAAAACCGTGATTTCTATGGCTTTCTTCAACAACATATTTTAAAGTCAAATTACAAAACAACAAGTATTTATAGAAAACTTGAGAGGGAAGAAAACTGTTGAGAGCAACAGCCCTTAGAAATATTTTGTAATGAATGCAGCTGCGTGCAGCCTAAGACAAGAACAAGAGAGGGTAATGAAGACAAAGTAGAAAACGTTTCCTGCATTGATAAGTCTGTTAAAAAATCCTGGTTTTATGAAAATCCCGGAGTGTAATACTTTCATTAACAAACACTGTGTTCATGCCAAATTAACTACAATGTGAAAGGTACACCAGGTTCTTCAATCTCTGTTTTGACTACTTGCATCCCTGCTATACTGTCCTTTATTACTAGCAGTTGCTTCTGAAGTGTAAAACCAACATATATTTCCACTGGTCTGAAAATGACATAAACTGGAAAAAGCCTCTGAAAACAGTACTATTTTTACCACTGTTGTTATGAGCTGAATCCGTTTTGAATCTGAATCAGAAAAATAAATACAAAGGTGTTTACATTTTTCTATTAAAATTTTATGAGGCAGATGATTGCAATACATTATAATTCACCTAGGATACATTAATAAGACTATTTTAACTTTCATAAATGGATCCTTCTTAGAAATCACACCATCTGCCATAAATACACATCATTCATGCATTCTAAAAAACAGTACATTTTCTGTATCTTAGTATTCCTTTTTCTCTTCCATTCTGTATTTTTGTAATGGAATACAGAACCTAAGAATTGTTTTTATAAAAACATACATGATAGTAGCAAAAAATAATAACAAATTACGTGGACTAGAAGCAATACTTGATCTGATACCTACCAGAAATTCATGGGTTAAAAACTGAATACTAGCAAAAGATGAGCAAAGAAAATCAAGGCTAGCCAATAGAGTTCCAGCTGTAACTACTTTAACAGCTCCATATCTTTGTAAAAGTTTTTCAGAAATCACAACAAAACCACAGCTGGATGATCCAATCCAATCCAAGAAACAAAAAAATATCACCAATTTTCTGGTAATTAGATAGCTAGCTTTTTTCCTTTATAATTCCTAACTACCATATAGGACTAAGCACAAACTCCTCACAAATAAAACTACTGTTTTGTACTGAAACATCAGGGCTGTCTATGGTTGATAGAAATCAACATCACAGGTATTTTCTATTTTGAAGAAAAGCTCTTGATTCAATGTTCAGCCATTGTTTCTCATGGAAGAAGCTGGGTGTTCTCTACTTCCCCTAATCCTCAGTGAATCACAAGTTTATAAATAAATTCCAGTTACTACAGATTAAATATATATTATTATATTAATTTGTATTAACTGAAATAAATATCTAGGAATGACAAAGCTATACTAAAACTGAATGAGGGCTTTAAAAACTTTTGATAGCACAATATTAATTCAACTTGTTTAGCTCGACTTTATGTATATAGCTCAAGTTGATAATGCAGTGATTCAGTAATTTTCAGGCAATGAAAATAATGGAAGATGATGATTTCATTAAAAATATGAATGCTGCATCAGGATATGCAGCTGGGTTTCATAACACCATCAATCCAACGAAAACCAACTATGGATATTAGCTAGAAAATTGCACAAGCAACAGGTTTTTCAGTTTGTAGCGGAAGGGATCCTGACTGGATGGATAAGTACTTTCAGCATCAAAATATCTTTCTAATGACTAGGTTTTGTTTTCTTGACTAAATAAATCCCAGACATTTTTCAACTCAGGTTAGATAATGGAGTTCATTCAACCAAAAATGGAGAATTTGTTTTAAGGAACTTGTCATAAAAGGAACTTAACTATGCTCAAAGCTGCCCAGAGAACAGCTCCTTGCTTAGTTGTCACATCATTACCACCAGGTCTCGTGTCATTCGCCCACAGTAGAGGAGATGTCATTTAATTTCCTCTTCAGCCTGAAGGGCCTGCAACTACACCATCCAGAAGAGAATTAAGAGCTATCAGTGTAGTACAATTTAAGGGTGAAACATCCTCCTGGTTTTTTGGTTTTGGAGCTTACTTTGCATGGACTGCTTCAAAGAGGGTATGAGCTCTGAACCCACCAGGAGGTACCACCTCCTACCACAGGATTTGGTCGGAGACGATACCCTGATTGCTCAGCAGCAGCCTAGAAAAACACATCATGAGCCTTTTTCCGTGGTTTTGTGAAATCATTTCCTTGGCTTTTATTATAGTATTTGAAAACTAACCAGAAATGTCAAAACATTTTAGATGTTTCATGAGGCAAACTGTTTTGACATTTTGAAAGAGTTATCATTTTCACTTAATCTAAAACTTTTTTCCCCAATTCAGTCCAAATTCTGAAAGCTTCAAATACCATCTTCTTGCTACTTTTGTAGCAAACCCCCGTGTCCCCTCCCCGCCACCCCCCCCACCCCCCAAGTTTCACAGTTCTAGTCAACAAGATTGCCCTACAAAGATCCAAAGCAGGGTTCAGTCTAAATAATAAAATCAGAATTATAGCTGTTATGTACTTAATAATTATCAATAACCTTCCATCACAAAAATGTTCCTCTCTGGACTGTTTTTTCGTGTTTCTCTTCAGTTTCCACCCATCATCTCCAACAGTTATCTATGTTTGCATATAATTTTCATTTTCTTTCCTCTGCCTTTCCTTGCTAGTAGCAAGGCCCAAATGACTTTGATCTTGCCTGTCCACTGTGACTCTCTTGCAGGTTCACCAGCTTATAGTTATCCCTCTTCTAAGAAAATGAATATATAAATAGAAAAGATAGCACATGAAATTTAAATACCACGGGAAGAAAGCTGCCACTTTTTATGGGGAGACAATTAATAAATAGGGTCCATTTTCAAGATGATATGTGTCCAAAAACAGATTTAGCTTTAGGCTGTATGCACTGAGATATTATGACTTTATTTAAGGCACTGTGCGCTGATGACCTACCTCCTTCTGAAATGCTTGAACGGAAAGTGTCCAGCAAGGCCACCATGGAGTCACCAAAAGCAGCATGGAACCCACGGAGAAGCAGAAATGTTGTACATGCAGCCAATACCACAACCCAGCCCCAGCCCCCAGCTGGAGGAAGATATGGATTGTCTTCTCAAAGACGCACCTTCTGCATGTACAGCATGACGCAACACAGTATGTATCCTTCTCTCTTTAAATATGGTAGGAAATGAGGACCTATATAAAAACAAGTCTTTTTTCTTCAAAAATAACAAGTGGAATACATGCAACAAAGAAGAAAATTTCACCATGCATTTGCTATGCGCAGTGTACTGCACAGCCACCACAACATGAAAATAATAATAACAAGCAGCATCCATACCAAGCTCTGAAAAGTTACTCCATAAGCAGTGAAAGTGACACCCAAGTTCCTATAAATCTGTCCTCTCTTCATGCCCTAAACTCCCAACACCCACCCCAGCTCACCTGTCAGTTTTGCTGACATGGCCACCAAAGGAAAGACAGACTATCCGAGGGCCCGTCAGCAACATTTGCTGGCCAATCTGCCACTACAGCCGCCCGCTGCTGAACATCGAGCAGTGTTGTTCACTCCAAACTGGTCTTGCTCTCTACCTTAGAGTGGATTTCACAAAAAACTGTAAGAAGTTATTGCACGTAAATTAAAATTTTAAGAACCCATACTTCCATTCTGTAATTGCCCTCAAAATTTGAGTAAGAAAGCCAGCACCCCGTAGGCTGGAGCTGTGGTTCTACCTGCTCAGCAGCCCCTTGGGAGCCCGTCCTACCCTTCACCCCCATTTCTCCCAGAGACAGAGTGATCGTTCAGGGCGATGGAGATTTCGGCTGTACCTCAAGCGGGATTTTTCGCAAGGCCCTGACATCGGCACAATTCATACCCCAAGCACCGTCTTGGTCTCACACATGCACCATGTCCCCCTTCCCTTCCATGACACTTCTCACTGACGACAATCATGGGTGCGTTTTCTGCTTTTCAACGTCATTTCCGGTGCGCGTTTTTCCCTCCCACAGGACAGCAGCCGGGAGGCTGTGCTGCCTCCGGGGAGAGGGAGATGTCCCACCACCACCGTTTCCCACTTGTGAGGGTCCCTCACGGTTACCAGGGGCTGGCGACCCACGAGGCAGCCTGGCAGTCCCCTCTCCCCGGGAAGGCCCCAGCCTGCGGGACTGAGCTTTGCTTTCTTCCTCCTCCTCCCTCACCCCTGAGGGAGGATGCCCCTTCAGCCAGGAACCGCTTCACGAAGGCTGTGGCGCACTCGCCCTGCCCCGGGGCCCTCCCTCTCTGCCCGGGGTCTGTCAGTGAGCTCCCTCCGGTGGGACAGTGACCGTGAACAGGGTCAGCGACTGCCCCTTGGCCACCATCTCGCCCCCCAACCCCACCCCAGCAGCCACTGGGGCAGTGTTTGGGTTGTTCAGTGGCTGAAGGCCAACGCAGGCATGGCAGCAGGGCCAGCAGGAGGGTGGGGGTATGATTTCGAGCCTTGCAGGGCTCTGCCCAAGAGCCGCCATAGCGCTTGGTGGGCTTCAGTCGTGGACTTCTCGCCCTAGGGCACACTCCCTCAGGCATCCTCTGAGGGAGAGATGCTACGTCATTCAGATATGAGAGATCTTGCACTGAATAAGAGAATGTTTCAAGGTAATACATGTAGCAAGAAACTCTTGGATCTGAGGGGATTTTTTTCCTTTTCAGTTACATTTTTTATTTGTTGTTGAATTCTATTCCAGAAAATCATCAGTGCTATATACAGCAAATGCATGCATCTGCATTTACATAATTTTGTATCATACTCTTGCCTAAGTTGCTATTTGGTTATGATGAATATATGCAATCTTTATCACACCTGGCATTTATAGTTAAAAACCTCACACTGCACTGTAAACAATGGATGGACTGCACCAGCCAAGGCAGTACTAATTTCGTGTCATGCCATATCAATGCCCTTCCTCAAGGGATCTTCAGCTCCAGCACTGTCTTTCTTGGCCCTTTGCATTGCCACTGAATGATGAGGTTAGTGATCCAAGTTCTGCTGTCTCTTCAGCCATGAACTTTAAAAAAAAAAAAAACAAGATAAACAGCAAGCTGCAAAATGCATTAATTTACACAGCCGTAGGAGTGTAATGTCCCACACAACAGCAAACCCAGACATCATCATGGTTTATGCTCCCATTGCAGTAGAACTGCAGAGGACTGGTAGGTACTTCAGCACACTGCAAATAGCGGTGCTCCTCTTCTCTCCTCCATCCTGCCCCTCTGCCCTCCAGCTCCTGCTCCTGTCTACCTTGCCATCCCACCGTGACTGCTACAGTGTGGTGAAGCTCACTCAATGAGCAGAAGATCCATGGAGGATTTGCTGAAAAGTCATGGCTGGGTAAAACTGATTGTGTTTATTATAAATATACCTATATTCATAGCGAGTCAAATGCTGACTCAGTAAAAATTCTGGCTGAATTAAGTCAGATTCTGGTCTTATTTTTAGATATAGTCCTTAATAATTTTTGAAGCTAATAAAGTAAACTACATATATGCATATTTGTGCTAGTAAATCCATTCCTAAAGAAACTTTGCTAATGGTGGTTAAATACCAAGAAATGCATCATGTTTTCTCACTGATCAAGTTCCAACAAGAAGTGTTGGAATAATTGCAGTTCTGTACAGTTTGTTGCCTTTTAGAAAGTGGAGTGTGAATTTCAGCTTGAAAGAAACAACTTTTCACAAAGAGACATTCACCACATTATCAGCTTTGATGGATTCAGGCACCTGAATCCTGTGCCGAACGAAGAGAAGAATCTCTCAAGCAAAGCTCCATTCTCTGTTCAGAAGGTAATCTCAGAAGATGTAAGAAAACTTTTCTGTGGATATTTCAGTGTTCTCTTTAATTAATAATTTTCTTTTTTTCTAGTATTCTCTTTAGTAGACATGTCACTGTTGGTTTCGACCAGCCTCAGCCTTGGTGTAAGCAACTCCCAATGAGCAGGTGGAGTGTAGAACTGGGCAAAGATTTACGAGACCTAATACCTAAGCCCAGCTATGTCAGCAGCCTTGAGCCTGTTTCTTCATTTCTCTGTTTGCTTTCCTTGCCGTACTTTGCTCAAAATGCCATCTCTTTAGGTTAGTATTGTCACAGCGTGACCTGTCTGCAACAAAAGCACAGTGGAGACCTACACTTAAATAGGATTTCCAGGTAGAAGTAATTGACAGAAACAACATTAATGTAAGTAGAATGAGCCTGGACATAACATGATTTATTTACTTAGTACTTTTGGGATATTTCAGTGATGTAGGAGAGGTGAGATGCAATTTTTCCTTAGAAAACAAGGAGGGTTCCTCTGTAAACTCCACTTTCCTGATAATTCTAAGAGATTGCACTTTAGAAAAGCGTGAATATTAAGAGAGGGGAATAAGATTTCAGTTTTCCACAGGACAGTGTTATTCTTTAATCTTAATTCTTTTCCCGAAAGGAGTTGTAGGTCATGGGAGCTCCCTTAGAGCTGCAGAGAAGCCCAAATGAGTTGCTGTCACAGGCACAGGGACACTGATTTGGGTTGCTCGGTGAGAAGAGTCCTTCAGTAATAATGTTGTTCAAATTGTATTATATAGTAAAAGAAGATCCATTGTCAGTCAGAATTTCACTAGTCTGCCTTGAATGATAAATATCAGAGTTTGTCCTTGAATTACGTTTATTGTATTTCTTGTATCTCATGCACCATAGGTCCTTCATTATCTTCACAAAATAACTTCTGAACTTCACTCCAATAAATGCATAGAGCACAGGGTTCACGCAACAGTGTAAAAATGCTATGGCTTCAGTGGTGTATTTCGCATAGGCCATTATCTTGTCGTTGTCACAAGATTTGTCTATCTTGCCCATATTTATGGCTGTCACAAGAAGAACAATGTTATAAGGTACCTGGCAAACTAGGAAAACAGCTACAATTAATACAATCACACGGATTGCTTTGTTTCTTTTGGAATTTTGTGCTTGTTGTAAAGATTTGACAACGAACGTATAGCAAAAAATCATGAATATGAGAGGTATAAAAAATCCAAATCCAACTTGTAGACACAGCAGCAGTGATTTCAGCATTGTGCTTTCAGACATTCTGTCAAATCTGTGATCACAAATCTCTTTGGTTTCATTGGTGGAGAAGCTGTAACTTTCACTGTATAGAAAAGAGGAACCAGAGATTAAAATTGATGATACCCATACGGCCAAACAAATGAGTTTTCTATATGCAAGTGTTCTTGCCCTGAGTTTAAATGACTTTGTTGCCTGTACAATAGCAATGTACCGGTCCACGCTAATAAAGGCCAAAAGCAGCATGCCGCAGCTGAAGTTGATTGCATAGATACCTCTGGTCATTTTGCAAATGAAATCACCGAAGATCCAGTTGTCAGCAGCATAATTCACTGCCCACAGTGGGAGAGTGAGAACAAACAGTATGTCTGCTATGGCCATGTTGAAGAGGTACACATCCGTCATGGACTTGGTTCTTTCATATAAAGCAAAGGTCATCACTACAAAGATGTTACCAACTAGGCCGATGGTACAAATCAACGAATACGCAACTGGCAGAAATGCTTTTGTGAAGATCCTGACTTCCAATTTTGAACAAGGCTGTGTGATTAGAGAAGCATAGTCTGAATAATATAGATAATCTGTGGTACGAGGCTCTGTCTGTAAAAAAGAAGATCACCAGTTAAAGCATAGGTGTTAAACTCTAATTTCTATAGATTAGAAAAATGGTAGATAACAAAGTCATACAAATATAAGGTACTTCGGAAAAGTTTAGAAAATTAGTATACAAATATTATACGACTTGCTGATTTGAAATGGAAGTGGCATTTCCCTTATGATAACCGTAATACTTATGTCCAGGACTTCCCACGTCTCAGCTTCAAGCCTTTATCAAACTCTTCTCAAGATAGTCTACATCATCACTGTTGTTTCCTCCAACGCTACATGTTTTACACTGTTTCCACTGACCACGCACCCCAGTTAGAAATGCATTTAACACTGCAGAGGAAACTTGTAAGAACTATCTAGGAAATTTCATAAAATCTTAATTAAACTATGAGCATGGAGATAATCTTTCTGGATGGCCCAAAGGTTTCCATCTTTAAATACATTATGCAGAAAGGATTACTCTGCCATCACAGAACACTCTACAGTGTAAAAGTCTGAACTTGAAGTAGGGGTCTAGGCTTCCTTTACCGTCATGGGAGGTGTGCTGGTTTTGGCTGGGATAGAGTTAATTTTCTTCATAGTAGCTAGTATGGGGCTACGTTTTGGATTTGTGCTGGAAGCAGTGTTGATAAAGCAGAGATGTTTTAGTTACTGCTGAGCAGTGCTTACAGAGAGTCAAGGCCTTTTCTGCTTCTCACACCACCCCACCAGCGAGTAGGCTGGGGGTGAACAAGAAGTTGGGAGGGGACACAGCTGGGACAGCTGACCCCAACTGACCAAAGGGATTTTCTGTGCCATATGATGTCATGCTCAGCATATAAAGCTGGGAGAAGGAGAAGGAAAGGGGGGACGTTTGGAGTTACGGCGTTTGTCTTCCCAACTAACTGTTAACGCGTGATGGAGCCCTGCTTTCCTGGAGATGGCTGAACACCGGCCTGCCGATGGGAAGTAGTGAATGAATTCCTTATTGTGCTTTGCTTGCACGTGCGGCTTTCGCTTTACCTATTAAACTGTCTTTATCTCAACCCATGAGTTTCCTCACTTCTATTCTTCCAATTCTCTCCCCCATCCCACTGGGAGAGAGTGAGCAAGTGGCTGTGTGGTGCTTAGTTGCCAGCTGGGGTTAAACCACGACAGGAGGGGAACGGGCCTTTCCAGCACATTATAAATTTCATACTAACATCAAATCAAGCCCAAAAATGATTACTTCTCTCCACTCAGCTAGACAGGCAATCCAGGATGGCTAGCCTGAGACACAGTTACATGCACCTCAAACACCAAACCTGTAGTTACATTAGGAGAGTGCAAACCCAATAAACAATATGCTTTGACAGTGAACTCTGCTGTAAGAAACATCTCTTCAGCTAATCACTCCTGAGACTAGAGCTTTTGGACCAGCAGCCTCAAAGAGCTAGAGAGATTCATTGCTTTACTGAGGTACTAATATAGTTTATCAATTAAGTACTTACAAAATTCATTTTGGCAGTACACCTCTCAGAAAGAAAAATATGTTGAGAAGAACTTCAAAATACTTTCCCAAGGATTTCTGAAAAGAAAATAAAGTAGTTTGGATTGGGAAACCAGCACAGGAAATGTGAACAAGTAGAAAAACACAATTGGAAATAAAACATTTATTCAAAGAAGAATCTCATCGCTTCAACTATATCAACAATACACAGGTGCATCTCAACAAATCACACACCTCTGCAGCACGATGTGCAGTTGTGTGAAGTGGATGGTTTGTATCAATATCATTAAGAGCACAATCTTACATATGGAATGTTTATTCATAGAGCTAATAAATGATATATGAGAATATGTGACTCTTACTTCACATTGACTTTGCACCACAAGAGATTAGAGTAAATTAAATTTTACTTTCAGAAATTCTGCATGACAATGGCAATCAGTGTATTGAGGGAAATATGGAACAAATAAACAACACTACCTCACTATACTCCATAACAGTAACGCTGCACTTTAACAATTTTTTTTTTCACTCTGGCATTTTATCAGTGTTTGTCAGCACTTTTAACATCACATTACTTCCCCTTTTTTATTACACTACTGATGTAAATCAAGAGTGCCAGGATATTTGCTTCTCACAGTGTAAAGGTTAGTACACAACATATGAACAGACTGAGCACTAGTGTTGTTTTGTCTTTGTTCAGTGCACAGATCTTCGTGTTATAGACTGCTCTCTATGAAAATAATTTATTTTCTCTATCATTGTGATACCTAAGTATTTTACAAATGGTAATTAATTAATTTGCACAACACTCTGTGGTGAGGAGGTATTATTACCTTTATTTTACAGGGAAGGAACCTGAGCACTGAGTCACTACAGTAAGTATCCACTTGAGATGTTCAGTTTGAGAAACCTGCCCCCTCCAACATCACTTTTAAGAGTGCTTAGCATTATGAAGGACTTCAATTATGTAAAGGATAAAATCCATTGACTCTGGTTGCAGCCAAGCTCAGACTTCTGCAAATCAGACCACAGAGTTTAAAGTCACAGACAGATAAAATGCGGAACATGCCATCGGTGGCCACATGCGCAAAGCTGGTCTTAAATGACTTCTTAACCTCACACAGGAAGCCATGGACACGAGATTTAGTTCTTCAGCATTCTCCTGTGTGAGTTCAGTCCTCCTCTTCTTTCCATTAGCTGCTCTGTGAGAACGGTACATACCAGCAATGCAGTAATTGCAGGGAGTGGACGACATGAGGTCCCATATTTGCTAAGGCTGTGAATGGCAGTTTTGTCTAGAGTTTCTCTGCTTTTTGCTAGTTGTGCTGCTAATTAGGAAGTGCACATGGGTCAGCTTTAAGCCTAGATAAACAAATCCTTCCTGTTTGGGAATTACCTGAATTTTGAAAGAGAGAGAGACAGATAATCTGTAAAAGTGGGGCAGATGCAGTCCAGATATAACTGGGAAGTTGGGGGAGGGAAAGGACTGAACACTCTCCAAAAGCATAATGAGGATGAGACCCTCTATGACTCATGTGGGGAGGCTGGCTCGTGACAGAAGGCTGCAGATGGGTAAAGACCCATACTATATGATGTTGCATAAGCATCACACCTTCTCTGGTTTTCCTGCCCTTTAAATAGATCTTTAACCACCTCTCCAGCTTCCTCTGCTGGCTTTTCAAAGCTGATTTTTAGAAGCTGCAGGAATATAACAGCCTGAAAGCACTTGAACACCTTCTGAACCAAGCTTTAAACAATTAAAAGTGTCTCTCAGAAGTGCAAAGATGTATAAGGCAAGCAGGTAAGTTGTACAGTTCATCTGGGGCTGTGGTCCCCTAGCCCATCTTTGAGCAACTCTACTCTCCATCTGCTGCTTTACCCTCCTTTGACCCCAGCCAGCCAGACACTCATGTCCTTGCTTGGGGTTTCTATTACCCTTTGCATTTGGTTGCAACTGCAGTAACTCTTCAGTTAGACAGCACTAAAGGGGTACCTGCCTAGGCTGTGATTTTAGAAACTGTTATTTTACTGTTGCAAGAAAAATACGTTTCTAGGTATCTGTCATTCATATCTTTCTAGGACATACATGGTTAAGATATACAAAGAGAGCCTGACAACATCTATTCTCTATAAAACAGTCGCTCTTCATTCCACTTAGCCAAAGCTGCTCTCAAACATCAGTAGAACGTGTAGAAGGAAGACAGGGCGAAGGTGTTGAGGAGAAATGGAGCATGGGTGTTTCGTACAGCCTGCAAGGAGGGCTAAGAAAGGAGACCTCTTCAGATTAGCACTGAAGAAGGGCTCCATAGTCCTCAGAAGAGCTCAGCGGAAAGCCTGTAGGGAGCAAGAACTACTCATCATGGGAGAGCTGTGTACTCTCCCTGATGCTACAGGAATCCACAAGGGCACCACCAGTCACACATTTATACACAAAAGGACCTCCACTGTCCAGCAAAAGCTTCTTGAGGATTGTTGGTACGAGAGAAGGGCTCAAAATGAAGCTAGAATTGCAGAGATCACATTTAGCACCTGCTTTAAATCTCTTGAGCTGATTTCCTTTTCTGAATTTGAAACAGCATTCACTGAAGTTATTAAAAAGATGCACTGGCTGCAAAGGAAGTTCAATCAGAACTCCTATAAACAATTTTCTTTTCAATTTAAATCTTTCTAACAGTCTTTCAATAAGCACCTTTATAATTTATAATCTGCATATTTATGGCTTTATTTAGTATTAATATATTAGGTAATTAGAAAAAATAAATTTCCATATATATAAGGGGTGGTGTTCTAACATTGTATATATACTACATATGGGCACATGTCTCTGCATGTGCACACAAACACACTTATGTTCTGAATATTAAATATGTAAGCCTTGCATTTTTTAGCTTACTATTTTTCCACTTTATATGCATTATCATATTTCTTTTCACTATGAAAGCAATATGTGAGTACTCAAATTAAGACTAAACTACAATCTTAAATATAAATACATTATTTGAATTATACAAGCAAAAGACAATGGATAAAGAAAGACTTTAGGAAAATGACAGATTTTTATAAGGAAAAAAATTCTCAGTATCAGGAGGGAATCAATAAGTATTTTTTAAGCATTGCCCACCATTGTGAGTGCACTCCTAGGTACATGTTTGGTTTAATACATTCTTCCCACATACATACACTATAGATTACCTATTTTATTTTAGTACTTACCAGATTTGAAAATTGTCTGAAGATCAGGTGAAAGAGGATGTGTGATTCTGTTACATTCTTTTGTGGCTGCCTCAAGCACATTTACCATCAGCCTCAACAGGAATACACTTTAATTCGAAAAACAAGAAATAACAGCATTATTTAAACGTACAGAGTTAAATTGAAATAATCACCACTTCCTCCTGACAAGCAATAACAATAACTTGCTTTTTTACGTAAAGGAAAATATTTAACCTTATCTGTCCTGGAAACATGCAAGCTGGAGGCAAGTCATTTACTAATTAGGCTACCTATGTAATGATATTATTTTTTAAGTAATCAAGCTAGCATTAGAATAATAAAAAGTATTATGTTAATTGTCACTGCACTCAGAACACATCCTGAATGATGGCTTATTTTTGCAAAAGGTGCACTTAATGTCATGCAGATGAGCAGTTTAATCATCAATCATTTAAATCAACAAGATCATGTACAGTAGAACTGCAAAAGTGAGGCAAGTGTTAGTTACCAAATTGAATAATAGCTGTTTTCTGAAGAAAAAATAATCATCTGGTATATGTCAAGGTGCACATTATCCAAATATTTTGCCTGAACTGCTAACACAAAATATGCAAATGCCCAGGTGAAGAGGGAAAATGCAATTGTATTTGCCCGTTTGGCATAAATATTTGCTGGTTTTGTGCATGCTGTTCAGGTCTGTTGTTAAAGTTAGTTGGAACTAGACATGAAAATATTTCATTTTATGGTTCCTGAATTTTAAAAGCGATAAACATTGCTTTTCCAGACCTTAGTTTCTGATGACAACTTAGACATTTGCATTAGCAGGAAAACCAAAAACTAGTAAAAAAACCCTTCAAACTTCTTATTTATTTTAGAAATTTTGTGTGTGAACATTCAGTTGCAGCTTGTGATCTTATTAGAGACACCAGATGGGATTGATGCAGACAGCCTTGTAAGATATGATTAAATTAATAGAAAGCTAGACGTAAAGAAATGCAGGATGATAGATGTCAAGCTCGTCTTTTTTTCAAAACTGAGCATCTCACAATAGCAATGGCTCCCTAGCAGCTTAAGTATGGCGCTACTTTCCACCAACCATGCCCAGTGAATGAAACAAAAATGCTGCATAATGTCAAAATGTGACTTGGTACATGCAAAGTATCATGTCGTAATGGTTCATAATTATTTCAGCAGGCACATTTCATTTTCTCAATGGCTGCTTTTCATGGGATCTAAGACCTTGACTTCAGATATGACAAAATCCCAACATATTTGCATAGAACAACACACAGATACTTAAAAACCCTGAAATGCTAGTCTTGTTTTTTTCCTATGTGTGTGCATATGTGGACACAGTGCATGCATGTTTTGATTGTTACTGCTGAAAAGCAGACTTCACTGTTTGATGCATACGAAGCAAAAAAAGTGTGAAATCTATCTGGATTGTGACTCAGATAACTTCCATGGTCTCACTATAAGAGTAATTTGGCCTCCTTATTGCTGTTTGGACTAAACCGTTCCATGTCATCACAGATCTGGGGAAGGTCATGATGAAATCCATAAAGTAGTTGAGCATTTGAAATATGGTTTGGTAAAGTCCAGTCACATGGAGGAAAGAAGGTGTGTGAGTTTCGATGTAGAGAAGAAGAGGCAAAGATAGAAGGCCAAGAGAAACAATCATAGCAGATGACTAAGATTAACTCCATTTTGAATTTCTGTTGATGAATCAAACTAGCAGCTGCAGTTAGAGGACCAGGGTGCAGCAATGGTCAAAAGACAGATTCCTGAAAGCTGCAAGGATATCAAAGAACAAGTCATGAGGCAGATGTCCTTCTCCCCAGGTGTCTGCATCTGGCCATCTTCAGAGGTAGGACGTGGCACTGAATGGGCCTTTGGTCTGTGGGACACTTCTTGTATACTTAGCAGCCGCCATGCTCAGCAATGTATCTTAACTGTCTGAAGCAGTCCAGATTTAGTGACTTGCAGCAGTTGCTGAAGGACACCTATGTTTTAATTGTCCTATGAAGACGAGAAAGGAGAGCTGAGCTGTTGGTCAATGTGAGAGGGCAGCACAGAGGCAGGGGTGTGAGTGGGGAGGGTGCATGAGCAACGATGTGGTGGAAGGTGCGAAACAACTGCGCTGTATTTTGGTTTTCTACATTAAGACGATTGGCAAGGTGCCCAGACCTTGTGAATCTTTCGAGACATCCTTAATCACAATAGTGAAGTACTCTTCACTGTATTATTTATTTCATAATTCATAACAATTTCCATCATTAAAACTTCACAAATTTTCAGGCCACCCTTTTAATCTTTGCTAAGAGGGGCTTTTCCTTTTTTTTTAACTACATATTTTTACTGTTTTGTTAACTTGCTGTTATTTGCATGTCAAAATGTAGTAACGGAAATCATCTAATTAACTTGATTTGGGCTTCAGATGAGGCTTATAAGGTATTTTCTGGACTTTTTTGGAAAGAAAATACAAGCTTCATTTTTCAATCTCCTGTCCCTCAAGTGTTGCAAGGAATAGTACATTTACTCTTGATAAGCTGAGGTGTGTATACTTTTTGTAATAACATAGCTATATATGACAGCCTAGATCCTGTTTACAGGGAACTCACTTTCTGTCTAAATGCTGTCTGAAGCTAACCACTGATTCCTGCTCACAGTGTCTGACATTTTGAAACATGGGCTCACATCCTGTTAAAACCAGCAAATTCAGGAGCATATTCTATGTCGGTAGAGGAATTTGCCAATATTTCATTGTGGGCCATTTCACTGTGGGCCTTTTAAGTGCTTCTTTCTCGTAACTCCTAAGATTGAAGAGATGGATCTGCATCTTGCAAAGCAAACTTGATTACACAAAGACAAACCTAGCCCATGGCAGTCATGTAAGCAGCAAATAATGAGTAATAGAAGCAGAAATTCCCTCTGTATTAGAAAAATGGATGTGACTTCAAATCACCAACCAAGTCCATGATGTTTGTAGTCCATATTCAAACAAGCACTTCTGCTGCTAGTAACAGCTTCCAGCATCTCTCTCAGGCAACAACCTACTTTTGGAATGCTAACAGATTAGCCTGTGAAGCAGCTGAATATTAACACTATTTCATGGAATGAGAGTCATTAAAAGATAAATCAGGATTTTAATGGTTAATTAAAAGATAAATCAGAATTTTAGCTTCTCCATCACAAAAAATATTGCTCGTCTTGTTCTGTATTCAGGTGTTTTCTAATTTAAATGTATGTCGTGCTTTTAGTCTGCAATATATTCAATATTCAGTATGAATACCAGTCTTTCAGAAGGTGAAGGATTCGCCATGTAAGTGAACGCCGAAGTTAATACAAGGTAACTAGTTTGACTTACCTTCTCAGCACGTTTTCTTTTGACCCAGTTACAAAACCCAGACAGCCTTCCTTGCAGACGCTTTGTGCTTCACCTTCACACTGTGGCAAGTGGAAAGGGTTTTTTCTTTTTAACACAACTATTTGAAAATCTGCATGTTATGCAAATGAAGCCCCCACATGTAGTTAGTTTTTGTTCACATGTTAGAGCTCTGAAAGGAAATCTACTCTCGTTTAGCTAATATGGTTATTGTGGTTTCTCAAATCTCACCACATGTTAGTTTTCTGCCACTACTAATTAAGGAAAGAAAATATTGAAAGATAAGGAAAACAAAAGCACCATCTGAGTTATTCCAGAATCCACATATTTCCTCTGGAATGACTCAGGGTGTTGGGTTTTTTTAATGTTAAAGAAAAGGCAGGATACACACCCCACACTGTTCTATCCTGCTTTAATGTTCATTCAGTCAAATTTAGATCAGTCTAATCTGATTCAAAAATCTAGCCATCAGCTGAGCTTCCGGTCTCTTCATCATTCCTTCAGACTACAAAATGTAAATTATGTATTTACAGTCAGGTTTTTTATATTACCTTTTTTTTTTTAAACATTACCATCCTACATTGTCAATATATTTTTGTCATTAATTCTTTTAAAATTTCCTTCTTTTGTTTGTATCTGGCTTTTCACTCCCTGTCAAACATGCTTTTTTGTTCTCCTTATTTCTTCCTCTTTCTTTGTTCAGCTTTTCTAGATTTCTCTTATTTCTATCTCTTGTTGTCTTCATAATTTCTCTCCAGCACCACATTTTGTAGCATCACTCACTTGCTTCCCCTTTGATCTTTTTCGTTCACAGTTTCAGCCTCACTCCCACCTGATTCCATCTACCCCCTCATGTCAGATGCAGCCCTCCTCACACGTTATGAGGTGTCAGGGACCGAAATAACATGATTCCAGCACTGACATCCATCCCACATTGACAGCCATCCATCTATGTTTGAATTACTTGATCACCTCTGGCAAATCAGTTAGAGAAGGCAGAGCCCTCCTAAGGCCTTCTACAGGGTTTTTGCCATGGGAGCAAATAGGGCTCAGGAGATTAAATGGGTAAGGGTTGTTAACAGAGCACTTGGGAAGGAGAGGGACTGCATAATCAGTGTTCAGCTCTCTCCCCTAGCCCAAGACATATGATTGCATTTGTAAAACCTCACAATCCATCAGTTTTCTTCGACCAATGCACTTGCTATTTAATTTGAAAATGGAGGGAGACCAAAAAAAATTGATGGGAAACAGTTTGCTGGTCATTTGAAATGATAAAGTTTCAGAGGTGATTTCTTCTCAGACTGAGCATGGAATTTCTGAAGGAGGAGCACAGTCATACTCAGAGCACTCCTCTGCTTCGCTGCAGCATCACTTCTTAGAACCAGCCTAGGTCCTAGATGGCCTGGCTTCCAGAAAGAACCATAAAGAACTGTAAGTCTGGTTTATTGAAATAGTGCTTTTTTCCATTAAGAAACTGCTTGAGCAGACAATTTCCTATCAGTTATACTCCTTCAATTTAAGAAATTTTACCTGAGTTATGTTGTATTTGGTCTCTTCCCTGTTATTGCCCTTCAGCTGCTTATCTTATAGATGTTTAAGAACCATTTCTGGTGAAAGCATCTCCCAAGATTACACCAGAAGTAATGAACCTTTACAGTGATGAACAGAATGATACAACCTCGTATTGCCAAGGGGCAAGTGAATGAAGATGCTGGGCACTCGTAATGTCACTCATCTACCTTCTCTGCCCACAAGAAACTGTTATATGGACCTGGAAATATATGTTTGTTCCTGAAATCCCAAGGTATAACATGAGTCCCAGTCCCTTATTCGTCACCACCTGTGCGATGCTTTGCATACAGCTGTGCATCACCCAGATGTTTTCTTTTCCTCAGTGGGAAGAGATTGCTTTCATTGTGGATGTCCTTTCTGAGATCATGGAGGGGGAAAGTGTCTTCATTCCTGTGTCTCCCCTGCCCAGTGGAGATTTATATATCAGAAATACCTATTACAACATTCTGGGTCAACGAATCCATGAAACCAAGCCCATGTTACTGGAACACTTATACAATATGTCATTATGAGACCAAGCTTAATACAGCAGCTACACTGAAAGGCTTAAAACCAGATTCTTGCTAAAGTGGATCTAATTTTTTTTTTAATGAAATGTATCACTACAAAGAAAACAAAACATTGTGAAATATTTCCAAATAACTGCTGCCTTCTGAAGTAAATGGTCCCCTGCAAGAAAGTTCTGCTGAATTGCCTGCCAATGTATGACTAATTTACATTAGGCTGTAGAGGACAAGTGAGTTTCCGTATCAGAAATGCTGCAAACACAAGGCAAAGAGACAAGCAGAGTTAAATATGCAGTCGTTGACATAATTTCTATGTTTTTGATGCTGTAGTCAGACCATACCCGTTGTGGTAACATTTTTTTTCTTGCTCGCTCAGTCGCTCACTCTCTGTTTCATGTCTCATTGAAATAGCTACCAAAGTAGTTTCTCAAAGCCTGTCATCAGTCTAGACTCCCAAGCACTGACATTTCAACCTGAGTATGTTAAATTCATTGACCTGATTTCTTTTTAGAGTTGTACTTTCTTTGTATGACTGTTTTTACAAGAGACCCACACCATGGAATGCCCCAGTCACCTCTCTTTCCACAGCACTGGCCTTCATGGCCTGAGTAAGAGCTAAAAGATAGAGTTTAAAAGGTGCTTATACACCTAATGATGCAATTCGTTGGTTAGTATGGAAATTTTAAGGCATCTGGGATCCTGGCTCCCACCTAAACCCACAAATGCTGAAACAGAAGAATGAAATCTGAAATTGTGACTGCAAAATATGCAGTCCCTGCGTTGGCTGGATAAAGCTCAAAGAAGATTTCTTTCCTCCTGTGTGGACCAAGATGCAGCGTGTGCACAGCTATGGACTGTGATTTTCCCAATCATAAAGGCAAATTGGAGGGGTTGGCCAGCCACTTCAATGAGACAATGACTCCCTCGTTTTACTTCTACACCACAGTGCAGGCTGTAACCACTAACCACACCAATGACCTGAGGCAACCCAGAGAAAAACTCCCACAAGAGATTGCTCTGCAAGGGGAAAATCTCCTTCCAGGTCTTCTGCACAGTGGGAATTAATGTTCCTAAACATTCACCCCTCAGATGTCACTTGTGCAGACTGGTGTAGGAAGGAGGTTGTGCCCTAATCACAGATCCTGTCTATGGTCAGATGTGGATCAGTGAGATAATCAAGCACATGTTTAAATCATTCTACTTTTAATAAGCTTTAAATGAATTGGGCACTTAACTCGTACTAGAGTCAACGGAAGCTAAGTACCTCGGTCCCTTTAGAGACTTGAGCATACCCATGAATTTCTATGTGGATTTGGAGGGAAAGAAAATGCCCGTTGGGGTGCTGTGCCAAGAAGATGACAGGGAGAGCAGCTGATGACACAGGATCCTCTGCTGTGAACAGCTAACACAGCTCTCTGAATTCATATTGCAGCAGGCAGTGAACCTTTCACTTCCCTTCTAAAAGTGGGCAACTGCTGTTATCATTTGATCTCTAGGTCTTCATGCATGCAGTCACTTACTGGTGGTTAGTGCTTTGATAAAATCGATTTTTTCCACTGTGATTATGGAGGCGGTGAAAAAAAAAAGAAACCAAATAAATAACAGGAGGCACATTACTGATTGTTTCCTCACAGGAACAGCAAGTTGGCAACGACTGTTGATGAATTCTGTGCTGTACAGAGAATGCAAGCATGTCCTTACATCCCATTCCTGAGAGATTATGGGTTTGTTTCCATAAATATAATCTAGCCCACACTAAGACAGGCACCTGATAATGCTGTGGAACAGGTATGTTGGAGAACCACGCAGCACAGCTAAATCTACTGAAATGATACTATAGGGCAACAGGCTGGATAGTGAAAAACAGTAGATGATTAACCCAGATACACAGGTATAACTCTCCTGCCAGGTGGCATGGGTAGCACAAAGAGACAGATTCAGTTATGTAGGCATTTGGGCATTGATTTGAAGTTAGAGCTGGAAAACCAGAAACTTGGTTATGGCTCTTGACTTTGGCAAGGCAACTTCTCCACCTGCAGCAAGCCCAAGACTTTTTAACAGGTCTCTTTACGTTACCCAGTGCAAAGCCATGCCAGATAGCTCAGGTGCCAGATGCAGTACAGCCCCCAAAGGATCCATTCATCTTGCTCCAGGTCAGATTGTTTTTGATGCCCGCCCAGGCACCTTACTCATCTCTTCATGGTATTGTCCCTGCTCATTGCAGGGGCAGTTGGACTAGATGACCTTTAACGGTCCCTTGCAACCCAAGCTATTCTATGATTGTGTTGTGCAGGACAGACATGTTCTTTATTGAAGGGAAAAAGCATGGGTGTCTGTGAGGACACACTTGAGAAAGCTGGCAACTGATAGCTACCCATGTGCCCTCCTCCCCAGGATGTTTTGGTTGCCTCCACCATGGAGATTTGGGAAAGCGTGCTAATATTAACCACTTCCTGCTTCACTGCAGCTTCCTCCCACTTTGTTGACCAGGGTTGGCAGACATCTAAATTTGCACTGATCCATCACTCATCCCCAGTGGGGTCTCACTACCCTGAAACTTTAGCGCCCAACCCAGGAATCACCACCTAGATGCTAGCAGGGACACCCTCACCAGGAGCTGCAGCTGCTCCCCATGGCTGCTCTCTGTGGCCTCATGCAAAGCAGTCTTGGCTCTATCTGCTTCCTCCTACAAAGAGGGATAGGAAGGAACCGATCTTAACATGGCCCAGCATAGTCCCTCCCTTCAGAGAGGACCATCTGACAGAGATGTTTCTTTCTCTTGCCCTCAAAGCATTCTTTCTATCCACATTCAACTGACCTCACTAGCCTCTGTTTGGAGTCAGGACCACACCTCAGCTGGGAATATTTGGGCCAGCAGTCTTGTTCTTTTATTACTTCACAGGCACAATATTCCTTTTCCTATTTCAAAGCTCAGTTTCTCCCAGAATACCTCTGACCATTGCTAGCTGAAATGCTGAAATGAGACCTGGCCCAGCCAGTGATTTCCTTCTACCTGCCAGCAGTTGGCAAGGCAAAGATGCTGCTCCTCTGCACCTCTTGTCCATTTGTTTCAAGTGTATCTGCTCCCTGTTCAGTCCCGAGTGCCAGGACTAAGTGCTCTAACTCTCCAGGCACACATCACAAGAACCATTTAGCTGACTACCTTTGAATATTAAATATACAAAACCAGAATCCAAAACTGTAATCGGTTTCTCAAAGCACTGTTGGTTACATGAAGTTTTTGTAATCCGTTCCTTGACTACTCAACGTTAGTGTAAAGTGAAGGCACAGGGTCAACATGCCCACTGCTAACCACTGCATTTCATTTAATGTTGCAGCACTGACTCTTCAGCCCCTTCTGAATCAGGGAAGGCCTCAGTCTAGCGAGGCGTTTAGACCTCTGCCTACTTCTAAATGTCTGAATATTCCCAAAAGTGTTTTTCAGTCAGGTTTCAAGAGACAGTTGAGCCAATGCATCAGCTGCCACAGGCAGCTGTCCCCTACCTTCTCCTTGGTTCTGGCACCTGCTTTTCTCTCCAGGTGGCTGGCTTAGCTTGCCAAAACAACAGAAAACTGTCCATTCTCTTTCTTTGTTGGTTTGTTTTTGTTTTTGTTTTTTAAAGTGAGGAATTTCGCCCTTGTTTAGCTAACAGAACCAACTCCTTCAGGGGTCAGGCAAAAGCCAGCAAGAAGAGCCCAGACCTTGATCCTAAATAGAGTTGGGTCTAGTTTGCCTCCCCTCCTTCTGTTTGTGGAAACAGGGTTTTCCTTGGTGAGAATTGTCATTCCCACCCACAACCAAGAGGGAAGGTCTCACCCACACAGGTGAGGTTTGTCCACGCTAACCGAGAGTGACGTGTGAAGTCTGGAAAGGATCCCCTAAACCTCACTCTGACCTGGTTCTGGAGGGACAATGACATCTTCCTGGCAGGACACGATGTGTTGTGTGTGCCGGTCATGCCTGGGTTGCCCTGCTGCAGCTGGCACACAGAGTAGCCCACCCTTCAGGAGCCCCCCTTCTGCCTGTTCAACAGAAAGATGTTTCTGTTACATTGACGTCAAGACTAGCATTCACTGCCAAGCCAGGTCTCTGAGGATATCTTCATCACCCAGGTCCACAACAGGGTGTGTTCCTCACATCAAAGTTCACACAGCAACCTACTGTCAGCCAGGGTGTTGTCTTCCTTTTTCCATTTTGACATATACAGGTGTTACATGATGCAAGCTTTACCTACTGTCTTTTGTGAGGAGGGAGGGAAAACCTGCTTCCCTGTCATCACCACTCCCAGCACAAGTGGGAAGGGGATTTCTAGGTCTCAGTCTACATGGCTGAAAAAGAGAAAGATGTCATGCCACTTCCCACAGCAAATGCAGACAGCAGGACTAGAGCGGTTTGTTCCCCTTCAGATGCTGCCAGACCTGTCCGACCAGCCTGATCCACACCACCTCTAGTATAGGCTGGCTTGTACCCTTGTCAAAGAATCCTTGCTGTTAATACTTCAGTGGTGCTAAAACAGGCAAGCAGCTTCCACTAATACAGGAAATTTATTGCAATTTTTCCAGTAATTCCATGTGATAAACACAATGCCTCGTCTGTGCCAGAGAAAAGGATGGACTCCTACCAGCTGAGCTCAGCCAGAAGGTTCCTGGAAGTCCTGAAGTGATAATGTGGGGCTGCTGAAAACAATCCAAACAAATACAACAAATGAGCTTGCACTGTGATGCCTCACTTAATGGTATTACTGAAGAGTAACTATGAAAGGAGCTACACCGTAATTACTAGATTTGTGTCCTGTGTTACTGAGATGCTACTGCCTGATAACGGTGAGCTACCCCTCAGAATTCAGAAGTTCCCCCAGCTCTATAGAAGTGGAACCGATGGTAGGATTAATGACTCAAAAAACAAATTCTTATTATGGTATGGTATTATAATAGTAATTTATCTCCTTGCGGGTTCCTCATCATCTGAACCAGCTGTGAAGTTTCAATACTCAGGTAGACACTTCTCAGTGCGAGATGGGGGTAGGTAAGGGAAAGGCTGAACCTCAGAATCTACCCCTCTGCTCAGATGGGCCACCTTGCCTGCGAAGGGTGAGGGTGAGGCCATGCCAACAGCTGGAGGGAAGCCCTCAAGCATGTAATGTAGATCCTGCCTGGTTAAGCAAAATAGAGGATAAGTGTGAGGCCATTCCAGCCTGTGACAAAAGGTGTGTGGGAAAAGCCAGTATTTTTGCACTTCTCCCTGCAGGTTTTCTTATGACTTTGAAGTAACTTTGTTTACACTAGTTTTCCTTTTCCATCACAGCTGAGTGCAACAAAGACTGTAAAAGGCAAGACAGAACACTAGACTGAAAGATTTTTAGAAGCAACAGGAGATTTGTGGTTAAAAGTTATTTTGAGCTCCTACTGCGGAAGATGTCCCCTCACTGAGGGCAGCACAAGGTTTTGCTCTTAAAAGCTCCTTTCTGATCGTACATTAAATAAAAAGCTGCTATTTGAATAAAGAAGAAAGAAGCTGTGAGAGAGTTCTATTTCCTATAAGCCATGTATAAGGGTGTGTTTTGAGAGTGTTTCGGATGCATTTTGATGAAGTTGAAATCTCATTATTCTAATCATTACAAAAGACTAGAATCAGACTTGCTTCTTTTAATAGTCATAAATGCAGAGATTGCTCACTGCCTCCAACTTTATCTTGTTATATCTGAGGTGGTAACATCCTACATGAAATGTCTTTCTTCTTCTCTCTTTTTGCTCTCCTGCAAGGCCCAGAGTGGTTTCCAGTCTGTGTTAGAATACCTTAGCATTCAACTCACGTTGAGGCTTTGAAGCTCTTGTAGACAGCAGCTTCTTCCTGGGATAGTTGTCAGCCTGCTCTCTCAAGGCAGATCTCTTCCATCCCTATGCCACTCAAATGCTTTGAACTTAAGACCAGAGTCTGAAGCACTGCCCCTGCGCTAGGACTTCTAAGCATGTCTCCGGGGTGCCCAATTCTGCCTGGCAGCCCCCTGAATGTTTAACCTCTCAGTCTGCCTGGTTCCTGCGTCTCCTCCCACCCCACAACAGCTTTAATGTACCACCAAAAGTGCAGGCCTCCACTGTTGAACTCTTCAGGAACTACACAGTGTTCTTGGGGGAAACCAAATATTCTGCTTGAGTTGAAGGCAATTCAAAGGTTTTCTTCCAGGACCCTGAGAAGACCAGTAGATATGTTAGTCAGGACTCCCACCCACAAACAGAAGTATGTTGAACTGTGTTTAGTCCCACTGAGAGCCTGTTGTCTCTCTTTTTCTCCTCTCCAAATTGCTGTAAAGGCTAGGATCACCACCAGGGTGGGTTTCATTTCCTTCTGAGCATTGCCGTCTCCTCAGACCTATCCCAGACTGAAACGGTGGGCTAGCTGCAAACCATCTCACTTTCAGCAGAGATTCATTGAGTTGTAATGAGAGGCCATTGTCCTGGGTCGGAGAGGAAGAGGGTGACTGGACCAGCATGGGAGGAGATCCACATGGGCACTAGCGGTGCTCGGTGATGTAACAAACTTCACAAGCTGGACGGTCGGACACATTGCCAGCTTGCAGCAGGTCTGTTTTATTGTGTTTGTGTGGCAAGGTTTTGGTAGTGGGGGGAGCTAAAGGGGTGGCTTCTGTGAGAAGCTGCTTTAAGCTTCCCCTATGTCCAACAGAGCCAATGCCAACCGGCTCCAAGACGGACTTGCCAAGGCTGAGCTCATCAGCGCTGGTGGTAGCGCGTCTGTGATAGCATATTTAAGAAGGGGGAAAAAAATGCCTACATCTGGAAAGAAAAGTGAGAATATGTGAGAAAAACAACTCTGCAGACACCAAGGTCAGTGAAGAAGGAGGGGGAGGAGGTGCTCCAAGTGCCAGAGCAGAGATTCCCCCACAGCCCGTGATGAAGACCACGGTGAGGCAGGCTGTCCTCCTGCAGCCCATGGAGGTCCATGGTGGAGCAGATACCCACCTGCAGCCTGTGGAGGACCCCATGCTGGAGCAGTTCGTGAAGAAGTACAGCCCATGGGAAGGACTCACATTGAAGAAGTTCATGAAGGACTGTCTCCCATGGGAGGGATGCCATGCTGGAGCAGGGGAAGAGTGTGAGGAGTCCTCACCTGAAGAGGAAGAATCAGCAGAAGCAATGTGTGATGAACTGACTGCAACCCCCATTCCCCATCCCCCTGTGCCATTGGTGGGGGGAGGTAGAGAAAATCGGGAGTCAAGTTGAGCCCGGGAAGAAGGGAGGGGTGGGGGAAAGGTGTTTTTGAGATTTGGTTTTATTTCTCATTATGCTACTCTGATTTGATTGGTAATAAATTAAATTAATTTTCCCCAAGTTGAGTCGGTTTTTCCCATGATGGTAATTGGTGAGTGATCTCTCTCTGTCCTTATCTTGACCCATGAGCCTTTCGTTATATTTTTTCTCCCCTGACGAGCTGAGGAGGGGGAGTGATAGAGCGGCTTTGATGGGTACCTGGTTTACAGCCAGGGTCAACCCACCACATCCATCCACCCACATTTTACAGTTGAGGACTTGGCCCACAGAAACATTAAGCAGCTTAGCCAGAGTCACCCGTGAAGCCTGTAGCAGACCTGTGAACATACCTTGGGAGATGCAGGTTGGTGCCATAAGGGCTAGATGGCCCTTCCTTGGACAGTGTTCAGACAAAAGTAATTTGTCCTGGTGCTGGGAGCAGAGGTGGCTGGTGGGAGCACAGCTGTGTCAGTCAGGTTCACAGTGTCGTTCTGCAGAAACCAAGTGCAACTGGGAGCAGGGGCAATGCAGGGACAGCAACAGAGGGAGAGGGATCCAGTAGGAGACACAGGGGAATAAAGGCAACAAAGAAGGCGAGGAAAGTCAGAAAGGAAACTGAAGAGGAAACAGACTATATACAAAGGGAAGGAGCTTAAAACAATCAGTCAAGGGACTTTTTAAGCCACCATCTTGTGGCTACCTATGCTGTGCTTAACATGGCTGAGTTCCCAATCTGACAGGCCTCAGGACTGATGAGTGCAGAGGGCATTTCTGAGAAGAGTGGTTTTTACCTTTTCACAACCCATCAAACTAATGGGAAGGAAGAATACCCCAACCTCTTGCTAACACCACCGTACAAATCTGAGAGCAAGGAAGGCTCTACACCACACAGCCCAAGTGTGCCTCACCGTGCTCCACCAGGACTTCAGCACTGGTCCCACACTGCCTCACCACTGACCATTCAGGCTCCAAATATACGGGAGAGGATCCTCCACTGTCCTTCATCCCTCCTTTCTGTGCCTAACTGAGACTAGATACAAACCTGTGCTTGTGTAGTTTTATCTGTATGCGCAGTTTTCTGCAGGTAGAGGTTAACACAAGGCCATAAGAGACGTCAGTGTCCCTGCACTCATTCACTTAGGTAGGTTTAGCATCACAGTATTAAATTCCCCACCTCTGGTGCAACCTTGTGCACAGCGGAGGCACTGCTCCTTCCCAGCCAGAATGCATGGTGGGGACCATCCTCTCAGCACCTCGCACTGGTGGGCAATACATTGAGTGGCAAACTTCTGGTTTCCCCAAAGTCCTGGCAAATTCTCCACTGCGTGAGATTTTTCTGCACTGCCACAGCTTTGAGCTGGAGCATTAAATTCTATGAAATACCATATTTGTTAAAATAATGACCACAGTTCACTAAAGATCATAGAAAATAACCACGTGCCCCAGGCTGGTAGCAAACAACAGACTACTGCAGTTTTAGATGAAACTCTCAGGTTAAGAACAAAAGCCAGGGGAGGAAAGGGGCAGCTGTACTCAAGAAAGCAATCTGTCTTTAGCTATGTGGTCAGCTTATCACAGCTCGGCTTCTGGACGCCTGTACTGTTGGAACCAAGGAGGGAGAAAATAAACTCCAACTGATTAGGTTTGCTTGGTCTGGATGATCTCTTTTATGTTCCTACCTGTTGAAAGTTTGTTTCAATTCACTTCCCCAACCCCTCCAGGCAGTGCAGAGAGGATCAAGTAACAATAAAATTATTCATTAGCAGAATTTGGCTCTACTGTGCAGAAAAACAAGCAGTTGATCTGAGCAAAAGCACAGTAGTGACAAGAAAATGTATAGATGCTATTTATTGCGAAAGACCACGCAACTGGACAATCTTCAGTTTGCTTCCCATGACCAACAGATCCTTGTTGATCAGTAAGAACATTGTTATACAACAGTATGAGTCAGGATGCATCCTTTTTTTTAAACTCAAAGACCACAAGAGCAAACCACATTGGGAGATGAGCAAACGAAAAAGAAAAAGGTTGTTCTGCAAAATTTCCTGTTCCGTCATGCATGGGTAATTGGCCTATATTTGTGACCCCATTTTTCTTTCAGGTTTGTAGCTGTACTGCAGAGATTTGACCCTTTGGTACAAAGCCCACGCTGTGAAAGAGTGGGAATGGTCAATGCTGGGTACAGAGTGAGTCCTGAAAGGTGCATGGCTCTCTAACTTGCATGCTTTCTAATTTCCACGTGGCCCTAAGCCTGAACCGAACATTAAATGCTTCAGCAAAGGGACAAAGGACCACATAGAAAGAGACAAACAGCCTCCTCTCTCAGGCACCTCTTTCTGAATTGCACCCACACCTGAGCTGCTCGGTAGAGCCAAAGCCCAAGGTGGGGTGGGGCTGTCTGTTGCCGGCTGTGGTGGTGAACATGCTGCGGCGCAGGAAGAGGACCTCTGCGGTTCTGCTCCCACCGTTAATGGGGGAGAGGGGAGTAAGTGACATTTATGGAGCTGCCCCTAAAAATTGTGTGCTTCACAGGCAGAACAGCTCTTTACATGGTTTGCACTGCAAATAAGCCATGCCTGCTTTGTGCACTCCTAGAGCTGTTTGGTTACAAGGTACTTCTGTTACACAAAAAACAGTGGGCCAGAGCTATGAGATCATATGGTCCGTTTGAGCAGCTACAGGCATGCAATTCTTCATCTTTTCCCAACGAACATATTTTCTAGCATGTCCCCTGCAACACCAGGCTACAGCCAAAACCAAAGTCCACCTTCCAAATTTTTGTTCACAAACGGGATTCTGACTGTTTCAAAACCAGAGTGCTCCTCGCAGTTGATTTCTAATGTGCTGCTGTTACTTCTTCAGACTTCAAACAACTTTTTCAATCCCCACATCTGCTGCTCCCTGCTCTAAATTGCCCAAGTCGGTATCTGCTTCACTATCAAGAACAGGGCCGCACACCCCAGGGAAGGGAGCACAGCTTCAGCCGTCCCTTCAGCAACGCAAAGGGAGTTGCCTGCACCAAGCCATGGCTCTCTTGCTGGCTGCAGGCACTCTTACTGTTTGAATTAGTTTTACATAACTTGCTCTCTGCTACCACCCATTGCCTTCTCAGCTTCACTGTTCATTGGGCTAGTCTCAACTCATGGGTATGTGCTTGATTTCTTTTTCTTCGTATGAACTGGAGTAGCTTGGGTTCTTTCAAAGTGGTACTTGGCACTCATTTCTGCCCACAGTTTTAGTACCTCTCTGGACTCTATTGCATCTTTCCACAGTTTAGCTTAATTCATTTTGCTATTTAATGTAAAATGAACATACATGCAAGGAATCAGTGCAAAGAGCTACTGTGCATTAACATCACACTGGTTTATTCTACCTTAGCTTCTCAGGTTAGATGAGACCTATGGCCCCAATGCATTCATTTTCTTGACTGGGACTTTCAACTCCTTCAAATTAAGCACCATCGAATTAGCACACACTTATTAAAATGAGAAACTAGGGGAAGAGAAGGTATTCATGAATTTTAATTTTCTCTTTCATGGAAGAAGTCCGTGAGAATTTCTCTTATTTCTCTCCAGGAACATCAGATTTCTAATGTCAGCACCTTCCCACATCTATAACCACACCTTAAAGGGACCTGCAGTGCAAAAACCTGCTCAAAATTCAAACTTTCTCATAGTTTTGTTTAACAGTTTCTGATTCAGGTACCTAATTTAAAATTTCACTTAAGGCTTAATTAACTTAGCCTGCTGACTGAGTGTAACTGAGGAACACCAGTTTTGTCATGCTACACTTCAACAATAGCTGGGGCAGGGGGCAGGGCTTGCTTTGTTATGGCAGCACCTGTTACTTAAATCTACAATTTATTCCTTAAAGAATTTTTCTAAATTTCATATTTCTCTCATTAATGTGTATTAAATGATGAAGTTTAAGCATACATAATTCTAGTCTCCAGGATTCCTTTAGTGTCTGAAAACAGAACTAACATTTTGTAATTCCCTCTTGGTTTGCTTGGAATTTTTTGATCTACCTATCTTTCAATTTTATCAGTTTCCTTTTAATGAACGGAGCACAGCCCTCCTACTTTGCAGTTGACAGGAGATTAAAAAAACATCGGTCAACATGTCAGTCACTCATTTGAGCCACTTAACACTATAAAGGTGCCTTTTCTCACAAAGATTGCCAGAATAATTTTGTAAAATCCAGCCGCTGTAAAACATTTCTTAGGTAGGAAAATACCACACTGATTTCAAGGAAACAAATGTGTTGAGATTTTGCCTAAGTTCATCCCTAATTCGTCCATAAGCCAGAACTATTTAGACTGTTTTAAGCATCTTTTTTCATGTTTAGAAGGGGTTCGAAATGGTGCTAAGGGAGGAGACAGAACAGACGGCACTGCGCAGGGGCAGGGCAAGCTGCTGACCAGCAGCCTGTTTGCACACAAGCAGCCCCTTTTATCCCCTTTTCCCTCTGTTTGCCCACACTTGTTGCCCCAAACCACCATGATTCCTCCCTTTTCCCCTTTTAGGTCCTTGCCCTAAATAGCCTGTAACAGGACTTGTGCACTCCCCAAATGGTCCTCCCCGGCATCCCACCTCTGCCCATTCCTCTGTAGGTCCCTCAGCCTGTGAGGTGACCTGAGGGCTTGTCTGGGGGACCACGGGCTGGCACCTCTCCTGGGACTCCCCAGGGAAGAGTCAGGGCAGAGGGCTTCAGGGGCTCCAGTTCGGTATCGGGCCCCCCCAGCCTTGCTCCTCTGTGCTGGTAAGAGTTGAGCCTTAATCCCATAACCTAACATTCACCTACATAAAAGTAGGTGGACTGCACCATCCCCTCTCCTAGCACGGCATTTCCCAGCCATGTTTCAGCTCCTGGGAGGGCTGCGCTCCCCGAACAGGAGACTTGGTGCTGCTGCAGGGTACCTTCTGAGGGGCTTGCCAGTCTATGTGGTTGCGGTGTGCTGAGCCTCACAGCCCCACGCCTCAGGAAGGGAGCTGCAGGATCAGAGTAGCCCACGGTAGTGGCAGCTGGACCTACAGCAGTTACCTTGTTCCTCTGTCCTCCTTTCCATTTGTGGAGATGAGCTTTTCATCACATCGCCTAACACAAACCACCAGAATTATATGCCTAAAACATAACGCAAACATCAGTTTAAAAGCAATACTGCCACGAACACCTAAGCCAAAAATGTAACTGGAAACACTGCTCTGCCACACGCCATCCCTTTCCCAATAGTGCCCCATGCAGCATGTCCTGAAGGACATCTGTCAGCCAAAATAGACCATGTTGTGAGCATGAGGTGGAAGTTTATCCATTTTGGAGCACAAAAAACTGAACCACCTTTCTTGCTATGAAGATGCATGTGATACCTTTACAGGGAAACTGTGCAAATGACCTGATTTTACTACCTTGTAGCTGTTGTGGTTTCCACATAGCATAGAGCAATTGAAACAAAACAATTAAAGCTGCTAAGAAACTGAAAAACAACTTTCAGAAACCTTATGTCTTGTTTTTAAACATAGATCCAAGCGTCAGGATCAGCTGTAGTTACTCGCACAGTGCACTATACAACTGTGTTCTAAGTTCATGTTTGCTAGGAGATTCCTTCAAGGACATAAGGTTTAAAACCTTATAGCAGAGTCAATGTTAAACTACTATATTTCCAAATACTGGCCTTTCTCTGTGGGACTGACTGCTCATGGCTTGGACGGGTGTACCCTTCGCTGGGTAAATATCTGGCTGGATGGCCGAGCCCAAAGGGTTGTGGTGAATGGAGTTCAATCCAGTTGGTGGCCTGTCACAAGCGGAGTCCCCCAGGGCTCAGTTTTGGGGCAAGTTCTTTTTAATATCTTTATCGATGATGTGGATGAGGGGATTGAATGCTCCCTCAGCAAGTTTGCAGATGACACCAAGTTGGGCAGGAGTGTTGATCTGCTCGAGGGTCGGAAGGCTCTGCAGAGGGATCTGGACAGGCTGGATCGATGGGCCCAGGCCAATTGTATGAGGTTCAACAAGGCCAAGTGCCGGGTCCTGCACTTGGGTCACAACAACCCCATGCAACACTACAGGCTTGGGGACGAGTGGCTGGAAAGCTGCCCCACGACAGCCGGCTGAATATGAGCCAGCAGTGTGCCCAGGTGGCCAAGAAGGCCAAGGGCATCCTGGCCTGTATCAGAAACAGTGTGGCTAGCAGGAGCAGGGAGGTGATCGTGCTCCTGTACTCGGCGCTGGTGAGGCCGCACCTCAAATACTGTGTTCAGTTTTGGGCCCCTCACTACAAGAAGGACATTGAGGTGCTGGAGTGTGTCCAGAGAAGGGCGACGAAGCTGGTGAGGGGTCTGGAGCACAAGTCTTATGAGGAGCGGCTGAGGGAACTGGGGTTGTTCAGTCTGGAGAAGAGGAGGCTGAGGGGAGACCTTATCACTCTCTACAACTACCTGAAAGGGGGTTGCAGAGAGGTGGGTGTTGGTCTCTTCTCCCAAGTGACGAGTGACAGGACTAGAGGAAATGGCCTCAAGTTGCACCAGGGGAGGTTCAGGCTGGATATTAGGAAAAAGTTCTTTACCGAGAGAGTAGTGAAACATTGGAACAGGCTGCCCAGGGAGGTGGTAGAGTCACCCTCCCTGGAGGTATTCAAGGAGCGTGTGGATGTGGCATTGTGGGATGTAGCTTGATGTACATGGTGCTATGTGGTGTTGGGTGGGTTGGTTTTTGGTGTGTTGTGCCTTGTTGTTGTTGTGTGGTGGTTGGCTTGCATGGGTTGTTTGTTTTTTGTTTTTTGGTTTTTTTTTTTTTTTTCAGGTTGGACTTGATGATCTTACAGGTCTTTTCCAACCGTAGTGATTCTGTGATTCTGAGCATGTCCAGTGACGAAGCTGGTGAGGGGTCTGGAGCACAAGTCTTATGAGGAGTGGCTGAGGGAACTGGGGTTGTTGAGTCTGGAGAAGAGGAGGCTGAAGGGAGACCTTATCGCCCTCTACAACTACCTGAAAGGGGGTTGCAGAGAGGTGGGTGTTGGTCTCTTCTCCCAAGTGACTAGCGACAGAACAAGAGGAAATGGCCTCAAGTTGCACCAGGGAAGGTTTAGATTGGATATTAGGAAAAGCTTCTTCGCTGAAAGGGTTGTCAGACACTGGAACAGGCTGCCCAGGGAGGTGGTTGAGTCACCATCCCTGGCGGTATTTAAAAGGCCTGTGGATGAGGCGCTTAAGGACATGGTTTAGCAGTGGACTTGATGATCTTAAAGGTCTTTCCCGACCTGAATGATTCTATGACAGTTTGTATGTATGTATGTGAACATCTGCATCAATAAACTGTAGGAAAACTGGTTTCCCCATAAACACAAAAGTCCGTTTTGGCAGAATCATGGAATAATTTAGGTTGAAAGGGCTCTCTGGAAGTCCAGGGTCCTGTTCAAAGCAGACCTAACTTCAAAGGTAGATCAGGTTGCTCTGGGCCTTGCCATTTGAGTTTTGAAATTTTTCAGTGGTGGAGAATTCACAATGGCTCTGGACACCTGCTCTCACCATTCTCATGGTGATTTTTAAAAATTTTATTTCATGTATGCAGCTGGAATCTCTCTTGTTGCAATTTGACTGTTGACTAGAACACAGCTGCTGCAGGTGAGGCTGCTGTCACCCCCAACATCCAAGAAGCTCCAGGCACTCCCTGCAGCCTGCATCTGGACAGCCACATCCTCCTCAGGGTGGTGTCTGGGTGGAGGTCTCCACTATGCTGTGGTAGTTGCTCCAGCTAGTGCCAAGGACTGTGTCTTGTGACTTGTCACCATTATCGCTGTGTCTTCTCCTGGTCTCAAGGACCATCTATGGCGTGACTGTTTACTCTCTTCCACTAACTCGTTCCTGTTTGCACAAGCTGGTCACAGTGGTCCTTAGGTGTTAAGAAAGAAGATGAACACAAGCCTGCTCTGCTCCCCCATACTCAGCAGGCAGCTTCTCAGCTCTTAGCTGCATTTCTCCCACCTTGTGAACAACGGCTCCCCTCAGGCAGGCTGCTTCCTCACAGACCACATGCTGACCAGAACACAGGAGCCTGACACACACCTGCTTCGTTCCCATCAGATTTCCTGCTCAGCGTGCAACTCCTGATACAGCTTTTTGTTCCCAGCTGCAGTTCACTCAGCACAAACATCAGGTCTGCATTTTTTCTACTGCACTGGGTTTACAAAGCTTTAAAAAGCTTTTTCAAGGAGCTTACAAAGCATGCTGTTCCCCTAGCTTGAATGACACAGGCAAAAAAACCTCAACACTAAAAGCAAACATTCAGTTCATTGAACAAAGCAAGTGTTCCCCAAAATAACCTTTTAATTATATGGTCAACTTTGATGTGATCTTGCTACTGTTCCTAAACAATGCTTGAAGACTCTACTAGTAAAAAGAATGAAGTTCCATCCTCTTTCTGTACTTAAAGGTTCACTATCCATTCATTGACCATTTTTCCCCAAAAGGTACAATGGACTTAGCTGACTAAGGCAATTCATTTTGAGGCCTGGGACAGAATAGTTTGTGGCACTTCTTTGAACAGAGAGTTATATACTTATATTTTCCCTTCTCAAATATTAAAAAGAATAAATGATTTGGAAAAAGTTACACAAGAAGTTTTGAACTGTGATTGACTAAGACATTATAGACATATTCCAAAGAAGTGACATATTGTACATACAAGGAGAGGTAAATGCGTTTTTCCTGTTACTCTGTATTGAAAAAAAATGAAATAAAATAAAAAAAATTCACAGCAGCAACAGATTTTAATACCCCAGCAGCCCAAAACCAGAAATTGTACACTAGAGGTCACCGGGCTTTCCCCTCCCGCCTCATTTTAATAGAATTTAGTACTGTTCATGATATATAAAAAAAGGACACTTTCTGATGTTTATTGCAGTTCTGTCAGAGGTTCAATCTTTGGGTAACTCAATGACCTTGAATAGCCCAGCTCCTTTTTTTGTAGGAATCAAGACAGTCGTATGTTGCAAGTTATGTTTTTGCAATATTGCATTCATTATAGCTAGCCTGTGGAGGATTTAACTTCAAGATGAATGAGATCACTTACAAGCCTACCAAAACTGTATCTCTTACAATTCAGTTCAACCTCTTTCTTGGCTCTACTTTACAAGGAAAACATCAATCCAAAAAGACCTACCAAAAAAGATGCATCTGCCATTTCCCCAAAATGAACATGAAGCACTATAGTAATCTTGATGAGATTTAATTCCTGCTGCCTAGGCAATGCTAAATCTAGAAGTTTGTTAGCTTTTATCTACAACTGAACTGAAATAGCCACGGATGCATTCTTTCCTGAAGAGGAGGCTGGGCTTTGTAGAAAATATTTCATCAGTGAAAGTTACTGTGCTAAAAAACAAACAAGGTAGTAAAACCCTTCTTTATCATCATCACCCAATCACCCTGTCAGTTACAGAAGTGTTTAAGTTATCTCAAGAGCTAGATATATTGTCTAAATAAGGACTACATTGTCAAAACAGTCCAAAGCTGAGAGTGTTTTTATTACTGTTGAGGAAAACATCACTTATGAGGAAATATTTGATCAGATGAGCCATGGTTTCTCACTTTGGTTAAAAAAAGAGAAAAAGAAGAGTGGAATACAGTAACTTCACTACAAAAAAAAAAAAGACAGGTATAGTTTTTATAATCCATCCTCATTACCACAACCATATTAGTGGTATGGAACCGTCAGACATAGCTTAGTCCTTAATTTCTTGTTTCTGGAAATCACAGGATTTGTTAAACAAATTACAGAGTCTATGAGTGTTTAACAAAAAAGCATGTTTCTAACCAGACCTAATTGCTACAGAACTGCACAAAGCAGTTGTAAGTGCCCCTCTCAGACACTTCCTTCTCTGTTCACAGAGGTGCCTGGGAAAAGGAAGAACCAATACAGAAGAACTTAGACAGGAACATTCCCACCTTTTAAGACAGGGCTCTAGTTGTTAATTCTAACAGACAGAAGAGGTTGTTAATTCTAACAGACAGAAGAGGTTGTTAATTCTAACAGACAGAAGAGGTTGTTAATTCTAACAGACAGAAGAGGTTGTTAATTCTAACAGACAGAAGAGGTTGTTAATTCTAACAGACAGAAGAGGTTGGGTATTCAATTGCATTAGGTTCTTTAGGGAGAAGCCCAATGTAAAATACCAAACAATATGCTTTGCTGTACATTTCAAACCAAGCACTCAATAGAGCTTAGCTTGCCAGTTATGTTTAAGTGACTCAAACTAACAATGGTAAACAAGACAAAATTGGATTTTTTTTTCCCCTTTGCCTGTTGAATCATAAACCATCTGACAGCTCAGAGTGATACCCAGTAACCCTATCCAATCTGGTCTTAATCAAACTTTAGGATTCACCATCAGGAATTGCAAGATCCTTTGGGCTTAGAAAAAACCTGAGCATGCACACATTCTCAATTGCAGACTGGACTAACTCTGGGAAAAAAAAAATTCCAAGAAAAAAAACCCTAAACACACACGGCTTCCTGAATTTCCTAAATGTAAGGTTTTTGATTCAAGAAGTCTCAAAAATACAATGTAGCCAGCACAATAGCTTTATTTTGCAATTTGAATTATTATATACAATTCGGTAAAAGCCCACAGGAGGAACAGCATGGAGACTTCGCAGTTTTTGGCATTTCCTTAAATTAGAGCCAAAGTGCAAGGTCTCCAATTAACCCCCAAGGTAAGAGAATAACACTTTGCTGTTAACAAAAGTCATGTTAACACTTAAAATATCTAATCAGCTATTTAAAAGGCCACATCTTCAAATGCAATTAGAAATTATTTAACAAAGTTTTTGCTTCTTTTGGTATGATAAATTGCCACATATCCTACAGCTAACAGATAACGGAACATCATGTTTTCCCAAGACATGTAAAAAAGCAAACAACACTGTCTCTACATTATTCCATACATCTTAAATGAATGCCAGAAATCAATTGTTCCCAGGTATTCGAGTGGAATTTTATTTCCTTCAGACATGCTGTTGCTCTTCTTCAAAAAGGGGAAAAAAAAAAAAGAAAAAAGCCCAAAACAAACTTTTCATACATAGTATCCCGAGGCACAGGTTCCCCCATACTTAAAGGAATTTTTACATAGGGTGTATCATATGTTACAACATTGTTGCTCTTTGAAGTCTATGGCACATTGATTTTTTGGGGTGAAAAAAATTCTCCTCTGTGTTCAGCTGCTACAATATGGCACAAAGTTAGAAGTTAACACCACAACTAAATATTCTGATGCTTTTTTGCTGGCTATTTTGGGGTGCACATAAATAAAAAGGCACACTTTTCCTCTCTCCTCTCAAATCATTTATGTACTGTACAAGCCTAACTTCCCAGCACTGCTCCATGCCTGCTGGCCCAGTGCAAAAAAAGATTTTAAGTCAGCATCCAATGCTAGTAGCAGCTCTATATGCTTAACCAATGGCTTTAGTTTAGCATGCTACTTCCACTGTGGTGACCATTGATGACAGGCCAACAGTGTTCCTGAAAAAAAATTACAAAGCATAAAAAAAATTTATTTATATTCACTTACATGTATATTTTCCAAACGTGTTCACAATGTTCAGAAAGTGCACATTTTGAAGTCTTGTTTCAGTATTACAAATGTCCATGACCTATGTATTATAGCAGCGCCATGTGCAACAGTATCATTAAAGAACCGTCAATGTTTTCATTACTGACCCTGTTTTGCAAGAGTATAATGAAAAGACGAGAATTTGCTCTTAGCTAGAACTTAGTGTCCATAACATCTTCAGCATGGTATTTTTAAATATTTGGATTTAATTCTGTACAGCAGTCAGAATCTGAAAAACAGAAGGTTAGTGGTTTCACTTTTTGGCGCTTATTTTTACGTAACAAGGATTTTCAAAAGAATGAAAGTGATCTTACAGCACATGAACAGCCCTCAATAAAAAAGCTCCACAAACTATTACCACACTGTTAAAAAATTAACAGAACCCAATAAGATTTAATTAATGATTTGTGGATCCTTACAAAATTACTTTTTGTGATTTAACAACAGATAGCATCGATGAAATTATCATATGTAAAAAAGGCTTAGGTCTTAACATCAACAGTCTGATTAACATATTTAAACAAGAATATTCAGAGTTAAGACTAGTGCTAAATTTAACTCTAAATTTAGCTAAATGTAGATTTGAGAGTTTAGATACTCTCAACTTGATATGCCTTTAAAAAAAAAGTCCAACTTTCAGAAGAGTCTGAAAAACAGCAGTTTCAAGTAAGTCTGGAGCAATTAGGTATTGTGGCTAGAGTTACCATAAATATGTACTACATGCTGACTTGACAAAATTGTGTTAAAAGAAGTGCGAGTTGAACCACTACCTCTGAAGGTTCTTGCTTTGGTTATCTTTAAAAAAAATTCGGACTGTTACAATAACAGTGCAAGTTCATTATAAAGCCACATGCCTCTCTGTAGATGTTCTCTTATCGATTGGTTTTTATTATGCCCACTGCCAGCAATGGACATTCTGCTTGGAAAATCCACCTCCTGCTGTAAAAGGTCTGGCTGAACCAAATGACAAAAATAATTCTGATATCAGACTCAAATGGGAACGCACTATTTCATTTAGTTCTTGTTAAGAAAATTTAAAAGCCTTCTCCACCTACAGTCTTTTTGAAATACAAGGCACAAATAGAGAATGGACATTCCAGCAAGAAGTGATTGTCTGAAATTAACAGTCCACAGCAGTCTTCTGGTACAGCACAATGAAACATTTTTGATGTCCAATTCTATGCCACGTCTTCTAGATAATCTGCAACATCACTTAACTGAGAAATGGTAAGGTCTTGCGTGATGCCTTCAAGCTAGAAAATAAATGAAATTACAAACTCAGAAATCATAGAAACAGTAAGTATTATTTCTTGTAGTCCTTCATACAGCATCCCATCCTTTTGGCCTCAAGCTCTTTCAGCGAGATTTCAACTCCTTTAGGAGGTGCTCAGACAGATCTTGAGGTATAGAGATAAGACATTCCTATGCTGGATACTAAACCAGTCTCAAGTACATTTTACATGCCTAGAAACAGACATGAAATTGTGCTACTGAACAATTGTTGCGGGGTTTTTGTTTTGTTTTTTCATCAGTATACTATCTAACTTGGCAGGAATATTAGGTGTAAAAATACAGAGCATAACAAATACAGCTTTAACATGTATCCTAGGAACCTATGATAATGGCACATTCCTTCGTGAGAGGTTAAAATAAAATCAAGACATGATCAGAAGAATGTCAAGAAGAACAATTTTAAAATAATCATACTTTATCACTGGCATTCGACTCTTCTGTTTCCACAGAAATTTCATCTATTTCTTCACCAATACTGATATCACTTTTTTCTGAGCGATGACTAGTACTAAAGAGAAAGAAAAGCATCAACATAGACGTAAGACGTTCTTTTCAAGCATCCAGGTATTACTTTCACTTTATACCTGACATTTAATTTGGATTTCACTTCCTAGCAAGTTAAATATGAAGTTACTTAAACACCCATAACAACTAAAGGCTTTCTACTTAGATGAAGCCATTATAAATACTGATAAATACTTAGGCCTCAATCCTACAGTTTACAACACCAATACCTTCACATCATAAGGATGAGGCTGTTAAATATTTATTACTGACTACTCGTGATGCTTTATTTTTCAAATGACTATTTCAGCATACACCATATTCATTGTTTAATAGCATTAATTAAAGTGTTAAAACATTGCAAAGTACATGGTTCGGGGGAAAAAAAAACCCACAACACACCTTCCACAAAAAAGTAACAACTTATCATCATCTTAAATTTAGCACCATGTTTTTAAGGAACTCATCACACCCTACAAAAATGGGATGCTTTTTTAAATTTGTAACCATATGTATTAAAATAGCAAAGTGAAGTTTAAAGGAGTTCAGAGATACTGACAGGCTCCAGAAATAGTGAGTAGCTGAAATATTATGAAATAATTCAAATATGCCAGTGGACATGCTTATAATGCATGAAATACTATGCTACTGCAATATCATCTTTCTCTTACCTGTTGAAGTCATCAGCATATTCATCATCATCTCCATTTCCTAAATAATTTTTAAAAGGTATTAATCAAACACATTTTCTCTTCAGGAAGTGCAAAAAAGAATCTATTCCTGCACCAAAATACATGGTTTGATGGCCAGCAAAAGTGGGAGCAGATTAAATTACTTGTGCAGATTTAGAAAGCGAAGCTGAGTTCACATTTGTCATTAATTAATCTCAATCTCATTCACACAAACTGTTTTGAAATCAAACATACATTTTCAGGATGTTGACTACATTGCTGAAGACAAAATTTAAACACTTGGCAGCTCTATTTTTAGAGAGAGTTGATACTTCTTATATCACATCATCTTCATATTGCTCCTAAAGCTTACAAGGCAACTTTCAAAAACGTAGAGGGGAAGTAAACATGCCCCTGGAAAACAGTAAGACTTGTCTGGCTATCTTTTTCTGCAAATATAAATCCCTTTTTTCTTAAGAACGTAGACAACAAAATTTATCACTTGATATTAGCAGACACATGCACGGAATGAATCAAATTTTTGCTGCATGTGTGAAATACAAATCCACACGCAAGACATCAGTTTTCACTCTTCTGTATTCCTTTAGAGCAGATCTTGCTCTTAACTCCAGTAAGTTTCACAATGGTGTTAAATGGAGTGACAGAAGTAAAAGCTGAAGATTTTAGTTCAACATGTGCATTTCAGTTTCTCAGATTCCTCTAAGAAGCTGGGCCAGAACCTACAGTTAAAAATATCAGAGCTTACTCATGTTTAGCAGTTACTTGCCTAATTCTAGTGATCCCAGTTTTGTATTGACCAACCGCAGGTCTTTCAAAACAGAGTTTCTATTCAAATCTGTAACAAAAACAAAAGCATTTACATCAGAATTTTAATTTGTGACTCTTTGATAAGATCCCACTTAAACATACCCATCAACTATGTATAACAAGTGTTCTTTTATAATAACCTTATTACCATACAATAAAATTATGTATTATAACCAATTTCCAGGTCTGAACTCTGCTAACATTTAAAAACGTGAGTAGCAAACAGGGACAATCTCCCAGTATTCAGGATCAGGTTTTACAACATGAAAGAAAATATCCCTAAAGAACTTGTGCAAGTAATGTAAGATAACAATAAAAAGGAGTAAGTTAATTTCAGTCAAAAACTGAGCAGTAGAATTTTGTACTCCTGAAAACTACTTTATATACACAAAAAAAAAAAAAAGGAGTGTAGGTAAGTATTTCATGCTCCAAAACATATTATGCTACCATAGGGGCATCTTATATATCAAGACTGGTATGCGATCACTCAGTGAAAAAAGCATTACTGCGAAGGACGTTACAACCAGAATGGGGACACATACAGGCTACTTAATGACATTTGCATCCGAACGTGTAGATCATTCATTACATTACAGGAAATATCTCCTACATTAATCAAAACACAAAAACATGTGAAAACTTACCAGCAGACTCCTTTAGCGAAGGTGCACCAGTCAGGGAGCTTAAACCACTGTTCAGAGGTGGTGCATCAGAAAGGGATACTAGACCTCCTGCTTTATTAGCTTCAGTTTTCCTAAAACAAACCAAATAAGTAAGTACTCCACTGAACTGTAAAACATGCATAGTGACTTTCTTTTCTGTTATTTACTAAATTGTCATAAAACTAGACCAGCAGTATTTACAGCAAAAAGAGCAAGGGGAAAGGACTATTCATTCTGCAATCTTAGTAGGTAGTTTACTGGCACAAATGTCAAGACATTCAGTAAGAAAGTCACTTTCTCACCTATGCAAAGACGTCTGCCTGCTTTCTTTCCCAGACAAAGCTCCTGCACCTCCCTCAGCATCACTATTTTTATCAAGGGGCCTTTCATTATCCCCACATGTAAACGGAGCCAAAAGAAGATTCAGATATAAATCAGTATTTAAATTAGTTTAGTTTACAACTAAAAGAGATTATGTCTGACAAAACTATTAACGCTAAGAGCGGTCAATTCACAGAATGAAAACCTGTAGCAAGACAGATCTCATCATTACATGTTAGAGTTCCCTTGGCTACTCCCTATTCCATTCATATATTTAAAGTGGCGAGTTCAAATACTACTTTCAAGTAAAGGATGAAGAAACACTATTAAAAAGAGATCAAGATTTTCACATTTAGCATTACCAGAACTGCTTGTTACTGTGATTCTATTCCAATTAGTAAGGGACAACATTTGAATCATTCATTGTCTCTATATCGCCAAAATATCACGTATACAATCATGTATTAAAACAATTCAAAATTTTGAACAACAGGTCAAAGACCTAGGGGCAATGAGAGCTTGGATCATCTCTTACTCCATCCTTAGTAACTGATTGCTCTCTTCCTCTCTAAGGCACCCTTCTTACAGGAAAGGGCAAAGCTCCCATAAGGAATTTACCTTTTTGCAAATCAAGCGATGCTGGCACCTCTCCTACTTACTCATCCCTTGGGACTCAGGCACACCAGCACAACATACCACAAAAGGATCTCACTTGAAGAATATGTTCTTTTTTCTCCTCTAGAGGAGCTGCCAGAAGGGTAGAAGTGAAAGACTCAGCAGAGACAGCTCAGTTACAATTAGTTGCTAGCTCATTTATTAAAATATCCAGCAAACCCTATTATGGAACATTACTGTAATATCTACATCACAATAACATTATGAGGTACAAATTACTACTTGGTGGACTGTGACTCTACTACAGTCACACATACTTTGAAAATATTTTTCTTCTGTAGGGAGTTTCTCCATGAGGAAAAAAATCCTTATTTTACTGAATAATTAAGAGTCTTTTTTTTTTTATGGTCTTTTTAAAGAAATCCAGTTTACCCAGTTTCAAAGTTAATTTCCCTTCTGTCATATGAAAATGCTTGAACAATAAGAAATTAGTAAATTATTATTATCCAGAAGTTTTTCCAGCCTTTTCTACTTTTCCCAACTTATCATTTAAGCCTACTTTATGGCTACACAACCACTTGCTATGATGGTTAGGCTTTGGTCAAAGGTTAGTTAAATGAGCTCTTGAGTAAGGAGTAAATGCACTCAGATGCAGTTTTAATCTTGATATTTCCAGTGTGCAAAAGAGACAAGAAACACCATATTAGGGTTATTTGTAACACACAATATTTTCCAGAGAAAAAAATCTGAGGAAAAATCTGTTCTTTATGTACGTCCAACTAAAGCTGTACTGTAAATAAGCTTTCTCAAAGAGTCCACTAATTTACTAGAAAAAGACCTAGTTTACCTGACATGATTGCTTTGTGCTGTACGAGAATGATCCCATTCCAAGAGTAAGCATCTACTGTAGCGATAATACAAAAGAGTTTATACTGTTCTACCCACTATCAATGCAGTTGGGGGAAAGCCAACATGAGGGGAGCTACTGTCAAACTGACTTGCAAATGGTTCTGCAATCTCTTCTGGTAACCTCTACTAAGCTAGAGCAATTCTCCTATTACTCGAGCACAGCAAAAGAACACCATCAGATGATCTTGCAGCTTTTCTCAATAGAGATATTTAAACTAAGCTTGAAGGTAACACAACGTAACACAAAGATGGGGTTTTCAGTTTTATAACAAAGCTGTTGTATAGTTCAGTCACTAGTTCTTGTTTCAAATGGTATTTTTCAGTCATCAGACTCCACAGATGAACAATAAAAAATGCCCTTCAGAAGTGTCTGCAAAATTGACATATGCAGAAATAACAACACTTCACTGAAAACATAGAACTGCACACAAAAGGTGCTGCAATGTGAAGAGGAAACACTCAGTGTGAGAAAACTTTCCTTATTCTCACAGTTTATGGAGCCAGTTTACACACTCACCAGATTTTTTTTTTTTATACTCCTTACAAAGACATACAAATATCTAAAGCACTGTCCCTGTTATTGTCCACTTCCTTTAGTACTGATCACCACTGCAGCTCTGCTACATAAAGAGACACTGATGTCTGTGTCTCACACATGTTCATTTCACCAAAGAAATAGGCTGGGGACATTATATAGTCTAACTGATGCACCTTAAAGTGATACAGGTTTTTCCACTCATGGTACATCCAAGAGATCCCAGATGACACTGTGCATTTCAAAGAATAGAATCATAGAAATGCACATTTCAGAAACAAAATATTCCACAACAACTCTAAACACATGCATTTACAAAGTGCAAATAATCAAACATCAGCTAGTTCTCAAAGGCCTGCAAGCATACTGAGGACAAAAGAAACCTGTATTAAGGAGAACATCCATGTTACTTACCAGCCATAAGTTCTTTCTGGTTTGGGTACAGGATCATCAAAAAAAGAATCTCCCTCTACATCATCTTCATCCACACCTGGTTCACTTTTTTCTTTGGTATTTAAGTCTTTGATTTCTAGTTGAGGATCTAGTTTTGTTTCATTAGGCAGAAAATGAATGCTTCTTTTGCTTGCTTCCCCTGATGAGACACTTGTATCACTTTGAGTGGTTTCAGCTGCCTTGAAAGATAAAGAAAAAAGCCCTCACTGAAAGGAATAATAATTTCTCTTGAAGAAAACACATATAAACTGTATTTATGTCTTATAATACTGGAAATGGTAATATAAACACACAACATATAATATACACCTACCATCACTTTTTAAAAAGTTAGCTCAAATTTATTAGTACTTCTCAGGAATTTATTAGTATTACGAGGAATCACACAAGAGAAAAAAGTTGGTTTATCACTTTAGAAAAGAAGCGTTCTTTATTGTTGCTGCCATTAAGAAATTTTGTTCTATCCTCTGCATTGCTTTGCTATCTAGATCACCTCTATTATAAAAGCAACCAATTTTAAAAGATGTTGGTCATCAAATAAAGAAATCTACATACAGACTGATTCTTACCTCCTAGCTTTGAATATAGGGGAGTTGTTCATTTTACAGCCTGAAAGTTACATGATGCTTTATTAGTATTATTTTTCAACTCATCTATAAACAAATGTTGTTAGTTACAGCCATTATCTTCAAAATAAATCAATTTAAACCCATGTAAACTTCCATATTAAATGGTAATCTCTGCAATATAATGTCAGGTTTTAAATTGGCAACCATAAGACAACTGCAGTTAATGAGAAAAATGACACAAACAAGATACTTTAAAAAGTACATAACCTTCAGTCTTTGTATCGTGCTTATGGCTCAGTCCTACAGGTACTTAAACTTGTAAGGACTATTCTATATGCTAACTTCAAGGTCAAGTAATACAGCTCAAGCTGTATCTTTGCAAAACTTCACGGCCCAAAGAACAATATTCAAATTTACCTAGACAATCAAGCTGTTGTGAAAAAAAGGATTTTTATTTTTAAACAATAGCATTTTGCTATCTAGCAAGCAGTACTACAATTTTTATCTTTCCCTAGACTTATTAAAATGAAGTCAGTGAAAAGATCTATTTCACTAACTTCCTTCCTGTACACTAATAGGAACAGCTTTGAAACAATCAACAGTATTGTTTAATCCATATAACCAATATGTAGGTTGCACTGTCCCAACTATTTCTTTCAGTCATTAACTTTCATTCAGAAGGCTGAAGTAAAATTTTCAAACTGTAGGCCGTGAAAGTTGAAAAAAGCCTACCAAGGTCATTTTATCTCAGTCACAGAACCACATTCAATTGCTAGCAGCAGCTCAGTTCTTCTAGGGCAAGAAAAAATATTTAATTTCCTATCCTAGAGGAACAGATTTGTTATTGAAAATTAAGAGCTTAAGTAAAAAAGAAATTACAGCTACTTTTCTGCTCTGGGCCCTGAGGGAGGGAGCTGCTGCTATCTTGTCTGAGAAACTAGAAGCACAATAGTTGGCCTTTGCTTGAATTCTTATATTGTAAAGTTTTGCTAAAGTGAAATAAATAATTTCAAATTGTAGTGATAGGTTAACCATGGCTAAGGGTTCAAAGAGCAACATGCCTAGCCTGGATTTCAGACTAATGGTGCTAAGATAAGTCAGAGTGTGGTTTCACACTTGCACTTAAACAAACATAATTCTTGGCTGCTGCCAAGAGCTGTGGTCTTGGTCTCTCCTAGCACATTCCCTTCTACATTACGTCTATTGGTTGTCAAGTCACTGTCAGAGCCAGTTCAGCTCACAGGTTTGCTGAAAAATCACCAGAGAATCTCAAGTTTCAATCGGGAAGTCTAGACTGTTCAGGTAACTTCCATCTTGTTCCAGCCGGGACTGGAAAAAATTTCCACCTTCTCCGTTATTTTTACTCCAAGTGTGTTGCATGGGCAAAATATTCTCCCACCCTGCCTTTGCCAAGGAGAGAGAGAATAAAGGGGAAAAAAAAAAAATCATCTAAGAACTGTAGTCCCGTGAAGATATCCACTACTTACTCTCAGAGGAGTATGTAGTCCAACCAACAGCTACTGCTGTTTCTATGAGGAAACATCCACAGAGAAACCAATTTTCTCCCATTTCTGAGATAAGTATATTTTCATGGAGGATTCAGCAATATATTATGAAAAGCATTTCCAGAACATGTTCATCTATCTCCCACTGCAATGGAATTATGATATACTTTCCATAGAAGATGGGTATAAAGAATATAAAAAGTCTGATCATAAATTCCAACTTGTTGGAAGTTATACTCTACTTGCAACCTCATCACATCAGGAAGAGCATGTAAATGAAAGTGTTCTTATCACCACCTCGGCTGCTGCTGCATGCCATAAGTATTCAACTCTCAACTGTGGTTTTCCAACAATGCACAAAACTCTCCTTAAAAAAAGGAAACATGGTTCAATGAATGATCTTCTACCACATTTTAATACTTCTTGCTCAGAATTAAATACCCCTATCTGGTAGTTTCTCTAAAACTTAGGTCTAAGAATAAACCTTAGAATCACTTTCTTGTGTCCATATGCTTAGCGGGGATTAAGTATACACACCTTAAAAAAATGCCACTATTGACCGGACTAGTCACAATCACTATCATTAAGCTGAAGTCAGTCAATAGGAGAAGTTTTTGGATTTACGGAATAGTACATCTAAATAGTCGATAGCAGGCTGAAAAAGAATTCCGACAACCTCAACGCAGAGAAGAATACAATGAACCGCAATACAGTTTCACTTCTGGAAAACAGCACTAATGTTTGGAAATCTTTCAGACATGGTTTATATTTAATTTCTATGCAGTTTAGGCAGCACTATTTGAGCTGGCTACAGGAGTTCCTGTTTTGTACAGGCTCAAACAATTGTGATAAAAGAACTAAGACTGTCATTTATTCTTGTTATAATCTTAAACAGGAATGACTGTTACTACTCCATGATACCTTCTCTAAAGCAGATATTCCAGGCATAACTTAAAACTCATTCTTATCAATGTAGTTTCCTAATCAAATAAGTCTTAAGATATTATACTCCTCTGTGCTTGTGTCTCTCTGTCTTCCCCTAAGTAATGTATTTTGGACTAGCTGACTAAGTTCAACCACTGCAAAAAGGGTAGAAATTGCAAAAAAAAAACCCCAAACCCAAAAACCTGCAGAACTGCATCGCAAAAAAGCTCCGTCAAGAACAGACATAAAGGAGTAAGATTCATACCAGACAGAAGTTGAACCAGCCTTGAGACACGTGCATGCACACCCAGAAAAAAAACCCCGTGTGAAACCTGGTTCAATTTACAAGCTACTGGAACTACTTTTTTTCTCCTCTAGACAACTATTCTTTTCCTAAGGAAAAGACATATAACAAACACTAAGCTCTTCTCTTTCTGACCTACTTATTTCAAATAAAGTAATTTAAACCTGAAGATGAAAGGTGGTATATGCAAGGGAGAACGGAATATTTATGACTTCTAACTCATCATCAGTAGTTCTTCTTCACTAACCTAGAAGCACCCAAAGACAAAAGTAGGGGCTCAGGTATGAAACAACAGTATTAGCAACAGTGATACAGTGATCAGCATTCAGATCTTTTTAGTGGATTTGCTTAGGTTTAAAAACTGGTCCCAAGCAAGAATTCTCTCTCCTAAAGCAGGTGTGAAATTATTAGAATGTCCGTTCAAAGGTCAGTTACAGAAATACTAGCTTTTAAGATACTATCAACAAGCACAGCAATTAATAAAGTAACTTAATCTTGAAATGAAGCTTGCTTTTCAAATTGTATAGTTTTCTCGTTTTGCATGGCAAAAAAGTAAAGAACTGGAATAAAATGAAGCAGATCAAACTGAGCTGCCATTTGATTTTCTTTTATTCTTATCATTCCCTTTCCCAAATAAATAAACTAACAACAAAATCCATACAATGTTATATTTCTCAGCTTTCATTAGTGAGTTGAAAAGCTTCTAAGTTATTTACAGTAATCTTGAAAAAAGCTATTAAAACTTTTTATGTGATCAAATTACGTCAATAATTTGAACGAACTTTAGTACTTGAATCAGGGTTGTTTCACTTTGGGGTTTTTTGGGGTTTTTTTGTTGTTTTGGGTTTTTTTACCGGGTGCAGTGGGTGGCTGGTTTCTTGTGGAAAAGAGGCTTAAGTGATCATGCCCCTTCCTGTGCCATACGCTTTCCCATAATTCTCAACCTGTTGATCAGCTCCAGTCAAATGTAAAGGAGTATTAGAGACCTGGAAGACGTTAGTTAATACAGATTTTGCTAACAGGAAGTAACAGAGAAAAGAAAGCTACAAGCCCCAACACAAAGACACCTTATCAGTCCCAAGCAGCAATCAGCCAGATGCCCAATAAACAGACAAGTTAGCTCCAACCTGTCTGTGACTCACAGAGACTCTGCGTATGCGCTGTCACCTACCCAGTCGGAAAGGTACAGGACTTTTGCAGATCATTTAAGTGAATGCCATCGTATCCGCAGTTTCACAGGAGTTCTCTCTTTTACTTATCTCGTGTATGTTATGCAGCTTTTTCTTTGTATATAAACAATCCTACCTTATTTGGTACAGGGTGTGTTCTTGATCTTCCATCAGATGATTTTGATGTGAGGCACAGGCTATCACTTAGAACTGGAGCCACCTAAGAAGTTTCACATAAACACTTATTAAAAATATATTGAATTTTGTCATACCATCAAACAAGAAACAAGGCTACCATCCTCACTCACACAGTATGCAAACTGTGACACTGTGATGCTATGTTAGGAAGTCTATGACAACTACTTCTGAATTTAAGCTTTCATTGGGGTACTGAATGCATCTTGGGTGCAGAGAATTTTCTTTCGAGCCACAATCATGACAGAGACTAATCAAATACTATCAGTTGGATTTCACTCATTTAATTAACAACTTAATTATATATTCTATTAAAGTATTACTGTCATTGCCTTCAAGTAGTTAAAAACTTTCATATATTTAAATACATGTGTTTTCAGAACAACTTTAAAGCTTTTAACAAAACCTATTCTAGGCTTTTTGGGTCATATTAAAATTAGAAGTATGCCAAAAGACAACAGGTACAGCTAAAAGTGTTACCAAACCACACTAGAAATTAGAAAATAAATGACACAGGGTTTTGTGCCATTTATCTGGGCTCACTCTGTGTTACTATGTTGTAGCAGAATATTAAAGAGTACTAGGGTGGCATTAAAAGTAATACAATAGTCATAATCTTTCAGCATTGTTTTCTGGTAAGTTATGTTGAAGGCATTTCCTATTATACCAACTATAATAAAGACTTGAAACAGTATAATACTACAACAGTAGCCAAGTGTTCTTAATTTCAGTTTATTTTTCATCATTGAAATGAAAATGAATAAAGAATTACGAAGAAAAAAAGGAAGAAATTACATGTTAACACTACTTACTTCTCCACTGCCCGAAATCTTTTTCTGCTGACATTTTCTAACAACCTCCAACAACAGGGGACCACCCACAGTACCTTCTGCTTCTGTAATTCCCAAATCTCGGGCTAAGTTTTCTCGACCATCAAGGCCATTTAGCTGGGGGAAAAAACCACAACCCAACATTAAAAAAATAAATAAAATAAATGACAACACAGAAATAGCTGTCAGAAAACACAATATATATTTTGTAAGATAACGCCTAAAGCTTTTTGATCTTATTTAAGACAGCAAACTTTTGACTAAACAGTGATTATTTAAGACTCCCTGTTGCATGTGGACTAAAGTGATGATAGCCCATTGCATCATTTACTTCTGAACTGTACCTAAACTTATCACAGACCATCCAAAGTTGTTTTAAATATGCAAGTATTCATCATCAGCATGCTTCAGGATTTAAGGATTTATATGGTCAAGTTACTTTAGCCTGTCACATTCAAAAGTGGATTGTAGGACACCTAGCCAGTGGTTCCAGCAAACTCATAGATGATGGAGAGTCCCCATTCCTGTGGATATAGAAGTTACACCAGCACAGGCCAACACTTACTTGCAGTCTCTGTTTCACTTTAAAAAAAAAAAAACATGGGTTTGAAAAGACACAGGGACGAAAGTAATTCAATATCAGACAAAAAAAAATTGATGGGAAAAAATAAAAAAAAAAATACACTTTTTAAGACTGAACTTCACATTATAGCAGAAGCAGAATGCTGCAGCAAACCCAGGTTGGTTGGCATAACCTCAGAATGGCAATACTGCAAAGGGCACCAGTTCATCTTGAACTCTTACGATCATTTAGTGACACTTCCTAGCAAAACACTGGTCAAGCAAATACTGAAGCCAGCCACCACCAGTCAAGCACACTGAAACACGGAGGATAAAAAGACAATACCACAGACTGCCCAGAGACAGGGGCTAGTAGAGGAAGACAAAGTAAAATCCTTCAGCACTATACACAGCAGTCTTGGCCAACTTGCTTAACTTTGGCCAAATTTCACATATGCACTGCAATAGGTGAAAAAGACGCTTTACTGGGAAAAAGAAGGGGGCGTTTCAAGAGGCATGAGATGCCTTTACAACACGAACGAAGCACTGCTCCCAAGAGTGAGTGGCAACATGACAGAAAGCATGATTGTTTCTATTTGGTAGCATGAACATGAATCTTTGTACAGATGTGTCGTAAGTGCAATAAATGCACCTAAGGATATTTGGCAAAGGACAAAGGTGTTACGGGACTTTCTTTGATTAAGTCCCTAAAAAGAAACATGAACTTCTGAGAAACAGAAGTCAATTAATTGATTTAACAAAGTTGGATTTTTAATAAATTAACTATTTAAACTGACATTAAGAATAAAAATTAGTATTGGAAACATAAAGAGAAATTCTTCAGTTAAATGGAAGTGTTTTAAACCCAAATTTATTATTAAAACCTTTATGTCATAAAAACACAATGAAAAACCTCTGACTCAATATCAAAAGCCTCAAAGCAATCAGTTGGGCTATATGATCATTGTAGGTCCCTTCCCACTGAACTATTCTATTCAATCACTTTTTGTCATGTGCATCTGCACAAAGTCCTTTGTTTCACTGAAATTTCTCTCAGATTACTGACATTAATTTTCATGTAACAATACTAACTTAATATCATGACACAGTAAAATTATAGGCAAAAAATGTTGCAGGAGTATTCTGTTATATATATTGTTACACGATTTCACAAAATTTTTTAATTTGCTAATTCAAAATTAACATATTATCAAGCATTGATTTTTGATAAAGGGAATACTCACTCATGTTAGCACACTTTGCTGGATTATGTGTCTTTATGTCAATAAGTACCTTTTACAGACTAAATATGAAAAATTATTTAGAATAAACACAAGCAAGCGGCTTAAACAAATCTACTATAGCTTCTGTATTCATTGCCATGCACTCCAAACAATCAGCATAGCATTCAAATAAAATCAGTATATCTTACTGTGCTTGATTCAGGCTGAAAAACAGCCAATGTAAAATCAAGATTGAAAAACCGTAGAAATTCTGCAACAAGGCCTGCTACCAAGCGACCTAAAAAGGAAATGAGAAGAGTAAAAATACACCAGACAGAAACAATTCTTACTTCAAAGATTTAACATTAACATGGCTTCAGTATGAACACCTGTATTGATTCAACACTCCTACAAACATCATTTAGACATTCAGCAAACTACCACCACATAGCTAATTTGTATACCAATTCCCTAATCTCTAACTATCCATCATATCAAAATTATTTAAGTCAGCAACACTGCAGCAGCATAAATAGAGATTGCTTACAAAATTCAGGTGTAAGATTATTTTTTTAAAACTATTCAGCTGTTTTAAAGCCATCATTTTGGCATTTCTCCTACATGTGCATTCACTACTGTACCTCTACAGTGAGTTTTCACTGGTTTCTGTTTCTATTGGTCTGGAATGGCTCTGAATTAGCATAATCATAACTCATCATGAAATACTAATTTAAATGCATTAGTCACCTCAGTTAAAAATACAACTTCAGCAATATTAACTTCAAAAATTATAGATTGAATTCTTTTCTGAATGAATAGTAATTATGACATCTGACAGGAACAAAAGCATCCTTTATGTCATGAAGACTGTACTGTTAATAAAAGATTCAAAGATTTAATCCTTTGTTCCCTAGTTTTATTATTTTGAGAAGTATACTAAACAAAGAACTTACCATCTTTTGTACCTAAAAAACTTTTCAAGCTTTCATTTACCAGAGGTGTTTTGTTCTGTCAAAAAGCAAAACCAAACAGTAATTAATATCATCCTTGTACTAGCAAGACATTGAAAACAATAGCAAGTTGGTGTTTTGGTGTATGCTGCTCCACAATGATGTCAGCACATGTAATTCACTTCTTCAAAAATCTACCCTTGTATTAATTCTACTACCTACAAGTAAAGCTGCAGACCCGTACATTTACTTAGGCAAATTAAAATTGTCTCAGTATTTCTATTACAAAAGCTACAGAGCTAATTTCTCCAAAATTCTTAACAGCATACTGATTTTTATTTACTTAATGATTAAAAAGGTAAGTTAAGCAGTTAACTTCCCAAATTGTTCCTCTAATATCATGCTAAGTTTGTTTAAGGAAATTCAATTCCACTTTTTAAAAAAATGGGAACTTACAAGTCATCTAGACAAATGGTGGACTGTGCTAATTAGTGGCTCACAAATCAATACTAATCTTATATTAAAAGACCTTCAAAGATATTACAAGAATGTTTTTTCTCCCTTGTTAGATTTGCCCTCTAACTTTGATTTTTAAACAGACATAAATCAATGTGTTATGTTTGGGTTTGTCAAAATCGTTCAGGGATTTTTCAAACCAAATTCTAACTGCCATTCCTAACATATCAAAATATCCTGGGTAAGAACCTAACTCAAAGAAAAGGGTCTGTTATAGGTATTTATCCCTATAGTCGTAAATGCTGACACACAATGAAGCGCTGCATGAAAAAAGAAATATATCTTGCTTAATATTAAGGAATTAAAGAGTAGTGATAAGTATCTGTTACTCTTCAGATAGTCTGGGAGGTTGTTCTCTGGGTACTCTACAGTATGCTGAAGCTTCCCATAAGAGATGGCACTGTTCTGTTATATCACTTTTCCATTATTTCTTCTTCAGCAATCTTATGTTAGATTCCTGGAATACAGAATATCATACCCTAGAATAACTGCTTCCCCTCCTTACTAATGTTACAATAATGTATGTTTCAGTTGCACAATTTTCCAGAAAGAGCACAACCATTTAACTAGTGGAGGAATAGGACAGTTTTCCATTCCTCTCTTTTGAAACAGATTGCCTGGACATACAGGACCCTCTCTCCTCTCTAGTTCTAGAAAAAGAAAAGACACAGGAAATGAGGCAATGCCAGCAGCAGAAGGGGTCATAAAACTAGTGTCTGCATACCACAGCAGTATTGGTACTTAACCATACTAGTACCACATATCCTTAATATTATTATATTGTCAAGGTATCAGTACATAGTCTATCATTTAATTCAGAATTCTTCCTTAAATATAAGCAAATTATCCTGAAGTAAGTATACAACACCCTTATGAGAAATACCAAAAGCATTAGCATACTTAGCAAGTTACTGCATTAAATTGCTTTCACAACACGCTTGACAAAAAACTCACTATAATATTTTACATTTCAAAAGACGTTATTCCCATTTGGTAAAATCTTGATCAGTCAACTAGTTTTTTTTTTTAAAGAAGTATTTAATGGAAAAGTTATTTAGTTATTCTGGTCAATTGGACAGAAGCAATATAAAACCAGCAGAGACAGTTAAAGCTATGGTTTCAAAAGGCTATGTAAAAATTCCTATTTCTAAACATCAGGAAACATCCTGGTAGTCCTGTTTTTTGTTCTTTAAGCATCATGCTCTTATGCAGTAATATATAATTTTCTCTTAATACTTTCTATTTGTGAAATGTAACAAAGCTATTATATTTAATTCTACATGAAGAACTATCAGGATGCTGTTTTCTTTAATTTTTTTTTTTAAGGTTGTCTTACCTCTACTTTCTCTTGTTCTTCTAATGCCAAAAAAACAGCTGCTCGCAACTCTGCCTGCCAAATAAAAAAAAAACCCAGCATTTCTACAAGCAGTGTTTTCCCTATGCAAATAGAATGCAGAGAGCCAGCAAGTAGCTTAACAGCTATTTGTTCCTCCTCAAGCAACTTGGCATCGACTGTAGTCTACATCAGTGCAATAAAGACACTTAAGATTACAGACAATGTGACTTGAGGCTGAGAAAGAAGAGTTTTCAGTCTGAGAACAACAAGGCAGTGGAGGATTTGATACAAGGCTTCCTACATTATTTCTTCATGCACAAAAAGATTCCAAATTACCTACATTTATCTCCTATTCGTTTCTTCTGAGAGGTAAAAAGTCAGCTCTTTCAGGCAGCTTTGAAACACCTACTCATCATTTACAATTTGTTCAGGAAACATGAACAACTAGCTTATGATAATACATTTTTAAAAGTTGATGTTAAGATATACAAATTCCTATGATTTCTTGTCAGATCTCTCTCAAAGAAACAGAATTTCTCAAGGAAAAGAGAGCCTAATTCCAGTCATTCAAATATTCCTATATTGAGATTTCACCTAACTGATTTTAATCGTCTTAATATCAAGAATCAGAATTCTTCTAAGGACCATTTTGAATATTTAAGCTTACGTCCTGCTTACTTTTTAAAGTTTTTTAAACACTACAGTTGCTCTACTTCTTTCATTGAATGTATCAAATGGACAACATACATTACATTTGTTGAAGGAGTTTGCCACTTTAATCAACTCTTAATCTGACATTTTGAAGTAGCCAATAGATAACACTGCAGTAATAAACTATAAAAGACAGTGCTGCTCTGTATGCCAGTTTTCTCAAGAGCAAAGAAGCAAGCAAGCTTTTAAAGAAAGAGTGATTTCCATAACTAAGAATAAGAACAATATAAAGAGTGTCTGGATTATCTTATGTATATTACGGAAGTTAACTAGACATGCATTACCCTGTAACTGTCCCTCCCACCAAAGAAATTCCTTTCATGGGAAAAAAAAAATAAACACTTCCTTTTTAAGCATATCCCTCTTTGGACACCTTTTTAAAGGACAAAAAGTAATGCAAAGAAGTTAAAAAGATTTCCCATCAAAAGAAGTGTAAAAAGCTTACCACAATTGTATGCAATGGTCATACTGACACTGCATTTACTTTTTTTCAGGTGCTGGGGTACAGCATTCAATCAGCAAATCCTCTTACAACCCATTAATTTAAATATTATTCTTACAAAAACAGCTGACATTTAACTTTCCAACCAACAACTAACAATTTGTTTATTTAGTCTTATGTCACTATGAAAAACTTCAAATGGTTGCAAGACTGACTTTCTTTTTCACTGATGCCACAGAAACGAAGTATACTTACATAAAAGGACAAGAAGAATAACAAAGCATTTGTAAAACAGACTGGCTATTACAACTGTCCAAAATAAAAGACACCAGCCATTACATGTAAGGGTCTGGATCATGAGACTATAGAACAAAGTTGTCTGAAAGTAGGTGCCATTACATCAGCTGATCCAGAGTCTGACCTGTTTGAGATTTTGGAACAATATCACAACTGACACTCCTTTTCACATAACTGTGATTATTTGTCTGCTCCACTCCTCTAGGTCTAACCCAGTGACTTTTAAATACTGACTGGTGTGCTTTTCTTCCTCTTCTCATCTATTCAATAACACAATGTCAACTTCTCCCAGATGTTGCCACTCGACATTAATAACAGGTTCACCTTATATTTCCATTAGTGCCCAATTAATATCCTTAAGGTCAGGACCTCATCACCAGAAAATAATGCTACTAGTATTTACTACATCTCCCTTTGGCTTACCTGCATCATCTAGAATACCACCCTACAGCCTTTCCACAGAAAGGAAACCTACAATTGGTCCCTCAATCCTGCGAGCATCACAATAAATTTGAAGTTAAGCACTCCTGTACTATCTCCACAAGGAAGGTTTACACTATTCCAACACACTGACCTTCACCCTTTGAGGTGAGTACTGCTCAGATCATAGCAAGATATTCTCAAAATATCATCTCAATAAATTTAGACATGGAACCATACACTTGAATCTGTGTGAGGTTAGAGCAGTAATTTTCAAGTTCATGAGGAAGAAGGTAAAAAAGTAACAATAACAAAGCTGAGATCAAAGGAAAAAACACCCCAATACAAGGAGATGAATCATACTACACAGTAGGATGGACAACATCATATAGGCTTTTCAGGACCGGGAGACAAGTTACAGTGAATTTGAACACCAGAGACTGAGACCACCATCATCAGGTATGGTCAGAGCAATTTGCTCCCACCAGCAGATACAGAGGCTTATATAACTGCATAGATTAATCCATTTACACAGTGTTCTTCTCCCTGCACATCCCCCCCCCCCCCCTTTTTTTGTCTTTGCCCTAGTACCCTTTGGCACCATCCTAATCTGTGTTCCATACACTGTTACAAACTGCTCTTGCCATCCTCCTATTCCACACTGCCCCATTCTGCTAGCAGTTTTCAACATAATCCAAACACATTTTGAAGAATTTTATTCACAGTCTAGCAGTAAAGCAGACCAAGGCTTGATATTCAACTTCCCCACCCATACCCTTCCTAAGCCTTCAATAACACAGGGTTATGCCAATAGAGCCAGGTGTTGACGAGTAAGGTGACAGTGTGTATCTATCACTCTTGCATCCACCAAACCCACAGGCTTCTTTCTCATCCTGTGGAAGGCACATATTCCCTTCTATCCCTAAGAAGTTTTATCAGGCAAGAGCTCATACCAATGAGACAGTAATTTGATTTCACTGAATTTAACTAAAATGAGTAAGGCTATTATTGTATATTACAACTGCTGTCTGTACTCAGTGGGGAAAGGTATGGGTCAGTGTTTTGAAACAAAAGTAGGTGTCCCCTTTTCCTCGCAGACATTTACAGCTCAGACAACACTGACTTCTGCCGATTGCTGTTGCACTGTAAATCAGAAGCTTGTAGTCCATGAAAGCATCTTTTTCTGCACTGGGCTGCAGTATCCCTCTCCAGAACCTAGAAAAGTTTATCCTGCCCTAAATACAGAGCCTTTTGCATGTATCTGAAGTATTGTACAGGAAAATAGCTCCCTCAGTCTGCAGTTCCCTGGGAAAGGGCAAAACAGTTCTTACTATCTCAAGAGCTCCTCATACACATTTTTTAGGTGGCATCTCAAAAATGCCAATCTGATTTGGCAATATTCTCTTACTAGTAAGATAACAAGCAACTACCTTAACAAGGTTATTAATTTGATTCAGCACGCTTGTAAAAGCCATCCACAGCAGCTTTCATCCAGATGCTGGATGAAAAGTAAAAGGATAAGATAGAGACTGTCTAGGATTGAAGGATGACCTGTAGCCTATACCTACCTCCCACTTGCAGACTCCAATACATACGTGATGCCCCTGGAGTCTTCTTTTGTGGCATTGGTCTTTTATTGTGCTAGAATGCATTTGTCCAGCACTTAAACAAGAAAGCTTACTGTCCTAGGACAAAAACGAGATGTTGTTTGTTTTCCAATAGGAAAGCCCTTGGGGACTTCAAACTCATTTCTATGCCTCAAAGCATGTAGGCACATCAGTGACCAAGATGACTTATAATAGGCACTAAGCACAAACTGTGGATATGGCTAATTCATTGCACACTGGTCTCCTTTGCATAGCTACACAATTCACTTGCAAACATCCTGATATCCCAACACCTTCCAAAGAGATCTCAGCAAACTTATTTTTTTTCCTATCGAACTTTATTCATACTTTCTACTCCTGAGGCAATATCTTAGATAAACAAGCAATGGCTTCATAACACTGATATTGATAAGCCGTGGAATACTAGATCAAAAAGTGGTCACTTTAATTTCATAAAATGCTTTGTACACATAGTACAGTTGAGTATGACATTGTCTGCTAGTTGACAAAGCCTTGCTGTTTCATCTCTCAACACCATTTCTACAAACCGTCAGAGTACTGCAGCTTTTGCAGAGGAAGTACTAGGATTTTTTTTTTTTTCCAAAGACCCATTAGCAGAGAGCACCATATAAATTTCAGCTTGCCAAATGCACATGCTACCACCCTTCTCAACCTGCTTAAGCAGCTGAACACATGCAGTTTTTGAAGCCGCATACAGGGAACTTCATGCATTTCCTAAGAAACAACGGGTAAAGTTCAGCAGGTGTCAATAAGGAAGGCATTCACTTCAGAAATCTGCAACAGGTCAGCTGGAGGTGCAAAACTTGGCTGCAAGCTTGCATTCACTAACACGTGCATCGGTGGATGGTGTGGTTAAATTTAAATGTATGTTTAGGGCAGTGAAATGATCAAAGTAATGCAGAAGTTTTTGCAGGGTAAAAGCATGCATTGCTGCTGAGATAAACTGTTTATCTCAGCATGTATAACTTCCATCTGCTCCAGTGCTATGAAACAACCCCATGCATGCACAAGCATAAACAATCTTTTGTATAAGTAAAATTTAGCAGCACACGGGCACCTTCCTGCACAACTTTCAGTGTCTCCACTTCCTAACTTTAACATGACCATCTTATGCCTCGGTAGGTACAGAGCAAGACTGGCATAGCATTAAGCAGTCTAACCGCTAGTGATCACCCCAGGCTAAAACCCTGTGTGCATCAGGCTAAAAGCCTGTACCAGTTTAAATGCATCACAAATCCAAACCTAGTGCCAAACCATAAACAGCAACTTCACTACCAATGTCATGCCATACCCTCCCCACCACCCTCCATCTCTGAAGTCTGCAAGGTTCTCATCCTTGAGCAGGACCAGTAACTTGCATGACCAATTTTTGCCCACTTCAGTGGAAAACTCTTCAACTTAGCAGCCTTAATTGGCAGCATAATTTAAAATATGAAGAATGCTGGGAAAAGAAATAGGAAGACTCCATGCCACAAAGGAAGTAGTAAACACCTAAAAGTCATAAACTCTAAATACCTGCAGCTATCATGTGCTTACTCTGCATGTCACATGTAGTTCTCATTCTCATATTCCTAAAGGTAGGATACATCCACAGTGTTAAGGGGACCACACTGGCATTTAAATGTTGAATTTCAGTTAGTTAATTTGAAATAATTATAAATGGCTATATTTCACTTAACTTAGAAAAATAAGAAGAAATAGATGTTACTTTAAAAAAAAATAAATTCCCCTCAATTCCAAGAAATTAGTTGACTTTCTGATATGAACTGCTTTAAAAAAACCATACAAACAGAAACCACAACATCCAGAAAACAGATTACACTGTAGTGTGCAGCATATTCATCATGACAGTTAATAATTCAAAGACATTTAAAAGCATTGTTCATTATAGTATATGGAATGAAGATGAAAAAGCAAATAGGACAATTTTAACTGATGTATGCATATGCAGTTAACAGCCCATTTTAAAAATAGTATTTTTATTCAGTCTAACAACACATTATTTGCCAGTACCTCAGCTGTCTAGGTTTTGAACAAAGCAAGCAATTAGCAAGAACAGTATCAGCTGGACAAAAGCATTACTAGTCATATGATATTAGTGATGCTAACCTCCCTCATATTAGTAGCAGCAGCAAGTTACAGACAAGCTTTAAAATTCAGGTGGCATAAACTTATTTTTCCAGAACAAAAGAGATTAAAAGATACAAACCAAACCAAAATAAGACAACAAAGGAACACAGTAAGAAGCATAATGGCTCTTCTTGCTCTGACAATGACAGCTTCCCTAGGAGAAAGAAAGATCACATTCTCTTCAAGACAGAAGAACATCTCAATTTGTACAGCATGCATCACACAATATCAGTGATAATTTTCACTAAAGTACAAATATCCACAATTATATTCTTTATAACTATATATATAAATTCATTAGGAAGCAGTCTTATCCATCAGATTATATTTAATTTGTTAAACATTGGAATTATATACACACACACAGAGCAGCTTAAAGACAGGAATTTCTCAACTGCAAGTGGCAAGTATATTTACACATCTTCCAGTTTTCACAATATGACTTCATTAAATACTCCAGTGTTCGAAGTCTAAGGTAAACAGAAAAATCATGAACAGATTTTTTAAATGTCATACAAGTAACATTTTTTCAGCTAAATAATTTACATCAACACCAAAGCATCCAAGAAATTAATTCTCAAAATAAGAATAAACTAATAAACTGCAACCCATTATAAAATCATGTACTAGAGAACAAAGGCATTACCATAAGTTTCTTTCTAGAAATTACTCAGTCATTATGTTACAAAATGTATTAGCTGACAGCCTGATACATTCTATCCACTGAAAGAATTCCACTTGAATTCTAACCCTTCCAGAGCTGTCTTTACCTGCAGTGCTTCATACCAATTCAGCTATACATTGACCACATAATTTGCTTTACTGTATCTACTTCAATAAATCTCAAATACATTATTATAGTTAGTTTTCTAGCCTCATCCGTCTTGAAAAAATGGTCAGTACTCATTCTGAAGTATAAAATAAACAACTGTTTTGATAATATGTAAATATTCATTCAGTTTTACCACATAATAAAAAGATACTGACACACAATAGATAAGAAACACTATTGATCACAACTATGTTTAATTTATTTTAATGAAAGTATGGCAATTTTTTTTTTAATGCATGGTGGAATCTGATTTCAATTAAAAGCTGATGATTTAAGACAACTTACTCAACCTTAATTCTTCTGGAAGACAAAAGGGTTTTTGTCAGGTACTAGCAGAACAAATTCTGTAAGTCATTAATATTATCAATTAACACCCAGCCAAAGTCATGTGCCAATTAAGGTTTAGAGCCAAGAAGAAAACACCACGAATTGCTCAAATGAGAAGCTGTAGCCATAAGCATACCAATTAGTAAACAGTAACTCCTAGTATTAAAGAGACATAACCCAGTAAGTGGGATGCCATTTGTATTTTTGCAAGTCATTTGCTAGTTTGCCTTAAGGATACCTTAAGCCATATTGGATACTACACACTTTTAGCATTACAGAATAGCGAAATTTACAATAAATATATTTACACAAAACTCAAGTGGCAACCATAGTACAAAAACTTGCGTAGTACACAAAGGCAGGAATTAAGAAACTACAGCTCACATGCTCAATATGACCTAATTGACTTGTGATTTCTTTTAATTATCATTTTATTATCACCATACTTTTAACCATACTCTTTTAACCATGTGAGTGGTTAACAGGTGTCCCAAAAGGCCTATTTGACAGTTAACTAGAAAAAGGTCTCCCTACTCAGAATACAGTTACAGGAGCTAAAATCTTCACCTACTTATGGAATTTAAATAAGGATTATCCATTTGAAATGCAAGAACAACACAGTTTTAACAATACTATTTTGTTGAGAAGTTTGAAATCCGCTGTATTTTGGGCTCATTGTCAAAGTACCCGCACAAAGATGCTCTCACATCCCTTAGCCACTTCAGTTGTTGAACTGTTCCTGAAGTATCAGCAATGATCATCCACCTCTTGAATGCTTAAAATAGAACACTGTGGATAAACGCCACCATCCTTGATCTAAAATCCAAACTTCATTACTCCTCTAGCTTGGAAGGGAATCCAGCAGTTCTTATGCTTCCATACCTGTATGGCTCTCTACTATACACAATAGTTATTGCTGGAAGCTTCTAACCTGAACAAGAATCCATAGAATCAATTTTCATATCCTTTCTGACACAAGCTCAGGCTACACCAGAAGTAGTGTACGCTCCACTACAACACTATCTTCCATACATTTTCTTAACATAGCATTATTTGTTCCCTGTAGGCAGGCAGCATTCCCAGAGTTTCCAGGTTTAGCAAGCCTCCAAGACGCAGCTCAAGCAACCCACACTCAAAAAGAATTATGTTTAAACAGCGACCCTCAAGACTCCTGCTTGAAATTTTCAATAGGGGCTTTTCGCATCGAAGCAGAGAGAAACTCTATTCACCCTGTCCCACACCACCCGGCAACTGAATGTTACCAGCGGGTTTGGCAACAGCAAGAGAGCTCTTGCGGCCACACGGCATCTACGAGAGGGAAACCGCACAGCCGGGCGCCGGCGTCCCTGCGGTGGCCGAGAGCTCCCCTCCCTCTCCCGGCCTGGGCGATCTTGCAACTCCTGCGGCCGCCGGGTAGACCTCATGCGGCGGTCAGGCCTCGGGCCCTCGCTCCGCGTCGAGCACGTACCAGCTCTAAGACGCAAGGCAGGCGCTGGACCCGGCTCCTCGCCGAGCCCCAGGCCGAGCAGCCGGGGAGCACCACGGGAAAAGCAGGCGCCACCGCCAGGCCGTGACGCCGAGAGAGGGCCCCAGCCGTGAACATCGGCTGGAAGCGGCATAGAGAGGGGACGAAGCCCGTGAAGACCCAGCCCCCTCCCGCGCTCCGCACGGCTGTTAACCGCTGACGGCGCCAGCCAGCGCTCCCCCCTCCCCGTTGCGCGAGGTGTGCGCGGACGAGAGACTCTCCTTCACCCCACCTTAATCTTATTGAGCACCCCGCTGCTCTCCAGCGTCTGGACCAGCAGGTCCCGCAGCTCTGTGTCCTCCTCGGTCGCTGCGGCCGCCATCTTCTTTCTCCCTGACAACCGCCCAAACTGTGCTAGTGATAGGTCAAGGCCGGCAGATTCGCCTCCGCCACCGGGGGAGGCACCAAACCAGCGGCGGACCCGAGGAAACGAGGCGCGGCGGGCCGGTGGCCACCCTCAGTGGCGGCCCGAAGGGGCACGTAGCGAGGCCGCAGCCGCCCAGCGCCTCTGCCGTCCGCGGCGCCTGGAAACTGCGGTGGCGAATAGGCAGCGCGACCGCCGGCGCCGCGAACGGCGGGCGGGGAGTTTAAAGCGGGGAGCAGCGTTAACGGCTGAATTGCGCGGCCGTTCACCTTTGGCGCCGGCGCCACCGCGACCCGCTCGCCCCCGTAAGCTGCCCCTCAGTCACTTCCTTCTTTCCTCTCTCCCTCCCCCTCAGTGCTTCCCGCCACACTCGAACCCAACGAACACTAAACTAAACCCGCCCTCTCCCGCGCCCGGCGGCTGCAGCTGCTCTCTCTTCGTGCTCTCACCCTAAAGCGGGAGGGGAGGGGCACAGAGATGGGTTTAAGGAGCAAACAACCTCCAGAGCTGAGCTCACCCCCGCGGCGAGGAAAACGCAGTCCCTGGCCTCTGAGGGAGGGCAACCTCCTCAGGGTGGCGGCGGGCCCTGGCAAGGCCTCTGCTACTGCACCTACCCGCTCTGCCGCGCACGAGGGACCCAGCGTCGCAGAGTCGGGTTATAAAGGGCTCCTAGAGTCCCTGGTTTATAAAACGTAAATAAGCATGTTCGTTATGTTGAAAGGGTAGGGCGGTGTCGTACGTATGGGAGGCTCCGACGTTATTGTGCCTTAAAAAAAAGATATGAAGCTTTGTAAGTTGTAATACTTAATTTGCAGCACTGCGTGTTTCTTTCAGGCCTTTTTTCACGCTGAACTGTCCACGATTTTTCTTGAAGAGAAATAAAATGTACAATAAAGAATTTCAGAGGCGACGAATATTCAAAGTGAGCAAGTAGGTCTCCCGCGGCGGGGGGTGGGGGTGGTGTAAGGCCTTGCTGGAAGCTGATTTTCAAAAACACGCAGTAGGTGGCACTGATTCTTCAGTGATGCCCTAAAGACCATCCGTCGAGCCTGGGAGGGCAGGTGTCATTCATACCGCCCTGCTTCTGTTGAACCCACGGGAGGTACTGCTGGATGTCTGAGTCTCTCGAAGAATACAGCACTGCGTTTTGAACTCCTGAAGTTGGGAAACGTTAGCAGTCTTTCACTTCAGTACAAAATTGTGTTAAAGTAAACCCACAACGCTGCACTTCTTAAGCAAGACAGTAAGAGTTTCAACCTAATTTTCAAAACCCTATCAGAAGCAAATCATAAATGCAAAAACTTAATGGCTGGTATTACGCTTACCATTTTTATTAGCCCACCAAATCTCCAAATGTAATGGAAAGACAAAACCTACTTGACAAAATACTTGAAAGAGGTTGCAAAGCAAAGGAAAACATCAGTAGACTCAGAAAAAAGTTTATTGTTGTAAAATTCATTTCAGCATTTCAGTAACACTCGCTTCCTGCTCTCAAATATGTGTAGAATATTTTGAATCCAGTCTACAGATAACCCTTTTTGAGCTCTGCAAAATACCACAATATTATTTAGCTAAATATTCATCACCTAGAGGGCAGCAAAGCATTCTAATAGTCCAACTTCCCATCCAGCACACAATGCACCGTCTCAAACCGTCTCATGTTTGAAGGAAATGTTGCCATTTTGAATGTATGTAATTCCCAAATGGAAATCATTGAAACTCATTGCAAAAGATAAACAAAATTATTTTTACTGTTTGTACAGCAATGTAAATGTGAATAACATGTTACCACAGAAAGAAGAAAAAGTGTTTTTCATGGGAAAACCAATATAGCTTTAAAAAGATCCTGTAAAATTAATACTGTCTTATTAAAAAATCAAAATGCTGTGGTAGCATTGCTACAGGCTCTTAACACAATTTAAATCAAATTTAGGCTTTCAAAATCATGCATGGTCCAAGTCTATTGACTTAAAATTAGGACATGGGAATACACACATTCCAAAACTTGTGCATCTGCTCAGAGTATTGTAAATGTTGTGTTAACACAGAATTAAGAATGAAGTCTAGCTAGATTTGTTTGATCTATTTGTGCAATGGGAATAATCAAAGCAAAACAACGCATTGTGTTAGGGAGACGAAATTTGAAAGTCTCTATCATGACTCTTAAATCCCAATCTGAATGTAAACTGCTGGAAGACGGAAAAATGTATTCTTCTGAAGTGTTTCATATAGAATCTTTAAAGAAGATGAATCATGCCAACCTCGTTTTGGGTTGGTTTTTTTTCAGACAACACATTTCAGCATATAAACATATAAAAATCTAAGATACAACTACATTTGTTCAGAGATTTTTGAGGAAAATTATTTTCATGAAAAATTTAAAAGAAACTTGTCAAATGTTTGGACATTCCCTCAGTTTTCCGCCAGTTTCTAGTCATAGCATCGTGAGTGTTAATAGGGAGCAATCAGGAGAGAAAAGTCAATACTGAAATAAAAGATCATAGTCATTTTAATGAGAAGTTCCCAAAACGAGGTCTATTATTTTTCAATACAATGCTTCTTAGATTTAGGAGTCCAACCTGTTCCCAGAATTAATTATATAGAGTATTAAAAATACAGTTTAACTATAAGTTGGTGATTGAGGTTCTGGTTCAGGAAAGCACATCAGTACTTTTTAGTTTTATCCCAATTCAGAAGAGTATTCTAAGCTTGTTGGTATGTGCTCGTGCCCTAGGATTTGAGCATGTGTAAATCTGTGGAGCCGCATGACCATAATGCGGGACACAGATATGGGTCAGGTACTGAGTTCCAAATTGGATGGCCAGCCTGTTCACTGGGGGAACGGCTATAGCAGGTCTCGTATCTGAGTGAGGATGTTGCCACACTTTAGGAAAAGTCAAAGGTCCCAACAGCTTCCACGGCCTCTATGCAGTTATTCATGCATATTAGTTCCTTGTCCTTTCATTATGACTTACGTGGTAAATTCTTTCTGCCTTGCTCCTAATGAACAGTCTCTTATGTTGTGCATAATTCTGCCAAAGTCAGTGGAGGCTATCAGTGGCATAAAGTACAGTTCAAAATGACCAAAGTCCCTAAATCTTTCTTTTAATATAACCAAGTGTCAGAACTAAATTCCAGGCCATAATTATTAAATGATGTCTTGGCACCACTTTACATCTTATAAACCTGGATATTTACATATGCTTGTCCACAATCCCCAGTATTCTGAGTTGATTTAAGATGGCCTGTCTGCCAAGATGAAAGAAGAATGTGGTTTTGTTTCACAAATGATTATTTGAGAAAGCAGTCTTATTATGATTGTTTTTAGTCCTCAAGCAGATTGCAACAACAGCTGTTTGCATTACTGAGGTAACGAACTTCTTAAGAGCAGAACATTTCCTAATCTTAATATAAAAAGGTTGAAAACAGTGAAAGTAGAACTTGGCTTTCTTTCTCATTATAGGTGTGAGCATCCACATCTGATACAATGTTTGATTTTAAATTATTGATTTATCAACAATTCTCTTGTTTCCAGTACATAGATAAATATTAAATGAAAAGTCTTAAGGAGATAGTTATCCAAAGTAGCTGTCCATTGTCTACCTTTCTCATATTCCTCAAACACATTCTCTTTAATAATAGCCTCCATTAACATGCACTGTTTTCTAATGATATAATGGCATTAAAATATGGTTTCCTTGTCCTGATACCTTACGAGCCTATATGATTTTAGATCAGCTTGGATTCTCTCTTTAAAACCACCTTAATGGGAAACTTGTCTTTGGGCTTAGTTTTCACAGAGCGCTAAGTGTTAATTTGGGAGCCTAAGAGTGTAAATCCCTATTGCACCTCAAAACAAGACTAACATTGGAGCACAAGACCTTGCAAGCTCTATTGTACATGCAGTGCAGCCCACTCTTTTCATTCCTAGCCTGCAGACAAAGATAAAATCCGAGGCTGAGAGAATAATTCCGGGTCCATGTCTACTGACTCCTCATGGACAGTGACAAGGACTTCAGTGCCAGATGGAGGGGTGATGCCCTCAGCAGCAGGAAGAGGAGGAGCAGCACTGAATACAGGGATCTGGAGAACTTCACTATTTTTAACTCTTGAACAAAATCTCTGAAACTTTTGATACCTCTCAGACACTGTCAGAGACAACAGCAGATGGATCACTTGTTTCATCCAGCATGACATTTTTGTGTTTCCACAAGAAGGCGGGCTAAGAAGTTAGTTTTGTCTCATCCTCCTTCTTACCATGTAAATGTGTAAACGTAACAAAAAAAAAATCTTGCCAGTGAATAATACTGTAACTTTGAACAAAGACCTTATTACATAGACTGTAATTAATCCGTTCAAAACAAATGTTGTTTTGCTTGTGGAAGTAGATCTGCCCACGTATTTCTCAAGTGCGTTGAAGGAGGATGGTTGTGACATATCCCCCCTAGTTCAAAACTATGCAATAGTAACTAGTAATCACGCTTTGTATTTGTGATTCACGCATCAACAGAGAAAGAGGGGTTGGAATATGTCTCATGGTTTACCACAGCACTGAGAAAATGTGGACTAAGTCCTGCCTGGGATACTCGTGACTCATCCCTTTGGGTTGTTTCTTCCTCAGAAACATCCTGTTGTTTCCAAACACGAGTGTTACCATTTCAAACTTTCCTCTTTATTTTGGAGAAGTACACCACAGACGCATGTGTCAGCATTCCTTTCTTCACCTTTCTGGGCTTGCCTTGGTCAACAATCTTCTATTTGCTATTTGAGTTGATCACTTAAAAATTAAAATACAGAGTGTCCTACTGCATTCCTGAAGACCTCTGTGCTGCACAAATTTTCAGTAGGAAATCGAAATTATTAAAATCTAGAATATGCTAAAGCAGAACGAACCAAAGCATCAGGATGAGCAAAACCATGCATATAAATGGTTTCCTCCGCGGCCACACGGTGTTTCTGCCGTGCGCCCGCACACACGGGCCTGCTCCCCGGGGCGCCGGGCTCCAGCGGCGCCTGGCCGGGGGGACGCCGAGGGGACGCCGAGGGGACGCCGAGGAGCGCCATCGCCCCCGGGGCAGGGGGTCCGGAGCGGCAGCGAGACGCCGGGCGGACCGCGGGACACGGCCGGTTGTCGGCAGGAGGCGGGGCGGGCCCCGTGCGACCTTGTGGGGCGGCCGGGGAGGGCGGTCCTGTCCCGCGGGGCGGTGGGTGGGTCACGGGGGTGCTCCGTCCCTCCCTCCCTCCCTCCCGCAGCCTTCTGTGTAGGCGGGGGCTGCGCGAGGTCAGCCCTGCTGGGAGCGCGTCCGTGCGTGGTGCTGCGCCTGGCCCTGAAGAGAGGCCCGGGCCGCCGGGGAGCTCCTGCAGAGTCAGGGCCGGAGGAGCGGGCGGAAGGTAACGTGGGTCGCGGGCAGGGCCAAGCAGTGCAGGCTGGGGTGAGGTGAGGTGAGGTGAGGTCTCGGGTGCGAGGCGACGGAGGTCAGGTTTGAAGGCCTCTCTGGCCCGGCGTCCCTGCTGCTCCTTCTTCCCGCCTCTTGCCCCTCGTGTGGCCGCGCTGCGGTGGCAGCGGTCGCGCAGGAGGAAGGCAGCGTTCGGCCTGCCCGAGGTACTTCTGTGTAAGCTTTTTTGCCTGTTGCCCACAGTGAGATTACTGACTTGCACGAAGTTAGGTGGGATTTGCAGGACTGGCAAGGGCTCAAATCATATCAGGTTTCATTTCTTATGCCTTAAATTCTTGGCGATTTATAAAAATACCCTTGTAATAAAACGTGACGATTGTTTATCTGGAGCAAGCACTTTATGGTGTCAGGAAGTTAAATCTTACAACACTGTGCTAGAAGTAGAGCAGTGTGGTTGTGTGTGAGGAAAGCAAGGTGCCGCCTTGCTCAAGACTTCCCCAGGAAGGCAGGGGAAGGGCAGCTCGGAGCACGGCACCGAGCTCCTGCCAGGCTCGCCCTAAAACCACTGCTGCGCAAGTTCTGCTTCAGATTGTACTTTCTGAGAGAAGTAGTGAGAAAGGTCTGCTAAAAAACTTGCTGTCTCAGTGGACGTGAGTATTGCATCTGAAAATCTTTAAAGTGCTTTTTGTAGTTAAACAGCACTCAGGCTTGGGAAGAATGGTTAGCTGGGAGTAGGCTGTGGAGGTAAAAGTTTCCAGAGTTAAGAGCATTGGTATAAATTAAATTAATGCTTCTGGTGCATGGTTTTGTAACGCGGCTGTCTAACTTGTTGTGGCAGAGGTAGTGAGTGCTGCCTTGTCTGAGATGGCACCAAAAGCTTAGGTGCTCATTTTTGTGCTTTTCGATGCCAGGCTAGCTGCCCTGATTCTCATCTCTGGCCGTTGTTGCCGACACTTTCCTGCGTGCCTGCTATACTGTTAGCTGTGGGAGTCCTCTCGCAAATGCTTAAGTGCTCTTCTGCAGCCTCTTCTCTGTTCTCTAAGTCTATATTCCTGAACTAAAGTGTAAACCAGGAAATTTTATATAAATGTGGGGTTTGTTAGTCAAGCTGGTTGTTAAAAGCAAAAAAGAAAATAAGGGGCTAGAATACAGGTAACTCATTGCTAGTGTCCAAAAGAAGCATATGCTGTATCGGCAGCACCCTCAAGATGGTATATTAGAATTCAAACATTAGCAAACATGTTAAAGAAAGATTTTATTACAAGTTCTCCCTATGCCACCTGGACTCTCACAGGTCTATGGGGCCTGATGGCATCCACCCAAGGGTGCTGAGGGAGCTGGCGGAGGAGCTTGCCAAGCTGCTCTCCATCATTTATCAACAGTCCTGGTTAACAGGGCAGGTCCCGGATGACTGGAGGATTGCCAACGTGACGCCCATCTACAAGAAGGGCTGGAAGGAGGATCCGGGGAACTACAGACCTGTCAGCCTGACCTCGGTGCCGGGGAAGATTATGGAGAGGATCATCTCGAGGGCGCTCACAGGGCACGTGCAGGACACCCAAGGGATCAGGCCCAGCCAGCACGGGTTCATGAAAGGCAGGTCCTGCTTGACCAACCTGATCTCCTTCTATGACCAGGTGACCCGCCTAGTGGGTGAGGGAATGGCTGTCGATGTTGTTTACCTGGACTTTAGTAAAGCCTTTGACACTGTTCCCCACAGTATTCTCCTGGAGAAGCTGGTGGCTCATGGCTTAGACAGATGCACTCTTCGCTGGGTTAAAAGATGGCTGGATGGCCGAGCCCAGAGAGTTGTAGTGAATGGAGTGAAATCCATTTGGTGGCCGGTCACAAGCGGAGTCCCCCAGGGCTCAGTTTTGGGGCCGGTATTGTTTAATATCTTTATTGATGATCTGGATGAGGGGATTGAGTGCTCCCTCAGCAAGTTTGCAGATGACACCAAGTTGGGCAGGAGTGTTGATCTGCTCGAGGGTAGGAAGGCTCTGCAGAGGGATCTGGACAGGCTGGATCGATGGGCCGAGGCCAATTGTATGAGGTTTAACAAGGCCAAGTGCCGGGTCCTGCGCTTGGGTCACAACAACCCCAGACAACGCTACAGGCTTGGGGACGAGTGGCTGGAAAGCTGCCCTGCAGAAAAGGACCTGGGGGTGTTGATTGACAGCCGGCTGAATATGAGCCAGCAGTGTGCCCAGGTGGCCAAGAAGGCCAAGGGCATCCTGGCCTGTATCAGAAACAGTGTGGCCAGCAGGAGTAGGGAGGTGATCGTGCCCCTGTAGTTGGCACTGCTGAGGCCGCACCTCAAATACTGTGTTCAGTTTTGGGCCCCTCACTACAAGAAGGACATTGAGGTGCTGGAGTGTGTCCAGAGAAGGGCGACGAAGCTGGTGAGGGGTCTGGAGCACAAGTCTTATGAGGAGCGGCTGAGAGAGCTGGGGTTGTTGAGTCTGGAGAAGAGGAGGCTGAGGGGAGACCTCATCGCTCTCTACAATTACCTGAAAGGGGGTTGCAGAGAGGTGGGTGTTGGTCTCTTCTCCCAAGTGACTAGTGACAGGACAAGAGGAAATGGCCTCAAGTTGCACCAGGGGAGGTTTAAACTGGATATTAGGAAAAATGTCTTTACTGAGAGAGTGGTGAAACACTGGAACAGGCTGCCCAGGGAAGTGGTGGAGTCACCATCCCTGGAGGTGTTCAAGGAACGTGTGGACGAGGCATTGTGGGATATGGTTTAGTGGGCATGGTGGTGTTGGTTGATGGTTGGACTTGATGATCTTACAGGTCTTTTCCAACCGTAGTGATTCTGTGATTCTGTGATAGTCCTTGATAAGCTTGGGCAGGTAATTTTGATACCAGCATTGAGCAATGCTAACATAGCTGAAAGTGACCTTGTCCCAACTCAGTTATTAACACACACAAAAGTGTTGTGTGTTCATATCCTGGTATAGTAAACCAAGAGTCATCCCAAAGCTATTCTTATTCTTTGGAATCTTATCTATAGTGAAAATGAGTCAATAGCCTAGTTTCAAATAATGATTTTATATACCTGTGCATGTTTCATTTTGAAGTTGTAAATTTTCTTCATTACAAAGTCTTTTGGAACATTATGACTTTTTTATAACTAACTTTCATAATATGAAATCCCTAGTTTTTCTTACTACAGTAGAATTGGTGTAAGATTTGCTAATCTCTTCTTTCTTGTATTTGTGGAATTAGTAATCCGTGCAATTTTTAGTAAGCAAAAGCAATTTTTATTAAAATTGCATGTGCTTCCTACATCTAAGTTGTTAATACAGTTTTAAATTGGATGTGTATTGCCTCAAATGTGCATCATTTGGGTGCTTTTCAGGTGAGACTGACACACTTTTCATATCCCACCAGTAATGTCACAGCGAATAAAAGGTCAGCTTGAGTAAATCACTCAGTCTGTCATTATAGTGTCATGATAGCTGCAATATTGGCTTCCAAGCTAAAACCTTAGAGAGAGTTTATATATTGTTTATTAGTGGAAAAAATGTAATTTGGTATGTAAAAGTTACAGATGGGTGCCTTTCAGAGCTGCTGACTGTCTCTGTTGTCCCTACGTTCCAGTTCCAGGGTGCAGAGCAGTATGCAGAATAAACCAGTACATTCTACTGCTCTGATAGCAGAAGCCCCCCCTCTGTTTCTGGTCATTATTTGATCAAACTTAAAAGTCCAATGGGAAAGGGAGATAATTGCCTTTATGTTTTTTTGTAACTTAATCACTGGAAAAAGAAATGTTTCTTTGTGCCTGCCATCTTAATTCATACCACTTTGCAAAAGAAATGCTATAATGTTTGCTGGCTTATTTTTCTTCCATAATCTACCTCCTTAAAACATTTTTTCCAGACCGTTGTACAGTGCAGCTCTTTTTGGTGATGGGGTGTGACATTATTGTCTTTTAAGTGGTACTTTCTGCTCTCTGAAGAAATATCCTTTTTATAGGTAGGGCAGAATCTTACCTGAAGACTCCTTACATCTCTCTATGATTTATCTTGGGTAGGTAGTTTATCATGCAGAAAAATAAAGTCTTATGTGGTTGGTTATCAGTTGAAAATAACAGTAGATGAAATCATAAACAGGGCTATAAGATTGAATCCACATCATTAATTCCTACTGTTCAAGTGATGAGACTTGAGATCACTTTAAATGCAGAACTCTCGGGGAAACTGAGTACCTGACAGTTAATTACTTATTTGCGATTTTTTTGTACATTATGTGAATATGTAAGTTTCTTTAATACAAGATGTACATCTTGCTTTAGCTAGCTTTTGATAAAGATTATTTCTACATTATCAATTGCTTTGGTATACAAGTAGCACACTCCGAATAATTTCTAATTTTTTATGCTCATCTTGCCTGGTGAGTGAAAATCATTCAGGCCTTTTTTAAGAAACTAGATCAGAAAATTAACACCTGCCAGCTAAGATTTATCTAGTAATATCTTCTGTTCGGCCAAGCTGTTTACCTTGATATGTCCATTGCAAATTAAGACAGACATTAACGTATGAAGTAGATGAATAGCTTAAAGGCTGTAGTTGCTTCACAATTTAGCAAAACCTTGTAATAAATCTGACTGGTCAACTGTTACAGCTGTTCCCCAAACCCTTCACCAGTTTTGAAACCTAGACACATTTTGCGAGCTGGGATACTGCCTCCTGCCTACGTCAGCTTTGCCACGGCATTGGCAGAACTGCGGGGTAGGGCTTCTGCAGGGCCTTGCAGGCTGGGTCCAGAGCCATGCAGTAATAGTGGGAAAGTGGACTCTTGTTTATAATGAGCCGTGGATCAGAATTACATTGAATTTCCTAAAGTTAGCCTTGATGGTGAATCAGCAGTGTCTTTACTGGTGTCAAAGCAGGCTTTATTTGACTATTAGAAGAAAGGATTAATTCTAAAACCTTTATAGGAAAAAGGATATGACTTGTGTAGTGAGTGATCTTGGAAGCGGCACATGGGTTATACGCAGTGTCTTGCGCTTTTTTTAGGACTCTCAAAATGAGGAAGTTGGAAAGTAGGTTTGGTGAGGCATTAATAACTGCATGTAAATACATGTATGTACATCTATTTCTGACATCTAGGAGGTAGCATTTTAAGTGCTGTGAAATGGCTGACAGATGCAGGAGGCAGCTGGGTTTTTTTTTGACCTGTGACAAGTGAAAGTCCTCCTGTTGGTGAAAGTTACTCTGATTTGGGTTTTTCTCGCCTGATTTCTAGGGTTCATGAGGTAGTAGGCAGAGTGTGCATGGTTTTGTAGAGCCTGTCTCAGGTTTATAACAAGAACAGAAACTAATCTGGTTTTAGCAGCAATTTTTTTTAACATCAGTTTAGCAGTCGACTAGCATTGAGAGAGAATTTCATCCTTGGACATCATACTTTACTTCCAGTGAGTTTCTAATACGAACCTTGGGCAATCCAACATGAATATTCAATGTTAAATTCAAAGTTTCTTTAATGAATCACTTTGGGTATTTGAGCTGACCACAAGTAGAATCTTACGTTACCTAAGGTATGGCTGCTTAGAAGACATGTATTTCTATTTATTGGAAAGTGGTTCTATTGGGACTATGTGCAAGTAAAGGAAAAAAAAAGGAAACCATGGATCTCATCCTTGATGCTATTAGTTTATGAAAATTAGCACACAAGCTGGGGAATCAGACACAGCCTTGAAAGAGATCCTCATTTTACCTGTGGTTGTAAATCTAGTCTAGAGTTGATATTACCTGCTGTTTCTGAGATAGTTGTGGTTTTCTGCGTTTTAACACTTGCAATTTAGTGCATTGGATAAGTAACAGATTTCTTCTTTTAACACATTTTTACAGCTATTTAATTAACAAAATGAAGCCTGCAAAGCTGCACTATTGGATTCTGGGTTGGTTTTCTATGGCATTATGTTGTTGGTGTACTTCAGATAAATTCACTCAAAGGTAAGTTATGCTTTAAAAAAAAATCTCTAAGAGCTCTTTCTTAAGTGCAGAGCAGAATAGTTTACTTGTAATGAGTATAAATTTTCTTATTTTATTATGTGCTGGTTTTGATGTGTTATTCTTCCCTTAGGTGACTGGTAAAATGAGGCATCTACATTAACTGCAGGAGTGGGGGTCATGTCTAAGAAAAGCTTTACATTTATTAATGTGTCAGCATGAAAAATGAGGGAAACTTAAATTACATTCATTGCACTTAAAACTTTGCGATCTTGCTTAAAATTAATCATTTAGACTTGTGATATAGTAATGACAAAAACAAAAAATAATTTTGGAACCTATAACAAAAAACTGGAGTCGTCCCTGTGGCATGAATTGTGCCAAGTGTTACACTGTATACTTTTTTTTTTCCTTGCTGTTTCTTAGCTCCAATAATTTTAAGTTCCTTTTCATACAACATCCCAGCTGGGGCTGTATTAGTGCTGTGCAGCCTTTTGGTGGTTGTTGCAGTTGGCAAAATCTGAGCTTGAATACCCAGGGTCCATGGGGAAACCCACACCCCAAATCACACCCTTCTGTGGTAAAAGCTCCTATGGCATTATATTAGGAAATAGAATTTTCTCCTTCCTTTCAATGTTTTGGCAAGAGAATGGTTAAGGGTGCTCAGTTCAGTGCTGGACTTCATATAATGGCTACACTGCAGCTGGTTTGTAGCTTAGACACTATGCTGAGGTTTCTTGAATCCCCAGGACTTGGGCTATGGCTTGGCCATCTTGGCAGCAGGGGCAGCTCTAGAGGCATGGTGCTGAAATGCACAGCACAGGGCTGGATAACGTGGGTCAGAAAACGGGGAGATATCCCTGAAGCTGGGTAGGTATTGAAAATGGCTTTCCTTGGATTCCGGTTCTGAGCTTAAGTTTCTAAAACTCACTCTATTTAATAACCAAATTTTTCTGAGCTGTCCTTAGCCAAAAGGTGTGTTCTAGGAGAACTTGCTTTGGCATGATTGTCATTGCAGAAATTCAGCTGCTATTTCAAATACAGATGAAAGAGGGCATTTTTCTAAGGAATTTTTTAAAGCAAGGAGACTAACTGCTCTACAATATTAGGGAATTTTTCTATTCAGGTTTCCACAGCAGCAGTAAAGACCAGTTAGAAGTTTTAATAGTTTTCATTGTGGCTATGCCTGATTTGTTCCAGAGCTATTCTGATAAACTATTTAAAAAACATAGACACACGTGAATGCTCAAGAGACAATGTGGCCATTGCAAACTGGCAAAACTAGAGGAAAAAATTGAGAAGTGATGTAACGTGGGAGCATCCCTACTTCCTCAGGTTGAGAAGAGTAAGCTTTCTCATATATCTTTTTATATAACCTCTGGCAAGCGCTAATGAAGGATATGTGGCTATTAGCTTCCAGAGAATAACAATTTATTTTGACAGCACTACACATAGCATTGTCAGTTTGAACAATTTACCGTTCTGTTTCTGTTGATTTTCCCACTTGCTGTTCTATTTAATCACTTAGTGTGGTTGCTTAATAGCTAAATGTATCTGTTGTAGTGTCTGAAGCAACAGGTTTTTAATCTACTTCTGGTTTATCCGGAATAGGTTTGCTCCAAACTGTTGGAAGATGCCTCTGTAGAAGTGGCAAAGACATGATACAGGCTTCCAACACTTTTGGTACAAAATTTTTAAGCTTTTTTTTGGTTTTGCTCTGCATAGGAATGAGATAGTACTGATTCCTCTGTGAGTTATAGATCTCTTAATTCTAAGAGGCTTTGAAACACAAGTGCTTTTGTAAAACACGGGATATTCCTTCTTTAGTTCTTTCTTAGGTAACCTTAAGACTGTGTCACAATTTGATTATTTATTAAATGTTTTAAAATTACTTAATTTATAGTAAGCATTTTAAAAATGTAGTGTTTGAATTAAATGTCTATAAAATTATGAAGTCAGCATTTTTGAGATTCATGGTTTTTACTTTTTATTATAAGGTTTTTTTGGGGGAGGATTTGAAAGGTTGGAGACACTTGCAAGATCAAATTGCATATGCAGTGTCAACTACGTTGCTTGTGGTTGTCTATAGTCTTTATTTTTTAGACGAGTAATTACAGTTCCAAGAATGTTGTATACTTTCTTTTCAGCTAATACACCCATCAAGAGGAATTAGAAGATTCTTACATCCTAAACAAAGATATCTTTTTTTCTTTTTTTTATCATTGTTTTAAAAGCTTGCCAGTAAGCACTCTCCTAAATTTAAACAGAACAACATGTTTCTTCAATATTTAAGAAATGGAAAGCATATGGAGATAGGATGCCAGGAGTGGAATTTGTTTAACAATGGGGGGGTATTAGTAGATTTCTAAATACTTTGTTTCTATGTGATTAGTTAGTTTGGTCCTGCTGTGTTTGGAGTTCTCAAATATTGCTATAGAAGCTATAAACAATAACCAGTTCTAAAACCAGTGTGTTGTAAACATTGTGCTGCTGGCTGAAGGTGCTGCTCTTTTTAAAATGCTTAAGGAAAAATAGGTTTGTTTGTCTTTCTCCAGTGACAACCACCCTCATACCTGGAAAAAGCTGTATCTTGCTCATCATTGGCCAGTGACTGTATGTAAGGTGAGATATTTGTATTTTGTTCTCTTTCATCCTGACAAAGGTAGCCTTGGACAATAAATGTTTGAAAACAGAATCAACGAAGCCCATCAAGCATTTAATCTTGTTTATGCCCTTATATCTTTCTAAAGGGATTTGCTGATCTTGGTGCAAATTTTGCTACTTCCCCTGCACTCCAGAGTAGCAGTAAACAAGACAGGATTGTGATGTGCTACAGATACAGTAGTCAACGTAGGACGTACTGTACACTAAGCCTTAATTGCTTGTTGCATATTTTGTGATGTCTTGTTAGTTGTAAACTTAATCCTAGACTTTAACCAGATTCTGTAAGGAGACTTGCCTGCCTTGTCTGACTGAAGAGAGCAGATTAGTACTTGAACTGTTTGCTGCACAACAAATTTTAGCTTTGTAATGTTGGCTCCAGCATTTTAATGATGAGTAATCAAATATGGATTCAGTTAGGAAAAAGAGAGCTATAAAGCTATTACGGCAGGTGTCTCTGAGCATTTCTGTATTTGAGGGGTGGGAACCAAAAATGAACTCAACCTTCCAACATATGTCTGTCAAAAGCACAGCTAAGAGGTGTACTGCTTATGTCCCTTTTGCTATTAAATACCTAGTACCATCTGATAAGCAGAACATTTTTCCTATGCTGAAAATACTCGAAGGCCTGTTCTCATACAGCTAAGTTAAAAATATGCTATACTTCAAAATGAAAGATGTGATCAGATTTACTAACACAAGGATGAACCCCCCTGTGGATAATAGAGAAGCTTCAGTTTCGGGCAAATGTCTCTGGAGCCAAAAAGGTCCCGATTCTGGGAGACTTCAGTTTGCTTATTACAGTATTAGAGTCTTATTTTTTGTGCGTTAGGTACTCTTCTATTTCTCATTCTTATTTCTGGAAATACATATAAAAGCAGTAGCAGCAAAAGTCACATACTGCCTAAATTTCTGAGGAAAAGTAGATGTCCTTTACATTAGTTAAATGTGGAGGGGAAGTATCAATAACAAAATTCAGATGTGCATGACTAACTGAGACCAAGGAGTGGCTGCTATTTTGGTTTTTGTTTGTGTGCCTGCAATTTGTTTCTGATTTTCTGTTGAGTAAACACCACTGTTACTGACTTCAAGTAGAGATGTTGGTGTTCAGGAGTTTGTAGTGCCTGGCACAAGTGGGCATTCAGAGTCAGTAGCGGTGTGAACCCTTGCTTACACAAAGGAGATGCAAACAATTAAAAAAAAATTTAAAAAAACCCGCAAACAAAAAATCCCCACAAACCAACCAAACAAAAAAACACTACCAACCAGTTTTCCCACTGTATATTCATGCTGGATACTACTTTTAATTCCAGGGCAGCGCTATTAGTAAATTGACAAATAACCCTTATAAACTTACAGTGAAATTGTAATGAATGATTGAAGATATTAAGCATCAGAAAATGTAGGCTTGCCTACACTTTGTTGCTTCCTTATGATCTTCTGTAGTAAGAGGTGGACAGAACATTCCAAAGGAGTGAAGAAAAAGTGAAACTAAAATCATATTAAGTGACTTTTTACCCAGTTTCACATCACTGAGTCATATGAAAAAACCAGAATCTCAACTGTACTCCCTTAACAGCTTTCTTTTTGCTAATGTTAACGTAAGAGGAGTTCCCAAATTCAGCTGTGGGCTTTTTTTTAAATATGTAGATTCTTCTGCATGTTCAGTGTATTTATATATGATTGCTATGTTATTTCAAGGAGGAAATATTTTTAATGTAATTCTTCAGTAGACATGATGTTGAAAGGAAAAAATAGCTGGATGAAGAAACCTGCAAAACTCATTATATCACTTATATAAAAAAATCTTTGAGACACTACTTTGTACAAGTACTAGTTTATGCTTCCTATATGAAGGAACCTGATTATAGACTACTTTGCTACATACTGTGTTCTGGATACGTGTGTGGATGACTTACGTCTTAATTCCTACCCATTTTGCCTATCTGTGTTCAAAAAGTTTTCAGGCTTTTGAAGGCCTGAAAGACCTTTTTTAAAATTTAGTGGGCACAGTTCAGCATGCCAGAAGTTTGAGAATACATATTTCCCAGCTCTTCCTGTGCTTTAAACTGTATGTGTTCAGCTGGTGCTTTTTAATACTGAGTGTGATCAGCACAATTAAACTGGAAAGTAAGTGTTTTGTAATCATATCTTCTAAACTAACCTATTAAAAAAAGTAGTGAGTATCATGGAAGTAATAATAACCCCAGGACTTAACTACTGACTGCTGCAGTGAAAGGGTGAAGGAGGAAGAGATGTTCTTTCTCAACATGTGATTAGAAATTCTAGCACCGTATAATTGACCTAAAGCAAGTATGTATTCTACAAAGATAACCAAGCTAAATTCACAGACCTCAAGTAATTATGAATTTAGTGTTCACTTAATCAATAAATTGCACCACAGGCATAATTTAACTTCATGTAGCTAATTCATGTCACACTTAAAGTTTCTGGTCAGAAATTAATGTGAATCCTGTTAGGTAGAAATAGCAGCAACTCAAGGGCAAGAAGAGGGACTTTCCCCGCTCCCTTTTTATGGAGTTATGAAGATCTTTAAATTAAGAACTTAAGAAGAGAAATATTATTGCAGCTTTTGCATCTTGGAAATACCCACGGAAGACACTGTCTTTTTGCAATCTCCTTGTCAAATGGGGAAAATCCCATGCAAGTTTGTAGACTATTCAGTTCCTTCTCTGTTGATAATGGGAAGGATTATAAAGAAATGGGTACTAAACCCTGCTGTGATCTGCCTTTCATTGCACATATGTGCTGATCAAATGAAGGAATCAAAGAAAGGACAACAGAATAGGCTGGTGAACAGAACAGAGTGAATTCAAGTTTGAATGTAGTGTTAAGCAGCAGATGAAATTAATTTTTTTTTATGAGAGAAAAGATTTTCCTGATTTCAGGCTTTGGCAATAATTTTGTAGCAAAGACTTAAAGGAAGAATAGAAACACTATTTTTTTCTTCTTTTTTTTTTTGTTAGAAATAGTCACATAATATGGAAAGAATTAAAGTGACTAAGGTGAGGGCAGTACACTATTGTGATCTAGCATTAGATCAAAAAGTTCCTTAGATTAAAGGGATACCTTTATTTCTTTGTATATTAAGCCAGGTGTGTCAAAGTGAATTGGGCTCTTGACATATACTGTTTTGGAACAAAAGAAAATTTTTTTCCTAAATGCCCATGTAACTCATAAGGTAACTCTTAATCTATGCCTTCAACTTCTCTGTGAATAAGGTCTGGTTTAGATGTTTTTGTGGGTCTTTATCTTCTCTAAGAATAAACACATGAAAGGTTTTAGCTTATCTGCTCATGCTAGAGAGGTGTTTCAACAAGTAAATCTGTTTTATTTCCGTCCCAAATTTTTTCAGCAACCTTCTAAATTTGCTGATTCATTGATTGGTTTTACCCCAGTGGGTGGGAGGAAGGAGGAAGGGGAATAATTACAGACTGTTTGGGGGAGAGAAATCGAAGAGGTGAACGCTCTCCACAGTTTCAAAAGCAAAGATTTTTCGTGGCAGTTGTGATGTTTCATTACAAAATAACACTTAAAATTGATCTTAATTAAACAGATGGCCTACTTAAACAGGGTGGTTGAAGGGGAGAGCAGGATTAAATATTTCACTTCCCAGAAGCTGACTTTTTATTTAAACTTGGGGTACCTGTATGTGATCCAGTAGCACTACTCTCTCCTATGTACAAGCTGCTATACCAAGGGATTTGTAACTTGGGCAGCTCTACAGGTAACACTTCTGTGACAGTTTGATGGTGTTTCACTTTTCAGCTTGTCAGAGCTGAAGGGACTCAGGAGCTCCCACACTTGTAGCAGCTGCTGTTTGTCCAATGTCTTGCTGTTACAAATAGGCTAATCTCTGCTGCAGCATTCCCTCTCAGCACGGTGGGCACTGTAAAGGCTCTCTGGTACTTTTCTCAGTGTTATAGATCATGTATGGTTAATTTGGATTAGTTTGATTATCAGATTGATTTAAAATAAGAGAAAGCGATGTTCCTTTTTTAAATTAATTTAGATATAGAAGGCTTTCTGGGGTCCAATGCCTACTTGAAAATACACATTTGTAACTCTGTTTCAAGTCAAGGGTTGCCTGAGGTTGAATCAATCCTTCAGCAATCAGTACATGATAAAGAGGAAGGCTGACAAGAAGTGTTTTTGCAGAAGTGGCAGGAGTACCCAGCTTCTCAGACTAGTGTTTGCTCATTTTATGATACGGATTTAAAATGAACATTGGAAAAATACTATGGCTAGAATTAAAAAGGAGGATGAATGAAGCTGGCCAAAGCACGCAGAGTGTGAACTAATGCATTGTAGGTTGCACTGACCTCACAGTTCTGCCAGCACACAATGTAACACCAACAGCCTGATGAAATGAGTAGAAGAAACTGCTAATAAGGTTAGGGCCATGGTAGGGGAGAGCTGATTCCAAATCTAAAATACTCTGGGTTTTCCTTTAGCATGTCTGAGAACTGCAGTTAAAGATTGGATAAGGAGCACAATTGCACTGTTCTTGTTACCACTCTTGGTTGAGCAAGCTGGTTAGCTGTCAGGTTGTTTTTCAGGGGATGATGCATTAGCTGCTGGCTATTAATTTGCTGTATTTTGGGCTGGATAGCTGAACTCTTTCAGCTCCACAAAGCTTGTGTCATGACAGGAGCAATATTGTTTAGGCATTTGCAGTGTGTGTTTGTTGACAATACTCCTTTCAGGAAAAAAGCTGTTTCTGGGTTTGATTGCTTCTGTTATTGGTGGCAAGAGAGGAGAGGAAGGAAATGGGCACAGAACAAGAAGGTCTTGCAGAGCTTGCAGTTTTGCTGCCACTGGCCTGTGGCATGTAGAAGGCAATTAGTGAGATTGCAGGCCTCTCTCTGCTCTTCTCTGAACTCTGCTCTTGCTCCAGCATTACATAAGAGGTATTGTGGCATAATTAAGACAGGATGCAGAGCCGAAAAGGAAAGCTATTATTATGGGGGAAGAAAGTCTGAGGAGGTTGTTATTTAATGGCAAAAAGTGTTTACTAAAAAGAGCCATAATTACTAAGCAGAATAATCAAGGAGAATACAGTAATGGTACGCTGTGATGTGTGAACATGAATTTTTTTTGTTTTGTTCAGGAATATGTACTCTGCTATAAACAATAATTAATGTGTAGACTATTTCTCCTGCATTATCAAAAGTTTTGACTGGGGGCTTTTTTTTGTAGGAATGTATGTAGTCTTTCCTCTTCTCTCCATTCCCTTGTACCTTAAGTCAAAATATTTAAAAAATACCTTCTAACCATTTTACTTGGAATAAGCAACCTATTTCATCTCTTCTTTGTATTTTTCCCTTTTAATGCAACAACAGAACTACTCCTGGATGCTTGAAGATGGTTGTAGGCTTGTCTAATATTATAGTTCATGTTGATGTTTTTTATTTTAATGGCTCTTCACTCCTTAAAAAGATCTGATGATGAGAAAAATAGAGAGCTGCCACCTGGAATATCATAAATGCAGATTTAGCTCCATTCATTTAGCATGGATCAGGCTACTTTCTATTACCGCAGAACCTATCCTTTGTCTTCTTTTTACACTTCCTGTTCAGGATGCCCCCTGATATTCACTTGATCTGCTTCAAAATTTTAATGCCAGTTGGTCTCTGCTAAGTGGCACGTGATCCATGACAGCTTCAAGTAACTGGAGTTCACCAGTTCCTGATTTGGGCAAGCACAAGCTCTCATGTCTCACTAGAGCCTTGGACCACCAGTGAATGAACTTTTATTTTTTCCTCTAAACCATTATCCCTGGACACACATGACAAATACTCCGTATTTTTGTTTCCACAGATGAGTGCTAATGATTGTCAAGACCCTCCAGAGTACTGGACAATCCATGGACTGTGGTATGATCATAGAGTGTTTTTATTTCAGCCTGAAAAGGAAAAATCGAGTTTGGTACCAGGATGTTTAATGCTTTTTTTGAGGGCTTAATCTATCTGGTTTTATGATTCCTTGAAAAAAAAGCCTTCATTTTGTTGGAAATCAAAACCCTATGGTTTGATATAAAACTGAAATGCACTCCTGTATCTCATGACTCTCTGAGCTCCTGAAATCCTCTTGTCACATGAGCATTTTATTTATACATCTCCTTATAGGATCAGTAATGTTGTCAAACAGAAAGGGAAGTATAATTTCCCCTCTTTTTTTTTTCTCTCCCTGAGTACACAGAACTTGTTAATGTCTTGTGACTGCTTGTGACTTTAAGCATTTTCACTCAGCACAAATAGTGCAAAACTACAGGAAAAATTAATTTGCTTCAGAGGAATCAGTTCACTGTAACTGGTGCCCATGGCAGCAATTCAAAGGTTTTTCTGACAAATACAGGGAGAAACTTAGTACAGGAGTTTAAGCTATGCGTCCTGGAAAGGTGAACAGCATTATGTCTAGATTTCCAGTGAGTGTCTTGGTGATAATTGCAGAATCATCACTTGGTGAAGTGGTTGAAGAGGTCAGTGTCATTAGTGACATCATGTGCCAGACCCTTCCGTATCATTTACTCTCCTTATATGTCTTTTACACAGAGTGAGAGGGACTGATGGACCTAATGAAGAACCTCTGCATGGAAAATGTTTTGGCCATAATTAATGTCTTGAGTTTTTACTTCTAAAACACTGTAGATGCTGATGGGTTACTTGCATTTTAAAATAAAATCTCTAGCTATAATTTTGCATATTTAAAATTCAGGCTAGTGATACAGAATAGAATGCTGTTAGTTACAATTAGTAAGTTAGGAGACATCTCTTTTCACTTTTATTTTGCTTCCCTAGGCCTGACAAAACTGAAGAGTGTAATAGGACATGGCATTTCAATGTCACCGAGATTAAGGTATTTATTTGAAACAAAAACACTTGTACCAAGCAGAGCTCAATGCAATTACTTTTGCACATCCTATATGCAAAATCTGTAGCTTATAATGTATCACTCAATGTTTGCTGAGAGGTATGTTCTTTTAAGGACTCCACAAAATTATTAGGTGCTTCTGGTACTACTTGAAGTTGCAGTGCTTGTGATCATTAGGAGCTGTTCCTACTTGATTTTGTAGACAAGAGGTTTGACTTGTTCAGCCACATCCTCCTTAAAAAAATCTAGAGAACATAGGCGGTGGATCTGCAGTGGCAAAAAGTACCTGTGAAAAAGAGGTTACAGTTAGTCCATGTTCTCTCTTCCATTTTCTACTGCAAAGCCAGAACACAAAAAATTAAAAAGTTGAGTACATTTTTCTGTGTGTTTTCTCCCAGGGCATTAGTCCTTTTTAATTCTTTTTTAAATCAAAATGTTCCCTATTTCATTCAAATGTGTTGTGAACAGGGATAGGAGGCTTGAGCTGACAAATGTGAAAAGCTGCATGATTGAACAACTTCTGTAGGGACAGTTGAAGGAAAATCTTACTTGGAGGCAGTGTGTCGGTATTAGTACATTCAGATATTTAGGTAGTTGCACCTACCTGTTACCTCCAACAACAGCATTTTCAGAATATTGGGGAAAAAGACCTTTATCTGCGAGTAAATGTTTCAGTTGTGGCTGTTGAGAGATGAGGCTTCAGTTTTAGAAAATGTATCAATGTGTGTAGCTTGTATAAGAAATAGCTTTTCAACACTGTAAGTGCATTTATTAATCGTTGTATTTTTAGGATCTTATGTCAGACATGAGACACTATTGGCCTGATGTGCTTCATTCGTCTCTGAATCGCACCCAGTTCTGGTGAGTACAAAAAAACCTAAGAAGTATTTTGGATATTATTTTATTAAAAAAATCCATCTGAGTTAATAATTCTTCAGGTGAGATGATGTGCATGAGAAGCAGTGTCCAGGAGGCTACTGAAAGCAATGTGTCTTGTCAGTCTCATTTACAGAATAAATCTGTTGTCTTGTTAGAGCACCTGCAAAATACAGCTGTTGAAGAGAGGGCTATGGCAGAGGTTTTGGAGAAATGAAACTTAGTGAAAGAGAGAGAGAGAGAGGGAACAGCATGTGTTTCCTCCCTTTGCCCCCAGGGAGGAGAGAAGCAGCTGCTGTTGACACATTATATCTGAATAGCAGTAGCACTCCTGGGATGTCACAGCTAGCTGCAAGAGCAGCTTCCAGGCCTCTTTTCCTAGCTAGTTTCACTGTGTTGCTGGCTTTGAGAGACCTTTGCTTTTGGGCTTTCTCACTGAGGAGGAAATGGAAAAATAGGATGCATTGGATCATCCTAGCCACTTCTCTACAGAATTCTGTCTTTTTACTTACTTTCCTAGCAGCCTAAAATCAGATCTGGGAATTTATTTAGATATCAACCTGCTTGGCTTACGGAAAGGGGAAAGGAGATTTTGATCTCTCCTGACAACAGTAGTGTTTTCCTTCTTCATGTTTCTGTTTGCTTCTGAATAATCAAGACATTTGGACCAAAGAGCAGTATGGGTGGTATTTGAGTTTGCACAGGCTTCAGTTCAAGTGCATTATTTTAACTTGAATGGCCACTGATTTTAGTTTAATTTGCTGAGCCGTGAGCTGCATTGGCCAAGGTATGGATATGCAATTTGTTCTTCCAGATCTACAGTGAAAGTGGTAACATCAGATAAGAAGCAGAGCACACAGCTAGAGGCAGTAGCATTTAAAACCATGTCAACTATAAGTGCCCATAAGTTTTCCTTTGGATTGGATGACTGTTTCCTCCCTGTGTCACTAGGGAAAAGCTTTGAAGGGAATGTGCATCTGTTTTAGTCCCGTCCTTGCTCTACAGAAGACACTTGTCCTCAGAGTCTTAAACTGACTCCAGAAGTGTCTTAGGGCAACCTAAACTTGAAACTGTCAAAAGTGGTGGTGTTACTTTTTCCTCCCCCCATTCCTCTGTTCTTGCACTGTGCCAGGGAGAGCATGACTGCTTCTTTCTGTGGTAGAACAAGTTTATGCTACCTTAAACTGTTCCTGGAATTAGAATAAGAAAAATATATCTTAAATCTAGTACCTTCCATGCCCTAACCACCTACCTGTTCATAAAAACAGGTGCATACCAGTCCTTATTTTACTAACAGATATATTTTGGTAGGCAGCAGGTATGAACAGATAGAATCAAAACCTTTTCCCTTTTAATTCAAGGCTAGCGAACAGTACTTACTTCAATACCTGGAAATATAATTAGCAATATCATAAAAGCAATACAGAAGGCAGGTTATAGCACTGTAACTAATATTTTGATTGACAGAGAAATTCACTCCCTTTCAGTAAGGTGACAAGTGCACTGTAATTGATAGCTTTAGTTGCGAATTTTGTAAATGCAAGCTTTTAAGCCAACTGAAAGCCAGTAAGATCCCATTGTACGTCTCCCTTCAGTTAAAATACTGTATTTACTTCAAAATTTAAAAAAAAAACCCCACAAACCAACCAAAACCTCTATAATGTAAAAATTCTGATATAGCAGAAATGTGAATCTGAAAGTAAAACTGACTATTCACAATTTTCATTGTTGTAGACTAAAGGCATCTTAATTGGGTAAAGAGCATGAGCAGCGACAAGCAAAATGGATATTGAATATCTTAGCATATTGCATCAGGGTTTTTCCAAGACTGCTGTAATTGTGTAGTATGTTTCTTCCTGGCATTACCTCTAACTGTAGCCCTGCCTTAAAAGGGGAGATAAGGAATCTTCCTGGCAATTTTAGGATGGCTGTGGGTGCTTCTGTAAAGATAATTGCACACCTCTGTTCACCTTGTTAACTTACGAACAATTGCCACCCAAAAGTTTGAATTGGACAGGATAGAATGCCTTAATACAGGACAAAGGGTTATGTGTGCTTTGTATCTCAAAATGTATTAACTAAAACCATCCCTTTTATAGTAGTTAATAATTTTTTGGACCGAATAAAAATTTCTAGACCAAAAGAATTCCCTCCAGGATAAGTTTACACATATGATACAGAAGGAATCATTGTTTAGCCTATGGGACAGCTGGGTGTCCCTCATCTTCTACATTTTGTGGGTAGCATTTGCAGCTGTGCTTTACAGACCTTTGTTCCTACCCTAATAATGAGACAGTCTTTGAGCTGGGTGGTTTCTATAATCCTTGGACCCACCTGGTATGCTCCTGACTTTGTCTGTCACATCTGCATGACTTTGTGCTTGGGGGAATTCTGTCCTTGTTGTACGTAACAGGAAGCAAAATCTCTTTGAGGTTCAGCCTCCTTTCCACACTGCTGAGTTGTACCAATTTCATTCCTTTGCATTTCTGCAGCCCTCTAAGACTTCGTTTGTAGGACTTAGCTTTGAGGTAAGCAAGTGTAGCATTTATTATTAGCAGCACCGTAGAGAAAAGGATGTTATATAGTGGAACCCAATTTAGTGCTGTAAGCCCCACTCCTGTGTGCTTGCCAAAGTACTTGTGTCCTACAAGGAGCAAAAAATGTTCAGCAGAGTTCTTGACAGCTAGCATGTGTGCTCTGTGTTACTGCGTAGCTCATGGGTACGAGAGGTACAGAAGGATGTGTGGCCTTCATGAATACAGGCAGCTGTGTTTTGTATTCACATGCCACCCAGCTGTGAACTGATGCTCAAGTAGAATTACCTTGTCTTATTGCGGTCTAGGTGAAGGATAATGTAGCTCAGTGAATAACATTGAGACATTAATTCTTTTGACTTCTAAACAAATTATTTTATGTTATTCCCTGGTACCTGCAGCTTCTTCATTTCCTAACTTCTTCCGATTGCATTTAAATGGAAGAGGTGAAGGTGAAATTTCATATGCCTGTGCTGAATGCTCAGAATTAGCTGTATCTGCATCTTTATTTTTTTTCACATGGCTGTGCTGCAATATAAAGTAACACTGTCAAGGGTGTAATCTTAAAGTTTCAGCAGTTGTTCTGTAGTGACTCTAACGTAGCTCTCCATTCTATGGAAGCTCACAGGACTGTTTAAAAAAACTTGGGCCAGGGGTATTCTTGGCTTGCTGCAGCTGATGATGCGTGGGCACTGTCTGTGCGTAGCTCTGTGTATTTTCACTTGGATCGCCACAGCCCCATTGCCTGGGCTCTGTGATCAGTGCAAACTGGACCAAACCACTCTAATAGCAGTTCCATGTTAGCAATAATATGCTTATTGAGCACTGTCAGGTCTTTGGCCCTCTGTTTCTGCCTTCTTTCTGGAAACAGCAGGGCACTTAAATACAAGTACTACTGAAAGCCTTCAAAAGACAGGCACAACACTTTACCATTAGTTTTACACACGTGCATGCGTATATTCTCTGAAGAGAAATTGTCATCTGACATGCAAAGCCTTGCCTCCAGCTTATGGCTGTTCCAATAGGCCTTTGGATTTGACTATTGTCTGCTTCTGGTCCAAGCTAACTGCTCAGTATCTCTTGCTAAATTTACCCCTAAAAAAGCTTCCATTTTCTTTAAAACTGTGGTCTCTTTTCTTATCAGTAATTTCACATCTTTTGCTGGGAAATCTGCTTTTTTTGCCCATCTAAAGTGAACTCCTCCAGGCAGTAAACAAATCACTTGACATGCAGTTGGGTTGAGAACTCTCTACAAGGCTAAATTTGGGAACGTATAGTGAAAATGTTTTAGTAATGCATCTTCTCTCCTGCCTTAAATTTCTTGACGCCACAGTTGCTTTATTCATTCTTTGTTCAGAAGCATTGTATGACTTTCTCTAGATAACAAACATAACGTCTTTTAAAGTGTTTTAATTCCTTGAGAAAAATCTGAAATTCTTAATATGAATGGACGATTCAAAGGCAGGCTTTCAGGTGAATAATAGTTGTCCTTGTGCTTCTCTGCTTTTCCATGAGGTACTTAAGGCATCATAAGGTCAGGGAATGCTGTGGTAGTGGCAGGAATTTGTGATTAGATAACTCTTTGTGTACATCTGCTGAATTGATACCTATTTAATACAAGTGGCTCATGAAAATTTGAAAAGAAAGAAGAAGAAAAAAAAAAAAGACACTCCGCCCCCCAAATCTTCATGTGGTCTTATTAAAGATTATACTGTTTAGACTTTAGAATTGATAGAAATATATTTTGAGCTTTGCTTCATTTTTTTTTTTGTCCTGTTTGAGTTCGTCTGCAATAAAATTGCAAGAATTGCTTTCTTTTGCACTCTCTTCCATGGTATTAGAAGACTTGATGCTGGAAGAGAAGCAAGACTTGAGAGCAGGCCTATGAAGATACTGCCACAGGCCAGAGTAAAAGTTGAGGCAACAGCCTTGTCTTAGCAGCTTGTGCAGTTTAACTGTTCCACCCAAATTAAGGGCTAGTCTCTTCAGTTTTGAAAAAATTTTAGTGCTTTGAAAGTACATTTAACATAAAAGACTCCACTAAAACTTATACAAAGTTTAGAAATACTAATTTTCTAGGCAAATTCTTACCATTCCGATGTCCAAACATCTCTTTGTCATACACTGAGAGACCTTTGTATCATAAGAGCATGATACATACTTCGTAATTTCTTTCATTTAATTATTTCAAAAACAATCTGATTCAAAGGAGACAGCTAAAAAAACCAAACACCCAAATTGTTTGGGCTAACTTAATGTAAAAAAACACCCGAATGGAGCTTTTGGCTTGATAAAGTTTTGGCAGACTCTTGTGACATTAAGTTTTCTTAGTCAGTTTTGGAATGAAGTAATGGTTTATTCCGCATCGGTATCTGTCTTACCTCCTCACCTTGCAATGTCCAATCTTAAAAAGATAGCTGATGGCTGGGGGGGAGAGGAGAAGAGTGTTATCCTTTTGGTGGGATAAAAGGTGAAGGGCTGAACTATAAATGACTTTTTGCACAAATTCATATGCATAATTTGTATAGGAAAACAGAATACTGATTCTGAATGTCCCAGGTCCATACTAATATCCAAACCATTAGACCATCCTCTCCTTTATTTTCTACAGCTCTTACATTAACTTCAAAAGTGTCTGTCTTGCAGCTGCCAGTGTTAGGGCCAACTCATTTATATATTTTTAGCACAACTTTATGTCTGAAAGAATTTTAACTTAGTCTGATGTTACAAACCATAATGAGGGACTTCTTGGGCTTCTTCCTTACTCTCCTGAAAATCTCTTGGTAAATGATTCTACTAAAAAAGTATATAGATGTTGCTGTAAGTGGAATGGTGGGAGTGATCTTTCTTGGTTTTGCTTTTCATACATGCATATTTCTTGAGTGCAGTGTCATACTTCACACATGTAGTCTTTCAGATACTAGATTTAAGTATCTGAAATATACTTGATTTAAATATATTGGCTAGCTTGTGCAGCACATATATCTGTAAATAATGTTTTCTAAAACTTAAATTTTGCTTTTTTCTGAAAGGAAACATGAGTGGGAGAAACACGGCACTTGTGCAGCCACGCTTCAGGTCCTTAATTCTCAGAAGAAATACTTTGGTAAAGCCCTAGAACTCTACCAGCACGTTGATCTTAACAGGTACATAAATGAACGTGATAGTCTGCCTTTTATGTCAAACGGTTTCTAAAAGTTTCAAATCTAGCCTAAAAAAACAGTCTAAAAATCTGATGGCAGAGCAGAAATGAGTATTAGCATAAATTATTTTTAGTTCTGGAGTTCAGAGGAGGGGTTGTCTACTCTGAGAAGCATGTTTTTCGTTACTTCAGAGTCTGGTAAGCCAGCAGCATTCTTCACAGCATCATTTTAGAAGTGTGAACCAGTAAATTGTGAGAAGCTGTATCGGTTGTATCACACTACCAAAAGCTATGGTACCTGTAAACTTCTAAATCAAGTGACAAAACCCCCCAAGCTTCTGAGTCATACTGAGGCCCAAACACTTCTTTTCTAAAAAGACAGTGCTCTGCTCAGAGGAAAGGACAAGCTGGAGGCAAAATCCTGCAGAACATCCTGGGAAAAGGCTGAGAGGTAACAGCAAGAGAGGATGTCCTGAAGGGCAGTGTCAGTCACTGCAGGCAGCCCTCTGCTGTCCTTTCAGACAACCCTGATGTGACACTCTTGCTTTGTCCTAGGGGCTGATTCTTCCTCATGGTTACAAAGCACTGGCCATTCCAGATAGAAAATCATGATGGGAATGTTGTGGCTTGTCCAAGCACCATATGTACACATTCTGGCTGCAGGTGAATGCCAGAAGGCCAGAGTCCTTTCCTGATCAGTGCTTGGTATGGGTGGGAGAATGTTTGACTTGGATTTGTTGACCCTGAATTGTCTCTCTATATAAGACAACAGTACCTGAGAGAGGAAATAAGTTCTTTTGTATCTAGAAACATATCTTAAAAAAAAAATTTAAAAAAAAAAATCCTGTTCATGTTCTGTCAATCTTGTCCAAGTAATCTCCCAACAAAGTCTCATTCACTTTGCACATACACAAAGGAAATGTGTCTTTCTCCCACCCCCCCTCCTATTTTTGTAGGTGTCTTGTAAAACTTAATCAGATTTTTCTAGACACAGTGCTTAAGAGCATGTCATATGTAGTGTTAAAATTAATAATGTCTGATAATTCGATTTTCTAACTAGCTGTGACGGTGTGACTAAAACATTTTACAGATGGCACAGTGACCGATTATGTGACTATATCAGCATGTGTAACACCAAAAAAAATAGACTGAGGCATGTTGAAATTAATTGCTCAGAGCATATTCTCCTTTGTAAGAATGAACATCATTAATTTAATCTTTACTGAAAAGAATAAAGACTGCTAATATTCTCATTGTACTTCATTTATACTTGAAAGAGAAAAAGTACTGCTAATAATTAAAAGATTGTTTCCAAAAGGGAAATTATTAAAAAGAGGACATAGTGCAGGCTCCTGTAAGAATAACAGAACATCATTTATTTTATTGGTCTCCATGTATCCAGTGTCAAATGGCTATGACAAACAGCTAGACCTTTAGGCAGCTGGCTTAAATCTCCCCTGTGCAGAACCTGACCTTGGAAGGGTTAAGCATTATCAGCACTCATGGATTAAATCCTGAGAGATGCTGAACATTCCCACTCCTTATGGAAGAAGCTGGGACTTAGAGACTCAGCACCTATTGGGTCCTGAGTCTTGTCATCTTGGAAGTGTGGACTTCCCTCAGGACTGAATCTAAAGGAAGGGGTATATAGGCTAGAGGTTCTTGTTTCTCTTATGCGAACAACCTTTCCTCTTCAAAAACATTCATTAGGAAACGTTTCTGCCCTGACATTGATGTTGATCCAGATCCACACACCATGTCCCTCTCCCAGTGTGCGGTGTGCTGCCCACCCTGTGTTAGAACATGAGGGTGCCTAAAGCAGCCTCACAAGTCTGCCTCCATCCCCTCCCAGTGGCCAGAGCACAGGGGTATGGCTCAAGGCAGGGGAAAGGAGGCAATTAAACTGCATGCCCTACCTGACACTCAACAGAGCATTCTGAAGGTCCAGCAAATAACAGTGATATTGCCCTTTCCCCTAGCTGTGTCTGAAGGGTCGACTCTCCCAGCTCCTCAGATTAAGGTGGAGGAGAGAGTTCTTCCTGACCCTGCTGAGTTGGATGGGAAGCGGCCTTTCAGAAAAGGGGAACCTTTCCTAGGCCTGACAGAGGATGGAAGACAAGTTTCCCTTGCTCCCCATTGCTGTAATGCTTGCCAAGTTCTCACTAAGATTATCTGTTTACTTAATGATTATGAAGTTATGTTTGCATACAGGAACCATGGAAAAATGTTTTCTCTTTGTTTCAGTTGCCTCCTGAAAGCTGGGATAAAGCCAAGCAGTTCATATTACCAGGTAAAAGGCAGTCTTTTATAAAACAAAATCATGTGCATGTACTTTTTTTATTAGGAGTCAAGTAATTTCTAGAGAATAAGTGATCTTTTTTAATTGTATAGTCCTTTAAGGTTGTGCTTTATCTAAAAGTTTTTGTGAACCTAAGTGTGGGAGCTGTTGGAAGATGTGCTAGTGACTTATTAAGTGATATGAGCTTTTTAATTTTTCAGATGACTGCCATAAAGGAAGCTCTTACAAGATTTTATGGTGTAACACCAAAGATTCAGTGTCTTCCTCCGGAAGAGGTAAAAACCCCAAACAAACAAACACTACCCAAACCTGAAAAAAAAAGTAAAAAAAACAGCCAAACAAAAAAACAACAACTTTTTTGGGTTTTTGTTAAGAAGAGCACTTTTTATTGAAAAGCAAAAGCAAAAATAGAGTTAAAAATCTTCAGCATGGTAAAACTTAGGTCTGGGTGTTCCTTGTGTATGCAGCTCTTTGCAGATTAGATATTGCTCGATTCTTGGAGTTGAGTTCATAAAAACATTGCTTATGTACTGGCACCACTGAGTTCAGCTTATGTTACCGTTGCCACAGCCTTTTCTTAATGCAGAAATATTGTTAGTGGAGGAAGTGTCCATTCTTTACCTAATAACTTTGCTGTTAATATACTTACCCAGCAATTGGGAGCACTGGCTTTTAAATGTCTCTTTGTCTTAAAAAATTTGAACCTGCATCTCTTGCATGAATGGTGTAACCACCATGCTAGAGGTATTGCTGTAGCTGAGTACTTTCCACTCCTCCTGCTAAAGCTTAATTGCCATATAGCAGATTACTAGAACCAGTAAGAGTGAGCTGAATGGAGCCAGCGACTGTCAACCTTGACAAGGGTACTGCCTGTCAACAGCAGTCTTCCCTTCACTGGGCATGGCTCATGTGTTCTGCATGAAGAAATTACTTAATGGACAGAATCCTTCAGAAATAAAGCATCTCAGGCTTGTCTCTGAGGTTGTTCTCAAAAGTCCATACCTAAAGAGATACAAAAAGGCATTTTGAGCTTCACTGTGGTTCAGGATGACTATAGTCTTTCCTTTCAAGCCAACGGTGTCTAAAATTTCCATTTCTTTCTACTTTTCCTTGCCAACAATTGTACTGTGAATCACAATGCAGTAGAGAATGTGGTACACAGAGACAGTGTACTGTAGCATAAAATACAGGTCACCATATCTGAAACAAAAATGCTTTTGAAGGAACAAAATAGTATTCTGAACAATTACATGGGTAGGCTGCATAGCTGTTTCCTTTTTCAGCTAGGTTACTCTGCTTTTATTCAAAAAGAAAACAAAAAACCAAACTCACAAGATAGCTTTCCCTCTTAGAAGTGGTTTCTTATTATCTCAGCTTGATAAAAGTGGTGTACTACAAAACACTTGGCAGAGTTATTGGCCATACACAGATAACAATTTTATGAAAACTTGCCAAGATACAGTTGCTGTTGGAGTTTAATAGCTTGCGTGTTGTCAGCTCATTTGCTTTAGTAGTGCTCTGAGGTTTTTATACTCAGATGTTTCTTCACATGAAAAAGAATTCTAGGTTACAGTATTTTTAAAATGTATTTTAAGTTACTTTAAGCAACAAAGGAGTATGAGTTGAATGTGGGTTGCACATTCACCCACCTCTTGATGTTGAAGAAATACAGCACGAACACAAACCCCAGTTTCTAGCACTGTTCACTGTAGTTCTACCATTGCTTTTGGTACAATTGGGATACTGCTCAAATTATGTGAGAGTAATTTACAGCTTGAGTCTCCTGTGCTTAACAGCTGAAGCTAATGGGTAATAGAAAGGAAAAAGTAAACCCCAGTTATTTAAAGATAGCCGTTTTCAGAGTTCCAGCCTTGTTGATGCCTGAAGTGCATTATGGAGGTACTTTGATGTTTAAAACATATTACACACTTGCTGTGTTCTTAAGTTTCTTAAAAAAAACCAAATAAAAAACCAAAACAAAAAAAACAAAAAAACCCACCCCAAACCAAACAAAAACAACCAAAAGAACCTCCAAAACCAAACCACAGCAACACCAAAAAAAACCCACCACAGTTACCTTTGTCTTGTACATGTATTTTTGTCCTGCTTAGTGGTTTCAAAACCAATTTTTTTCCACGTGCACTTTGTCGCACCTGAGCATTTTGGGGGATTTTCGTATAATCTTCTTCCCCACATGGAAGGCTTCCATACCTGCCTACCTTATTCATGGCTGATGTTTTTCTTCCTAGTCTGTTCTGTAGTCCAAAAATGACATTTCTGCTACTTTTGGCAGCTTACTTCTGTGTTCTTTTCAGTAAAAGCTATTATAAAACCAAGGTTTTTTTCTCCCGTTTGGAGAATTTTCTTTGCCTCAATTCCCATCCTGTTACAAAATAGTTGGTGAAAGGTGGCTTTCAGGTCACACATACCCTTTAATACTCACAGAATTCAGCCAGAGCTCATCATTAAGGTGAATGGCTTCTGTGTACTGTGCAGATTTGGTAAATGTTAAGATAATCTGTGTCACAGCATTTCATAATAAGACTTACTAGTTAGACAGGTTCCCCAGATCATTACTGAATTATGTTGTTGGAATATGTTTCCTTGTCTGTTTGATCCTTAAGGACATGTACTATAAGCTGTTCAGAGCGGATGCCTCTGGTACCTGTCTCCTTCACATTTTTCAAGGGGCAAATGTACAAATAAGCACTACTGTATTCTATATATAAGGCAATATATCTGAAGAATTGATTTATTTTCTTCTGCCCATCAAGCTGATCTCATCCCTCGTGTTTCTAGGGTGAAAAAGCACAAACAATTGGTCAGATTGAATTCTGCTTCACCAAAGAACTGCAGCTGAGAAACTGCACGGCGCTGGAGGGTGAATCCGACCCAATGCAGGCTGACTTGAAGCTTGGAACTGAGGAGTTGTCTGTCTGCAGTGATACTCTCCCAACCTATTATCCTTCACAGGTCTAAGAACACAAAGGAAGCCATAAGTTTGAAAAACTTTTTAAAAAACAACAAAAACCAAACCCTTAAACATTATACCTCGGAAAGCACTCTTGACTTAGCAATATTACAAAGCCTGGTCCATATCACAGGCATGCTGTGAAGATTTCTGCTGGAAAACATGCTTCTTTTGCCATTAAAGGAGAATGGTCCACATTGTAGTATCAGTTACACAGGCTTAAGTATTGAATTGTGGCTCTGATATTGATGGAATCAGAATCTGACTTACAGCTTTGCCTGGACTTTTCAGATTGTTTATGGTTTGAATCAATGTTTAAAAGAGAACTGTGACTTCTTAGTTTTACTTGCAATTAAGTCTGCCACTTCAGCCACTTCTGGATTTTGTCGCGAGTCAGGGAAATTAAGTCATTCTTTGTTTTGAAAGGATACTTCTCCCTCTGAGATGAGATGACAATTTCTTGAGAAGAAAATACTGTAAACAGAAAGAACTTAGAGACCTGTCTGAAGGTCCTTTTCCAAACATAATACCCACTGCCTTGTGTAAGTTTGCTCTCCAGAAGTGCTGAACAGAGGCTGTGTCCTCTGAGGCTTTAAACCTTTCCTCATTCAGAGATTGTGGCCGACCGAGTTTGACAACTTTTGCATAACTTCTTAGTGAATGAAATAACGTTCACCAGGTTTTGACACTGCTGTCTAAAGGACCCCAGGAGGACTATATATGTAGCTTTACCTATTCTTTGATTGATTTTGCTACAGTAGCTCCATACAGTCTTGAAGAACAACCAATCTTAGAATTTACTTGCTAGTATAGGAAAATGTTAGGCCCTAAAAATGTTATTAATTTTTTGTTGTATTTGAGCATTTAGCATTACCATACAAGTGTGAGTGCCTGCACTTTTATTTAAAAACGAGATTGTCACATAATCGCTTTGTTCCAAGGAACAGCTTGTGAAAACAGTAAATGCTACAGGATTTTCAGTGAAAAATACAAATGTTAGCAATAGCGTATCTCTGTCCCATAATAATTAATAACATGTCACAAAGTTGGATGTTTCCAAAGGGGACCAAATTTGGATGACATCTTCTACACAGTGCTGTGTTGATGTAAGTGTCTACAATTGTCTTTCAAAGAAAGACAATTATGGCTCAAGGAACCATCTGTTAGAAAAATATTACTGTGAAAACATGAAATGCAGTATTAAGAGCAAATTTGTTATGTCTTTTGGGGTTTACAAACCATTCACATTTACCCTTATTTTTGACTGTCCCTGTTTTTCTACCACCTTTTATTTAAGGCTCTGTCAACTTGTCCTTCCAGAATGCTGTCAGTTTTTTAGTCCTTTCTTTAGAAATGCAGATATTTATTTATTTTAACAGAGATGAGTATGATCTTCACTCTGTTGTGTCTCCATTTCAGTAGAGCAAGGGCTTCTCTTTCCAAATTTGCCTTTCTTCCTGACAGGGGGAATATACTAATGTATACTAATACTATATTAGTATACTAATGGTAATCGGATCTAGTGTTTTTATAATAGCCATGGTATGTTCAGTTCATGTTGAAAATGACCAGAATGACAATTCTTTATTCCCCCATTTCTGCCATCTTCTTCTAAGGAAGAAAAAGTAGGGAGACTGAACTAAAATGCTTGAAAAGGCTAGAATGTTCTTGTTTTTTGTGGAATCATTTTGAGATCCCTAGTATTTTTTCTTCTAATTACAAAAATTATCTTACCCTAAAGAAAACAAATACTTGTTGGGAAAAATGCCTTCCTCTGCAAAGGAGCAGCCCATGGCTCATGTACTTTTTTAAACTTGTTCTCCAGCTCTTTCAAATAGTACTTAGATGGTGCATAGGTTTTGGGTGGAGTACATAGGGTGCAGACAACTTAGAATGAACATTAATTTACAATTCACATCATAAGTTTGGTGGTTTTTTTTTTTTAAAGAAGCAAGACTGAACTATTCCTCAAAATTGTGCTATTTTTCTAATGGTTTGGATTTTTTTTGTCCTTTGAAGTCCCTTGTTCTCCTTTTTGCTTTCAAAGTTCTTAGAGTGCAGTGCTATATCCTTGCTTGTTAAGCTAATCAGCAGCGAGGGAAGTGGAAACAGAGGTTGGTAACTACCATCAGACCACGTCATGAACATCTTGCTCAGTGCTTTTCAGTTACCAGTTCGGTTATGAACACAGTCCTTAATTAAAACGATGGACTTCTCAAAATTTCAGTATAAATATTGCCACCTTGGATGAGCAGGTGCAATATAAAAAATCCCATGAAATCTACAGCAACATGCTGTACTGCCAAATGAGCAATTGTTGGGTTTGGCTGTTTTTCTGCAGTTGTTTTAATTCCTTGGTCCTCTTCACAGAAGAAAAGCTCAAACTTGGAAGCAATGGTAGCATTGGTTCTTGCACAGACATATGCTTAATGGAAGTGCAAATCAATAGCCTGATTATTATTTTTTTTAATTACAGTATAAATTGTATTTTCTTTTATAATGCCAAATAATGCTTAGGGAGACAAGATATACAGTATGAATTTGCTGCAGTTCACGTGTAATGCATTAATTTAAGCAAAGCCAACAACTGCAGATATGTACTTTACAAGGAAGTGACACAGACAGTAACAGCGTTCACAGTGTGAGGCTCAAAAATAAAGCTGACTCTTGCCAAATAGAGTCAGTGGATACAGACAAGTCAGAAATGACCAACCTCTGCAGTAGAGGAGATAGTATGGCTTCCATGCATTTTTTCAGCCTCATTTTCAAATGCAAGAAATGTGAGGGAGCTGATAAACTTTAAAACTTTGAGGAGAAACTAGCATAATCTGAAATGAGAGAGAGGAATGGAAGGAGACAGCAAAGCCAACAGCATGCTAAACAACAACCTACAACTGAGTAAAAAGTGACTGATGAATGTTAAGTCAAGATTGGCTAAAAATAACCTCACAGACTCTGAAGCCCTGTTTAAAGGGACATACCTGAGGTACTGCATTTGCTTTAACAAAACCACAACCACATTCTTTTTATTTTGCCAACATGATTACACATTAAATACTTTAATTTGCTATGATTTATTTATTAGTAATAGCAATAAAACATTATATATGACTACCGTTGCTTGGTTTTTGACAATCCCACCTGCCTAAGTTCTAGGAAGATACAAATGTCTTTTAAAAGATACTGACTGACTTTCATGCAGAGATGTGCCAAGACACTTAAAACTTTACGTGGTACATTTAAGGGATGCTTTAATGTCTGGATGTCGGCAACCAGGAGAGCAGATGAATGAATGGCAGCACTGGTTCAGACCAAAGATCATGTCCAGCTCTTTATGTTCTCTCTAGCAATGGCTCACAGCCAGTTACCAGCCTTGGCAATTGCTTTCCATCAGAATGTATATAATTTCAAGAGCTGGATTAACACAATTTAAATTCAAGAGGTAAACAAAGGTATGTTGGGAGCCTTAAACATAGGTTCCATTCTGAAAGGTGTCACTTCCTTAAACAAAATGAATCTTCAAGGCTGATAGATTTTAACACAGCCAGGGGAGGATGGGGGCTATATTATTTTCTGCATCATTAAATAAAATAACTAAATCCCAGCGGGGGTTGTATGTGCAGTCTTGGTGCTTTAAAACACTCATCAACTCCACAAAGGGACTTAGGTTGTTTATATCCTTTGTCCATGTGCGCTCTCATGCAAAATGCATAAGCATCCCTTGGCATGTAGGTTAGAGCACGAGCTCTGTCCCCTTTCCAAGGACAGCCCCTCTTCCTAGACCATGGGCAGGTTCTATTCTCTCTCTTGTTCTCTTGCTTTCTTCCTGGCCTGCACTGAGCCTTTCTTGGCTGCACAGGAGCCCAGCTTCAGCCAAGTTTATGGTGGGGGGGAAATATGAGATTGGAAAAATCAGTTTCTACTCAGTTTCTTTAGGTAGCTACCCATGCACATGTATATTGTGCTTAAGGCCACATCTGTTTCTCCCTACCTGCAGCCAGCTGATCTGCCAGTGCCAACAGGAACAGGAGACGAGAGAAACAGAGGGGACTTCTCCCCATCGCTCCTGTTCTTAGTGGGGGCAGCGACCGGTTGCTGTTTCCTAGCGAGTAGGCAAAGCTACCTCTGCAATGGAGGTGGCACAGGCCTCTTGTTGTGTCCCCACTCTGCACCCTCAGTGGCTGGCGAGCTCTGGGCTGTGCTGCTGGTCCTAGCTGCTGCCCATCAGAAGGAAAAACTGGTGACAGGACTGCAGTGCCCATGCAGCACATAAATACCCTGCAAGTCAAGTCCCACAAACATGGACAGCCTAGGTATCTACAGCAGCAAAGCAGCAGGTACTGTCTTTTGCAATGGGGAAGGGGGATTTTCACAAGGATGGGTTCTTGAATTTGGGCACCTCAATTCTAGTGTGGTTGAGCTTCAGGCAGCTGTGCTCTGTTTGGATCCGGCTCCGAGCACTATTAAGCCAAGGCCATAGAAGGTTAACGGTGCTGAGGAATGTTGTATTTATCATAAATTCAGACTGTCTTGCTTCTCAGGCAGCTTCCTTCAGAAGGCTCACTGCACACCTTCACTTCCTGTTCACTGCACACCTTCGCTTCCTGTCTGTAAGTATTCCCTGCTCCACAAAGTTGCCATAGATCACCCAGAGTTGATATAAGTGGTTCATTTTAGAAGGGATTTCAATTTCTTGTGCTTTGAGAATAAAAGCTTTAGTATACAGGCTAAGTGAGACCTGATGTGAGAGATGGGCAGATTATTTTACGTTTGTGTGCTGTGGTCTTCATTATTCCTTACCCCAAAGTATACTGGAGTGTCACAGATTGGGCGCGGATTAGATAGACCTCAAGAGCAGCCAAGTCCAACCATGCCCACAGATTGGTGGTATGAATCCTATCAATATATTCAGCATGAAAATCACAGTGCTGACATTCAGACACAGTGCTCAGTTTGAAGAACTGATGTTTCAGTAATCTTTTATAAAAAAGAAGCAAAAATGACCATATTTGACAAGAAAATTCTTAAGCAGGTGATAGAAAATTCTTAAGCAAGCTGAAGAATACCATCGTGCTGTCTGTAAGAAATACTTTTCCAAGTACAGCCTCACTTACCAGAAAACAGGCCGTTCACTTAAGATTTTTCTATAACTCACACAATTGTTTGCGTTAGAGACCCGTGCTCTGCATGTAAATCAGAAAAGAGAAGCCAAAACAAAATTAGCAAGAACTAAAAGCACAGCAGTTACTCTGTAATAATTACAATCTCTATAAACAAGTGTAATGCATCCCAGCAGGTACCTGCTGTTAGATCACTCACTTCTGCTTACATTGTTGAGTAAAACATGCTGCTGTCAGCTTTGGAGAGAGGCTTCTGTCTTTCCGAAGTGCTCAGCTGAGGGTAGAGAAGCTGTGCATACTTCCAGCAGAGGCTGGAAGAGCTGTCACATCACTCAAGTGCTCTCATTTTAGCCCATCAGCCTTCCACAGATACATCTCACTTACCAAGATTTCATAGGTTAAGTTATGCTCGAGAAGGCTGCGCGTGTCCGGATGACTTGCGCTATCAGTTCCCAGTGCCAGCTGTTCTGGATTTGTGTTCAAAAGAATATTGTGCAGAGAAAAATCTCTTAAATCTCATAGACAAAATACACTTAAACACAATTTTTTCCCCCTTTTTTCTCCCCCTCTATTATTGTTTTGAGAGATTCTGACTGCAAGGATCACTGGAGGCTTGGAGGAAGGCAGGCATATTGATGGATAGCTTTTAATCCTTTATTTGTTATCCCTTTGGCACCTTTTTTTTGGCATATCTGACTGATTAACAGGCTTGCAGTTACACCCACACCTGACCAAGAGCAATGTCTCAAAAATTAATTAAAAAAGATGGCAAAATTGGGTATTCATTAAATCAGTTAACAGTCTGGGGCCTCCATAATTACTTGTCGTGGTTTAAGCCCATCTGGCAACCAAGCACCACACAGCCGCTCGCTCACTCCCCCCAGGTGGGATGGGGGAGAGAATCGGAAGAGTAAAAGTGAGAAAGCTCGTGGGTTGAGATAAAGACAGTTTAATAGGTAAAGCAAAAGCCGCACACGCAAGCAAAGCAAAACAAGGAATTCATTCACCACTTCCCATCGGCAGGCAGGTGTTCAGCCATCTCCAGGAAAGCAGGGCTCCATCACGCGTAACGGTTACTTGGGAAGACAAACGCCATTACTCCAAATGTCCCCCCCTTCCTTCTTCTTCCCCCAGCTTTATATGCTGAGCATGACGTCATATGGTATGGAATATCCCTTTGGTCAGTTGGGGTCAGCTGTCCCGGCTGTGTCCCCTCCCAACTTCTTGTGCACCCCCAGCCCACTCACTGGTGGTGAGAAGCAGAAAAGGCCTTGACTCTGTGTAAGCACTGCTCAGCAGTAACTAAAACATCCCTGCTTTATCAACACTGTTTCCAGCACAAATCCAAAACACAGCCCCATACTAGCTGCTATGAAGAAAGTTAACTCTACCCCAGCCAAAACCAGCACATTACTTAAAACAGAAATACTGTGTGGATAGCCTGGTCTGTCTGGGCAGGTGGGAGAACAGGGAAATTGGAGTATCTGTTTTCTTACTTAGCTCTGCCACTGTCCCCTTGTGAAGGAAATTCAACATGAAATCTGATGACAATTTTAAGTCCCACACAAATTAAGTAAGACTTCCATGCACTTGCTGTTTGCAGCAGGGCATTTCATCCTCCCTAGCCCTGGACAAGTAATTAAAGTCCAAATGCTTAAAAATATCATGGCTTTTGGAGGCAATTAGAACATCTGGTCCCTACCGTGGAATCAAAAGCCTGGTTTAAGCAGCTGAGCTCCTTGTGCTTACATCGTGGGAACTATGTGGCGCTGTAGAGGGGTAACTAATGCAATAGTTGGACTGAGTCTTAAATCCGGCGTCTTCCTAGGGTGGCAAGGGGGCATGCCAGGTTGCTCTGGGGCAGCCCTCCCTAAGCCTTTTGGGGTAGACCAGGTGTGGCATTCCAGGCAGGAGCCCAGATAGCACTGGTTAGTGTAAATACACACTGCTGAATCACATGGCACAGTCACGCTCCTCCAGTCACCCAGGCTAGGTTTCTGCTGCTACAAATGGTCTCTGGAGAAAATGTACAAGCAGGTTTTGTAGCAGAGATGAGAATCCAGGGTTTCTCCCCACTTTAAGCAATTGCAGCCAGTTTTCTTCACAGCTTCACAAGGAGAGACTTGGAGGAGGCCCTGTGCAAAACAGCCCCCAGTCTGGTGGTTTGAATGCTCAATGGGGAAAAAGAAGTCTTTGTCCCCATTTCACCCTGGCAAGGGGTGAGTACAAGGGATCTCCTCTCCTGTGGCTGGGATCACTGTTTCAGTTACCAGTGGGTCCTACAAACAGCCAGCACCGGCACTTTCAACTCTGTGTTAAACACAATGGCTGTTGCCTTTTGCAAGGAACTTCATTCTGTCGGTATAAGTGACATGGGCTATTAAGAAGCTGCCCCAAGGACTAGTAGGTGAAGGAATAACCTGGCCAGGCAGGAGTGCGTAGGGTGCTGAACTCCTCCTCCTTACCCAGATGGACCATCCTCAGCAGCACATCTCCAAGTGCCTGGGGAACGTCAGAATAAAATAGTGAGAGTGAGGACCTCGCAGGACTAGGTGCCAGGTGAACCAGAGTTTCCCAAGATCAGATTTTATGATTTGCATGCCTCAATTCCCCCAAATCTCACAAGAAGCACACAGACTTTTTCACATCCATCTCTTAAAATTTGATAAGTAGAGTTTCTGCGCATTTCACCTTCTCCAGTTGAATTCTCTTGGAAGACACCAGTGGTCAGTGGTGGAAATTTTAATTACTGTCAGCTTGTTTTATAAGCCACAGAGAGTCAGATGGAGCCAATTCCATAATCCTGAAATATAAATAATGTATTATTTAATACAGATTCTGAAGTCCCTTCAGGCTTGCAAATCAGCCAGTTAATAGCTTTTTATTTTAGACATACACTGTAATAACCTGATGTCATTTTGAACACAGTGATTAAGTATTCAGTTTACAAGACAAATGAAGACTCATTACAGTCAATCAGGGAGGAATTACATGAACCTAAATTGCAGGTATTTATCACAGTTTCTCAAAAGAATATTTTACTAGCTATTTTGGAAGAAAAAGCCGCTGCTTTGTTATTCTGTAAAAGTACTGCCTTCTTTATAAAGAACTTCTAATGAGATCTTTTTCCAATCCTAATGTTTTATGGTAACCTGACTGCACTATGTTATCATAGGTCATTGTGAAATTAGATAGTGAGTGTGACAAATATGTTTTATACTGGAATTTCTTAGCAATCTATTTTAAGTTTTTGCCTTTGTGATGACTAGAATGAGAGAAAGCTTTACTTTAGATAATGCAATAGGAAATGATTCAACAGCCAGTGACTTCCAGTACACTGGCCAGAAAAAAAGAAAAAAAAACAGCAAGAAAAAGTCATATTTGATATACTTAGTTTGTCATGTTTGCTTAATGTGGAAAATGTTGGGTGTTTTCCAGTCATTTAGAGCTCAGTGACATAAGTAATACAAAGTACACTTAGTTAAATACACACAGATTCAATTTTTTATGATTGCAATTTTTAATTATTTGAATTCCACCCATCTCTCTAAGTTTTGTACTATATTTATCTTTTTTACGAGATTGCCTAAGCTGTAATAGGGCTGCCAAAAGCCAATTACCAATACTGGGGTAATACTAATACATTGTAGCAGAGGAACTGGAATAAAATTATTTCCATTTAGCCAAGGATTTCAGAGTGAAATATTTAGTAGCATCATGACTTGATTTAGAGAAAGAAAATGAGGCTGAGGCTGCTTTTCAGAAACTTGCTTAACAATTTTTTCCCTGAAAGTCTTTACAGCACAGGACCCCAATGCTATTGGCTCCAGCTGTAGCACTAGGGGCTCCTTTTGCTTTAGTATAAAGTTTTATTATCGGTTGAACAAATCACAGTCAGACTCTGCTAATCAATATTTTGCATCACAAATGACTTACAGTAAAGCCCCTGTTTTAACTCCCTGCTTTCAGTAATAGCATGTTTCTCTTCTAGGTTATTTGGCATTATTCACATTCAGACCAAGAGATTGTGTTTTGTACTCACTCTTTGAGAAGATATTCCCTGAAATGTCACAGTCAACTTCAGTTTCATTAAGAGACATTGGTATTCCAAGACAACTGGGATTTGTATTCAAGTAACAGAGCAGAAAGATTTGCAGAGAAAAGCATGTTAATTAAGTAGTTTTGCCTTAGAAAAGTAGTTACATTTCCATAGGAAGAAAGGAGAAGTTTGGTCTTAATTTTCTTTATTCCACACAGAGAATTACATATAAAGACTCTGAGATAGTGACCATGCCTTAATGCAGCCTGACTGCACCAGTCAGTTTATTACCAAATTTTATTCTGGAGTTTATATATTTACTGGAATTAACTAGCATGTGACCTGCTCTCAGAAGCATTTCAGGGTAGTTTATAAAATAGAGAAAATTGCATAGTCAGTGTCATTTATATGAGGCAATAAGTAGTTCTAGATTCTGTTACTTGTGAGTTTTTGGGAAACATTTTAGTTTTAAGAAACCTTTTCCAGTTTGTCAGGTGAAAAGTGGGATTTGGTCAGAAGAGGCGACCACCAAACAAGCTGACATGCCGACTGTGTCCAGGTTGGACAAACAAACTCATCCAGAACATTTCTGAATCTCAGTTGCTCACACTGTGGTCATTGGCTACACTTTCATTTCTGTCCTGGAAGAACCACTTTCCAAGCCAAGTATTTTCTGTAAGTCAGAATTTTATTTCCCAGTGAGCCTTTTCTAGACTTCAGCAACCACCAGAAAGCATTCCTAATGCAGCCAAGACACGTGCAGTTCCAAGAGTATTGCAATGTGGGGCTGTGCTTTATTCTGTAGTTGGCTCAGAGCATCAGCATTTCAGACAATTCAGTTCTGAAATTCTGAGGCTACTTGTACATCTAATCTGAACTTCTGCCCCATTTACCTTAGCCTTCTTATGCTGGTTTCTACAAAAGAGGGGAAGAAACAAGGACCAAGTGACTTGCTGCAGCTCACACAGAGAGATAAAACCAGCCAAGACCACAACCTCATTTAGTGCTGCATGTATTAGGTAAAATTAGATTTGCAGCATTAGTTGCCCTGTTTTGTTGCATATTATTGTAAGGGATTTGGCAGAAGGTTGGTTTATGTGACAGAGATCTGAGTTATAAATAATAATGTTTTGTTCCTGCAGGTGCTGCAATACAAATAAAATGACTGCAGGAGAAATACAGTCTGAAAATGAAGTGCCACATATCTGAGTTCAAAATCTACTAATTTATAAAATTAAGGCAAGTCAGCATGCATTCTGAAACACTTCCAAGAAGACTTTCCCCCAGCCAATGTGTGTTGCCCATGTGGAGATGAATTTTTGCTGTCCTTGAAAACCTTGTAAACTGGAGCAGGTGGAAAGTTGTGCCGTCAGTCTGTGAAGTACCCACCAACTAAGAATACTGGCCCCTCAGAAAGTTTTCCTAAACTTCACAAAGGGTGCTGCACTGTGGGAGACACTGCTGCAAATTTCAGTTCTGCTCTATTTGGGTTATTCAGGAGTGAAAAGCTTTCCTTCTTAGCAAGTAGAATAAGCTCTTCTATCAGGCTTTCCCAAAAAGTGAGATCCTACCTAGAGGCTGCAATGCCTGATGCATGTGTGGGCCATTTTCCCTAGACATTTGCAAGAGGTTTGAGGTTTTCTTTGAAATAAATTCTGCACCTTGAGAGCTACTGTGATGCAGGAGAGTGCTTTGCAACTGGGAGGGTAGGGTCAGTATGCACAAAGAGCTGGTCTTACTGGTGAATATTTTACTTCTGATTCTAGGTATTTGAGTGTCAGAGGTTTGAAAACAGGTAGCAGATTCATAGGGATTAACCCAGTCAATTAGACCCTGGGAAAAAAAGTAAATGAACTGAAGAACTTTTTAATAGCTATTTGCTCATTTTGTGAAATATGCATGAGAGCAGTGAATAGGCTGGGCCAAACCTAAAGTACTTCACAGAATCATTAAGGTTGGAAAAGACCTGTAAGATTATCAAGTCCAACCATCAACCCAACACCACCATGCCCACTAAACCATGCCCGAAGTGCCACATCTACACGTTTTTTGAACACCCCCAGTGATGGTGACTCCACCATCTCCCTGGGCAGCCTGTCCCAATGCTTCACCACTCTCTCCATAAAGAAATTTTTCCTAATATCCAGCCTAAACCTCCCCTGGCACAACTCAAGGCCATTTCCTCTTGTCCTATCACTTGTCACCTGGGAGAAGAGACCAACACCCACCTCTCTGCAACCCCCTTTCAGGTAGTTGTAGAGAGCAATGAGGTCTCCCCTCAGCCTCCTCTTCTCCACACTGAACAACCCCAGCTCTCTCAGCCGCTCCTCATAAGCCTTGTGCTCCAGACCCCTCACCAGCTTTGTCGCCCTTCTCTGGACACGCTCCAGCACCTCAATGTCCTTCTTGTAGTGAGGGGCCCAAAAATGAACACAGTATTCAAGGTGTGGTTTCACTTGTCTTCACAGTCGTTGAGCTCTATAAAATCAGAACACTCCCTAACATAGAAAGCCACCCCATCGTCTCTCCTTCTTTGCCTATCCCACCTGAAGAGCTTACAGACATCCATTGCAGCACTCCAGTCTTGTGAGTCGTCCCACCATGTTTCTGTGACGGCGACGACATCATAGCTGTCCTGCTGCACAATGGCTTCCAGCTCGTCCTGTTTGCTGCCCATGCTGCGTGGATTGGAGTAGATGCGCTTGAGCTGGGCTATCAATTTCACCCCCGACATCAGCATGCCACCCCTAGGCTCATCTCTAGGGAGCCTGGTTTCATCACCTTCCCCCTTCAAACCTAGTTTAAAGCCCTCTCGGTGAGGCTGGACAACTCATAAGCAAGAATCCTTTTCCTCCTTGGGGATAGTTGAACTCCATCTGCTGCCAGCAGGCCCGGTGCCATGTAAACCACCCTGTGGTCAAAAAAACCAAAATTCCACTGATGGCACCAGCCTCTGAGGCACATGTTAACCAGGTGTGTTTTCCTGTTCCTTTCAGTGTTCCTCCCCACCACTGAAGGGATTGAGGAAAACACTACCTGTGCTCCTGCTCCTTCAACCAGTCACCCCAGTGCTCTGAAGTCCCTTTCAATTCCTTTTAGACTCCTTTGCGCAACCTCGTCGCTGCCAACCTGCATAACCCACAGCGGGTAGTAATCAGTGGGCCATACCAGACCAGGGAGTTTCCTAGTGACATCTCTCACCCGTGCCCCAGGGAGGCAGCAGACTTCCCCGTGGGTTGGGTCTGGTCGGCATATTGGGCCCTCTGTTCCCCTCAGAAGGGAACTGCCTATGACAATGACCCTCCTTTTTGTCTTAATAGAGGTAGTGGTAATGCGTGGGGCTGACTGACACCCTCGGCAACCCCCTGGATGGACTTCCGTCTATACCCTCAGCCTGGCCCTCAAGTTCCAGAGCCCCATATCTGTTGTGTAGGAGCAGCTGGGAAGGTGAGGGAGGCCGGGAGGGGATTCGCCTGCTGCCCGAGCAGGGACCTGTTTCCATTCCCCTTCGTCTCTTAGGTCCCCTCCTCCTGCCCGGCGGCAAGAGGGTAAGGGATCCTCTGCTTCTGGCGGAGCCTCATCTGCTGCCTTTGCCTCAGGGACGGTAGGGTGTGGCTCCACCGGTCTGTCTCCCTCTCGCAGGCCCTGATGCTCCTCAGCCTCTCCACTTCCCCTTTCAGCTGGGCCACCGTGCTGAGCAGATCCTTCACCCGGGCCCACCCCACGCAGGTGTTGTCTCCCCTGGCCTCGGGCACGAGCCACAGGCTCAGGCACTCCCTGCAGCCGGAGGCCTGGACAGACAAGTGCTGTTACTTGACTCCACTGGTGATCTATGGTGGACTTCGCATGTTTTGATCAGGAACAGATTTCTCTGGCTGGAACCAAGCAGAGCAGGAGCCAAAGGAGGAAAACTGTGTCTGGTAAAACTGTTCGGAGGGCACTGTCTGAGAGGTCTACTAATTAGATATACATCTAAGCCAGGGCAGCTGTTTGCCTGGGGTTTTTTTTCTGCTACGTGACTTTTAGCTACTTGGTCATGTTATATTGCAGGATAATACAGTCACAGAAATGGTTTAAATTGCTTTATGTAAGAAACTTCTAGTCAACCATGTCACAGTAGTGTCTCAAGGCAAATTGCAGCAAAACTTGTAAAAATGTTCTGCAAATGATTTAGGATGTCTTAAACATCATTTGTCTGGTTTTAATGATACAGAGATATTATAATTATTCAGGTAAGCCTTTGCCTAGCCAGTGATAACAGACAGGTGATTAAGACACTGTTTGAAATTAATACTATGTCTCATATGCCTTCTTCTCATATGCTACTCAACAAGCATAATTTTTTTTCTTTCAACAGGCCACTGTGAGGCTTTATTATTGCTTATAATGAGGTTGGTGATATTAGAGTGGAAATTGTACCAGTAATTACTCAAGTCAGAATATCCTGACATGAGAAAATAACATTTTCCAAACCCCAATTAGCTGAGCTGAATGAAGATTCAGAGATACATACAGGACTTATTATTGGTGACCTATAGAAATGATAGGTGTATAATTATTTCTAGAACATTTAAGCCAGCGGATACTTTAGCCATTTAAGCACTGGAAGCATGTTTAAGAATACTTTTAGCAGAAGCAGTAAAAAAAAGTATTTGAAACACTAATGTTTTAAATGTGAGGTAGAAACCTAGGGGTTTGGAAAACAGCAAATTCTAAGATAAAACTACTTTTTCCAAACAATTTAAAAGCTGAAATTATGCAAATTCACTATTAAAGTAGCTGAAGCAAATACAACTTATTCCACATTAGATAATACACAGGTCAGCCATCATTATGGTATTAAAATCAGAGATAAATTAGAGATACTTAATAACCACCTGTGTATCAAATTTGTTGAACAAAGTGCCTAAGAACACATATCTAAATACTAAGCATTGCAGAATTCTTGTGGAAACCATTGCAAAATAACATTTGCATATAATTACCTGAAGGTCAACTGTCAAAATAGCAATCATAAAGGGAGGAGAAGAGACATAAAGATAAGAATATTCAGCACAAAGTAGGTTCCAGACTTCTGGTGACTGTAGCTAATATTGAACTCCTTTTAATTCTCATTCTTTGCCTAATTTCCATCCTCCTATATCCCAAATGACCATCCCCAATCAAAATAAAAAAACCCCAAAGCATTAAGTGAAATGCTTTTTAAGGAGCTCTGGGGTAATAAGACAAAAGCAGTTTCTGAAGAACTGTTTGTGCCTTTGTTTGGAAAAGGAAAAGGGCTGGATTTCACTCTCCATTGTATCTATGCAATTGTAGCAGAGCAGAATGCGTCCAGTAATTTTATAATCGGGTTTATGCCATCTGCAGTGTAATTCTGGTCCCTCTGATACTGTCTTCTCCTATAGGTTTATGGGTAGAGATGATATATGTAGCAGATATTAGTTGCTAGCATGAAGTATTTGTCAATGTAATTCCAGATTTGGTTTTATAGAAGTGCATAAACTGCTAAAACATTATTTCTTTGACCAGTTCTGTTCAGCTGCAAAGCTACAATTCTTTGTTCACTACACAAGACTGGTTTACCAGAGAGCTTTGACTTCTCTTTCTCCACTCTTAAATGTGAGGAGTGAAAGTAGCTCAGATGGTCCAGGCTGTACAGGTGACACCTGAGGTCACTTGTATTCATCATGAGGCCATCATATGCAGGAGGTTATTCAGAAGGGCTAATGAGTATCTTGGCAAAAGTATAAAACTTGAAGCATCTCAGCAAGGACACAGGGCTTCCTACTTTTTCAGTGGTTGGCACAGAGTATGAGGTACAATAGGAGGGAAGTAGAGCATGAGTTTCTCATGGCGTTAGTAGCACTTCTTTTTCAAGACAAAATTTAATTATCAAAAATTATCTTTAAGACAATATGAATCTATACCTAAATGGATTTCTAGAAGTAATGATTCATACATCAGAACAGTCCCTCCAGCACATGAGTCCCTGTTCCTATTTTGAAAACTTCTAGAATGTAGAAAGACTTATTAACACATTGATTTTTTTTGTAATGATACAAAATATTTATAATAATATCTTGCAGCATTTGAGGGAATCTATGCAAGATACAGGCTTGTTTACATAGGAAAAAAATTTATAAATAGTTTTGTGATTGCAGTGATGTTAAGGTTTGTATGAAGTCAAGCAAGTCATTGAAACTAACTGCATTTTCCTTGCTGCATTTCTGGCTGATGCTGATAAAGGAACTTCTGACCCTTATTTTCAAGTCCTGTTTGTATAGTCTTCAGGCAAGTCATTAAATTTAAAATATTTTGAGGATCTCTAAGCATCATTTTCCTTTGTTGTACCTTAGTGCTACAAGGAAAGGTCTAGGAAAGGTTGTACATGTGTAATACCAGCCCAAACTCTAAGAACATTGAGGCTGAGTTCAGCTTGAATGAAGATGACTTACATAGCAATTTCACTTGATTGTGGTTGAACAGTGGGTTTAAGAGTACTTCTTCACAGAAATTCTTCCTTACCTTCTGTGCAGTTAACCTAGTTTTGCAACCTTCTAGCTGTAATATGCTCTGATCCTATGATCTTACTTGGTCTTGAAGTTCATTTGCAAGGCCAACATAGGTAGGATCTAATCCTACTTTTACCATAAAGTAATGTTGTGTGATTGCCTGAAGACTACTTAGGAAAGTTAAACAAAGGCTTAAATTGCAACAACTTTGGTAGGAAGTCTGAGGATGTGCGAGACAAAGCAATACTTCTGATGTACAGAAGTGGAAAAATACTTTGTTTAATGCCGAGTGGAAGGATGAGATCCCAATGACTTCAAAAAGTAAAAATACCCTTATAAAGATGGACATAAGGAAATGATACATAAAAAAGCAGCATGAATAGTAAGAAATCCCCTATGAGGTGACATTTTGTTTTAGTTAAGGGGCTAAACACTCTCTTGGGATGTAGGAATCCTTCCTTTAGCTCCCTTTTTCGCCCAAGAGGATCCACATTTCCCACCATTTGTGAGAGCAGCAGAGCAGCCTGGTTTGGATTGCTTCAGCTGTTTGCATTGCTGTTTCCCTTTGCACAACATCAACAGTCTTTGCTGACAGGACTGGGTCTCAGGACTCCTGTCCATCTGTTGAATGTCTGAGACACTAAATACAGTCATGAATTCCCTCTTCTCTACTTCTCAGTGGATTTTCAGATGTTTTATAAAAGGTTAAGCAGCTTTTTCAGCAAGACTGATGTGTTTCTTCACTCAGAGAATAACAATTAAGGACACTCACCAGGGTATGGAGAGTCGGAAGCACGGGTTAAGTGTGAGCATCTCCAGTGCAAAGAGGCAGCAGCAGATCTGCAATTCTGAAAAGGAAAGGCAATTCCTGCAATGCACTTCTTTTGGGTTTTTTTCCTAGAAAACATTTTCTTATAAAAGAATGAGGTACAGGGTAAAAAAAGTGCTGGGAGTAAGCACTGTAGATACAGTAACTGGTACATGCCAGCTAATCTGGACTCATTATTTCATAATTATTTTGTGATCGGTGAACATTATTTTTTCTCTCTTCCTTTGTATTTTTTTTTTTAAATTTTATAAGGGATGTCACTCTGTGATGCAAATAATTTAGAATCAAGTTCCCCTTCACTGAACTTGATACCTGCCTCTAGAAAACTTAAAAATGCTTTGTAGTTGGAAGGATGGAAAGAGTCTCAATGCATCTCTTAACCGCAAAACTTCACAGCAATAGGCTCCATGGCCTTGGGATTGCATACTTGCCACAGAAGGTATCAGACAGCCCATGCCTGGCAGCCACCTGGGAAGCATGAAGGTGAGAGCAGGTTCATGCAGTGTCCTTTAAAATGCCAGTTCAATGTGCACGGCCTGTAGAGGTGGAAATCAGGAACTTACTTGGGTCAAAGGCTGTATGCAAAAGGGATTGGTGCAGCCTGCTACTGGAGAAGGCCAAGGGGATATTCCCTGTGGAGAAGAGTTGATTGAATGTGGAGTTCCTGCGATAAGGTGCACAGGACTTCTGTCAGTGTTATAAAGGCCCTAAAGTCCTTATCAGTGGCATTCACATGGATGGTCCAGGTTAGCTGAACAGTTGAACATTTAGGGTTAATTCCCAACTTTAGCCTCAAAAAATCAGCTGAAGGCAATCCTTCTGTGTAAGAGTTAATTAAACCCTGAAGACCCAGATAGGCATAATGAAGCTAGAGTGGGAAATATCAGACCTGTGAGAGAATGCATGAGTGTGACTATGTTAAATGAAGTTGGGGAATGAGGGAGGAATTATCCCTTGCATTTTGTTTTACTGCTTATTGAGGATAGATGGGAACACTGTGAGGGACTTTTAACAAACTGTTCTAAATTTTAATTGGCTGAGAGCCTGTACAATCCCGCTAAACTTGAACTTTTTGTTCTTATTCGTTCTGCTATGACCTTGGTTTTATACAAGCTTGCTAAACCTTGAAAAGCAAATTGCAGGTCTAGTGGGTAACAGCAGCTCAGAGCCTGCACTGTACCTTGTGTGTCTGTTTGAATGGCTCTAATGAGACCAAGGGAGCTTTGTTTTGAAATCTAGAAGCATGACTGCTCTTGCAGAGTCCTGCTCTTTGCAAGGAAAATCGTGCCTCATTTGTACAGTCAGAGCTAAGACCTTTGCTTTGCCTCTGGTCACCATCACTCTGCAGTCTCTGGTTGAGTACTGCTATGGAAATGCTGCAACTCTGGTCTAATTTTTGTCTGGTTTTGTTATGGCTTTGGCCAGCTGCTGGTCAGGTTCATTTGGTCTCCTCTCCATAAGGCCTTGAAATTTTCTTGGAAGTGGCCTTAAAAGTAATTTATGATAATAAATTCTGCTTTTGTTGCAGAACAACTATGTTTCTTTTCTAATACAAGTAAGCTTTTATCGATCAGTACTCATACAGCAACTTTGGCAGGCTTTTGCTTTTCATGCCTTGCTTCACAAATTGTGCTTTGGGTTATTTTTTTGAGAAATACAAAAGCAAGCTAGTGACAGATAACGGTTCTTGAAGCAGAACATGGAAATCATAATTTATAAGGGGGCATCAAATATAAGCCAAATATAAAACTCTAAGGCTTAAATTTTGTTTACAGTCAAGAAAAACAGATGAATATTGGAACAAAGGTATTAATCTATACTTGTACCAGAGCTTTTCAAACTCTATAGATAGCAAGATAGCAAATGGGTGATAAAAGAAAACCCAGGAAATCAGTAACTCAGAACACCAGATTGTTTTACTAGCTGGGATTTATTCTATTATACCCTCTTTCTCTCAATAATTATTGTTAGCAACAAAACAGCACTATAAGTTACTATTACTATAATTTAACACTCATCTGAATCAAAATAGCAGTGAGCTAGTGCACATCTGACTGACACCCCCATGGGCCAGATTTGAGACTATGTGAGTGCCTGCACTCTTGTGTTTCTCCCCCTACAAATGCTCTCTGCCCTTGTTCTGGGGGAGGACGTGTGGCCAGCCTGCAGCAAGTAGAACCATGAGAGCTTGAGTGCTGCTGACACAGCAGGGAAGCAACTGCCCCAACCTTCCCAGGTGTCGTGGTTTAACCCCAGCTGGCAACTAAGCACCACACAGCCACTTGCTCACTACCCCCAGGTGGGATGGGGGAGAGAATCAGAAAAGTAAAAGTGAGAAAACTCGTGGGCCAAGACAAAGACAGTCCAATAGGTGAAGCAAAAGCTGCGCAGGCAAGCAAAGCAAAACAAGGAATTCATTCACCACTTCCCATGGGCAGGCAGGTGTTCAGCCATCTCCAGGAAAGCAGAGCTCCATCACGCGTAACGGTTACTTGGGAAGACAAACGCCATTACTCCAAACGTCCCCCCTTCCTTCTTCTTCCCCCAGCTTTATATGCTGAGCATGACATCATATGGTATGGAATATCCCTTTGGTCAGTTGGGATCAGCTGTCCCAGCTGTGTCCCCTCACAACTTCCTGTGCACCCCCAGCCTACTCGCTGGTGGGGGGGGTGTGAGAAGCAGAAAAGTCCTTGACTCTGTGTAAGCACTGCTCAGCAGTAACTAAAACATCCCTGTGTATCAACACTGCTTCCAGCACAAATCCAAAACACAGCCCCATATTAGCTGCTATGAAGAAAATTAACTCTATCCCAGCCAAAACCAGCACACGAGGAAACTTCGTTCCTGGAAAACTCCAGCCCAGAAAATGCTCCCAGCACTAACACCAGGAGTACTTTGCTTTCCCTCTGGAGCCTAGGAGCAGGTGGCCCTCGTCAAGGTGGCCCTCACCCAGGTGGCCCTTGCTACACTAATGAAGAGCTATAAATTAGAGCAGGCTGGGAAGGTAGAAAGTTTCTCTGCTCTTCTGGCTGTTGTTTCTTTTATGGCTTGTGCTGCTTTTGTGCACAGAGGTGGTACTTTGGGGTGGCAAAACTGCCTGTATGGTGGATATTGAAGTGTGCTATCAGTGTGGGCTCCTGGAGCTGCTGGGCCTTGATATGTGAAGGTAAGAAAGAGGCTTTAAGCAGCCTCATTTCCTCACTGCTTCTCAGGTGGGGAGAGAAGGGCACCTAGAGGTAGGAAGGTATGTGCTACCAGCCTGGCTTACTCATCTTGAAAAAGCGGTAACTGGTGTGGAAATGTGTGCCCTGGGCAAGCAGGCTTGCTGCTTCTATCTGGGTTATCCTGCTGTGGTGCTGGGGGGAGGGAGGCTGGCTGGCTGTGTAGCATGACTGGTTCACCTGTGGGTACCCCTCTTCCAGCCTTGTGTGTTCCTATCTTGCCAGTAGGTAAGAATTCTGGTTTGGGCATATAACTCTCTTCGGTGATGTTGCTGTGGGAAGCACTTGCTTGACCTATAATGTCTCTTTTGGAAAGAGGATGTTATATTGCAGCTGGTGTCTCTCTGCTAGTGGGTAGTGCAAACGATAGATGGTTTGGTCCCTTGTGTAGTGTGGTTCTAACTTGCCCATTAAGCTGGGATTTTTTGCCTTTTTTTTCTTTTTCCCTAAAGAAATATGAGATGTGAGTTATGTGGGGGTGGTACACAGCTGTGGCATGTAGCCTGGCTTTTTGTTCACTCTCACTTTGTGGCAGGATTGTAGCTCTGGTCTATGGCTTTCTGTCCCCAGCTCTCCCCCCCTGCTCTTGCCTTTGATAATAGCAACTGCAGAGATGAGGGGGAATTCTTCCCAGAATTGCACAGTCTGTAGGTGCGGGTTGGGCTGCAATCTAAAAAGCTTTCAATCGTCATCCATAATATACTTCATTTCTTGAGTTCAGTTGTTCAAGGCTGTACCTCAGCCATCTCCCATACTTGTCTGTAAAAATAAGCAGCTACTGTGGTATTCATTTGGAAAAAGTAATCAAAATACAGCATGTGACACATCTAAAAAAAACAAATCACAAAAACTGTTATTTCTGTGTGTTTAAAATTCAAGCCACTGCAGAAATTAACTAAAAAAAAAAAAAGCTGTACTTAGTAGGGGGTTTTGTTCTTTTTTCTTCAGAATTGATACATAACACCTGCAATGTTTAGTAACTCTATTTTGCTTTCTCGTCTTCAAGCTAAGGCCGTCTTTAAAAAGATGAAAATGCTAACTGGTTGAAGGGGAAGAAATCATACTGCATATTCATTTTTGGGATAGAAATTCTTGATTTCCCATTTATTTTGTATGTATGCTTTCTGCAGTCTTTATTGATTTGAATGTTCTGTGAGGTAATAATTTCTTTTGAAATTATGGACACTTGATGTTGCAAAGCTTCTGTAATAATAGAGGAGTGGTGCTGTTTACTTTGAATAGACTTTATTAGTTTTCTGACTATAGATTAGATCCCTTGAACAGGAATTTGTGAAGCTGATGTCACTATGACTTCAGCTGGTGCTGCATTTCCTCCTGTTCTGAGTGGGTGAGACCATGATTTACTGAGTGAAAACCAACTAGCATGCACTAGCCTCTGAAGTAAATCAAGAACGAAATCCTCTGATGTTCTGGTCCTTCCCTCTGCTTAAGGGAGCAGCTTCCTCAACTCTGCTAAAGCCAGAAGGGCTCTGCATCAATCTTTTGAATGGGTGTTTTTTGCTTCTCCACTGTTCCTGTAAATATCACTGCAGTTGCTGAAAAGTGTGTGTGTGTCAAAGGTTGGAAGAGTTTCTTTTATCTGAGTAGACATACTAAAAGGAAAGTGGGCAGTTAGTGAATATAACGTGCTCTATTTAAATGTCACTTAAAGTCCTTTTTCTTGACACTTTGCTACTTTCCCTAATGTTGATTGAAAAATGGATAATTTTTAGGAACATTATAATCTACAGTTATTATTTTATCTTGATGCATATAAGCAGAGTGCATCTTTAGTAGGATCTAAATGAAAGTGTGCCCAAAAGTGAACTGGTACTCTTGTCCTCAGTCACCTAAAATGTCTGCGTCACCGTTATTACATGAATTACTGTGTGGATTTCTATGACTCAGTGTGTAATCTTCTGTCGCGTTAACATTAGCCTTGTTGATTTATGCTTGAAGCATTGCTTGCAGTCTCCTGATATTTCTTTATATATTTCTAGGCAATCTTACCTTCTCTGCTACAACAATGTTTCCTAGGCTACTTCCTCAGTTTTCTTTCTGTACTGTAAGTTTTTAGTTGTCAATTCAATTTCTTTTGAATTTTGAAAGTTTATATGGAAAATTTAGTTCCTGAGCATTCTGTCACCAGAATAATGTTGTTCTGTATCTGAAATAGTAACTTCATCATTAAATTAGGTTGAGGAAAGCATCTTGATTTGCTTGTACTTCTAAACATAGCTACTGACAGAGACAGCGGCCTGTGCAAGAGTAGTCTGTTCCATCAGTGAAGGTTAATGAAGACCTAGATTTATTTCTTGGGCACAATTCCCTCTGTATGCTGGAATGGGATAGATGCTCTTACCCTGTTTCAGTGCAGCCACGTCCACGCTGGTGAGATGCAGACTTGTTGCCTTATCTTTTTTGATGTTTCTGCCCAAAACTGATCTCTGCTTCCTTTCTGCGTGGTCTGATTTGAGGTAGCAAAGCTGTTCCCGCTCCTCTTCAGTAAGGAAGAGTTTGAGCAGGTGGAGGGGGTAGGTTGCAGCTACTGTCTCTCTCCCTTGTGCCCTGTGGGCTTTGCAATGTGCCCCACTACTATGGCATTGAGGGGACAGGCCTGAGGGTTCCCTCGGTTCTTGGGGAGAGAAAGAGGGTATTTTGGGGTGCTGGTGTCTCTGGATGCAGTGAGCCTAGAAAGCAGGGTAAGTGAAGGGAGCCCCTGGCTCAAATATTCTCCCCCCACCAACTGAATTGCTCTAACTCCACAACAGTCTTCCGGACCCCAAATTCAGGGCAATGCAACTGTCCTCCTTTTCCCTTCTCACCCCCTCATTTTACCTGCAGGAAATGTTCAAGCTGTGCTTCAGCTGCTGAGAAGCCTTGATCCAGCCTGACTTGAGCTGTTGTGTTCAGCTCTCCAACCTCTGACAGAAGTGGCTGTGTACAGCAAATGAACAGAAGCCCTTTTTCTGAGCCAAGGTGTTACGGCTTCAATAGTAACTGGGCAGAGATAGGAATATGTCCTTAGTATCTCTGCCCTACTGCACTAAGCTGCTCCTTGAAGAATTACACAATATATTTGGGGGAAAACGTAGTATCTTCTGTGTTTGTGAGATGAAAACATGAAATAGCAAAACTTACTGTAGCCTTGTGCAGAAGGAAAGCTTTCACTACAGCTAACTCTTATTGAACTTGTTTAACTGGTGTTTTTTAGTGTAATGGGGAATATCCCAGAAGCTTGCACTGGGGATTGCTGTGTAAGAGATTACTTGACCAAATGCTGCTGGAAGTCAGCATCTTTGCCACTAGAGTCCCTTAATTTCTTGTTAGGTGCAGGCAGTAGCAGATAAGACTGTCCTGTGTTTGGCAGCTCAGCTCTGCAAGTGGTTTAAGTCTCACATGGCAAGGAGGCTAACAAGTTCTGGATGTTGGGCAAACTGGCAGTAGATCAGCTCAGGCTTTCCAGCTGTGTGGGCCCACCAGTGCAAGCATGATGCAGATATCCAAATCACTTGTGGAGAAACCAGTGACCACTTAGTTCAGTGTAGGTAGCACTCAAGTGGAGTGTACAGCTGAGACAGACCTTGGCTGATGCCATGTGATGCTACTGGGTGCTGCTTGTAGTCTTCTGCACTGGCTCACAAGCCCCAGGGTGCACAGACTATGAGGCCAGGCCCAACATTGTACCTCGACTAAACTGATGGCATGGTGCAGGAACACAGTGGAGCTCCTGCTGTGCTACCCAGTTGGGTCTATTGAGGACATCAGCTAAGCCATGTCTGTACTGAAGGAGGTTGGTCTACTCCAAATATCTGACCTAGGTTTTCTTTTTCCAAGGTAATTCTTCCAGTATTTAACTATTCAGTAATATTAAGAACTGATTAATATAGGATGTGTCGAGTACCTGCAGCCTTAATGCAGATAATTAACACGAGTAATGTGAAAAGTGTAGCTTTTTCTACAGCCCCTAGCAGCCTTCATCCCTGTTCTGCAGAGGCATCAGATGGGTTGGTAATACCTGTCTGTTGCACCCTTTAAACTGAAGGAGCCTGATGACCATTGTTGCTCTCCAAGCATTGATTTTAATATTAAGCCTAGACCTTCTCATTAAGTACAGATGGGGAAACCAGAGCATTGCAAAGGTTAAGAATTAAGCTGACCTTCTCTCTGGTGTTGAGCATCTTGTATTTCAGGAGACAGAGCAGACATTAATTTTAAAATGTTTAGCTATGAGCTTCGCAGGGGAAAGATGCGTGCTACTTTGATACCGAATGCCTTATTTTATCTGCCACTGTTTCCTTTTGTGTTTCTCAGGCATGTGCTTCATCACTAAATAGTAAATCGTTTTAGCGGCACTAGGGACACTTCTTATGTTGAAGTAAGTAGTGTTCCACCTATGCCTTGCACACTTAGCGACATGTAGGTGGTGTTTTGTGCTTCTCTATGTTCTACCCAAGTGCTGAACTTGAAGTAGTTAATGCTGAGGTACTGAACAAAGACAGCTTTTGGTGAGGAAATGTAGTCATTTTGTTTTAGTAATGAGCTTAAAGCACTTCAACATCTGCTCTCAGGGAGGAAAAAGTAGTGTGAGGGATTTTGTTTGCTTGCTTGCTTTCAGTCATGAAGAGTAGTTTTTGATGACTTCAGTATGAAACCAAAAAAGCATAGGCAACTGAGACTTCCCTCCACCAAAGAATGACACATGGTTCCTGTGCAGTTTAAAACCTGCCCTACTTCTACTAGTTTACTTCTAGCATTTGATATTTACCTATTCACTACAGATTTCATCCATCTAATACAGGCTTGAGTGCACAGATTATAGGAAACTAGTCATGCACAGTATGTTTCTTTCATACCTGGGATGGTGTAGTGACAGATTGAGGCTAATATGGGACTAGAGCCTTGCTTTCTACTTCCCTATTAGAAGGCTGCATTTTTATGGTAAACTAGAGAGGCTGCTGATGGATCTACATGTGATAGTGGGCTGCGTGAATCTAACAGAATCACTGGGATGTGCTCAGACATCTTCACTTGCTGTTGAGATTCTGCTTGTGCATGGTCTGTGTATGTATTGCCTTCTGCTGCTGTGCACTGACAGCAGTGTTGCAGTCATCACAGGGGGTGGCTAATCCTTTAGCTGAAGGGTCTCCATCAGCAGGTCTTCTATGTTGTTTTCTGCCAGTTCTTGCCAACTGTTTACTGTCCACTGATGTATTTTGAAGTGTTCTTTAAGTGTGCCTTGGTCCTTCTGTGTTCCTCCTGCAACTGTGCCTGTATGTTGAAGAGGACAATGCATGTGCATATTCCATAGGTACAAATGTCCTACAGAATAAGGAGGCTAAAAGTTGGGTGTGTATGTGCTGCAGGGCAGAGTTCTTTCTGTCCCAGGAGGTCCATCCTTTTTGACTGCAGTATGTAGCAGGCATCACTGGAAAGGACCAAAGAAACTCTTTTTTCATGCCTCAGGAGACTGAAGTAATCTGCAGGAAATGTTGCTAATGCTCTGCTCCTATTATGTTCTTCTCTTAAGCAACCTTTGGGGAAACTTCAGCACAATTTCATTGTGCAATCTGATTGCTTTGGAGATTAAGGGGATGATTAGTGGTTGGGCCTCTTGTAGCTGATCATTCAAGGCTTTCCAGGAGCCCTTTGGCAGCCAAAAGTGGTGTCAGACAGGTGATGCACTCAAATGGCTGGATGTTCTCTAGCACAACATCTGGAAGGGGCAGGGGAGTGTTACTTCTTTGCCCCTAGCAATTTTTTTTCTCCTCCCTTCTCAATGCTATTGACACTTTAGACACCTGACCTTTTCTCAGTGCTGGTGCTTGGGGTAATCCATCATTTAAGAAAATGCTCCCTGTAGCTGTTGTGTGCCTAGAAGATACTGAATATGAAGTTCAAGTTTTGCTGGCATGGTGCTGCACCTAAAGAGACAGGTAAGTGTCAGCCTTGACCCAAAAAGCTATGTGCAGCAAAGGAGGCTTCACTTGGGTGAAGACTTAATTGAAATTTAAAAAAGGAAAAAAAAGTAAAGCAGATGGTGGATGCTGGTGTGGCCAGCCTAGTAATAGGTGATGTTTACACTGTGGCAAGCAGAAAGAGGCATTTAAATGCAGAGAGGGACCTTGGGAATGCCCTTGAAGGAAAGGATTTTTTGCTGGCTTCTAGGTCAGTAGTACATATTTTGGCCATGTTCTAGGTACAGATAGTCTGGCAGAAAAGGTTATCTAGCTCAAGCTTTGAGTGAAGATGTGTGTGCAGATGAATGTGTGAGGTGATTACATTAAACCTAACACAGAAGTCATGAACCTAGAAGCATGTTGGAGCTACTGACAGAAAATAATATTTCTCTGCATCTGTTCCCTTCTGTGCATAAAATGGGAAATATACTTTCCTTTTTCATAAAGCAGTGGAGGTGTAAGTTATTAGAGTATCTTAATACAATTTGTAGACAACGCTCTTAAGAAATTTTCTTCTGTACTTATGTATCTCCTGCCAGTGTAGGAGTTACAATAACACAGCAGAATATTGATGTGTCTAATCCCTCACTCTGCACCTAGCAGCAGCCATTAGCTAGTACTCAGGAGACAGGTAAAAATAGATTAAGAATCACCATGTAAGTAGTCCAGTGCTTTGTTGCACAGGAGATAAAAAATGTTTTTATACTCTTGAACCAAGTTGAACTAATCTTGCAATTCTTGGCCTAGTTAACATATCTGCAAATATTACTTCTGCTGAATTGTGAACGTGGTTAACTAATCTTTCCTTAGGAAAAAATCTGTAACTATTTCTTGCTCTGACCAGATTTCTTGTATGTCCTCAGAGACCAATTGCTTTGAACTTCCATCTGCTCCCTTGTGTGTCTTCAGCCTCTGCTATGTTCCATGCATGCCATGCCTCCCTTCCCTTCTATTTCTTTATCCCACTCCTAATGTGGTATTTTTGGAAGTGGACTATTCCAAATTTTGTGATATTCAGTCCCTTTTCTGACCCAGTGTTTTTAAGTAGATCATAGGGAGATTTGGGGAGGGAAGCATGGATTTGTCTGCTATTCAATTCATACAAAATAATGTCAGTCAGTCCTGGCTGTCCATTAAATGTTACTGTAATGAAAATGACTGATCACTTTGTAGTGACACAGTTATTTCTAGCACTACACGATTAAACTTTTATTTCAAATTCTTCTTAATTACATCAAATATGCCCATTCTCATGAATGAAGATTCAGGCAGAATGCTTAAATCACTAAGAAAATCAGTATTATTATTAACGAAGGAGACCCTGTTCTTGCAAAATCTCTAGCCAAAAATAGTTCTGGAGAGTTCAGTGGGATTACTCTGAGTAAATGCAGAAAAACAAAGGGAAAGAAATGACTGAAAACCACATTTTTCAACCTCAGCTAAAAAGAAATTAAAATAATTCTACTTCCCTTTAGGAGGCGATAAGGGATAGAACATGAAATGCATGCTTTGCTTAGTCCAATAAACTTAAACACTTAGTTTAGGTCCAATTTGTATCTTGGTGCTGAAAGTGCAGTGAGTCTACTGCAGGATACATGCATTATGCTTACAACAAAAGTATATATCCTAAAGCAATAACAAGATCTCATTGTTTGGTTTTCTCTTTGTTTTCTCTCACACACGTTTAGACTGACTAAATGGGTCTGGAAATATATTGGGGGGGTTTTGATATCCCAGTTTGGTAATAGATCAATACTTAAGGAAGCATGTAACTGCATGTCTCAAGAATTAAGTGAAGTTCTTGGAAAAGATATAAAAACATTAGATCTGCATGCACATGTTTTTAACTTGACTGCAGATGCAATGATCCCAAACTTACTACCTTAATTTGCTTCCCCTAGGGTTACCTGGGCATGTCCCACTTCCCCAGTTCCCTGCTGTTACAGGCACTTTGCTATTACTCTCAGCCTGTGGCATCGAAGCTTTGTGTCCCAAAGGCTAAAATGCAATCCTGTAAATCAGAGCTAAACAGAGTTTTTAAAAATCAAGATAGTATCTTGCACCATCTTCTCGTATCTTTTCTGGGAACATATGTCTGTTTGAAGGTATCTGGGTTTTGTAAAGTGAGTGTGGTTTGTGCTCTGAATTTGTTGCACTTGATCTTGGCTCTGGCCTCACAGCTGTTGGCACTACAAGGCTGTTTGGGAGAGCCTGTATGTCAAGTTAAAAGTAGCAAGTATGTCTGCCTCTGCTGCGTGCTACAGGGGCAGAACACAAGAGCCAAGGAGTATGTAGCAGCCAGACTCCAACTTCTGATTTCAGGTACAGGTCTGTTATGTGATTGACATCACTCCCACTACATTTTTATGTGAGCAGTGAGTAAAGCCAGTAATCTAGATATTTAATTGCTCCATCTGTAAAGCAGATGAAGCTGCATAATTGGTGTTACAAGTTGTTAGTTCAGTGTTGGCACAGATGTCAAGAAAAGTGTTCCTATTCTACCACAGAAGTAAAAGACCAAGTTTTTGCAGCAGTATCTGAATGCATGGCTCTATTTGTGGCTCTGAGGTCTGACTTTTTTCCTTTTTTTTCTTTATTATGGTCAGTGAATTTGACTCTCTCTCCTAACCCTGCTTGGCATTTAGACTTACAGGGCAGCTTATTCATGTTAAATAGAGTTTGAGGGAGCTGAGACAGGACCAGAGGAAGAATGCTGCTTGACTATTCCTTTGTAGACTGGTAGAAGAGTTTTTGTTGTTCATTAAAACTTGCTCTGAATTTGTAAAGCACTGCTGCTATGGAAATAAACTGTGGCTTCGTGAGTATGGAATGGAAGAAAAATGCGCTTTGCACATTGATTATTTGTTCTGAAATGGTTCTTGAAGAGCAGTGACTGACTTAGCAGTAATGCCTTTCAGAACATGATGATGAAGTTGCCTGAACAAGTAATGTGCATGTTTTAACCTCAGCTTGAGGAGAATCCAAATCAACATCTGCATAAATCATCGTCTCTGCAGCTGGGTATCTGGTGCGATGCGTCATGCATGTTATAGTAAGGTTGTAATACGCTGTGAGAGCTAAAGGAGGAGGAAATGGCATCTGAATAGATAGGCTTTACTACAGGCTTCATTGGAATATTTTGTTTTATTTCTTTACAATCTTAGTTATCACTTGCTTTATTCATATTGGGCTTGGTAAACTTTAGATATCCTGCTGTTAGCTGTGCTCCCTGTCAATATACCAACGTTTTGAATCAGGGGGAAAAAATCGCCAGTTTAATTCTTTTATTTCCCTCCTCCACCCCCAGCCGTGCCCCGCTTCTCCCCTCCCAGGCACACACCGGGGTTCCTCGGGGCGCTGCGGGACGGCCGGGCGGGGCGCAGCGGCCCCCTCCCCGCCGGCAGGCGCCCCCGGCGGAGCCGGGCCCCGGTGTGTGTGTGTGTGGGGGGGGCGCGCTGCCGTTGCCATAGCAGCGCCCGCCGCCGCCACAGCATCCTCGGGATCAACTTTCGCCTCTCGCTTAAAAGCGAGCCAAGGCGGCGGCCGGGGGGACGGGACGGGGGGTCTCGGCTGCGGAGCGGCCGCCGTCGCCTTGCCCTGCTTCCGCGCCTGCGAGGCGGCCGCGCCCGCTCCCCGCCTGCGGGCTCCCCCGGGGCGCGGCGGTCGCGGGCAGGCGGGGAGCCATATTGCCGAGCGGGCGGAGGGTCCCAGGCCGGGCTGCGCTGGCTGTCCCAGCGCCGACTGACACCTTCCCCTCCTCTCCCGCTTTCCTCGGCGGCCGCCGCGCTTTCCTTCTGCTTGATCCCGGCTTCTGGCAAGCGTCGCCCGGCAATGCCGATCGCCCACTTACTGGAGCTATGGAAAGGGATAGAGGTGGAGCCCATGGAGACGGAGGTGAGCGGCGGCGGGGGATGCGGGCGGGCGGCCGCAGCGGTGCTGCCACCCCCCCTTTCCCGGCGGGGGCATCACCTCGGTGCTGCCCCAAACCTCGCGAAACGGGGTGCGATGAGGGTCCCTCGCCCCCTCCGCTCGCTACTAGGAGCGGGGAGAGAGGCTCGGCAACCTGTTGCCCCACGCCCGCAGTGGTTTGGAGCAGGGGTGTCCGGCGCCCCGTGCCTGTGCGGCTGCCCTCCTGCACCGAGTTTGGGTCGGAAGCGTATTGCGGGGATTTGGGGCGGCTGTAGGGGAAGGAGCGTGTAAAACACATAGAAACCTGCAAAGCAGGCAGGGTAGGACTTAGGCTTACACTTAAACATCAAGTACGTGATCTCTAATTTGAGGCTAGTATAGGTCTGTGGTTCTCACTTCTGTTTGGATTTCTGAGCTTCCTTGCGTTTGTTTCGGCATCAGCACAAAATTTAAGTCAGACCCTTGCGCATTACCCCTAAGCACAAGACTGCACTTTCAGGATCATATTAAAACACAACGCTGTGATAACTGGCTGGCTGCTGTGTTATATATGCTTACTATTTGTCTTGTAGAGTTTTCAGTTATGTGAACTCTTAAGGTTGTCTTGTGTCAAGAAAGGTATCATCTCTTTGTGCAGTAATGGGCAGAGTGGGTTCCTGAGTATTGCTGGGGCTCTTGAGTAGTGAAATAAACCCGAAGTATTTCTGTCAACTGTTTCCAGCACAGGGTACGTATTAGTAATAGGTGATAGAAATAGATGAGTGAAACTTTCCAGGTGTGGGGGGTTTGTGTTTATTTTGTAACACTCCCTCCCTCTTCCCCCCCTGGGGTTCTTTGATCAGAGTACTGTAGCAGGGTTTTGGGGAAAGGGATAGAGGGGAGTGTAACTTAACCAACCAGGTGAAGAATGAGTTTGGGGGGCTTGCAGAGGTTTGTGTTTTGTGATTCACTTCTGAGTGCTGCCACTTTGTGTGATGAAAGGAATCTGAGCGCTAACAAACAGGTTATATCTGGGAAACAGTGTATTGTTCCGATTTTGTTCAAGTAGTCAGCTGACACCTTAAGTCACTTTCCCAGTGAGAAGACTTGTATAACTATACTTACAGTGAACAGTTTTCTTTCTTCCAGAAGAAACCATGTGTGTCTCCTTACCAAGTGTAACTGACAAAGCTAATCAGATGTTTGGTGTTCTAGTTTGTGGGGTTTTTTTTTGCATTTCCTGCTTTGAGGAATACCATAACTATGAGCTACACCGTTCTGCCACTCTTGCTAATATCTCACTTACAAAAAGTTCATGGAGGGTTAAGGAATTACAGGCATAAACTTCTGCAGTTCAGATGAGAACAACAGAGAGCACTATTTATTGTCATATTGATCTCTCTAAGCACATTAAAGGCATGCTATAGCTTAAACCCTTTTAAATTATGCTGTAGATAGAATTCCTAAAGTATGGTTTGCTCGAATCTGGTTAAAATACATAGAAATTAATTTCATCTCTTGTGGGCTATGGTCCTTGAAGACCAGTCGTCTTTTCAAACAGTGATGACATTTGGTCTTTAATGAGCTGAATGCAGCTTAAACACTAGTAATTGGACTGCTTCAAGGGAGCTGTCACGGGCTTTGAATCTGTGTGGGATGAAATGTTTTCATGATTGTCTGCAAGTTGTTCTTTTTCACAAAGCTTTTCACAGTTAGTAGACAAGGAGGGAGACAGTTTCATTCTTTGATGCATATGGACCTCTTTCTCCTCCCCTTAATGCCAAAACCCCTTTTAAAATAGAGGCATTTATGAGTGCCTGCGAATGACTCAGGTGAATGACTTGCAGATATTAAAGACAGCATTTATAGTAAATCAATCACTTGATAAAGAAGAGTGCATTGAGGGCATCTTCTATATTATGTTTATATAAAGGAAGATTGGAGCAAAATCCAGCTTCTTTCACCTGTTGACTCAAGAGGTCATTAATTGTGTCTGACAAGTAAGCAAGAAAATTGGGATATTTGCCTACCTGCAAAGAAATTCTAGACCCAGCAAAGTTATTGATCCTTCTCAAGCTGGATGGATGGGGTTGTAAGTTACAGCTTTGGGAATGTTTTCCTGAGGAAGGGCTGCATGATCAAGCTCTGTGTAATCTTTCTGCCTATTTTCCAAAAGGTTCATCACTTAATAGATTTCAGGTGAGCACCTATTAAATAGCAATATTTAAATGGGAGTTGAATTTTTAGAAAATTTGGTTCTATGTATACATATATTCTCTCTTTGCAGCATAAATACTGTTCCATTCCCTAGTTTAGTTTATTCATGTTTAGTTATTCATTCATTCTTGTGCAATTTCTACGACTAACCTCGTTTTGACTATTCATTGGTAACTTTAATACTGCCAGTGTGCTCTTGCTTTCTCCTGTATCTCTTAGCATTTTATGTATCTTGGAGAAAGCAGGTCCTCATGGATTCAAAGGTTAATTTAACTGTGCAAAGTGTGAAGAATTGAATATGCCTGCTACAGCAGTATAAATTTGGAGGGACATAACTGACTAAAAGTAAACTGACTGTATTCTGTGTTAGAACTTGGCTTAGAATTGTGTCTTTCTCAGTAACATATATTTACAAGACTTTTTCTCCTCTTTTCTCTTCCCTGTTCACTAGGCTGTGGTGGAAGATGCTGCCCTGAATGAAGAACCTGTAAAAGAGGTAATTCTGTTTATTCGTGGATCACACAAATGTTAGGAAATGATTATAATGTAATCTTCTGCCTCCATGGAAACAAAACGTCTCTGGTACTACTTCTCCACATGCTTCTAGCTCTGAAGATGCAAAAACCATTGTTTTGGTCTCTTATTACATAGTCAAGTGGAAAAAAAAGGAGAATAGACTTGTTCAACTAGAGGCTGGGGAATTTTATTTTACAGATATTATTCTTTTGTTGGTTTTCCAAGAAAGAACACAACTTCTTGAGGCGTATGGATTTCCTGCAGAGAAGATTTTTTAATGACCTCAAAGAGAATAGCTGTCATCATAATAGTGCTTGTGTATTACGAATTTTGCCTGATGAATTAATCCTTCATTGCTGTTTGTCTGCTAGGCTGGTTCTTCATCCAGAGCAAGATTGAGCTATTTCCTTCAAGTTAATTATTGTTTGTATTATTGTAGCATTGTACTATTATGTTAATTTTAAAAAACCCCCAAACCTCCAGAAAAACATGATACTTGCCTCAAAGTGTTCAAATGCCAAATAGAAAAGATAAAAGGCGATATGAAGACACAAAGCAGATGAGAACAAGTCAACATTCACTATTATGATAAGCTGAGGGCAAAGGTTGACTGTAAAACTGGCTGTTGCTGGTCCCAGGTGTCAGTACAAGGTGCTGCTGTTTTTTGTAGAGTAAACCAAGGTGTGCTTGAAAGATTGTTAGGCATCTCCTGATGTCAAAAAGTGAAGGAGACTGAATCCCTTAAATTGTGAAGGGAGGCTGCAAAGACACTTGTCTAAATAGCCACCTTTGAACATGCTAAGCTTCCCAGTATCTCTTACTCCTTGAAATTTCAAACTTAGCTTTGTAATGTTCAGTTTTCAGTGCAAGGGGTAAGTTTTTGTTACTTTCCGCTGTGTTAAAGGAATAGATAGAAAGGAAATGATAGAAAGGAGGAAGAAGTCTTAGTTTTGAGCTCTGTGAAATGGATGCAACTTCCAAATGTAGTATTTCCCCCTCCTTTTCCATTTCTTAAAAAGACAATGCTAAATTACTCTTCAAAAAGCGTGGGTCTGAAATAAGTGCAGGTGACTGGGCTCATCACATTATCTTTGAGGATACTGCTGAAGATTAAATTTCTGGTTTGTGGGTTTGGGTTTTAGGAGGACTCTTGTTGTGAAGATAGCCTTCATTTCCTAAATGAATTTAAACCTCGTTAATTTTCATTAGGGATGCATCTTATAATTCTGGAGTTTTAAATTTGGCAGAAAAAAATTGCATGCAGTGACTACTTCTACGGAAACCTCAGTCCTGTGTGCTCATTTTCTGATGTGTTTACTGCTGTAAGTATTACAATTTGCAATTTGGTATTTGTAATTGCATTTAGCTTTCTGTGTGTCTACTCCTGCCTCAGCAAGGCAACTGTGGTGTCTGTATGCCAACTGGGAGGATGTACTGATGTCTGGCTGAAAAACCTGCTGCACTTGTCCATTATAAAACATGTACGTCGTGACCACTAACAAATCATTAGCAGCGAAATATCACTGTCTAATGTAGAAGTACCCTCACCCTTCACTTAATTTTCATCCATGTGCCTTCATTACACAGTACCACAGGAAAAATACAATAAGGAAAAAATATGACTTTTTCACCCTTACTCTGCTGCTGTCATGTTATTTCAGCCTTTTACTGGCTTAGTATGTAAGCCTGTTTTATTTCGATGAAGCTTGTATCTTGCTGTCGTGGTATTGTAGGAAAGAACAGTCTACTGTTCTGGTGACTTTTTTACTGATAGCTGTGCTGCACCCAAGCCCAAAGCCAATTTTTTCAGGAAACATTGAATTATGACTTAAGGGCTGAATTTAAATCATGTAATGCAATGGATCACATTTGCTCACAGGATGTTCTTGTAAATAACCTGCTTTAGGCTATGTTGGTCTCCTGCTGTTTCTCCTATCCTGTGTATAATATGGACAAATGAGATAGTGGCAAAATGCATTATAAAAACTGCACTTCTTGTGGTGTTTTTTTTTTTGAGGTCTGATCTTGCTTGTTGATAGACAAGTTCTTTAAATGTCTTGGGGGACATAAATTAAAGGGATTGTTGGATACAGCAAGCCTTTCTGAGGCACATCTTGGTCCTAGAGCATTGTGTGTCAGCTCTGCTCTAGAGCTGTGTCACCTAGATTACTCAGGGTTGCTATCATCAGGGTGTTCCCCAGGAGTTCCCCCCCAAAGCCATGGACCCTGTTCTTCCTGCCACAAAGGCAAGCAGGGTAGCTGATGGGAATTTCCTTAAGAGAGAAATTCAAACTCCTGCAGCAGTCCTTGCTTAGACTTGTGGGATGCAGTTTTTCCATAAAGTGATTCTTTTTGGCAAACTGGCCTTTTTTTGATAGGGAATGATAAGTTTGACCATATGTGAACATTAGAGGCCCAAACATACTTAAACAAGGGTGATGTGTCTTGTGGTCTGGTCTAGGTCCAAGTTAAGCATTGACATTCTATCTAAATCCTCCTTGAAGGTGCAGCTGACAGCAAAATTCTTTGTCACATCTTTCCAAAATAGTGAGCATATGTTCAATACAGCTCACAGCACTTTGAAATTACAGCATTTAGAAGCTAGATTGTAACATTGCTTTGAGCAGTTTTACCCTTTCAAGGGAATTTGTATGCTCTAATTGAAAGCTTGCATGGGGCTCTCAAAAAAAAAAAAAAAAGTAGAGGAGAGATGCAGTGGAAGTGCTGATATCCAGCCAGAACTGGGTAAATCCTCTTACGTTTTGCTCTATGAAAATTGCACAACAAAACTGAAAATGGCGGTACCTAGGCTTGCTGTTAACTCCTGTACAAAGTTTCCAAAGACACATACAACTTCTGCTGATACTGTGTACTCTTGTGCAAATATGAAAAGTTGAATTGGAGGGAGCAAAGGTGGTTGCTCTGTGCGTAGTCTCATGACAAGCATGCATTTGTGGAATTATTGCTGGAGGTGACTTAGAAATTAAACCTATATTTGCATTTTTAGGAAAGGTACAGCATTGAAGAAACTTTCAGGGTGGAGTGTGGTGGTCATGCAAGAGTTCCATCCCACAAAAGTTCCCTAGGCAACCTTAGGTGTTGGCAATGCCAGGGGAGCTTGGTGTGCTGACTCCAAGAGAAACTGTACGGAGGGTGGAGCGGAGTGGAGACACCACAGCCAGGCTCTGTGATAAGGTGGGAACTGGAAGGTGCTATGGAACAATGAGATGGAGACTCATCCTGATAATTAGGATACATACCTGGTCAAAGACAATGCTATTGTACAAAGATACAATAACCTTTTTAGTGTGTGTAGTGGAGTACTCATAATCTCATTTTAATACCAAAAAAACACACCTCCATCCCAAAGCTACCCACCTCCATGGTGCGACTACCCCTCACTGAGCCTGCGCTCTGAATTTTTCTTGGTCTATACCTTTAAAAGCAAAGCGAGAAACCTTTACACCAATTACAACAAAGAAATATAGGACGAGAGTCACTTAAGCTCCACCTGTAAAGTAAAAATAGTATAAAAAGGCTTAAGAGAGAAGGGGTGTTAGGGAAGATACCATCGCAGACCTGCTCTGATATCTGGGATCGGTCGATGGGCTGAACCTCTCTTCCCCCCCAACAGGGATGTCTTTGGGTAAGATTTGGACATTTGGCTATACCAAGTGTCCCCCCAGGAGATTTAGCAACCTCTATAGGGTTGCTTTGTGATTTAATGTGCTTGTAGCCGGCTATATTTCCTCATATTAACACTTGGTATAACGAAGTGTTTCCCTGGGAGATTTAGAAACCTCTATAGAGTTGTTCTGTGATCTAGCATGCTTATAGCCAGGCTATATTATTCATATACTTACTATTTGTATCATCTTGATATTTGTACCATCTTTGTGGGCAGTAGTTCTATCACTGGCAATCCAAAAGAACTTGTGCATCTGTCGCTTTAATAAACTACACTATTCATTAATCTAGCTGTAAGAGTTCTCATTGAACATGACTAAATTCCTTAAGGGTGGCTGTGATAGTTCATGCAACACGGCTGGACTGAAAGTGTATGGGGTTACAAGTGCATCTGTAATTGTTAGGATTTTATATATATGTGTATATATGTTGAACATGATCGGACTTGTAATACAGGAAATTGGGCATCACTCAGAATCTAGCCCCTCTGATATCTGAGGACAAGCTGGAACGCAAGGGGGTTTATTTGCTGCTAAATTGCTTAGCCCTTTAACGCGACAGCATTGCAGGCTCTACCACTGTCCATAGAGGATAAGAATTTATTGGATCTTCAATGAAAGATCAAGCTTTTATAACTAATGGCAGTAACAGCTAATGTGGCAGCATTTAGGAGCTGAAGAAAGACTAAGTTGAATGATCACAGTGAGGAACGCACAACCCCCCCCCATAGCAGTGAAAACTTTACTTGTTGCTCTAGTGCTACTTTTATCAAGGCAATGATAAATGCTCATAGCATCATAAAAGCTGGTGTTGGAGGGCACCTCTGGAGACCCTCTAGTTCAACCCTCCCTACCTTGCTCAGAGCAGGGTCAGCTCCATTCCTTCCCTGCCCCTTGCATTGTCTTCTCCAGAGAGAACAGGTCCAGCTTTCTCTGACTTCCCTTTTAGGTCAGATCCTCTCACCTCTTAATCATTTTTTGAGGTGCTCCACCTTCACTGGGTTTGCTCTAATATGTTCATGTCTCTTGTGAGCTGGGAAGCCCAGAATAGGACACCACTCTAGATGTCTTGGCAGTGCTGGGAAGGGAAGGATCACCTCCCTTGACCTGCTTGCAACACCTTTTCTAATACAGCCAAGGGGGTTGTCAAGTTTCTTTGCCAAAAGGGTGTCTTGCTGGCTCATGTTCAACTTGTCCACCAGCCCTGTCCCCACCCCCTCCCCCCCAACCAGCTCCTTTTCTGCAAAGATGAGTTCCAGCTGTTTGGCTCCTAGCCTGTAGCAGTGCATAGGGTTATTCTTCCCTAGGTGCAGGACCTTGTGTTTTCCTTTGCTGAACTTCAGGATAATCCTATTGGCCAATTTCTCCAGTCAGTAAAGGTCCCTCTGGACAGTAGCACAACAGTCTGGTGTATCACCTACTCCTCCCTGTTCTGTAACGTCTACAAACTTGCAGAGTGTGTACTCTGTCCAATCATCCAAGTCATTAATGAAGATGTTAAACAATACTGGACCCAGTATTGACCCCTGGGGTATGCCACTAGTGACTGGCCTCCAGCTGGACTTTGTGCTGATCACAACCCTTTGAGTATGGCATTCAGTTTTCAATCCATCTCACTGTCCACTTATCTAGTCAATACTTCATCAGTTTGTCTGAGATGATGATATGGGAGACAATGTCAAAAGCCTTACTTAATCAAGACAGAAAACACTCACTGCTCTGCCCTCATCCACCAAAACAGTCATCTCTTCATAGAAGGCTGCCAGGTTGTTTAAGCACAACTGTCCTCCTCACAAATCTATGCTGACTACTCCAAATCGTCTCCTTGTCATTCATATGTTTGGGAATTCTTTCCAGAGGATTTGCTTCATCACCTTTCCAGGGATCAAGGTGAGGCTGACTGGCTTGCAATTCCTTGGAACCTCCTTCTTGAAGGTAGGAGTTAAATTTTGCTTTTTTTTTCAGCTCTGAAGAAGCTCTCCTAATTGCCTTGAGTCTTCAGAGTATTGAGAGTGGTCTCACAATGATACCAGCTAGCTCCCTCAGCAGTCATGGATATATTTCATCAGGTCCCATAGATTATTTTGTATGTCCAGTTTGTTCCCTGACCCTACTCCACTAAGGACAAGTCTGTCTTTCCCACCTGTCTCAGGGGCTTGTGATTCCTAAAGGCCTGGTATTACCAGTAAAGACCAAGGCAAAGGTGGCACTGGGTACCTTGGCCTTCTTGTAGCCTTTGTCACCCTCTCCCTTTCCTCAGTCATCAGTGGGACCAAAGGCATTCCTTTTGCTGCTGATACACCTGTAGCAGCCCTTCTTGTTGCTTTCTGTGTCCCTCACCACACATAACTGCAGATGGGCTTTGGCTTTCCTGACACCATCACTACATGCTTGGATAGGCTCCATATTTCTCCCGGTCACCTCTCTGTGGTTCCTCCTCTCATATACTTCACTTCCATGTCTGAGTTTTGCCAGAGGCTCCTTGTTCATCCATGCAGACCTCCTGCTGCCTTTGCATGATTTCATGTAGGTCATGGTGGCCAAATTTTGAGGTTGGAGGAGGTGATCCTTGAAATTTAACCAACTCTCCTGGATCCCTCTTCCTTCCAGAGTCATCTTCCATGGAATTCATCCAAGCAGGTTCCTGAAGAGGACCAAGTACTGAAGTCCAGGGTTGTGATCCTGTTTTTTGCTTCGTTCTTTCCTCTTAAGATCTTGAGCTCCTCCTTCTTATGGTAACTGTAACCAAGGATGCCCTTGAACTTTATTCCTGACCAGTACTTCCTTGTTTATAAGGATTGGGCCCAGCAGAACAATTTCCCTTATCGGCTCCTTGATCACCTGTGTCAGGAAGTGTATTTATCAATGAAGAAGTCTCATGGATTGCTTGTGCGCTTTCAGAGGATACCTGGGTGGATAAAGTGGACCCTTTGAGGATCAGGGCCTGCACATGTAAGGCTTCTTCCAGTTACGTGAAGAAGGCCTCTACTTCTTACTAGTCAGGTTGTGTGTGGTAGGTACCTACCACAGCATCAAGGCTCATCTGTGCTAGTGTAACGCTGAACTGCCAGTAACAGCCTCCCTTTCAAAGGTGCTAGGGCAGTATTCAACAACAGAGACAATGGAGAATGTTTCCAGGCTGTTTGTTGTGATCGTCACTAGGATTTTCTCAAAACAGCTTAACCAGTATGCACAAGTACTGGAATTGCTGGTATATCATTTGTTTCTCTGAGGGGAAAAAAGCTAACTTAAAGCACATCAAAACTTTCTGGTTTGCCATTCAAAAAGTTGTTTTTGTTGCAAAATTGGAGAGGTGGTTGTTGTTTTTTTAAGTAGTATCTGGTGAACTTTCCCTTGCGTCTCCCGCTTCAGTTGATTGAAGGTCTCAATGCACCTAGTATGGACTGTTCAACCCATTGTGAAAACTAAATGTATGTTGTGGATGACTTTTAATAGTGATCATAATGACTGCTTAGCAAAGCAAAAAAAAACCCACATCTCTGAGCTTGCAGGTCACAGGTTAATATCTGTATTGAGGATCTATTAAAGAGAATAACTGTGAATTTCTCTGCTGCTTCATGCTTTGTGTTTTTTGGTTGTTAGGAATGATCACAGAACACAAGCTTGTCCTGGGGCAGGAGGTTATTAAAGAGAATAACTGAAGTTTCTTGGTTGTTTTTATCGGTGTATATGTATATACACACGTAAAGACTGTACCTTGTTAAAAAAACCTGGGTTGTAGAAACAGACTGTTCTTTCAGGGAAAAACAAATAGGAGGCTGATCAAATGAGTGGTATGGTGCAGTGCAAAGAAGTATAATTATATAATATGATGTAGAAACTCTTGAGGAGGGAAGCCTAGTTAAAGTTACTAATGATGAAAACATTATTTAACATGCTGCTTTTTTCTTCCTCCATTAAAAAATCAAACCTTCAGAATTAAGGAACCTTTTTTTTTAAATTCAAACTAATGAAAAATTGTTTTCTTATCAAGCAATGTGTTATCACAGTAAATAAGTAACTGTGAGTCCAGGTATTATGCTACGCACCTCTCTAAAACAGATGCATGCAAGTCTCTCCAGAATGACTTGTTTCTTTCTATAAAAGTAGATATTGAGTGAGCTCAAATGCAGGCCCTTATCTGATTACTGGAAAATGATGACCTTGCATAGATCCTTACAAAATTACACTGGTGATGTAATTAAGAAAAAAATGATGGGTATTTTCTCTTTACCACAATTCTTTGAGAATGTCATACAGTGTAAGGTAAAACAGCGTAAGAAAAATTTTAAAATTCTTTAAAATCTCAAGGATTTAGTAGGTAATAACTTTGTAAATTGATTTTTAGAAATTGGATTTTTTATATTTGGGGAATTCATCCACAGTGCTTATCTTCTACTTTCTCTTTTTTTTTGAAGTAAATAACTACAGTTTGTTTTGGAATGAAATTGATCAGGCAACAAACAGAATATTGACTCCTGTTTAACCTCGTGCAAAATAGAGTGTATAAAAGTGTGTCCTTCATGGAGGTGAAGGGTTATTCCATCATCGACTTTGTGTGGATAAAATGTGATAGGGACAGCTGGGGTCACGAAATAAAAGCAGTGTCTCCTTCCCCTATTCCACCCCAGAGCCTGTGTTCAGAATCCCAGCACTGGAGGGAAAGATGACAGGACAACAGCCATGCTGCCCTCTTTGAAAGAGAATTTTGTTACTTCTAATTATTTATAAATTGACTTGTTGCTGTCCTCACCAACTGAATCAGGACAGGCATCAGGGACATATTGGTATAAAAAAATCCTGAAAATTGATTTTTCACTTTGATCTTTTTCCTTCTCCTCCCCCTTATACAATTCATACAGCAAATAGAGAGACATAAAAACTTCAAATGTTTTGGGCAAAGTAGTGTGCAGAAAAAGTTACTGCACAAACTGAAAGAACTGTGACATTTTAATGGGATATCATTAAACTTTAACTTAATGTTAAACTTTTGGTTTCTAGCTATTTCTATTGCACAGTCTCTGCTACTTTTTTAATTACTCTTACTGCTTTCAGACAGTGTGCTGTTGTGGCTCAGATGCATCAGAGAAGATAATAGCACTTAAAAAATTCTGAAAAATGTCTGTGAACCTTGTTCAGCGTTTCTCAATCTCTCTGGCTTTCTGCAGTCATTGCTGAGGTGCTGATGATCTATGATGAGTGGCAACCTGCACTGAAACTATTCTCTCTATGGCCAAAGGGTGACAGATCCTGATTCTGAGAAACCTTGGTCTTTAAGAACCAAAAATGAACTTGGTTTCAGTATCTATTGAGACCCTAGATGACAAGATGATGGATTTTTAGCTGATAGAGAAGGTAGCTGATAATTATAATTGGTGGCAGAGCTTTTCTTACCTGAAATAACAGCTGATGCTTGCTCCAACTGAAGTGTGACTCTTGCATGCATTGGCTGTGATCTTCTTGAGCCTTTATTGAATCAGGATTTTGTTGTGGTGGTCATCTCACCTCTGTTCCTGATACTTCAAAAAGTACTGATGCAGTGGAATGGTGCAGCTTGCAGAGTTCGGGGAGAGTGCGTGAGGGGGTGGTGGGTGTGCGTGTTTTTTGGTTGTGTGATTTGGATTTTAAGCTTGCAGCATTTAGCTATTGAACAAAACAGCTACCCAACCAAATTTTTTCCTAAGTGGATACCAAAATGGCCAGCTCTGAGTAAATCAGGCAGGTACTTAGATGCATAACAATATGTGTTCAGAAGCTTTTAAAATAAACTTTGCAGACTGGACTGTAGCAGTCACTACTGAGAAAATGTCATGCTGAGCGGGGAAAAAGAAGTTCTGATAAAGTATTGCGAGATGTAAAACTTCACAGAATTAGGCTGCTTGATTTTCAACAAGGGTTATTACTTAAGACAAATGAAAGTTCATCTGTGGAAAACTGTTCCCTCATGAAAAGTAACTTGTTCCATAATGGCAGCTGGTGCCCAGAGAGTGTGCTGGCTCTGAGCTAATTGTGTCATCAGGAGAGATGAGTCACTTGGCAGACCCTAGAGTCAAGGATAAATTGTTTCTGTGATGAGTATGGTGCCTCCTAGAGAGCTGTAGTTCTTAAAGTGGAAACAAATGACAATTTACACATAGATAATTACAACTCTAGGGTGAGAAAATCCATTTTTCTTCATTACAGTGAGCTGAAAGTCAATTGTTTTCCCTTTTTTCCTAGCTTACTCTAGTTTTCTTGCTTGCTCTATGGTTTCTCTCCTAAGAGCATGGTGTTTTGTGTTGAAATAAGAATTCTTCCTTTGAATCCCCTTCTCCCCTTTCCTGCTACTTCCAAAGTTTATAAAAACTTCCCCAAAGAAAAAGCTATGTGGCAAAGAAGCAAGACAAGTACTGCTGCTGTTCTGGAAGAAGCCTTCCTCTGACTGCTTTCTTCCAAAGATTTGATGGGAAAAAGCAGAAAGTAGCTATACCATCTGTGACAAAAATAAAAAAAATATGTTCTCAAATGGATGTGGTTACACATAGAAGAACTATCATTCTGTCAATGTCAAGAATTAAGCTTTTGTTTCTAAGTAGTTACATGCTTCAGGGTGCAATTTATTTTATCCAAGACCTAACTAGTTTTTTCTGTTGACTAAGAAGGGTAATAAATTAGTCTGGCTGCATTTGAACAAATGAGTCAAACCCAGAACTTCTGCAAGTTTATAGGCCATCTGATCCATACATGTGCATGTTTATTAGACTCAGGGTTTAAGCAAAATTATGTTGAAATTTACAATGGTGTGCAAAATACTTAGAGCAGCAACAAAAAAGCATACTACATATGTTTTGGCAGTTACGGAGGAAGGCCAATTACCTCTGCTTAAGCACTTGGATGCTTAAAAACTTCGGATGTTTTGTCTCATTTGGCCAGTTATTTCTGATAGGTGGCCAAGGAAATTCATGTTGTGTAAACACCTCTATGGAAGACAGAGGGCTGCATCAACACCAAAAAAGTGTGGGGTTGTATATAAGATCTGATGTCTAGGGTTGCAGGTGGGTATTTGTACAGTATTGCCTATGTGAAGCTAACAGCAAGTTCCCAGGTGTTCAAAACTTTGATCCAGCATCTATATAGAATTTCTTGCATATCTAAGTTGTTTGAAGTGCAATTATCATGATCAAATGACCTCTTCATAATTATGATATTAAAACCTTAAGTCTTCTAAACATTTTTATTTTGGATGTGAGTGAGGAGCTTAGTAAATGACAAATTCTGACTCTGTTTAGATCCATCTCATCCAAAATGGGGTTGGATTTCCTGGTTGCTATTTTTGTTTTTATTTTGTAGCTGTTTTATCTCCTTTTTTAATGGCTATGTTTGTGTGAAGTTGGTAGAGTGATTACTAGGTTCTTTTAGTCTGGTCTAGGATCTTCTTTCTGTTACCAAACTTCAAAAAGAAAAGGTGAGGGAAGGCATAGTGTGTGCTAATTGGTGATCACGTGTATGATGGATGATTGAAGTACAGTCTATCCCTTTCATTCATGTGTTGTGTTATTCATGGTGCCCTGACTTTTGTGTAGTGTATAAGCATATTTATTCATATTTAGGCGCTTGATCCTTTTGTACACTGTAGCAACCACAATTCTTGCCTCTAGTAATCAGGAACTGGTGGGTTCTCAATGTTTACAAATCTAAAACTTTTTTACCTTTTTAGTCCAATTCTCAATTTCCAACTGTGGTTAGAAATAATCCTAATATATTTAGTAATAGCTCTTATGGAAGAAAATATTCCTGACAGAACAATGAGCAATAGCAGTACTGCTAAAAAGCTGATACTCTTGTGCATAAGACTGTTATTTAGGTGAGAGGATTGCTTCCTGGTACGTGCTAATAAACATGCATGTCTAATTTACATAATCTCCTGCACTTTCTTATAAGAAAGTCTTGTATTACGATAAACAGTCTTGAGAGAGACTTCTTCTACAGTATATATTACAGCAGCTTTACGCAATTTGCTTTATTAATCTAGTTTTTATGGAGACTATAGGAAGGGTGACTCACAACCTTTAAAGGGAGCTGATATAAAGGAATTAAACTGCAAAAGTAGTGTCTTGGTTACATCAGTGAGCCTTCTCTTAGTGTCTGTCATCTGAAAGCTGTTTCTGACTTACAGAGAAGTGTACTTGTGAATTTCCACATCCCATAGTGTGCCTGAGGGCCGTGTTACAGGCTGTAGCACTGGTAGCTAAAGGTGCAAAGCACTCTGCTTGAAATGCTGCAGCCATGGTCTCAAGAGCTACTCTGAGCACTCTGCCCAGCTGAATAGGGAGGGAATGGTAAGGGTGGGGTATGTGTGTGTTTGTATATACACAAATTATTTGTGCTCTTAGCTAAAAAGGATGTCTTTGAAATGCTTGGTCTCTTCTCCTTTCAAGTCATTTTGGGAGGCTCTTTAGAAGGGGGAGAGTAACAGAAGGTTGGTGAACCTCTGTTCCTAAAATCAAAGCTAGAACAAGGTGATGCTTGGTGCTCCCCAGCTGCCTAACTGCAGTATTCCTGACTGCACCTGACAACAGGCCTCTGAGGTGAGGTCTGTCTAAAGCCTGTCCTGCAGCAGCACTGCAGAGGAACCAGTTGCAGAGGTGAGGATGATAGCACCTATCCAGAGAGAAGTTTTCCTAGGGCAGCCTCCTTTGGTCTGTCCTGCTTGTCAGCATGCGGCGCGATCCAGAAGTAGCCTTGGTTCCTTGGCCCTGGGGGTGCCAAGCAAAGTCAGAGCTCCATCCCAGCAGGGCTGGGAGCTAGGTAGTTTGATTCACGCAGAGGTGTGCTTGGGGGTTGCTTCTCAAACAACTGTCTAGGTTCTCCACAAATGCCTAAATGATCTCTTGCACTGTTAGCAACCAAATACCTGGAGAAGATCATGTCAAAGCTGAATACTTAGGCCTGATATGTATAATGCTGTTAACTTGTAGGGGAAAACCGGAGGAGTACCCATTTCCTTTAAGTTTGGTAGGGTTGCTGTAGTCTTGCACTAGATGCACAGAGCACATCTGACCCAGAGAATGGAGTCAGAAGATCTTTCAGGGCAGCAGAATGTGGTGTGTGGCTGGGTTTACTTCTACATCTAATTACTTTATCCTCTTGAATTTCCTGGTGTCAGTTTTCCTAGCCTGGCATGTGGTTTTATCGCACTGAAGGGGGAAAGTGACCCTGAAACTCCACAGCATGCCTCTAGTTTCACAGGGAGAGATGTCTTCTTTTGGAAATAGTGTATGAGAAGCTATCTTGTTGCAGATATTGACATGTTTCTGTGGGTGATAGTCTTTTTGAGCGAATGGGAGGAGATTAACATGGATTAGAGATCTGAACAATGTTTGTCAGTTTGCACTCTCTGGTTGGCTGTTTACAGAGGAAAACTAAGATAAGTGATCAAATCCTTTAAACATCTGTATTCAGTAGCCAACAAATACTTAAGCAGTAAAGCACAATGCCAAATAAATATGACTTGATATCCAGGCCTGATACATATATTGTGCAAGATCTTGTTGTGGATGTATAGGTGAATGGAAAAGTAGGACAAGGTGACAGACTTTCTCTTAGTTACTGGTTTGAATCAGTCTTGTTTTTAGGTTGCATGAAAAATTTTGCATTCTGATAGCTCAGTGCCAATAGCTGTGCTTGAAGAGTTTGGCATCGTTCAGATTTGTAGTGTGGGAATGGTTGAAGGACTAATCTTTTCTTCTATAGAGCAGGTGTGGCTGCCTGAAGCTTGAAGTGCATTAGTGGGGAGAGGTCTTGAAAGTCAGTATAGCCTCTGCCACAAATGTCTCTCTTCTGAGCCACATGTTTAATGCTAGTGCTCTTTGACTAGGGGAGGACAGTAACTGCATCTGCTGGCATGTTTCATAATGTCTTCAAGTTGACAAAAGAAGCAACTCCAAGCATGCCTGTGAAAGGCCTAATCCAGTGCTGTAAGGGGGACCTCTCACATTCTCTTGTCTTCATGTGGGACGTAAGCCCTCAGTTGTACAACTTTGCGCTAGTTGAAATGACATCAGTGATCCTGACTCTTCTGCAAAGGTCATGTTTGTGGTGTGTGTTTTAAGAGAGAGAAGGAGAAAAGCCTTTGCTCTGGAGGCTGTCATCAGTAGCTAAAAAAATTGCTGGTCTCTGGAGTAAACAAAGCTGCTGTCTGTGCTGTGGTGACAGGGGAGGAGGGTTGTAATTCTATCTTCGGGACAGCTGTGTGAAATGGAGCTGCAATGCCAGTTGAGTGGTGGAAACAGACACAGTGAGAAGATGCTGGAGCCACGATTGGACACCATGTAAACAATGTAGAGGCTGGTGGTGTCAGTGGCAGGACTTGAGCACACCGAGTTTGAGCTGCTGTTATCCAAGATCCTGAAAGAAGACAACAGCCTCTTAAAGTGACTGTTCAGCACTAGTGGCAATGTACTCCATCATTCGCTGGTGTTATAAGAGACTTTGACAATTTTTGCTCATGTGCAGAAATATGTAAGGCTTGCTGGCTAAGGGCAAAGTATGTAGAGCTACTTGCCACTTTCCCAATCGCCATTTTGTTGTTATATTGGGAAGAAAGATGCAGTGCTATGTTGTAGCCTTCCTGTCACTTCCATCACTGTATTTAACCTTTCTTTGTGATAGCAGTCTTACTGGCAGTGCAATGGAAAAGAAATAGGAACAATGTGAGAAATGTTAGTGCTCTACACTAATGACAGGTGTGAACATTGCCTTTACTGTGCCAACCTTGTAACCTGAGTGTGGGTGCAAGTAGCAAGTGGAGGTATTTCAGTTTGCATCTTTTGATGTTTGATAGTGCCCCTGAACTCAGGGCCCCCTTGTCAATGTGGAAAGCTAGTCACCCTGCTGATCAGCACAATGATGACAGAGGATACACCAATAGGACTGCAAGCATGGAGGAACTTATTTCATTGCAAACTACTTCAGACACTTCAAACTGTGTGAGAGAGCAAAGGACAATGACTGTACTTTAATTCTGTTTCCTTGCAACAAACCAGTCGTGCATATACATGTGTTTTAGCCTGCTATCGCTCTCAAATTTTCTAGGGCATGATGAGAAGTGATTTATAGCTCAGCACGTGATTTCTAGCTCAGCACGTTATGGATGTTCTGTGGATCCTTCTAAACTAAACATTTGTTGCACATTTTTCTGTGGTCTTGTGAGACCTCAGATGTTAGAGGTCTCTTCCCTGTATTCTTATTTACTTCAGCTGATTGTCACCAGCAGTGGGCAACCAATGAACAACAGGATAATGTACATATGTGCGTAATATTTTAGCACCAGGATTATGTTGTGCAAGTTTGATCTCTTTTACTAGTAGTTTAGCTCAGTATTGCACCTTAAGATATATTCTTCTTAGGTAAAGAAGCTCAGGATACTGTAGTGTCTTATGGTATGTAAAAGAGGGTCACAAATAATGATAACCACTGAGTAAATGCAGTGATGTGCACAATGATGACACAAAACTTCGTGCTAATGATGCTACCATTACCTCTTCCTGGTAGGCTTTGGCCCTGATGTGCCATCCTTTCTTGGAGGTAGCTTTGTAGAAGACACTAAAAGGAGAGCAGTAGGTAAGTGTTGCAGTGTCAGTTGATGACATACTGAGGATTAGAAGAGGGTTTGGTGGCAATGCTTCTGCTAGTACTGGTCAGTGTAGCATCTGTGTTTCAAGTTATGGCAGTTCTTTTTCGTTTTTTTTTTATGCTTCCTATCCATGGTATATTTGCCTATGAAGCAGGATGCTTCCTCCGGGGTTCCTGCTGTAGTAAGTAACTATTCAGCTCCAGGAGTAAGCACTTAAGTTTTTGAGTTGCTTTGAGTTTGCTCCTGTGATCTAGCTTCCATGATTCATACTCCTGCTTGCCAACTGGAGTTAGTGTATGGCTTAATTAAATGTGTAAAACACTTTGAACTTACTGAGTCATTTTCCTGAAATATGGTTTGGCATGCTGCATGTAGCTGGCAGACTTACACACCTTTTTGATTCTCAGAGCCAGCTTTGAATAAATCATTGGCTTTGGGCAGGGAGTGTGTGTGGGATATTTGGTGTACATGCTGTCAGCCTTGAAGTAATTGTGTAAAAAGAATATTAACAATTTAAAAATGCCCAAGACTAATGGGTGTATACTTAGTGTGCAAATGAAAAACATGTGCTTTTATTTGCTTCATGCTCATCATAGGATTGTAAAACCCCAGAAGCTTCACCTAGACATAAAAGCCTATACAATCTGATTGATGAGGAAGCTAGGCAGAATCCAGCTTCTGTCCCTGGAACCATGCAAATTCCCTGGATTTGAAAACTTACCTTCCTTTCAGACAGGTGAGCAGGAGCTCTCAAGCACAGCAGGAGGTCACCTAGGAGTCTCTCTGACAATGTGACTCCTGGATCCTCACTTTAACTTCTCTAACTCTTTAGTTCTGTAATAACTACTAATAACTAATAATTAGTTCTATGCTATTGTGGTTTTGTGGTGGGTTGACCCTGGCTAGACACCAGGTACTCACCAAAGCTTCTCTATCACTCCCCCTCATCAGCTGGACAGGGGAGAGAAAATATAATGAAAGCCTTGTGGGTCAAGATAAGGATAGGGACATCACTCACCAAAATTACCATCATGAGCAAAACAGACTAGACTTGTAATAAATTAAGTTAATTTCCCCCAATCTAATCAGAGTAGGATAATGAGAAATAAAACCAAATCTTAAAAACACCTTTCCCCCACTCCTCCCTTCTTCCTGGGTTCAACTTCACTCCTGAGTTTTCTCTGCCTCTTCCCCCTGAGCTGTGCAGGGTCATGGGGATTGGGGGTTGTGGTCAGTTCATCACACATTATCTCACATGGGAGGGACCCCACCCTGGAGCAAGGGAAGAGTGTGAGGAGTCCTCCCCCTGAGGAAGAAGGAGCAGCAGAGACAGTTTTCTCCACAAACTGCTCCAGCATGGGTCCTCTCTGTGGGGTGTGGTCCTTCAGGAACAGACTGCTCCAGTGTGGGTCCCCTGCAGTGTCACAAGTCCTGCCAGAAAACCTGCTCCAGTGTGGGTTCCTTTCTCCACAGGTCCTGCCAGGAGCTTGCTCCAGTGTGGGCTTCCCACAGGGTCACAATCTCCTCCGGCTCTGGTGTGGGGTCCTCCATGGGCTGCAGGTGGATATCTGCTCCACTGTGGACCTCCATGGGCTGTGGGGGAATATCTGCTTCAGCACCTGAAGCACCTCCTCCCCTTCCTTCACTGACCTTGGTGTCTGCAGAGTTGTTTATCACATGTTCTCACTCCTCTCTTCTCTGGCTGCTGTTATGCAGTTGTTTTTTCCCCTTCTTAAATATTATCAGAGAGGTGCTACCACCATTGCCGATGGGCTTGGCTAGCAATGGGTCCATCTTGGAGCCAGCTGGCATTGGCTCTGTTGGACATGGGGGAAGCTTCTAGCAGCTTCTCACAGAAGCCACCCATGTAGCCCCCACGCTACCAAAACCTTGCCATGCAAACACAATACAGGTTTTTTGTAGTGGCCTATATATGGTACCTGTTCTCTAAATATTCTTACATAATTGTCTTTGCCTGCAAGGCATTATAGCTACTTCATTGTATTTATGTTAGTATGTTGGTGGACTTTAAAAGTGCATTGCAAGCATACTTACGGACAAGTGGACAAAACAAATGTTACCATCTGGTGACTTAAACAACTGAGTATGAATGAATACTTGTGAGCCTTCTTTCCAACTGACTTTGCTTTGACTCAGTTATGAATGTGAGGTAAAGGTCCTTCTGGATTAGCCAAGTTAACTTTTTTCTTTGCTGTAGATATTAAAGGAGAGAGCTTGTTGTCCTATGTCAATCTACAGAGCTTCCTCTTAAATCTGATAATTTATTCCTGGCGTAGTAGTCCTTGCCCTTGCTGAAGGTCTTAGCCTTCAGCTTTATTGGTAGAAAGCCAGCTATACACTTACTTATGTCAGACAGTCCAGCAAGAAATGTGTATGTGCAGACAGAATGTTTCCAATGTGCTTATGTAGGCTAAGTTGAGCAGAGCTTCTGATTCTTCCTATTGAGCAGAGGTACAGTATCTCAGCTGTACAGCTGGGATGAGATCAGTCCCAGGCCCTGGGAGAGAAATGGACCATTAAAATACTGCTTTGCTTAGCTCATGCTTTTTTCATTCTTTAACTAATGTAGATGCACCCTGTGTGAACTGTTGGAAGAGTTTCTTTCTATGGGATGCAGCAGCTCTGTATCCCTGGCTGCCAGCTGGGGGAAGTGTTTAATGACACCATAAGCACTATACAAGGCAGATGCTGACTGCAGGAGAAGCAGTGTAGGACTGTTGTCCCTAGCTGTCTGGATATAATGACTGTGACATTTTGAAAAGGAACTCTAACTTGGATTAGGGTGTTCTTTTCATAGTAATAAAAGACCTTATGGAGGATGGGGAGCACCTGCAAGTCCTGTTCACTTGGTTGCAGCAGAGAATACACATGCTGGATGCCTCCCCTGTGGCAGCTGCATGGTGATTAATGTCTGAATTTCTGTCTGCAGCTGACAGAGGGAACTTGGGCTTAGTCTTTCTTTTCATACAGTGGACAGAGAAGCCCTCTGAAATTCTGTGCTACCATTTATTTGCTGCCAGATCATGCCCTCTGCAACCTGTGGCAAGGTGTGGCAGTGAAATGTCTTGGAAAAAGTGGGGTAGCTCTTCCTGCACTGTTTCACTTAGCTTTTATTTCTTTTGCAGTTATACATGGGCATTGTGCAATGTCCAAACATACTGCTCTTGGTCACTGGATTTTATGGTCACTTACTTGCACTGGTAATTGTTTTTATCTCTCTGTAAAAGCAAAGGAAAAGTAAGATCATGTAATGGAGTATTGGTATTCTCCTGTCCTGTGTCTATATTAGTCACAAACATCTTAAGTGACTGTTTAGGGTTTTTCTGGGGGGAGGACAAACACACAATGTACACCTTGTGTCTTTTAAAGTTACTTGAATACATTACACTTGTAGAATGTACACTGAAATAATTTCAGAAAACATGATGTATATTTCTTACCAGGTGCTGCTCTGTGGCTGGTTGTGGTCTTTCTGCAGCTGTGGGATAGAAAGGTTCTGTACCAGGAGTAGCTAAGGGATGGCAGCATGAGCATTAGCTAATGTATGTACTTAATGTCTGAAGATGGTAACCCATACTACTCTGCATGTATTGTCATATTTTCTTGAACTAGTGAGACTGAAGCTAGCAAATAAACTGCAGTCACATCTTCTAACTGCAGTGTGGACATGCCCACAGTCTGTTGCCATGGGGACAAAGATAAGTCTTGTTTTAAAGCATTTACTGAAAACTTCCATACTCTGAGACTGCATGACCTGTAAGCAAGCAATTATGCAGCAGTTTGTTGTTGAAGAATGCCAAGGTTGATAGACTTGATTACATCTTTAGCCTGTTCCTAGGGAGGCAACACTTACAATTGCACTGATAGTACATCCCAATAGTAAATTTTGAATACTATGCCAGCTTCAGTCAGACTTGAAAGAGGGGTATGCACTTGGACCGACCTCTATGCTCAAAGGTTTTGTGAAAGCTGACGGATGAGCAGAGATGGGAGACTCAAAGCAATGTCCTACCGAGGGAAAAAAAAGCAGAACTGTACTTGGCCACAAGCCAGAATATACTATTCAATGAGATAAGCAGGCTAGGAAACTTGTATGCTATGTCCCTGTCCAAAAAGGCAAGAGTATAGGAGAATAAAGGAGTCTAAGGGACAAAAGCCATAAATCTGAGAAACAACTCTGTTAGTTCTGCTTCTTGCAGCACAACTTTGACTTACCCTTCTTTCTGGGAAATTTTATGTTCCCAAAAATAAGTATAGAAGTCTGTCAGCTTCTTTGTTTCCCTACAGAAACCAGATTGCACTTAATGCAGCTATGTGTTGACCTGTTTTTTAAGCTTTCTTTGATCTGGTTACAAGACTAGCTCAGCTTTGAGAGAGAATACATCTTAAAGACAAAAGATGTTGCTTTAAAATTTTTGTCCATGAGAAGAAAAAGCAGTTTTTATTCTTGTTAATCGAGTGCTATGCGGATGTGAACCCTCTTTGTCTAGGTGGAAAGCCCAGCGCAGCGCTCCAGAAACGCCCGTGTTCTGTGTGTGCCTGGGCTGGGCGAGCCCTGCCGTACCGCGGGCAGTGCTGACATCTACTGCGGGTTCGGTGGAACGGAACAGTCGGCTCATGAAGCTCCCGCAAAGTTCGGGAAAACTTACTTTAAACTTAAGATGTAGCAAAGCTTTTGATGTTTAACAAGTTTATCGGTTCAGACATCAGGTAACTCACTTGTATGCCTCGCTTATCTTTCTAGCTGCTAGTAGAACTGTTGCCGTAGTGAGTGGGGCAATCTTGGGAGCCTGGTATTTTGGGAAGTGTGGTCCCTTGTTACCAGGTCCCCAGCTGGCTTGAGTTTAGGCCATCGAAGATGTATTTCCACATCATATAAGGCAGACATTCACCCTATTTTCTACAGATGGAACTGCCTCAGTCATGATACTGTCAGACCTTGGGCATTGGTAATGATGCTTGTACTACTGAGACTAATGCAATACTGTGCCTTTTTAATTAGTGGTAACTGTTGAGTGACTTCTGTCCTTGAAGGGAAAAGAGCAGGTCTTAGAGTTGAAACAAACCCAAAAAGCGGGGTGAAACTTAACCGTGGCAACTAAGTATTTCTAGTCTTGGAGTCAGGCTATTGCAGAGCTTCCAGATGAATTTTGTGTATCTGTGTTTTAAACTACTTTGTGTCTTGTATCCTTATACCCTAATAAACTGGATGTGGTCTAAGCCTGTTGCTAATGATAACACTGAGGTGCATCTTAGAGGAAAAAGTATCACTGCAGTAATTATTTACTTTATTGCAGCATAACTTTATCTTAAATCTCTGCACATTCATACCCCAGCCAAGTATGAAAAGAAACTGCTCCCTCTTGCCCCAAATCCTGCCCCCAAAACAAACCTCAACCCATAATTATCCCACTTCTGCTACAGAGTCTGAGTCCAATCTAACCTGGGAGCAGCTTCTGCTTTGAGCATGAGGTTGGTCTAGATGACCTCTAGAGGTTGCTTCCAGCCTAATGATTCTAAGAATCAGGATTTTTAGCTTCTGTTTTCCCTTTGTTCTGGCTGTAAAGAGTAAGGAAGGATTCATTCTGTGTTATTCTTAAATCATAGTCTGCCACTTGAATGGAAGGTGCAAGGGAAGCGCTAGTTGTTTCTTAACCAAATGAATAACCATATTGTCAACTCTTGCACAGTGTTGGGAACATTGTCACAGGGATATAGCAGTGTTGCAGACCACAGTAACTGCAGTGCAGCATAGGGATCTGACAGGGAGACTGGTTCTAGGTAACCTTGGGTACAGTTGTCAGTTGAACTTTGGCAGGGTTGGAATGCTATTTGGGATGCTGTAGTTGACTGGGTGACATGTCATTAGTCCCAGTGTCTTAGAGCTCAGTTCAGGTTAATCTAAAGCAGGGCTGCAATGAGGCATTCTAATATTTGTGGCATATGCATTCATCTTACGCTTTTTTCAAATTTCTTAGTTTCAGCTATTCCATCTTTTAAGCCTTTTGCTTAGATCTACAGTACTTTATTTGAAGCAACAACAGCAGTGCCATGAAGGATAGCTCATCATGAGGTTCTGATGATGTTTGTTTCCATCAGATGGCCCCTTGGGAAGAAATGCATTAGTGGGGAGGGACTCTTCACCTCATCTCCTTGTGCATGGCTCCCTCTGCTACCAAGCCACCTCAGAAGTATAATGTCACTATGCTGCAACAAGAGCCTTGAATTGCAGTGCCTAGCTATAACCTATAACTAGAGCAATGGAATTATTCTGGGGTAATGAGTAAGCTTGTTAGGCTTGCAGTAACTTTGTCCAACGGTAGAGGTCTGTCTTGTTTGGAAAAAGGATTTTTATCAGTTAGGAATGAATCATTACGGGAGAACTTGAGTAGCTCTTCAGTCATTTTAGGGTGGGGTTTTCTTTTTGTTTCTTTGAATACCAATTTAATTTTTTTAATTATAAGAGCTGGTCTGAAAGTGCTGCATGCAGTTCAGTGAATCACACTTGCTAGTAGCTGGGAAATGCTGGCAGTCATAGAGCTAGTGTGAGAAGCCATAACTGGAAGCGTAAGCCTGTACCCCCTCCCCAGCCCTGGTAGCTGAGAACAAAGCTAGAAACCACTGCCAGATTTTCAGAAGTGTGGATGGCTAATCACTGGGACAAACCACAGCTGGGAAGTGAGCTTGTCTTTCTCTTGAAGCTTTCAAGTCAGAACTGAATTCCTTTCTAGAAAATAGGCTTTAGCCAAACCCAAGTTATTTGGCTTCAGATAGGCGCAAATGGATGAAAGTACATGGCTAATATCAGGCAGGAATTGTTACAGTAGATGATCATATTGTTTCTTCTAATGTAATGTTAATTACAATGTTTCTGCCAGAATTTTTATCTTTCAAGGCAAATCAGCTCTATTCTCAATATCTAATTATCTGTTAGGTCTATGAATAGAGGGACTCTGTACAGGTTAGAAATTGTTTCACAAGCCCCTAAAAAGCACAGGTCTCCAGTGTGGGTTTTCTGTGTTCCTTAAGACTCAAACCTCTTCTAGTTCTGACATCATTATCTATTAAAGTATGTGATCTTTCCTCCTTTAATCCCTTGGTTGTATTGTCCTGATATGAGGACACTTTTAAGGTGTGATGCTATATTGCATTGAGCTATTGGAAGCTTATTTTTGGTTTTGTTCAACTTGAGTGACCTCAGCCTGAACAGAATCTGCCATTTATGAGTCAAAACTATGATAGTTCCTGCTAATCATCTTGCAAGTAAAGCATCCTACAACTTGGCTAACTACACAATGTACAGATGGTTCTCTTGTTCCTGCCATCCAAACTTAATGCATGTTTGCTATTAATCAATATAGATTTAAAAATCCTGTTTCTAAATTTCTCCTCACTTTTGCCCATAAGCATTTGTGAGAGGCAAAATTTCTTCTGTAATGTCATGGCCGTAGATGAACTGGTCTCTCAAGTTAAGACTTAGCAAATTTGCTCTGTAATGGTAGTTCTTCGGATGCTTGTCTATACAGAAGTTTTGAAAGATAAACACAGTGGAAAATTCTGTACAAATTAATTGGACATCTGAAAATATATCAAATTTAGCTGAAGGTTACTGTTTTTTGCTGTTCAGTTTGAATACAGTCCTGCATTACCTAATCCTTAATCAAACACATTAGTTACCTAAATCAAACTGCAGCTTAATTTAATGCTCTCTTCCTAATTTTGGTTTAACTGTAAATACAACTTCAGAATCATCTAGTATTGATAGTGTTTCTGCTGCCTTGTTGCTTTTAAAATTCTGGATCCCCTGCCACCGCTGAAAGATGAAACACCTAGGAGAAGCTATGAACTTTCCAAACATTAATCCCCTTGCACATTGTTTTCAGGTGACTGTTTATTTGGTAGGGTTTGTTGTACTGTAGGTTATGATTTACTGCTGAAGTTACTGGAATTATAACAAAGAGTATAATCACGCTACCTTACATGAGATAATGAGATGATAACAAGGGCGATGGGAAGGTTTTTATCTATGAGCAAAACTTGTCTGTTGTCATTGTGACATTATAGTCTGCATTCACATTTTTGGTACATCCACATAATGTCATAATAGAAGAATAATGGCATCTTTAATGACGAGATGAAAAAGCACTGAAGGTGAATAGAAAAAGATTTTAAAAAACCCCCCATCAGTAGCATAGATATTTCTAGACATCTCTTTCAAAATGCTTAAAGTAGGCAGGTCAGCCTTGTTGTGTTAAGTACTGTGCCCCTGTATGTGCCTGTGGGAGGTGCAGAATACAGGCTTTGGAGCATCAACCCTCTTTCTGCTTGTGAAGCATGCAGGAGGTACTGCAGGCAGGAGGAAGGCTGTATCAGCAGAGCTGTGCCACTGTGCTGTTTTTTCTCATTTGGAACCCTGCGTTCAGTTCCAGTCATTTCACCTTTGAAAAAGCGTACTGAAACATGGTTGTTGAGACCAAATAGTTGGTGGAAAATGATTAGAGGCATGGAGAGAAATTTATGAGGCGATGGGAAGAATATTAAACTTCAGTTAAAGGTGAAACAAATGAGATGGATTTTTAGTTTGTGTTTTGGTTTTGTGTAGAGAAGTGAAGATCAACCAATTTAAGAGGAAAAACTCTGTTTTTCTCTGAAGTCTCTGGCTGAAGCTATGTATTACTTTTTTTTCTATATCCTCTATAGCTATTAGCAAGGCATAAGGGTCAATGATATAATAATAAATTGGTTTTGTAACTCTGAAAATGTATGATTTTAGATCATCTGTAATCTTAGAATAATTAAACTGTCCAAAAAAAAAAAAAAACAGAAAGACACACACACTTATTAGAGCACTCTAAATATATGTTGGAGATGTAAGTCTGAATCTGAGGCATTTACTTTGGGTAATAGACTTTCCTGGTTCACTGTGCTAAGGAATTACCCACAATGTGAATTCATCTTTACAGTGATCGTTGTAACAAGAACAGTATATGGTATAAAAGCTTATCCATTCTCATACCAACTTAACCACCTGGATTATTTATTTGGATTTACTTTGCCTCTTGTAAAGGTCTGGAGAAGCTAAGAATGTGTTCAAAATCTGACCTTCCCCAGCTGTTGGAAGTGGTAGTTTGTAGGCCAATAATTTACTGACATAGTATATTTCCAGTACGTCTCTAAGTTATGTTATGTACCATAAAGAAGTCCTGCCTAAATCACATTAGAGCTTCTTGAGCTATGGTATGATCACACTTTATGCCAAAACCAAAGAGGTTTGATCAGTTTTGAAAGCATAGAGCTTCATTTAGAGGAATAAATACCTGACTCTAACTATTCTACAAGAGAACTCTTTAAAGAGAACAACACTTTTTCAGGGCACCGAGTTAAATTTCCAAATGTAAGTCATTTCCACTCTTGTGTATAGTGTTACAAACCTTAGTTAATTAGTAGTGGTATTTCTTAAACAAGAGCCAATTACTATATTAGAATATACTGCGGATACTGTCAGACTTTATTTCCTTTTGTTTTTACTAATGAATGCAGTAGAAAGTGCAGAGTAAAATTTGATTGGGAATCATCTTGTGATCATCTTCAAATGTGTATTTGGCTTTTGGTAATCAGATAAGCTACGCACGTATGTAGAGAAGTATGGTGTGAAGGATGTATTTATAGCCTGCAGCCTCTTGTTATCCTTTTGCTCTGTTCATAACTTCCATTCCTTTCCCCTGCTTCCTGCAAGGGATGTTTCTAGTAGTATGTGTGTGAAGCTATAGGGAGACCATGAGAAATGGTGCAGAGCTGCATGCAGCAGAACAGGGAAAATTTATGGACATGGGTAGTCCCGCTCCCTGCACTCTTTAACCCTGTCACCTATGTTGGCATGTACGCAGAGATGCCCCTCTTTGTCTTCTTCCAAACTTAATATAGTCAAGGCTTATACTTAGGAATAAGGCAGGGTCATCTCATGTTTTAACTAATGTGAGCTTTGCAATCAGTATGCATAGTGTAAAGTCCTAAATAACTCAAGCTTAGTTAAAAGGCCAAAATTTCAGCAGGGCCAAGAATCATAATGCACCTCTTGGACAACCTGATTTTTGTATTCTGAGGGGAAAAAAGAGCATGAATTATTCTGAGTTTGTGTGAAATCTCTTGAAAAAGCTCTTGGCTGTTGGAAAAATTTGCAAATGGCTGAACTAAGCATCTTCTTTCAATAGCTGCTGTGTACTGATGTTGCTTAAAAAGGCTTGTAAATAGAAATAAACTTGAAGGTGGCTTGTGTTTGTAATACAGATTTAGAGAAACTGCATGGAGCTGTTTTGCCTTCAAAACTGTAATAAAAAGGGGAAACAAAAGTCTGCATCAAACATTGATCACAGTGTCCAAATTCACAACAGAACATGGAGTGAATACCTTGAAACCTTGGCTCTAAGACTCCTTAAGCTTTGGGGTATAACAAGTTTCAAGAAATAAAAAAGGCTTCTCTCTTCTTAAAGTTGTTCTCATTTCCCTTTACAGGACGCAGTAGATATAGAAGTTTTCTAACTGTGCTGTAGCCATGTTTCTTTTTCTCTTTTTAATTGTAGAGGTAATTTTTTGTGTTGCTGGTATAAAGGTGATGCAGTCATTTCTTACTTGAGGGTGTCTCAAAGGGTAACTCTGGGGTCCTTAGGGCAGTAGGGATACAAAGCAGGTGCTGTAGAAAAGCTTATTTCCATTCTTTTATCGCAGTAGTCCTTGGTATCAGTCCCCCAGGAAACTGCCTTTGTGTTGGTGTTTGGGAAGGTGTGAGGTGGGGGGTTTACATGAGAGGTTTTTTTAAGAGCTTGAGCAGGGTCCCCCCAGCAGTGATGTTCACTAATTAAAACAGGAGGGAAAAATCACATGCAAATGCTGCTGTCTGTAGTTGGCGCTTCCAAGCCCAAACTGGTGTGGATTTTGGCATTGGTTATTTTGGAAGGGGAGTGGAGGTCTGTTTTCCAAGGTCAATGCTTTTGATTTGCTACCATGTATTTAGTACTATCCAGAAAACGGGTAATATCACCTGTATTCTGCTTCCTTGCTTCTCCCTCAAGGTGACTCTTGAGGAGCTGGAATTGGTGTATCAGGATGGAAAAGGAGAACAAAAAGATGTCTCCTACTTCTGGCCTTTTGAAGAGTGGGAGGGGAGGGAAGAAAAATTTTTCTGCAATCCAAGCTTCCTGATCAAATATACTCAGTTTGCATCTTTTATTTTTTTAAATATCTGTTCCAAAAAATAGCCGGAGAACAGATAGTCATGCTGGAGTCTTTCTCGATTGAAGTTATTGATGATCTGTAAGAGAGCAGTATCGGTTTCTTTGCTGTGTAGCCCCCACTATCTTGGATAGATTTGCACTAGCTAGTTGTCTGGAGTGTAAAAAATCCTTTTTGCACCGTAAAGGAAAGAATTCGCTCCTCTGTGTATTGGCCTCAAATAATTGAGGGGGAGAAAACTTGGCAAAAACTTCGGTTTTGGTTTTTTGAGTATGCAGATCAATAGCCCCATGAACAAAGACCTTTGGATCCCAATGGCAGTGTGCATGTGTCAGTAGCTACCATGCTGCCTTTGCTATAGGTTTGCTGGTAGGACTGTAAGAAATGGAACTTGAGTCATAAAGCAGCAATTTTTGTTGTCACCGTCAATGCTTGGTCTAGTGGCCAGATGTTGGGGAAAATTGCTCTTCCTGCTCATAAGGACCTTGTGTCAGGAACTGGGCTTCTGTGTGTTGGCTGGGAAGTTTGTGACTGACAGTGGAGCTGCTGGACCTTCCCTTTGAGAATCGGGGCCTGAGTCTATGTTCCCAGTATAGATGTGCAGCGGTAGGGTTACCAGGAGTTGCGTGTTAGAAGCGGCGGCTCTTAAAGGTAATACTTATTGTTTAGGGTGTCCAACTTAATCTTGAGAAATTATTTCAGAGGGTCCCATTTCTAAGCACAAATAAATACTGCTGGATTTGATCCAATGATTACTAATTTATTGACTAATTTTTGCAAGGGAAGCTAATGAGGGAAGAAACTGGCTTGTATTAAGTAATTCTGGCATTTTGTAAGTTTGTGAATTTGTAAATCAAAACAGGAGGTAAAATGGAAACTGTCAGCTACAGGGACTGACATTTGGTTAGAATTACTGATAAAATAGTTTAACATTATTTTTTCAAATTGTGCTTCCTCTTACACTGCCTTTTTTACACATGTGTGTTAAAGCAGGAAGGTGTTTTATCTTTTTCAAATTTGAGGTACCAAGGAAAGTAGGAAGGTAACTTAGGCATAGAAAAGGATATCAGTAATACTACCTACCTTTGTATGGAACTCCTCAATATTGGTTCCAGTGAAGAGTAACGCTATACTTAAAAATCTGAGCTATATTTGTCTTTAATTATAAAATACTGTAAGAGATGCTATATATGCAAAACTAAATACAGCCACAGAGTACTTTATTCTTCCTTCAGTCTTGCAAACTTTGCTTATGGCTGACTAGCTTCTCTTGGGATGCTAATGCCATCTTTCCCATGAGAGTTAGTAGTAGATGGGAGCAGGCCTGCTAAGAACTATGTAGTTCATAAACAAAAATAAATATATCATTAAAAAAATGCAGTGTTTCTTCTTTTGGTTAGGTCAGAAAGATGAGGTAAGCATTCATCAATGAATGAAGCATCTTTCATTTAAACTGCCCAAGCGAAGCCTGTATAGCATAAAACAAGGGGCAAGTAGCAGTGCCGGGATGTAAAGATGTTATGCACATGGAGTCTGGAGGACTTGTTTGTTAAATGTTCCTTTTTGCTGAAAGGATTGTGAATAAGCAAAGACTATGTGTTAGAACTGTTGACTGTCACATTTAATAAAAAGCAATTATCTACCATAGTAACCATGACAGAATTCAGAATGTATTCAGACATACATAAATACCTAAAAATAATGCTAAGGTATGTCTTCAGTCCTCCATGTTTTTCTTTTATTAAATCAGAAATTCAGAATTATAGCTGAAAGTCTACTTCTAACTTTTCTGTAATGCAGCTAGTTTCCAAAAACTGCTTATGTATTAGAAGGCATAAAAAAAAGTCTTTATGGTACTTCCAGCTTAAATCTAATTGTTTAGTTTAAGCTACACTTTAAAGAACTAGGTGAATCTAGAGGCTGGGATGATGACGTGTTATCTCAAAGGATGGAAGTCTTTTTAAAATTTCTTTAAGAGTCTGTTCAAAGTATTTTAATTGGTGTATATAGAGGAAAACCTTGCATCCTTTATGGATGTGAGTGCAGAAATAAAAATACAGCCAAGTAATTACAGTACAAAGAACTGAAACTCTAAGTCAATGTTGTTTGACTCTGGTAAGCGCCTATGTGGAAGCTGAGATACTAAGAAATAGTGCAAATCCTGGTCAACTGGAGTAAGAATTGTGAGATTTTTAAATTTAGGTAATATGCTTCCTGGTAATGCATACCCCAAAATTGCAGGGTTTAACTGTGTAACTTGAAGGGCTCCCAAGCTGCAAAACCAAGCTTGCCCTTCTATAGCAGAAACTATTGAGAAAGATACTAGGGTTGCAGTTTATATTCCTGCTGTATGCATGCAGGTGGTTCTTACAGTGTTTTCACCATCCTGTTTTTACAGGTATCTTGGATTTTTCTCCACCTTACATAGTGCACAGTGAGACTTCTCTAAGAAATGTTCTTTTTGTCTTTTATCAAAATTGCACCCAAAGGCTTCAAGCATATAACACACCAAAGAAATAGCCCCTGTCTCACTGTTTGGATTTCCCAGTTGCCAACTATTTCTTGAAATGGGACTTGGAATTGTTGTCTTGGCGTTCTCTGGATAGATATCTTCCTGGTGCAGGATGCTTCTCAGAAAATTTGTCTGCACTTCTCCACCATCGAGCTGAACACCTGAAGGCCAGAATATCTTCTAAATGCTTTCACCAGCTGTACTACTTACCTTCAGCTGTTGGTTTATCTCAGTGGCTGTCCTGGTTCTGTATTTTTCTCATGACTAATACTTTGACACAGCTTGCACTTCCATTCTGTGGCATTGTCAGTGTGTCTTTTCGGTAGGACTTGGACTTTCTCATTGGTGTATAGTGACATTGGTTCTCAGAATTTGATTCTGTGTTTTGCTGCAGCTGTGATTTACCTGTCATATTTGGCCCTCCCTTAAATACAAACCTCTGCAGCTAAGCGTGTACCTAACTTCAAACCTCTAGTTTCCTTGGCTCACCCTAGACCTTGCCACTTGCTGGAGGTTAAGTACCTGTGCCTCTGTAGGAGTGGAACTTTGCAGTGACATTTGAGAGTGTTTGTGGTACTTAAGCTGCTGAAGAATGGGATAGCAAAAGGGCAGAGGAACAAACGTAGCTCTTGTGGTAAAGCAATGATGCAAATGGCAGAAATATGTTACAGGTAGAGATGGACTATTACAGATCTGAGGATTTTTCTTTTTCAGCTGCAGCTTGTGTGAAATAATATTTATGGTATAAAAACAAGAGATGGAGATTTGGGAGTGTCTGACAGTGTTTTGAAGAAATTCCCCTCGTGATACACTTGTGTGTCTCCTCACACACACTGACCCTTCAAGCACTACAGTACCAGTCAGGGAGGTGGCTTGATCATGAAGCGATTTTTAAACTGATTCAACTAGCCGCTTCAGTGTGTGCTCCATTCTTAAATACAGGGATTATCCCATTGGCATAACTGGAAGTGCACACTGTGTTTTGATCAGGTTGTCCTGCAGCACCTTGCTGGTTTAGGACACCAGTGGCCCAGGAGATGCAGCGTCGCTGGTGTGCTGCTGAGCCCTGTCCTTCCAAATCTGGAGCTGAACTTTGCTTGCAGACTCCCAAAGGGAAGGCATCAATGCCCATGATCTCTAGTTCCTATGGCATTGAATCAAACTCAGCATTGGTACGCTCTATAAGTATCTCCGTGTGTATCTGTATATAGCATCTTTGTGTGTAATCTCTTTCTTCATAGAGATTTTTCTAAAAACTATTCAAAGGAAATCATCTCCAAGTGATTTAAAGAAAACATAAATGACAGGCTCTTTTCTGTGCTCGGCTGAGTCACGTACAATGTGCACAATTAACAGGTGCACGGTGGCAAACTGCACTCAGCAGGCAATGCTGGGTAGGTTTCAGAGTCCTGGATGTTGAATGAGTTTCTTCTGTAGCATGGGGTTTGAGAGAATCAGTGAGATACTGAGCATCTCAGTACATCTTTCATTCTGTAAATTCTTGCCTCTGGATAAGCACCTTTAACTTTGCAGGTTTTCTAGGGAGAGATGCAGACCTCATACCTGTTCTCTTCCTCCTCATGCTGACAACACAGCTATAGGCTTTGGCTGGAGCTGGAGTGTCTGTATATAGCTTCCTCGTTTGAGTCAAAGATGAGCTCCAGCCTAGCTCTTGCCTTTTAATCTGTTGCTGGGCTGGGCTGGCATCTGGTGACGTGTTGAGCTGAGCTGGCTGCTGCGAGTTAATAGAGAAGACGAAAAGTGTCAAACCCCTGCAGAATGGCTCAAGTACTTGCGGTGTCTGACCCGTATCCTGAATGCTGAAAAAAAAAAAAATGATAAAGCTGCCTCACAAGAAATTACAGAAATTTTTCCTTAAAAAGGTAAAATGCTTTTTTGCTTGCTGCTTTGCTTGCTTTAATTAGGTTGATAAAGTTTGACAATTACATTATTTTTGTACAGTCTTGTGATTTCTTTGTGCTGAGATGCCTGAAACTGTTCTCTTAATGTAGTGTTATTCTTGGCTTGTGGTTTGAGACATGATGAAAATCATCAAAACCATACTTAAGTGGCATGCTACATGGTTAGTTTGATTACAGCTCCAGTTCACAGGTTCTGTCACCCTGTTGCGTTACGCTGCCTTTTAACCTTGCTCCTTGACTCAGTGGCACCGTATAGTCTGAATCTGTCACGCAGTTTTAGGGCGCTCTAAGTTTTTTTGCAGTGTAAGAGAGGGAATGCTGCTCGTTGGCTGGTGCTCATTTAAATAAGAAGTTGATATTAAAGGATGATGTGCATATATTACATGTAGGCTGTATATTTGTATTGTTTTCAAATATACACACGTAACTCAGATACACCTAATAGAAAACATATTATACTTTCAGGTAGAAGTCTATTTAAAACTACCTGGGTTTTAATTTAAAACTACCCCTAGGTTGTATTTTTCTATTAAGCACTATACCTAGCTAGGTATTGAGTGCTGTGGTAATTAGCTATCTGAAATAGCATCCTTTAGTGTCTGCATTATCTATGGATCCTCTTTTGGCAACATATAAACATTTATCCTGTAGGTCATGAAAATATATATGTTGTTTTTTCCCCTCTCCCTCCTTCTCATCTTGGCTACTCATACACACAGTTTTAATGGCTGATCAGAAGCACAGTCTGTTATTCTGTAGAGCATCTCAGTTTTAGTGTGGGGCACTCTCTCAGTTGTAGTCAATCGGACTTAATGGATTTTCATCATGCAGTCTAATTTCACATGTATGGGATTTCATATGGTTATCTGTAATACGCTGTTTCAAAATAAAGTCTTCAACTTGCTTGTATTCTAACTAAAATGATTTTAAAGGGGTGCCAGAGAAGACAGTCGCATTTTGGTTTGAGTTAGAATCTGGCATGTAGGTCACTGATTTTTGGCACCTTCACAGATGCAGATGGTTAGTTGTACCTCTTATTCAAGAGTAGATTTCCAGCATTTAAATGTTGACATCACAGTTATGCTGTTGAACTGTCCTTTTGGGGTTTCTTATGTTGACTGAAAAGAATTTTCCCTTTTGCTGGAGTATATACTCCTTGCTGCTGGCAATATCTGATCAAATGGTCACAATTCCACTGGGATATAGTAACAACTGTGGATTTTCTATTATACTCTTGCATATAAAACTGAAAGCACCAGATTGATTAATGTGGGTTAAAGTGCAAGAGAAAGATGAATTATGCTAGATTTGCTGTGAATGTAGTTGCTGAAAATGTATTTGAGCTACTAGTTTGAAGTGATTAACTGAAGGTGGGTGCAACTAAGAAGGTGTGATGAGCATAATTTAACATGCAAATAGCAGTAGGTCATTGATAGTCTTGAGACTCCCATAGCAACTTGGTGTTTCATAAAAAGATGTGTCTGTCTGGTGCCATACAACAGAGATATCAAACAGGATTCACATACTTGCCTGTGTTGATGGTTCATGTTATTTCTCTGGAGGTGGATGGGGTATTTTCAACAAACTATGTTTCTATTTGTGGTAATGTGTGAAATGAAATTGGTGAAAACATCTGCAATTCTTCTAAGAGTTATATGCTGGTTCAGTTTGTAGAGGCCTTTTTCTAAATGCTATGAAAGGGAGGCACCACAAAACAAGTGGCTAGATCCTGCCCTCTGCTATGCGTGTGTACCTTGGACTCAAGTGAGTGTGTGAACATATTAGGACAGAAACTTGACTCAGGCTGGGCTTGTGCTTTGATTTTAAGTCACAGGAATCAATAGTGTATGTGATCCCAGATTACCTGACTATACCATAGCTAGTTAGTGTTGATAATTTTCTCTTCCTTCTTAATGACTGTTGCATGCAAGTAAGCAGTGTTGTGGTTAAAAAAAAAAAAAGAAAAAAGCTGTCTCCAATAACTGGACGATGAATTAGGTGAACTATGTCTTTCACTGGTGGCTGGAAAGAATTAATGGATATTTTCTGGGTTTTTTTGCTGTGATAGTCAGATATGGAGTTCAGCTAATGATTTCTTCCTTTACTTATGTGGTCACTGTCACAGCAATATCTTTATGAAGCAAGTTTTGAAAAGGACCCATAGCTCCCTTCTTATTTTGTGAATATAACTTTATAACAGTCTACCTGATGGCTAGCCTACCTGAATATTGCTCGGATGTTGGTGCAATTAAGTAGCTAAAAGAACATGCTTGTAATTTTGTGTATGGAAGAATGCCCCAAATTAACAAGTTCCTTAAAATAAGTGAGCAGATCAGACCTTAGGATGGTCCTGTATTTTCCAGGAAAAAGTCTCTACTGAAGAATGACATCAAATTTGATTACTGCATTGAATGTCTCCTTCAGAGCTTACTCTTCAATATTATGTACTGAGGCGGCAGTTGAACATCTTATCAGATGTTACTCGCTCTTTGTGTAGGCACCAGCAGCTCTTAGACCTAAGTGAATGATGCTTTTTATGTATGTGAGGGAGGGGTGGTTTCAAAGTTAAGCCTTTAATGGCCGTGTTGAAAACATGACTTTGCCCTGGAGAGTGACTGAAAACTGGCATGTTGTGTTTCAAGCTCACAATTTTACTCAGTGGCTCCTGAAAGAACTTTTTTTCAGGATCACCAAAAATTAGTTGGTAACAGTACATTTAACAACCTTGTTGCCTACTGAACTTTGAAAGGACTGTTATCTTTCCAAAGAAAGGACAGACGCTTAACATGTGCGAGTGTCCTTCCATGTAAACTTATCTGTGCAACTCAGTTTCTTCGGAACACTTTGTCTGAAACAATCATGCAAAGGCAGAGAGAGGTGTTCCTCTTATAGTGTAATAACATTGAATTAGGATGCTTTATGAAATCAGTATGTGTAGAAAATTCAATGTCACATAAGCTGTTTGATTTAAGGAATAGATATGAAAATCATTGCTTGTAGTAAACAGTAATTGAGTCAGCAGGAAAATAAAAAGCTAGTGGAAAACATTTTGATTTGAATGGCATTCTGGCAGAGAAAAATAAGTTTTATTAAAAATGGATAATTTAGTGCTTCACTGTTTAAAAGCAGGATGTAATCTCTCTAATAGGAGAAAAGCACTTAAGCAAAACAAATTAAGACTTCAGCTGATGCACTCTTTTATAGGGATCTGGTGCTGTAAATGCTGATTGTATGACTTACGGAAATGCGTATGTTCTTTGTAGCGTTAAAAGGGAGGACCTTTAATTTTTTTCAGTATTGTGAAAAACTATTTGGTGATGACTGCAGCATCGGCAGAATATTGCTCCGTTACAGCTTGTGATAAATGTTTCTGCCTTTTCCCCACCACCACCAATAGACGTTTCTGTCCTTAGGGAATGTATGACTGAGTCACTGATATATAAAGGAGAGCAGAATAAAAAGATACATAGCACCAAAGGAATCTGACAGTGCAGACCTCTTAAATGTCTTTCTGTACGTTTGCACATATGAGAGTCATACGTATGGGCAAGGTATTTTGTGATCTTTACGATGTTTCTAGTGTTTTTTTCATTTTATGTAAAGCAATATATTTAATACAGGTGTCTAAGATTAGGTTTCTTTGTCATACGCATGCTTGTTGTCTATTGTGTTCTGAGGTACCTCGGCAGCTTGTTGCATATAAAGCACTCGTGAACTTTAAATTGCTTGATCACTTTCAGAATTACACTGGGAGCTAATCTTTACGCTCAAAGGATTATATTCTGGTTTTTCCCCATGCAACAAGACTTGTACGTATTTCTGCTCTCTGTATTGGTGTTGGGGTTGCAAAGGAGTGTTTTATTTGGGGAAACGGTTTGTTTTTGAGCTAAGCAACATATGTATTTTTCTTCTCACCTTATTCTCAGAAATTGTTGAACCAGTAAAGCTTGAAAGTTTGCAAAAGAATTAAGCCTGAGGCAGTCTTCTGGCATGGAAAACTTCAGTCTAAATAGACTTGATTTGGCAGAAATAGGAGCAACTGAAGTATAATTCTGTGATGGGGATGTGTCAGCAAATTCAACAGGAGGTGGTGTTTGTGGAAGTGGTATGGGAGCCACAATACTGAGGGAGAACACAATTCAGCTGTTGGGGACTGTCTTCACCACCACCCCCCCCTTCCCCCAACTTGAGTATCTTGAGCAATGCCATGTCCAATTCTGTGAGCACAACTTAAAAATGTCTACTTACACACACCTCTGCTACATCAGTGGGACAGCTTCTGCTATCCATGGGTTGTGTAACTGGATTGGAGATGTGATGCAAATGAAGATTAAGCCCAGTCTGAGAATTTGTTGTATGTGATGAATGTGCATCAATGCAGCCTGGGTGGAGTTGTGTTGCAATGTCATTTGCTACGCATGTTATGGCAATCATTTCAAGGTCTAGAAACAATAGGTATGCATATGGACAGGAAACTTTTTATTCCAGTGGAGGAAAAATGGGTTGCTTTTAAACTGTCATGATGCCCCTAATGAGAGCTTTGGATGGAATAGCAGTAGTTATGTGTAACAGACTTACATGTAATATGAAAACTCCCTGAATTTCTGGTATGAATTAAGGAGTAAAATAGTAGCTGTATTTTCCTGAGCCCAAGTGCTGGATGGGGCTGATCTATGGTTCTCTACTGGAATTTTACTGTCAGGCTTCCTTTCCCCTGTTTACAAAAAAAAAAAAAAACACAACACAGAGAAACAAATAGAAAAAAACCAACAAACCACAACAAAACCCCAAAGCCTGACAGTGATGCTGGAGGACCTGTGGAAGTGACAGCAAATTCCCACCTTGTAGATGTACTTGTTGACCACCTATAAAATTGCTTATGTGGAGCCTAATAGTGTCTTAATGCTTCAGTAAGCTGTTGATCAAGTGTGAGACAGACCTTAGTAGCACTTTGGGCAAGTTAATTGTTTTGGCCAAGAAAACATCCTGGGGACTGTAACCACTACCAGGAAATATCTGCTTTCAGCCTGCTGCAACCGCTCTGGGTTCCTTGCTTGCAGCATGGCTCAGGCTGTGCCGCTGGCCTGTCACCTGCCTTGCCCCACTCCGCAGTCATCTCTCCTGGCCATGACCCACCATCGCCTTCCCAGGAGTGCTGGGGGAGATGCTGGGGAAAGCGGGACGTTCCTGTGTGGGGATGTGGGTGTGCTCTCAGGAGCAGTGCTTTTGCCTCCCCAGCTGAGGATGAAGGACTACTTGATCTGTCTCCTGAAGCCTATGTGTCTACAGTGTTTCACCAACAGGCTCTCATTTTGGTAAGACTGGGAAGGCTGTGGATTAGGGCCTGACTGAGGAATGTCGGCTGGGGCTCCAAGATGGGAAGAAACACTGAGAGGAACTGAGGAAAAGAATGTGGATTTTGACACTAACCTTTATAAAATTGATGTTAACTTCCTTGCTATTGCTAGCTTAGTATGTCTAAGTATGTCTTGTAATTTATTATCTTGTTTAAGGAATTGGTAGGTGAAGAAGAAGGCTACCTGAAACACCATTGTAAGATAAACAAAAGAAAATCAACAGAAAACAATTGTGTGTGGTGCCACACACTTATATACGCTAACCTTTGTCTTCCGTAGATGTGTGTTAGAATAATATGAAATGTTCTCCTCAAATCCTTCTTGCATAGGGGTCACATCTTCCCTGGAGCGCAGGACAGCAGTAAGATCTTTGAGGACTAGTTGCTATAACAACTACTGCCTGAGAGCCTGATGCTGAGTGTGCAGAAAGTGCAAGGCTTCGCTCTCACATGAGGCTTTCTAGTGTTGTGCAGGTCTTTGTACTGTACAGTGATTTCTTGAAATGTGCAGTCAAACAAAAATTAAAATTCAGAGGGAGGGGTATGGTGTATCACAGCTTTATCTCTATCTTCTTTTCTGACACATTTCTCTCCTTTATTAACACATTGCTTGACATTGTGCAGTGTCTCTTAAAGAGATTGTGTGACTAATCCACTGTTAGTTCATGAAACTCCTCACCTGAAATATCTTTTTCTTTTGGCTGGAGGCAAGTGCTGTTCCTTTGTTCTCCAGGATCTTGCCACTGACATTTGGGAAATACCTCGGGGCTTCAAATATGTCTCTATATTCTGTGTGTTGGGGCAAATGCTAGAGTGTTGTAAACCCTTTAAATAACAAATCTCTTCTGAGTTTTGGAAAGGAGCTCTCTGAGCAGCTGACTCCTGGCCCTACTCTACTGCCTGCTGCATGTCCCTAAGGGCACCAGCTAGTTAACTTTTACTAGCAAAGCTGCAGGAAGATGGATGTGTATTTGCTTTTTAAAGCAAAATTGATGCTGTTTGAGGCTTACTGCTATGAATATGCCTTGAATCTCAAATAAGAGAAATGTGCAAGAGCTGAGGAATTGGCAGTCTGAAAAGGGCTAATGTGCTTTGTCTGCTCAGCTGCACAATTGAAGGAAATAATCCCTGAGTCTGTGGGCATGTAATTGTCTTCTGAAAGGATCTTCCAAATACCTGTGTGTGATACCAGATGAAAGTACAGGGCTCAGGAAACTATTGCATAAGAACTGGTTTTCTTCCAGTTTACTTGGTTTTGGTATGTTAGAACAATGGGAAAACGGGATTTCTTAGTGCCTGGGATGCAGTACACTTGTCAAGTGTAATCGTACTGTAGTTGCTGGATGTATCTCTGGAAGGCAGCTGATGTTGCTTTCATATCGAGTCTACTTTCTCCATACCTTTCTACAGTTGTTGGGGTTTTTTCTTGTGAAGAGGATATGTGGCTTTCTGTAAAGAGAAGCTTTTTTGCTTTGTTTCTGTTAATGACTCTTAATTGTGGTGATCTTCAGGTCAAGTTATTGCAGCTTTTGCATCACACTCTAGCTGATAACATAGCTACGTAACACTGGAGACCTGATTTATTGCAGAAGGTGCTGCACAGAATTTGGTATAGGTGATATGCCTGCAGTGTATTGGGCCTAATTCTGCATCTGTCGTGGCCCTTTTAGAATAGCCCTGCAGCATGAAGGGCTATCTTCCTCTGTGGCTCCCATAGATACGAAGGCCAGAGGTAATGGAAATCCATATGCGGTTAAGGATTGCTGTTCCTGTAGCTTGCCTGTGCATTGTACATGCCCTAGCTTGATGCACCCCTGGATTCTGTCTTTGCTGAGCAGTCCCATGCTGTCCACTCCCATAAAACTTCACTGAGAGCTGGTGGGGACTCATGATGAGGATGCAGTTAAATGGAGTATGGTGAATGAGCAGAACTTAGCATTGGGAAATGCTCAGGCTTGGCATTCAGGAAACAGTCAGACCGGAGTCATCCCCATATTCGGTGAGACTTCTGTTCTTGCTGTGGAAACATGACACAGGGGAGTAGAGTTTGTCTGCAAAGAGTTAGTAGCTCAGCAGCCTTTGTGGGGACAAAGCCAGCATGAAATAACTGATGTACATTCTTCCCACTTATCCTGCACTTAATTTTTCTTTCTGTAGCCTGTTATCTGAGCTTAATTCATGTACTACATTGGTATTGCCTCTTAAAGCAAAATGTATTACGGTTTGGAAACTCTTAGTAGGAAAGTCATCTTTGACTGGGAAATCTGCAGCCCTGGCAGAGGAGTCTGAGGCAGAAAGTGATGTTTATGTGAAAGATGCTTGAAATATATACTCTGCTCTCTAAAGCTGTAGCTTTTAAAGAAATATAGGAGTTTTTTTGATTCAAAGATGATGAATGGGGTTTTTAAGGGTATTTAGCTTTCTGATCCACTGAGTGATTTTTCTTGAGGCAGTTTTTTGCCTAGTTGTGCTCGTGCCTTCAAGGGAGTACATACTTCATGAGTTCTGGCAGCACTATGTGTTTGTAGTGTTGGCTTTAGTCAGTTCTTATTTTCAGCACAGGTAGTATGCTTGATCTTTTGTTTTAACTGGACCATGTGATGATAAATACCAGTTTCTTGTTATGAAAATCAGAGCTTTCTCCCAGATAGCTTGATGCTCAGTAGTTCCAAACAGGTGCTTTTCCCTGCATGGAAATCTGTCTGTCAGGAATGTACCTGTAAGTGCTTCATGTGCTGTTGTCATACAGATTATTTATCCTTTACTGAACTGCAAAGCTCATGATGTATTTTAGAGAGGCGAATGAGTTATCAGCTTCAGAAACAATTCATGAATATCTTGTGTGAGCAAGTTGATTTCCTTCCAGCACCACCATTTCCTTTGCAGGTATCTTGAATAGCAGTTTTAGTAGTGTGCTTTTTTCTTTAATGTATTGCTGTTCCATTTCCTGGCTGACTTTCAGGCATATTTCTTTCAAAGGTTTGGTGTGTTATACTCAATCTCTCTTTCCTTATCTTGATCATCTTTAGCAAATAATCTTCAGTTTTAGAAAGCAATAAACTGCTAATAGCATAGTTCAGTGAATTATGAATTCACATGAAAATAAACTTATAGGTTTATTAATGCCAGGACAGTATAAATGTTCTTAATTGTCTTTGAGCCCTCTTACTTATGCTGCATCCTCTGCTAGTTTTCTTTTTTAACTTTAGGATTAGTGTCTCTATTCTAATTCAACAGTGGTTGTGTACAACAACTTTTGTGACCTAAAAGCTTCAGAGCTGCAATACCAGACTTGTCACTGGCTATGATTTAACAGCCCAGATTCTTTCCTGATCCTTTTACTGGGATGCCAGAAAGTCCTTCGTGGATTTGATGGTACTTGATACAATGTATGTGAGCATTTCAATACTTTAGCCTCCTAATGTTGGACTTGAGAAGAGTAGACTCTACAAGCCACAGAACTATTCTTATAGAGGCTTCAACTTTTTTTCTTTCTATTCTTAACGTTCATGTATTTTTTTTAGCTATCTCTTTAGTTATATGTAGTTCTGTACATCCATCAGAAATGGACCTAAATTTGTACCATAATCTATACTGATATTCACAGGACTTTTTGAATAAACTGGGGCAAACTGGGGAAGGAAGAAGAGAAGGAACTTGAATTACTGCAAGCTATTTAATCATAGTTATCTTGCACAACTGCACTTAAATTTTAAGTATACACATTACTAGATGTAAGCTAAATAAAGTTTGAAGAAGAATGTGAACATACAGAAATTAAAAAATAAACCATGCAGGCTTAAATGATATCACATATAATAGATACAAATGAGTACTATCTGTAACTGTGGTGCAGCGGGATGGCTATTTCTACCACACTGCAAGTCCAGTGTAACTGTTGAAATTTCAAACAGTAACTATGTCTACTCAGAGTAGTTGGCAACAAGCCTGAAGTTCAGACCCTTAAATACCATTGATGCCTTTGTGCTTGCCCAGAAATTGAGATGCTCAAACAGTAGAGTAGTTGCTGGTCTTGTAGTAAAGCAGTGTTAAGTTCACTTATTTTTTTTATAAGGCTTGTGGAAACCCAAATGAGAGGCAAGGATTAGGATAGTGGGCTGCAAGCAAGAACATGTGGATGCTGTTGCTAGCTTTGTTCTGTTATTTTGGTTAAATGTTTCTGCATCCTAACATCCCTAGCTTTTAGCTTGTGGTGGTTGTACTTTTCTTAAATGAGACTTACGGGCAAAACTGTCAAAGAATAGTTCTTGTTGTTTTAAAGTTTTCCCCTCTACTCCCTATTTACTTTTTCATGTCTCTTCCCTAGGTGAAATTTGGGAACACAATGTAAGTGGCATCCTCCAAAATGTGTTCCAAGTTAGGTCCTCTGAATGTTGTAAGGTTCTGTCTTGCTATGTGTTGCTGTTGCTGAATTGATACTCTTTTGGTATGCAGTGAACACAGAGATGTTGTAGGATTCCTGCTTTGGCAAAGTGTTTGTCAAAGTCCAAACAACTTTCTCTTGACATCATTCAGTACTAAAGCCTTTCTTACAAAGGCAGGTGAAACATGACTCCTTAACTACCTTTTGCTTGTCTTAACATGTTGACTATTTTGGAAAATTTTTTTTCTCTGGGCTTTAAGGAGAAACTTCACTCCCCTGCTGAATCTAAGGTATCTTAAACTACCAATTTTTTAATGTGTTTCGCCTTAAGGAAAAGCTAGTGGCTGAGCATGGAGATTTTTTCTGTCAAGGCTGTTGCGCCTTCTCCTTGCATTACATCCAAAGGATGTAGTTTTGAAAAATGGAACTCTCTTTTTTCTTCACCTAAATGACTTCAACCTCTTTCTTTGCTAAATACTCATGTTGTCTCCTGTCCTCTGGCATCATCCCCGCATTCTTTGCCTTGTTTTCAAGTGATTTCCCATTTGTCTTGTCTGTATCCAAGATTCAGCACTGTAGCTAACAGCAAAGTATGCATGCTGTGCACCTTCTGCTGCAGGCACAAGTCATCCTTCCTGTTAGTAGCTATTCCAGTATTCTGAATGTTACTTAGGCCAAGTTAATTTTTGTCCCTCTTTTGCCAGCGTGATCTGTCTTTTGTCTTCTCACTTGATTTCATGGTGTCTTCCATTTCTTTAATCGCACCCCTTTGTATATGGGTATCAAGTGTCTGTGTAGCAGGTATATCCCATATATATTTCTGCACATGCAGCTGTATTTTTTTGCTTGTCATACTGAGTCCAGTAGGTGTTAGCACTGACATGTTCCATCTCTTTTGTAGTTTTCCAGGGTGATGCAGCATCTTCTTCCAGCAGTCACTGCTGACCTTCAGAAATTATTTTTAAAAGGGAGAAACATGCAAGTATCCAGTTCTTAAACTCTCAGGACGTAAAAACTGCAAGCCTGACACAAATCTTTTCTCAATGACTTCTGGTGCTACTATATAAAGGAAGGTATGAGTCATGCAGAGAAGGTACCTTCCTGTATATTTCCAGATACTGTGCAGGCATAACTCTCTCTTCCTTTGCTTGGGGTTTTTCTCACCTGTTTTAAACTTGATGCAGGCTACCAAACTGGGTGAGTCTTGGAGGAAATATAAGCATGTACACCATGTTTCCTTGAGAGCAATAAATCCCCACTCTAGTTGTGTGGGTGTGGGGATACCTTACCTATTTCTTACTACAGTTGTATCAGCTCAGCGTTGCCTAATTTAACCTGAAAAAGTAACTCTTGAGATAGTTCATGATTTTCAGCTCCCCAATAAGCATGTCTGCATTTCATTTCTAGCTGGTTTCTTGTACCAAGCAGACTAATATTCCATCAAAAACACTAGAAATTGTTACTGACAGTGCATTTGTAACCTAGCATATAAAATAAGATCTAGTACTTTCTTAGAAAGTGCTGTGTGCTATATTTCTAAGACTGGACTAGTTTCCAAAAGATATCCTCAGCGGTGAGGAATGATAAGATGTGGCTGTGAGGTCCACATCAGATCTCAAGTGATGCTCTGTATGGAAGTCATGGGATTGTTCTTTGGCCCAACTGCAAACAGTAAGTTCCTTAGGAAGACCTTTGTCAGGCAAACAGTCCCTGAAGGCCAGGGCTGGGGTGGAGGGTGTAAAAGACATGCAAGACTGTTGTTTTACTAGTTCTAATCCAGGATGCACCCTTTTCATCTGAATTCCTGCTGATAGTTAAATGAGATTTGCAGCACAGACGATATATTTTGTTTAACCTGATTTCCGCCCTCTCCCCTTAATAAATTTTGGTTTTAATTACATTGTTTCAGCCTTTGACTAGAGTGAAGTCAGCCCACTGTGACATGTCCTTAAAAGAAAAACAGCTTTCTGGACAATCGGAATCTGAATTCTTTTCCACAGGCAATTATTTCCCCTCAGCTCTTGTTCACAGGTTGGTGAGAGTGGTACCATTCCCAGAGCAAATAGTGAAGCCCCTTTCATGTAGGTATCAGGTCACACTCAACAAGATCTCCAAAAAGTCTGGGCTGGGGTGCACATTAGAATTATGGGACAGAAGGTTACAAGTGTCTTAATTTTTTCGTTATTGTATTGAAATCAGGGATGTTTATGCAATCTTGAAAACTTAAAGGGAAGTACGCAGCATTGAGGAAAAAGCAAATCTTAGTATGTCTTTAATGGCCATCTCCCAAGGGAAGTGAGTCTTAAAATGGATTGCCAGTGCTTTTCTACGTTACAATACTAGAATCCAATAGACATGTGGAAATGTTATCAAAGAAATAAAATACATGTCTTTAGCTTGAATTGTGGTTAGCTTTCTCTTTTACCATAGAATTTTATATTCAAGTTTCTTGCTTTGCTTACAGCTCTTGGGATTCAGGTATTCCTCATCTCTGCTTTCATAGAAGTAAACGGTAGCAGGAGCCATATGATTATACACTACAATTTTTCCCCCTCACTTTTCTGACTGTTGTAGTTAAATAACGGAGGAACTATGAATGGAATTTATTGTGGCTTTTTACTTGTCTTTGGTATTTGGACTTGCTTGGTGTATTTTTTCTGTGCTAGACTATTTATTCCCTTCCCCATTATGCTGCACGCACTACTCTTCTCACTTCTGAAATACTGCCATGCTAAAAAACCTACAGACATCTTAACATATATTTCTTAAGTGATCATTTTTCTGCTCTTAATCCATTGCTTCGTGTTGTTTGAAATGAGCCTCTACAAGCCAGTGATAGAGAAGACACTTTTTTTATATAAGTCTATTACAGTTATTCTCATCCCAAACTGGTTTAAAATTCTGTTGGATGTTCTCTGCATTATAACTATATAAATTCATTGCTGTGACTCATTCAAGCCACAGAAATGGGAAGTGAATCTAGGTTGTTTTTTTTTTTTAAATAAAAAGCTCTATGAGCTTACCCATTTGGTGTAGTTCCTAGACATTAGCTGCAAGGTGTTGGTACTGTATTTCTGTGGAAGGCTGATGCAGCAAGAAAATAATTCTGTTTCTTTGACAGGATGTTGATAGGATCTCATTCCCTTTTGTTCTCCCCTTCCTATCCTGCCTTCTTGATATTCATACTGTTTTTCTCCTCCCTCAAGGATAAAAGAAAGCCTTCTTTAAAAAAAGCCTTCTCAGCTGCTTGCTCAAATACAAGCAACCTGTAAGTCTGGAAAATAAAGGTGCATTTACTTAGACTGAAACGGCCAAGGCAACTGCTACAGACACTGGCTTTTTCTTAAGCTTTTTAATAAAAAGGAAAACAAATGCTTACTTAAATTTCATCTCAAGGGGATTATCTCTGGAAGCTTTAACAGAATGCATTGTTCAGCTCTGAACATCAAGGAGATATTGCAGCCATGGGAGCCCTTTTTGTTGCCTTCTCTCTGAAGAACAGATAGTTAACATGGGAAGGCATCCACTGTGTCTCACATTCTGAGTTTGGTGGGAGACAGAGTAATCTTAGTACAAGACTAACTATTGTAATCCAGAAGGAAAACTGACTAGAAATGCCTAAAAATAATTTTTGACTCTTACTGCTTCAGGGAATAGCAGTTGGTTTTGTTTAACACAAGATAGAAAATGTGTGATTGTGCAGGGAAAAATGAGCTATTCATGAAAGCATTAAGAAGTACAAGTGCATAAAAGTTTGAAGAGCTGTGGATTCCCATGGCCTTGTGTACCTATGTATGTACACATTAATAAGCAATATTGTGAGTAGGTAAATTGTGCACTGAGAATTGAACCTTGAGTATTGATTCATCTGAATTGCTTTACAGGATGGAACTGCAAATAATCCTCATTTGGGAGAGAATTAGCAACTCAAGTGCACCTGGGGGACAATATCTAGTTATGAAAGCAACCTTCTCTCCATAGATGAAGAAAACATATAGCAGCAGTAAGGGGGGTGGGGGGAAGGAAAATCAAACAAACAAACCCAACAAATCTTAGAACTTCCTTTATTTTCCCTGGAAGTCCAACAATTTTTTTTAGTGCCTCAGTTTTTGACAAAAGCTATCACTTCAGTATTTCAGCTTTTGTGATAATAATAAGCTGCATTATTCATTGAATTACACAAACCCTCTGTAAGATAGCTGAAGATGCTAGTAAGAGACCTGTTGATTACAAAGAAATTGCAGAAGAAACAGTAGTAAACCTAAGGAAGTTGTTTTCTTTGTTTTGGTCTTTGCCTTCATGTTTGATGTTGGAATAGAGTGCAGGTTTAACTCTTTTTCACCTTGAATGGCCTTCTGGTTTATCACATTTAATTTTACATCAAAAGAGCATATTAAAGAACTTGTCCTATTAAAAGTTGCAGCTAAACTCTCCAATTTAGTGTCTGATTGTGGTGAGAAAGGCAAATTCAAGTGCAGAAAGCAACCTGCTTGATTCAAAGAAAGCCCTGCTTCTCCAGATGGTTATGCAGCTGTGTTTGTTGCCCACTTAAGTAAATCCAGGCTAACAAAGCCTATGATTTTTCCCTTGCTGTCAATGTCCTCCCAGTACCAAACATTTCTGAGGGGGCAATTAGTCAACTGTTGCAGATGATAAAGTTGGGTAACCAAGTTGGTTGTGTGTCTCAGTCCTCATGTATAAGTGTTCCACTAAAAACTTGATGACAATAACTGTTTGCTAATGGCTTTTATTATTTCAGTGCACAACAGGTGCAGCTGGTGTTTGTCAAGCTTAGAATTTAATTTTTGGCAAGTTGCAGTGGAAGAGGTGACAATATAGGACAGAGGTTAAAGAAAGGGAACAAACCTACGTTATTAAGGCTATGTAGTTACTTAATGTAAAAGGAAGTAAAGAAAAGAAGGTAAGACTCTTCTAGTACTTTTTTCTCTCTCCTTTAAACTATTTTGGGGAAGAGTTTGCCTGTAGAGCTGGCTCCTGAATTGACTAACACCAGTCTGTATTGGTGGACCTTGAACAAAAAACATTGTTAAATTAATAAAGTATTTCTAGAATTTCCTCCTCCTCAGTCCACTATGTACACAACTTTGTTAGGAAGAAATAGGAAGTGAAGTCTTTCCAATGTTTCATGCTAGCATTCAAAACTTAAAGCTTTTTACTCACAATATTAATCAAAATTCTGCATGATCATGACAAAAAGACACTTCAATCAGATACTAGGGAAATAAAAAGTGAGAAAAGATGTTAGGAAGTTGTTGAATGTTAGAGTTTTCAGAAAATTGTTGTAAACATCCAATTTTTATGCTCCTAGTATTTTTTTGGCAGGAGAACATAGATTCAGTGTGGTAATAAAATCTCAACCTAGAGCTATCACAGAGAAAAGAAGAAAGCAAATGTGTCAAGTTTCCATCAGGGACTATGACTATATAAGCTCTCCAATGCAACTCAGCAGCAACCTGTCATGAGTATTTCACCAGCTCTTCCATTAGACTTCAGCATGCCGGTTTCTGCTTCTGGTCAGGGTAGATGCAGTTCTTTGGTCTGAAGCGGCATGCTGGTTTTGATATGCTGGTGAAAAATCTCATTCATTTGTTAACATCTGATCCAACTGCTTATTTAATATTAGCAGTAATGAATAGTAGTTACTCAGTATGCTCTGCGTGTGCATGTATGTGAATACGAAAGTTGCTCTGCAGTTCGGTGCCTATCTTCAGGAGAGAGATTGAAAGAGCATAACAGTTGTTCTTCTCGGACAGCTCTGAAGCAGCAAGGTTGCATTAGTAACCAGCCTCATGGACAGAAAAGGTGTAAAACACAAACAGACTGCTGAATAAAATATGCTCAAGTCCTGGTTTTGGCCATCGTTTCTGTGGCAGCATGGGGCACTGTGGTCTGATGCAGCTGAGCAAACTGGCTGCCTCAAACCTGGCTAATAACTCTCTTGCATGCTTGCCAAGGGAGTGAGAGGGAGGTACCTCCCCACCCAGGCTCACTGGGCAGCAGTGCCTCTCACAGAAACAGCCAGAGTTTATAGAAATTAATTTAAAGGCTGTCAGGTAGGAGAAGCCAGTGGAACAAGGCAGAAGAGCCATCAGAGACATACGTGACTGATGCTAAGTGTCTGTTCAAAAGGGCATGGGAGTGGGAGGAAAAGGTGGAAAGGAGAGATCTCAGCAATGGTCTTCAGAGGACTGAGCTGGTAAAAGAAAGCAGGGTGACTTGAGAGGGGATGGATATTTATCTTGGGGAAAGTGAAAAGGAAGGTAGGGGAGGGAGCATCTGTAAGCTGTTGTAAGGAGCTGGCTCAGGTGGTGGCTGTTTATGTAGCCTTATGACCTTGAGCTCTCCTTTCTCAGGGGCAGGTGCCCAGATAGGATGCAAATGAAGAAGGGAAGCTAATGCTTTTGCTTGCTACTGCTTTACAAGTGCTCCCAACCTTCATCACTCTCGAAGGCTCTGTATACATATATTTTTAATTAAGTTTAGTCTGGAATCCTACAAGCCAATTTGAGAACGAGTATTTACAGATGAGTGACTTTTTAAATTTCCTTCTTATGTTCTTAGTAAAAGGCTTGTGGAGGGAAAAAAGATACTGTGTCATGTAACTCAAGATAAAGTAGCATTAGATGCAAGAAAAGTGCTTGTGATGAAGTTTATAGTCTTCAAGGTGCTGTTAGATTGAGACTAGCATTTGAAATACCACATAATTTTGGCATGGTTTATTTTGTGTAAACTGTATTATAGTAAATTGATGTATGATAAAATAGCTGAGACTGCCTGTTTGAGAAGACTCTCCAAATGAAGCAGATTTGGACCTTTTATTACTAGTGAAAAATACCTAAACTTTATATACCTTTGCAAATAACTAAAATACAAACTGAAACCGACCCATAGCTGTAGACAGTTAGTTGGAGGTCAGCAATGGGATAACGTTTCACATTAACCGAATTGAACGAAGGATAAGTACAAAAACATATAAAATCCGTTAATTCCCTTTAAGCCCCCACTAATCTGTGATTGTGGATGATCCTTTGGGATGGCACCAAAATTGGTACGCAGATTGTAGTCATAAGCATGATGTTCAGGCTTGCAGCATTGCTTGTAGCCCACTGAAGCTATTCAGAAACTGCGTTGCACATAATTTTCTTCTCTTTGACCAAAACATAATTGTCTTCAAATTTAGAAGTGCCCCCATTATCCTCTTCCTTGTCCTTTGCCTTAGGTTTCCTTAAGAAACTTAAATTGGATGGTGCAAAGAACACAAACGTTTTTTTTCCAAATGATCTAAAGACACAGGTTTATTTAGGTTGTGTTTAGTCAAGACTGGAGACATTGAAAACAGGAAAAGTTCCTGACTTGCTGGGGAAAAAGCAAATTAACACCTGCATGTTCATAATCTTTCTTTACAAGTCACGTGCTGGGGCTGTTTACTTGAGGCTTAATGTTCTTCACCAAAACTACCAAAGGTTAATAATGCTCTCTCTTCTTAAAAGACCATTTGACCTATCATGCTTTCCTCTCATTCCATTCCTTTTCTTTTCCACCTCTGCCACTTAGAAGTATTTTTCAAGACAAACAAGCTGAAAAATCCAAACCCTCAGCTTAGAGCAAGGAATTAAAAGATGTCTCAGTTATGCTTAGACAAGTTGATCTTTCTTGTTACATGCACATGTCATTCTTCCTTCACTGATCTGCAGGTTTAATAGTGAGTTTTGTTTTCAAAAGATGGAGATGTACTTCAAAGCAGTCTTGAATCTGTGACACTGGAAAATGAAGAGGTATAGATATGCGGAAAGTGTCCTTATAGTTGAAATATCACATGCTTCATTAGCAACACAATTTAATTGAAAATCAGCTTTGTTTACAGTTTAGCTTCATAAGCTTTTATTTACTCTTTGCAGCCCTGATTTCTGTGCAAATACCTCCTTCTAAGCTTTAGCAGCATCTGAACAACTTGTTCAGATAGACAGATGGTGTGCTACTAAATCCACCTGACTGCCTCATCAACAGTGACAGTAGGCATGAATGGTTTAGCTGGTTTTAGGGGGGGCGGAAAAAACCCAGCATTAATACTAAAACGAATCTATGCGGCATTGTTCATGACAGACCTGACGAGTGGTAATGGGAACTACTGAAAGCCTTGCCTAGATTTTTTTTTTTTTTTTTTAATTAGATGGTTCTTTCACTTCACTGTTGTTCTCATGGTCTCATTCTGGACTTTTAACTATTTGAGCTTTAATATATTACACTAGATGAAAACAAACCTTGTACTTAAAGATAACTAAAGGCTTTTATTCGATTGGAAGGAATTGCTATCTAAATATGATATAAATTGTAAAAGATGTCTTATTGGGAAAGTTAAGACCACCATTTAAAAAAAAAAAAGCATTGATCTTGTATGTATGAATAATTTGTAATGGCTTATGCAGGTTGCCAAGTCACCTGACTGAAGGACTTTGTTTCTGGTAACAACTAATCTATCAGAAAAGGCCATGGCTATGAATCACTGTCCTTTCTAGACTTGTCAAGAGAGCTTAAATCAAACATACAAATGAAGAAGAAAAAAACAGAACCCAAAGTATTAGTCTATCTAGTCTTACCAAGTTAATTTTACACTTTTGATGAGTCTTGCTTAGTTCATGATTTTCCCCTTCTGTATGTGATTGTTGATATTTACCTGGGAAGTAACCAGACCTGCTGCAAGTTTTGTTAGCAGTGGTGAGCAGCACATGGAAATACATACAGCGGTTTTGATCCAAGCCAAACTCAAGACACCAAGTTGTGCAGACGTACAGGATTTAATATCAAATGTAGAGGAGCTTTTAAGTCTGTATTGTTTTATTCTTTCAAAAACTAAGTATGAATTTGCTTCTTGCATCTACATGTGTATCGGTTATTTCTGTCTGGTTGCTCTCAGAACTGCTTTTTCTTTTTATTTATAATGGAGGCAGTCCATACTCTTTTTTTGTTTGTAGGAGGCTCAAGTTTCATGATTCATTTTGAGCTAAGCCATTTTTGGGGACCTATTGATGTATGGCAATGTGTGGGGGGGAAAAAAAGATTGAAAGCAAGTGGCATGATGTAGGGAAAAGACAGTGGAAAGCTCTTAGTTTTTCTTACTTTGTTTTATTGAATGAATAAAACTTACACTTTTCATGGAAAAATTCCTACCACATTTCCATGATCACTTAATACCTTAAATGGGGAGGCAGGATGGAGGACTTTAAAAACTGGATGATCAAACACAGTGCCATATCAAAAATACAGGAGGGCCTACAGAGGTCCTATTACAGAATATGAGCCACAGAAGCAGAAAAAATATGACCAGTTATTCCTATGAATTTAGAATTTCGTGTTCTATGTAATAGCTGCTGGTAAAATAAGAGGTTTAGAATATGTCTCCAAACACATATGATTGCAGCTTTTCAACCTACTACAAAGATTACTTTGCCACCCACTTCCCCATACCTCCAACTAACCTGTTTTCTTTGGTTATTGAGGGTTCACATGCATAAAATCTGTTACAGATCTCAGCAATTATAGTTCTGATGCACTTAAATAACTTCTGTGATTCTCCCATAGTCTGCTTCACCCTTAATTTCATTTATTAGAACAGCAGCTTTCTCCATCACTCTCCATTAGTATACTTTTCTTCTCTCTCAATTGCATGGTTGAGAATGCTGATAATACAGGTTCTTAACTCCCTGACCCTGGGCTTGTGATGTACAGAGAAGCTGTTAATGGTTTGAGGTATTAACGATCAGAGCTGATGACAAGCTTTCCAAGCATGTTGCTGACCTGATGTACAAGGTTAATGTAACTGTTTGATCTATTTGATGATGACCAATAACATTAAATATTTGCTGAGTAAACTTCCAAGAATCCAATTGGCTATTACAGATAGCAGATAAAATGAGTGCAAGGAGGCCTTATTCATATTAGTTTAAGAGGATGGCCATGAAAAATGGTCTTGTGGATGTTGCACTATTTAACAGCTCTTAGTTTTGGGCTTAACGCTCTTGTAAAAGACTCTGTCCTCCTACCTGATTAATATTCCTAGCCACTTTCTCAGATAGCTGTAATAATCTATTATTAACACTAAATCTTTGAAAGAAACTGTATTCAAAATTTTGCAGTGGTGGCTCTTTTGGCTTTATATGTCTTTTTATGCAGTTTAAGACAAATATCAAAGGAAATTAGTAGTTTCAGCGTGGTCCAAAGAACTAGACACTTCAAATGTTTATGTTCTCTTTTTGGATTGCAACATATTTTGTGTATGGCTGGAGAAGAGATTACAGTTTCCTTTCCTCTGAAGGAATAAGGTATACATGCACCAAAATTGCTAGGTGATCTGAACCAACGTAAATTAGTGTGGATATGGGAGGATTTGCTACATAATCCTATTACTGCTCTTAAATAAAACAGTACTTCAGGCATAGCAATGGGAGCAGATGAATCAGTGTTTTCTAATCTCAGGGAATGAATATTATGCTGTAATTAGTGCATCCCTACCTTTCTTAGCAATAAGATAATAGTTTGTTTTCCACAAGCTAATTTGGGCAGACCTGTCCCCCTTTCTTAGCAGCTAATTTGTATTGTGCAAATTTAGCATCTGGATTCGTGTCTAGATTGTTCATGCACATAATGTGGATTGAGTTGTTTATTCCCTGAATTCTCTTTATGGACTCATTTTAATATAACATTTTTTCAGTTGCTGATCCTGAGTGTTTCAGGAGACAACTGAACAGTCTACAGTTTTCCACTTCAGAAATGGCAGTGCAGCAGCTGGAGTGAAAATGTTCACATACATACAATCTTCAGTTTGCATAAATCAAAAGGGTGACACTGATGTATTGCAGCTGGGGATCTAGGCAATCAGAGAGGTAATGTACAATAAATAAAATCTGATTGAAGTGTGCTATAAGATTCATTTGTGTAAAAGCTGTTATTTATGGAAAAAATGCATAATACTACAACTATGCAAAGCTGGAAGTATTGCTTAGGTAGACCATTTTCTAAACAGAGATAGTAGCCAGCCAATACAAAGTGTAAGTTGTGGGGTTTTTGCTTTTAATGTAAAAGGAAATGTTCTCTCTTGAGATGCTCTTTCTTTCTGTTGAATTTTTTTGGGGTTTCATAAGCTGCTTAATTCTGCTTCCAAGCTCCATGGACTTGATCTCACTTCCCATAGCAAAGCCAAGCCCTGCAAGGTGATGAGGGAAGTCCCAGCAAAACTGTTTCTCTTGCCAGTTTTAGAAGAGCGAGTACTAGCTGAGAGCTTTGCATGGTCTTCCCTTTTTTTGCCCTAATTTTCTTTGTTTGCAGAGCGAGCTCTTATTTCTGGAATTGCTATACTCTTCTTTTGCAAGGAAAAAGTGCTTCAGAGCCTAGTGTGTTGCGGTTGGGAAATGACAGCCTCCATGTCTGACTTTCATATTTGTTTTCCATGCTCCTCTTCTAAGAGTCCATCAATCTCTGTCAGCAGAGTATGTGGTGGGATTTTCACTTTTATGTCTCTAGTTACTTAGGATGCACCTAGAATAAACCAGTGATGCTTTTGTTACTTATTTTGAAAAACACTCTTTCTCAGGGAACAATCTCCTTGAAAAGTTTTATGCTAGCAGAGTGCTGAGTAAACACTAAGGAATATGATATTTGGCTAACACAGGTATTTCAGCTGAGAAGAGAAAAAAGTGGATTGAAGTGCCAACAGTAGAGAGAGTCAAGGAAAAAGGTAAATATTTCTTCTTTTTCAGATTTGTGCTACTGGAATTAGCATGCATGATAACGAATATCCATACACTTATTTAAAATAAACCAAACACCTATACACAGAGAATTTTTCTGCTATGATTTCCTCTTTTACCTTGTACCTTTCAGTCTAATGCTCTGTGCTAACTAAACCTTTCAAATATCTTTGAAGAGACAAAATATATAAATGATTAAATTCTCTTCTACCTCATTCTTTTGAAATGTGCTGCATCAGTTCACTTAACTGTTCAGCTGCCAGGAGAAGCAGCTCTTCCCTGATGAGTGGAAGAAGTTCTTTACTGCAAAGTGCTGAGGCATTGTTAACTCGTTTATAGATGAACGATTTGAACTAACTTTCTTGTATTACCGTAGATGCTCAGAATGTAGTAGACTTATTAACCATCACCACCCTTTTCAAAACTTTTATTCCACATTTTTAATGATTTAAAATAGCAAATATGAATTACTATTCTGTTGTCCTAGAATGATATATTTTTTTTGATACAGCTGCCAAAATAGGGACTGCATAATGTCACAGAACTACATTGTTTTTACTTCATTAATAAGCAAAAGGTTATGAGTGAGAACACAGAAAATTGCAATCAGGTTGTGTTTATATCCCCTCTTTTCTCCTTGGAAATTTGCCCCAATTTGAGATTCTCTTAGATAATTTTCTTAAATACTGTTGTGAACTCTACGGATACTCTGCTTTTATTGATATTTCCTTGAAACAGTGTAATACTTGTTTGGGAATATGTGTCTTTTAAGCTTCCATCACGATGCATAACATACTGACACTTTTGAGGTACCAACAGCATATCTAATACAATTAACAGGTTCTTTGGACGTCAGCATTTAATTGTTAATTTTGTCATCTCTTTTCTTCAATTACAGTACATCCATTTTATTACTGCTTCATAAATAAACAGAGAGAAAAGTCCTAGCTTAAATATTTAACCATTCTGAGGAACTTCATTGTTGTTGCAGACTTTCTTAATCACAAACCTTCACCTAATCCTTATTTTCTGTAAGCCAAAACATTTTCATACAGGTTGCCCATATCATATGCTTTATAATTAACATACATCTATTCAACACATCAGTAGATTTCTAAGAGAGGAACTCAATAGAAGGATGGAGTACTGTAATGTTAACCTGGTAAATTACTTGTGTGGCAATGCTTTTTTTTTGAACGGTTTCATGGAACACTTTAATTATTCAAGTACTTGAAAATTTTTTGAGGAAGAGGTTGTTGAACAAAGCTAATGTCTTATTCTTCTAAGGCTGTTTTAACATTGCTATTTGAATTTATACAGTAAGCTATTAAAATGTTCCTTCTGTGTGCTTTAACTACTGAAGTACAGACTTTCATATCTTTGTTGGAATGTGTGTAAAGAGTCAAGTAATTTATATATTGTCAGAGGGATTTTCATTCAGTATTATCCACAATCATAAGAATATTCGGGGAAACCTAGAGAGGACCTATGGGTTTCAGAGGGCATGATCAGGTAAAGATCCTTGCCAGCTCTGTAGTGCTGTAGAGAGTTTGAATGCATACTGTGCATAACAACTTGCATTCATGCATCTGCTTTCATCCAGAGGACAACAAGATAATTCTTCCAGTATAGGAGGCAAAGGTGATCACAGGCCAGGTTCTGCTTGGCCTTGTACCTTTTGGAGCTGACAACCTCAGTGCAGGTCAGTATTTTCTGATTGGGCTGTAGTTTGAGCCCACTTGGCCAGGGTGAGAGACTCCACGGACAAGACTGAAGGGCATGTCCCTGTTTCTCTTGTGTAGATCATCACATATGGGATGAGTAGAGGCTCATCTGATAGCCTCAGTCAGGTTTGGAATTTTGCTTTACCAAATGCTAATAGGCACTGAAGAAAGAAAACTGTTCTCTCCCCAAGCTTGATGACATGAAACAAATGTCTGACAACTGAATGTGGACTAAAAAAGCCAAAGCAGGTTTTTAAAACAGTGAAATGCATTGGTTTTTTTATCTTCCTCCTCCCTTACTTGCCAGGTCAGAGGAGCTGCCTTAGAAATGGAGTATATTAAAACTTCCCAACTTGCTTGAAACTAATTGGTTCTCAGCTGCTGCTCCTCCTGCAGATATGGGATAATAATCTTAGATGATACTGATTTCCTATGGGCCAAATAAGACTTTGAATAGAAATTGCCAAAATAAAAAAACTTAGGAATTAGAGTGGCATTAACAGGGGGAAGTCTGGTGCCAGGTGGGGTGGGGATGCAGATTGTCTCCTGTAGAACTGAATGCTGTGGAACTCTACAATGTCCTGGTGTAGTTTCACTTATCGTTATATCATTTTGGCATGGAAGTCCTGAACACTGTATTTCTTGGCAGGAAAGCAGCACTTTTCAGTGTTTTGGATAAACTGTTTTTTATTTCTTGTTTACTTGTCATTTATAGTGGTTATGCCAAGAATCAGTGATAGTTTCCCCTTGCTAATGTTTCGCTTCATACTCTTAATATCTTTGTATGCTCTGCTATTCAACATCACGTGCTTTTGCTAAGAATGGGACTGCCTTAATCCAGGAATACTTTGTACCATCCAGAAGAATTAGCACTGAAATACTTAAAAACAAATAGAAATTGTTTAAAAAACAAACAAAACCCCCCCAAAAAACCAACCCCCAAATGTAAAACAACCATGAAGTGTGGGGGAAAAGGTTTGCCCTTCTCTCCTATATTGTGTTATGTAGAACACTTAAAAGTAGGTTGTAAATTAATTTTTAAAAAAATTGTTTCCTTTCACTATATTTGAACAGTATATGAAAAAAGGTCTTGGCTACAATGGGAACTTAGGTCTTTGTTATGGATATCATTATCCACCTTTCAGAGGGAGTTGATATAGCTTCCAAATCAAATGTCAGTGATCATTTCTTCTCATGTTGTCTTAGAAGTACAGAGAAGTTTAAATATTTATACTGCTGATAGCACTGTGGAAAAACAGAAGTGGAATAGAATAAAACATTAATAAAAAGAAAAAATTTTTCCCTGTTTGCAGATAATCTTTGGTTATTTGTTTTTCCAAGTTAAATTTCCTGTTTAAAACCCAGTTTAACTCAATGTTTTTTCCTAGTGAGTTTTTTCTCAGGCTTTTCAAATAATAACTGTGAGGCAGAACTATCAAAAAGTTACGACAAATATCCACTACAATAATTTTGTATTAGCTGGTGTACCTGACAAGCTGAAGAGTGTCTGTGGTAACTGTTGAGGATAATGTTCTTTAAAAATTTTGCTATGGTTATTTACTTTGGTGTAATATGTATTTCTCACTTGCTAACAGTATTTATTTTAAATTTATGAAATGCAAATCTGATAGTGTTGAACTTTTAAATCCATTTTCCCATCGGTGGTGATAAGTGTTTTTAAACTGAGTGGCAGTAGTGATACACACCTATGATGATGAATGGTCTTCTATGAATGTGAGGTTTTCAAAGGTAGAGACGCAGCAACTGCCCAACACCTACCTGAAGTTCATGACGTGGTTGACAGCTGTCGAACACTGCTGTATCTAGTCTCGTGGGTGCTTTTTACAGCCTCCCTCTTCACAGGTCTCTTACTTTTGACATCAGCACGCACACCTGGTGTTGAAAGATTCCAGGTTTCACTGACTTCTCCACTAGGAGAGCTGTGTATATGTTCTGTGACATGGGACGCTCTGAAAGGCCCTAAAAGGAATGTACTCAAGTACATCTATAGGAACATTTAGCAATACCCTCAGTAAATTAGTGTCTGCCAAAGCTACTGCTGGTTTGGGAGATCAGTTAACCACTTGTTACTAGAAGCTTGGAAGTTCTGCAGAGGCTGGGGGAGAAAGGCAGAAAGAGAGAAATCTTTATGTATGTGTCCTGTCTGTTGTGCTGCCTCCCCAAGCACATTGTACTAGCACCTCTGAGGCAGATGCTGGCCTAGCTGGTCTGACCCAGGATATCCTCTTGCTCTTGCGCCTCCATCATATTTGATAATCACATGAGGCTCTCCTGACTCAGTGGGATAGTTTTAAATACAAGCCTGAGGGAGACAGAACTGATGGAGCCTTTCTTAATAGCTTTTCATTAAGGTCACTGCTGTTGCAAGTTAAGTTCATTGCTGTTGGGCACGGCTTCTGTTCGAGGTGTACTGTAGTGATCTGTTGCTTCAGAGTTGACTCTACCCTCAAGGGCCAAAAAGTTCTTTCTTCCCTCCTCCCCGTTTTTCCTCATCTTCATGTGGTTTTGTTCTGATTCAAAATAGCATGAGACTTCCGCTTCTGTGGTAGAAATGCACCCACACAAGGGGTTTACATCCCCTATTTTCAAAAGTAACAATTACGGAGACTTTTTTTGTCTTTTTTGTAGCTGTGTTGAAAACCATAGCTATCTGTATCCCAGAGTCCTCAAGGAGGAAGACTCTTTAGTTGTAAAATCGTATCCATTATGAGTTTTGTTTTAGTATTATTTGCTGTAAGATAACTAGAAATTAATTCCTTCTTGCTATTACTGTAATCCTTCCATTTGCTCTGTAATAGCTGCCTTTCAGGCTAGTATTGATCCACATATTAAGATTGGCAGCATTTGCAAGTTCGACTCAGAAGTAATTGACATTTATGCCATATGTTGTTTGATACTTTATTTCAGGCAAGCTATTTTAAAGCATTTCTGCCTGAGGATGCCATGGAAAAAAGGAAAAAGGTCAGTTTTCATCATTTGTTCTGCTTGCCCATTGTGAATCTATGGTGTTGGTCAATAGGCTATTCTGTACCAGAAATTTTTCAAATTGTTTTGTGTTATCACCATCTGAATTGTTTGGACTGAGTCAAGCAATCTGTCAACACATGCAAGGAGTTTCCTTCAGAAAACAAAAAATAAATCTTTCTGCCCTATTACTCCTGCAATTTTATACGATGTCTGACAGTAGAAGTCATGCTCCTATTTCACTGTTTTGATTTAAAATGTAAGTTGAAGTTCCATGTTCAGCAGCAGGAAGTTTTTGCTGTGAGAGGCCTCTTGCCTGTGTTCTCACTGCACCCACCAAAGCACTTGTGGGACTGCTGGCATATTCCAGAACATCACCTGCAAGCCCATCACCCACGTGAGCAGCGTGCCCTCAGCCCATGCGGAGATCACCCATACATCCACCTGCCCTTGTAGCGCAGTGCCTTTATCCTCCTGGGAAGCCTCCTACCAATGGTCTGTGTCTCTGGGGTGCTGGCTGCCTGAGTGCTGTGGTCCTCGCTGTTCAGAGTGGTCTGCAGGGAGGTGGGTCTGCTGCTGGGTCTGCATGCAGCTAGCGTTTTCCCTGGTGAATACCCCATCCAGCTCTGAGGGAGGCAGGTTTGACATACATGAGGACACTGCTTGAGGCTTGCAGGCACTGTAATTTAATGCAGCTTTAATAGCTGTATGTTTAGGACCTGGGTCAAAGGGGCTCTTCTTTTGGAAGCAGTTTATCTTGTGTAAACCTGCCTGCAGGTGCCCAAGAACTGTTTATTCTGGATGAAGGTCTTGTGAGGAGTGGGGTGAGATGACCTTAAATTTGCGTATCAGCTGTTTATACAATAGGCATCCAAGCTTCTTCCTGTATGCTGAACTGTAACTGGTGAATAAGCTTGCTTATTTTGTAGTTGTGAAAAACTGGCTTGTGTTTCTTTTAAATTGGCTTAAGGTTTTCTCCAGCCTTGTTTTTCATACCTGTTGGTATGAGGGGCAATGTGGCAGCCTCACATAGAGTGCCTTTGGCCAGAGGAAGGAAAATGGGTAACAATAAAGCTCCACTATTATTTCTTGCTGTACTGAATTTTCCTGTCTCATTCATTCTTCTGTCAGATCATTAAAACTCTGTAGTGAAGTATGTCAGTAGCTGCCTGATCTGTTTGGGTCCCTGGGAAATCAAAAATGTGAGCTGATATTTCCAGACTTCTGCAGGATGACATGCAGCTGACTTGCATTGCGAATCATGTATTGCCAACTGTGTGCAGTAGGAGCAGGGACTCTGCAGTGTGAGCAGGTGACAGTGTGAGGAGCGAGAGGGATGGGATCACTGGAAGTTCATAATACGTGTCCAAACAGGCAGCCAAGCATCTGGTGTTTATTCAGCATCTCTTAGATAAACGTATGCTAATGCTGACTGCTTGCTAAATGGGAAGAGGTGCAATTTTAAAAACTCAGTAGAGATTTGAAGGGTGATCAGATGAGAATTTACCATAAAAAAATACCTCCTGAAACCAATAGTACCATATTGTAATCAGTGTATTGTAAATACTTACAACCTCAGGTACTAATTCTACACTCAAAGCAATTGAAATAAACAGAGGGGAATGGTTCATAAATTCTAGGAACAAATGGAAATTAGTACCTGCCTGTGTACCTGAGGCTATAGAGTTTATCTGAGCAACTCTATACAAGGACCAAAAATTTTTGATTAAACCAGAGCATATTTGTTTAGAAAGAAGGCTTATTCTCAACTTACAGGCTTTAAAGATAGAAAAATGCATGTGTGCAAAACATGCAGCTTCGTTTTCCAACTAACATGCACTTCCAGTTTGATGTATTGTTTTTCACCTTTTAATCTTTCTCCAGCTTTCTTATGTCTGTAATTCAAGAGACGCTGGCTTCTTCAAAAGTTACCTTTTAGTTCACAAATCCACTGTTCTGTGCCATCACATCCGTCACTATGAGGTTCAAGCGTTGTTCCTGGTACAACTTGGCACTTACTTGAATCTAGTACAGTTCTTCTGCATGACTCCAGAGCAGGCTACCTAAATCCTTGTGACTTAGCCTTACTGGCAACCCAGTAGTTTTATTTCAGAGTAATTTTTCTGCTCCTACTATAAGCTGTCATGCTTACAAGTGACAAACATGACCCTTCTGCAAAATTGTGTGTGCTTACCTGGCACCCATCCACAGAGTGATTTGGTGCCTTTTAAGTACTGATTAAAACACTGCTATTGTGAAGAATACAGCTGTGACTTTATATATTCTCTACTATTTTTTTTTCAGTGAAGTAGAAGAAAGCAAACAAAGTTGGTTTAAAAATTTAAATAAAGGGAAAAAAAATACTTGTTTCTCACCTACTTGTCCAACTTTACCTTTAAATCATGTTTCTGCCTGATCACACAGCAACAGTAAGAAGAGGAGGAAGATACATTCGTAACTAGAGGCAAGTTTCAATTCTTAACACGAGGCTGGGTTTGGTCCATTGTTTGAAGGGCTTGAGAAATATAGAGACCGTTTCAGGATAGGTCTCATATCTTGTTCATGGATATGTTCATGTCAATGTCAGGCTTTCTTAGGAAGGAGACTGATTTCCCCCCTGCCCCATAGTCAGTCTGTTGGGTAGCTGCCAGAGAGATGGAGGTTGCCTCATTCCTCACTGCCCTGCCAGGGTGCTCCTATAATCTCTTTAGTTTTGGTATTCTACAGCTTTTGGTACTTGCCAGATGCCTGTGTGGTCTGATTCGGGATGGTAAACCAGAAAAAAAAATCACAAAAGTAAAATCAAACAGTTTTCTACCAGTTTATCTCCCTGAAATGATTCTGTGTCGTGCTACAGCCTGCACATACACAAAAGCCATCTGTATTGAGCACGACTGTTGTACATGCACACGGGCAAACTTAGAAATGTAGCATATGATTTGCCAGTGTTTATTTTGTGTTAACAAACAACTAAAGCCCATAAGTTTTTTCTCAGTTTACATACCTGCAGAATTAGATCTTTTCGAGGTACGATAGTCAGGAGAATTGCGTCTTGTCTCATTTGTCTGGTCATCAGCACTCTCATGGGTTCACTTTTGCAGTTGCCAACACTTTGTCTAATGGACGCACCGAAGCCAGTGTGATTCTAGATACACCCATCAACTCTGAGAGATTTCAGAAACCCAGATACACCCATCTGGGTTTCTGAAATCTCTCAACAGAGTTTAAAACAAAAGCAAACCATCTTGTGCCTGTAATTTGCTATGTGAATTTGGTGTATTTTCTCCCCGTGTTGTTTCTTCCCTCTTTCTAGCCTTTTGTTTGTCGCTTTCTTATTACAAGCTGTCTAAGGAAATGAGTTCGTTATCTTCATTAAAGTGGTGTTCCTGTCAGATAACACCATTGCTGTTAAACACTTAACAGGGTGGTTTTAAGTGGAGTGATGTTTGCTTGTTAGTGCTAGGAACCATTATTCTAAATCTTACCTTACCCAGGTTTGCCAGGCAGGTGTTCAGAGCTCACAAACGCACTTGTACTGTACAGCTTCCAAAGATGGTGGAGGAAAACGATTTACAGTTTTGATTTGGAACAGAGGAATTTAGCTCTTTACCCTCAGTATTTATTGTTCATGGACATGTTTTCTAGCATTATCTTTAAAACATCAGCTGCTAGAAATGGGGCTTTAATTTATCTCTTTAAAGCAAAATGTCTACTTGTCCTTCTAGGAGAAGCCTTGAAAGTGTGAGTCAGGTGTGGTGTGTATAGTCTGAAAAGCTGGAAGACAAATAAAAAGAGCTCAATATTAATCTGTTCCAGAAGCCCTCGTTGTTGTTTTTGGGCGAGCCGCGCCACTCCGGCGAGCACAGCCGCCCCTTTTGAGCTTTTGCGCCGGGCGGCTGATCAGGCTAAAGGCCCGGGGCGGGGTGGGGGGGGGCTGGGGCTGGACGGGGCTCTGCCGCGTCCCTACGAGGCGCCCGGGCTGCCGCTGGCAGCGGGCGGTCGCCTCCTCCCCTCCAGCGGCACGAGGGCCCGGCCCGGCACTGCCTCCGCCGGCCGGCACGCGCTGCCGCCGGGGCGGGCGCGGGGCGGCTCCCGGGCGCGGTCCCGCCCGCTGCCGCCGCAGCAGCAGCCTCCCATCCTCCCGCCTGCACCCTCTGCGGGAGCCCGGGGAGCCGCACCCCAGTCCCTGCTGCTCAGCCCTCGCAAGCTGCGGAGCGCAGGGAAGGAGGCCTAATGAAATCCAAAACCAAATGATCAATCAACCCCCGCCCCGCTTTTAAAAGAAATTTATTGAGACTATAAATCACAGAATGCAGATAATGAATAAGGTAACACAATATTAATATTGCTTTGAAGGCATGTAAGCAGCGCTGCTTTACAAACTTAATAAAACTTCATGCTAAAATTCTTCTAAGCTGTTGAGAAATCCTAAAAGGTGCCCAGCTCCTTATGGATGAGTCTCCTCTAAGCCCCTGGTGTTAAATTGCAAGGTGGGAATTTCTGTACGTGTACAAGCGGAATGCTAGGAAGAGGTAGTTTTGGGAGGGACCTCTTTCTCTGATTCGGTAATATGAAGTGGCATTATTGCAAATTGGGTAGTTGCCATAATTGTAAAATCTTTGGCACAACAGAATATGTTGGTCCGAGGCTGGGGTTTCCAGGTACTGCTGGCAGCCTATGTTGTTCTAAAGCTATTGATAACAAAGTCTTTATTTTGCAACAGTTGAACAAACGTGTATCTTTACTTGCAGGAGAGATGGTATTCACTCTTCTGAAATATTTTTTGCTAACTGCAGTGTATTGCTAAACAAAATCTCATGTTAGAAAACAGAATATTTTCTTAGTGCTTTGTTTATGTCATGTTTACACATCTTAGCTTTTACTATGCTAAGAGGTATCTGACATGGTTACACTTCCACTTTTTTTAAAAAACATTGAGTTGCAGTATATTGTTTGACCACTGAATGTCTCTGAAAACCATATAAACTTCCAGGAGCAGCAAGTACGTCACCAATAGAGAGTAGAAAAACCACAAAACTCTCTTGAATTCCCCACTTGACACTAGTGACGGTCACTCAGCAAATTATCCCAAATGATATTTCCTGTGATTTAGCGATTCTGAGAATTGGCCCTTTTCTCCAAGTTATTCTGATTTTTCTACTTTACATATGCACAGAGTGGAGGCTTAGAATGAATTTGTGCACTGTGTGTCGTGCTGGCCATCTGGTTATCCTGCACAGAGCCTGCAATTTGTACTTGCAAGACAGCATCCAGAATGCAGCCAGCCTTCACTGAAAGACTTCGGGGGACAGATACATTCCTTGCATCTCTAGCAGTTTGTTCCTGTGGCTAGTAACTCTTGCTCAAAAACTTTTTTGTCTTACTGAAAATATGGAAGTGGTAGGCTCCGGCTTCTGCTATTGTTTCTTGATTCTGTCCTCCTCAGCACAGGTAAAAGTGTGTTGGAGGATCTAATATGTCCTATAGTCGTGATACCTCCTTGAAGAACTTGTTCTATTGAGATTATCAAAAAGGGAAAGAACATGTCTGTTAGGATGTTCTCTAGCTGTCGTTTCACAATTCTTGTGACTTCTCTGACCGTTCCACACTCTTACCTAGTGAGCATGTATCCAGCTGCAGCCCTATATATAGTACTGATGTGGACATTGGACCTGGACCAGTCTTATTTGCTGAGGTCAAATTGTCACTGTAGAGCAGTAGTAAGAATATGGGTTTCTGAATTTCCCATCTAAATCTTCTGAGTCACAATGTTTCTCTATACAGCGGTGCCTATTCTTTGTGTAATCTGTTGTCGTAGTACCCTCTATCCACTTCATTTTTGTACCATTCATTCTCTAAATTTCCTCCTGAACTTCTCCACAGAAGACCCAGAGCTGCTTGTTTCCTGCCTGAGATGCATTTGTAGTAACTTGAGTCTTTTTTTTTTTCCTCATCCAGCAATTATTAAGCACCTTGAAAGGTTTTTCATTAACATTTAATCCTAAACTGATCAGCTCCCAGCTTTTACTTAAATACCTAATCAAATGTAATCTGCTTGTTTCAAGTCTGAAAGCCCTTTATCATGGACAGATGATGTGCAGTAGGGCACAGTAGGGAAACAGGGGTCAGGACTTTGGTTTGGAGAGTAATACTGATTTTTATAAATGGATCTGGGCTGTTTGTTGTCTTAAGGCTTCAGTTTATTTATGAGCACATACATATCTGCTTCAGAAGGGTATTGAGATGTTTTAGACAATGGTTTTGTAGGTCTTTGAAATTCTGTGAGAATAGCTCCTGTATATGCTTATTTCTGCCAATAACAGATTAGAAATAATTCTTTTCCATTATTTAAACTTCGGACATTATTGAGCTGTTCTGTGTGGATTATTTTGTTGCTTGAAGAACAAACTATGAAGTAATTAATAAAAAAAGAAAATTATTCCAAACAAAAAACCCCTAAATAAAATTGTTAAATGTTGATAAAAGGCATGACTCACTCTGCTTAAAACATAGTTCACATTTATTATTGAGTCTTAGAATAACAGTTACTAGTGGAGTTGAGTTTGTTATCAAATTTCCAACTCCTCATGCTGGATGGGGTGGGGGAAATATCTCTATTTTGGTTGGTTTCAGTGAAAAATGTTGACTCCTCAAACCAAAATTTTTCACCCAAACATTTTGTCAAGAAAGCTTTTCTCAGGTCGAGGTAAGGAAGTGTTTTTGGGGTGTGTGGATGCCAGAGCAGGTGCATATGGTGGCACCCAAACCAGGGCCCTGGCAGAGAGGGAGAGGCTGTATGTGTGCTTGCAGTGGTTGCCTGTCCCTTTTGATCAGGGCTGAGCCTGCCAGCTCTTGGGAGGCAGGGAAAGGAGCTAAGGAGAGACGGGGGTGGGTATTGCAGGGTGTAGGGCCAGTGTGTGGTGTGGGAACTTGTTTAGTTAAACCTGTGTTGAATGGGAGTTGCAGGGAAAAGGTTGTAGCAGTAGAAGATACGCATGTGTAGAATGGACTTCTTCAGTTCCCTGGGCACAGAACAGGCTTGCTAATTGCCCTTATAGTTTAGCATAGCATTACATGTGTCCTGGTTTTCTGACTTGTCTAACAAATTTTAGGGGAAAGTTTATGACTTCTAGTAATATATCATTTCTATGTGAAGGCTGTCTTGGTTTGCCACTGATGGATATTGCTGAGAAGCAGCGTCTGCAGCACATATGTTTGTAATGGTTTCTAGACACAGCGGTGTGCCTGATTTTATTTCACAGCAAAGTACCTGTAGTTTGTATTCTACCCTATTTTTCTTATGTGTGCAGTTCTTTGTATTAAAGAATCTGCATTGTTGGTTGCAACAGTGACAGTAAGTGCTAATGCTGCTAGCAAAACATTCATCCTTAGATAAAGTTTTTCTTTTTTTAAATAATTCACAACTGAATTTGACCCCAGTCCATGGGTAACAATGGTAGAATTTCCATGGTCGTGGAAGTGATCATGTGTGTAAAGTGCATAGGAGGGTACTTCAGCAGGTACAACTACTGGGTAAGATTTTCTGTTGCTGCAGTTCATTTAAGGCTTTCATTATTCTAATCTATCTAGGTTGCAAACACTTGAAAATACAGATTAAGGAGTGACTACCACAGCAGGATGGTTCTTTATCTGTTTGACAGTGCTTGATAACATAGAATTTGGTCTAGGATATGAGTGTTTGTTTATCATCAAATAAAAGGATAATATTTCTCTAAAAGTGGGGTGGTTTTTTTTTTGTATTTGCCCTTTACATTAACAAGATGACAACTTTCTTGTTCCCTGTCTCTGTAACAAAATCTACAGTAAGTGTTTCCTGGAGAAAGAACATGTTGTAGGGAAGCAAATGTCATGTTGCAATCCTTAAAATGAAATAAATTAACCTACCAAAACATTGTTTGTTCTGTGGCAATGCCCAGAAGCTTCAGTCAGAGCTGTGGAGGTGTTGTGTTAGGCACCAAACAAAGGTGGAGAAAGATGACTGTGGGAGGAGGAATCTCAAGCGGGGGGAGTTAACCAGCAATCTAGCACCCGTGTTAATTACAGTCAAGAGATTTCTTTGAACAGGCTTAAGCTGTGAAAGGAACTAGGAGCCCTGGTGGCCTCCAGTAGGCAATAGGTTAGTGACCTGGGCCGTGATCCCACAGAGGTATGACAGAAGTGTCCACTTTGTAGGGCGTGGGCTTTGAAGGATGATAATTATTTTATACCATACTGGAGTGATTTACAAAGTATACTTATTCCCTACTGAGACGTGGGGTAATCTACCAGAGAAACAGGAAAGTGTGGTATATACAGTCAAAGATCTGCAGGAATCGGAGACTGAGTGGGAAATAAAACTCTCGCCCTGCTCTGGGTTGTCTTCCAAATGTACAATCCCCCCCCACAAGTCTGGTGAGGTGAAAGGACAGGGAGCTATTGCTGTCCTAGAGCAGTGTTCTGTTGTTTTATTGTGGGGTGCTGGTGTTTTGTTGGAAAAAGAAAAAAGAAAGAAGGAAAAAAAAAAAGCAGCCTGATATCATTTGTCCCAAGAGTGGACCAGAATCTGTGAGCTCAAGTACTATATAGTCCTTTTGAAGGTTGTCACTGGTGAATACAGCTTGTTGTTTTCTTGATAAAGTGTTTCTCTGCACCTGCTGTTGGTAAAGAGCATCTGTTTTTGAAAATCTCTCCCTGGAAATAATGTGTTCTCCCACTGCAGGGCATTGCAGCCTTTAGAAAACACTCCTTCATCAGGTCTCAAGAGGCAAAATTTCTAGCTAGAATATGAAAAGAAAGATGATAAAGCAAAGAATGAAGGAACAAATTTGAATTTCTACACTTTTTTTTTAAATGAGCCTTTTTAGAAGACGGAAAAAGCTAACCAGCTGCTAAGGTGTGTGTGGCTCTCACTGGCATCTCAGAACTTACGAAGGTGTATGTGCAGGGGGTACTTCCCTGCCTGCCCTGTTTCAGCAAAACATAAATGCGGAGAGGCTGCTTGTGCTACCTGTTGCTGCTGAGCTGGCAGAAGTTTCAGCAGTTAGGTAATTTCTTTCTTTTGGATGATTTATACAACAGCTGCTATTTATCTACCCCACTCATTATGCAGGAGACTTTGGATAGAATATGCTGTTTAAAACCATTGCCGAAATAAGACTTGTACAGAGTATTTAGTACTCAGTGTTGTATGAGTAATACCGCTGAACTAAAGATGTGTAGAGCAATTCTCCCTGTAGGTCTTCTGATCCATTAAAAATTATTTTGATTCTCTAATAAGACATACTTGTATGCATTTTCAATTTGGTAATTTATGGAGCAAGTCATAACTGTGACAGAAGTTAAGATTGTAATAAGCTTAATTTTGATGCCTCCTGTTTCACAGTCCTTGCAATAAGCAGCTCACTGGCAAAAATCATATACCTGAGCTTGCCAGGAGATACATTTTTGTATTTTTGAGGCACTTTAGATGTGATCATGGGGTGAGAAAAAAGACACTTAATTCACTGTAAAGTTTCTAGCTTTACCTGTGCTACGTTTCAAATTTATCAAAAGAATAAATTCATGAAAGCTTAAAATTAAACACTTTCAGTGCCATGTTGAAGTATATGCCTCTTCCCTGCCAAATGTTTAAAAAAATATTTTTATACTGAGAAGGTACAGAAAATTACTTAATAAATTGGCTGTGATAATCATGGAATTAGGCTATATACTTCTGTATTATTTTAGATGCTCTCATTCCCTGTTATTTAGGTAGTTATACACCCTTTTGAGATGAGGAAGGGAACGTTACCCTAGTTTTACAGACCAGCAAGGCACAGGTAAGTGGTGGTTTCTCAGTGTTGCACAGGGAGTTGGTGACTGGGAGGGAATTGAATACAGGCTTCTTGAAGCCTGAACTGTTGCCTTTCTTCCTGCTGTGTAGGGAGAGTCTTCAGCAAATTTAATATATTCTGCCAGGACTAGAGAGACAGGGTAGAGTTGTTCTATTTGTGTAAAGTTCAGAGGGGTTCAGGGTTCAGCCCTTCTCTAGTGCTGGGCAGTTTATAAAATCTTTGAGTCCTGGCTCTTGGTATAATTTCTGTTGCTAAGCAGAGCTGGGCCTTTTCAAGGCATGTTGGGGGCAGTTGAGTAATGTTTATGTAGCCCCTTTTCCTTAATTCTTTCCCTAAGAATATTTGAGATAAATCTACTATTGCAGAACAAAGAGTGAGGATTTGGAAGAGTTTGGAGTCTGTCAACATGTAGAATTCCTATTGCTTTTACTTCAAGCGGGATTTTTTTTTTAAGCAGCACAAAAAGCTTTGCAGATATTAGATTTAAACACATGAAAAAAATCAGACATTTGGGACTTGGCACCAGTACAGAGAACCGTATTGGTTCAGAGATCTTAATCTTTGTTGTAACAAAATGTAAGATTTTGCTTTCATTCACACTAGTGTAAATCATAACCCCACTGAAAGATGCTGATTTATTCCAGACCTACACTTGCATGACTGAGACCAGAAGTTGCTTCATTAGTTCTGTCCAAGAGCAAAGACTAGAGTACCCAGGTAATAGAGTGGTTGTACTTAAAGAAGTTAATTACTTCCTGTATCGTATTTTCCTTCTAGCAAAGGTTTGGTTTTTTTAAGATTTGTAGTCAGCCTTGCCTGCCTGTAGCCAGCCTCTCTGCGTGAGCTGTGTGCCGTTGCCTGTGGCTTGTGCGGTGGAACTGATGCCCAAGCAGGTGATTCAGATGTCTAGACTTTGGCCCAGTTCCCTTTTTGTTCTGGCTGTCACTTTTTCCTTTTCCTTATGCCAAGATTATCCTCTGTGTTGGGTATTGCTTCTTGTGTCGCTAGGAAGGGTCACCCTGAGGCACCTCCCTGCAAGCTGGTACCACGTGTGGCGTGTGCCAAGTACTGGAACAAGCCCCAGAGAGATTTGGGTACAAGGAATGAAGCAAGCCTGCAGCTGCTCTGCCCCATCCTATTGGTCTGATCACTTACAAGTTCATAAGAGCAGAGCCTTTTTTGTTTATTGTTGTTTGGATTTAACCCTGTGTATATAAATAAAAGCAGTTATTTACTGAGGGAAGTGAATTCTTGCAGTATGTTCCTATTGCCTTTTTATAATAACTCTTCTTTGCACTTTCCTGGCTATAGTCACCCAAGAATTTTTGAAAGGTTTATGGGTATAAATATATTTAAGCATCAGCGTACTTCTAGGATATTTGGAGGCCAGAGTGAGAAATGCAATTACACTGTACTACTGCCTGTCTGTTTGTCTAGGTTTGGAAAATTACGCTGTTTCCATGTTCCAAAAGATAGCATAGCTGGGAGAGCATAGGTAGCTTGACCAATATCATATGCTGAATCACAGGAAAAGAACAAGGATGTCTGTTTCATTGGGTTTTTTCCTTTTTTCTATATATTAATGATTGGATGATTTAGGAGCATTCCTTCCCCTGTTTAGGACTGAAATGTGTGGCTAAGGTGCAGAGAAAGGTGGTCAGCATTTCATAGCTAGCTGTCCTTTTGCTGATCTAGTCCTCAAGAACTAAATTATAGCGTCGTCCTTTAGCAGAGAACTGTGCTTGCTGAGGAGAAGAAAGTGCTCTGCAGGCTGAAGATGCTTGTCTGTAACTGGTTAGAAATAAGTCAGGAGGAAGATGCAGGGATTATCTCCCCTTTCACCTGCTTGCCAGGTACAAAGTTTTTTAATGTTATAGGGTTTTAAATGTGCTTGTCATAGGATCACTAAGGTTGGAAAAGACTTGTAAGGTCATCAAGTCCAACAAAAAAAAAAAACCACCAAAAAAACCCCCCACCCACAAACCACAAAACACACCACAACCCACACCAAAACAACCCACCCACACCACACAGCACCATGCCCATCAAGCCACATCCCACAATGCCACATCCACACGCTCCTTGAATACCTCCAGGGAGGGTGACTCCACCACTTCACTGGGCAGCCTGTTCCAGTGTTTCACCACTCTCTTAGTAAAGAACTTTTTCCTAATATCCAGCCTGAACCTCCCCTGGTGCAACTTGAGGCCATTTCCTCTAGTCCTGTCACTCGTCACTTGGGAGAAGAGACCAATACCCACCTCTCTGCAACCCCCTTTCAGGTAGTTGTAGAGAGCAATGAGGTCTCCCCTCAGCCTCCTCTTCTCCAGACTGAACAACCCCAGCTCCCTCAGCCGCTCCTCATAAGACTTGTGTTCCAGACCCCTCACCAGCTTCATCACCCTTCTCTGGACACGCTCCAGCACCTCAATGTCCTTCTTGTAGTGAGGGGCCCAAAACTGAACACAGTATTCGAGTATTCCCCTTTTCTGCAGGGGAGCTTTCCAGCCACTCGTCCCCAAGCCTGTAGCATTGCATGGTGCTGTTGTGGCCAAAGTGCAGGACCCGGCACTTGGCCTTGTTGAACCTCATCCAATTGGCCTCGGCCCATCCATCCAGCCTGTCTAGATCCTTCTGCAGAGCCTTGCGACCCTCAAGCAGATCAACACTCCTGCCCAAGTTGGTGTCATCTGCAAACTTGCTGAGGGTGCACTCTATCCCCTCATCCAGATCATCAATAAAGATATTAAACAAGACCGGCCCCAAAACTGAGCCCTGGGGGACTCCGCTGGTGACCGGCCACCAACTGGATTTCACTCCATTCACCACAACTCTCTGGGCTCGGCCATCCAGCCAGTTTTTAACCGAGTGAAGAGCGTACCTGTCTAAGCCACGAGCCGCCAGCTTCTCCAGGAGAATACTGTGGGAGACAGTGTCAAAGGCTTTGCTGAAGTCCAGGCAGACAACATCAACAGCCTTTCCCTCATCCACTAGGCGGGTCACCTGGTCATAGAAGGAGATCAGGTCGGTCAAGCAGGACCTGCCTTTCATGAACCCGTGCTGGCTGGGCCTGATCCCTTGGTTGTCCTGCACATGCCCTGTGAGCGCCTTCAAGATGAACCTCTCCATAATCTTCCCTGGCACCGAGGTCAGGCTGACAGGCCTGTAGTTCCCCGGATCCTCCTTCCGGCCCTTCTTGTAGATGGGTGTCACGTTGGCAAGCCTCCAGTCATCCAGGACCTCCCCTGTTAACCAGGAGTGTTGATAAATGATGAAGAGCGGCTTGTCAGGCGCCTCTGCCAGCTCCCTCAGCACCCTTGGGTGGATGCCATCAGGCCCCATAGACTTATGAGTGTCCAGGTGGCATAGCAGGTTGTTAACTGCTTCCTCCTGGATCATGGGGAGTTTATTTTGCTCTCCATCCCTGTCTTCCAGCTCAGGGAGATGGATACCCTGAGGATACCTGGTCTGGCTATTAAAGACTGAGGCAAAGAAAGCATTAAGTACCTCAGCCTTTTCCTCATCCTTCATGACGATGTTCCCCACCGCATCCAGTAAAGGATGGAGATTCTCCTTGACTCTTTTTTTGTTGTTAATGTATTTATAGAAACACTTTTTGTTGTCCCTCACGACTGTGGCCAGGTTGAGCTCTAGTTGGGCTTTTGCCTTCCTAATTCCCTCTCTGCATGACCTAACAAGGTCCTTGTATTCTTCTTCACTTGCCTGCCCCTTCTTCCAGAGGTGGTAAATTCTCTTTTTTTTTCCCCGAGCCTCAGCAAAAGCTCCTTGTTCAGCCAGGCCGGTCGTCTTCCCTGCCGGCTCTTCTTATGGCACATGGGGACTGCCTGCTCCTGCACCTTCAAGATTTCCTTCTTGAAGAATATCCAGCCTTCCTGGGCCCCTTTGCCCTTTAGGACCGTCTCCCAAGGGACCCTCTCGACCAGTGTCCTGAACAGGCCCAAGTCCAATATTTCCGGAAGTCCATGGTAGTGGTTTTGCTGACCCCCCTCCTTACTTGGCCAAGAATTGAGAACTCTGTTGTTTCATGGTCGCTAAGCCCAAGATGGCCTCCGACCTTCACATCTCCCACCAGACCCTCTCTGTTTGTAAACAGCAGGTCAAGCGGGGCACCTTCCCTGGTAGGCTCGCTTTACCAGCTGCGTCAGGAAGTTATCTTCCACACCCGCCAGGAACCTCCGGGACTGTTTCCTCTCGGCTGTGTTATACTTCCAGCAGACAAAGATTTGTCAAAAGATCTTACGATATTTTTGTTAAATAATGCATATGAAGTGGAACAGGTTTACCATTGGATGAAATTTGGGTGTATAGCCAACTGTGCTACACAGACAGGAACAAATCTAACAAACTCTTTGCAGGAATTATGGGATCTTAATATTTAGATGGATTTAGTTAGCTTATCAGCATGACTGAGGTGCTTCTAGAGCATCTGTTACAACAGTATATTGTGCTAGTTCCTACTAAGACTTAGTCTTAAACATTCAAAACACTTTGAAGAATCACAGGCAAACTACTTGTGCTGGAACACTTCCAGGGTGATCAGTTCTGTGTTCATGATCACACATACATCTCAGGAGCAGATGAGTGTCCTCTCTTCAAACTTGCTATAGATTCATGAGGACTAGAAGGAAATAAAGCACCTACACAAAAAAATCATTGTCTTTGCTATTTTCTATTTTACCTAATGAAACCTCTTTACCAAGAAAGTAATAAGCTTTTTCTTTCATTGGTTATACCCATTAAATATACTGTAGTCTGAGAGATACTGAAATTAGTAGAAAAATAACACACCCTGAACACCATTTCAGTTTTCCTACCTGTTCCAAACATTAGCTGTGGCCTGATGTCTCAACTCGCTTGTAAATCTACTAATGACACAACCTTTGAATGCTCTAAGTGAAGTTATTCAATGCTTTTATTATCAATAAAAGTATTGATTCATTAACTGTATGTGTGTTTAAGCATTATTCTAGGCAGTGGTTTTCCTCCTAGTTCTAGAACAATATAATAATGTTTTTCAAACTTTTATTAGGTCTTAGTTAAAACCCCTCAAATTAACCCCCTTAACTAGTTTTAGAGGTAATGTGTTTGTGCCTTAAAATGTGAGGCACCTGTCAGGCTCCTTCCTAGCATGTGGGAAAGGAAGGAAGTGCAGCCCAGGTTTTCCAAGGAAGGAAAATGCAAATTAAGCTAAGAAAATATGAAAATAAACATTGATAGTTCTGTAACAGTGGTGCCTAGTAACTTCTGCGATTATCTCCCAAGAAAAGTGCTATTGGTCGTGCTATTTGGTTTTTCTTCAAAACAAGCAAAACGAAACAGAGACCTTCACTCTAGGAAACAAACTGCAGTTTAACTGTGTGGTTTCTTGCATTCATTGTTTTCTTTTAAGTCCTGACAGTGTACCTGGTGCTATGTACAATACAGTGTGAATGTGATGGCAGAAAGAGAAGACAGGATTTGGAAAAACTATTTATTTTTTTTTTCAAAATCCATAAGGGTTTTTATTTCTTTCAGGGGAATAAGTTGTTTCTTTCAGTGTACTTCTATTTATATCTTTGACACTTCTGTTCCTCTTGCCTCTGAGGTGCTTTTACAAGGATAGATTATGTAATAATTGCAGAGTGCTAGGGCTAGATGCTGCAACCAGCTGGGTGTGGATGGTGGCAAGGAGAAGCAGTCTGGATCTGGATGAATAGCTGCCGTCTTGCTCTTTAGCCTGCTGGGCACATGCTGTGGAGTGCTAATGGAGAAGGGAGGTCTCCCTGCCTGATAAATCCTTACCTGTAATTCTGTTGGGTTGGTGAGGGTTTGGTGTTGTGTCTCTCACTTTCCACAGTAAGTCTAGTAAAATGGTAGCTTAAACTATAGATCACTGAATGACCCTGTTTGGCTGGGGGAGGACATCCTAAACAATTCCTATTTACCAGGACAAGATTTCAAGTAAAAGGGAGAGCGCTTGTGAAATATTTTCATTTGAGAGTTCAATATCTTTTCTATCTGTGTGCTTTTCTGAGGGCTGATAAATGAGTCCTTACCTGACAAGACTGAGCGAATATATCACCTTTCTGGTGTGCAGCAGAGAAAATGAGGTAGCTAGTCAGCTGAAAAATCAGTGCTGAGGGTGTACAAGTCAGTTGTGATTGCCATGAGTAAGAGTTAGGTAGCTGACTGAAGTGCTTTTCAGGAAAAGAGACTTGAAATACAATGTTTTTCCCTAAAAAGAGGAGATGGAATACAACTGTCTTTGAAGATTTATTAATCTTGCATCTCCTATCGTAGTTTGGAGGAATTCAGTCACAGATTATCTTAACATATGTTGTTGTCCTATTGAAAAGATATCTATGGCAAGATATGGGATTTTTAATTTTATACTATTTTTCTGATTATGGCCATTTACCAATATACTGTACTGTAAGTGAATGATTGAAAAGTATGGAAATACGTATATCTTGTGTGTGTAAGTGAGGACTTTCACAACATTCTGATTATGATTTAACTGATGTGATTGTATAAGCTGAAGTGTAACTCGGTGCATCTTATGGAGGAAAAAAAATCAGCTGTTTCAGCTTGCATAGCTGAAGGAAGTGAAGTTTTTTTAAGTCCTGAATAAATATCTGTCCTGAGTACACAAGTATTTGATGAAGCAAAGCCGTATAAGATGCAGATAACAATGCCTTGTTAGCTATTGTTTGTTTCAGTTCAGGATTCTCATTGCAGTCTGTTTCAGTTCACAAACTGGCATGCCAGTAGCCTTTTACTGCCTCTATTTTATTTTTTTTTCAGGGAGCAACAACTGAGTGATGGGGCGGGGGGGAGGTGTCTCAGACTAGATGGCAAGACACTTGGAGCCTGATTCTGGTCTTGTTTACGTGAGGAGAAACAAGAAATAGTGGTGTTTACATCAGTGAAACAATGTAGAATAAAATTATTTCGGAGGGATCAGAATGAAACCCATGACGTTCTCCCCACTCCCCAGAAAGACTTACACAGGAAGACTTGAAAATTTATTCAATTTGAATTACATTCAAACTTATTTTAAATTTCTGAGCAATCTCAACCTTTGAATGCTTCAATTAATGTTCTGGGCCAAATCTGTCCTTGGTGTAGCTCCATTGCAGTTGATAGACTTACACTTAGGAATAAATTGGTTCCTAAATTTTAATTTGTTTTAATCCTTCTAGTGCAATGTAAAACAAATTCCCACAGATCTGATATGTCACATGTATTTATATTTTTGTTTCAAATGAACCTGAGTTGTAATATAATCTCGATTTTAAGTGTATCCATTTTGTCTTGTCTTCTGTTTTTTGTTCTATTCTTTTGTACAGTGGTATTTGTGCTAATGATAATTATGCTTTCTGTGATTTCTCTGAAGGCACAAAGAGCTTCAAAAGCCATAATTAAGCTATGCAGCATCCTTATGAATCAGGCAAGTGTCATCACAACCTTTTGAGTGATCAGTATACCTGGTCAAAACAAAGATGGATTTTTTTTTTTCCCCCTGGGTTTTAAGATCTGGGAACTTTAATCATTATCTCGAAGTGGTAACTGCTGTTCCAGATATGAATTAAGAGGATCTGCAATTAAAGAGATGCAGAAAAAAAATGCTTTTTATGGATTATTTCTGCAACATCTTAGTATATTTTGTTCCTTTTAAGTATGTAAATCAGCAAGTGGTTAACCAGTTAATTGTTTCCAGCATCTTGAAGTTGATTCCCATGAAGTGTACAGCAGCTGTGGTGAGGGAAGCTCATATAACATCTCAGTGTTGTTTCAGGTGCCCAACCATAGAGACAGGCAGAATTTGTGTACCCCACCTGAGTTACAGCTAGTGCAGTGCATCTGGGTAATGTGAACTTCTCGTGAATGCTCAGTAAATGCCTCATGTCAGGGACACAGTTGGTGTCTGGTTGTTGAGAAGAGTAGAGGAAAAAAGGGCAGGTGAGAGTTTTCATCCCACTGAGTAGCTTCCCCACTGAACCCTTCTCTTGAAGGGCTTTTGTTGTCCTGAACTTACCTACTGAAAGTAAACTGAAAAGGTATATAGGGTAAGAAAGACAACTGTCTGGCCAATAACCTTGGTGCTTAAGAGTGACTTGGAAAATCATGGATATGTTATATTGATACTGAGTCAGCAGTCATCTTGCTGTATGAATGTCAGAATGACTGAGGCTTCAGCTGGCAGCCAAAAGCCATTTGTAGCGTATTTCTTCACAGAAGTCTGCTGTAGTAAGGAAGAGTTGACAGACTTTAATTGCCAGGCTCCCAGTTTGTGAAATACATCTTCAGTATCTTTTAGCTTTGGCCTTTGATAGTAATTTTTGTTCAGCTTCACATAAAAAATTCAATTATTGGTGATTTAATTAAATGATAAAGGGTTAAAGCAACATTGAGAGACTTAGTGAGAACAAGGCTACGGAAGCCTTGAGTAGGTCTGCCCTGAGCAGATGTAATTTGCAGTGTATAAAAAGAGCTCATGCATGCTATAGCCTCACCTATGTTAGGACACCTGGTAGTACTCTGGAAGTGCAGGCAGAGACAGGCTTTTGCAGTGGGTCTGACCAGAAAACAAGTATTCTGCTCATACATTCAGGCAGATTTTGACATTTTGTTTTGACCTACAACGGAAAGAGGCAGACGCGTACATAGATGTTCATCAAAAGCACTTGGATGGAGAAGCCCTTGATGCAGACCAAGCATCAAGCAAGAACCTGGCTCCTCCCACGGTCCAGGTAAGAGTCATAGCCTTTGACCTATTCTGGAAGAATTTGCTTTACAAAAGCAGTAGTGGGGAAAATTGCCCACAAAATGAAATGGTCCCAGCAAATTGTGCTTAGAAGACTGAAGACACTCTGCCCCTGCTTTCAAACTGCAGAGTGAGATTAACTTCAGATGAGCTCAGCAATAATAAAACACAATTTAAAAAATTGTTAAATTAAATTTGAATTACAAAAAGACACCAGAAGGAAGTAATTTTATTGTTCTAAGGCAAAACATTTGAAAGATTAGGGTTAAAAAGACAAACTTGTGATTCTTTTAATACTTGTGACTATGTGGTCTGATGCTGCGTTTAATTACACAGTCACATAAACACTTTTTTGGAAGTGCCTCAATTATTGAACAAAATTGATAGTGTTCAGTTAATTAGTGTATGTTGACTTTTCTTTTGTCATCTTTCAACACACGGTTGAAGGGTTGAACTTACTGCATGTTACTGTTACCTGCTCTGAAAACCACGTTGTTCATTTCCTTCAGGTGCTTTTATGTACTGTGCGTTGTTACAATCCGGAGTGCTTTAGCAAAAACACCGTTATGAGATAAATGGGGCAGTTTTGCAGCCTGAAGATGGGGAAACTATGGTTTAGATAGGATAATGAAAGTATTCTGAAAAAAAAAAAAAACCATAAATGAGCTGAACTGTTTTAATTGAAATTTCCCTACAAAAGTCTTGCAGCAGGAAAGGGACTGATTGGAGGGAAACTTCTGATGGCAGTGTTTGCTAAAGTTAAAAGTGGCTGAAAATAAGGTCACGTAAAGGAAGCATCATTCATAATATTAAACAGTGCTGTAGTCCTGCCTTACCAAAAAGCAGGTCTGCTGCTGTTATACTTTTAACATACACCATATTTCATTCAGCATTTTCTTCCCTAACAATTTTATCTGTATATTTTGTCTGAGAAAGAAGCTAAACTAACATAGGAATTGTATTTCAGAAAAAAAAGAAATATTTAACAATGTGGGGGTATGGCGGAGATGACTCATAATATATGTCAACTTACGTAATACACAGAGAAGAGGAGACAGTTTCTGGCCCTCTTTAATAGCATATCTGTACAATAGAGGTCTGGTGAGTGATTGGTATTGTATGCTGTGTTGTACTAAGCTTTTAACATGAGGATGGAACATAAGCTGATTGCATGGTTATGCTATGCTGTTTGCAATATCCGTTGTATTTTGTCTCAAATCACATCAGACCTGTTGCTGTGATGCTTTTTATGCTTTTTCAGATCTGAAGAGTGGGGATACCGAGAATCTATTCATTCTATTGGCTGAATTAAACATGCAATAAGCACAAAAGCTAAACTAGTCCTAGCAATTACATCAAAATCTTTAACGTTTTTAGTCTTTTATGCTGGTGAGATGAAGGGTCTAAGCAGATACCACTTGGTCTTTGATCTCATCACTTAAATGCAGACTAACCCCTCCTAAGAAATGCAAGAGGGGCGGTACTGAATAAGATACCTTAGTGTTGTCCCATGTCCCAGAATACTTCTAGGTATTGATGGAGGTGTTATTGTTAAGGGGTTTTGCACAGCAAAGCTCAAGAATAAATGCTTAAGTTCTCCCCACAAGAATGGGGGCTGCTTACAGTGATGCCACAGCCAAGCCCTCCTTGGGCAAATTATTAGGACTGCAGATCATTCTCTCCTGATTTACAAAGACTTGCAGTGATTTGTTTTGTTAGGGTCTGTAGGGAGAAGGGTGTAAGCTGGGTGAATTATCCCACGTAGGCATGCCTAAATGATTTCCTGATGGTTTACAGAGGACCCTGTGGCAGAGCAGCGAGTTGAACTTGGGTTTTCTGAGAAATAGGCTACAGTCCTGTCTGTAGAAACAGCCTGTTTTTCCTCAGACTAATCTGTGGAGCTGGAGGAGACTTCCTCCTAGGTATTTATTTTTGATTGTCAGTAGTAGAGAAATGCTAAAAATTAGAGGCTCCCCCCCAACAGAATCTCTTTAAGCATTTGGTGGCTCTATGGCATGCGCTGCTTCTGACTCACCAGCATCATTAGGAAAAAGCATTATCAGAAAGTATTCGAGTCTCTTTCCTGAGCAGCTGAATAAACTGCTTTCTCGAGGCAAATATTGTCGTACTGTAGATGGAAATCTTTATCGCAGTTTAGTCTGGAGCTGAAAGATATTTCTTGCCTTCCTTTCCTCTTCCCTCACCCCATCTGCTCCTATTCAGTCTCTTACTGAAAGGCTTCAGTATAACAAAAGACATGAGATAAGTTGTCCTTGGAACCCAGAGTGTGTATGAGAGCAAAGGTAAATTTTTTTGCTGTTGGTCAGCATGTATTAGACCATGTTTGCAAATCATTGATGAAACGGCAAGGAGTTTCAAACCCCTTGAAACTCTAGTTCCTATTTAATAACCTATTTTTCCTCTATTTAAAGAAGGTACTAGTTAATGGTCATTCTTCCTTTTTGGCACAAATATTTATGAATTGTTTCTTCATGCAGCCTTTCTGTGGATTTGATGAGAAAGCAGAAAGGAATATGAGAGACCATTGTTTAGCAGCTGTTAGTACAAGAGAATACAGGATAGCTGGAAAGACTGGGGAAGCATTAAGCAGCAGGATCAACAAACTTTGGCAGTCTTTCCCACCTGGTATATATATATGTGAATATACCATTTAGCCTGTCTTTAGCCAGCTTATCGGTCTCAACCACTTACTTTGACAACTAAAGCTTCCTTCTAGCATGTATCATGGCTCTGTAGAATTGGACAGAGCAAGCAGCCTGCTAGATCAGGTGCTGTCTTTTGCTCACAATGAACTTCAGTTTCACCAGCTTTGCTCCCTTGAGGTTGAAGATGGGCCTGGGTCTTCAGAGTTGGAAATGAATATCAACTCGCTTTCCTGGAACAGTTGGAAATTCATTCAATAGGATGCCTCTTATTTCTCCAGAGACCCATATGCCTGAGAGCTCTATCTTCTCAATTAAACCTCAGCCCCTCTCTTTTTCAATTTCCTGTGACTGCTGAAAGGTGATTTTTCTTGTACTTGTTACCATTTCTTCAGGGTTTTTTCTTTCTTCCTTTCTTTGTCATTATCTGTATTCCTAGTGGAATTTGACTGTGTTAACAACTTGTTTGTGGGTATCTGGATAAGGATTTTCCAGGGCTGGAAGGGTGGTTGTTTTTAAATCATTGCAAATTACCTGTATTCCAGTTCATTCAATGACTGAGATTGCAATGGAGAGGAAAGAGGAGGGGAAAAAAACCCAGAATGCAATAACATGGAAGATGGGAAGATTCCCACACCTGTTTTCTTAGTTAGCACCAAAGGTTACCCCTGTGATCTCTTGGATTTCCTCTACTCAGAAAAGGGAGAGTACAAAATTGTCAGAAAAAGAGGCTCCAGGCAAGGAACTGTGCTTAGCCAAAATCCCTTCTGCAAGGCAAGTATTTTTGTCTCCTGTTTTTGTATCTCATCTCAGCAATCTTCAATAGCACAGTGTGGATTTGTGTTCTTTTCACTGTTCTTGTTAGGCTTTTCCTGTTCTACAGAAAATACTGATTTATTGCTTATATTTTGGTCTTGTCTTATCAATTGATCTTTAATCTAGCAAATTTTGACTAGACTAGGTTGCTTTTTTGAGCATTTTGTAATTATTTAGCAAAAAAAAAAAAAATGGACATAGTGTGGAGTCCCTTGTTCATCACCCACCCCAATCCAAGCTCTTGAAGGTGGGTAGTGTCTGCTCATCTTGTTCAAAAGTTAGTCTCAGATCCCTCTTCTGTACTCACCCACTTGTCTATGTCTGTGTGCTAGGGAATAGATGTTTTAATTTGCAGACTGTATTTAAGGGTTTTCCTTGCAGAGCTCTTCAACTTCCTCCCCTGAAGAGTCTTTTGCAAAGGTTCTGCTGATGCCCAAGTAAAGCCATTTGCCTTGTGGTCCTTCACAGGGATGTAGGAGCTGAGCAGAAATAGTTTGATTGCAAATGACAGCAAATCTGTGACAACAGAGGAGCAGAGGCAGGAATGGGAATTACCTTGTGACTGGTGAGAGAACTTGGGAGGAAGGAGGGACCTGTTAAAAGTCTGAGAACTGCTTATCACAGAAACCCAAATAATGTTTGTTTCTTTTTCTTGCTCTGGGATAAATATGGACACCTATAGCTCCAGCTGCAGAATGAGGAACTACTCAGACAAACAATAAAAAATGCATGCCAGGTAAAAGCAATTCAAAACGGCTATCTTCCCTTCTGAGGTCTTCTGTAATGTGAGTCTTACTTGCCCAGGATTACTTGCCACTGAATAAGGGACAGGTAATGCAGGATAGGAAAACTTGATGAAGTTGCTTGCTTGATGTGTTACTAGGAAAGGGAGGGTGAAGTGGAGAACTGGACACTAAATTAAAAAGAAGGACATAAAATTCTACTACATATAACATTTATTAAAATAGTATTTGAAAAAACATTAGAGGAATGGGTAAAGCTTTGAGCTGTTGAAAGGATCAGACAAATAGTTTCTGAATGAATGTTATGGCTATCAGATCCAGCAAAGTCATGACCACACCAGATAACTCATAAAACTTCATGGACTCTGAGTCAGGGAGACATTCTTTATTATTCTGTTTATAGAGCTTCAGTAAAGATAAATTGTTGATAATATGTAAATATCAAATCTATGTTATCTGAATCTTGTTACTTTCATGTCTCTATTTTGTTAAGAGGCAGGACGCAAATATTAATTTTATTGAGAAGATAAGTGAAGGTGAAAACAGGTTCCAGCCAGGTAGATCAGTCTTGGGGTGGGAACATGCTGTGCTGAATTGCCCACACAGTGCTGCCAACGTATGAGTCATGAGTACTAATGCCACTTCCATTTATAGATTCTTTAGGAACAGAGGCAGCTATACATGCTATTGAGTGGCAATTTTTTTTAAGAAGGTTTGGGCTAAAAATGTTGAGCTCCATAGAACTGATTCTATCAACCTGAGGTGTCCAGAGTAATTCCTCTTTGAGAAACTGCTGAAGTGGTTGCCAAATGCAGCTCCCATCCTCTGGGGAAGTTCCAAAGCTTTGATAATTACTTTTGTCCCCAGAATGTTCAAGCTATCAGAAATGTTCATATAAGACATTAAAAATGGAATATTATGCTTTAAAAGAATATCGATGTTTTGAAGTACAAACTTCTTGAAACAAAATGTTTGATTCTTATTTTCCAAAGAGAAAATTCCAAAATATTAAGAGCAAATTGAATTAGATTCCCATTCTGAAAATTTCCAGGCTGAAATGTTGCTCAGTTCCAGTTATTTCATCTATATGGCATAAGCTGGTTATTGATCAAAAGACTCTGGGGTACCTTGAACTATCTTTATTATATAGTATACGTGGAGTGAGCCATATAAACTGTGAATAACCATATAGTGTAACAGACTTTAACAGGTTGAGAACACTGTATATAGTGTGCATATATTAATTTAATACTCATAGACATACTTTATATACATATGTGCATATATATTAGGTAAATTAATTTACATCTCTACACACCAAGTATTTACTGAGAAACCAAGGTTCTGAAGGAATAGGAGTTCCAGAGTACTTCTCCAATACCTTATAGAAAGAATGGTCTTCATGGCCTACATAATCCAAGTTGCAAAATATCCGCTGTAGATGAGCCCTTTGTGCCTAAAATAATTATCAGGCACTTTATTGGGATATTTGTTTCTATTGTTTCTGTTAAAAAGAATATTTTTCTTACTTTTTATTCCACACTAAAAAAGAATGTAGGGAATGTTACTGTTCATAGGTATATACATATATGTGTGCATATGTATATTTCTATAGTTATAGCTATATTCAGGACAGTCTCCCAACGTCAAAATTTATTACTTCTCAACAGAGGAAGTTGCTGGCATCCAGATGGGAGCACCTACCCTGGCAGAGCACACACACAATGTCACATATTTAAGTCCTATGAATGTAGTTCAGCTTGAGAGCTTGGAATTGTCACTCATGTCCTATATGAATGTCTTAACCTTGAGGCAATTTCTGGGGTGTTACGATTTCAGTCTCTCTTGTGAAAACAGTTTTGCTTTATGTAAGTAATTAAAATACTAATTGAATCTGGATCTTTCACAACTTGAGATGAGTCCCATAACCAGTGGGCTTAGAAAAACAGCCTTGTTAGCCCTGTGAATGTGTAATTAGTTATACAAGATGAGGTTACTCCAGTAGAATAATTGAGAGCAGCTCACCTGAGAATAGCAGGGAGGCTTGTAATTAGTGCACTTACCTAGGCTGGAGGAGATCCACTCATCCCTGGTATGAATTAGCCTGAGCTGGGATTTGAATTATGGCATCTCAGATCTCCAGTGAGGCTGTGCCTGGTCAGATCATGGATTGTTTCAGAGAAAGCTTGTCTAGATTTTTCGTAAGAATTTTTAGGTGGTTTGGGGTTTCTCTGGATGAAGAACAAGAGAAAAAGAAATCCTTAAAACTTTTTGTAGCAGAAGTTTCCTCTTGCATAGCTCTATTAAGGATAACTGCACAAGAAATTCAAGAGCTTAAAAACAAAAACAAAAAAATGTATTTACCAGTAAATTAATAAATGACTCCTGAAATCATTACTTTGTTAATATTATGATTTACGATAATACACAATAAAAGTCACTCCTGTTGCTGATAGGAAAAGTAGACAATGGGAAACATGATGTTTGCACTGGCCTGTGTTTGTGTCTTGATTTCTCCAAGTGTTTACACATTTTTCTTTCTCCTGACATCAAGATTATGGAAAAGCCTTAGCACTGTGTTTGTAATAGATTCTGCATACTTAACAGCAGCTCCTTTGGGAAAACAAAACTCAAATATCGAGGAAATGTTGCAACCTATCTGCCTTTAATAGGATATGACAAGCTTCCTCCTTGCACAGTACGTGGTGTCTGCCTGCATGCCTGCTGGCACTCTCCGCAGACAGGTCCCAGACACTTCTGATACGGGCTGTTCCCTTCCAGATGTTCTCTACCCACCAGGACAGATTGGTGAAGAATATTGGCAAGACATTGTGGGGAGTAGCTTGTGCTGCCCAAATTCTTGACTGTATTTGTTCCTTGGAATGAACGGAGAGCTTCTCTCCAAAATGCGATGGGACTGTGTACAGCATGCTCAGTAACAACCTGAACTCCAAATTGTATTAACCCCTTACAGTATTTTGAGCAGAACACGACTTCACAGAAAACCTTTTTGTCCTCTCTAAAGGCTCGCTGTTTGTGTACAACCAAATAATCTGTGTCATGCCTCAGAAAATAAGAGTGCGAGTGCTCCTGCAGTAATTGCTGGCTTTGGCATTTAGTAGATTATATAACCCTACTCACGCAAAATTGTGCTTTAGCTGTCCAATACTTACTTAAACTTTGTAGACAGATTCAGCAATTTAATCTGTTCCGCTACTTGCTTTGGTTGTCTGCAAGTAGTTTTGCTCCATAACTTGTATGAGGGAACTGGCATACTGAGGCAGTTACATTTCTGTCACAATGTGTTGCATATTGATTCTGCAAATCAAAATGGTTGCTGTCCTTAACTGTAAACTCTCTCAGCTCTGGAGCCTCTGTTTTTTTAATGAAAAGTCCATTGTCTTGCCTGGTGCCAGTGAATTATCCTAAAATAGGCTCTGTTTCTCTCACCTAAGCAAGCCTGTGACGCTGTGCCAGACTTGACTGGAGCAGTCCTCTCACTACAGTAGAGAAACAGTAGACGGCTCCTTCTGCGGCAACCCCTTTTTAGTCTTTTTGGCAGTTCTTTTTGGCATTCAGAGACAAATGTTACTGAAGAAGCTTTGTTCGGCTTAACTGCTCTATCTGATGTTCAGTAATTGAAGCACTAAAGTGAAGCCTAGATCTACTACCACAGGTACATTGATATTCAATGGTAAGGTAAATTATTATTTTTATTCTAACTCCAAGCCGTCTGGTGCCCTGTGTGTCAACATCCTCATTTGAGATGTTCTGAAGTTTTGGATGGCAGTTGTTTCTACTCCTGCACCTTTGGGCCAGTCAGGGGACCACACAGTTTCTCTAATATCATGGCCCATAATTTTGTCTATCTCAATTAACTGGAGATGCTTCTCTCATTCTGTGTTACTATTCTAGCTCTCCTTTTTCCTTTCCTTCAGTCTTCAGGTTATCACCTGATATTAGGGTAAAGCAGCAGCAGCATTCTTGAAGCCTGTGCTAACGATGTTTGTCGCTTCCTCCTTGTCAGGCTTTAAAATTTTATGTTTGCACACTCAGCCTATGATACTGTATTTCTGTTGAAGGGATTCTGGAGGTCTCCCGTGAGGGCTTTTAAATGAGTCGATGTCTTTTATCAAATGCTGTTGTGGAGTTCTGTGACTGTGCAAGTTTATAAAAGCCACTTCCTGCCTTGGTTTTCATTGCTTGAATTCTAGGACGGTTTAATCATCATCATATATTCCACTTCCTAAAAAGGTAAAATAATATAAATTTATTCATATTCTTCTGTCTGCTGTGGAGTTGGTTTGGAATAATTAATAGCCATGGTTTTTGCCTTCCCTGTCAGTAAAGTGACTAATATGTTTTGCTGTGTGCTAATAACTGGTCCATTTCTTCCACTTGGAAAAGGAAACTGAAAATCATCCAAAGGTACCATTTCTCCATGAAAATTGTCAGTTGATCACTGCAGCTAATTTTGTTGCACCCCAGTCATGACCAGTATCAACAATAACAGGAATATTACACATTCTGGTCTTATTCCAGTTATCATTATAAACAACTGGACTTTGTGACAGCACAATTGCTACCAAAAGCTTTTTGGAAATCTCTAGTATTTTTCATGAATAGTGCTTGTCACTTCATGTTAGTTCTATAAAATGAGAACAGCCACTTGACACTCATGGTTTAAAATCTGCTTGGTGCTTTCTGGTCCGGAAACCTACTTGCTTCTTGACAGGTTGCAGAAGGAAATTGCTCTTGATTTTTATTCCCTCCCCCTCCGCAGTATTGAGAATAATACAGGTTTTTGTTAGACGTTGAGGTTGGCAATGCTACCATCATTTGAAATGCCTGCTCCGAGTCTTTCTTCAGTTGCATTGGTGTCTTTTGTACTTTCTGTATTCTTTTCAAAAGCATGAGAGAAGACTGATGAAGTATTTGCTGCTTGTTTAACAAATGCTCTCCAACCAATTTTCTCTTTTTGTATTTACTCACTTTTGTCATGTCTGAAACTTTGAAGCTTTTTAAATCAATGTCAGACTGTCAGATCTTTATCACCAAATCTTGTCCATCTTTTAGGCTTGATCTGTTTAAGACAATGCAGGCATGTCTCAAAGTTCGCTCTTTCTTTGTGCTTGTCCTTTACTGAGAATCTTTCTGCTTGCATGTTGGGCAGGACGGCTGATACTGCTTTAAAAAACATTCATTGGCTATTTAGTCTCTTTTGGACTAATTTTGGCCTTTCAATCTATATCTCTCTAGACTTTTTGTCACTTGTTTTTTCTCCTAGCTTCTTATCCAGTCTTTTACTCTCTGCCACCAAAGTAACAGTAGAAATTTTTTCCTTAGTGTTTCATTTAATTCTGTTTGGAAAAGTCTTTCTACTTTTCTAGCTGTACTATGGAATAATTGTAGTTATCACAAGATGCTTAGGTCTTCAAGGTAGTTTTTTACCTTTCAGGCTTTCAGTTATGAACCGTTAACTTGAAGCCATTTTTTTGAGATTCTCATCTTTTATTTTCATTTTAGCCAGATAAAAGTCAATGTTGTATCCTATATTTTTCTTGTTTATTTGTGTAAATATTTGCTGAAAAACTGTAAAATTTATTTTAAATGAAGTCATTTATATATAAAGTTGTACATTAATTACAATATTTTCTTGTAGGAAAATAGAAAGTAATAGGGATAGACTTGTGGAAACCACATAGTTTTCTGTGAGAAAAATATTCTGATACCCAAATTAAAGGCAGCTCGAACTTAGAATATCTGTACCACCTTGGAGGTACTAGCTCTATCGTCATGGGGTAAATAGACTTCATGTGTTGGTGACGGTTAAATGCATTTCAACTGTTTTATTAAGTGAATTCCTTAAATATCCCACTGATAAGCATTTGGAAACAATCTGTTTCTTCAGTGGTGTGCTGGAAAGATTTTGTCCATGCCATGTAACTGAATGTTAGTTTAAACTGTTGTGCCAGGGTGTGTGTTCATACTGTAGTTCTCATATGTGATTAAAAAATTCAGCTAGTTCTTTGCTTTTCCTGGCAACATTACCAATGATTTAAGATGCTTAATATCACATTAAGGCAACTGACTTCTGTGCCTCCCTGATACCCAGTATTCAATTTCTCTGCAAGGGATTTGCAAGGATAGATATCCCTGTTTTGGCAACAAGGCAAGGTCAGAGCATTCTTATGCTCCAGCACCCATTAAAGTTCGTGCAAGGATGCTTAGTTATTTTAGAGACACACCTATTTTGGAAATCAATTAACTGATGTCACCTCAACTCACCAACCTACCAATGCTCCCTCTAGTTCACTGCCTGAGAGAAAAAATAGTAAAAATTAACACTGTCTCTCTACTGAAAAATGTAGTAGTTTGTCCCTTTCCTACCTGCCTCTCCACCATGCCTGAGTCTTGCCTGCATTACAATTTTAAAAAAATTTTTTTTTTTTTTTGTACAAAAGGCACACCAGTGGCACTAGTAGTGCATCCGCAGTGGTGGTGACGGTGGGATGATGAGCATGCACAGCAAGTTTCTGCAGCCACTTGCAGTGATAAATCAGCTTAAGCCAGCTCAGAGCAATTCACTGGTTTTTGAAAACAGCTGCCAGAGCTAACAAACCTTGACTGCTGGTCCTGACAGTCTGGATACAATACAGTGCTGAGCTGCTGTTAGCTGCAGCGAGAATGTCTTTGTACAGATAAGGCTGTATGTGGGTCAATTTTGAATACTCAGAATCCAATTAAGACTGAGGGCTTTAAATTTGCCCTTCAGCTACCTTAAGGGCAAAATAATCTCATTTTTGCAAAGAAAACTGTCATTAAAAATGTTTGTCTTGGCATTTTCTGTGAAGGAGATTTTTTCAGTACAGAAGCAAACTGTACCTTCTTCCATCCTACTGGCAAGCAAAAATCCATGTCAGTACAACATTGTGGTGTTTGCATACTGTTTATAGAAAACACGCTTACTTAGCGGCACTGTGAGCAATTAAAAAAAAAAAAAGAACAAGCAGAAAATTTGATGATAAACATTTTGGTACAGGTTTTATCTATCCAGATTGCTCAGGTGATCACAACACAGATTTAGTACACACACAGAAGGAAGCCAATTGAAAATCATGCATGTTCACTGTCTTACTGTATGTTTTATTATTATTAGCCCTAATCACATTATCCTTAGCCCATTTAACTTTTTTGTGTTTTCCCATTATGTATGTGTCCGCAGTGTGGTGAATGCAAATGGTCAGCAAATGGCCATAGTAGTACAGCATATTCCAGCAGTTATGTCCCTTTTGGCCTTTTGAAAGCTTCCTGATACTGTTGGTACTCGTATTACAAGAATTTCTCCATTGGAGGCAAACTGGAGCTGCCAGGTGACAGGAAAGCTTTCCCCTTATCTGTGGGTGAATATTGTTATAATGCAGCAAGGTTAAGATTCAGTTTGTTCACAGAAAAAAAGGCACTTAAGGATTTCTCCAGTTTGCTGCTATTAAAATTATCCATAAGGGGATTCAGAAACCTGGTTTATCTAAAAGCCCATTATAGAAGGGGGGAGTTAGATTTCCATTTTGATTTTTTTTTTTCTATAGAAACTCCCTAACGAGTGTCCTGTGTGCCAGCTAGCATGGCCAATTGAAACGTCTGGGGTTTGAATTCAGTAAAGGGTATGACAACATTAGTATCTGCAGCATTTCCTACACTTCACATTAGGTGAATGGCAAATGTTACAGTAACGCAGCTGAGTTCTCCAAGCCAAACTGTGCACTGTATTGGTAATGAGTGTTTCTTTCTAGAGAGGCAGTGTTTCTTAGATGGCTCGTCTCTCTGCTGCCTCTCTCCCATGAGCACTGTCATCCTACAGTTTCTCCAGTCGAGCATGCGTGCTGTTGGTATTGCTCTGATGTCACACACTCAGGTCCAGGCACTGTGAAGTTTGGGGAGAGCCTCATGCAGAACACTGGATTGAACTCTCCTTGACCTAGTTTAGATCAGCAAAGCTGGTTCTCTTGTGCTGTACAGCAGACAGCACAGTAAAATCTTGATCAGTGGGTAGGACTCTCAGGTGATATGTAATACAAACAGTTAAGAACGTCCCAGTTTCAAGCAAGGTTAAATCCCAACTGTACAGATAACAGCTTTCCTTTCCATGTTGGAAGTTAGTGCTAATCCAGTTCAGCTGGTGATTAGTTGATGGCTAAAAGGAGGAAAAACCTCTGATGAAACAAGATACTGGGAACAACTGAGAAATTAAATGGACTGTTGATTCTAAGATCCATTTGTTCATTTTTTTTTCTTCAGTTAGCAGGATTATTATTTTTTTTCTCCTTTTAACAGCATGAATTAGAATACATATTAATAGATACAAAGCTAATGCAATTACCCCTTCAGGGATAAATGATGTGAAAATCTTGCAAATCACTCTTAATATTTCAGACACAGTATGACTAGAGGTTGTCCCTTGAGAGGGTAATGGTTTAAAATTGTGTGTTTGGTGAAGCTTCTGCAGTGGAAGAATCTTATTTGGGTTACTGTATGGATAAGAGAAGAGCCACAGACAGTTCTTAGGACTTAGGAATTGATTGTTATAGCCTGAAATCTGGGACACCTATATGATATCTCTGTCAAACACTCCTAAGAAAGCTCAGTAGCCATAGTAGCAATAAGAGGATCCTCTCATTGAAGAAGAAATGTTTAAAAAATGAGAAAAAGCAGTGAATTAAATGGTAGTAAGCTTTCTCAGTGTAGGAAAGTTACTACCAGGACCTGTGCTATTTATAAATAATCTGGAAAGGGAGAGACAAGGGAAAGAATGAGTTTAGTGGTACTGTGTCACCCAGCACAGTTAAAGAGAAAGGCTGGCTATGAATAAATGGCAGGACTTTGCAACACTGTATGTGCAATAAAATGACAGATGACATTCAGTACAGATAAATGTGAACTGATGTATGTGGGGAAAAAATAATCCTAGTTTTATATGCACAATGATTGGCCTTTAGTTGACTACTGCCACTCAGGAAAAAAAAAAAATGCTGGGGTTATTACAGTTCTATGAAAATGTCAGCACAGTGCTTGGTAGCTATGTAAAACACAACAGACTGCTACGAATTATTAGAGAAAAGCAGAGAACAAAATGAGTGTCTTTATACCATTGTAGAATTTTATGGTGCACCTGTGTCTTGAATACTGTGTGCATCTCTGGTCCTCCTGCGTTTCAGAAAAGGACGGTACAGAAATGAGAACAGTACAAAGAAGAGCAATTAGGGTAACCAAAGATTACCCTAAGTTTCTACCCTAAGGAAGAGTTTCCCTATGAGGAACAACTAGATAATCAAGAACTTTTAGCTTGAAAAGGAGACAGCTGAGGGAAATGTCATGAAACCTACAGAATTGTGGTACTTGGAGGTGGTGAGCAGAGGCTGGCCAACTTCTCTCCTAGTGTAAGAGCATGGGGCTACCAGATGAAACTAGTGAGGACCTTCTTTAAAGTAATGAAATGAGCTACTGCCTTATGGTCTGTGTAATTACACTGTGGAACTCCTTGCTACTAGATGCTAATAGTGTATATGGGTTCAAATGGGGCTGGACAAACTAGTGGCATAAGAAACTGTCAGTGGCTACTGAGCGTAAAGACTACTTTTGCCTTGGGAATTCCCTGAGCCATGGCCCAGTGCCCGGGAGGATATTCAGGAAATATCAGTACGTTCGTGCCATGTGCTCCTCTTCTTTTTTGGGCAACTGCTACAGACTGCCATTGGAGAGAAAATACTGGTCTCTCTATGGGCCTTTGCTCTGAGCTAGTGTGCTTTGTTCCAAGGCTGATAAATCCCGTGTTTCCATCTTCAGTGTCCCTTGCTCTAGATGTAGTAGACCTCTCCGAGACTTCTGATGGATTTCTAGATCTATACATTTACCAGGGACATTTAATACTTGGCATCATAGGATGGATTACCAAGGATTCCTATTTTGGCTGCAACTAAAGCTTAGGAAACCTAAGATGTTTCTGAGAAAGTATTAGGAGCCAACAAATGGATGTCTTCTGACAAAACTTCATTTCATCAGAAAATGTTCAGCCACCTCTAGTCTCCAGGAGTTTGGGATGCTCAGTAATCTGCATCCTAATAAAGGGCAGAAAGGTAAGCTGGGTAGTTACACTGCCACCTGTGCCTGCCATGCAGTTAAGTACTGTTCAGAGTTACTTTATGGTAACTATTCCATTTACTGTTTCTTTTCACTGTGAAAATCTGAGCATACTATTTGAAGTATAGGCTAGGTAGGAAGTCTAGTCAAAAGAGAAAAACAGCAGGGTTTACAGGTCAAGGAGGGAAAGAGAACATTTTTCTAGTTTGCTAATTCTGGCCCATCAAATTTTCCACAGTTTTGCAATATGTAGTTAAGTTATTGACACATACTGTACCTGCAGATGAAAGCCCTGACTTGGGAGTACATGATCTGTTGCACAATCGTCCAGGTTGTTCTCTCTGGAGACTGATGTCATATTCCTTGTGACAGGTAATACCTGAAGCAACTATCTGAATCCAGTTAATGTTACCACTAAAAATCTATTGGTATTGATTAAAGCAGGGGATTTGGTATTTTGCAGCACTTGTCTGAGAAGAGCTGTTATCTTACAGCACATAAGAGCTGCAAAAATGTAATCTCATAGCAGGTAATCACCTTTCTTTAGTGCATTCATGATCATTCGTCTTGGCTCACAATGGACCTTCTTGAACAAGTTTCACAAGGTTGTCTTTGGTGGAGTTACTCCTGATTTGCAGGAAGGAGAACAGGATCATGCCCAAAATATTTACTTTTGTTTATGTGGAAACTTCGCAGAGCTTTTCCCTGGAAAACCTTTCCCCATCTTACTCATCTACATCCAGTCTCAAAACTGTAAACACTTCACAACAACTTCTCTATGGTGTAATGCTGTTCCTTTTTTTCTCTTCCTTCCTTTTTGTACTGTTGTCAGTTTTGCTTAGGGTATTTCTAAGCCTGATCAGGCAGAGTACAGTTGGAGTGGAAAATTACTTAAAATAGCATGCTGGTCTTTATTCTTTCCCCAATCTGTGCTTCACCAGTGACCCACTGCATTGCTGCTGAACCCCCTGCTTTTTGCATGCAAATATTAACTCAGGATCTGACCCATTTGTTTCTGCAAGGGTAAAGCTGTGTTGACTCAGTATCCTGGCCAAATTTCAACCTGGGTGATTACATGCTTGTCTACATAAGTTTTTCTCTGACTTTCATTTCAATAGATGACTGTATTCTGCCTATTGCATTTCAAGTCTTTCTACCTTCTATTTTGTTGTTCAGCTGTTGTCTTGTGTTACCTGAAAGTACCTTCATTTTGAATTGTGTGGCAATCCATTAAAATATTTTCTCTCTTGACACGCAGTGCATAGTGAAACCTTCAGGGAGGAAATATACTGCTATGTGTCACTGTATTATTAGCTCAATTACTATTATGTGAGAGAAAATATGGGCATATTTTCAAGTTAAAAATCAAGGTGAAACAGCAGAGGACAAACACCAAAAAGAACAAAATGTTTTAACAAAAAAATGAAAGATAAGTTAACCATTGAAGTTTAAATCTTTTTGGAATGTCTTATACAGAAAAGAGTAAAAGAATTGCAGTAACAGCTTATTAAACACAAAATTTAATTTGTGGGTTTGTTTTTTTTTTTTGACACTATTCTGCTTTTATCCTTCATCCCCTGGCCTTGAGGAGAAGAGTAGGTTCCACAGAGATTTTTGCTAATTGTCAATTAATTAATTTCCTTTTTTTCAGAAAGTCATATTTGCTTTAGTTTGCACAGTTACAAGAATGGGAAAGGGCTTTTACTTCTAAAACCTTTGTCATTGCTCTTCATTAGACTTGTAATTTGTCTGCTTCCAGACAGATCCAATTCATACCAGGCAATGGTCATCATGGCAAGTCTGCAGTCTGCTGTATTCAGGGGCTATTGTCTGTCAGGTGGAATTACTGATGCTTACCTCTGACGTTGTTACAGTTGCAGCATTTTTAGTAGGTTTTGTTGTCTTCATAGCAAAATGTCTTTCTACATTAGCACGTGTATATATAAAAATATGTTAAGTGTAAAGATTAATAAGTGACAATGGGAAATCAGTTTTTATTTTTACCTTGTCTTTAATCACCAACCTAAGATGTACTAGGATATTAAGCTGTACTTCCGTTTTGTCTAAAGCTATTTTTCTCTGCTTTATTCTCCTCTATTGTTGACATATATGGCACTTCCCTACCTCTGCAATTTGTTCTGGTCTTACATTGATTCATTCATGCACCTGAGATACTGATGGGCTGGACCTCTTGCTTTTTGTTTATAAGGGATAAACATTTATTACAAGCAGTAGCAGCTGATAGTGATCTGGTTTTGGGGCAAACTGCATTTCATTCTTTTGCACAGACGTTTGAGTTATTTGTCTGCTTGCATCTGCAGCTTTTTAGATACAGACTGTTACTCCTCTATCTCTCAAGAGATGCCCTTTGAAGTCTAGGTAAGATGAGTGAACATTCACTTAATATACTATGCAATGGTAGTAACAAGGCCCTTATTGCTACAAAATATGATGCTGAGAAGGAAACGTTGGCATCTGAGTCCTTGTAGTCTGCAGAGGCAGATTTCATGATTTAGAGTAATGAGCACAGAAGGTGCATGGGGAACATCCAGTGCCTGATGGGAAGAGAATAAATGAGATTCCTTTGTGCCATGCAGTGTTTATGATAACCTACATCTCCATTGATGAGCTGCCTTAAACAAGTCACTAATATTACCTCTAAGCTTTAGCACCTTGTGCCAGTATTCTTCAGGCTGTTCTCTAGAAGCCTGGAGTGTGTAAGTGCTGACCCTTAACCATAGTTTTTTGCCAAATGTAGTACTGGGACCACTCGGTCTGCCACCGAGCAAGTTTGGTTAGGTTTGTATGGTTCCCCTTTGGAACCGTTGGCTATATAGAATAAAAGAGTAAGGCACTCGCATTCCTTTTGGCAGGTTAATTTATACGGAATGAATGTTGGATGGTACCTTCTGGGCACATTTTACATGACTTGCTGGTAATTCACATTCACTGCCTTGAGGCCCTCATCACAACCTAGTATAAGCAAAGATGTATGACTCAAGGAATGTGTTGGCTGCCATCTGTCCTGGCTGGTGCACTCTTTCAGATGTGTCCCCTGAGGCTAAGCAAAAGAAAAAAGCAGCTGGGAAGATTTTGCCTAGTTTTAATACACTTTCCTTTTGTTTAGGCGTGACTTAATCTTTTAACTATTAGTTTATTATGCAAAAACAATCAAACATCTGTGGTTAAAGTTCAGGGGAATTCATATGTTGTCTATAAACTTGTTTGAAATAGAAGTGCCTTAGTTCTAAGTTATAGTTGTTGGTAATTTTCTATGCAGAAGAAATTGCCCAACCTAATTCATTTAAAGTTGTGTGAGTGTTAGGACATTCGTACAATTTTATCACTAGGCTCTTGAAACAAACCATCTGTTAGCACAATTTCCATCAGAAAGTAACTTCCCCTCTGAATTTGCCATATAGTGAGAGAACAACACTGTGACTTCAGTGAGCTTTGTCCTGAGTTTCAGACTTTGACAATAGCTCACAGAAGCTTTATCATATGTAACTGTGCATGCTTATTATTTACCAGAATGTTTTTCATAGTTCCCAGTGATTTCTACTGCCTTTCCCGTGATGCCTTGTACTCAGCCTGTACAAATCTGAAGACAAAGAAGAAAAGTAGTGCATATACTGGATCGAGTGTAAGCTGAGCTCCTCAGCCTTCACAGGGAGACAAATGCTTATGTTATAGTCATTTGTCAGCTTTGATAACTTATGCACTGCTGACAGTTACAGTCTGAGGTACCAAATTATTTCTGATTTCTTAAAATGGGAGCAAGTGTACAAATTTGTATGATACCACTTCGTGATTGCTGACATTTTATGGCAATTACTATCTGTTCTGTAAAACTGATTTGGGCTGGTTCTTTTCCTTTTCTCTGGGAGTGTGAAGTATTAATTTTCCTCCATTGTAGTTACTAATCCATAGCTGAGACATCGCCATTTGGTGCTAACAAGACTAGTTAAGTGCAAAAACATTTTGGGTCACTGCACTCACATTTTTTCCCCCTTGTCGATAATTTCCCTCTGTTAGTGAGGGGGAAAAATGAGCTGGTTTGGAGATTTGAAAAAAGGGCTTCATGAGCCTTAGGTTACTGTAAACCTGATTCTCTCTCTCCCTTGGCCCTCCCATTTCTCCTTTTCTGTTAACTGCTTCTCTGTACAATGAATAATCCATGTTTCAGTAGAATTGGGTGTGGTTAAAGATGCCATGCATCTTTATATTTAGGGTGATGCTATCTAGGCCTGAAAATTATGTAGATGGTCCATGCTTTCAGGTGTTTTAAGTGAAATTCTGAACTGACTCCAGGGTTACTGTTAAGATAGTTCTCTGCTGCTCTTGTTTGAATGGATATCCAGACATTAGTGAGGACTGCTTCTGTTTCAGTGCTGTTGTTCCTCAGGTGGCTTTTTCTCACCATTGAGTATCTTTTTTCTAATTTTCTTTTTCCCCCCACATAGCAGGTGTTTCATCTGCTTCCTCGTGTTATGTATTGCAGACTCTAAGGCAGTGCAGGAAAAAATGTTGAACTGTTACTTGTTTTGAGCTGTAACTTAATGTATTCATAAGGTTAAGTACTCTATTTCTATGTTTTATGAAAAGTCTTCAACTTACAAACCACTTGTATAAATATGAATGACTTCCCCAACATCTTTTTTTATTCTGATTTAAGTTTTCCCATTCTTGAATACTGGAGATAGTGGAATGACAGAATTAACTACAGGAAGAGCCATAAACAAATACTGCAGTTCATGAATATTACATCGACTCTGAGATGCAAATTTAAAGAGTCCCTTAAGTTATTATTTTGGAAACAGTGTTAGTGTAAAGCAGGTGGCTTAGGAAATGACTACTGTTCCTTAATGGCTTTCCAGCAGCATTAAGTGCTGCCCCACCCAGAAAAACAAATACATAGGAACTGGAAATTAAAAACGCCTCTTGTTTCCATAATTTGTATCTTTGTCAAAGCAGGATTTTCTAAACATTTTAATGATCCAAGCAGGTATAATTTGATGGATAATATTCCAAACCCTTGTTATTAACATAATTTAAAAAGATTTTGCCAGTCTTCCTGTTGAAAAGTTTGTTCTGATATACAGCCTAAATATTTCCTGTTAATTTTGTCACATTGCCTCCGGTTCTGATACATATGATCCTTCGTAATATTCCCTTATTATTATCCCAATTAGTTTCTCCTTGCTTTTGTACATTTTAATTAATTCCTCTTTTAGGTATTTCTTAGTTCTCTACCAATAAATAGAAAAGTGAAGTAAAATTGCTTTCATCTCATTTGATTCTGTGTGCTGCCCTTTGCTCTTGGAATAGCAGGTGAGTGTTGCCCTGGCCGGGAGGGAAGGTGTGTGCATGGTCTTGCTGCCCTACGCATTCCCCTGGGGCTTCTTGGCAGCAGCAAGGCTGGAGAGAGGACAGCTGTGCTGCCTTGAGTGCTGTGGCAGTTTTGATGGGTTAGCAGCAGTCAGGACGGTCAGAAATGAGGAAGTTTTATAGCACTTCCCTGAGAACTTAACCCGCAGCAGCTTGTGTTTTAGTTAGAGATGCTTTTTCAAGGACTTTGGAGAGGGTGACACATGCTCTTCTCCTCAGATGTTGCCTGGTGGCTGCTCAGCTGTGTTTCCACTAACACTTTCAGCTGCTCTCCAAGAGGTGATGATCCAGCCCTCCTTAGATTGCATGATTTTACTATGTCATCATGAATCATAACAATGTCGCAGAAAATGTACTGAAATATATAGTACTGTTTATTGGGGCTTGGATATTTTTTAAAAACAATTTTGTTAGCCAGAAGCATAGAATAATAATTGCAGTTAAAAAAAAAAAAAAGGCATTATAGACATCCCATGCTGAACCAATGTCACAGATTGTGCTAGCTATGTCTGTGGCTCCATCCCTGTGTAAAACTTTATTAATCATTTTGCTTCTGAGGAAGCAATAATCAGGAGATACTATGAAAGAACCAGCTATCTGTGATAAGATTCTAACTGCAGAAACCTCCCTTATTAGAACAAAAAAAAGTATTTAAAAATGCATATTAGCTAGATATCTGGTAAATACGTGTATCTAGGTACCTAGCATTTCTTTTAAAGAAAACAGCAGCAACAGAATGATTCTCTCTTGTTAACAGCTGAAATTCCTTCTGCAGCTTGTGTGATAGCTGTGACTTTGCACACCAAAAGAAGCAATCTGCTGCTCCTGCTAATCCTTTCAGCCTCTCCTGTGTATTTCTGGGGCTATGTAGCCTGAGTTCATCAATGTTAACGTAGAATCAAATAAATATTTTTCAGACAGTATTAAAAATGTTGTTTATAATAAAAGTCCTGTAATTCCTATCTTAGTCTGTTTTGAACGTGCTAGCAGATGGAAGGCTCTCCGCGCAGGCTGTGCTGGGAGAGCACCATCTGCTTAGCTGGACCACACTCTCTGTGCCTCTCTTGCCAATCTGGTTCTGAAGCGTTGCCTGAAAACACTTAGCTTTTGTCTCCCTTTTGTGGATGCTCTTCAGACTATTATGTTTGGGTCTTTCCCTCCTGCACCTCTGTGATTAAGCTGCTCCTGCTGCATCTCCACAGATTGCAGCTGTCTGTGCTCTTGGTGTCTTATGCCCCCAGCAGTGATGGCAGCCTTGACTCCCCAGCAGTTTTCAGCATATCCTTTCCCAGGACACATAGTAGCTCTTGGGTACAGCAGTGCAGTTTTGAGACTTCTCAAGCTAGTGTAGTCTATATAAAGTTGAAAAATTACTACATTCCTAATCAGGTCATTTGCTTTTCTAACCTGAGAAAGTGAAGGAGGTGAAGAGTTGATAGCAGCAAAAGCTGAAGTATAAATGCAAACAATTTTCTATTTTATTTCTAAAATGTAAAAATATAAGCTGAACTGGCATGCTATCTTATCCCACCGGTGGTATAAGAAAATATCATAATGGATACTTGCTTAGAAGAATGCTATGTTTTAAAGGCATCATGCCATGTCCTAAGAACATCTTTAGAGACACATTAGGTTTCTGTCTTAATCTACCAAATGGGACTTGAACATCAGTTTCATTTTCCAAGAAGTCCATTAAACATCATAAATATTCAAATGTATCAGCAAATTGAGTCATCCAGTTAGACACTTAGCACATTGCATGTTTTCGCTTTCCTGCTCCAGAGCAAAGCAGAACAGCAGTAAAATTGCAACAAGCTGCTGAGATTCAGTTTCTGGCAAATGACCTTGTGGGGATGCATATTCATTAATCTGCCAAGACTGTGACCCAGATCCCTGTTCCTCCTGTGTTGATTGGGTTCACCTAATTACATCAGCTGTCACCTGATTCCTGGTGACATCACAGGTTCACCTGACCTAAGCCCTGTGCTTGAAGCAGGTAATTAAGATGAGCAGAAAAGAGCAGCAACTTGGAAAGACAAACCGGCGGAGACTGTTCAGCTTCTGTTTTCTTTCGGGAATGTAGTTTCAGAATTATTGTGGAAGGGACACCGCTCAATGAATAGCACTCTGTGGTTTTTGCTTGGGCTTTTTTGCAGACTGGTCATAAAGACAAGTTGTCTTAATGATTTTAGAAAGCCAACAAGAAAACAATATCCGCCTTCCCCTATTGAAATGGTCTTGTACATACATGGGCATCCACTACCTCCAGTCTCCTTCCTAGGGCACCTCTCTAGCTTTCCTCAGTACCACCAGACGTGGTGTATATGAGTTTGGCGGTGGTCTCTGCTGTAGCTAGCTGGTCTAGAGATTGCACCCTGATAGCCAGGAGACTTCCATCATGTGTATTCTTGTTGCTTTTCCACAGGTGCCAGGAGTGTTGCACAGGGTGTGCTGGGGGAGGCTGCAGCCTCAGGAAATGAGAAAGCCCGTACTTTCTCAGATGTTGCACTCAACAGATGTATGCCAGGGGTTAGATTAGAAAATTCTCATTTTAGTTACGTGAAAAGGCAGCTTGCACCTTCAGAAGTAGCCAAGGGAGTTGTAATATTGATCTCCATTCAAAGTGTATCTTTCTCTTTTGCACAAGGTAGGTAGGCTCCCAGAAAAGTTTCTTCCTTTCTGTGAAAAGTATGGAAAATATTTCAAGCCTTCTACTCTGTTTCAGCCAGCTCTGGTCCTTTTCATGCTCATCTACGCTGGAGAAAAGTAGCAATGGCCACAGTAGAGCTGCTTTCTACCTTACGTTGACCCAGCCTCTAGGAAGCACATGCCATAGAATAAGGGGACACCTGGAGAGCTTTGTTTCCTTCTGTGTCAGTTTAAGGGCAGGACAATCCAACAAGTTGGTATTTGCAGTGTGTAAATTTCCATTTGCCATTCTTAGAGGTTTCCTTTCTTGCTTAGAAATGAACAGCAATTTATAAATGAAGTTTAAACATTCGTATTTGAATAAAGCTTGTAGCCACAAATGCACGTTTACTCAAGCAAAATTCTACCTGAAATAAATGATGGCTTGTCCATAATTTTTAAGTCTTGCGTTGATCTAGGAGATTGATTAGTTTTCAGTTCCATAACTTTCTAGTTGGGATTTTTTCTACTTAAATGAATACTAGAAGCTTTAATTGTTGGGCTTGCTAGAGTTATCTATTCAAATTATTTTTTAGTGGAAAGATGCATAACTGAATAGCAAATATTTCAGGAGGAAAATACATGTTTTGATGGGGTGGAGGGACTCCAAGGAATCAAAGGTTTGCTAGTTTGGGGTGGGATTTTCTGTGTTATCTTTGTTTCTTTTGAAGAAAAATATTTTCTCCTGAAAATTGTCAAAATTCCCGCCTCCTACTTGGCAGACCTCAGTCAACTGAAGAATGGGAGCTTGACTGTAACATGCCTTTTCTTTATGAATGTCTTAGTGTTTAGTTCTGAAAATTATGACTCTTGTTCTCATATGGCAATTTAGAATATAAGTTCTTGAAAATCAGTTTTCCAAATAAACCCAGGAAGAACTATTTAACATGAATTTAATCTGCACAGTGGATTTATAAATTGATTTTGTGTATGTACATTGGGGTTAGAGGGATGATAGCAAAATGTATGTATGTTTCAGCCCAGTGTGTGCCTAGACTACCAGCTATGCCAGATGCATTTTGCACTGTTGAAAATTGTAAAGCAAGTTTCAGAAAATATTTCATTTAATCTCTTTCACTCTGAAAAAAACAATAATTGTTCAGTGGCAAAAATTCTAAAAGTGCTTTTGTCAAAGTAACTTTTTAGCTTTCTAGAACCACATTTTTAAAGGTAAGTCTTAATTCTACTCTAAATGCTATTACTTTCATAAATAACACATATCTAGTAGCATGTTTACGGTATTAGTGCCTGTTTTCATTTACAGTTTCATGAATAAAGTAGTTGGCAGAGGGAGAGGTCTGTATTCATAATGCAGGCACCGCTTTTTCTTTTGTATTAAGTATCAAGACACAACACTGTGTATTTACTTCTAAGCTCCATAAATTGTTCTGGGACTCTGCCAGTCAATTGCAATGCGCCGGACCAGTCAGCTCTCGTTAGTCTCAGCCGGGTCGGCCGCTTTCATTAGTGCTTGTTCTAATGCACGCTGGGCAATCATCTGCAGGTCGCTATGGATAGGGCGATTGCTGTGAACCACTACGTGACCCAGATAGAAAATTATTCTTCCCACTTCCCAAGCAGCAAATCTTCATTTTGACAGCAATGCACAATGTCGTTCACAACCCGAGCCCTCTAGACTGACTTTTTATGTTTTTTAATTTGACTCTGTGTCAGAGGAAGTAAATACATGGAAAAAATCACTTCATGCCATAATGCACAATATGGAAGTCACTTGAAACTCTCCAGGCAGTGATTTGAAAATGCTTTTTCAGTATGTACTTAATAGGACTTAAGATTTATTTCCTTCATAGTTTGATATTTTTTTTTTTTAAGAGATCAGAGTCCTTGAGGCAAATTTTGGTTTAAGCTATTATTTTCATTGCATTAGAAATAATAAGGAGTGGACAGGCTTAAAATTCTCAAATTGTAGCTTGTCCTTGAATTTCCTCTTGCTGTGGAGAAGAGCTGGTTTGATTATGCCTCAGAATGAAATATAAAGATGTCAGGTGTTGTCCGCTAGCATCATACTTTTTCCATTTTGAGCAGCTAAAAAAATTTCATTGTAGGTTCTGGCTGCGTATTACATTCTCATATAGTATGTATTGCACTTTAGTATAGGTCCTGGTTACGTTACACAGTCTACTCTTGCTTTGTAGTCTTTGGCCCTTGAACTGCTCCAAACAGATTGAAAATATTTCTAATAACAGTGTAAGGTCAGCTGGCCAGCACTGGGGCTGTGCTGGGTTTGCTGAGCAAGCTGAATCCCACACAGTGGGAAGAAATGACCCAAAATATGTAATGTCAAAAGCTCCAGTTCCCTGGGACTTGTTACATGCTGTAGCTAGTCTTATCTCCAGTGAGGTTGTTGAGTCCCAAGGAGCCCAGCATCTCTGTCCTGCAAAATATTCCTGGAGTTCTGCCGGGTATGTGATAGGTGTTGTCTGGACTTTGGCTGCCTGAAGATTTCTTGTACAAGTTATTAGGTCATATATATTGCCTGATTGCGTGTATATTGCCAGCTAAGTTCTGGAACAACAGTTTCTTTTCAGTAGAAACTTCTATGTTCTAAAGTTAGGAGAGTATTATTCTCTTTAAGTTGCGTTGAAGAGAAAAGGCGACAGTGAGCAAACTGAAGCAGTTCCTGCAGTTTCAGGTCCTACCTCCTGGTTTGCAGAGAGGGTCGCTGCTGTCATCCTCATGAAATCATGAGTGCTTCCAACCAGTGCTGGCATTTGGGCAAGCTTATATTCACCTCTAACTGTCGTTACTGGGTGGGGCAGCACAATCTCTTTCCTCCTCCTCTTCCTCCTTACTCAGTGGCTCTGCATTGCTGCCACTGCCAATTTAATTGACTGCTTCATTTCTTTCTCTGTCAAAATATCCAAACTGCTGTACTTTTTATTAGCTGATTAGTACTAAAGAAGCATGACTGGGCTGGGGTTCAAATGACAAATTTCAAGTTAGCACACTGTATACCACGTGTTGATGGATGTTAACAAGCTCCTTGTTCTCCTAGCCATGTCACCTCTGATTCAGCCATTAAATGACAAGGCTCCAAATAATAAAATATTTCTGGAGTACCAGCAATTTATTTCCTGCCATCGGAGAAGATTAATCTGTATCCATCTTTGGGAGAAAATCAGCTCTGATTAAATTTTGCTTTGGTCTTACGTGGTACCAAATTACAGCACATGGCATTTTCAGGGTAAGGAGGGGCCGATCCTTCTGCCTGGAGCTGACAGCTGGGAATAGAGCTCACGTGGGACCCGTTGCTCTGCGGGGGGGACCGTGGCTGTTGTGGTACTTTCTCTTTGCCCTGTGTATTTGCTGCTCCCTGCCCTCGTAGCCCTTCAGAAGGGGGAACTAAGCTGTGCAGCATGCTTTTTGATGAGGTTGAGGCGATGCATATATGTTGTCGTAATGGCAGAAGTGTGATCTGAGCCTTTTTTCTCCATTTCACGTACTCTGAGGCACTCTTTGCTTCGACACAATTTGCTGGAGTTTATTGTCACCAAAAATGGGACCTGGAAGCAGCAGCTGGGGGGGGTCTTTCAGGAGCCTGGGCAGCTGTTAGCAGGGTTTAAAAACAGAGAACCAGCTTCCATGTGTTGGTACCTCTGCTGGGGTCTGGACTTTACATCTCGTCATCTGCAACTCAACAAGATAAGCGAGCATGCGCACAGGCAAATCCAGATGTTGTTCCACCAAACTCTTTTTTTTCCAGTTGCTGTTGATTTTGTGCCAAAGCCTTTGGTGAGGCCAAACCTTTCTGTGCTTTGCCTTAGCCCAAAACTCAGTGTTTCTGGAAGTCTGACCTCAGTCTAATTCTCATGCAGCTGGTTAAAGTATTCTTTTTTTTCTCTCTTTGGTTTGGTTTTGCCTGTGAGCCTGTTTGAATACAAAGTGCATTATTAACAGCTCATATTAACACCAGTTGTGACTAATATATTATTTAAGATGAAGATAAGAGTAAATGATCATGCATTCCCTACACAAATTATAATACATCTGTATTACATTATTTCCTTGTTTTAAGAGTTTTCATTACTATGAAACAATTACGATGTCATACTGCTATGAATAAAACCTAGTAATATGTAAAATAAGTTACACTCATTTTATATTACTTTAACTTGGATAGATACTGGGCACAATGTAGAACATAGCCCAAAGTGACAAATCTCATTCAGTGGTGGGAATTTCATTTCACATAATTTTTTCAAGGTCACAAAATCTCTGTCATCTGGGGTTTAAAAAAAAAGGGCAAGGGTCAGCTAGTAAAACCATAATGAATTTATATATACAGGTTTTTAAACATACGTTGGATGAATATATAAAGCAACTGTAGTGTGTTAGAGATGCTATCAGTCTTTACCAGTATTCTTTATCTGAACAGGGGATATCTCCAAACTGTTGTGTTCAAAATCAAAATGTAGCCTTTATGATGTGCCTGCTTTAGATTTGAATCTATTGATCCATCGTACCCACACATCTCTTTACTCTTTTAAATGTCTGAAATTAATCATTAACTTAGGTTTTGGTTCTTGCATTTTTTTATACTTCCCCTTTCTTTGATATGATGAAACTTTTGAGAAGCATATTATACAGTCTCTTGCACTCCTCAGAGGATTCTCCATTACATTTCTGAATAATTAGGGAAGATATTAAAATTAAGAAATTTTTCAAAGATAAATTGTCTTTTAAAATTGTAACCCCTTGCTGTTGTTATTAACCAGTTGTTGCATTTCAAAACAGTATGTGTTCATATGCATACATACAAAAGTATCTGGGATAAAGACACTGCATGGCATTTTCAAAGGCACAGATGGTAGCTAAGCAGTTCAATCTTTCTTGGCCAACACAGGACCAAATGTTCTGTCACAGCTGTGGGAATTAATAATGTAGCAAGAAAACTGATCAGCTATTATAAATGGGTCAGTTCTCATTTCTAGGAGTCAAGTAGAAAAGAGAAACGTCTTCATTTGTGTAAGTGCTGGGACTACATCTATTTGCATTGTGGCCCCTTTCTTTCCTTCTGGTGATATGGAGGAGGAGGTAGAAGTTGGTGCATACTATAGTTTTGTTCATTTTTAGGTCTCTTTCTGCTGACAAGGCGGGTCAAGGGAGGTTGTAGTTAAATGATAATGATTCTGTTAATTATGATGTTCTGCCCTATGTTATTTTAATGAGGAGAGACTTCAGATGGGAGTGTGAATTTGCTCAGCTGTAGGTGATGTCATCTATTACCTTTCCTTGAAGAATAACCATGGCTAATACTTGTAAAGCAACTTTGATTAGGGAAGGGGCTAAACTTGGGAGGTGCTAAAAAGCATTCTGTGATGTATGTGGCAAGTGAATTTTATAAAGGCACTTGCAGACCAACTTTCCTGAACATCACACAGCTCATTGACTTTCCATGCAAATTTCTTCTGCATGAAAATTGAGGTGCAAGGGGAATAAGTGCAATTCAGGATCATCTCCTAAATCTGCAAGGAGGGAGGAACAAAAAATCTGTGATATATGAAAGGAGACAGAGTACTAACCCTGTTTTGATTCTGAATGTCTCTATAATAGCATCAGCTGTCATTTTGGATGACGTGTGTATAATTCTGCTATGTCATCTGCATACTGGTTTAGGGAATTAGAAATAAATTACAGCGTTACAGGACTCAGTCCTGCAAAGGTTTATGTGGAACACTTTGCTGTCTTTCATAAGTGTTCTGAGGTCATCTATGTCGTTCTGTAGGAACAAAATTTACATTTGTTTTCCTTACTAGGAAATTATTGCAGGAACAATAGTGAAGAGTATGATAAGAAATATACTTAGTAACCAGTTCTCAGGTTTTGTTTCTAAAAAAGACAGGACAACGTATTACATTCTGACATTCTGTGTGAACACCTTCATACTCCTCACTCTTTTTTAATTTCTGTTTTAATATTTTTTAAGATGAAAATTAAAATCTTCAGTTTCATTCTGGAGCAGAAATTAGTGGCGCAAATTTTAATGACCCTGAAGTTAGGTGCTCCTCCAGTTAATTCTTCCTCTCTCTGCAACCTTTCCTACTCTTTGCTGTTCTCCTGTTTTCCTCCCCGAGATGCCTGAAGCAAAACAGGAGAATAAAATCAATAATGAAAATAAACTGCAACGCTTTATCAATGACTAATACAAAATCTGCTCTCCTGAATGCTTCTTTAGCAGAAAGGCCAAGTGACTGAGCTGCTGGGTAGTTCCTGAAAGCTGTGGCATTGAGAAGAAATCAGTTTGACCCTACTGAGTGGGTGCTAATCCTTGCTGGGATTAGCAATCTAATAAAATGATACTGATAAATATTTGAGGATGGCTGAACTGCTTATTACCCTGTTGATGAGAAGTACGTAAATCATGGAGAAAAACCTTATGCTGTTTGCTTTCTGTGATCTGTTTTGATAATTTTTTTTTCATGGAAATACTTAAAACTGCAAGGAAGGTAGAGCTTTTGCACAGAGACTTGCTGGCTTCATTAGCTTCCAGAAGGACACTTTTGCTTCTGAACATAAGTGTAACTTACCCTGCACCCTGTACCTCTTCTGTCCCTGCAAGTTTATGCCCTGTTTTCTGACCTGGGAATATGTTAATGCCTTCCCTCATGGTCATTTGTCAAGGCTAAGTCCAGTGATTAACATATGACAGACTTCTCTGGTTTATAGGGGAGAGGGAAAAATACTCCAAATAGGAATTGTCATTCTAGTGGAGGGAATTTGTAGAGGAGACTGCTGTTGGCACAGAATTAGAGCATTGCTTGAACTCAAAGTCTGATTTAGGTTGCGAACAGTGAAAACCTGAAACAGAAGTCGCATTGCTTTAACTCAAATTCTAGATGCAGCGGACCTTTTGAGATTGCAGGGGAAAGAGGCATATAGTGCATGGCTTTCTACGTAGCAACGATAACATTAACATAAATGTGTTGATCGTTCAGAAACAAAATGAGTAGCATTACTGCTCCCCTGCTCCCCTTACTGGTATGCTGATTCACGTTCAGTGAATGGCCCTCTCCTGCACTGGCCAATTTTGATTTCAAGTGGACTGTTCTCAAAGTTATCTACTTAGCATAATTCTGCCTGGCTGGCAGTGTACTTGGAGCACAGAATATAGGGCTAATTCTGCTCGTGCATGCTTTTGATTCATTCAGCCTCACAGATTTCAGTAGCGTTCTGATTTCTTTATAGCGCCAATTAGTGTTAGTGAAAAATGAAAGCAGTGGCACTTGGGAATTCATCTTTGAAAAATTCTTGACATTATGCTAACACTTAACAGTATCACCCAAATAGCAAGTGTGGCAGCTGTATGCTGGTCTAATTAAGTTTTTCAGACCAGGTATGTAAAAACAAAACACCAAAAGTGCACACATCTTAATGACTAAATCTTCCTTTAATTATGTTCTTAGCAGTCATCTGGGCTGAAATTACAAAGTAACCTTTCTTTATTCTGGATTCTGATTTATTTCCTCTTTGTTTAATTTGGACATGTTTGTTTTAGACATTTAGCTGTTGGACCACATGTGGTTGCACATACTCAGTATCTGCCACACTTAGATCACTGGGCAGAAGTTCCTGCTAAAGGGGAGAGTAATATCATGGATCCTTTACAACAAAACAGAGACTTCCGTGGAGACAATAGCAGTAAGGTCTTTCACATGGTAGAGAATGAAGGCCCCATTGAAATCTAGCTTTCCCTTTAGAAAAGCACAATTATGCACGGGGAAAGGAGGGTGCTGATGGCTTGCGAAAATTTGTGCTTAGAAGCACAGAAAGTAATGAGTTGTTGTATGTCATGTTGTCTGTTGTTTTATGATTGCTGTGGGAAGACATTACAAAGTATGTGAGCGGCATCCTGCCTAGACTTGGGAAATATTATGGAACAGACAATATGGATAAAAGTAGGATAGGGTTTCTCAAAAAGGAATTTTAAACAAAATGCTAATCAAAATAAGCTTTAAAATTAAGTGTTAACATTTCACCTAATTTTTCAGACGTGAGATACTATGTAGAACTTACAAAAAGCAAGACAAAAGCCTTTGACCTTTTTCAAACCTAAACCCTTCTGAATGCTCAACCTTTAGGGCCTGGATTGTTAAGAAAGTTCCCTAGGAACTGTCACAAGCTGAACACTGGGATGGCATGAGGCTGGCACGTAAGCTGGAGTGACACTGCATCTTCTCAGATATGATGGAGGTCAGGTGCATGTACGCGCTATGTGAGGAAGTGTTATATGCTAAAAAGACAAGAAAAAGAAAAGTCCTGCAAAAAATAATTATTTCAGGAATTTATATTAGAGTCTCTTCAGTGTGCCCTGACAAACCTGTGTGAGCTGACAGAAGTAGTGACATAGGAAATCCTAAGTACCGTATCGGCCAATAGAAATATTTATGTATAATAAGACTCTTACGGTAGTGTTATTATTCTTCATTCTTTTTGTCGCACAAAGAGATTTGGGGAGAAAAAGTAATATTTTAGAACTTCATCTCTACTCAAGATTTTTATAGACTTATATGAGGATACTTACTGCTACTTATTTTCTAACATGCAAGCTTATTGCATCTAAAACAAATTGAGTGCTTTTGGGGGAAGGTTTGTAATGAAGCTGAATTGTTAGTTGAATGTTATATTATCAACTTCTTTGTGGAAGCATCTGTTGGAAAAAATGCTTTTTAAAGGACAGTGCATAAAGACATAGTGATTTGTGGGGTTTGGGTTTGGTTTTTTTTTTTTTTGGCCACCTGAACTTTTCCCTGAAAAAGGAAAATCTTAAGTTGAAAGTATAACAAAATCTTTCCTTGATAAAGGAGAAATACAGTGATGATTTTGCTGTTCATTGAGCATCAGGTGTGCTTGAAAGCCAAATACAGCTTACATTCCAACAAGCATGCTGTCGTTATCTTATGGCTGTAAACTTATCTTAAAGAGAGATTTTTTTTTTTAATTTGGGATCTGGTAAAACTCAGATCAATGAATAAGACAAAAAAGCATTTGAAAGCATAATCAACAGTTATTCTGGTGAGTGAAAAAAAATAAGTTTACGCTGTTATATTTAACATCATATTATTAAACATACAATGAAGCCAGCTATATAAAATGCAAATTGTGGGAGCACGTAGTTATTAAATAATGTTACTGTTTTCCTATATTTGAAATAATTAAAGGTTCTGATTTATGATTCTGTTTTTGAAATAAAGGTTCTGATTTCTTTATCTGTGCTTTTCTGCATGGTCTTTGATTAGCTGTTTCTGTATTTTATAAAATGTTTCAGTTCCTCAAATTAAGATGCAGTAATTATTGATTTTTGCACTGTTACTTTGTATTAGTCAGGTACCTAGTATGTGCTTAATACTTATATAGGGAACACATGTTTTCTCTGAAGATCTGTCTGTAAAAAAGTTCTTTATCCTGAGAACACTGAATGATGCAGGTAGCTTTTTGCAGGTGAGTAATCCCTTCCTGACCAAAATACTGCTTGTGTATATTTTCCTCTATTGAATTAAACAGAAACATGCTTGTATATACATGCTATGAGTCCTAAATGAGAAGTAAAAAGGCTAAATGTTTGTATTTGTATTATATGTATTCTCTTTTCTGTCTGCTTAATCTAGTTGGAGATGTAAATCTGCAAGTGTGGGTGGTTTTTTTTTTTTGGTTTTTTTTTTGCATTCTCTATCTACTGGATGTGGAGACTGAGAGGGATTTGGTTTGGAGGTTTGTTTGGGTTTTTTAATCAGCTACAGTATTACTGTTTTCCTACTAATTCACAATATTGAATTCTGCAAATCTATTTAATGGCAAGAAATCTTAGGGAATTTTATGGTGAACTTCCAGAAGATATAATGCTATTGTTGGATGCAGGTTGTCCTTCTTCGTTCCCTCTTTTCAAAAAGAGGGGAGGAGGTGTTGTGTCATTGCCTGTATCAGTAAATTAATAGCGTCTCGTCAAGTGTTTTGAATGCAGTAATTAATGCCACTTCATGTCATGTTTCAAAGCTTGGCTCATGGGTAGAGATATGGTAACAAAATGGATAAAAAAGAGCTTGCTGTTGCTGTGTGCGTGTCACCACAGCGCACTCACAGCGAATTATCCAAGTGATCTGAGCTCCAGTATGAACACACTGTATATTTGATTGGTTTACTTTTCTTTCTCTGGGGGCCCGGTGGACACTTTTATCTCTTATTCTCAAACGTCATTTTGTGGGCACTGGTTTGATATTGCACATACACCTATTTTAGAGAGTTGGGTAGAAGTAAGGCAGCCAAGGAGTCTGGGTGTGGGGCCCGATACTTGGATCTGTCTCTGCAGCAGCCTGAACCTTAACCAATGTGTGACCCCTCAGAATAGTCAGGTTATGATAGCTCCCCAGGAAAAGGCAAGAGAAAGTGTTAAGGGAAAGGAAGAGGGGAAGGTGACAGAGCATGGGAACCTCTCTATCAGTAGCAATGGGGTGTTATAATGTCAAACCGTACCACTGTAACGATCATGAACTAAAGCAGTGGATGCCCATCAAGTGAAACAGACGGTGTTATGTGATGAGGCATGGAGTTGTAAGGGAATGACCCTGTATTTGAGATGGACCCAGTTCTATTCTTAACTCTGTCACAGACTTGCTGAGAGGCCTTGAGCAAACAGTTTCCCACCTCATTGCCTGTTTCTCCATTTTAAAGTGGCAATAATATTGCCTTCTCATTGACAGTTGCTATTTAGGTGCTTAGATGTTCTCTGGTAGGGAACGTTATGAAAGCAAAACCATGAAGTGCAGAACTCTAAATACAGAAAATCAGTAAAAGATATGCTAATTTTCTGTACTTCAGTGTTGCTTGGACCTACAGGCTTAAAAAAAGGAGCTTCCTTTTAATTAAAAGTTAAAGCTTCATTACTTCTGAGTAGATAAGAGCTCAATATGAAAATATCATTGCTATTCAGAACTACCAGAATCTATTGCAAGTCATCTGTGAATCATCTCTAATTAACAAGGTGCTCTATTACAGGGCTGTCTGAACAATGACAGGCTATTCTTTGCAACCCTCTAAGCTAAAGTCTATTAGCTTTTCATTATCTCAATTATTTTTAATGTTAATGGAAAAGCTGTTTGTGGGTTTTGCCTGCCGAAGAACTCCAAAAAGCAAAGTTGCCATTGGAGAATAAGCGCGTAGAGTTTGCCTTCAAACTCCCCAAGAAGAATATGCAGATTCCCTGAAATATCTGGAAATCAGAGTTGACATGGAGTTTCTGTGCAATCTGCTTGAATGAGCTTTAGACCCACTGTTTGTTTTCAGCCAAGACAACATCAGAAAATGTACTAGGTTTGAGAGGCAAGTAAAAGCAATGAAGAGGGCCAAATCATCTATGCCTAAGTTGAGATGAAAGATTTGCAGCATGTCAGTGATTGGGAGATATTCAATGTGGCTTCATGATGTCCCTAAAACATAAGTTACTGAGTCTGATATTAGGCGAGGGAGAAAAGAAAAATATGTATTTTCCACACCTAGAAATTGTAAACAGTAAATTTGAGCTGCTAATATCAGGTTGTCTACATAGCCAGTGCATATTAGCTTCAGCAGTCAACTCTCTCAGGGCATTTGAAGAACTACAACCCATCTGGATATGAATTCAACAGTCAGCACTTAATATATATGAAAACGATGTATTGTGTGCCTGCTGATTTAGATATAATACAGTGGAAAGGATACTTATGGAAGTGTTCGTGAGGAATGTGTTTCTCATTAGGCATAAAGGGTCTGACCTGGTTAGGTAATGATCCTTTGGTCATTGAAGGCTTAGGGCAGCTGCATACCCAGTGTGACCCATTTGGTAGCTGCCAGCATCAGATATGTGTACATATATTGCTCTTGTATTTTCCAACCTGTATTTGCTAAATCTCCATGCTGTAGTTCACAGGTGTTTCTTCCTCTTTCCGGGGACATGTGAATTTTTCAGATGCCTTTGCTTCCTTTTCCCTCCTTGTGTCTCTTAAAGGGATTATTGTTTGCTGATATGTTCCCATGGCTACAGAAGATAAGTCAGGCTGAGAAGACAGTGAAGATGAGGCTGGTTTTGTTTCCACTGGAAAGGGGGGGCAATACGATTAGCAGAAGTTATTATTGTTACTTCACTGAGATTTGAGAGATTAAGTGCCAGTAGTTTAGAAAATGTATTTTGGGTGATGAAGGTAATTAGAACAATGTTAATGTGGTATCTTAATTCAAAACAAAATAAACCAAAAAAGGATGTTTACAAACAGGAAAACTGAAATAGGAGCATTCCATAAATTTCATATTCTCCTGTTAACCAGTTTGAAACACGTCATTTTGCTGATGGGAGGCCTGGTATGTGCTTAAGAATAGGAACTGAGAAACTATGAGTGACACAATGGCTATATCTGCTCTGTACAGGCCAACGGTTGAAAAGGTAAGGTGTTTGGGAAGGGGTTGTAGGAAGATGAAGAAATCGCACAGTACTGCCTCTGTAGTATGAGAAGCGCCTAATATCCCATGTAAATTATCTGAAAACAGAATCACAGAGGAAATAAGACAAGTCTAGAAGAGAGTAATGCAAACGTCTAGAGACATGCCAGGATTAGTTAAGAGATTGGCATTATCCAACTTGAACACTAGTGTCTTCAAAATCACAACACATAAAACAACTATCTAACCATATCATTGGTACAGTCACATAACTGTAGGAAAACCCTCATTAAAGGACACTAAATTCAGATCTAATTCAAGGAAACACAGCGAGCTTACTGTCAGAAGAGGTTAGCAGCAAGCACCCATTGTGTTGAGAAATTATGGAGGGAAGGGCAATTTATTTCAGAACTGTTTTCAAGTTGTACAACCAAACCAAAGGTAATCTCATATTATCCCTCAGGATATAAATGAATGCACACAATTTTCAGGAATACATGCCATCATGTGCAGTCGCTATTATGGAAGTGGCTAGGTGAATTGTGTCTTGTCGTCTTTTTTTCTTTTTTAAACTTTAATTATTGGTCAATTAAAGATATTTCTTACTGAGTTGTAAGGAACTTTGATTAGTACAAGAAATCCTATGTAGCCTTGAAGACTACTTTAAATGATTCAGGTAACATTTCCACAACTTATTGCTTATCATGAATGCATAAAGGTTAGCAACAATAATTTCTGGTTGTGGGGCAGTTGCTTTTTTCTTCTGCTTCGAGATAGCAAAGTTGCATGGAGAAAGCGATGCTGCTGTTGCTAGTAGTCACAGTAGTGTATGTTTCAGTTTTGATGCTGAGTTACTTGGAGATAAAGATTTGGGCTGCTTCACTTCTACAAGAATCAAGCAATCTGGTGAAAAGTGCATGTTCAAATGAAAATAATAGATACAACTAGTTAAATGCCTTTGTAAAATAAATGGGCTTATGTGCTTTTAAATGAGAAATGCTGAAGTAATTTAAATCTGAACTTTTTTACTTCAATTTTGATGACAGTTCTTGCAGAGAAAAACATGCAATGACTTCACTTTGAAATTTTGAATTTAAATATAATTTAAACTTTTGATGTTTGTATATATTAAAGCAATTCTCATTAAAATATAAATAATGACATTTTGTTATTTCATTATACTAGTCACAACACATGCATCCCTGCTGTTGACAAGTGTTGTGAAAATATATATATTTTTTTAATTGAAGAATAATTGTGGGTCATGGTTGCTTCTTACTAACAAATGTATATATTTTGGGGAGATCTAAGTCAAGAGGGTTGTTGAAAAACTGGAAAGGGCTACTAAGATGGCCAGGTCCTAGAGCATGTTATGTACAAGACGTTGAGGGATCTGGGTTTGCATACTTCAGTAAAGATGATGCTAAGTTGTGATGTAAGAGCAATCTGTATCTACATGAAGCATGGTCAGAAGATGAAGGTGCCAAACTCTTCTTGATAACACTAGACAAATCAGTTGTGGTCAGTGGCTACAAGTGCCAGCAAGGAAGGCTCAGGTTGGAGATCAGAAAAAACTTCACCTAGACGGTAGAGTAGCACTGGAGTACGTCACCTAGCCAGACTGTGGAGTCTTCACCTGTGGATGTTCAAGACTTAGCTAGAAAAAGTCATAGCTGACTTGATCTAGTTCTGACGGTAGCCCTGCTTTGAGCAAGAGACTGGGCCAGGGACCTGCAGAGGTCCCTTTCCATTTACATGCTTTCTCTTATATTCTGCTACGATGAAATAATTCAAAATATTGCATGGTAGGAAAGAATGTGCAAGCCATATAAGAAATGTTCTCAGAGTTTTTCTGAAACTTCACAGGAAATTTAGAGAATGTCTTTTTTTTGTCTGCCAAGTTGTGCATTTTTTTTGGAAATACTGAGTTTTAACCATCTCGAAATCAGAGTGCTCTACTGAGCTACAGGCTTTAGAACTTCCAAGTTTTAAAAGTGATTTAAGAACCGTACATTTATCTAATAAATATTAGATGGTCATATTTATCCTGTGATTGCTTAGCTTCATTCTTTTTCAAATAAGAATCCTCAAGGAGTATCCAAACAAAACTGAAATCTCAAGGTTAGGGTAAAATTCAGATTATGCATTAGTGGTTCAGAGGGGGAAATTTCTCACAGCGATGTTGAAGTTGTCACCAAAACAAGCATTAATACATTTCTAGTTAATGGTATGCTTAAAAGAAACATTTATTAAGGGAAGAAATGCACTGTAGGGGCATATGACCAAGGTGAATTTTGACCTGATGATTCCAAGAGGCAGAAAAATATGAAAAAGTCCATTTTAAAAAACCCACAATTTCTTAATGCTCCATAAAATTCAAGACCTGAGAGACGAATTCAGTTGTACAGAAAAGATCAGAACACTCCGCTGGTGTGGTAATACAGCTAACTAATGACTTCAGTGCAGGATTATAAAGTGGGTTCCTGTCTTGAGGGAGCCACAAAGGAAAAAAAGGGAGATGGCTTATCTACTGTAATGCTTGTTTTCTGAATTTATTTGAGAGAGTCCCTTGTTTCTGTCTTTCTCCTCCCTGTCCCTTGAAATCCTTCCCTTTCTAACCCACTCTGTGGAGGATCCATGGCTAGATAAAATTGGTTTAATGCTGTATGGTTAGGGCGAGTGACTCCTCAGAACAAGAACTAGCATTATTAAGCAACATAATTTTTCTTAATGTGCTTTCTAAATTGGCAGCATAACAAACTTTTCTTTGTCCTCCACTGCTTATCTCCCATGTGTCTGAGAAGGCAGGTTATTATTTTGAACTCTCTGATAAATGGAATTGAGAGAGAAGGATGTGAAAGGTCTATAGACAAAAAGGTTGATGAGTGCCTGATTTGCTTTTATTCTGTCAATCCTTTTTCCACAAGTTGGTCTCATCCTCCTACCTCTTATTTTCTAACTACTGCTTGACATTTTTGCCTGTTGAATGAGCATTAAAAAAAGCAGATGTGTGTTCACACTGTGTACTTAAAGTAGCCTGAGAAATTAACATCCTCAGTCCCAAGCCAGGTCAGCGTATGAAATAATTCATAGCAAGAAATGTTGCCTTAGAGTTGTAAAAAGTCTTTGTAGGTCCAGCAGAACACCTCCCAGCGTGTATGAAGCAAAGGAAGGAGCCTTAGGTCCAACTACAAGCTAGATGTATGCCATTAACACAGCAAATTACTAATAACACTTTGGTTATAGTGGTATTTCTAGCTCCAAATGTGTTAAAGATTTTGACAAAATCCAAAAATCTTAAGACTGTCTTTTAAAATGATGCTATTAAAAAAAGTTACATTTTGGGTGAGTTTAAATACTTTTCAACCTTTATTTTGTATGGCATGCAATCTTCAGCCTTTGTGTCCCCCTCCAACTGAAAGAATACAAATTTTGTGAAATGAAAGGGGAAGACAACATACACTGCCCAGAGGAACATCTTTGGCATCAGAAAGGCATTGCTGTGAGAGGTCCCGAAGGAGTGATCTTGAGACTGTTCTGGTTTAATACTTTTATAAATAGCATCAAAACTAAAGCTAAGAAAAAGAAGGTGACATTTGCTGATAGCATAAAATTAGGAAGTGCGAACAATATAGAGAATTGGCAGAAGTCTTGCAATCGCAAGACCTTGTTCTTGTGGGCAACTTCAACTTAGCAGACGTCTGCTGGAAATATAACACGGCTGAGAGGAAACAGTCCCGGAGGTTCCTGGAGTGTGTGGAAGATAACTTCCTGACACAGCTGGTAAGGGAGCCCACCAGGGGAGGTGCCCCGCTTGACCTGCTGTTTACAAACAGAGAGGGTCTGGTGGGAGAAGTGAAGGTCAGAGGCCGTCTTGGGCTTAGCGACCATGAAATGACAGAGTTCTCAATTCTTGGCCAAGTAAGGAGGGGGGTCAGCAAAACCACTACCATGGACTTCCAGAGGGCAGACTTGGGCCTGTTCAGGACACTGGTCGAGAGGGTCCCTTGGGAGACGGTCCTAAAGGGCAAAGGGGCCCAGGAAGGCTGGACCTTCTTCAAGAAGGAAATCTTGAAGGTGCAGGAGCAGGCAGTCCCCATGTGCCATAAGAAGAGCCGGCAGGGAAGACGACCGGCCTGGCTGAATGGGGAGCTTTTGCTGAGACTCGGGGAAAAAAGGAGAGTTTATCACCTCTGGAAGAAGGGGCAGGCAACTGAAGAAGAGTACAAAGATCTCATTAGGTCATGCAGAGAGGGAATTGGAAAGGCAAAAGCCCAACTAGAGCTCAACCTAGCCATGGTCATAAGGGATAACAAAAAATGTTTTTACAAATATGTTAAGAAAAAAAAGAGAGCCAAGGAGAATCTCCATCCTTTATTGGGGGGGGGGGGGGGGAACATTGTCACCAAGGATGAGGAAAAGGCTGAGGTACTTAATTCTTCTTTGCCTCAGTCTTTAATAGCTACACCAGGTATCCTCAGAGTATTCAGCTCCCTGAGCGGGAAGACAAGGAGGGAGAGCAAAATAAACTCCCCATGATCCAGGAGGAAGCAGTTAACAACCTGCTATGCCACTTGGACTCTCACAAGTCTATGGGGCCTGATGGCATCCACCCAAGGGTGCTGAGGGAGCTGGCAGAGGCGCCTGACAAGCCGCTCTCCATCATTTATCAACAGTCCTGGTTAACAGGGGAGGTCCCGGACAACTGGAGGATTGCCAACGTGACACCCATCTACAAGAAGGGCCGGAAGGAGGATCCGGGGAACTACAGACCTGTCAGCCTGACCTCGGTGCTGGGGAAGATTATGGAGAGGTTCATCTTGAAGGCGCTCACAGGGCGGCACGTGCAGGACACCCAAGGGATCAGGCCCAGCCAGCACGGGTTCATGAAGGGCAGGTCCTGCTTAACTGATCTGATCTCCTTCTATGACCAGGTGACCTGCCTAGTGGGTGAGGGAATGGCTGTTGATGTTGTCTACCTGGACTTCAGCAAAGCCTTTGACACGGTTCCCCACAGTATTCTCCTGGAGAAGCTGGCGACTTGTGGCTTAGACAGGTACACTCTTCGCTGGGTAAAAAACTGGCTGGACGGCCAAGCCCAGAGAATCGCGGTGAATGGAGTCAAATCCAGTTGGTGGCTGGTCACAAGCAGAGTCCCCCAGGGCTCAGTTTTGGGACCGGTGTTGTTCAATATCTTTATTGATGATCTGGATGAGGGGATTGAGTGCTCCCTCAGCAAGTTTGCAGATGACACCAAGTTGGGCGGGAGTGTTGACCTGCTTGAGGGTAGGAAGGCTCTGCAGAGGGATCTGGACAGGCTGGATGGATGGGCCGAGGCCAGTTGTATGAGGTTTAACAAGGCCAAGTGCCGGGTCCTGCGCTTTGGTCACAACAACCCCATGCAATGCTACAGGCTTGGGGACGAGTGGCTGGAAAGCTGCCCAGTGGAAAAGGACCTGGGGGTGTTGATTGACAGCCGGCTGAATATGAGCCAGCAGTGTGCCCAGGTGGCCAAGAAGGCCAATGGCATCCTGGCCTGTATCAGAAACAGTGTGGCCAGCAGGAGCAGGGAGGGGATCGTGCCCCTGTACTCGGCTCTGGTGAGGCCGCACCTCGAATACTGCGTTCAGTTTTGGGCCCCTCACTACAAGAAGGACATTGAGGTGCTGGAGTGTGTCCAGAGAAGGGCAACAAAGCTGGTGAGGGGTCTGGAGCTCAAGTCTTATGAGGAGTGGCTGAGGGAGCTGGGGTTGTTCAGCCTGGAGAAGAAGAGGCTGAGGGGAGACCTTATCGCTCTCTACAATTACCTCAAAGGAGGTTGCAGAGAGGTGGGTGTTGGTCTCTTCTCCCAAGTGACTAGTGACAGGACTAGAGGAAATGGCCTCAAGTTGCGCCAGGCGAGGTTTAGACTGGATATTAGGAAAAAGTTCTTTACTGAGAGAGTGGTGAAGCATTGGAACAGGCTGCCTAGGGAGGTGATGGAGTCACCATCCCTGGAGGCATTCAAGGAACGTGTGGACATGGTTTAGTGGTGTTGGACTTGATGGTCTTACAGGTCTTTTCAAACCTTAATGATTCTGTGTGATTCTGTGTAAAGGTATGCCAGAAGATAAATAATCCCTCTTACGCTGTGCACCTCAGAGGATCCAAAGAGGGGATCGGAGAGCTTTCTGTCCCTCTCCGTTGAGTACACAATGGGTGTAGAAATCCCAGTTAGAGTACACCACCAAGGAAGACTGGCTTTGTCTCCTGCTCAGTTACAGGGCACCAGTGAACCACAAATCTGAAATAGTCATGGAAAAATTGAGGAAAACCCTGAAATACTTCTTGTGATTAAGAACTTTCTAATTAATATTACTGCTGAGGCTTCAATAAAACCTCTTCTGTTCATGGCATCTACAAGGAAAAGGAATATAGACACGAACAAGCCTAGGAGAGGGCTGTCTATTAGGACACAAGCGTGGAGAGATGGTTGAGTGAGGGGAAGGTAAAAAGAGCCCACTGTTATTTAGCACAGCCAAATCAAGACTAGGAGGAGATATGGTTACCCTTTAAAAACCAAAATGTGCTTATAAGTAGGGAAAGGAAGTACTTAAATTAAAGAAAGGTGCTGGTATAGGAGCAAAGGATTTTAACTTGGCTATGGTCATCTAGGCTAGGCACTAGAGTGAATAGAAAGGTGAGTTTCTAGACAGCCTCTGAAGGGGAGCAGCAAGTACTGGAAACGTAACTAACTGTATGATGACTTCGTTGGCATTAAACAAAGCTTATTAGTGTTCAAGCAATTTGTATGTTGCTTGGCTGCCTGTGGTTACATCCATGTTGCTTTTGATAGTGGTTCTCAAATTCACTGAGCCATGTGCATCAAACACATCCAAACTGTAGAGCTCAGGTCATGCCATTTGCATTCACACTGATGTCTCAGACCAGTAGCATCTAACCTGTACTCAAGTTCTGCATGTACTAGCATAAATGCTAGTTACGTACAGAGATTGTAAGAGGTGCGTGGTTGTGCATGCAGTTATACAGGTGTTACAGAATATGGAATAGCCTGACAGGGAAAGTACTAGCAGCCACAGAAGATTAGATCAGACAAATGCCAGAAAATATTATTCAGAAAATCAATTAGTGTGGTGCCAGTTAACACCCCTGTAATTTGCAGTCTTAGTTCTGCACTCTACTCCCAGTGGTTGAGCTTCTGCGCTAAAGGGGAGCCCAGACAATCCCAGTAGGGTTCTTGGCTTTCCCAGTGGGTGGACTTGACACCTCTGAGTCGGTTAAACAGCAGTGTATCCTCCTGAATTTCTTCAGCACAGCTATAGGTTACTCTCTCTTGCCCTTTGGGAGACTTTTCTTTTTAAACAAGTCGAGAAACTTTTATAGATTCAACTTTTTGGAAAGCATATAATGGTAATGCATGATTCCAGTTTTTGTATGTTTTTAGCCAATTCACTTCTGCTAGTTTTATCGTAGAGAAAAATACTTTAGGACATTTTAAAATGCTCTTTCTATACCAGAGCTATTACCTTAACCTTTGCTACAATCTAAGGAGTAGTTTGATGTGGCCTACTCAGTGATTCCAGCTCTGCTGGGCCAGGCAGCAGCAGCATGCCACTTTCATATCTGGGAAGTGGGCAGTTTATGTTGGCATGACCCATCCATGCCAATGGAGGAGGCAGAGCGACCTCGCAAGCACACATTCCTGCCTCCACTGCAGGAGAAAATACAGAATAGGCACAGATATTTGTATAGTGAATCAGATCAGGGAACTGAGCTGGTTTAACATTAATATTCTGAGGTGGTTTTTGGCCCAATTTTAACTTGGACCAATTCTCCAGTTTGGTTCATCCTGTGACTGTGTGAATACTTGTGCCAACAGAGAGAAGGAAGGAAATGGTGGCCTGGAGATGGCAGAGTGAGGACACAAGTGATGGCTTATGCCAGGACTAATGATATCCCTCTTACTAGCCAAGATCTTGTTGTCTAAGATGCAACAAACCTCCATACAGCCTCCAAACCCATAATTAGCTCTGTCAGAAGATCAGAAGTGGGTGGCATTAGCTCCACTCCTCCTTCCCACGAAGAGGGGAACTCCCATGAAGAACTTGTTTCAATTCCTGTTTTCCAGCATCCCCTATAGCTGCAACCATCTTGTAGCACGTTAATTGGCCCAGGGCAACCAGTTATGTTTTCTTCAGTGAAATCTGATGTTTCTCATATATTGCCATGACTCCAGAATATAATACTGCAAAAATCAGTCATGCTGCTAAAAGGATTTCTCTGTCTTTCTGTTACCAGCCTAAATGTTGCTACATGACAGGTATAGCCCCCTGAATGTCATTCTCTGATTCCTTCTCCCTTATATTTCTTCTTGTATGTCTTTGGACTTTCTAAATTCCAGAGATGTACCATAAAATAGTCCCTAAAAATTAAGTATCAAATGCAATCCTCCTTCCTTTAAAGTTTTGGGGTTTTTTATTATTATTTCAGCTTTCTTTCCAAGACAAGAGGGATGAGGGTAAGAAGTGAGTCACACATTTGAAGAGAAGATCTGAGGAACAGGAAGTGAGAGAGGAGATGAGGGGAGAACTAGGGAGTGAAAGAAGAGAGAAAAGTAGATACTGTAGATGTTAAGAACATAGTAAAATCACAGTGATAAATAAGGCAGTTTTGAGTCCCTAAGATGTACAGCTGCAAGACTCTGCCGTGCCTTTTGAAATACTCCTTGATGGCCTTGCTTGTGTCTTTTTTCTAGGCAACCCAACCAGAGCAAGCTGCGCTTGAAACGCTCTTTGAAAGTTGAAAAAAGTCTCTATTGACTGTAATAGAAGGAGAGGGAACCTTGTTACAAGTTTGTGTAATAATTGCATTATTTGTTTCTCATATTTGAGGTATGCATCTGTTTTCTCCTTTGGGAGTTGAAGCAAAAGAACAGTCTCAGTCTTTGCCTGTCTCCTAATGGGTAGATGTTCTGTCTCACATCACTTTGCATGATAAGATTGTGTATCGGACATCAAAGGAGATATCCGAATACAAAACCAGATTCCAGTAATGTATTAGGACTAAGGTATCACATTTCAGTGAATGTATCATGTGTGAATCACGCACTATATGCTGCATGATTTATGAATTTGAGATGGCTGTTTTGTGATGTTAACGTAAGTTTACTGTTCAGAGACGGGTGGTTCCTATAGAAGTTTTCACTGGTTCAAAAAATGTTAAACATCAGATTGCTGGTGAAGTAATAAATGTAAGATTTGTGTTATTGTGTTAAGGCATGTTTCATTTTGTTTGAATACCAGTCACTGTAGACACTTGGAAAGAGTTTTATAATGTCTTGGCCACAAGTGTACATTGTGCTACATAGCGTACTAAGGAAGACAGCAGAAGTTCTTTAGGATTTTAATCAATACGTCTAAGGGTATGAATAAGCATTTGAACTTCTATTAAATGGTATTGCTTACTTTATGGTAGAATTAATTGTACATTTTAATCTCTAGTTGATGAAAAACAGACAAAACAAACTGCTAATTTGGCATTGTACATACGGGAAATAGATTCTTGTTTCGTATGTGTTTGTGTTACATATAATCAGTGTTGCTTATTTCGATCTATACCCCATGTTGAATTATAGGGTTATTTCAGGATTTGAAAGGATATACTATATTTACTGAAAGATGTCAAAAGCTTTAATTGGCTTAATATGATGAGTTGGTATTTCTTTGTCCGCTTGGTTGTCATTAGGTTAATCAAATATTTGGATGTTGTATTTTCTGCATATGCTCTTTATAACTAATTTCACACACTTGTTGGATGAATAGGAAGACATATACAAGATGTTGAAATTTCTTCCAGATATTTGTTGAAGCATCAGTCAAGACTACTCATCTCTAGTGGGGGCAGGAACAGTTATGCAGAAAGAGCATCACATGCTTCCTGCTGCCTGGTGGCTTAGGTGAGAGAAGCGGCACTACAGTTAAGAGAAGGTGACACTTTGTGTAGCTGAATTCAAATAAGGAAAAGATCATCTAACATACTGAAAATCCCAAATTATAGTGGGCTCCAGCCTGGTAACAGCAATCAGTCCTAAACCTGAGGAGGAGACATTTTGTATGGTTTGTCTTTCTTGCCTTTACCCGAAGATGCTTTCACTGAACCACAACACCTGTTTCTGGACCCACATAGTCCTTGTGGTAAGTGGAGCCCAGTTGTTCATCCCTGTGTCTTTCGACAGCTATTGGATGGAAGTCACTTTGCTTTGATCCCAAGTGAACTGCCTGTGCGTACACTTCTACAATCGAGTGCTGTTGTGAGGTTATACATGTGGAGCCCAGGGCATGTGGCTGTTCTCAAAGTAGCTTTAAAAACTCAGGTTTTATTGCTTCACGATGTCATCAAATCTTAGAGTAGATGCTAGCATAGTAATTTTGCTTTTACTGTTCCCACATCCTTCTCACTTTCTGGTGTTATGAAATCCTGATGCAAATTTCTTTAGCTTTACTATATAAAATGGATGGAAGCAGAGTTTAATACTGGTTTCAGTTTGTTGGCAGTAAAATGGGACATTGGGCTAAATTGTTCTAGGTGAATTAAGAAATAATTTTGTGGTTTTATAAATATCAGATGGAACCTAACTAACTTTTTTGAAGGTTAAAATGATTTTGCATTACTTTTTTCAGTTTCACACTTCCTATGTAGCTGTACTAGAGACAGAAAGAGGGGGTGTATCACAACACTTCAGACTTTTTTTTTTCCTCTGGCTGTTTCTTCAGCTTCTATTTCAAAAATAGGCAGGGAGAGCTCTGCCTGTAATCTGGAGTTAAGTACTGTTATTACAGTAATTTAAAGCAGTCCTTCAAAATTTGTCCAAAAAGAATTAAAACAAGTCCAACAAAGAAGGAAGCTAATGCTCAAGATTTCAAAAGTGACTACTGATTCTTTTATTTATGAATCTCACTTTTGTGGTGTCTAACATGGAGTAGGTGTTCATACAACCTTAAGCCTGATTTTCAGTGAGTGTTAGGTGTATTTTGAAACTGTCCCATATGTCATTTGCCCTGCTAGATCGAATGCCTACCAAGGTAAATTTGCACATCTCATCTGTTTATTATTTTTTGACATTACTCACAGTTAATCTGTTTTTGTCAACAAAACTAGTAAATATGTGCCAGGCTTAAACTGAAATTTTGGCTATAAGTACATAATAATAATGATTGTGTTTACTCTGAAAGAGCTCTTATGCAGTGGCGGAGAGCTCCAGCCCCATTTTGTAAAAGGAGATTTGAAACAGAGATGTGACTAAACTGCAGTGCAGGTGCAAACTTTTAGGGTCCTGAGTTTACACACGCACTTGTCAAAATCGGGAACCTCACCAGACTGCACCCTGGCTCCTTTCTGGATAAAAATACCTGGATTTTCTTTAGTGGAGACATGAGGTGGCAGTAGGAAAGAATAAGAGAAAAACAGTGCAATTGGTGCCCCCATTCTAATGGAGGATCAGGATGTGGCTGGGTTTTGTACATGCCCTGGAGCTAGGTATAGCCAGAGAGTTTAAGGTTCTTCAAGGTCATACAAAATAGTCTCAGATATAGAAGGAGGATATTAATTCAGGTTACTCAGCTCAACTAAATATGATGCTTTTTGACTACCTAGTTTGCTTTTGTACCTTGGTGTGTAGTTTTGTTAGCTAATAGAAGGGAAAAATTTTGCCTGAAATTGATATGTTCCTGAATAAAAGTTCGCAAGCCCCATTCTACTCTTGTCTGTCTCTCCGGATTTCAAGGGCCAACGGTAGTCTGGCTTTTCTGCTTAGTGCAGTGTCCGTTTGGTCTGTCAATGACTATTAAAAGTAATAACGAGGGTTTCAATAAATGTTCCACATGTTATTTCTCCTGTTAGGTGTATGATATCTTTAAGAGCCCATCGAGGTAAATTTGCCTATTAGCAGATTTCTAATGAATGCATTCCTTTTTAGTATTGTTTATGGCTAGTCTGAATAAACAGTAAACATATTCTGTGCATAACGAAATTCTTCCATCCAATTTTGTATTGTATAATGTTTAATCAGTGTGGATATTCATAAATATTCATGTGATAAGACTGTTCATACTTCAGTTACCAAGTAGCATCCTTCTTTCTGGAAAACTTCTAGTCCATTATAGGAGAACAGTGTGATTTTTCTGCTTATTATCCAAAGGCAAGAAAGCAGAATTGTATTTTCAGCAAACTCCTTCAACTGTGTTGGAGCAGAAGCTTACATAATATAAAGGAGATTGGGTTTTGGGGATCTTTGCCTTATACTTCTCTCTAAACCACCAAAATCCAGCAAAACCAGTGTATAGTAACAGCCAAGAAAGTAAAACTCCTAGTGACATCAATAAAAAGAAAAAAAGAAAAATTAATCTGACACTTCCTGGCCTGTTTTCAATGCAGACTGCTAGATGACCTGATCTCCATTCTAGAAGTAGTCTACAGCCAACACACGTATGTGGCCAGTGATGCTGTTGCACATTCGTGTGAGCCTACAAGTAGCAAAGCACATATGGGAGCAGTCAATACAGCAGTTGTGGCACTTGCCAATCTGATGCTCAAGCACTAACACAAGATGCTTTTGTGAGAGTTAAAACGTCTGTCATCTGCTGAAAACTCAATCAAATCTTGTTATCTTGTCCTGGAACTATTATTTCTGCAGTAGTCCCAGTTCTCCCTGCACAAATAAGAACAAGCCATATGTCTTCATAGCGTTCCCCGTTTGATATCTCTGGAAGTAACACTACTCTATCATCATGTAACTAGTGGGTGTTCAGGAGCAATGGAGGAAGTAGATTTTTAGGCAGCTGTAGGAAGGAGACCTCTTCTGCACTAGCATGACACATACAGAGATGGTTCGGCCTCTCAGTGCCACTAAATAACTTTTTTTTAATCTCCTCTGCTGAAGTAGTCCATTAGAGAGAAATGTACATAAAACTTTCCATCTAAGCTACTTGCTTAGTTGCAAAATACTGGTTTCAAGTCTACCAAGAACTTATTTTGATGCCCAGTTTTAAGAACACTTGAAGCTGTTGAATGGACTCCACTAATCAGAATATCACCATATTGAGCAAAGCTGGTCTTCGTCATTCTCTTTCTTTCCTGCCTATTCCCTTACATCCCTATCCAGCCAACATTGCTGATCACTTATCACTGCTGGTGAGAAGCATGTTTGAGATGGCAAGCTGCTGCATGTATTTCACAGTGCTGGCAGGGCAGTGTATCCTTTTTTTTGAGAGAGAAAACTCCAGTCAAGTAAGTGGCATGCTAAACTGGACTAGGTATGGCAGCTGGAAAGGCTGGGACCCCCATTGGTATGCTGATCTAATGAGATCAAAGCCCAGGCATTTCTTTGAGCAAAGCCCATCATGTTTTTTCAAAGAAACATCAATAAGCAAAATAACCACTTTACTTGTTCACTGAGGAAACAAAAGCCATATGGAAATTTGTCCAGCATTCAAGATCAGGAAACAGCAATCAGCAATCACTGAAAGAGTCATGTACCATCTTATCACCTGGGGCAAAGTGTTGTTTCTTATTCTGCTCGTTGGTGTCTCTTGGAAACATCTGCTCTTGCTCCTGATTTTCTTTAATGAGAGCATAAATGGTACTGTGTAATTCACCTTTTCTGTAGCATCGTCTCTTGGGCCTCTATTGTGGGAGTCTCATTTTCCCTTTCTCTGCATGCCATGTTCTGCTAATCTTATTTGTTCTGTCTATGGTGTCTGTGCCTCTGATGCTTTCTTCTCTCTAGATTTTTTTCCTGGTTTTCTGATGAATTTCCTGAGGAAAGATAGGTAATATTGATTGCATTTGCAAGGAAGATGTTTTTACTTTTACAGTGATCTCTAAATTTGCTCAGGTAGCAGAGTCATTCTGGTTTTGCTCATACATTGTTGATTCACACATAAAAGTTAGAAGGTCCACTTTGGAAATAGGGCCTGATGTGCTCTGTAATACAGTAATACAAAATTTCTCTCAGTAATTTTATTGTCCAGCCTGTGGTTTGTGGTAGATATCTTGGACTTGTGCGTTCTATCACAGAATCGGAATCACAGAATCACTAAGGTTGGAAAAGACCTGTAAGATCATCAAGTCCAACCATCAAACGTGGTAACAAACAGCATAACCTTTCATGCAAACAATTAGCTCAAGTTATTTTGATTCATCTGGCATCGGCCACTGGCATCCTTCTCACTTGGGTCCTTCAGTCTGTTACTGCTCTTGGTATGGTCCAACTGTACATGTGAGAGAAGGGCCTTTGGCTTTCTTTGGACATTAATTGGGAATTCTCCATTTATCTTTTCAAAATTGGAACCTGGGCTGTGTAATATTTAATTTCAAGTGGTTTCTGCTGGAGAGTTTGTCTTGAATGCTGGTTTTGGGCTTTTTTTGTTTGCTTGGTTTTTTAAGCTGTTTTCCAGTTGAAGTAAACTTTATTTTGCTATTGTCTTCACTGGGAGCAGGCACAGCCATGGTCTTGTATTTATTTATTTTGTGTTACAGCAAATATGACTCTAGTTCTAAAAAGTATAATTCAGAATACAGAGTATTACTTGTTGATGCCAATGTGTCATATGCCCCCTCCACCAGTTTTGTTGTTTATTCTTGTCTTAAACAGAGATACTTGGATTTCTTTTTCCATCAAGTACCTCAGCAGTTAAAATTGCTTAGAGAGGAGCTAATAAATAATTTACAGCCATGAATTTCTAAGTGCAGGGAATTTTTCACATTGTGGGTTGATCTGACCGTTGTATGTTTATAAATATAATGATGAATGTTCCAATTTAATCTGATTGGAAGACAGGGATGGAGAGCAAAATAGGCTCCCCATGATCCAGGAGGAAGCAGTTAACGACCTGCTATGCCACCTGGACACTCATAAGTCTATGGGGCCTGATGGCATCCACCCAAGGGTGCTGAGGGAGCTGGCGGAGGAGCTTGCCAAGCCGCTCTCCATCATTTATCAACAGTCCTGGTTAACGGGGGAGGTCCCGGACGACTGGAGGATTGCCAATGTGACACCCATCTACAAGAAGGGCCGGAAGGAGGATCCGGGGAACTACAGACCTGTCAGCCTGACCTCGGTGCTGGGGAAGATTATGGAGAGGTTCATCTTGAAGGCGCTCACGGGACATGTGCAGGACACCCAAGGGATCAGGCCCAGCCAGCACGGGTTCATGAAGGGCAGGTCCTGCTTGACCAACCTGATCTCCTTCTATGACCAGGTGACCCGCCTAGTGGGTGAGGGGAAGGCTGTTGATGTTGTCTACCTGGACTTCAGCAAAGCCTTTGACACTGTCTCCCACAGTATTCTCCTGGAGAAGCTGGCAACTCGTGGCTTAGACAGGTACACTCTTTGCTGGATAAAAAACTGGCTGGACAGCCGAGCCCAGAGAGTTGTGGTGAATGGGGTGAAATCCAGCTGGCGGCCGGTCACAAGCGGAGTCCCCCAGGGCTCAGTTTTGGGGCCGGTCTTGTTTAATATCTTTATTGATGATCTGGTTGAGGGGATAGAGTGCACCCTCAGCAAGTTTGCAGATGACACCAAGTTGGGCGGGAGTGTTGACCTGCTTGAGGGTAGGAAGGCTCTGCAGAGGGATCTGGACAGGCTGGATGGATGGGCCGAGGCCAATTGGATGAGGTTTAACAAGGCCAAGTGCCGGGTCCTGCACTTGGGTCACAACAACCCCATGCAGTGCTACAGGCTTGGGGACGAGTGGCTGGAAAGCTCCCCCGCAGAAAAGGACCTGGGGGTGTTGATTGACAGCCGGCTGAATATGAGCCAGCAGTGTGCCCAGGTGGCCAAGAAGGCCAATGGCATCCTGGCCTGTATCAGAAATAGTGTGGCCAGCAGGAGCAGGGAGGTGATCGTGCCCCTGTACTCGGTGCTGGTGGGGCCGCACCTCGAATACTGTGTTCAGTTTTGGGCCCCTCACTACAAGAAGGACATTGAGGTGCTGGAGTGTGTCCAGAGAAGGGCAACAAAGCTGGTGAGGGGTCTGGAGCACAAGGCTTATGAGGAGCGGCTGAGGGAGCTGGGGTTGTTGAGTCTGGAGAAGAAGAGGCTGAGGGGAGACCTTATCGCTCTCTACAACTACCTGAAAGGGGGTTGCAGAGAGGTGGGTGTTGGTCTCTTCTCCCAAGTGACTAGTGACAGGACTAGAGGAAATGGCCTCAAGTTGGGCCAGGGGAGGTTCAGGCTGGGTATTAGGAAAAAGCTCTTTACTGAGAGAGTGGTGAAACACTGGAACAGGCTGCCCAGGGAGGTAGTGGAGTCACCCTCTCTGGAGGTATTCAAGGAGCGTGTAGATATGGCATTGTGGGATGTGGCTTGATGGGCATGGTGCTGTATGGTGTGGGTGGGTTGTTTTGGTGTGGGTTGTGGTGTGGTTTGTGGGTGGTGTGTGTTTTGTTTTGTTTTTTTTTTCTTTTTCTTTATGGTTGGACTTGATGATCTTACAGGTCTTTTCCAACCTTAGTGATTCTGTGAATCTGTGATTTATTTTTTTGCTTGCACCTTTTTATTAGAGTTATTGGGAAAACTGGATATTGTCTGACTAGATGAAAGTTTGAGTTAATGTTTTTGAAGCCTCTTCTCCTGTGTTTTTCTGAGGCAAAGTTAAGATCCATGTCTTGAAGCATACCATGCAAATGCAACTGTAGTAAAATCTGCTCTTCAGGTATCTATCCCTATGCTTTAGTTTTACATGCTTACGTATGGTTTTTTATTTTTGTATCCGTACTTTTTTCTGTATGTTTTTGCAACTAGGTTGCTTTTGCTTTTTATAGTTGGGGGATACACTCTGCAATATCTCTGTTGCTCTGCTGGCCTGTAAGTTGAAGGGCAATGTCCTGGCACTGGTGCTTGTTTGTTCTTCTGTATTTAATCCATCTAGTTGAAAGGGGAGTAAGAAAGCAAGGAGATCATGCCTATTTCCATGCCTGTGTCTTGGCAGGGATGTTAAGAAGACACTTACCTCCCAGCCTGGACATGCTGTTTGTGTTACAGCGTAACCTTTCGCATCAAAGGCTAGCTTTTGCTCTGATGTTCACAATAAATTGCCAATACATTCTAACTGACTTTGTTTCTTCTTTTGTGGTAAAGAACAAAATTCTGAATGTAATAAGTGTACCTGATAGGTATTAAGTCATAGCCCATGTAATCTTCTTGGAAACTTATTACAGAGCAGGTACATTTAATGGTGACTGTGTGTCCTTGTATGTTAAAGTACTACATGCATAATGGAATGAGAAGGCTGTGATAAATCTACTAGTGTAAGTAGTAACAGCCTGTCACATACTGGTTATTACATAGAGTGCAATAGTACCCTGCATATTCAAAGCTGGGAAATTACCATCTCCTCTGCGTAAATAAAGATGTCAGTGTCCAGGTGGGACTGTGTTCTGTCTGTGATGGGAAGGGTTCAGGGAGTTACCCTGATCTTGTCTGATTGCTATTTAAAGCTCAAGTGGCTTACAAAGGTAAGAATGTGTGTGGCTGCCAAAAGCCTTTGTCAGCATGACACCAAGCTAACCTGGTGCCAGGACACCTCTTTGCCAGACAGAGGGCAGGGCACAGGAAGAAGCAGTTTGACAGTTATACCAACCAAATTGCTTTTTTACCTGTTTATTGTTTTGCTTGTGAAGAGGGCTCTGGTTTACCTATAGATAGCTCGGTTTTTGCTGGGACAGTTGCCTCTGTTCTGGCATCTTTTGCCAGAACCAACACAACTGCAGTGTGAAAGGGCTCCTAGGCTTGCCATGGCTTATGCCGGGGCAGCACCTTGAAAGCAACCTCAGAAGATACGCTTTCGTTGCAAACCAAGAGAATTAGAGAAGTGATCAGAAGTAGGCACTGAGAAGAGGAAGGGATAAAGCAGATTTGCTACTGTGCTACAGTTACGTTAGTCTGGGGGAGACACAGTGATCTAGGCACAGAAGAGTCAGAGGCTGTAGGATATTATAGAGCCCAACACTGACGGTAGCCATTCCAATCTGACCTCCTTCTTAATGAAACCATAAATGCCAAAATATTTTTTTCTTTTTTCTTTTTTTTTTTCTTTTCCAGGTACATACAGACTGTGGTGACCTTTAGACAGAAGAGAGGGACAGAGAACCTGTGAACAAAGCAGGTAGTGACAGGCGTGACTTGCCAACATAGTTCACAGCAGAATCCAGACAAGAAATTAAAGCGAAATGCGTCCCTCTCTTTTAGAGCAGATTGACTGGAGTGGTATTGTCATTTAACCTCCGAGAGTCTTCTCGGACTGTAGTGGTGTCAGTTCTCTCTGGGCTTATTTATCTGAGTCATTAATAAGTCATCAGAGTCATTCACTTTTCATGTGAGGTTAAGGGAGAAAGGCATATCTGGGTGCTCCTTGGTAGTCAGAAAGGAAAGGCTGCCAAGGACAAGGAGCCCGAGCTGTGTGCGGCAGGCAGAGAAAGCTCTTCAGTCTCTGGTTCACACTGAGATTCATCAGTTTTTGAAGAAAAGCTAAAAATGTTATTATGGTGGGGAGGTGGGGGTGCAGCTGTAGGTCTGCATGCTTGCAGTATAGCGAGCAGCTCAAGATTACAGCCTGTAAATAGATGTACATATTTAACCTCTTAGAAGGGCTGTAGCTTCCTGCTGTAGTACAATAAGAATAGTAATACTTACCATATAGATTGTGCTTTCTATTTTCAGAGCTGTGCCAGCGTTAGGTGTATTAATGTAAAGCGGGCGGGTAATCTGTGAGCAGGATTTTAAGCTTTTTGATTTCTGGGGGAGGGGGGGCGTGGGGGGGTGTGGCAGTGTAATTTTGCATACTCCCCAGAATAAAAGGAGGCTCAGACCCTTCTGCTCTGGCAGTGGGGTCATGGCGTCTTTCAGCCTCCTTCCAGGAGAGACTCTCATGCCGGAGCTGGTTTCTTCTCGGCTCTGACCACCCTAGCCCTCAGTAATTATAGCAGCATTGAAATTCCGAGCTAAAAACAGAAGTGCAGCATGTGCCTATTCCCCATGTGATTCGGAAAGCAGGAAATTGAAAGAGCCTGACTGAGGGGAGAGGGAGAGCAGAGCAACAGAGACATCTAATATTTATCTCAAACCTGCTACGCCTGGGACTCGGGAGCTGTCTTCTGCCGGAGCTGATTATGCATGCAGCCAAAGCAGAGCCTGATTGGACGTAGTAGGACCTAAGGCGAGGGGGAGAGGGAGCGGAGAGAGTTCGGCTCGCCGCCCCGAAATGTAAACACTGGAAAGCGGGAGGGAGTATAACGCCTTTATGCTCCGAACTGCAAGCAGCAGGCTCCTATGGCTCCGGCAGTGTACCTCTTGCAGGTCTAGCTGTGCCCGGCTTGATGAAGAGAAGCGGAGACTTGGGAAGGTCTCCTGCCTGTGGACATAAACAGGGGGCAATCGGGATGCGCTAGCTTTCTCCGCCGGCGCCGCAGCTCCTTCGTGCTCTGCGCCGCAGCTGGGACGGGGCAATGGACATGAGCATGAAGAAGTTCACAGTGCGTCGGTTCTTCTCAGTCTATCTCCGCAAGAAGTCTCGGTCAAAGAGCTCCAGCCTAAGCAGATTTGAGGTAAAATTTGCCTTAACTTTGTTAAATGTAGGAAGTACCGTTAGGCGCCGGTACGAAGAGATACAAGGGAATGCCTGCGCTTACTGGTGTGATAGGTGGCTAAAGGTGATCTTTCTCTGGAGGTGGTGATGTTCGCACCTGATGTTCTTTGTTTCAGTGTAATTCAGTGCTGCTTCTCGGTAGTATTCAATATATTGCATAATACATTTAGTGTGTTGCTAAGGATCCTTTTATCAGCCAGGCAGGGGAGGAGGAAGCTGGTTCAGGACATCATGAAGTTGTAGGAAATAATTACAGATCCACTTAAATTAGCACAAATGGCACCATACTTCGCAATAGCCTCGTTTTTCAGTCTTCCTCCCCTGCGCACATACCATTCCTTCTCAGTGCCAGATTTCCAAATAATTAATCAATTTGCTAGTGCCTTTTATATATCTGGTATGTTAGGTAGGGATTTTCTTGCTTGTTTGTCTGTGGGTTCTCATGCTTGCACAGATTTTTGCATTTGTCTTCTCTCCCATGCATCCTGGGGTTTTTTCAATTTATTTTTTGTGTAAGGAGAAGTTGTTCTTCAGGAGCAGGGGGACAATGTCAAATTAAACCTACAACGATTTAGCAGTGTGGGGAGACGAAGGCAGTTCAAGTCAGAGGTATTAACACATAGGAATGTGTGAATGGGGTAGAACCAGGATTTCTGCCTCCCTTCCTCAAACCATTGTTCTTCAGCCCTATATTTGGAGCTGTGAATAGTCAGCAGGATGTGAGATCAATTGAATAGATGTCAGTTATATTTATGTTGTTCACTTTATCATTGCAGATGATCTGTAACCTCTGCAATAAAATAGAGGTAGATGGGGCCTGATTCCCCTCTGCCTCACATTTGTTTTATGCTGGTGTACTTCAATTGTCCTCTGAGGAGTTACTCTGATTTGCACCGGTATCCCCAGAAGGAGGATTAGTCTCATGCTGTGTGAATACATTTTAATACGTTATTCCCTTAGTGTCCTATTTAAAGTACCAGGTAATTGTTTGAACATAAAGTTCTTCATGTGTCATTGCTTAAACAGGACACGCAGAAAAGCAGAGGTTTTGGCTGGTGTCTTTTGTTGGGTTTTTTCTTTCTTAACTCTTTAAAATCAGCTTTCTTGAAAAATGATCATGTAAGGTACGTAATTTTATTTCAGTCTCCAAATAGTCATGCTATGCATTTAAAACAAACTAATAAATGAAAGTTGTTAAAGCTTCCTCCTTGTACCAGCCCTGTTCCTCTAGGATTGAGGGGAGATGGGGGAACCCTTCCTTTCCCTGTTGTGAACCTAGAATTGCAAAGGCTAATCTGAAATAGATGTTTCTTGTAATACTGTAAATTCACTAAGCTTGTGCTCCACCAGAGCCAACAGAAAGTAGACCTGGAGTCACTGAGTTACATGAAGGAGTTCTGAGAGAGACGAGCATCTTCGCAGGCTGCCAGTGTCAGGGCACAATGTTAGAAGGGGAGGTGATGTTGAGACAGCAGGGCTCCACCAGACCTCATAACTATTCATTTGGCAGTGCCATAGTTTGGGAGAAACAGATTTCACTATGCTAATTCTTTAACTTACTAGGACATCTAGCATGAATGACCAGTGCCACTCAGCATTTATAACAGACCAGATCCTTGCTTCCTTTAAAAAAAAAAAAGTCTCTACAATCCCTTTGATCATCAGTATTACATTAGATTTACTGGATTTTTTCAATATGTATGAAATAGTTTTCCCTTACGTGACCTGTCTTGTAATATAATTTTTTTTCTGATTTTAAATAATTTGCTTCAAGAAGCAGCCTGATATGTATCCTATCGCACATGCGTGTTTAGAGCATTTTGTCCACTTCCCTACTCTCTCCCTTGACTTGGCGGTAATGACCAACTTTATGCAAAGTGACTCAGTATTATAATGCAACAGGGAATAGGGGTTGTTCCAACCAGGAAGGAAAAATGATTCATAAAATCTGTTCTGCTGTTTAAGTGTGAAAATCATCAGAGATATTCCTGCTTAGAGGGGAAAAACCAAACATACGAACATCAAGCCCCCTCTGTGATTTCGATCTCTGAGTATTTCTGTGTATAAATTTGTAATTGCAAGCTAATGAGCGCTTGTCAGCCAAACAGAAAGTGCAAGGAAGCCTGTTGGTAGTTGGATTTTTAGAAGTCAGAATATTCTTCTTTCTAATAAGTAGATATTTTTAAAGAGGCAGTAAAAAGGCACAAGTTACTACATCATGGAATGAATAAAAGTGAAATAAAGCGAAGAAATTTGGAGAAAACACATGTGGCATTGCTTTGCTTAGTGTGTGTCAGCTAATGTACCTGGCAGAAGTTATGGGTTGCTAGATGTCATCTGAAATTGGGAAGGTGATTGCTGTTCCTAGGTGGTATGGGATTTTTGTTGTGGTGTTCTTTCAGCCAGGTGGGAAAAAGGGTTGAAGGGTTTAAGATAGATAGTACTGGATTCAAGCCTTTGATATCTTTAAAATACCGCTATTAGAATAGATTCAAAATAATATAATTTAAGTTATTAATATAATATGTTTAATTACTTTTTCTACTGCGGTATTCTGCTATGCTTTAAATTCATTCATTTGCAATGAGCTTCATAACTTACAGAGCAGGAATATAGATGCAGAAAATTACTTAGTAAATCACAGCTTGTAACTTGACCTTTACTTAATCATTTCATATGCCAATATCATTGCTATATCTGAGACAAGAAGATCATTGCCTTATGTAGATAGCTAGGTTTCACACTTTGTCCTGCTAAAGGAGGCAGAGCACACTTTGCAAATGAGCTATTACAGGGGTTTTGTTTCATCTTGCCTAAAATGTGTGCCCTTTTTATTATTCTGGGAAAACCTGGCTGAAATTTGAACTTACTTGGCTACGCTTTTTGGTTTTCAGTTTATATTATTTTTCAGTATGGCCTGTATTGCCCTTCATTTATAAGGCATCTAGTGATGTAATTTTATTAAATGTGCAGAGCCAAGTTTTGCCCTTCTGCAGGCACACTGAGTTCTTATTGAAGTCAGCTGAAAATCCAGCAAAGTCAATGGGAACTGCATGTGTGCATCTGAGAGAAGGGCTTTGTTTATGGTTCTTGCTGAGTGTTGATGAACATGAATGTGAAACCATCAGGAGAAAGTATGCACACTGTGGATCTGCTAAGGACTTTGAGCCTCAGTGGAATGCATCTTATGGCAGTGAGCAATATCCCTTGATTTATAAATCAAAAGTTAAATATGCCATTTGAATAAGCTAGGAAGGACCTAAGTGTGCAAATAATTTGGTTATGTTTATTCCAGTGACGCAGAAGCCTTTCTTGGTTTTTTTTGAGATTATGACCAATTAAAACATTGCCATTGATTCTTTTGGGAGATGTTTCAGACTTTTGCATTCCTGATGTATTTTTAACTTGTTATTCTTGTTCTTTAATTTTTTTTAATTCTTGTTTTGTCTTATTGATAGTGGTGAATCCAAACTCTGTTTGGTCTATGTATGGGGCTTGGAGCCTACCAGAGTTCTTGCAAATTAATTCAAAATTAATTTGGAGCCTGGCGTGTCTCGGCATAGTCAGCTGTGAGAGGCAGGACCTCCTGCGGGTGATTCAAGTGTGGGTCCTCCTTGGGTTCCAGCACTGGCACGTAGGAAATGGAAGCAAGCCTATGCAGTCTGGTAAGGAATAGTGCAGAAGGACTGGCACTGCCTTTATAATACTTCAGAACTGAAAATCCCTCATAATAATCTTCAGCTCTGATTCTGATTTTCTACAGGCTTAAGTTACAGCAGCCTTAGGAAAGTGGCCAGCAAACGCTGAGCTGGACTGCTCCTTTTGCACAGTGCACTGGGGCAATGCTTCACTTGCAAATGCTTGTGAACTCTTCTGGACTTGTATAAAGAACAATTCTGTTCTTTATCAGTAGTGTGTCCTTTATTCTGTCTTCTCTTTTTTGTATTTATAGATAATCATGTTGTAGAAGAACGTATTCTTTCTGTCAAAGGTTAGACAGAAAGAGGCAAGTTAAAGAATGGAGATGGGGATTGGCAGCTCAAGATCAGCTCTGCAAGGTGCAAGTCCTGAGGCAGCCTTAGGGTTTTTTTTTTTCCCCCTTGGTAATGAACATCTTTGTGGTGTGTGTTCTTGTTAATAGCAGAAGTTACCGATGCTATTGTAGTCTGACTTCCCTCAGCTGCAGGCAAGACTTTTATGAGGAAATGCTGCAATTCTTGTAGTCTTGCATGGCTTGCTGGGGAAAAGGGAGGCAGGGCAGGGGAGGGAGAGCAGGAGGAGCATGTAGTCCATCAGATAGGTCACTTGAGGAGCCAGGAAATCCAATTTTCAGGCTCGTTTTTATAACTTGCTGTGTCATTACAGATGGTTCAGACCTCTGTGCCCTGCATTCCCCATTTGTAAAATTAAAATCATGATAATTTTTCAAGTCCTTTGATACAATTCTACCTATTTACATTGGGTTTGGTGGTAAGAGAGCTTACTGACATGCATATACATTCATAATAAAGAAGTTGCTCCCCAACTCCCCAAATACTTCTGGCTTTATCGCAAAAGAACAGCCTCTTGCGCCACAGGCCTGCTATCTGCTTTTTCCCACAAGCCTCAAATTAATTGCTGAGCTACAGAAAGGGAAAATTAAGCAGGTAGATGTAGGGATAACTTGTCCACAGAAAAATAATTAAAAAAAAAAAATGGGGCAGGGAGGGATCTTAACCTGGACTCCCCCTCTTCCTTGTCAGGAGCATCAGCTATGTCTAAACTAGTCCACCAAAGATGTTTTTCTAACCTCTTCTTAAAGACCTCCAATGGTAAATGCCCATAACCTCCCTAGGAGGTATGTTTTACAACATTATCCTTAGTGTCTGAGAGCTTTTCTGATGCCTAACACAAGTTTTTCTTACGGCAATTTAAGCCCGTGTCTTCTCATCCTGCTCATTGTAACTGTGAAAAACAGATTGTTTCTTTTTTTTTGCCGCAGGATTTTTGTGCATTTGAAAGCTTTTTGGGTCCCCTTTCTCAGTCTTTGCTGTAGGGTGGGAAAAATTATTTTTCTCCTTTCTGAAAGTTAGGGACTCAGGAGCGTGACCCTGTGCCAGTCACAGCAACGTTGTTAGGGAGAAGCTCTTCCTTTCTTTTGGATGCTAATGGTCTGTTGTAAAAATCATTTATTTCAAAGGACTGTCAAAGACCAATCCAAATTGTTATTTTATGCTCCATTTCCACCATCTAAATGCCTACTTGATGCCTTGTTCCAATGGTATTTGGCATCTAGTCCAGAGCTGACAGGACCCTATCCATGGGCTCTGATGTCAGATCAATTCTGACACATATCACACAATTACACACAGATTCTTACCACATAGCTGGGGCATATGTACTTTTGGGCACAGAGTAGGGACCTGATATTCTCACATAACAGAAGAGGTCTTCATTTGGTTGTGGGATGGGTCCTGTCCGATCAGTTGATAGGACATGCACGTGCATACCTTATGTGACTGGTGGTGACACGGTGGTATGGTGAACACATTTGGTCATGATCACGAACAAATGATGAAATGAATGAAACAGAGAGGTGTCTGTGGGCCAAGTAATGGCCTGGAGTATCTGCGTGTGGGAGAGCTGAACCTGGTGGACTGGTTGGAACCTATGGGCAGCTGGGCCCCTGCCTAGCAGTAATTCGGAGTAACTTGGTTTTATCCAAGTGAAAAATGTGTAATTTTATTTTAGGTTTTAGCTCATAACGTTATGGCCTATCTGACCCTGTGGCACAAAAAGTCTGTTCTCAGAGGGCTGAGCTCTCCTGCACCTATTTTTGTTATCAGCAGCATTCAATTTGCCCATTTTTCTGCTAGTCTCAGGAGAGGACTCCTTTTGTGTGTGCTTTTTGCATTTCTGTTCTCATAGCTGGCAGTATTTCTAAAGACAGAAATTGGAACAAAAAACCTCCCTGTGTTTATTTATCAGTTACTCAAGTAGAAATACTTCTCATCTAAATATTTGCTAGTCAGTTTCCTGTTGTTCCCTTAACAAGACTTATAAGTCCCAGTTCTGCAGTGATTCGGTAAAAGTGTTTGCTGTTAAGAAAGACTCAAAGTACTGCAGGGAAGCAGCAGTTAGTTCTGCACTCCGGGCACCCTCTCACTATATCGGTCCGTGTGTGTGATGCCATCAGCTCTTGCAGGGCACAGGTTTGTTTCCTGGAGGACAAAGTCTCAGGAAATGGGAAAGAATGAGTGAACCACTGAATCTGCCTTGAAAATAGCTTCCTGACTGAGGATGTGTGAGGAAGCAAGCAATACCTCTGTTCAAGGTCCTTGCAGCACAGCTGCCGTCCGCACACTGGGAAGTGCCTTCCAGGCATACAGTTTGGGATGCAGGTTCCCTCGGTGGGTGCATGCATGGGGACAGGGTGGCCACAGCATGGCTTTGGAAGACTTTGAAGGGAGCAGCCATCCTTTAGCTGTGAAATCTCTCTCACTCCTTTGAAATGTGCTGCTGGTATCAGTACTTCAGCAGAGCTGCTTTTTCTGTGGGATGCAGGAGAGCCTCTTCTAGCTGAGTGCCAGGACTTTGAGGATACTGGTAGTGCAAACCATTGAGAGCGCAGAAGACAAAATTGTGATGTTTCCAATGAGGAAAACTTTTTTCTCGGACTGCAGTGATATTATTAGGCATTGTGTAGCAGTGCGCAGGCAAGAAGGGGAGATATAGGCTGCTAGTGTGCTTTCAGATGATAGGTAATGATAATAATCAGCTAAATGCCAGATACCTTACAAAACCTAAATAAATGAGCTCATATAAACTCCATGTGTAATTAAAGGGTGTCATGCCTCTTAACTGCAAAGCCAAATCTGGACTTACGCATGACTGGCACAAGGCAGTAAATGATTCTGTTCAAGAGCCATTATGATTAAATGAAGGCTTTATAAAGGGGGAAACTGAGTGTGTGGTTTTATCTATAAAATTCACCTTTACCTGTTGTTACACAACAGAGGCTACCCAGTCCTACTTGTTCTCAGAAGTACAACCCTCCAGAGAAGTTTGTGGTACACTCTTGTGATGTCCAACAGGAAAATGTCAGCTCAGTGCTGCAACATGGGGCTTCTTTAGGAATATCTGAGTGCTGGGTGGTTAGAGTGTCGGTTCCTGCTATACATTGTGTGTAAAGAGTAATGGTGAGCTGGGAGTGATGGCAAGCAGGAAGAGATTTTTTTTTTTCTCTCTCATTTTGTGTAAACATGTGGAATATGTTTTATGCTCATGTATATATGTTCAGGGTCTGGAATTTTATGTTGTGCATTTTTTTTAAGTTCTGTAGAACTCAACAAGGAGAAAACTGGTATGATTAGACTTTTTTTTAAAGTTTGTATGGAAATTTAGTTTAAAAATTACAGAATTTAATACAGGCTGCTGTTTCTACTACAAATAATGAAATAATATGTAAAGCATAGTCAAAAAATAACATTTCTGTTCCAGAGGAACATTAGAGGTTGGCCTTAAAAACTACAAAGAAAACTTACTCTGTGCTGAATTTGTGAGTAAGACCAAGCCTTAGACATCTTCATATACAAATTAATGCAAAGGTGTATTCCAGACTCAAAGCTTTACCGTGTCCCTAGTTTGGTTTTTTTTTTTTACCCCTCTTTTTCATTATCGGTGTAAAAATAACAACAATCTGTCTTTCCTTTTGGGAGAGAAGGAATCTAGTCATTATATCAGTCAGCAATGTGGCACAGGCTGTTGTATGCCATAAAGAGTAAATGAACTAGGTGGTGGCGAGAACTGTTGAAAAATGCTCAAAAAAGTTTGAAAAAGTTCAAACCTATTAGTTTGAAAGATCTGTGTATTGTAGAACGTGCTTTGGGATTGAGCCTTTTTTGGGGTCGTAAAGCTCTGGAGAAATCGGGTGTGTTCTTGGCATTTGTCAAGCCTGACTGTCCCACAAGTCCGTACTTTGGTCCTGCATTTGGACGAAGGACTAACTGTGCTATGTAATTTATATGCAAAGTGGCAAGCACTGATAAATGGTACGAAAGAAAACCTCCATAATATATGCTTATACAGGCAATTTTCCTGACAAGTAAGTAAAAGGCTTGGGCAGATATTTGGTTATTTGGTCAGGGGGAGAGAGTTTTTTCTTTTAGTGGAAATTTCTGTTGTTTTGCTAGTGTGTAAGAAAACCCTGCAGCAGTTCAACTTTGTCTTCTCCACTTCCACGTTGAGGGCAACTAGTGGACAGGTGCTGTGACTCTGGCAGATACCTTTGCCATTAACTTCTGCATCAGCACATCTCCCTGCCAGTCTTTCCTGCATGAGACAATCTCCCTCTGTGACTAGAAGATGCCTGGGACAGCAATTAAGTATTGTAATTGTATACAGTTTAAAGTCATCTGTCTAAATATCTTAAACCGTGCTGGATCTGCTGCTAGTCTGCACAGTATCTACTTTATTCCTGTATGATTATGCATTGCAATTATTACTAAAATATAACCTAAAAGCAAGGCTTTATGTTAGATTATTTCCATGACACAGTTCAAGACCATTTCATATCACTGAATTTAAATTTTTGATTACTACATGCACGCAGATGTTAAATAGTACATACTTCAAACGTTTTTTAATAACATTTCATTATGTTGAAAAGACTTGAAGCTTTTTCCTGGCAAGTAAAATTGCTAATTTTTCTTCTGAAATGAGCTCCTTAACATTTCATTAAATCAGTACTATTGAGATAGCTAAACCAAGACGTTTTCAAAATGTGAATGGTTTTCATGTAGTGGCAATACAAAGGATTTTTGAAGTGTTGGCATTTTACAGCTGATCTCACACATGTTGCAGAGCCTTAATTTGAAAGAATATATGCCTCTCTGGAGAAGACGATGCATCTGTCCTTGTTTTCCAGACTCTCGTACCTTTGGGAGTTACCTTCTCCTTTGTATGTGGCAACCAGTGAAATAGGCACAAAAGGAGTTAATCTTAGCTCTTACTTCTGCATTCTGTCAACTTCTCTTCAACTCCTTCTTCCAGAGGAGGACTGTGTGTTTAGGCTCACTTGAGAAGTGGGTGGAAGTGTGTTATGTGAATCCACACAGAAAAGGCACCGTGAGGTGTAAAGGCAGGAAAGCCCCCACTGAAGTAGGCATCAGCTAATTCCTCTCAGTCTCTCCAGCATTGCAAAGTTGTCTCGGTTTATGATGCCTACCAGTCTGAGGTAATAAAACTGCTTCATTTTAATTACTGAAGCCTCCTTTGTCCATGGAGAAGTTTTAGCAATTGTAAAGCAGAAAATAAGTAAAGCTGCTAAGGCAGAAGTTGGGTCAAACTAAGCTGAGAGGGCATGAGGGGAGACTTTGCTTTCTCCTTCAAAAACTTTTTAAGTACATTATTCTTAGTTTGGTGGCTGACTCAAGCCTTTATGTCACAAGGATGGGCATTAGCTCAGGTCTGAAAAAAAGACAGTTGCATGTATCATGTTAACTGCAAACTGATACAAGAAAAAAAAAATCGCCACTGTTACCAGAGCTGGAGAGAAACCACAGTTTCCCATCTGAGGATATTTTTCCCTTTGATTTCAATTTTTTTTTTTTTTTTTTTGCATTTGCAGAATTGAAGAATCCTTACTAAAAGCATACTTCAAACACGCCTGCATTTTTTTTTTCCACATTTTTGTGAAAAAGTTAATGTCACATCGTAATATATTGAGCGGCAATGCTGGTAAGGATGGTGAGCAGCAGAACGTACTATGCCTGCAGAATAAGTGTAGATAATATTTACTTGCCTACTTCCCCCTGTTCCACTAGTGCAAATATGGCAGCATCTAGATGTTCTTTTCCCTTCCTATGGCTCTTAATGCCATCGATGCTATAGCATCGCTTCTTGCACAGCAGAGAAATTCAATCTCTATTTACTTTTTTCTGAAAGGCTATATGCTGGACAAAAAGGTCTAATGTCATCTTTTGCCTGATGATGTGAAATGAATTTCTAAAAGCCTTCTCAACAACAGGGATTTTGTATTCTAGCAAACAAATTTCTCTCATTTTTCCCAGGCAGTAAAACCCATCTGGGGCCTTAGAAGGAATACCATTAAAGTTTCTGAAGACTGTCACTTCCAAAGCATACACTACCTACAGTGATTATCTGCCAAAAGATACTAACTTTATCCCAATTGTCTCTTTGAAAGTATTCTCTCCAAATATCAGAATAAATTTTACATGCCAATTTATTTTTTGAAAAGTGGTATTCCTCTATGAAAGGGTGTAAGTTACCTATAATCATATTGTTTGCTTAGGAAAAGACGATCATGTGAATGGTGCCAACTACCTGTTCTTTCCCAGCTTGGTTTAAAAGTGTTTTTTCCTTCTGTAATGGGCTTATAAAAGAAGCCATAAAATTTGAGTAATGTTTGTATTGAAAGAAATGGTATAACAGGCAGACATGTGTGATGTTATGGGAGGAGTTGTTCTTGGATATCTTTCTCTGTATGGAAGTTTTTCCCTGGTGTGGTAAGGAAAGTCTTAAGTTTTTGATTTAATATTTCCATCTTTCTCATAATGCATACCAAATGAGTGGATTAAAAATGTAATCTTTTCTAATGCAGACAAACTGGGTCATTTCAAAACTAGAGCTTTTTGAAGAGCCTTATTTGTGAATGTGGTGGGTCAACCCGGGCTGGATGCCAGGTGCCCACCAAAGCCTCTCTGTCACTCCCCCTCCTCAGCTGGACGGGGGAAAGAAGATATAACGAAAGGCTCGTGGGTCGAGATAAGGACAGGGACATCACTCGCCACTACTGTCACAGATGAAACAGACTCAGGTTGGGGAAAACGGTTTAATCTATTACCAATCAAATCAGAGTAGGATAATGAGAAATTAAACCAAATCTTAAAAACACCTTCCCCCCACCCCTCCCTTCTTCATGGGCTCAACTTCACTCCCAATTTTCTCTACCTCCTCCTCCCAGTGGCGCAGGGGGACGGGGAATGGGGGTTGCGGTCACTTTATCCCATGTTGTTTCTGCCACTTCTTCCTCCTCACACTCTTCCCCTGCTCCAGTGTGGGGTCCCTCCCACAGGAGACAGTTCTCCACGAACTTCTCCAATATGGGTCCTTCCCATGGGCTACAGTTCTTCACGAACTGCTCCAGCATGGGTCACTTCCACAGGGTGCAGTCCTTCAGGAGCAGACTGCTCCAGCATGGGTCCCCCGCGGGGTCACAAGTCCTGCCAGCAAACCTGCTCCAGCGTGGGCTCCTCTCTCCACGGGTCCACAGGTCCTGCCAGAAGCCTGCTCCAGTGTGGGCTTCCCACAAGGTCACAGCCTCCTTTGGGCATCCACCTGCTCCAGCATGGGGTCCTCCATGGGCTGCAGGTGGATATCTGCTTCACCGTGGACCTCCATGGGCTGCAGGAGGACAGCCTGCCTCACCGTGGTCCTCACCACGGGCTTTGAGGAAATCTCTGCTCCGGCGCCTGGAGCACCTCCTCCTCCTCCTTCTTCACGGACCTTGGTGTGTGCAGGGTTGTTTCTCTCACACATTCTCACACGTCTCTTCAGCTGCAGTAGTGCCGTTTTTTCTCCCTGTTCTTAAATACTCTATCACAGAGGCGCTGCCACCATTGCTGATGGGCTCAGCCATGGCCAGGGGTGGGTCCGACTTGGATCCAGCTGGCATTGGCTCTGTCAGACGTGGGGGAAGCTTCTAGCTGCTTCTCACAGAAGCCACCCCTGTAGCCCCCCCCCCGCCCCCCCGCTCCGCTACCAAAACCTCGCCACACAAACCCAATACAATGAAAAATAGATCAGTCCTTTGCTTCCCCTCTTGACCACTTGTTTTTTTATTGATCAGCTTAGGTTTTTTCTCTGCCTCTTCTTTTCTGTTCCTCCCCCTTGTTTTCCACATGCACAACTGTGGCGATTATAACCTATCCCAGGGGAAGTGGGGACTTGTGAACCATTTAACATACTGTACGCACCACAGCCAAGAGAAAGTTTGCCCTTTTCTCTGTGCTTTTTAAATCCTTTTGCTGGTGCGACATTCACGGGACTGAGACAGAAATAAGAATAGAGCTCTTTCCATGGAGTACCACTATGGTCTGCAAGCAGTCATTTATCTTTCTGGTCATCAGAAAGCTGTCGCTCTCTGGGATTTTGTATCATCTCTTCAGGGAGGCACATCAACTCCCCATTTTCCAGTTACTGAGGAGAAGAAACTAAGTTTTTCTGCCCTCCTGGGATATGATTCTTTACTCTTGTCTTCAGATTTGTCTTCCCTCTCGTAAATAAAGGTTGAGGATTTGAATGGCTGTGTGCTGGTGTGTGAATGGCTGGACCACGGAAATGCTGAGCTCCGCATACATGGAAACTGTGCCCCTGAGACCAGGCTCTTGGGTCCTGGTGTCTACTGAAAATCTCACTGTGTCCTCTCAGGTGTTTCCCTTCTAAGGTAAGAGTTCTGCTTTCTCCTTCTCTCTTGCCCTATCATTCATCTGATTCAGCTTTTTTAATTTATGCTTTAGACTCAGACAATGGGAATCACGTGTCTGTGCTTTTCTTGTGCTGCCTCTGTTTTGGTACTTTCCACCCTCAGTTTACTGAGGTAACTCAAGAGTCATCACTAAAAACAAAGCTTTATTTGAGGCAGTGCTGATTCAGAGGAGACGCTCAGCTCCAAGGCTGGGCAATGGTCAGACAGCTCCAAAGCAAATCCCAAATACAGAGCTTACTACATATCTCAGAAATGTCCCCCTCATATACCAAAGTACTTACCTCGTTCTCTTCCAATGGCTCTGCATTCTGGCTTCCCATAGTTCAACTGCCTAGTGATCATTTCTCTTTCAGGGAAAGCAGAAGGGGAAAATACTCCTAGAGAGTGCCCTTGCATCACAGGCTCCCAAATGTATCATTGGGGGTTTCATACCTATGACTCAACTCCGCTTCCAACTGAGCATGAATGTCTGTCTGGGATTTTAGCTCCGTATAGTACCATTTTCACAGCACTGTTCTCTGTTTTTAAAGCATGGTTACTATGGCACCTACAGTATCTTGGAAAACAGTGAAATAAAGCTACCCGTGTTACCATTTTGCTTTGCATGACAACTTTTGTTCCTGTTTTGCCTGTGTGTTTTCACTCTCTGGGTTTTCTTTTGAACAAAAAACCTCAAAGTGAAAATCAGCTGCCAACTTTGGTCTGTTGTCATTTCAGATACATGAAGTCACGCAAAGCCTGATGGCTTTTCATGGTTTCTGCTTGGTCATCATCCATTTCAACTTCCTGAAAGGAGTAAACTTTTGTAGTTTTTCATCTTGGGATTTTCATGACAAATTTCAAACTAGCCTGCATTAATTTAGGTATTTATGATAAAAAGCTCTTCCATTCAAAGCACCTTACCCTGATAGTTAAGGGCTACTTCTCCTTTTAAATTTACAATGTTATAAAGCCTACACCAGTGCAAACCTACGCAATTCAAAGCAAAAGGAAAAGCAAATCAAATTGCTCTTTTTTCCCCGCCTGGAATTGTAATCAGATCTGAATCAGAAGCAAACTTGTACTGCTTTTGTTGTGACACTTAAGATATTACCAGACTGGCATTGTTGTTGTTGATGTAGCAGTATTCCTTCCTCCCTGCCAAAACGCGAGATGTAACAGAATGCATTAACAACCTACTCTAGGTAAACCTCCTTGGCTTCTGTCTGTCTCCTAGTTGGTGGCCTCAAGGTGGCAACAAGGTCTACACCAAACAAATGTTGCCTTCTATTTAAGTGCATCTTAAATTATCACCAACTCTTGGGCCAGCGCAAAACTGTTGCCCTCATAACTGGACACGTAAAGCAGAGCTATCCCCTGGCCAAGCCTGTGAACCCGGCAGGCTACATTTGTTTGAGCTGGAGGTTAAAGGGTAGGATGGTAACACATCTGGACCTGAAATCACAATGTTCTATACATTTGGCCTCTCAAATCATATTCAGATTGTTAAATCTGGACTCTCCCTTTTTTCACAGTGTAATTTTAACTGTTGCCTAATTGGATCTTAGACAATGCCTTGTTCTTTCCTCCTAAATTGAAAAATCTTCAAGGCATAAGAGGAAGAAACAGTCAGGTTGTAGGCAGCAGGCACTTTGGTATATGTGTGTGCACCAAGAGTGGAAATTAATAGAAAAATTTTCTCTATCTGTTTGTCTGTTATCTATCTATCTATTTTCATTAAATAAAACCCAAATAAGTGAATTTTGAGCTGCTGGTGTTCCCAACCAGCAGCAGACAGCTGAGGTGTTCTTTTACCCCAGCAGAGGCTGGTTCCCTTGTACGCAGCCCAAAATGTCAGGGTCTTACATTGTTTGTCATTTACTTCTCTGAAACTGTGATCTGTCGGTGTGCCGTGTGTCTGTAGCACAGTCGTCTGAAGGGGATTGTCTGTGTGTGAACAGAGGAAATTACTGAAAAACTGAATTGTTGATTTGGATTCGTGTTTAGCCTAGTTTCCTAAAGAAAGGAGGTTTTGTACATTTCCCTCCCCCCTTACTAGCCATTTGCTTTGAAACCATTGTCAAATTCAACAGAGATAGAAGAATACCGTTCTTAAAAACATAATGTTTGTGTAAGATTCATGAAAATAGGGGGCTAGAGAAAGAGATCCCACTAGTACCACAAAATGAAGGAACAGGGGGAATGAGAGTGGAAGCATGGCCCTTAGCTACTAAAGAAGCCAAGCAGAGGGAGATGGCAGGAAAGCGGGGGGCAGCGTGATAAGAAACTGGGATTCATCATTGCAGTTTACAGAACAGTTTCTATACTTCAATGGCAGGAAGCAAACTAGGATTTATTTTGTGAGGAGTGTATTTGGATTTGCTGCGAAAACAAGTGGATCAGTCTATTTACCTGTATAAATATTTGGGCTTTGAAATATTCTAGTCTCCACTATTAAGATTATTTACCATAATAGCGTAGTCTTTTACTGATGTTTTTCCTATAATATGAGTTAAGCTAGTTCTTTTGTTTTAGCAATTCCTACTTCTAATCTAATGGGTGAGGCAGAAGCAGTAACTAACCGCAGTATTTTGTCAAGGTTACTGAGATGCTTTTGATATAAGGGGGAGGCAACGTAGCATGATGCTGGCTGTTTTTCTCTTTGGAATCCAGTGATCATCTTTATGTTGCGATATTAAAGATGTTTGTTTGGAGCTACTTACAATATGGTGTACTGAGGGTGAAAAAGAGGCATTGTACTATAATTTATGGAGAAAAACCTTACAGAACTTAACATCAAATGACTGATTTATCAGTAGAATTATTTTAACAATCCTATAGATGTTAATAGAAAGACTGCCAAAGTAAGAATTAATCAGAAAAATTATCATAGTACAATAACTCACGAGGTTTTAGAATGCTAGTTGCAGAAGTACAGAGCATCAGTGTTTGCTTGAAACATCCTGTCTTGCTAGCTGATACTGGCTTTGCTGACATGAATAATTAATTTCTCTGCATAAAAGTGGATATTTAGACTGCCTAGTAAGAGAGGCTTTGGAGTGTGCAATGAGGAGTCCTCAGGCAGGAATCTTTGGAGCAAACAAGTCTGGGAATAATACTGTTTTTCACTTGTGCGTTCCTTGAAATAATGCATTATAATAACAACTACAAAATGCTGTTGGATAGGACTATATTTACACTGTATCAAACTACTTAGATAGTTTGATGTCTCATATTTGCATGCTGAATGGCCAAGCAGGTTAATATACAAAATTTTGACATTTTCTGATGATTGCAGGATGTGTAAATAGCAAAGCAAGATTTCTGCATGGTCACCCTGTGGAACTGCTAAATTTCTTAGCCAAGCCCTGGCTATATATACCTGTGCCCCACAAACTAGAATTAAAACTGACCTGTTTTGTACAACCTCCTTACGCTTCATCTCTGAATTACAAATAAGACATTAATGCATACAGGAGAGACGGGGACTTATGTGGGCACATATAACAAATGCTTTACGCTAACCAGATTATACACATCTTTTTGTTAGTCTGTTCTGTTGTTCCTAATAAAGGGAACATTAGCAAATAATGCCTAGTGGTATTTTCCTCCTTTTTAGGACAGTTTCTGAACAGGGTTCAGTTTATAAAATGTATAAGGAATATGTTGTAATTACAGCCAGATTTTGTGTGTATGTATGTAGCATTTATGTGAATAATGCATGTAACAGTGTAAATACATAGAGTACGGCAGTTTTTCTATAGAAAATGCTACTAAGAGGATTAGAGTTTGATCTCATAATGCCATACGCAACCTCTCATTGACTCAGAGTGGAGGTTTGTTTAGTTCTGCTGGACACCAAACAGATTAGCAGCTTGGGGTTTTGCTGCTGACGTTCCTTCTGGGCTGAAAATTACTACAAAATTCACTCTTTTATTTTATTCATGCACATCTCTTCTCAAAAACAGTACTGTGTAACTTACTTTTAAAATTGTTTCTGCCTTTCAGGATCTTTGCTTCTCTTAAAGAGATTTTCAGGGCATGACCAAACAATTTCTGACCTTGTTCCTTTCCTTTTGTTCTTGTGATCGAGCTGCTTTTCTAGATCATCTCCTGTCCCCACAGGTGTAGGCTTTTCCCTTTTGGTCTTTAAGGGGCTCTGCCGGTCCCTGAAACGTGTTGCTAATGAAATCATCTTCTTCCCAGTTTCTTCAGGTGCATCCATCTACTAGTGCACAGAGGTTTTCACCCAGCAACATTAAATGTGAAATCGCTAGTTGCATACCTTTGTGGAGTTTTTCAAAGATCTGTGATGTTTTGCAAAGTCCTCCATCTTTTGCTTTCATAGTTAGTGATGCCAGGGAAACCAACGACATGCACCCAATGCTCCCCCTTAGCTGCCAATGCATTTACTAGCATAACGTCAAAGACTATCAGAGTTATTGATTCTGTACAATAATCAAAACTGTTTGCACTATTATAATGGTAAAACTCCACAGCAGAATTTCTGACATTTCTTTTGATCCAAATCATAGATTTCTGTGTCCCCCACTGCAGGGCTCCATTTCACAATGATAAATAGCTCTTACTTACTGAGAATACCCACACTATCAAGCTTCCCCAGTATTTGTGTGCGTGTGTGTGTGTTGTATTTCACAACCAATCCCTACCTCCACCCTCTGTTCACAAGCTACTTCTTATTGGAAGAAACTTGAAGATGGGAAACGCTGTGTTTATTTGCTGTGCGAGTGTCTCACCCCAGAGGGGCACTCCTGGTGGTGTGGGCACTGGATTGCTGTTGCTGCTGTCCCACCATGGTGTGCCCATGCACGGTCATCTGCCCTGATTTCACTTGTGCTGCAGCCAGCTTCTTGAGAACCAGCTTTATGCTTACTGCTCCTACACTGAAAACTCTTTAAGTGCCTTTGGACCAACCAATACTCAACTCCCCAGTAGTCTTCAAGTACGCTTTTCCCAGAGCTTTCATCACATATGCGCTCTGGATTCACATTCGGGGCTCCTGGTAGTTTGAGCAAAGGGACGCAGATACTTTAAGATTTCCAAACCCGAACTGTTTTATCTTACGTACGAAAAAACAACCCGCCAAAAACCACAGTGTCAAAAAAAGAAAAAAGTTTGCATGTGTTTCCTTGCCTTTGTTTCTTCCCCTATATAGGTGTTCCTTGGCTTTGATCAGGCTGCTCTAAGGGGTTTTATGGATTTATATTCAGATTTCTGTTTCTGATTAATCTTGGGAAAAAGTTTTATATCCTACCCAATCCTGTATGGCTTCTCATCCCAATTACTGTTCTGAAAGGATTTGTGCTGTAACCGCATTGTTTCTCTTCCTGACTAGTCACATTCAACAATACCCCTCTCTGGAGGGGTGTATAAACAGGAAAACAACTAAATATAGATCACAGAGAAGGAATAGAATGCAACAGTGTGCATAAAGAGAAGGAGTGCTTGGACAGATGGTGTAGGGCCTAGAGGAAATCTGGAGGGAGAGGGAAGGAGGCTTGAGAACGAACAACAGAGATGAATAAAACAAACAAAAAAAAGAGATTTACCTGTGGCATAACTAGTCTATGGGAAAAAGGAGGGGGACAAAACATCCCTCTGTTCCCCGGAGAAGCCTGTGATGAACTGGGTTAGCATGACTGGAGAACGGGGGCCAAACCAGACTTGAAACCTTGTTTACTTTGCGAGTTCTGCTGCCCTGCTCACAAGCTGGTCAGCAGAACAGTCCCGGGTACCGCAGCCACCTCCTCCTGGGCAGTCTGCTTTGGTGGAACAGAGAGCAGGGGAGGTTAGTCTCTGTATTAAACAGAACATAAACATTATTTAATGGAATAGCAAACCATGAGAGATTTAGCGAGGTGGTATTCCAGACATCTTCCTGCCTTGGTCTTTTACTGATTTTAGTTTTATTCTCTTATGTGTTAACACAAGTTGCTGACCCAGAGCAGTCTAACAGACTCCAGTGACAGACGGGCTTAGAGGAGGAAGAGGGGCCTTACATCTCTCCTTCTCCTCACTGCAGCCCTCACCCAGCTCTTATCCTTCCTGCCCAAGCCAGGTAGGATGCAGACGTGGCACATTGCTGTGTGCTTGCATGCACGCACCAGGACCCGGCTGTATTCCCAGTAACCGCCCACTGCAACCCTCAGCAGGCGTGCGTTGCTACGAGTGCCTCTGCAAACTGGGAAGATTAAGTGCTCCTGCGGTGGGTTGTCTGCCTTGCAGCAATGGCAGCAGGAGGGAATGGGTGGCCGTGCTTCAGCAGCCTGCAGACACCTGGTTGGTGTGCTAACTCAAATCATGGACGGAGCAGGGCTGGCATTAAGGCGCCAGGCTGCGAGCTAGGGCAGCGATGGGACAGATACACTAGCTGTTCTGCTGCCTCTAATGCAGGGACAGTAATCTCCAAGGGGGATCGAGCAAATGGTGGGAAGCAAAAACATCTTTGATTGCCATTGCTAAATCTGCCAAACCCTGATGGTTGGAGCCTCAGGTCATTTGTAGGAGGACACCCAGGGATCTGGGTAAATTAGGACTGGATTAAAAACCTTTTGCTGCTTCTTTCTGTGCTCAAGCAGCTTCTGAACAAGTGTGTGCTGTCTGGCTTTCTCTTCCCTAGCATCCTTCCAACAAATCTGCACAGGCTAAACTCTTAGTTGCTGATGACCTCTTTTTGGAACTGTGATGATTACATGGGGCTTTCTATATTGCCAAGCAATTTCATACTCTTTTGCTTTCTCTTCTATGTTTAAGTCTGCAATTACTCATATTTCTTGTTTAGAAACACATTTGGAAAAAAAAAATATAGCAACAGAAAATAGCCATCCTAGGTCCCATTTAATGTTTAGAAACATTCTTCACCCTGTCTTTTATTCTTGAAGTGAGACATGTTCATCTGAGGGAAATTTTTCTCATTTGAGCAAGCATGAGAACAAATAATATCCTTATAGAAAAGCTTTAAGATGCATAGTTTTCTGGAAATTAGGCAAGCAGCGCAGGTAATAACATTTTATAATAAGCATTTACATCTTCTGCGCTAAAATGAGGAATAATTCAGTTGTTATTATTTTGGGTTTTGTAAAAAAAAAATCACCAACTTGTTTAGAAGAATATTATTTCACAGCTAACTTACTTTCTATAAACCAGACATATCTTTATGAGTATTGATGGATTTAAAGCACAGGACAGCTAAGTCTGATATTCATCTGATTGTGGAAAGGCGTGTCATCTCTGATGAGACTATATGTTGTATGCACAAGTCTTTGCAGGATTGAAGCAAGCGTCTTTGTACTTTTTAACTGTTTCACCAAAGTACCTTAAGGTTCAGTTTTTCAGGAAGTGATCATAAGGAATTTATTAATTTTGTATTTTGTGAGGTTTCAGTCTCAGAATATTTTAACATTGCCACAATCCATACAGAAGGATACAGAAGTTGATAAAATTAAGTTCTTTGATGGCAGAAACATTTATAAAGATCACTGTTAATATAACCTGAAGTCTGAAACATTCTTTTGCTCTTGTTATTACTCAAGCTTTAAAATCAAAGATGCGTAGTCAGATATTTTGGATTGAGTTTACTTTTTCTGATCTGACTGTCCAGAAATACTGCTTAATGTTGAGGAAGAACCAGTAATTGCATTTATATTACAGTAGAAAATTATAGGGAGTAAAGGCAATGTACACTGTGTGTTCAGTAGTCTTCAAAATACTGTAGACTGGCTCCACTCCATATTTTCCTCAGTGGTAAAATCTATGGGCATACCTGCAAGGTTTTGGGTTTATTTCTTTTTCCTGATTTCAGACTGTCAGAGCAGATACTTTCCTGTCTGAAAAGATTTAGACTGATTAGAACACAGTAATAAAAGACCACAAACCTTACCCCTTCTCACCCCAGTAACACCAAAGTGTGCCCCTGGTAAGAGAGGACCAGTACATGGAAGGCTGCAGAGTGCTGTATCCATCCAGTGTCAATCAGAAATACACCTCTGGTCCTTTAGAGCTGAGGGCCTGCCGCAGACTCCAAATCGTTCCGTGACTTTTTTTATCAAGGAGGTTATCTAAGATAGAATTTGGATTATTTTCAAACATGGTATTAATTGGCATTATTTCTGATATTGAAGGTCTTTAACAGCAGTGCTTGTTACATGTGTCTAATCTGTGTTAGACAAGTAACCATGAATTAACAATAAGGTAAATGGTCAAGGATCTGGTTTCTATATGCCAAATAAAGTTTGTTGTCATGTATTGCTAATGGAGCTCTGCGTTTTTGGAACTCTACTTCTTAGCTCTTACTCGAAAAGCGTATAATATCTTATGCAACTTTAAACGTTATGTATTTATGTGAGGTTGTAATCTAAACAGACAATCGGGTAATGATGAGTTTAAGCCTTCAGTTTCTTTACTGAACATACACACATACAGCCCTGAAGATTTTCCGTGGCCCCTGCCTGCTTTCCCCAGTTCTGGCTCCTGATGCCATCAGCAGTCTTGCTGCAGTCCCTGCATGCATAGAGGCGCGTGCACACAAGTTCATGCACACAGGCATACACACATCTGCCTCTCCTACCTTGTCCGTGCTCCGGACAGCTCATTTCACAGACTTTCAAGCCTGTCCCCACCTGGGGACCAGCAGCCGCCACAGCCTGACTCCTTTCATCCATGCCCTGAGCTTTGGGCATGCCTGAGAAGAGGTTGGGGTGTGAGGGAGGAATGAGGGATTACAAATACTTTTCTTCTTAAGGTGTTTTGCCACACCAGAGATGTAAGAGGAGCGGTGAGCTTTCAATTCAGCTGGGGAGCCATTACTATGATTATGGCTATTCTGTGTTGGTACCCACCAACTAAGTCGAACAGGACATGGCTGTGCTAGGTGCTTTGGCTGTGGAGATAGGAAATGCCCTGAGGACTTTGTCAGTAGGGGATGTGATGGGGGGGCTGGATGTGAGGGGCTGTAGCAGAGAGGAAGTTCAGCAGAACTCGGACGGATGAAGATGCACTGCTTCTGGAAGAGAGGAAGGCTCACTTAGAACTAAGTCTAAAACGAGAGAAAAGGGAGGAGAGAGGAACACAGCAGAGAGGAGGAAAGGAGGCACAGTGAAGTAAAAGGCAGAGAAACAAGGATGTGGAGAGGGTTGGAGTGAGCAAGCGATCAACACAAGACTGAGAAACTCTTGTCAGAAGCATAGAGAGTGCTGAATGTCTGGAAAAAAAAAACCTCGTTTGACTGTTTCAGCAGCTGTTCCTGCCAGCTGGTTTTGTACTCTGCAAATCCTGTCCTCCACCCTCCCTGAGGTGCACTGTGGTGAATCACAGCTGGTAACTCCTCCTGCTGTTAGATGCAGAGTTTGAACTGAGGAAAGCTAGTATCCTCTGGTGTTTCCAGTTTTTGGCTGGAAATCCTGTGAGTGGTAGATAATCTACAGGCTCCCGCTTTTTCTAGCATAACAAAGTCCAGCAAAGAACATGCAGCTTGCACCCGTGGTATTACAGGGGAATGCAATAAAACATCTTCCTGAAAGATGGAAGCAAACCCAACAGAAGGGCTGTGGCTGGTCAAAGTTACATCTGTGTACCAGGCAACATTTCTTTTTCATGTTCACAAATAACAAAGCTAAGCCCACAAAAGCTTGATGCTGTAGATCAAACCTAAAACACTAGTGACATAAGCCTAGCAAAGTTAATTTCCCGTTTGCAATAACATCTTTTCCAAGTTAGATTTTGCTGTTTTTTAGCACATTCAGTAGAGCATCGCTGGCAATCTGCCATTTAAGATTTTGTTTAAGTGCTTTACTAAGAGAAGAACCTGCCCTTTACAACATCCACTGTGTGTGCATGGGGCTACAGTCATGATCTGGAAAATATCACTAGCATGATATTACTAGGTTATTATCCATATTTTTTTTTTCTAGATCATGTTGTTATTATTCTGTAATATAAAAATGCTAATAATTCTTAAAACCTTACTTGCACTTTACTTTTTACGTGGTTCATGTACTTTGCATTCCCCTGAGCTTGGACAATGAATCTAAGCCAACAGATTTCGTTTTGTTTTGTTGTTGTTTTTTCTCTACACTCAGAGTCCACTGTGTTAATTTTATTAGAAAAAATGGGCCCAGGAACTTAAATGTTCATTTGTCAAGGTCACTAGCTATTGCGAAAAAATGCCCATGCCAGCTTTTCAAAACATGCTGTGTTGATTTCTGTAGAGTATATGGGACTAGAGAGAAAAACATTTGTGTGGCTCTATTGCTACAAAGTGTTAAAGATGTGTACAAGAAAAAGGTCCCTTCAATAATTATTTCATTTTCTAAAATTACCACCATAGCTCTGAAAAGCTATTCCTTTCAAAATCAGTTCTATTGACTTTAAAAATATGTTTTAATATCACTTCATTTGATGGTATGTTTAAGTAAGGCCTTCAACATAAAATTTAGGTCTTGAATTTGAAACTATAACATACGTTTTCAGGACGTAAGCCAACGTTACTGGCTGAGACAGGGCTCCATTTAACATGGAATGTGAAAGTAATACTTTAGAGTACGATGAAAGCTAAAGCTTAAGGCTTAGATATTATAACTCACTCTGAGGCCTTGACTGAGGTTTGAACCAATGTGATGGTCTCTTAGATCAAGTTTTCATCTGAAGGGAACTTTTTTCTTGCTGTTGTGTCTGTGTAGTACTGCAAACTGTATAAAGCAGCAATAGCAACCTACAAATGCATGCTCCCAGTCCCGCGCTTATGATGAGTGTACATTTCCAGTTGGATGCAAGTCAGTAAGCATCTGATAGTAAATTTGACTATGGTACTGAGTAACATTTCCAATTACGAGTCAGAAGAATGAGTCATTTTCTATGAGCATGAGGTGTACGCAGACAATCAATTTTCTGTTGGGATTACATGTTACAGTGCAGTTGTTCACTGGGCTGCCCAGGCAAGTGATTCAGGGCTGCTGGCGTGGGAGACCGCCGTTATTAGCAGCATGGGCTGGGTTTTTCTAAACCTTCCCCAGTACTTTTAGCAAACTGTGATTCTCTTCCTTTGAGCTCTAAGTCTGTAAGATTGTGGGATCTACAGTGTCACGTGAACTAAGCGTGAATGTGAAAAAGCAAATCAGTAATACACAGCACACTTGTGTCAGCAAGTGAACATCCAGCTCTTAAGCTATCTTGGGCGCTAGTTTTACCACCAGTTAATGTAAAAACCTAACGCATCCTCTTCCTGGCAGTTTTGTCCCCTTACTGTTGACAGGATGTAGTAAAAATAACCTCTAGCCTATAGATATCTAAACAATGAAACTACCAATATGACTTTGGGAGGGGGGTGGTGCCTCTGAACTATTTATTAATACTAAGCAGCAGCAGGAGGCAAAACTAGTTTGAGTAAATTTTAGCTTAGTAAAAATCTCTCCTGAGGTTAGAATATTATTTCTTCCTCATTTTGTTTTCAGAGACTAGTTGGGATAGGGTAGAAGTATACGTTTCCTTTGAGGAGTAGAGCAGTTTGTTTTAAATTTCCATAGTAATCTGTACACAGCTCAGAAATTTATCTAGCAAACCTGAAGGATAACTGAGCTCCAGCATGCAGAAATTAGTGGAATTTCATGTTATGCTTGGGACAAATATGGCTGTTTCCAGTTATGGTGCCTGATTAAAATTCTGTAAGTCTTAATGGGTATGAATAAGTTAATAAGTTTATCTTAGGAATAGGGGAGTGGCCCTGGTTCATCTTCTAAAACGGAGCAAGGTGGAAATGAATATCTGTACTCATCTTAAGGCAGAGAGTGAGATTCTGCCTTCTTAAATATGTTTCCTGCACTGGTCTCTGTTGAAGCAATTTATGCTAATGCCACTTGTATTTTTCCTTCTTGCGCTAAGCATGGTTAAGGCTCGCAACCTTTATGCCAATGTCTCCAGCAGGGTCTTTGGACTCTTCCCGCCGCCGCAGGTCCACGGGTGTGTTGTGACAGGCCATTCTTAAGGAGTGTACAAGGGAAACTGTTTGCTCTGGGGGGCACACGAGAGCTGAAGCTCAGTTTCCCCTAGACCTGCTGGAAGGATTTGAGGAGTCCAAGCAGGGCAGTGAAGGTGTGGAACCATGGCCACGGGCCAAATGCAACTCATTGAGCAATTTATGAGAAAGGCAAAACAGTTTATTTCCACATCATATTATAGAACTTGATATAACCTATGTTGGGATTTATCATCTGAACTGTATTTATGCTCTTTGGTGGGTGGGTGGGAGATAGGAAATATGTTTTACTATGAAAAGCAATGTGTGACCTTGTAGTGCTATTTACATGCTTATTATTAATGGTATAGCTTATTGCATACTAGGAAAAAAATGAAGATGTTACACTGCTGTATTTGTCGTACAAATCACAATCACTTGGCAAGTCCAGACAGAAACTGCTAAAATGCTTGCGAATAATACAGCACTATGTGTTTTAGTTGTGACTGGCTCTTTGCAAAAACTTTGACTATTTCAGGAAAGTGAAGGAGCTTCCTCTTAAATAATGCTTGCTGGCTCTCAGAAGGAAAAAGATTGTTGGTCTGCACATCCTGTAGCTCGTACTTCTCACCACCACCCACTGCTTCATCACGATTTTTTTTGTTGACCTCAGGCTGTCTTCTCTGCTTTGTCTCCTTCCCCCGCTACCTTCTGCATGGTCCCCTGTGCATTCACCACTGTTGATTCTTCTCTTTCTATTAGGTCCCTCTTGCATGGAGGCACATAGTGTTAAACCAAGGAGGCTGCCTATGTGACGTGCAAGCTTCTTATCATCCATACCATGACTGCCAGTGAGGTGGGGCAAGGGAGGATGAAAGATATTTGAGAAGTTGTTGTAGGGACACAAGCAGGCGCAAGGCAGCAGCCTCCCCTCATCAATTCTACTCCCAAATTGATTTATGTCATGAGGCTGAAGAGATACAGTGCACTACCTGTCTCTCTCTCTGCCCCAAAGCCTGTTCCTAGCCGTGACTATGCACAGATTGATATCATGTCATGCAACTGAGGAACGATAGATGACAGGAAATTTCCAGAGCTCTCCTTGATCAATGCATCCCAGGTTTCAATAAGCAGACAGGCTGGCCTTAAACCTCCTGAGATTTCTTTCTGGGCAAGGAAGCAGAAAACTAGAGCTGAAGAGTTTATTTTGGCAATAAAACAGTAATCTGAATGTAAATGAGATTGAATTTTGGAAGCTGCTAAAAAAAGTAAGATTGACAGCAGGGATTTACATCTTGATGTTGGATTCCAGTGTTCTTTCTCCTCTCCTTCTCTAGTTTTTCAAGGGGTTTTTGAAGCATGTGAAAAGCGTGCCTCTAAGCACTTGGCTGGTGAATTATGCCTTCATGAAGTGGGCCTGGAGCCTTCCGCTCTTCTGCTATGCTTAGGTAGAGAGGCATTTCTGGGGAGCAGGTACAAATTGTGATGAAAAAACTGCCTGAGAGAGTCTTATAGTGTGCTTTAGAGATGGACTCATTCCACTTGACCTCATCCCCTCTGGCAATGTCTTTTACAGCTCGGGCTTTTCATTCAGGAATATTTTACCTCTGGTTCTCATGTGCTTTGCTGTGATCTCTTCACCGACTTGCAACGGTGGAGTTCCCCTAGACGATCATAAGGAAGGAATGCAGCTCGTGGGCTACTTCATGCCTTCCACCCTAAGACAAAGTAATCAATTCCTAGATCAAGTGGCAAAAATTGTACTGAAAACAATGACAGTAATTCCTATTGATAGGTTCCTTTGGGAGATTAAATGATTCTTCACTTACCTTAAAGATGTATATGTGACTGTAAGTATTAAAAATCAGATGAACTAACTTTAAAAATATGTGTGGGAACATCTGAGTTCTGTAAATGATCAGACACTACCTGCAAGCCTCTACTTTCTTCCTCGTCTTACTAGAAATAGATCTTTCCTCAGTAATAATTTTCATTATTCATTGAATACAGGGATTGGCTTGGCAAATATGCATTTATAATCTTTTCATCAATAAGGCGGCCCATTGTTTTCCGCTGTGTTGTTTTTTTCTTTTTTCCTCTTGTCCTTTTTTGAAGAACTGCAAGCAAGAAGAAATATTTTTTTATTGAATTTTCTGAGTGACATGTCACATCTGGCTGCCTCCCAGCATATTGGTTCCAGTAGACATATGAGTAGTAGCACAGTCCAAAACTGCCGTGATGGAATGACATATTTTAATACATCACTGGGGAAGTGTGAAAAGGGCAGCAGTCTGTGGAGCAGGCAATCAAAGAACTTTGGTTTTCAAAGAAAGAATAACCTTTAGACAACCATGCCTATTGTTCTTTGAAGGAGTGGGGTGGGAATGTAGCTATTACAGTATGTGGGAAAGTGCAGGGTATTCCTACTCTTGCAATTTCCTTTCCATTCTTCATCCCTGTTTTGGTGTATTCTCTCACTCCCATCTTTGTAATGCCTTTTACAGCTGGACTTGTGATCTATCTGTTAAAAAAAAAAAAAGGTGACCTCAAACAGTTGCTGTGTGCAGATATTGGACCCACAAAAGCAGCATCTTAGTGAATCCAGGATGCAGGACACCTAGTACAAATGTGCAAACTGACTTGCATGTGCCCAGGTTAACAGGCTGAATCTTGTGCGCTAACCAAAAAACCAGGATGGCCAAGTGAAAAATGGAGCGGAGGCAGCCTGTGTCTTGCCTGTTAAAGTTTGTGCAAGTCAATAGATTACTTACACAGGAGCTGTTCTAATATGCAGGTATATGTGCACTTTAGAAAACAAGCTTCTTTTGTGTTAGGGGCTTTTCTCTGCCTTGCAAAATGTTTGGCATGTGAAGGGCACTGAAGAACTGTGCCAGCTGCAGCAGTGAGGTTGAACTGCCACTTGAGCTGTCCCAAATTTCTGGCAGTGATGGGTGAATGTCAGAATGTTTTGAATTGACTTGAGTGTCCAGCACAGGAGAAGGAGGATGTTCAATTGCTGCAAGTTGCCTTAGCTCACATCAGCTGTTCCCAGAGGTTTACCCAAGCCTTATCAACAGCAACCATTTCCTTCAATTCTTGTAGGAATTTGTGCAGGGAGCAAAACTGATGGGTTCACAGCTTTGGAAACCAACAAGTCCTTTTGTTTATGAACAGCAGAATCAAGCATCCCTTTGCTACTTTACCAATGCACTTCAGTCTGATAGAAACAAGACAAGATAGTAATTCAGTTTTTATACCCGGTCGTATTTCTGCCGATCATATGCCACGTGGTAGTAGTTTTCATAACTAACACACACACACACACACGGAATTCATTGCAAAGCATAAAAGTAATTTCTACAACTTAGTTTGCTGCTGATAACTACAACCTGGAAGCATTTTAGTGAATGACAAAACTAATATCTCACCAGACAATTTTGTATCCTTGACCTCTTCAGGTTTCAGTCTTGCTTTTCCCCCTAAATGACACCATTTCTGTATTCAGAAAGGTGGGGTTTGTTTTGAGCCTTCACAAATAGTCTGCAGCTGCAGCACAAATAATTCTCTTGCAGGCATTAAAACTGTTTCAGAGTTATTTTCCTGATTTCTCATTTTCTTCTGTTTCCCTTCTTGCGTGTTGTTACTGTCCCCTTCACCATGGTCTAGTGAAAAAACAGCTGCTTATGGTAAGCTGTGCGAAAACTACAAACAGAACACTTCACACCTTGAGGCAGCTGCCCATAAACATCTGGGGTTTTTCTTTTTAATTTTTCTTCTTTTTTTTTTAACCTTCCTGAGAGCTCACAGATATTGCAATTTTATTTCAGAGCGTCCAGGACAGATAGCATCTCACTAACAGTCCTCTTTTGAAGGCGTGTCGTATGCTGATGGTGACCTCTGTCATAACACTTTTGTTCTTTGTGACTGCTCTCTGGGCTCACAAATGAAATAAGGCCATTGAAGGTTTGTACTGCATTGCTAGCAGTGTATCTAAGGTACCAGAAATTGCTCACAATCACAGAGCGACAGTAGCCAGAGTGCAAAATCTGGACTTGTTTTGTAATCTTTGTTAGTGGCTCTTTAATGAAATGGTCAAGAGAGGTTCCAGACGATGAATAAGATTGTTATCTTCAGCGTCAGGAGCCAAATTATTGGGGGGAAAAAAAAAAAAAAAAGTGTGGAAATGCAGATCTTTCATGTGGGCAAGAGCAGTAAGATGAAACAACAAAAGCCAACTGTGAACCACTGGACAAGCACATTCATAAAAGTGGAGAGAGAAGTGCCTTCAGTTTCCTCTTGCGTCACTGGAATTCTTTATCTGCTTCATGGCACTGAAAAATAGTAAAAGGTCATGGAAAAAAAGTATCTCAGCTCTCTGCTGGTCTGTTCCATAGATGAGAATGATTAATGGGAGGTGCCCCCTTGGAACTGATGACAGAATTTGACTCATTGTATTTACTTAATTTTTTAAAATGTTGGTTTTAGTAGTGATTTTTAACAGTTTACTTAGAGGGACTAGGGTTATTCTTTGTCAGAATTGCTGAGCTGTGCCTCGCCCACTCGGTCCTCGTGAGATTTTGGTGCGCTGAGCATTTCTGGTCCTCAAATATAAGAAATTAGTCAGAACTGTGGAACTGTTTCTTCAGTACATTTTCTTTCCATTTATCAAACTTGTATTTTAAAATCTTGCTGCAAGACTGTACCTACCATTTCCTTTTATGGGACAATATACTATCATACTCTTTTCCACCATTTGCTTTGCAATTGATTGCTTTCTGCAGTGAGGCTGGAAAATTAACTTGGATACACATGAAAATAACATTTAAAAGATAACCCATTTTTGCTTCAGAGGAAGAGAAAAAAGGCTTTTGGTGAAATAACACAGGGTACCTCTGAACATGTCTTTTACTAAATCCAAGGGCTTTGTTTTGCTGCAACAAAAATGCAAATTTTACAATTTTTTGCTCTCCTTTTAGGGCTGTGGATGAGGAGTTGGGAGTTAGGCATTTTACTGCAAGACTGTGATAAATATTTTCAGGCATGTGTAGGAGAAAGCACAGTGTGTTGCCATGTTCATATACTAGCTGGAGTCTCAAGAACACTATAAATCATCAGCACAGGGCTGCACAATCCTGTATAGAGACAGGATTAACGACTCTGGCAAAGTGTTTGCAATAATGTGGTTCATGCTTTTCAGGTCCCAAGCTGGAGTCTCTGTTTAGCTCCATGTTATGTGAGGTACTTACGTCCCTAATTGTCATATAATTGTTCACAGAGTGATTTGGAAGTGTGGTGTGCTGTGAGTGACTGGAGTTATTTATTTTTGTTCCAAAGTATGGATTGGAAATATGAGTGAATTGAAAGAAAACTGGGAATTAGGCCCATATCCTGCAGACACTTGTGCAGATGTAGCAGATGGGTAGGCTTGCTTATATTTAATCATGTGCATAAATGTTTACATGAATAGTGCTTCATTTTCTATTTTTAAAGGGAAGAGGAACTTCTAAATTGTTGTCTTTTGTCAATTCACATATTACAAAATTTTAATACCTTTTCTTTATAGCTTCTTGAAAAATCTGCTTGTAGTGCAAAAATTCTGTTCAGATTTGTCACAGTAGCCAGGGAACTAGGACAGGGCAATGAACGTTGTATAGTTCTAAATAAGTAGTGGAGATACCAGAATTATCCAGTAAAATAACTGTGATCGAAGTCAGAATTCGAATGCATTTCAAGTAAGAACGGTATAGAGTATATACTTTCTGACTTCTAAAACAAAAGCCCTCAATACTTGCAAATACTTCAGAAACTTTATGCCAATGAGTTGTCCCCTTGAATTTCAAATCATTGCAAATTGCTTCAAAATGTTCAGTTTGGAACATTTCAAATATGTGAAATTCCTGCTCTGCTCACATTGGAGCTAAAGCACAGTGCAAGCAGATATTAACAGTTTCTTACCAAACTGCTCAACCAGGGACATACTAGGACTCAGTCTCCCAAAGAGCTGATGTCCAGTGTGCAAATGCTTCGTCAACTGTAACACGAGACAGACGGACTTTATTGCCCCTTCCCCAGGCAAGTAAATTGCAGCTATTCCTTCAGAATGCATAGGGTTAACCTCTCTAACTGAACCAAACACCACCTTACCTCAAAACAGCAAATTTTCATTGAAACATTATATGATCTCAGCAGTGCAAAAATTTCAGTTCTTTTTTAGTAAGTGAGCAAAATTTGGCTGGAGATTTGGGGGTTTGGCTGAGGGTTTGCGTTAGCTTTCAGTTGTCCTTAACTTTTCATAACATGTCAAAACGTGAATTGGCAATGTAGTGGTGCCCAGTGCTATATGGCAGTGGAGCCAAACCATGAAGATTTCGTGTGCTCAGTGAAGGCTTGGGTAAAATGTTTCTGGGACTGGTTTGACACCTACCATTCATTTATGGTAAAGGCAAGTGAAGTGGGTCCTTCACAGAGCTCGTAGGTAAAACAGTAAGGACCACTAACATAACTACAGGCTATCTGCAAAGCAGTCTGAGGTGGTTTGCCTAAACTCAAGGGAAGAAATAAAGCTTAATGGAACTGTGCATGCGAAGAGGCAAACAACAAGGAGACCCACAGAGGAGGCACCTCGGAAGCTGGCTTGCGCTTTCTGCGTGGCCGCAGGAGAATGCCTTGGTAGAGAGTACTTGCTGGCCAGGACCTCGCGCCTGGGATCAAAGGTAGTTTCTCCTGTTCTATGGCTGCCCTTGCTTTGTAGATAGGATTGCATAAAGTAAATAGCTAAATCCATCAACTCTCTTCTTCCAGTAAAAGCGGTCATAAATATTAGCCGTTCCTTGTATGAAGGGGGTCAACAGGTATATTATTAAATAAACCTATCGGTTTTTCATCATACTGCATTAAATTGAGGAACTTAATATAGTTTAAGCCTTTATATTGGAAGTGATTATGGGGATTCACTTACCTCATGGTTTGAATCAAATATGTATGTGTAAAACGCTCTCTAAATTTCATTTGTGGGTTGATGGGCAGGCAAATATTTGTAAAATATATTTGATTTTAGTTATTAGGTTTTCAATAGAGGAAGTGGATAGCGTGGTTTATTTTCCTACAAAGCATTTTTCAAAGATATGAAAAATAATGGAAACCAGCAGATTTGAAGCAATAGAAGTATGAGTTACAGTAAGTAGACATGTTGCCTGGAATTTACAGAGGACCCACAGGAATCAGCTAACTCTATTGAAAATCCTGGCCATTGTATTTATATAAGCTATTGTACTCTATATCTGATTTTTTTTTCCAGTGTGTCTTCTGTGACTCATCTTTCTTAAAATAGTTCATCTGGTAATTCAGTAAAGACAATACATCACATACATTTTTTCCTACAGGACTGCAGGGTGATAATGACAATGTTGGGTTGGGGGAAAGATGTAAATAAACAGATGGGTCTACAGAAGAGAGCAGATCTGTGGCTGACTGCAGGGAGCAGTAAAAGTTCTGTCTCCTGGATAAAACACACATAGAAAAAAATGTCTGTTTCAGTATTTAAAAAAAATTAAAATAAAGTATTTAACCAATAGCAGAATGGCAGGCAAATTAATCAATATTTATTTCTGGTATCAGTCCATCTAAAGAAAGAATGTGAGGCCAGAAAAAAGAGAGAGGACTTAGGCTGGTTTCTGATTCGCCTTTATCAAAATACTGCTGAAGGACATGTCCAAATTCTGCTGTACTCTAATGAACTTTGGAAGACAGCAGAGGCAGTAGGAGAGAGAAAGAGGAAGCCAACAAGGGCAGAGAAGTTACAGGAATGAAAACTGTTTCCAGTATCAGTCCAGTATCAACAGGAAAACTATTTCCAGAATCAGCTATCCAGTGAGTGAGTTCTACTCATGTAGGGGACAAGGGAAGACAAAAGGATAAAAAAAACTTTTTTTTTTTTTCCCCCCTATTTTATACTAGCAACTTAAATTTCCTTCACAGTATCTTCTTAAAACTTCTATTTACCATTCACACTTTACTCCTCTTAGACAGGAATAAATATTTTCAATATTTGTTAGAGTAGAAGATGCAGGATTTTTTTTTTTTCCTTTTTGGTAGACTGTTGGTGAGGACTGTAGCAGAACATAGGCCAGTAAAATTAGCCTTGTAGTAAAGCAGCTAAAATGGTCTAGCTGTCCTGAGGAGGGTTACAACTACAGAGACTGCTTTGTGGGTATCATTGCCAGGACACCTATCCTTATGCTGTTGGAGGGGAGCTCAGCCATGAGGGACGCTGAGCATGTAGTGTATTGTGCAGTCAGAAAGAGCCATGAAAGAACATGCAGAATGGAAAAAGTAACAAAAACTGCATGCAGATCCATGCCTCTTCCCTACATATTTCAAGAGCTTTTCATATTATCAGTTATCAAAAAAATATTTTGTCTAACTCCTCCTGTCCTGCCTCATTTTCTGATCTCTTTCTGTGTTTTCTTAAAAAGCTCTTGGGAGCACAACCTTTTAATAAAAAATGTCAGTTTTGAGTCTAACCTACGTATGACTCTTCTCTAAGGGCTTCAAGTTCTTCAGGTGATTGATCACCTGTTCATATATCACTCTATATTCATATCGTATAGTCACCAGGTTCATGTATCTTTCCAGCGTTCCACTTCAGGATGAGAGAGATATATGCGTAAGTTGCTTGTTGGTTTGTATTCTTGCTGTTAAGATGAAGTAACAGCTCGGTTTCAGGAAGGCTGTTTCTCCACTCCTTTCCGTACTGATCGCAGTCTCTTACAGGAAAGAGCCGATGACCCAGGTGGACCTGCTGCTGCAGCCCACAGGAGCACACAGTCCAGGAGGCAGCCAAGGAGTTGAAGAATCAGATTTGTCCCTCTGAAAGCACAAAACCTGGTTTGCAGAGGGGATGTGATCAGAGAGCGCAGAATTATCCTTGCAACCAAAGTAGTTTCTCTCCAAAATCCATCCAAATTACATGCCGCGCTCTCTCACACCCCTTTGGCTGATGCATTTAATGCTCAGTTGTTCAAATCGGAATGGAAGAAAACTATCATTCTTCAGCTGGAGCAGGGAAGGCACGGATAAAAATCACTATAGGCTCTAACTCTATTTAAATCTTGGAGGTTTTAAATCATGAAATACAACACGTATGTCTACCAGTGTGTATAATTTTTATGTTTTATTATCATGTTCAGACTTTACTTGGAAGTACTTTCAGGAATTTTTAAATTTTTTTAAATGAAATCTTTATGGAGAAGGAAAACCCAGATTAGAAATTAGTTTCAGCTAAATGAGGGGAGTTAAGCAGATGGCCAGCTGCTGCATAAAGCTTAGAGAAAACTACCTAGTGTGCAAACTTGGAGTTGGGGGGTTGGCCTTTTGTTTGTCTTCAAGTTTAAAAGCTCAAGTGGAGTTTAGGGAAAGTTACCTACTGTTACTTAAAATAGTTCTATTCCTGCTGTGAAACTACTTTCAAAGGCTATCTTTCCAACATTGAATTAAAATGGCTACAGTCTTTGAGACCAAAAGTCTTAAAATATATCAAAACCTAGAACTGCTATTCTTTTCCCACTTTCTCTAAGATGTAGAAACTGTCAAAAAATCTCTGCTTTGAACTCAAATGCATGGCTATATTTAAAGCATGCGCTATAGTTTTCTATGGTTTTTTAAACAGCATTATTTCTGCTGGATTAAAGTACGTACAGCCTTCTGAAAATCTTCAGTGCAGCAGAAATCTAGGTATTAGTTTAAACATCACCTCTGAAGCCACAATTCCAAAACCTTCCCCCCTGCCTTTTTTTTTACCTTTCCAGCCGCAGATTTCCACCTGGCCACATTTTGAGATACAATGAGTAATTTCAACATTACAGAAGGCACATGTTATTTAAAAACAGTTGAACCGTGGAAGTCATGAAATTCAAGGCTTAAACTGTGCCCTAGGCTACACTGTCCATCGGACCTATTGAAAAAGACTATGAGAATGTGTTTGTGCATCATCCGTACTGTAAGGCTTTGCTGTGATTTGCATCTCTCCTGAGAAAAATGCTGGGGTAGTGAGCAGGTATGTGCTAAGGACCAGTTTATAGTGGTGTATTGTAATTCAGTGTAATGTACCTGCTTCTATTTCTTGTGTATGAACTTGAGTGCTCTTAGGAAGTAATAATAGAGTGTCCCATGGAATTCAGTAAGCGTTTGAAACAGACTCTAAATCCCTTACTTAGGCACATGTTTAAAGATAAATTTGACAGTAGCAGCAGTATCTCCATGTAGTTAGTTGTCAAATGTTTTTTATATTTGCTTGGCTACAGGTACTGCATTGCACACCATATTGCTTCCTCTTTCCCCACCTCCCCACACTCATGAAAGTGGTGAGCTAAGTTATCTATGAGACTGCGAACATGTATGACATTTCTGTGAAAAGATTTTGCTTAGAGGATGAAGCTGCTACTTCACAAAATGAAGTATTTGAGATCTTTATAATCAAAATACTGGGTCATTTTATGGATTGATTTGTCAAATGCGTTTGCGACTGTGTACCTCTCATTAGTAATTAAAACTGGCTTGCTGACGTGACCCTACTCACCTTTGCTTCCAAGTGCACGGGGCAGGAAGTGTGTGTGTATATATATATATATATATCTCTCCTTGCTGAGGAACCGTTAGCTCTGGATAATGTTACTGTCTTTTCTTTGACTCTGTAGAAATGTGTCTGTGGATACCATACACCTCTGTAGTTTATTCACTCTACGTTATTATTATATTTGGAGCTACAGTGTGTAAATGAAAGTTGCCTGAGAGCACTGTATGAGGCATAATTTTCCAGTTCAAGGTGGAGGCCTGGAACCAAGCCAGCGTTAACTGTTGGAGCTCCTGAATTCAAGAGCTCTGTATGGCCCCCCGATACAGATGACGTTTTGTTAGTGTACTTTGGGATTGCTTTACAACAGAGAATTCGGGCAGAATTTAGCGGGTCAGCAGTATGCGTCTTCCATGGAAGCTGAAAGGAGCACACACGGGAGACTTCCAATGTCTTCAAGGTTCTGAGAGGTGGTTTTTTTTTTTCCTTACAGTGAGATGTAATGCTTTATTTGGATACTGTTTCTTAAATGTCATAGGGCATATCTTATTTATCAAAGCAGAGACAACAGAGTTTTGCCCACGCTACCTACAGTAGGCTCCTGACTCTGACATTATTTGACAGTAATGGGGCGAAGGCTGTTGGCTGGATGACAATTTGAAACTTAGAGACTCACTGACTTTATCGTCAAACAGAAAATATGTTTATACATGCAAACTTATTTCTGTGTTAACTTCTTTATCATCATTTGGGAGTGAAAACAAGATTAATGTTTCATCAACTGATTGCACTTGCTTCTGGATTACCTTGGAGAAATGTGAAGCACTGATGTGCAAGTATATTTATCTGTGATTGTGGAGGAGGATTTAGAAGCTAACAGGTGCAGTGTCAAAAGTTTGGGATTGCTTTGTGTGTGGTATTTGAATTGCTTAGATGGATTCCAGGAGTACCTAGTGAAGGACTTTGGTTAAGCTGTATGGCCCAAGCAGACAAAACTGCCAAATGCAGTCTACCTTTTTTAATGTTTCAGGTGAAGATCAGCTCAATAGAAAGAACTGTAGAAGAATAAGGACTATTTTAAGTTTTGTTAATCACTGGAAAATTTTAGTTTGTAGTGGTTTAGCCCCCAAAAACTACTTGCACCTTTAAAATACAGCTAGAGGAGAAAATCCTATTAAAGGAGATGCAGGATCACACTGGTTTGCTATTCAGATGTTGAGGTTTTGTCCCATTAAGTAGGGACCAAAAGGAACGCTTGGATCTTGATTTAAATCTGTACGTGGGATTGGGAGAAAACAAAAAACCAACAATAAAATTATATTTAAGTAATGTAAAGTTTGATGAAGGCCATTTGGGTTTTTGACCATGAGGTTTTTATTTGGGAAAGGGGGTGTGTAGGGTTGTGGGAGGAGGAAGAAATGGTAGTTGACCCAGCAATGACCGAAAATAAGCTTGATGGTGTCGGGTTAACTAAGTATATTAGGAACAGCTGCTTTTCATGTATACCAAACAGCATCCCTGACTATTAGCTATCGACTTTTCTAACAGGCATCTGGAGTTCCAAACATGATATGCAGCGGCCCATTGCTATTTTGAACAAGACCTCATATTTCTTCTCCTGAAGATATATGAGAAACTGCAATTCTGGTGACCTCTAGCAGACCTGTATGACTTAAGCACCCAGGATCTCATTTCTTCCTTGATAATTGTTTTTCTGCTCCATATCTCCCTTGAAAATTGAAGATATTAGCTTGTTTCAATCATGTGTGACAGTGGTACTCTGTACGCTCTGCATTAGAAATGAGTGATGTGGAGCCAGCCTGGCCTGTCATACAGGAGGAGGTTCTGGAGGACAGAAAGTGAAGGAAGGGGTCCTTGCTCCGACTCTGTCTCTGATAATCCCAGTTAGTAATGAGGAACTTGTTGGAATGGAATTTGTGTATAAATAAGCTAAATTTGTTGGCATAGAGCTTGTACATCAGAGTAATACCAGAAAACTAAAAAAAAAAGCAAAATTTACAGCAGCTACTTGTATAAATACTTTGCCTGTTCTGTGCTACACTAATGAGAGAGGATGAAGGAGTCGCACTGAACAGGGAAATCTGAGTAGGTTTCTGGTGGTTGTCCCTCCTGAGGCATCAGCAAGCTCCCTTCTTGGGCCCAGTCCCTACTCAGAAAAAAAAATTATGTTGACTTTGGCGCAGACATATGTCTGTAGCTCTGGGAATAACTTGTCCCTGACTGAGTGGCATGGAGGATTTGCATTCAATTTTTATGAACCCTCATAAGGCCATTGTTCTCCAATTTCTGATTGATTGACTTTATGTAATGAGGACAACTAATATAGACTTGTCACAGTGACTGAGGAAGGTCAGCTGTGGCTGCTTCAGTTTAACACAAGCTGCTAAGGTTGCAGGATGAATTATGTTTTGTTGCATGCAGCAAAAAGCACATTATTTAAGTGTTTTTTTTTTTTAACTGATGCCTGAAGAATGTGCTTTCTCTCTAAATCTTATTCTATCATACAATAGTCCTAATCATAATTTAGCTCAGATTGATTGATATCATCTGGCCACAGTCCCTCTGTCAGTTTTGGAAGGTTGATGTGGAGCTAATGTTTTCAAAAGTCCCTGTTTAGGAGTACGCTTCAGGAGGGGTGTAAATTTTCAGAGCACAGTCACAACTCAGACTGAACAGGATCCATAAGTTCAGCATCTCAGAAAGTCATTCCCAGGTGTTTTGGTGTGGGCACCCGGTGTTATTCATTACTTGTGCTTCCATAGAGTAGGGGTGGGAAGATGAGAGCCTGCAGACTCTGCAATAAAATCTTCTTAAGGCCTGCAACTTAACTTTGTACAATCCCCAGCGCAGCTGCATTGTATTAATTACAGGGTAATGCTGAAGGGTGTGTTGATGCGGGCATGACAGTGGTGTCTGAATCACCTGTCTGGACTTCGTCAATAAAAAAATCTCTCACTTCTGCCAGACAGCCTTGGTCACAGACCCAGAGCCTATTGCATCAGCCCTCCACAAAACCGAAACACAAAAAGGACAGTTCTGCAGAGGAGTAAAGTAGTCCTGGGTGCACTCTTGCCCCCAAGGCGGAGTAGCAGAAAGAGGTATGGGCTGCAGTTAAGCTCAGATGAGATTGCTAAACGTCTTCTCCTGGAGTCCTTTTTGTCCCTCTCCCTGCCCAGCTCCCATACACAGTTCAAAGGTCCCCACACCAGCCCCAGAGCCTCTCAACACTTCCACCCATTCTGGAGTTCCCCATTGATCCTAGCACAAACCTATTCGTAGTCCTTAATCTGCCCCAAATACCCTTCCACTTGAGCCACATGCACCACTAACCTCATCAGTTGTAGATGCCTCCTAGGTATTTCTACTCCCTACTTTCTCTCCCAGTCCCAAATCCCTCCTGACCTGCACCATATTCCCAATGCCAAACTTCCTCTTGGCATTCTTTTCCAACCTCACTCTGGGTGCCTGGGGTTCTACACCCATCTTACCCCTCTGCTTCTTTGCTACTGCCTTTTTGGTGGCCACTGCTGCTGCCCTGTACGTCAGACCTCACCCCACTGTGAACTCTCTCGAGGCCACCTCCATTGTGGGCTCTTCCTTTGGCAGAAAACGCTTGTCCCCTGCTGTGAGGCTGTAAAAAGCCCAAGTGCCAACTGCACCCACCAAAATCATACAGGACAGAAGGCAGAAGACTCAGAGGCTTGCTTCTCTTTCCATTTGCTCTGCTCCGTGTTCATTGTCCACCTCAGAGAAGCTTGTCTGGTAGGCCAGTTGTCACCTTGGAATGGATGGTTCAATTCTTGAGGCTCTACAGTCATCCCAGGTTTAATCTGTATCTATTTTGCTGCTGGATACTGGGACCCTGCACCTAAGCTGCTGGTCCTCATGACACAATGTCTCATCTTAGACCATTGTCTCTCCTCAGGCTCTCCGATTTGTGGGTGTTCCATGTAGCCTGAGGTCTTCTACTTCAGCTTTAGTCTGCCTGTCCACTGGGCAAAGCCACCCCTGCGACAGGATAATAGCCATACAGTCCTCTTGTCTTAAAATGAAGAGAGCCTTCCTAACTGAAGGGCTTTTTCTTTCCCTTGAGAAAAGGACTCTCAGAGCCAACTTTGCCTAGCAGTTCTTCACGCCAATAGTGAAAACAGCAGTTGTTCTGCACTGGAGCACAGACACAGAAGGGTTTGCCTTTTCTGAGTATGACTATAAATGTCATAGTTTTCTGGGCTTTACTCTCAGCTGGTTTTAGCAGAAAATGCCCCCAGATGTGGCAAAAAATACTGCGCCATTGCAAGCAGTTCCTGTTCTCCAACAGGAACTAAATAAATTTGCTTCTCCCAGTGCTTAGGAATGGATTGCATTGCCTTCTCCGGTGTCAGGCTGCTAGGCTCACAAAAATCATAATAGATCTGTCCATGAGTATTTTTATATATATATATATAGTTCTGAGGGTATTTTTGGTGGTCTGACTGACCAGCCCTTGAGGCAGAGAAACTGGAAAACCATTCATGGAAGTCTTGTCAGGGAAAGAGGCTTTCCTAAGTGGGTGAAGAGAGAGATGTGTTATTGCCTCATTTTTATAGCTGAACAGATTTTAATTCTGTTGTAGTGTGAATTACTACTATACTCTGAGAAGCAGCTAACTTAGCATTTGCAAGTACATTAGTACTGGTGATATATTTTCTACGTGCTATGCTATTAAAATAAATGGCCATTGTATGAAGTTGGATCAAGCATTTTCCTGGTTATAAATTCTGATGGCCAAGTTGTGCTGGAAAAGCCTTGCTACCAATCTCCACAAATATGCTGAAAATATTTTCTGTAAACTGAGGCTTTTACATCCAGGCAGTGGCACTTTAGTGTGATGAGATACACTAATTACAGCTTTTTGGGCAGACTTTTGTGTGCTACATGGCTGGAGTCAAGCCCTCAAAAGGAGGCAGAGCTTTGGTAAAAATTCAGAAGGTTTCCCCAACATGTTGTTTGTGGAATAGATGGGTGAAAGGGTGGATATTTTGGAGAAAGGTGGCACTGAAACAGGCTTTGTCTTTTGGTCTGTTGCTGAAAGAATTTAGCTTTATTGCTGTGTTGGTTGGTAACTGGTGCCCCAGGGTTTGGTGGAAAAAGGTTCTGGGGACCTTTTTGGAGTCTGCCTGTGCAGCATGGCTGCATCTTCTTGTGACACCTGGTGACCACAGCATTTCCATCTGGACTATTTCTTTGTCATTATAGAAAGTTTTGATGGCAGACCTTTTCAAGTAGGTGAAATAAAAATACGACGTTTAGCAGTATAAAAATGAATCATGAAATAAGCACTGACTGTGAATTAAACTTCTCTTAAAATAATGGCATTGATAAATCCATGGATTGCTGCTTGCAAACACAGCTCTGAAAAAAATCTGCCTGGATTTAAGTACTGTTGCATAATCTATGGGAACGTTATGTTAATTTTAGGATGAGAGGTGATGTTTTTTATGCTGTGCTCCTATACCCTGTAAATAATGTATGAAGTTGTGAAGACAGATGTTAAGAACAAAATACTCTTACAAATAGGTAAGAGGTTATTGTATGGAAATTGGTGTGGATAAGACGGTGGGTCTTGACTCCTGTGTTTGTTGCTGTTACAGTTTGAAGGGACCCATACTGAGAATATATGTAATATATTCCTGCTACAAGGCCTTTTTACATTTCCAGAGTGACATGAAGGAAGCGGTGGAATAGTATTAACTGCGAAATAGAAACATCCTTGTAGACATTGATTTTCATTTATACTCAGATCCCTGAGGGAGGAAAAAAAAAATGCCAGCAAAAATGGCATTGAATGTAGTAGAGGAGTTGAGAAGCTGACACTGGGAAAGAGAGAGCAGAATTCATGAAAGAAGTCCCCTTGCCTGCAGCATTGCCCTCAACATCATCCCAGTTCCTGTCTCAGAGCTGGCTTCAGTGGAAACACTATATTTTCAGCAATATTCCGCACCAGGCAGCTTTTTGTTTTGTCTTATTTTGTATTTATTCTGCCTAACAGCAAATGTAGTCATAAATCTGTATGCAAAATTTATTTTTAATTTGTTTTTAAAAATGAATGTTCCTATTTGATATTGTTGAGTTTGTCCATTCTGCCACATGTAGCTTTTCTTGGCTGGCAGAATAGAGGCTAGTTAGAAAATCTGATTTAGGATTAGGGTCAGTCTCTAGCTAAATTTGACCTGGATAGCACTGAACACTTAAGGATTTATTGCTAATAAATAATTTTATCAATCATCCTCACAGTATCAGGATGAACATTGTCCATTAGAGGATTAATTTATTATTTTAGCTAAAGAATTTTGTAATAAAACCTTTGAAACAAAAATTAAAGTATGTTTTATGCATCATATATTCCTATGGAAATTTAAGAATTTTTCTGATAAAAGCAGTAATTATATCCTTCACAAAGAAAAAAAATAGATTTATTATTGACAAGTTGATATGAAGTGTGATTATTTTTATAGCTTTGCGTACCTGTCTATAAAGATATTTATAAAGGTATGACTAATGTAATAGATTTAGCAAATGAATAAGAACTTTTTTGTTGAAAATAGGTTCATATGATTTATTTGGGTATGCTATACATCACTGAGTTTGTTGAATTTCTTAACTTGTCAGTGCTACTGTTAAAGGTATGTTAATATAATTTTATTCAGGCTTGCATCTAATTTTCAATAATACTTAGCTGATTTGTTTCAGAGTAATTATTTAATCTTTGAATTCCCAGTAATTCCTGTAATGACCTGAATTTAAATTTAAATATCTGTATTTCTCTTTCTTTTTAGAAGTCAAATTTTATAGAATTGAACTCATGTTTCCTGCAAGTTTTGCAGGCGGTTTTCTCTGTCTTCGCTTAAAAGTCTGGCATTACATTCCTTTAGTTTCTGCATTTGAAAGCCAGAAGTTGAAGTCCCTACGAAACACTTGAGACTTGTCTGCCACAGAGGCAGGTGCATCAGTCTCAGCAGACAGGTGGGATGTAGGAAGCGGCTGTGAGCATTGCACGTGTGCTCAAGGGCAGCAACGGGTCTGCAGCCTTCTCTGCTACGCCTCTGAGACTGAAATCCACTATCTGTAACATGTGGCTACGCCGGGAGACAAGTTATTAGAGAAGCAGTTTGTGGCAAGTGAGTGCTCTGAGCTGCTGCCATACCAGGTGCTCATCGCAAAAAAGCAATTACTTACATTGAGTGTTACAGGTGCATCCTTTGAATGCAGAGATGTTTCCCACTTGGCTGTTCAGAAACCCTTTCAATGCAAGGCACATCAAGTACCCTGTCTGATATCGCCTTGTCTCATCACGTAAAAGCCATGCATTTCAGAAAAGTGTTTTGCCATTTGATGTGACTGTTTGCTTTGTGGCAAGAAATGCAGTTTCTGCAGTGTAGGGTCTCTTTTGCATGCGTGGCTGTGTTGTGTTTGTAGGTGTGCGTACTGTTCTCAGTCTTACCTCCAATAGAGTTAAGTGCCTTTGAAGCACAAGAGGAGTTTTTTAATGAGACTTAATCTCATTATGTGCTTTTATCTGATCCTATCATTGCTTGTTCCCTACTTCTTAGGAGAAGAAAAGCTCCCTGAAATCTTGTTCTGAAGTGTGGAATTGGTGTGAAATCCTTCTTTCGTTTTAACAGGAGGCTGGCAGGGAGGGAAGGGGGTGGATCACAGATCAGAAGCACAGTGCACCAATAAAGTGTTATAGACAGCATTCAGCTTTGGTTTGGGGTTTATTTGCTTGCGTGTCCCAAAGCTGCAAGGTTAGAGGATTTCAGTGATTTCTCTCCTTCACTTTGTTATAATTCTCATTAATTATATTGCTAATCTCTGCACTGTAAATTAAAGGTCTGGTTCCTTCGAAGTTGTGACCCTCTTTTTGATTTATCCATAGCGCTTGTTAAGCACCTAACTATAGCATTTTTGGTGTGCTATTATGTTCCGTAGTTGTGCTCAAGCCTACAGTGGAACAGAGATATTACTCAGCAAATGTCTGTGGCAACAGTGGGTTGTAATTGCTAATTAGGCAAATGTATAGTAATTTAGCAAGTGAGATATTTTAGCCATCCTTGATTTAATTAGGTGCTGGATGGGTATGAATAGTACACGAAGAACTAGGGAGGGTAAATGCATCACAAATTGTTCAGATTGCTTCATTAAACAGAGTCTGGATTTTCCTTGGGATACAGCTTTAATAAACCAGGTTAAGTAGACTATTTCCTTTAGGAATCCAGGCATAAGTCACTGCCTGAAAAAATGTCATTAATTATTCACAGAAGGTCTCAGCCATTGCTGCACTTTGGTCCCTGCTTCACAGGGGAAGGTTACCTCCAGTCCAAGTGTTTGTATTGCTAAAATTCTTGCAGTTTTTCTTTAGGCATGGAGCACTGCAGGTTTGCTGAAATGATATATTAATATTTCCTCCTTACATGCATAGTCTGTGAAATACTTAGAATCTGCTCAAGTAGTGGGTGTATTCTTTTCTCCAAAATATATTCATGGTGTGTGGGGGGACAGGAGGAGGAGGGAGCAGAGAGAAGCGGCATGATCCATTTTCAATTTACCCACACTTTTTAAATATAGTGGGCTGGATACTCCACTCCAGCAAGTTTTTTTGCTTGATACAACATGGTATGTAGTGAATATGGAAGGCAAGTAGAAATCCTCATGGAAAACTCTTCCTTGCTAGGGTCATTTCCATTTATGTAGTGGTCTCTTCTACAGTGTATCCCCTTCTTTCCCCCTCCTGGAATAGAAGGTGAGGCAGAATATGTGGTGGAAGGGGAGGATATTGTTCCTCTGCTGGAGCTGCTCTCATTTTTGCCAAAAATGGTGCTTACAGCTCAGGAAGACGCAAACAAGCCTTTCTGCTTCTGAGTCTGTTGCTTGCTGTGTCAGTGTACAGCTTGGGCAAAGGACAACTGAATGCGGTGTTACCTGTGAGATATTTTAAAAGGGTTGAATGTTTTCTAACCGTAAGGCAGCAGGCAGAGATCACAGAATCACAGAATGATAGAGGTTGGAAGGGACCTCTTGAGATCATCTAGTCCAACCCCCCTGCCAGAGCAGGTTCACCTGGAGCAGATTGCACAGGAATGTGTCCAGGCGAGTTTTGAGTATCTCCAGAGAAGGAGACTCCACAACCTCTCTGGGCAGCTTGTTCCAGTGCTCTGCCACCCTCGAAGTAAAGAAGTTCCTCCTCATGTTTAGACGGAACTTCCTATGACCAAGTTTGTGCCCATTACCTCTCGTCCTGTCACTGGGCACCACTGAAAAAAGACTGGCCCCATCCTCCTGGCACCCACCCCTGAAGTATTTATACGCATTGATAAGATCCCCCCTCAGTCTTCTCTTCTCCAGACTAAAAAGACCCAAGTCCCTCAGCCTTTCCTCATAAGAAAGATGTTCCAGTCCCCTGATCATCTTCATAGCCCTTTGCTGTAATGATGGTGGAGCTGCACCTGCCAATACAGCTGCATTAGGGCTTCTCACATCACAACGATGTCCTCCTACTCTCTTGGCAGCATAGTATTGATACCTGGATCTAGTGAATAAAACAGATGACACCCTTATCTTTGTCACTTTTGTGGAGCAAGAGGGAAGTCAAAGCAGAATTGAGACAGAGCCATGCCTCTTTCTCAGCATAATGCCCCACACTTCAGATGTCCTTTAGGAAGGTCCAGAGAGCTGGGTTATCCATGGAGTCTGAGCTCTGGGCAGCAAAGAGGGAATTGAGAACAGCTTTTTGACCTTAAGTTGCCATAAGGTAACATTACTTAATGCTACTAGTTTTATGTTCTATAAAATGTGTGTCCTATAGTAATTTATAAATTATTTATTGCAGAATGTTGTAAATTATTTATTGCAGAAACCAGTTATTCCAGAGTTATATTCCCTTCCCCTCTCAGAGAGTATCCACCCTTCTCTGCCTGACATTTCATCCTTATTCATAAGGAGCATTAATGAAGCAGGTGTATAATGTAATTCTGTTTGCACAAGAAATATCTGATGATAATATCCATAGTTCATATCCAGTGAGGACAGAGGTATTGAGGTAGACTGCTGAAAATGAAACCTGTTCTCTCTGCTTCTGGAGGCTGTATGTTGAAATATTAAACACAAGAACCTGACTTCTTCAGATGGTAGCAGTAAACAGTGGCAGCAAGCAAGTCTGAGAAGCAATATTAGCAATCATTTGCCTTTATATGGAAATCAAAGGTTGATAGCCTTTCTCAAGCAGTGAGTGATCTGAAACTTTGTTCCAAAGCCAACTGCATCTTCCATGTCCTAGCTTCAGGCAGGTAAAATTTGCTGTAGTGGTTGCACTGTCAGACACTGAGCTTTTGCTGAGGCTCGGGGAAAAAAAAAGAGAATTTACCACCTCTGGAAGAAGGGGCAGGCAAGTGAAGAAGAATACAAGGACCTCGTTAGGTCATGCAGAGAGGGAATTAGGAAGGCAAAAGCCCAACTAGAGCTCAACCTGGCCACGGTCGTGAGGGACAACAAAAAAAGCTTCTATAAATACATTAACAACAAAAAAAGAGTCAAGGAGAATCTCCATCCTTTACTGGATGCGGCGGGGAACATTGTCATGAAGGATGAGGAAAAGGCTGAGGTACTTGATGTCTTCTTTGCCTCAGTCTTTAATAGTCAGACCAGGTATCCATCCTCAGGGTATCCATCTCCCTGAGCTGGAAGACAGGGATGGAGAGCAAAATAGGCTCCCCATGATCCAGGAGGAAGCAGTTAACGACCTGCTATGCCACCTGGACACTCATAAGTCTAGGGGACCTGATGGCATCCACCCAAGGGTGCTGAGGGAGCTGGCGGAGGAGCTTGCTAAGCCGCTCTCCATCATTTATCAACACTCCTGGTTAACGGGGCAGGTCCTGGATGACTGGAAGATTGCCAACGTGACGCCCATCTACAAGAAGGGCCGGAAGGAGGATCCGGGGAACTACAGGCCTGTCAGCCTGACCTCGGTGCCGGGGAAGATTATGGAGAGGTTCATCTTGAGGGTGCTCACGGGACACGTGCAGGACACCCAAGGGATCAGGCCCAGCCAGCACGGTTCATGAAGGGCAGGTCCTGCTTGACCAACCTGATCTCCTTCTATGACCAGGTGACCCGCCTAGTGGATGAGGGGAAGGCTGTTGATGTTGTCTACCTGGACTTCAGCAAAGCCTTTGACACTGTTCCCCACAGTATTCTCCTGGAGAAGCTGGCGGCTCGTGGATTAGACAGGTACACTCTTCGCTGGGTTAAAAACTGGCTGGATGGCCAAGCCCAGAGAGTTGTGGTGAATGGGGTGAAATCCAGCTGGCGGCTGGTCACAAGCGGAGTCCCCCAGGGCTCAGTTTTGGGACCGGTCTTGTTTAATATCTTTATTGATGATCTGGATGAGGGGATAGAGTGCACCCTCAGCAAGTTTGCAGATGACACCAAGTTGGGCGGGAGTGTTGATCTGCTTGAGGGTAGGAAGGCTCTGCAGAGGGATCTGGACAGGCTGGATGGATGGGCCGAGGCCAATTGGATGAGGTTCAATAAGGCCAAGTGCCGGGTTCTACACTTTGGCCGCAACAACCCCATGCAACGCTACAGGCTTGGGGATGAGTGGCTGGAAAGCTCCCCTGCAGAAAAGGACCTGGGGGTGCTGGTTGACAGCCGGCTGAATATGAGCCAGCAGTGTGCCCAGGTGGCCAAGAAGGCCAACGGCATCCTGGCCTGTATCAGAAATGGTGTGGCCAGCAGGAGCAGGGAGGTGATCGTGCCCCTGTACTCGGCGCTGGTGAGGCCGCACCTCGAATACTGTGTTCAGTTTGGGGCCCCTCACTACAAGAAGGACATTGAGGTGCTGGAGTGTGTCCAGAGAAGGGTGATGAAGCTGGTGAGGGGTCTGGAGCACAAGTCTTATGAGGAGCGGCTGAGGGAGCTGGGGTTGTTGAGTCTGGAGAAGAGGAGGCTGAGGGGAGACCTCATCGCTCTCTACAACTACCTGAAAGGGGGTTGCAGAGAGGTGGGTGTTGGTCTCTTCTCCCAAGTGATGAGTGACAGGACAAGAGGAAATGGCCTCAAGTTGCGCCAGGGGAGGTTCAGGCTAGATATTAGGAAAAAGTTCTTTACTGAGAGAGTAGTGAAACACTGGAACAGGCTGCCCAGGGAGGTAGTGGAGTCACCCTCTCTGGAGGTATTCAAGGAGCGTGTAGATATGGCATTGTGGGATGTGGCTTGATGGGCATGGTGCTGTGTGGTGTGGGTGGGTTGTTTTGGTGTGGGTTGTGGTGTGGTTTGTGGGTGGTTTTGGTTTTGGGTTTTGTTTGTTTTTTTTTTTTTTTTTTTTATGGTTGGACTTGATGATCTTACAGGTCTTTTCCAACCGTAGTGATTCTGTGATTCTGTGAGTGACAGAGCTGTATTAGCAGCAGGGCTGCAGGTCTGCATCTTCTCTTTCACGGTGTTTTCAATCATGCTTTTGTTTATGCTTCAACTTTCTGCAGTCTGTTTATTACTGCCTGACAGCGTTTGTTTGTCTTTCTGGCAGGTCACAGGTAGATGGCTGGGGTTAGTTCAGTGCATGTTCCAGGCCACTTTAGTGATACAACTTTAGGATTTTGAAAGAGATTTCAGTACTCAGAGAATGGGAACTGAACTTTTCCAAATATCAATGCACACATGTGAAATAAGCCACATGAAAATGCTGTTTAATGATTCATAATTGCCAGGAGGCTGTGATATTAATATGTAGACAGTTATATATTGTTTAAATGTGTTCAGTCTGGGATAGGAAAATAAAAAAGCTAGGTGCCTAGTAACAACGCTTCATCCAACCTGTTCTGGATAAATTCAGGTCATATTTATTTTAGATTGACTTGAAAAATTATGTCTCTTGGAGTGTTTCCAAGAGATAATCAATATATATGGTGTGATAAGCAGCCTATTTTTAAAATGTGCGTGACCATTTTCCAGTTTTAGATAGGGCATGATAGACAGATTTGCAGCTCCCAGTGAACTCCAAAGCAAGCTAAATCATTCAGCGCAACGGTGGGGTCAAATTCCTATGACCGGGGGCCTGGCAAAACACCAATGGGTTGCCCAGGACGTTTGATGGGAATAACCAAGAAGTTCTCCAACCTCCCAGGTTCCTTGTAGGGGACCTTCTTCTTTCTCTGCTCTCCTCAGCTGCACTTTGAAGGGTAGCACTGTGGAGTTTGGGCAGGATTTTTGCCTAGGGACAGAAGACTAATATAAACACAGTAATCTAATAGTCACGAGTTACATCAAATGTGAGTGGAATTTTCCAGTATTTCCAGTTATTGCTTATTGTATGTATCGCCGTAACGAACAGCATCCTTGGCTGGGAGCCATGGCCCTCCACTCTGGCGCTCCACAGGGGACAAAAGATGGCCCTGCCCAGGGATCTTGCCAGGCACGTGCAAGATGGTGGAAAACAAGACAAGGCAGACACAGTGGCAGACAGGGGAGTACAAGGAAACAAGGAGATAAAACTGGGCAACCTAAAAAGCAATGTGCTCAGCAGACAGTAGCCCTAACGATGGACAGTTTTGTTTTCCTTTCCTTTTTTTTCTTCCGTAAAGTAGGTGTTTGATATTCTTATTTTTTACTAGTGAAATGTTAATCCTGTCCAGTACTGTGTCAGTTTGTACTAACTAAATCTTGACACTTTCCCAGAACACAATGCACATGACACAAAAATGAAAATATGAGACCGGATGTGGGGAAAACTTGCATACTTGACCTTAAGAGAATGAGTAAGAAGATTAAACCTCAGTAAAAAGGACATGCGGCATGTTCGGGTGGTTTTCTCAGGAAAGGGTAGATGGTCAAGAATAGGGAAACAAATGTTTTTATTTGCACCCTCTGCATCCTAACACTGTTCTCATCAGTGGCTTGCTTGAATATTGCTCGACATGTTAAGGCTGTGTGTGATGCTATGGAGGGCTGCCACAGTTGCAGAAGAGCTTGAGGGCTGTTCTGCTTTGCAAGTGATGTTCTTTCAGTCTTGGCAACTTTTGAAAGACACCCAGCATTTATGACAGCATGTAAGGAATGTTGGTAGTAAATATTAAGAACAAATTTTGGGGATATTTGAGGAATTTCCTCTGGGAAGGGTAACTGCCTGCTGTGGAGTGTTTTATGCCAACATTTGTGGGTGAAAAATGAGGCCAATGATTGTAAATCATTAAGAGGCACATCTAAAAAGCAAAGAGTTACCTTCCTCTTAATTTTATCCATGATGAAAATTGCAGGTTCAAATGTTAACTTTTTTATTCTTATGCAATGACGAATTTAATAGATCTTCTCGTTTCTTCGATATGTTTCTGGAAAGTGCAGTGGAAATTCCCAGCAGTGAATTTAACTTCATGTTAGAAATGATAGTGATCCATATGAATGATCCCCAAATACAATACTGTGGATTTTATATGTCAGATTCCATTTCAGAAATTTCAGTTGCAATTAGAAATTCTTATTCAATATATATATTTGAGACTGGGTGTAATTTTAAATAAAAAGGTACTTTAGAAGATCTTAAAGGCACTTAATATTGAACTAATAGATATTGTTAAGAAAATTGTAGCCCCAGTTCTAAAGTCTGAGGGAGCAATCCAAAAAGATTATCGTCTTCTAAAAATGAGGAATAAAACTTGCTCATAGCTTTCAGCTTCTAACACTGATGGGTACTCAGTGTGTAGGTGTGATTAGCAGTATAATAAAAGTCCATTTTCTCTGTACGAGGAGAAAGAAAGTTACTTTGCCCTTGATGATAACGCTGCTAGACGTGAGTAATCTTTAGGGTTTTACTGAATTTATGAGCAATCATCTGAAGTAACTGCTTAGAGCTTTTTAAACTCAGTAGAAGTTTTTTTACTTAGCCTTTTTTTTTTCTTTTGGTCTTAAATTCAATTCCTTGTAGAGAAAGCTAAAATGAAGTTGGCATTTGTGTGTTATTTAAATGTTACCTTACTGAAAAGTTACCAAAATCTTTAATTCTGCTAAGACTAAAGATGGATCAGTTTGCTAGTGATTGACTACAACAGATAAACCCAAGGTATTGCAACATTATGAACTTTGTATAACTATACTTGCAGCAAAATGTAGAAAATAATATTCTTCAGATGTGTGTTATGCCTTGCTATCTGCTTGTGTATTATTTTCTGCACATTATATTACTCATAAGAAAAATAAAAAGCTCAATTAATACTTCAGGAGCTCTACTGCATAGAAACTGGTGTGCCAGATTCTTTCCTATACCAAAGTTGCCTAACTTTCCCCTTTTCTTAGAGGGATCTGAACTGCACGTTGACTGTGACTGAGAGCTGAAGACTTGCACTGGGGAATGTGCCATGCATATGCTTGGTGCTGGCCTTGACATCAGTTTTGGAAGATAGAGTTTTCCCTGAGAAAGCCATTGTGGGTGGTTCTGAAAATGGCAGTATTCCCACTGATGAGCTGTGCTGATTGATAGCTTAATTATCTGGAAGTGGAGTTATCCTGGGTCAAGGGAGGGGGGGAATGACAGCGCTTTGGGAGTTGAAAGCTCTTCTTCATGGCAAACTGTAACAGGAATGGAGGTTTGGTTGCTGATGTGGAAGGTGCTGTAGTACCAAGGCAACAACAGCCGCTGAACTAGGCTGGACCACAGGCTCCCCAGCACAGGCTGCCGTAACAATAACAGAGGCTGCACATGGCTAACCAACTTACTTGAAGGGGAAAATTAAACAAGAATAAGCAAAAGAAGATGAAAGAAGTGTGTTTAGAAGGAATTTAGTTTGGTGGGTTTCAAGGGTTGGTAAATTCTGTGAATTACTTCCTGCATAAACCTTTTTTTCAAAGCACATCCACATCTGTGAGCTTCTTCGGTACTTTCCTCCATGGTTGGAGGCCTGTAGCACACAACCCTCGGGGCAGTAAATGGCACCGTTACTAAGGCTGAGCAGCTGTACGTTACAAGTCAACAGGATAACTGTGGTCACTGGATTTTGTGGTGAGCATAAGCAGCAGAACGTCTGCTTGCCATTTCCTCAGTCTTCAGGATTGTTTGGAAGACACTGGGTGTGTGAAAGGAATGAATGTGTTCATCTTTGGTTTCTATAGTCCTTAAAAGTCAGGGACAGTGTAGGTTTACCTCCAGCTGAGGAACCAGAGGAAGGTGGTGGTGGTCAGAGACACAGAGATTTTAACCCCTGCAGAGAGTGCTACAATGGTCTGACTGAAAATGCGTTGAAGTCATTGATTGACTTCAGATGGCTTTGGTTCAGGCCTTAATTCTCCAATAGTGCTGGGCTTTTCTTATTGTGGTGAGCCTACGCCGTAAGCTGGACCATGGAGGACCTACCTCTTGAGGCCTGGCTAGAGGGGACAGGGGGTGGGAGGTCCATGTGTGTCCCAGCATGGCCTGGGGCTCCTGCGGGAGAGGCAGCCCCTGCTCATCTTCCCACCCATCCTAGCTCACCATGACAATGGCAAGGAGCTCAGGGGTTTTACCCAGCGGCACAAGCTTTGTTTGGTTCACGTTGCTGTCAAAATGCAAGTCCTGACTTTATTTCTTTTGAGCCTAATGCAAGGCATTGTGTAACCTTGATTTTGTTCTTTTTGCAGTGCTCAGCCAGCAGCACCTCAGAGCGATAGTGCCCTTAGCTGCCTTTATACAAGGGTTTTATAGCACTGGTTTATATAAGCCACTTAATGCTTTTTTCCCTTATGTTGTTGTCAGATGGCACCCCTTGTATGTATTTGCCCTTTACAGCTCACTTACCTTTTCTTGACCAGCACTCTGCCTCTTTGCTGTGCTAGCAGGGCTTTCCCCTGTCCAAGAGGGAGCAAACAGCTCAAAAGGGATGTTTTGCTTGACCGAAGACAAGGGAGCAGAGCATGGTCCCTCCATCCCTGGCAGTCAGCCCACAGCTCCAAACAGATCGTTCAGCTGGGGATGAGGAGGCTCCAAATCTGCTCCACGCTCTCCCGTTCAGTCCTGGGGAGAAAGAAGAGCGCCTGTACTTTCTGCAATGGCTATTGACCCCACATCAGTTCTGTGGGAAAATCCCTGTATATGAGTTTATGAGTGCAGCAACTCTTGAAAGAAGTGTGTCACATTGTGGTCAGTGTATTTCATTTATTTTAAATAGGCGCATTGGCATGTCCAGGCTGCTGTCACAAAATTTTCCAAAAATTTGAAATTTACTGAGGTCTTTAAGATTTCCCCTTTTAAAGTCCATACAAGGTACCTGTCTCCCTGACTGTAGGGCTTTCTTCAGCTGGTAGGTGGCTGCATACAGGGTTGCACAGAGAAATCCCTCTTTCCCAGGACAAGCATTCAGTCACCAACGTGATCCAGATGATACTGTGAGACCTCAGGTGTCTCCAGCAGCATGGCTGATCTGCTCTCTGGCAGGGCAAGTGGTTTGGTCCAGGCTTTTTTCTAATTTGGGAATTAATTGGCCTGTCCTGTGCTGTTCCCCATTTAGAGAGAGGTGGTATGAAATGATGTCATTTGAGGTAACAACAGGCCTGGCAGATTTTGTGCATGTGTGTGTGTGCCTTCCACCTCAGCCTTACCCACATTTCCTCCTGTTACTCTGGTATGTTTATTGCTACAATACCTAATTTAAGTTTCAGCTACCTAGCCAAGATGATTTTCCACGCAGACATTTTTTATTTAATTAGGGGGTTTTTTTGAAGTCACCAAGTCGTAACATTTATAACAGTTTTAGAATAGAATAGACTATTTCAGTTGGAAGGGATGTACAACGATCATCTAGTCCAACTGCCTAACCAATTCAGGGCTGACCAAAAGTTAAAGCATGTTATTAATGGCATTGTCCAAATACCTCTTAAACACCGACAGGCTTGGGGCATCGACTGCCTCTCTAGGAAGCCTTTTCTAGTGTTTGACCATGCTCTCAGTAAAGAAATGCTTCCTAATGTTCAGTCTAAACCTCCCCTTAGCCCCCCCTTGAACCATTCCCACGTGTCCTGTCACTGGATACCAGGGAGAAGAGATCAGCATCTCCCTCTCTGCTTCCCCTCATCAAGAAGCTGTAATGAGCAATGAGGTTGCTCCTCAGCCTCCTTTTCTCCAAACTGGACAAGCCCAAAGTCCTTAGCCACTCCTCATAGGACATTGCTTCCAGCCCTGTCACTAGCTTTCTTGCCCTCCTCTGGTCACACTCAAGGACCTTCACATCCTTCTTAAATTGTGGGGCCGAGAACTGCAGACAGTACTCAAGGTGAGGCTGCACCAATACAGCAGGATAATCACCTCTTTTGACTGGCTGGTTATGCTGTGTTTGATGCACCCCAGGATGCAGTTTGCCCTCTTGGCTGCCAGGGCACACTGCTGACTCGTGTTGAGCCTGCTGTTGACCAGCACCCCCAGATCCCTTTCTGCAGGTCTGCTCTCCAGCCGCTCCTCTCCCAAATTATACTTGTGCCTGGTGTGACTCCATCCTAGGTGCACGATCTGGCATTTGGACATGTTAAATTTTATCCCATTAATCATAGCCCAATGCTCCAATCTATCTAGATCCCTCTGTAAGGCCTCTTGTCCCTCAAGAGAGTCAACAGCACCTCCCAGTTTGGTATCATCAGCAAGCTTACTAATGGTGCATTCAAGATCGTTGCTAAACATACTGAACAGGACTGGCCCTAGAGTTGAACCCTGAGGAGCATCACTGGTGACCGGTCGCCAGCCAGATGTAACCCCATTCACTACAACCCTTTGAGTCCTGCTGTTCAGCCAGTTCTTCGCCCAGCGCACCATGAACCTGCTCATCCCACAGTTGGACAACTTGTCCAGAAGGATGCTGTGAGGGATGGTATCAAAAGCCTTACAAAAATCAAAAAAACCTACATCCACCACCTTCCCTTCATTCACTAGGCAGGTGGACCTTATCACAGAAGGATATCAACAGGATATTAAGGATATTAAACAGGACTTTCCTTCTGTGAACCCATGTTGGCTGTGCCTGATGAATGCATTGTTCTTTAAATGCCTTTGAATAGTACCCAGTATAATCTTCTCCATAATCTTTCTGCGAATTCAGGTTAGACTAACAGGTCTGTAGTTCCCTGAGTCTTTCCTAACACCCCTTTTGTAAATTGGAATAACTGGCTAGGTTTGTCAGCAGGGACCTCCCCAGACTCCCAAGACCTTTGGTACATGATAGAGAGAGGTCCTGCCATAGCATCTGCTAGCTCCCTCAGTACTCTGGGATGAATCCCATCAGGCCCCATGGTCTTGTGAACATTCAGCTGATACAGCTGGTCCCTTGCAATTTCAGTGTCCACAAACAGAAAGTTACTGTTCCCACACTCGTGGTCCTCCAACTCAGGGGACCAGGCAGCCCAAGGTCTATCAGTATTATTAAAGACTAAGGCAAAACCCGCATTGAATGCCTCCACTTTTTTTTCATCCCTGTTAGTCAGATGACCATCTTCAGCAAGTATCAGTCCAATGTGTTCTTTAGACCTCCTCTTGCTATTAACTGACTTTAAAAAGCTCTTCTTGTTATCTGAAACAACACTGGCCAGTTTCAGTTGTAATTGAGCTTTGGAGTTCCCTGTTCAGCCAAGCTGGTCTTCTGCCCCACTTGCTTGACTTACGACAGAGTGGAATTGCCTGCTCCTGTGTTTCTAAAAGGTGGTTCTTAAAGACTGACCAGCACTCACGGACTTCTAAGCCCTCAGAAGCAGATTCCCAGGGTACTCTGCTAAATAGCTCCCTAAACATCTTCAAGTTTGCTCTCCTGAAGTCCAGGGTAGCAACTCTGCTGCCTTTTTTCTCATTAGACTGAAAGTTTTAAACTCAACTGTTTCATGATCACTGTGGCCAAGACAGCCACCTACCATCACAGTCCCCACGAGTCCTTCTCTATTCACAAATAGCAAGTCTAGGAGGGCATCTTTCCTAGTTGGCTCACTGCATACCTGTGACAAGACATTATCTCCTACAAAATTCAAGAATTTTCAAGACCTGCTCATTTCAAAAGTTGGTTTAATTTTATAAACACATCCCCAGAACTTTTGCTTGAAAACTGTATCATCCTTTTTGTACATAATTTTTCAATTTTTGCCTTGGGATGTTCTTGAAAAGCAATGTCTTAATTTTTTTAAACTTACCTTCAAACTAAGATGAAAATAGAATTTTAAAAAATGAGGGAAAATGAGTTTTTACAGCATCTTGTAAAGATCTATTATTAAAACCCCAGCTCAAAAACTGTTCTGAAAATATGCTCGATTAAAAAAAAAATCTAGTTCTAATTTTCTATATACATATCAAGTGAACTTTGTAATAAAATCTAAGATAGTTAAGTAAAATTTCCAACAGATTCTTAGTTGAGTACAATATTCTTTCCAACAAGTAGATTCTTCAAATTAAAAACAAAACAATATCAAGTCTACTAGAGGTTAAAAAGTGTTCTTACATTACAATTGAGTTGAAGTTCTTCAAGAAAGCATGTCTTTATTTTAGCGTTATCCAAGTAACTGGGATAACCGGACGCCTCTGGCTCCTATATTAAACACATGTATGCCATTGTGCATGTAAGTAGTCCCAGAAGTTCATGAAGAGGCGATTGTCTGTGAGAGCTGAAGCTGTTACTGGCTAAATGTTTTTGGTTTTCTTTCCCTCGTGCTAAGTAGTCCCTTAGTCTAGGATTGGTTAATTACTAGAAGCATGACACAATCTACATTTAGTGACATTGCAAGCACCATTTTCACTGTTTATTTCCTGAAATACTGGAATTGACATTTTTGGAAATAGAGAAACCTATTTCAATGTGAGTTCCACTTATGAGATTAAAATACTCTTTCTATGCAAAAACCATCTACCTCTAGGATTACTGTGATTGGTGGCTCTGTCTATTGGATTTGTGGAGATGGCTGTTTTCAGAATGTCTGCAGGTAATGATTGTTCTCTGACGTGTTAATCTCTTCTCTTCTAACTATCCAAGCAGATGTTGCTTAACCCACAGAATGGCTAGGACCAGTAAGATCTGAAAGACCAATAAAGCATGCAAGTCAGGGTAAAAGTTTTAATAAGAAGGTGGGGAAGGGACAGTCAGTTAGCAAGAGAGATGCAGGCACAATGGAGACAGTGAAGCTAAAAATGAATTTTGAAATTGTATTTTGCATGTGCAAAACTTTTTGGAATGGCAGACTTTGGTTTTGGGTGAGTACTGCTTGTAGTTTCTGGACACAGAAAGGATTGTCTACCCATATGGTGGTCTAAAGCATGTGTGCTTCTCCATGCTGCTTCTGTGACCTGTAGCCAGAGGCTGGGTACCTGCAGCTCATCTTGGCCCTCCACGTTTGGCCACTCTTGGGACCTCTGAAAAAAGATAATTTGGGATTCCTCCAGAGAGATGTGTTGGGCACACACTTGTATCAGCAGAAATGGGGCTGGGGAACAGGCAGTTGAATCCTCTAACAGTTCCTCTAACAAACTGCTGTTTGATCTTTTGGAAACCAGAACATCCTTCGAGTGCAGGGCATATAACGCCCTGCCAACACGCGTGGGGTACTTACCCCACCTAGTGAGCATATGCTGAAGATGTGTAAAATCTAATGGGACTGACCGCTCATTGTGGCATGTCAAGGGAGCTGTGCCTGCGAGGTCAGGGTCAAGGTTATGCCTGCCTTACATAAAGAGGAGCTGTATGGAAACGTCCCAGGCAGCCCTGTGCAAGCTGAACCGAGCACTGGATTGCCAGCTCTGATGACATGAGTAATGGAACCCAAGAGCTGTGTACCTAACATTTCCATATGGTTCTTTAAGCATTAGCATGCTCTAAACAGCATGTTGTTTTGAGATGGGCCATTTCGTTTCCATTAAATTAAAAACAGCTTTTAGTGTACTTCATACTTTTGAACCTGAAGTAAAACATTAATACCTGCTGTTACAAACTCTGGAGGTTTAGAAATATGAGTGGTACAGACCATTAAATTAAAACTTAGCAATTACATCAGTGTAGTGTTGTGATAGGGCTGGGGAGTCAGGAAATTTGGGCTTTATTCCTGGTCCTGTCAAATTCACTGTGTGACCATAGGCAAGCGGCTTAACCTCACAGCATCCGAGGTTAATACCCAACTTGCAGGGTTTTCTGAGACTAGATTAATATTTCTGTTGTTACTTTGACATCCTGTGGATGATGTCCACAGTGTATATGCTGTTGATAACAATACAGATTACTCTTTTATATTTGTTACAGATACAGAAATGCAAAAGTTACAGCCTGTGTGTTTTTTAACATTTTGAAGAGCGCTGCATAGTATTCGGCAGAAATAGTTACAGATAATTAAGCAAGTAAATTTGTGTAGCAAATAATTTGTTTGTTTGTTTTTAGACATGCAACTAATCCTAGGTTTTTGATGACCCGAATCAGGTCAGCACTGTAGTCACTTTAGCAATGCAGCAATACAGAAACTCTCCAATGGAAAATTATAGCAATGGATTCCCCGAGGAAAGAAATGTACAAAGCAGCCCTTTCTACGGCAGTCAAAAGGAAACCATACATTTTTCATTGCTTTATAGATGCAGCTACGAATTGCAAAACTCATCTTCTTTCAGAGTAAGTGGGTTTGGGTCCTTTGGCATTAGTGGTCAGTGGAGTAAATCCTGTATTTGGATTGTTGAAATGTTTTCCAATGGCAGCAGAAACTCTGAAGAAAATTTAATTTCTGCCTCACAGAGAGGGAAAGCAAAAATGAAGGGATATTGTGGTACTAATGCAATGCTGGGCTGTTCCTCAGGCAGTTACCTTATCCATTTATAAGCAAAGGTTGCGTATTCACTTTCTGTAGTCAAGTAGTTTTGTTTGGCAAATCATTTTAACTGGATTACTAAAGGTTCTGAGTCTTTAGTAAACCAGGTGAACTTTGCAGCTTCTTACCTGGCTTTCAGTTGAAGTAGTTTTGAATTGCTGGATTTGATAAAGCTCTATATTATAGAAAGATTTTTGTAGAGACTGCAACATGTGCTGGCATTTTGTGCAAGGAGCTTTCAAATCTGGATGAATACCTAGATTTTAATAGCCATTTTCTACATATCTAGGGGTTTTTTGTTTAATTTATCAAGCGTTCAGACCTGTATCGCTTTAGGAAAAGTTTCTTTAAATACGTAGGCCATTTCCAGGGATAATTTTTAATCCAGTTTGTTTATGGTTGCTCTTTGTGTAGTGTTACATTCTGGAACTGAGCTCTTTTGCACTGAGGAGTGCTAAAATATAAATGGGTACGGCACTGGGGCCCTTCTGGCTGGGATGGTGTATCAGGAGCACTGCGAATTTCCCCCTGCAGATGTTCACATCAGGATTACGTGGTCCAGGTGCCGCCTTCTGAATACAAAATGAGTCGGTGGCATTTAGCTTTTTCGGAGAGGACTTGCATTCTGAAAGGAAATAAGCTGCTGGAATTCTGGGTTTTTCTTCTACTCCCTTTTACAAGATGTGAAATAATACAACATTGCCTGGTTCTTGTCTAGACTGACGCAGCCAAGCAGCAAGTAAAATAAAGGGCTAATTCTTCAAACTTTTATGCCTTCATCAATACAGTGTAGTCACACTGTTGGAAATCCACAATCAGGATCTAATTATTTATTCTTTTCACAAATAACTTTTAAAAACCTAAGTGATGAATCTGCTTTTCATCCTTGACTTTCCTTCATGGAGTGGTGCTATTTATGCATTTTGATCCTGATCTAAAATCTGTGGAAAGTCCTTTGATGGTCTTTGAATTGAGCCAGTAATTTGTTAAGAGGCTGTTTCTATCTTCTTTTACTGCTTCAAACTTACCAAAAACAAATTTAGAAACTCTCCATGTTTACAAAGGAGATGATAGTGCTAGTTGATTAAAAGGGGTATAATTTGTTGCCCCACTTATCTCATTTTGTTGATTAGCTGCAACAGACAGTGATGCCCAATTCACTTTTTAAATGAGTAAATTTGGCACATATGCATGACGGTTTCTTCTCTTCTCGTACCATCATCAGCAGGCTCTAACTAACTGGCGTTCTGCCACCATGGAAAGCGAGAGTTGTTTTCACTCAATGTGCATCTTGTGTTCACCATCTGTATCCTCCTTTTTTTAGGGCCTGATCCTGCAAACTATTACAAGAGCAGTCTCTTCTCAAGCATCTACTTATGTTGCTGGTAATGCTAAAAGTATAAGTAAGCATTATGCCTATTAATAAAGTGAGGGTTTTTTAGATCTAGGCCCTATATTCGTAAGGTCGATCCTCAATATCTGCTATAAATCTTGTAATAGCCACTATTTGTTAATAGTATTTATTATATTTGCAGCCATGTGCACACACAAAAAAGAGTGCAATATCAGGCAGGATAAAACAAAAAAGAGGCAGTTGAAGGGAGGTAGGATACAAGCTGGTTAAAAGTTGTTTAAGTGGTATCTGCTTTAGTGTTTCTCTGCCCTTGCCAGGGAGGGATTTTCCTGATGTCTAACCTGAATATTTCATGCTGTGGTTAGGTTTATTGCTCCTGACTTTATCCATAATATAATGTAGATTTGGTGCACATGTCTTCAGTCTCGCGTAATCAGCTTATTAGTGTAGGTAGACATTATAACAGGCTTGGTTTAGGGCTTGCGGTTTCCATGCACAGATTAGAAGGTGGGGAACGCCCCCAGTGTAGACCAACAGTGTTGCTGGTTTCCCCGATGTCCCAGAGTGGGCTGGGAGGTGCTTGTGAGACCAAGTCTGAGAACTTTCCTGGTACCTGTCTGCAGTCTTCACGCCTATTTGTTGCCTTCGCTCAGGATTTCTGTGGCATTTATAATAGCCGAGGGATTATCCTGCAGTGTTGAACAGTTGTTGAGCAGTTGCAGCAGGCTGGCAGATTATGTCAGCTTCATTTAAGCATGACTCTTCACAACCCAAACCCTTCCGTCACCGCTTTGAGGTCGCACTGCTGGAACGTGGCTCGTCTTTTGCCTTACGTCTGTCCCAGAGCTGACCGCAATTACCACACGTCCTCACTCCTTTCATTAATGCCGCTTCTCTGGGGTGGTATACGTTACATGAGCTGCGACTTCACTCACCTGAGGCTTGATTTCAAGTCGGAATTTAAGAGACTGGTTAAAACTTCCCAAGCACGGAGCAGCTGGAGGGCTTTTTGAGGCAATGCCTCTCCGGGGTCGGGGAGCTGCCAACGGGCCAAGGGCGGGCTTCTCTGCTCATCTCTCCGTTGTGCCCTTCGTGATGGCGGCGTGGCTCCAGGGGACCTGCAGCTGCATCCCAGCCTGGCTGCCACCCAGCCCAGACCTGCTGCTCCTCTCAGCACTCTCCCAGACTCAGCTTTCAACCCAAATTTTTGAGATGGGATGACTGGAAGGAAGGCAGGGAGTTTTCAGGTAGGGCAAGGAGGAAACTGGTTTGCTTGTTTGTTGGTGAAGAAAATACTGCAAGGGAATATGTGCCTTTCATTGGTGACTACTGACGGAGAGGTGTATGTTAGCTAACTTGGCTGATAGGCACTGTTTAGTGTGTGATAGACTCCTTAGGTCTTTAGATGAACTTTTATAAAAAGTAAAAATAATTTTATTCTGATTTTGCTCCAGATAAAACCCATGTATACATATATCATATATTTTTTCTTGTTAATAATTGGAAATAATGTTGTGTGTTTCCTGCAATACTTACCATGTTTGGTACATGTTGCCCTGGGACAAAAGGCTAGCTCTATTTTCAGTACCCTTAACTGTCAGAAAAATGGCTTAGAGTGCTCTTCTGCTCTCTGCAGTTCCAGGACTCTTCGTTATAAATGCACCTAATCAACCTTCAGTGTCCTTAAAAGTTACAGCTTGTTGGCATAAAAGTAGATACAGAAATGAGAAGCTGATGTGAATTTTTACTTCTCTGTACACTCACCTCTAAGTAAAGACTATTTACACAGCAGTGTTTTATGTCACCCAGCTTTAGTTACTATTTCATATAGCTGGAAGATTAGATATTGCAACTGTGCAGGGCTGTAATTCTTATGTTACTTTATTTTTCAGATGGATCTACTAACATAGCTTAATACAAACTCACTGATGACATCCATGTGTCTCTTCACAAGCATAAGGAGTTTTATGAGGACTAAAGATTTTGATATTGCCCTGTACAAAAAGTTTCAGTTATAAGGTCTGGATAAAGTTCAAGGATAGCAGATGTCAGTTTACTTAGCCTTTGTGGGTAAAGAAACAGTTCGAACATCGAAAACCAATCAGAAAAACCACGGTCCAAAAATAATGTTTTTGAGAAAATTGAGCATTTAACAAAGCAAACTGGAACTCTGCTTTGGCACAGTGGAACGCAGCTGTATAGTCGGCAATGAAAAAGAACAGTTTTAAATGTATATAAGAATACAAGCAATGCAAAATTAGTGGCAAATTCGTGATCAGCTTTTCACTGTGTTTTACATTAAAGATATTTTTCCTTACAGTATTGGCTTCAATTACAGAAACTTTACATCCCATGGCTTCTTGGAAAAACTGTGGCATTGCTCATTGTTTATGACAGGGCAAATGGGGAAAACAAATGAGCACTGGACTTGTGTGTTTGATTAAACACTTCTTTGAAGTATACTTTTGTGTGGCTTCGGCTTTCCTCTTTGGCTTTCACTTGTCCTCTTCTGATTGTGTTGTCTGGTTTTCCTTTGTTCATAATATTAATTTTAGCTTCCTGTTGTTACTGATTGATTGAACTGCTTCACTTACCATTCAGTTGTCTTTATGCTATTATTTATAAAACATTAATTTAGTAACAAGTGGTGCAGATATGGTTAGTTGGCTAGGGTTATAAAATAAGACTCAGTATACAGACTATAATCTACTGCAGACATAATTGTCTAGGATTCACTGAGGAGTACAATAAATGCCTTATCTATAAAGGAACAGGAATAGCTGTTGCTTGGCATCACGTGTTTCGTACAGGATTACTGAGTTCAAGTGGGCTTCTGATTTTTTGTGGGAAAAAAAAAGCTCAGTGATTATAATGTTGCATCAGTTTCTTCTTCAGAATTTTGTCTCCCAGCGCCATTAAAACTTTCACTGGCATCACAGCCCGGTGGAGTCAGCTGGTGATTTTGACTATCAATGTGATAGGGTTCACCGTACAGAGCATCAAAAAGCATTTTTCCTTTATTAGCTTGATTTTTAAAAATTAGATTATGCTTGTGTGGAGTGTGTCATTGTATTTTGCTGTTTATTTGTCTTTGTTCAAGTTACTAACTGAAGCTATATTTTAAATGAAAATTAAAAGTAGAATAGGAAGAACTCCTTTAGTCTGTGCCCATTCAGTTTTCTCTGAATGGAAGGATAGCCTGGTCGGGAGTCCCAAAAGGCTTTGTGGCTGCTCTGAGCATAGGAACGATCTTGCACGGTCTGCTGTACTGCAGCCTTTAATTCCTCTAGCTGGTTGCGGAGGCACTTACGGGAGAGGTCATGAAGCTGCACTATGCACCTTTCTGTTGATGGCTCAAAGAAAATAAAGATCTTTATCTGTGCTCTGGTCTTTTTGTAGGTGTAGTTTTGTAATCACTTAAAAGTAAATCTGACTTTTCGGTAGGACGATAGATATGGGTTGGTCTTCTTTCTCCACCCTTTCCATTTACTCTACAATGTGCAGCAAAGGGGACTGCAAAGTCTGTTTATCTTTTGGGATTGGGTTGCCTTAGTGGGCCAGAAGGAGACTATCCCACATACCTGCCGAGGCTGGCAGGCCTGAACGGATCAGGGCTCTGGGTTTGTTGCTTACAACATGGAACCATTGAGTTTCATGGTAAATCTTTGTGTCATGATTACACCCTGAAGATGTGCTGCACGTGGTCAGGAAAATGTGTATGAGTCTAGGCCAATCATAATTTTCAGTAAAGCCATTTGGATCACCTTTTATTTTTTAAAAAACCCTCTCCTTGTTAAGACGCTATGTGGGTTTGTCATAACAGTTTTCAGCCAGAACAGGAAAATGTTGAAATATCCACAGGTCAATAAAAAATACCTGGCAGGAACTTGGTAATCTCGGTTTGACCTTCTGCATGTTTGCATATATGTAAAAAAAAATACTTGTAGAACGGAGGCTAGAGCAGTGGATTTGGTCTAAAACTGGTATCCTCAATGTTATAAAACCCTGGAGGGTTCTGCACAGAAATGGATTAAACAAAAAGACCTGCTTTAACACTGCCTGACTTCATCATCATGTACCTTTGCTTTCAGTACAACTTTTGTGAATAAAGTGGCTGAATACAACAACCAAGAGCCCTTGATGTAAATGTCCTTTTACATGGCTGCAGCAGAGTAAAAAAGCTGCAGGGCAGCTGAAAACCATGTCTCGAAGTAGGCACGTGGTGGTGAGCACTGCGATTGGGCTCAGTTTTAAGTTGTCTTGTCAGTCTTCTAACTAGTGTCAGGGGATCTAATGGGCCAAATACTGCAAGGACTGTGCTAAAGAGAAAAATGTATTTTGAAGTAAGAGACTGAAGAAACTGGTGTTTATTCATAATTGTTAAAGCTTCCCCCAGATTGAAAGTTTGACATGATATCTGACACAACATTGTGGTTTTGCTTCCAGTTTCATGTCCAAGAAGAGCCTTGATTTCACTGACTTGTGGTGGCAGATCATGGCAGTAGCCAGACAGGGTAAGAACGTCCCTGCAGAATGTTGTTGTAATAGCAGGTACAGGTATACATTAGGCCAGGAAGATGAAATGATGGGAGCATCTCACATTGTCTGTTGGAGACTGTAGAAAATCCATAGTGAAAAAGGTGAGTCAAATCAAAGACTGGCCTGGAAACATCCAGTATAATGCGGTATACATCTTTTGAAAAGCACATGTGCTCCATCTGATGCTAAAGGAGTCATTGAGGGCCTTGAGAAGGGAGAATTAATCTGTATCTGAACTAATCAGCATAGCCTTCCCTTACAGTCAGCAGAGAGAAAGGGGCATATTTACTAAGTGCTGTTTTAGAGGCCTGCTTTTGTCTGATACAAATCAAAGCCTAAAAGCACCCATTTCTTTGTCAGCTGTACAGAAGTTTAGACAGCTACCTCAGACAGAGACATATGTTTGGATGAATCCTACTCTGGAAATCCTTCCAGACTTCAGTAGACTGTCGATCAGCTTTGGCTGAACTGTTGTTGATCCATTTCTGTATTTGAGCATATTCATTTAATGGCTCTTTTCCACAGTTATATATATAGTTGCTTTATAAGTAACAATTAAAATTTTAAAAATATTTTTGTCTGGTGGTATTTAGAAATTTGGCATTACGACGTTACGTGCAAGGCTTTTGATTTTTGCAGCTGTGAAGCTGTAATGATAAGCTCATCAAGATCACAATCAGCGGAGACCCATCAAACTTCCCACACATGCACTTTTGTTGTACAAAAACACACTGTACGTTGGAAATCTCTGTAAAAGGGCAAGACTAGTGCAGCAGTTTGACCTCTTTGAAATGACAGGCTTCCAAACACTGTTGCAAAGGTGTTTCTTTGTGTCCAGATGGATTTTCTGTGTTTTGTTTATTCTTATTCCTAAAACACACCTTTTCAGTGTGGTGTATATACATAATGTATGCTTCTGTTTAGTACTGTATAACATAGGCCATAAACAATTTTTGCCTTCACAGAAAAGAGGATGTGTGATAATCAGTTAGCAGCCTGTTCCTTGGAGATCCACTGTGTGAGTCTTTGAGGGACATGAACTAAACTAGAGGCTTCTTAGTAGTTCACAAAACCGCAAAATGTAATGTGCCTTTTCCCGGGCCAGATTTCCAGTAGACTGATGAAAATCTGTTTAGACAGGTACTTGCGTGTGGTAACGGTCCTTAGGCACTGAAATACGTACTTCTGCGAATAATGACCTGGGTCTCAGCCATGGGCGTAATAAAAGTACACAGCTGAAGAGATAAATATGCAGTTCTAGTATCCCTTGTCAAATATTTGTCCATGAAACTGGAGCCCAGCATGAGATGAGGTAGTCTCAGATACTTTGTGTAACTTTTTTAAATTTTATCTGTGTGCTTTTTGTATAAGTTGTTGAATAAAAGCCTGAGTCTACATAAATAAGCAGAGCCTGGATACACAGCAGTCGTTGGTGTTTTGGCAGCCCAGTTGAGTTACTGGGTAAGGCTGGACTCCCAGGGCCCTTAGCTAGCTGTGCAGCGAAGCCTGGTCCCTATCATGCTCTCACCCTTTCTTTTGGGAGCAGTTCTGAGTGTACCAGGGCTGCTTACCAGCTTCCCCATCAGCAAAGTCATAGCTCTCATGGGGATCGCTCCACTAGGTACATGCATGCCTGCACTCTCTCTCCTCAGCCCAGGTAGATGGCTAGGTATTTAAAAGGAATTAAGCTGCTGCATAAAAGGGGCACAAGTTGCATTTCAAGATGTTTAATATTACGGTTATGATAGTTTGCAAAGCCAAAACTATTTTCTCCCTGTCTTCTCTCAGTTTACTTCTCTGTTGGCACAGGCGCAAACCACTGTCGACCTTGTCCTGTAAGTCCGGTGTCCTTTTTGGTACCCCCTTTTCTCTCTGCCCTCCGTGTCTTACTCCTCTCTCCATGTTGTTGCTAAGTCTTGCCATGTTTTCTCTGTAGAATTTCCCTTTTGCCATCTTCTCTCTACTTGATTCAGGTCCATCACCCTCTTTCCTTCAGTGCCTTCACTGATGCTCCAAGCTGTGAACAGTAGCATTAAAACTAATTTGTATTTGCCTTGATTCCATAATGACCTCATATTAGTCTGTTTCCCTGTTAATACTCTGCCTGTAAAATGCCACAGAGATAACGAACCTCATTACAACACATTTTTTCCTAACATAATAGCAGTAGTATTCCAGTTTGTGAAGTACAAGCTGGTTGAACCCTTAGCTGATGCTTAATTTAATTAATGGGAGGACGCAAAATGCGCTAGCAGGCTAGTATTCCTCTCGGAGAGAAAATTATAATTACCAAACCCTACAAGTAATTTTTAAACAGTGGACTGGTATTTTTCCTAAACTGACTAATCCAACACTTCAGTAACGTGATTATTTCTTATTATGTCCTTTTGTCCACCCCACTTCATAGTTCAAGATGAAATCTGATATTTTTCTTTTAATATGCATATTAAAAATGATTCTTTTTTTAAAATCACCATGCAAATGCACCACAGCTTTGTTACAGTATTTTCTACTTACTGTGCTGTGGTGCTATTTACACTGCTATGGTGAGCAGTGTTTTATTTGGATCACTTGAGAAACGGTGAGGAAATGGTTGCAAATATGTTTTGCTTAAGCAGTTTATCTTCCTAGTGCAGCTGGAGTTTTTATTTCACACTCAAATGCACTAGTAAAACATTAGGCACATTTTTTTCTAGTCTGTGAAGCAGCCGAATACAGCAATAAGGGAACTGGAGCCCTTTAGTAAGTTTTTCTGTTTCTTGAATAGTATCCTGAACAGGTAGACCTTTTTGTCTGCCTTCCTTCTTATCTGAGCCTAATATCATACTAGGTGAGCATCTCATAGTCTTCCCAGTGCCCTTATACTCCAGCAACCCCATGAAAAAGGAAGATGGCCACACTTGTATTTTACAGTTGGAAAGCTGGGGGACAAAGGCATATGGGGGCTATCCATACCCTTTAATGGAAGTGCATGAACGATGGGTTGCCATCACATTAGGGCTGTTACATTAGGGCTTCCCCATGAGGGCTGGCACGCTGCAGTAGCTGCCAGGCAGCTCTGGGAGCAGGCTGCAGTGGTGGGAGGCGGTGGCAGCCCTGGGAGGGTCTCCAGCGGGACCCACCCAAGGCACTCACGGAGAGTTTGCAGGTGATTCAGACCAGAGCACACAGAGCACATTACTGACCTGGGAGCAGGACTTGAGCTGTAGTGGAGAGTAAAATATGAAAGCCTTCTGTATAAAGTGATTTTTAATTTTTTTTAAATGTGGTGATGTATACTGTCCGCTACCATTGCGTGTAGTCTTCACAACCCTGTTAGTGGTGACATAGCATCATCCTAAGGAAACAAGAATACTTATCCTTCTAGGAGTAACAACAATTTCTTCTAGGCACTGTATCCAGACCTACTTGATTCCCATTTGATTCACCTTCCTTGGTGAATGAGCAGCAAGTGTTCTTCTTTTGCCTGTTCACCAGCAGAAATAATCAGTAGTGGACCTTACAGCTCTTCTGACATGTAAAGGCCAAAGGCAGACCTGTGAACCCTGCCAAGTAGGATGTTGATGAAAACGTTCCTGCTCTTTTTTATTGTAGCTTAGAGCAATATAGCCGAGTTCTTTGTCCTTTAATGGTGTGACTCATTTTGAGACTGTTTCTGTTGAAGTTCACAAATGTATTTGAGTATTTGTAGAGTGCTGCTGTATGAGTAAGGCTGGCCAACTGTTTGTATTTTTTTGTGACCAGATGGTTTTGCTTTTGTTCTGCTTTTTTTAACCCCTTGTTTCCATAGTTTTTTTATGAGCTCTTTCTACTCATCACTTCACATAAACTAATGCAGTTTTCACCAGAATTAACATAAAAATCAGAGTTACCCTGGCTAACAATTTGAGTCCAGAGTTGAAAGTTAGATCAAGAATTGGCATCTCCCTGTAATTCATGTATATCTGCACTTTGAATAGGAAAATGGTTCTCCTCATGCATCTTCACAGTCATTGTGTTGTATGTATTTGTCCTAGTCAGGAACTGAGTCTGTAAGGACACTATAGTCATCACGTAAAGTGCACCAGTCTTCAAGACCAAGATGTCTCAATCTGAGCTAAAGGAGAATCTGGTTGTAGGACACCTGATATCACGTATTACTGGACACATTTCAGATTATTTGTCTATCCATTACTGCAATATGAGATAATTTCACATTTTTTTCTGTGTTAATTCTCACAGTATTCCCACGAGATAGCAAAAAGCAACCATCTCTCTTTTTCAGGTTGGGGAGGAAGTAGAAATAATGCCTAATTTACCAGAGCTGCAAAATCTTGATAACTGGATTGCTCCCAACACCTTAGAGTATTTTTTTAAGTGCTTGGTTGTTTCCAGTGTCTAAGTTCTTTTGAAAAATATTTAATTTCAGTAGAAGTTCTTTTAAAATTTCTATGGCATGTATCTGCGAACAGGTCTCTTGTAATGCCATTAAAAATCTGGCCAAAATACTACTCTATTTAAGTGTTTTTAAAAATTTTACAGTAAACCTGAATTCATCTCACTTAACTGCAGAAGTCCCCATCTCAGCAAGTTATCTTAGGCTTTATTCATAGTCAGCAGAGAGAAATGTGCACTTTTAGGATGTGACTTCATCTGATCTCTTCTAATCATGAAGCGCCTGCTTCTCTCTACTGACTGCAAAGTAAGGCTAGACAATTAGTTCAAAACATTGTCTCCTGTACTATAAATACTTGAATTTATTTAGCTGAATCTAACCCTAAGTGATTCATTGAAGATACATAGGAAGCCTGGTAGCACAAGAGATTGAACCCAAATCTCCCAAATACTCACACCTCCAACACACAGACTTCACCAATCTATCCAGCAGTTTCTATTCGCTGCCTTTTCTTTCTGTGATTCCTCTCTTCACATGTAGTTTGTTTGATTTCAGCTGAACCTCAACTGTAGAGACATGCATTAGGGAGAAGAAAGAAAAAAATGTAGGATAAAAAGTTAGAGCTGGAGAGAAGTGTTAACGAGAGTGTAGTGGGTGTTCTCTTTGGAAAAAGATCTGCTGAATTTAACAGGGACTGATAGTGTTGCACTCCACAGAAACTGCTGTGATGTTTTTACTTTCCACTAAGTTTTAACCTGCTTGGTGGAGTACTATATGCAAGATAACACTTTCTATTCACATTTGTGAAAGGTCTGGGAAAGAAATCCCAACCTCTCTAAAAAGTCTCATGTGTTATTTAACTCTGTATGAACTTCTGAGAAGGTAGATGACCTTATGCTTGAAAGCCAAATACAGACCTGGCACAACATCCAGTGAATTCACTGTGAGTTCCACATGCTTCTCTAAGGCCTCAATAAGTCCAGTTCATTGTTGCTAAAGCAAATGTTAATTTGACAGTAGAGGACAAAACAACCAGACCCATTTACGGTATTATTGCTCAGTTTACATCTATCCAGACCACAAGAGAAGCCAGAACTTGGATTACAAACCATTTAAAATGGAAGACTTCTTTTTCAAATTTTACTGCAGCTGCTGGAGAGTGGCTTGGGAAGAGGCTAATGAAAAAGCTCCTATACATTTTTTTTAATGTGGATGCTTGTCCTCAAAGAACTGAACACGGGCCAGCAATTCATTTCCTGCACTAGGCAGCATTTGAATAGCCTATTATGTCTTGACAAAAATTACTCTCCTATGGGTTGAGCCAGATTAGAACCTGTGAAACAGAGGTGGAAACCTGGCCTCGTCTTTATCAGACATATCCTGTCTATTCCCATATCAGAGTTTTAGACATGCTTTCTTAATGAACCGTATTATTTTGGACTGTTGTGTTGCCTGTGATACTTGGAAGTTAAATGGTTGTGATTTGGGTTTATATTGGGTGGTAACCTGCCAAATGGCAAGACTGGTAACAAAATAAAGTGTGTATCTTGAGTATATGCTATAGATGAATAACGATTCTCTCAAACAACAATAAATTCTCTTTAGAGTTACCATTATTTCTTATTTCCTCTTGCCACATTTTAATTCATTTCTTCATTGGCCTCAGGCCCCAAAGCATGCAAGCCCAACAGATCTGAAGACTGGAGAACTTGCACATCAAAACTGCACATATTTTTATTGGAAAATGAAGCTTACCTTTACGGCCATACCTGCATGGCAGTCTTGATCCTGTGCAACTGGGGAGATGGCCAGGCAAGGAATAAAAATAAGAATCCTGTCTTACTGATTTTGCAAAACAGTAAGCTTACATTAGCACCATAACTTTTTCCCATGTGATACAGTTGCATAAAATTGTCCATTGCTAAAAGTAGCTGATTCTGGAATGACTCCCTCTCCAGATGTTTCAGACCATTTCAGGAAGTCTTGGTGAGGAAAGTTTTTGCATGTGGTTGAAATATATTGGGCACGATTAAGGTGGTCTCTGGATTTGAGGATGACCTTAGCTCTGCTCCTTCAGAAACCTGTTGGGAAGGAGCCAGACAAGACTCCAAAAGCGATTAAACCTCTCAGTTTTCTAGGAGGTATTCTTTCCATAATGTTTGCTGAGAGGCTGTGGAACAGGTAAGGTAAGAGGCTGTACAGCTGAAGAGAAAAGAGCTACTGTCCAGGAAGGCCTGCCCTTTTGCATGACTTTTTGTACCCCATTCCGAAGTCTATACCCCTACGCTTCCCGATCCTACTCAGACACATGACAATGAGTCGCAGAGTATTGTTGCAGTTGGAAGGGTTTTCTGTGGTTGCTCTCTGGCAGCCACTGAGCATTAGTGCTTCTCTTTCTCCAAGGCCTGCATGAGGAAATCACATCTTGGAAGTGAGCTGAGATCAGTGCTACGGGGAGTAGCTGCCTCCGGGAAGCACCAAAACAGATGCGTCTGTGCCATCCACAGTCACAGGGCAAGAACAGAGGCTCTCTTCTCCTATGTCCCAAAGGAAAGGAGATCAAAACGGCCTTTCCATTCAAATACCGGGTTACTTGTGTGTCCAAAACTTCTGCCAACTTGGGGGGCTTGGGAGGTAGCCTTTAAGTGAATAATGCAATATGGAATCAGGCCCTGAATAAGTCTGTCTTGTATTAGCACAGAGAAGCACTCTCCATTCCTCTTTCATCATGTATTCCAGCCCATTGCCCTCCCTCCCCTAGTCTGTGCTGCTCGACCATGTCCTTTTTCCAAGCCACCAAGAACATCCATCTCACTTCTGTCACAGGATGATGCTTTTTGTGCAAACATAAATATTTAGATAAGTTTACAAAAGATTAAGCTTCATCAGGTCAAGCATTCCTGCTAACTCAGTGTCGGGACAAGTCAGTAGGGAGCAAAGGCCTGGGCTGCTGTGCACAGCTGTTGCAAGACCAAACTGTGGAACGTTAATTTTTGACTCCACCAACTTTGCTGATCAAAACCATTTTGGAAGTTGGCTCGAGGTTTTTTTCAGAGTGAAATCTTCTCTGTCAAAACAGCTTCTTCAGTGTGCAGGCTTCATCTGTATTGTGAATCTCTTGCCTCAGTTTTATTATTGTTATGTTAATTCCTAATGCAGATATGCTGCACTTGCTGTACCAGTGAAAAAAATCCATGTTAGAGGAGTCCCTAAGATGCAACTCAGAGCAAAAATAATTGGGAGATCTGCCCACAGTGCTTGTGCTCTGATAGTTTGGGTTTCACTCTGATCATCAGTATCTGAGAAAAATTATGCCACATTCCACATTAGTTTTATACAGGAAGACTTCAAAAGACGTACATAAACGATAAGGGGAAATCCTAAGTAAGAAAGAATATTAAAAGGGAACCATAAAGCTGTTGAGGTTTTTTTTTCCTAATAAGGTAAAGTAAACGATCAGAAGCCATTCCAGAATTCATGCAGCTAAATAAGTAATAAGAATATAGAAATACATGCAAGACAAATGGATGCATGTGTGCAAACACATCAGCGTATATTTCCTTTAAAGGGCTGTGTCCATCTTCAGTCTCAAGTACTGACAGTTTGGCTTTTTGCTCCACTGGGTAGTAGATTTGTCATAACAGCTAAAATACTATCTACCTCTTGGACAGCTCACAAGTAACACCACTGTAGTGACTATCAGTGAAAAAAGAGCTGTCAGGCATGCTTTTCTTCAGTGCTGCTTTGCTGCCCCTTTCTAGTGAGGAGACCACAGGAAATCCACAGGAAATCCTACCTTCCTAGAAAAATATCCTGCTTCCTCCTAAGGACCTGTGGAGCAGGCAGCTCGACATGATTGTGGGCATTTCTGAGCTAGGCAAGTCAAAAGAGAATAGTCTTTCATAGGAAGTGGCTCAAGCCTCATTGTTTGAGACACTGAGAACCGCAGTGGACAAAAACCAGCTGGCCTGATCAAGTGTCGATGATACTTTGGGCAGGAGTGTTGGACTGGATGACCCCCAGAAGCCCCTTCTAACCAACTTTTTAATATTTCTATGAAGTCACATAATCTAACAGGTTTTTTCCATCTCTAAAATCTGTGCTTCTCTGATAAACACTGCTAGGCCTTGTATTTGGTCCTGTTCTTTTTACATAATCTTTTTCTGAGATTTTAATTAAATATGCATGTAATTAAAGTGTTGTTTTTATCGCAAGTTATGAATTAATTGTGCTATTCCCTGGGAATGCTGTTCTCTTGGAATTTTTTAAGCATTCTTCCAGCAAGCTGAATTACCATCACCGTAATACTTCCAATATATTCCTGTAGCTGAACACATTTCATGAACCTAAAGAGGTTATATTAAATTTAAAAATACAATGAGAAATATGCTTAAGGTTGTAGGCCTGTGACTTTGATGACTAATATGAATGGATAAATTGAAACTCACTCGTCATTGAAACTTGCAAATGCAGCTGAAATGACTCCATGGTTCAGGCTGAAATACAGTCTAACTGAATTAAAAAGGGTTTTGCTGTTCCCTTAAGGTGGTCGATCTCATCCACAGTTTTTGAGATTGAAGTGTCAGCTCAAAGGAGAAGTAAATCTGGGGAAGATATCTGCTGTACGTAAAATTGGAGTTAGTTTCTTTTTTGCAGAGCTTTGTCTTCTGAATATATTACAAAATTTGGATCCACCTCCAGCTTCACCTGGTTCCAGTGGATGGTCCTTGCTGTGCCGTGCTTCTGTGCAAAACAGAGATGGGCAAAATCGTGAAACAGTGGCAGGTGCCCTCAAGCTGCACTGGCTTGAGAAAACCTCATGCAGTTTTTTCACCACATGATAGTTGTCAGGGGGGCATCCACACACAGAGACTGGCCTGCGGAAGCCGATCCTCCCAAACCCTGCCTGTGCTCAATGGAGAGCAGACTGCCAAGCATACAGGCTCTGGCGTAGAGAGTAAGGGGTGATTCAGGGCAGGAGCCTGACCCCATGGGGAGTCACTTTTAGCCTTAGTGAGTAACTGCTGAACAAGACGGGTGGTGAGCCCTGCAGTTTGGATACTTCACCTAAGCTGTAACGTGGCAGGGCAGGATAAGCTCAAAATAATGTTCCTACCGGTGTGCAAGTCTCTCAGCTGCTGGCAGTTTACATAAAGATGCGTGTCCCTCAGCATGAAAGCTCATCACTTCAGAACTTGGTGGAGCCTTTGATAACAGCATGTAGGTTATTCCTGGTTTCCTTAGGAAAGGAAACCGAATCGAATGTATCAAATGTATCGAATCAAGTGTATCGAATTTGTATCAGTTTGCTATTGTTTTTGTCCCATAGAAAAAAATGAAAAAATTAATGTTTTTAATATCTGAAAGATACTTTGTCTCCCACAGCAATTAAAGCCAGAAAAACAAGGGAGAGATCCTGGCAGTATGTACTTAGAAAATCAAATCTCTCTGTGAAAACTGGTCATTGGTTTTAAGCATTTCCTTTCAGGCAAACCTTAAACTAGAGGAATTAGGATCAGAAAAATGAGTTGCTGTCAGATGATGATTATTTTCCATGGTTCTGGTAGCATGCACAAAGTAGAGGAAGATTTCCAAACCAAGAAGAGGATATAGTCCCTGTTCCAAAGCACGTGAGCGTAAAGAGGCAGGGTAGGGAAGAGGAGGGATGGAGCTACAGTATGGAGCAATCCGGGTAATGCTAGCCATGCATCAGATGAATTACAGCTGGTAGAAAGTGATAGCAATTTTTCTGGAGGAGAAAGGAGTCAAGTTTATTCTTGTTTAGTAAATGAATGTGGTTTGGCCAAATGTTTCTGTGAATGAATTTTCATTTTAGGATGTTATTTCTGTTTTCCTCACATTAATTTTTAAGAATGGGAAACAAATATTATACTCCCAGGTTTTATCAAGATAATTTTTTGGGGAAAAAGGACAAGTGCAGCAAAATTCCATTTAAAAATAATGTTTACGAGATTCCAATTATTTCTGTTTGGTGCAAAAATACTCAAATCTATTCCTAAGTAAGCAATTCCCTTAGTCCTGGGAGATGAAACAAAAAGGTTTTGTACTCAAAATCCGCATTTTAATTGTACAGAAGTTAGAACAAGTAGTTTGAATAGAAAAAAAAGCTCAAATTTAAGTGTACAAAAACCTACAGAAATAAAAAGGTGTGTAAATATTATCTTCCCTCACCGCCATGTCCTTGAAGAGCAGGTCCTTTCTTCCAGGTTTCTTTTCAGCCCAATGACTTTCTGGGTTGCTGCAAACTCCACATAGTCCCTCTGGGTCTCACATGACCCAGTCGCTCTCTTTTTAGAGGAACATGCCTTAATAACATAAAACAAACAACTAAAGCAAATGCCATATGTCGCAGCTTGCAAGATAAAAGTCCTAGTTCAGCTGCTGTCTTTGAAGAATGTGCAGTGGAAATATTTTAACAAAAGAACCTGGAAAATGAAAAGTGTTTAAAGCTAATTCCTGCAAGCAAAGAAGTGTATGTCATTCTTCCTTCCACCACCACCCCATTTTCACATCTAAATCATTAATGTGTTTTGTATTTAGAAGGTTACTGGAAGTAACTTTTCATTCTTCAAGTTAAATAGGGAGGCCCACTTTTAGCAATGCTTTTTCTTTGTTACCTACTCATAAGAAGAATTGCTGCTTAAGATTAAGGGAGCTTTTTAAGATGGATTTAAATGATGCTTTGAGGGAGAATGAGCAAGTATGTGGAAGGAAGTGTGCTGGAGCCTCTGTAGTACAGATCTGAGTATGTGCCACTCTGCTAGCAAGGTCTGTGATGGGCACACCAAGCTCTGCAGTGTATTTCTGTGTTTCAGCTTGCATATTCTATCTTTACCTAGTCATATCTTGAGGCTCAATAAACAGAAGCAGCAGCCTGGATGTCCTGACATTACCCTCCCCAGCCATAACGGGCACGTGGAATATTTGGACAAGCATTTGTTTCTATTTTCAAAATTTCATACATGATTGTAGCATGACAGAAGATGAGACATTAATAAACAATATGGTTCCTTAGGATAACAGCTCTGATTTGGGGATTTTGTGTTTTGTTGTTTCCTTTGCAGGAAGAAGGTATCGTGAAGGAAATAGACATCAGTCATCATGTGAAGGAAGGTTTTGAAAAAGCAGATCCTTCTCAGTTTGAGCTGCTGAAAGTATTAGGACAAGGTTCATATGGAAAGGTAATTTTTAATGCCATCTAATCACCTAGAGCAACACTGAAAATGTCACGTCCTTTCTCTGAGTTCATTTACACTGGTAACATTGTCCATATATAAATTATATTGTAAAGGCAGATAAGCAAGCCCAAACCCCTTCTATCTTCATTTTAATAACACTTTTGTCTTTTAGCTGGATTCCTGTGCATAAAACAGTTTAGGAAACAGTGCTTATGGCTCTGAACCTGGACTAACAAGCACAGGTGAACATTAGTGAGCATCACTGTTTATAAAATTTGACACACCCCCCCTTTCTGCTGCTTCTTTGGAGGTCGTAAACAGGAACATTCAAAGGCTTAAAGAAGTTAGCTGCCCAATTCCCACTGAGGGCAAATGGGATCTCAAGCACATTTCAAAGTCACAGACTGTCTTTAGCTCACACGCAGAGGCCCATACGTTTTGCTGAGAGGATCATGGAGTCAAACCCCAGTGCTGAAGAGAGCAATCGCTGTAGTGAGACCATGGGGGGAAAAAAACCCTACCTGTATGGTCACAAGCTAATTTGTGGAGAAACAACATTTTTATCTTAAGTCCAAGGCTTTTCTTAATCCCGAAGACAATTCTTCTTCAGCAGGATGTGTCAGTTGGAAATGGGAATAGGAAGGAAAGATGGAGAGAAAGAGGGAGGAGTCAATTCAGTCTTAAATTCTCTCCATGGTTTAAATAAATAAGGTTTTGAAACCTGTGAAATAGTGGGCCTAATTTAAACCAGGCATGAAAGTCCTTATCATTGTAAGTATATTATTTTGTGGAGTTTTAAAAAAATATTTCCCAGCCTTCAATTCAATGGTGGATCATTCTGGCTAATGTGAAGAACTGACATACCTACAAGTTGCTGAGGTACCCAGCATAAAGCTGAGCACCCTTATGATGAATCAGGGCCTTTAGTTTTTTTCCTGAAAGAAGCTATATTGGGAGCATTTATCAACTTCCTGACTGTTCCAGAATTATATTGATAAGCAAGTCTGTTAGAAGTTCCCTGAGATGAGAGATATCAGGAAACTTAGCATTCACTACCAAGTTTTGATCTAGATAATTTCTTGAGAGCACAGTAATGATATTTGACCTTTAAATATTAATGAAATGTGAAAAGTCAAACAACTCAAAATTAGATTTGCTGTATGACTCAATACAAGAAGGAGAAGAAAATCTCTTGCAAAAGTAACAGAGGCAGAATGGCCAGTTTTCAGATTCAGGCAGTAAAGAGTTTAGAAATGGTTCACTGGCTATCTTAGATTGTACTGATGTATTTCATTATTAACTGTCTGAGTTGGCCTTCTAGCTTTACTTGTAAAATGCCTAGTCTCTGCCACCACTTCCCAAAAGGAGATCTGATTTCTAGGACGTGCTCCACCCAGTTTACTGGGGGATCAGAGTGTGAGTGTGGACATCATACCTGTTTGGAGCTGTGTGTGATTACAAATCACTTTCTGTATCTTATGTGAAACAGGTCAGTAAACTCCCCAGAGCAGCAAAGACACAGGGGAGGGAAGTCTGCTCTGTGTTTCTTATGCAGTCCCCAATCACCTACATTTTCATCACCTTGGTATTTGAGCTAATGGTTCAAATCCATAAGTCTCAGGGGATGCAGACTGGTTGGTTTTCAATTTGCTCACCTGAGGCCTAAATAATTTCTTGCAGGATTAGAGAAGATGCCTTTGGTGTCAGAAGGAGTGCTCTCAACACTCTTGAAAGTCACAGCACTTGCTTAGCTTTCTAGGTTGGGATTTGGGTGATAACACCCATTGCTCCAGCTAAGGGAGTTTTTCTGGTTCAGGTATTAACAACTTGAGGTGTTTGTATGCATATCAAACTAGAGAATTGAAAGGCATGCTCAGCCACATTCCTGTGCTATTCTGGCAAACTAGCTAATACAACCAGTCAAGTAAGCATTCCAGGACCACTTGGTGGTTTCAAGGACAATGCAACTTTACCTTTAAGAATAATCAGGACGACATCATTTTGCAATACAATGAATTTTCATTTGTTCTGTTTCCTTTTTGGTTTGATGGTTATTTTGATGTCCTCTGAAACAGCACACAGTGTTCTTGACTCATCTGTTTTGGAGGGAATGCAGACAAATGCCCTATCCCATGCTGCAGGGAACAGCTGTCTAGTGACTAGTAACGTAAATTGGTAATTTTGCTTATTATGGCAATATGGGTATTACAAGCTTTGCAAGATTACATGGCAGATAAGATATTTCTAGAACTGCAGCCTAAAATTTCTGTAGATGCAGCATGCTGTGCTGTTCTATGTGCAGTACAGCTTAAAATCATTATCTTAAGGGCTTGGGGGTTTGTTTTTTTGGATAAAGATTCCATAACCATTTTTACAGAATAATAATACAGCTGAAAATCTAGTGTTTGGGCAAGCTTGCTTTTGACTTTCTTCTCCCTTTCAATGTAATGCAAAAATTAAATCTTTTACTTGGGCTGGCTAGAAAAATATCCCAACAGTTCTCCATCTAGCCAAACTTGTAAATTAATTGACTTCCTGTTAATGCTGGAGCAGCTGAGCTTAATTTATCACGGATGTTAATGAAAAACACTTCAGAAAGTCTTATGTGTTCCTGTTGCATCCAGATTTCATCATTTATTCCTACAGTTGTGAGTACGAGAGGTATTCGTATGTTCATCGAACTAGGAAACAGGAGATGGGAACAAGCAACATGTGTCGAAGCTCAGCTAGTTAAGGCAGCTCAGCTGAGGAACTGTGCATATCTCATACGCACAGGAAACATCTTGAGGAGGAAAGTCTCACCAAAAACATATCAGATTGCATTGCAGAAGTGTTGTAGCTGTGATGCTGTACAGATGTAAGAGCCCTGGTTAAGGTGCTCAGAGAGCATTTAGTCTTTTTTTTTTTTCAGCTTCTCTAACTTGTCAAAAGTTGTTCTTTCTCCCTGCAAACCTTTCCTCAAAGGGTGTTTCAGAAAACCACAATCTGTTTACAGACACAATTTTTTGCAGGAGGAAGAGTCTTTCAACTTGCAAATAATGTGGTAGAAACAGACTTCCTCCATTCATTTTTTGTCTTTTTATATTTTGGGTGGAGGCAGTTAAGAAAGCTGCATGGTTCCTGAACAGGCAAGGAATAAAATTATTGCCACAGATTTTTGTAATCCTACTAGACATTCATTAGTTATGTAATTTCAGCTAGCCTTTGATAATTTATATTGTTATAAGTATATGCTGTGTATGTGGCCTTCTATTTCTTTTTGCATTTGGCTTTGCTGTCTGCTTCTGTCCAGTAACAAAAGTGCTGAAATAAAAGAGAGACACTGTTGTCTGGTATTTCTGACCTCAGCAGACACAGTGAGTCCCAGGAATCAGCTAAAAGATTTCTTTATTTTATTTTCAGTTATTAAAACAGTGAAAGTCTTATAAAGACCAAACTAAATTACTGATTCCTTTGTTCACTACCCCTCCAGTGCTCAGATGCACTCAGGGGTAGATAAGAAATAGTGACATGGAGTAAAACAAAAATGATCAGAATTTTAGCTACAATTTTATTTTGTTTCAATGACAAATTTACACCATCGAAAGTTACATAGGTAACTATAGCAGGGAAAACTGTCTTTATTATAACAACCTATTTCTTAATCAAAATAGTCCTACTTTTTTTAAGTATGCACAACCAGATTTTCATCTGTATGAACTTTTTGCTTCAGTTACTTCTTAGGTTAGTCAGCGTTCATGACTTACAGCGTTAATGAAACCAAATAGTTTTTTCTGCTTAATTTAATTGTTGGCAATAATTTTAAGACACTGCACATTGCTAAGCAGAAACGAGACATAACTTTTTTTCATGTAAAGCTGGTCAGAATATGAAGAGATGTGCACACACTGATTATGACTATTCACCCATCTTTAATTGAACGTGTAAGTTAATCAATACTGTTGAACCTATTTTCTCTGTGAGGGAGTAAAGGCTTAAAAATGAACCTTTCCAGAGCTAGCTCAACCGATTGCAGGTGAAATAGATACGAAGTACTTTCAGCTAATAGTTTTCATTAGAATTCCTGAATATATTTCTCTATCAAATGCAGCAAGGCTTGTAACTGGAAGTTCAGTATTCATCTACACAAGGCGTGTGCTTTTTACAGGTATTTCTAGTGAGGAAGATCAAAGGATCTGATGCGGGTCAGCTTTATGCCATGAAGGTACTTAAGAAGGCAACTCTGAAAGGTAAGGATTGGGACAATGGTGCAGTCTCTGTTTCTGTGCTAATTTGTTATTTACTTGTCTTGTCATTTTTTGCATTGCTGCTGTCTTACGGTATATAAGAGTACGCAAATATGTGTCTGCCACCCTCCAAAATTCTGCCTCGCTGTAATGAACGTTCTAAAAAAGCGTACACAAAAAATGCTACCTATATACAGTGTGGGAGCAGGAAAACAGGGCTTTGGAGTTTTCTAGCTGCATGCTTTCTTCACTTTCTTGGTGTTATTTATAGGACTTCTATTGGGTATATATTAATTTGTATCGCAGTGGCAGTATCTGTCTGCTGAAATAAACTGAATTAAGTATTTTTAAGTAAGGATATTGCTGAAGTAATACATGACTCCTACTGGGCAGAAAGGCCTTCCAGCTGGTGCTTCTCACTATATACCTGAAAATTTATGGGAGCCTTTTTTCAAGTGCAACGAGTCGTTCTGAGGTTGTTGAGATCATGCTGTTTCCCAGCTCAGGACCAGTCAGCACATGGTCTCCAGTAGGCTGGGGTCAAATGGCTGATGTTTAAGCTGGTCAGCCTTTTCTGGGGCCATTGGCTGCTACATCCTCACTCAGACCAAAAAGAAATTTCTAGTAAAGCACAGGACTGAAAAGCCAACAGAGTAAGTTCGGTCTCAGCTGAAATCTTTACTGTTTGTTCCTCCACAGAGTTAGGAACATCTAGTCATTGTCTTGTTTCCCTGACCTAGCTCTGTACTCTGTTTTTTCCCCTCAAAAGCCTGACGCTTTATGCAGATAAGGTGAAGAGCGTTCATTTTGCCTGGAACAGTTCTTTCGCTGTTTCTTGGACAATGTGGGTTTGCACAATGCAGTATAGTGCCTAAATTTCTATCCTAATGTGAAGAGAGATCATTTTGAGATAGTTCTGGTGACTTAAAAATCCAAACTGCTTTAGCATGCTTCAATTTGGGGAACCAGAAGAAGAATGAAGCTACTGGTAGTTGCAAGGTAGTGTTATGGCAGGTGGTGGCAGGCAGACACAGCACCTCTTCTGAGTACTAGTCAAAATGGGGAAGGCGCAAACCAGGTATTTACACAGCCCTTTCCCCTAAGAAAGCCTTTTCAAAGAAACGTTGGTTTGAAGCGATGCTGGCGTGCTGATCTTTTTGTTTGGAATGTAGATGGGAAAGTTTGTTCTGGCAGGACAGCATGGTGTAAATAATCACTTAAATAGTACTGGGCGTAACACATAAAAAGTAAAAGGTCAGGCCTGTGTACACAACGCATATAATAGAGTGATTCTCGACTTCTCAACCAAGAGCAGGACCGTGAAGTGCCCAAACTGAGCTGACCCCAACTCTCAGAGCCTTTCCCACTGGGGGAAGCTGTCTCCTGCTGGGCACAACATCTGAGGAAGGACTGTGTGACCCCTCTGATGCCAACACGTACCAGAGACTTATTTCTGTTTCTTTTGACAACCCAGAACTTTTCACCCAAGGTGAAATTTGGGTATTCCCTATTTTTCTGTATAACTCTGAGGTGTGCTGAGCAGAAAGAGCTTTGGAGAGGGGGACAGTTTCTTCTGCATGCCCAAACATGATTGTTACTTACTATTTGATATTTGATAGCTAAATCTGTAATGTTAGATTCCACTGGGAGAAAAAAAATCTGTATTGTGGCAGTATTATAGGAAATCTCAGAATTTAGATGGTGATTTTAATCACCATCTCTATTCTATCAAGAACCAGCACCTTTGTGTTTACTGTTCCTCGGTTCATTATACCACAGAACCACTGCTTCTCTCCTGTCTTGGCCATTGCAGCAGGCTATTTATTGTTTTCTCAAGCATGGGTCACAAGATCCAAAAGTTGAGGCTGCTTTGTGATTTTCCTGGATTGCATTTCTCTCCCATTCAGACTACTTACCCCTCTGACTGGTAGCTCTGGATTTCCCATTAATCTCAACGTAAGTAGCACATAGCTAGGAACTAATTTGTCCACATTAGTTTCTACAAATAAGTTAAACTTGACAGCTATTTACCTCGAAGTACAAAAATGAAGGCAAAACCCCCTTGGCACAGGGCAAGTGAGAAGAGACACAATGAGGATTTCTGTCAGCGAGCTTCCATGTAACTTTTGGCACAGAGATAATATTTCTGACAGCTTAATTTCATCCTCTAAGTGAGAGTGCTGAATTGTTGCTGCCTACCTACGCTCAAAAAGGCTGGAAGTCACTCCAATGTGAAGTATTTATAACCACGTCAAGTAATGGGATCGAAGCCATAAGTACTTGTTAGCACTGCGTTCCGTATTTACTGACAAAAGGCATGCTACGAGACAAATTTCTGAATGATTTTGCTTCCTAACCTGTACTGCACAGTACAGCATGGAGCAGGAAAGTCAAAGCTCTTGGTGCTAGTGCCATTGACATGACCACACAGTCCTAAATATCATAGTAGTTATTTTCTCTAGCAAAACAAATTTGCAAAACACATAAAATGGAGAAATAAGAAAGAAAAGAAAAGAGGAGGGGGTAGCAAAACTGTTTTTTCTTTTCTGGATTAGTCTGAAGAATTAAAACCCGGATAAATAAGAAGGTGAGGAAGTTAAATGCCTTCAGGGATGGTGACCTAAAACTAGCTTTGTACCTTGCTCTAAAGAACAAGCATAGTGGATCCTGCCGAAGGGTTTCCTATCCTAGGAGCCTGACTCTGGCCGTGGCTGGCTCGTAATGTTTAGGAAGAAGCAGAAGTACAAAACGGTGCTTTCTCCGGTGAGTCTGCTGCCTCCTGCATGTTTCCTGGGTAGTTGTCCCTTGCTAGCATGATCCCAACTTCACCAACAGCAAAGGGCAATATGAGAAGGGTACAGCAATCAGCAGCAGCAGTCTTCAAGCATTTACAGCTTAGGAAAGTTGTTTGATACAAAAGACGCTTTGTAGATCAATTGCATTTGTAGATTTAAGCTTGAAAAAAGATCTGCTGAACAGCAGAACCACTTCTGCTGTGAAGGGAGGATTAGACTCCAAAATACTCTGGTTTAGATTGTAAAAGTTTGCAGAGGCACATGCTGTACACACAAACATTTTTGAAAATGAAATTAATCTTTACCTCATTAAGATATATATTAAATGTAGAGTATATCTGAATAAGCACCTATTACAGCATGGATCCTTGAAAGTGAGAAAGCCACTGCTCCTCTCAGTTGTAAATGAGAGCATCACACACAAGTTTCTTTCCTTCATGCCTCATTTCTTTTTGCAGGAGCTTGTGGGTATCTGGCTTTTAAAGCAGAGAACTTCCTGAAGAAACTACATAACCATTTAATTCTAACTATTAATTTTAGGAAAACCTTGTCCAAAACTTTTGAGACTATTATGTCTGTTAGGTGCCAGATGTCAAATACATCAGATTCAAGGCTGTATGTATGTATAACTCCAACTCATCTGACTTTGAAACACTAGTTATTAAATTACAATACCCTAATAGCTACCTTTGCAAATATAAACCCTTTTTGTGGGTCCAGGTGCTCAAAGACATTTAGGCATTTAAATACCTCCCAAGAGTGATACTTCTGCCTTTCAGAATGTCATTAGATAATACTGTTAAATAGCATCTTTAAATGTTGCTTTCATGTCTTCATTACACTCTACTTTTTTTTTTTTCCTTGAAAATCAGTTTTTTAGATAAAAAATTGGAAGATAATAAAGTTCACCTATATGTTTAAAAACTTACAGATACATATCAGTGACTCCTGACTGCCTGGCCTGAATGCACTGTGAGACTGAGAAAACAGGAAGAAAACAAGGACTGTTTATTCTATGTATATGTATGCCTTGTATTCACCAGCAAAGCTGGAACAGAGGGAGAGGGCAGGCTGATTATTTTGATTCACTCAGTATTTCTCTCAAGGTGTCTCAGGCTCCATCGGCTTTACTGGATGTGCTTCAGGATTCCGTGAACAAGAGCTGTTTAGATAGCTTACCATGTAAGCCTCATTAAACACCCATGAAGTGCCCATAAATCCCCAACAGGTTGCTGTGCTGGTGTGTAAGCGCTACCTCTGGAGCTTGAAAATCAAAGACCCGTCCCTCCAGGAGACATGCAATCTTAGGGAAAGTGGCATGAAGCCATAATTCACTGATATAATGCTTATGAACTTTGTAAATACTACAGTGATGGTCTAGCAACGGTTATGTGATGGGTCACGACGAAGTAGTTTGCATCTACCCATCGTGTTGGTAATGGGCTGTGTAAATCTCGGCACTGGCAGCTATTTGACCCTGAAAACAGAGAGAGTCTACCTGTTTCTGCTTATGGGGTTTAGAAATGATAATCTGTTTTGTCAAAAGCTCTGAAGTGCTTTGCAGTTTATGATCCCCTCAGTCTAAGCCACTAGGCTTATGGGTTTACAGTTGTGCTGAGTATGTGTGATGGTTATAGATGCAGTAAGCAGTGAGAGCAGCTTTACTGACTCACAGAGAGCTTGTGGTGTTCTTGGGAATGTTAGATTGATGATATTCATTATAATTAATTATAAACTGAACACCTAACTTAGATTAACCATTGATAAAATTGTAATAGTGGCTTCCTGGTTTGAACACCAACTGAGGCGGCTTCTTCAGTTTTCCCCTGTATGTGACTCGGTTTCCCTGCGATGACTGTGGTACTTAGATATAAGATGTTGAACTCCACTGGTTTCCCTCCAGTCTGAAGGGAACAGAACAGAAACAAAACAAAAATCTAAGGACAATTTAACTTTATAAGGCAGGACTTAGAAAGAGCCTTCACGTCAGGTAAACTTAGGTCTTTGGTGCCCAGGTTTTCAAGGTGTCTTGTCCTATTTCTTTCAGCCCCTGTGTTTGGTGAGAGGCCCTGTTATTCACCCAGGTTCACCCCTTAGTTTTTGGTTTGTTACCTTTTCTTAAAGTGTTCTTCAACCTTTTTAATATCCTCCTGGGCCTCTTATTACCCTCTTCTAAACAATTCACCAGGAAAGTCCTGACCACACAGCCAGTTTCCTCCAAGTCTCAGACCCCGCAGCAGAAGTTCCCTTGCCCTCCTGTTCAGAGGAAAGGCTACATACTCTGCAACCTCAGGAACTGCTGCCTTCATATGGCTTCTTTACTCTGAGAATTGTAACTGTCCAAATGTTAGGGCTCTGAGCTCAAAAAAACCATTTCTGGACCTGGAAGTGCTTTTAAAGATCCAGCTGAGACAGAGACTTACCCCTCTCCACAAATAGCCATACACTAAATTTTCAATGGGGAGAGGAAAATCTGTGAAGGAAATAACAACTTCGGTGTGCACAAACACAATGACATTTGATTCCTCTATATTTCACAAGCAGCTCTAAAATGTAAAGATCAGCCTAGTTGGTACGTGCTCAGCCACACAGCAATGCTCTTAAGTCACCATCTGGACCTTGCCCATTCACATGCAAGCTTTGAGGGCCAGGACTCAAGGAGAAGATCTCCAGCTTTGTGCTGAGCTGTAGAATGTGCCAACCTTGCCCATCACAACTTAGGAGCAAGCTGGAATTAATAGCTGTCATCCAAGGAAGCAGAAGTTTCTTTCATCCCGTGGGAGTTTTGAAAATGAAACCTGGAAGATCTTCAGCTCTCAGTGGTTAGGGGTCACCATCGGGCTGTGGCTTTACTGTGCCTTTGAAAGGCTTCTTGCATCAGACCGCCTCTTTCTTCCTCCACTAAAAAGTCACCTTATCTAGGGTTTGCTTTCTGAAGGAGGAAAGGGTACAGTACATTTGAGAGAGCTCATTTAGGTTGTTTCTAATGGACTGTGGAGAATAATGTGTTCGTATATTATAAGGAAAAGGAACTGTGGTTAGGAAACTAGCTCATTGTGTGTCAGCAAATATTATAGAGCATTCCAGCCTGAATATACATCAGACTGGGCAGGTCAAAAATGACAAAGAGCATTGCTGGAAGTTTATTTTTGTAACGTTTGCTAAAGAGCATTGACTTGTGCTCATTGAGATTGTAGCTTCTGGGTTAGATACTTAATATTCTTTAGTGATTCTGTCCAGCATTTGGATTCAGGTTTGGATGAGAGGGGAAAACTTCCGCCTATAGATATAGACTGAGCATGTATCACTTAAAGATTTTATTATCTGTTTCTATTCAAGCCATGTGGGACTTGTCATTGTATGAAGTCCTGATTAAATTGTAGCCTCTTCACAATGCCAAGTGCATCATGAAGATCCTGTTATCAGGTAAAATTTCCCACCATTAAGACATTTAAGAAATGAACTCTGGACATTAAAAATGCTCTCTGCTTTGTAGCTAGGGAGTACTTTGGCTAGTTTGTTTTTACACAAAAACCTGTTGCTCCTCATGGAGCTTTTCCTAAGTACCAAAGAAAATTCAGCTTTCTCTTCATGAAAATTTTGACTGTTGAGTTCTTTATAGGGTCACCTTGTTGAAGGTGCTGCTCAGGTTGCTAGATAGCAAGTATTTCCTGTTTTCCTGAGGACAGAATTATTAAATCTTTGCCTAAATACAGGTACAAATTATAATCAATCTCCCTATCTTTCTGCCTGTCATTCAGCCAGACTGATTGCACACGAGCATACACTTCTGCACTTGTCATACACGCTGTAGGTAAATGCAGCGATATTGCCCAGTCCTTTCCTGTCCACACATTTGTTCCAGTACAACTCTGCTATTATAGTAATAGCAAAATATATCTCACTGCATTGTTGTATGTTCATTTGGAACGCAGCTTCAGTAGTATGTTGCTTACTGAAATAGCTTCATTTTATTCTCCCCAAAGAGAGGACAGGACTCACAAGCAAACCCCAGCTTTCTCCATGAGAAGTTCAGTGCTGTAGCAGAAACTGTGATGGGAGTCCTAGCATCCAACAGCATTGGTGCTTTGGCTCGGACCAGGCTTTTGAAGAAATTCTTCCAGTCATCCCGATTCGCTGTGCCTTGGTTTGCCGGGCACAGCAGTTTCAGAGCACACAAGCTGGGTTCCCTCCTGATGACAGTAAACCAGGAGCACATCCAGTGCCCTCCAGCCTCTTGTGGGCATTCAGGCCATGGGACCAAAGGGTGACATCAACCCAACAGAATGCGTATAGTGCAGGGAGACCTCAGGTCCCAGCACCTACTGTTACTTTCCATAGATTGCTGGCTGCACCACACTGCTTGCTAGTGTAGTCATAGGTTTAAGCCAAAGTTTCAGATCACAGAATCACTAAGGTTGGAAAAGACCTGTAAGGTCATCAAGTCCAACCATCAACCCAACACCACCATGCCCATTAAACCATGTCCCACAATGCCTCGTCCACACGTTCCTTGAACACCTCCAGTGAGGGTGACTCCACCACCTCCCTGGGCAGCCTGTTCCAATGCTTCACCACTCTCTCCATAAAGAAATTTTTCCTAATATCCAGCCTAAACCTTCCCTGGCGCAACTTGAGGCTATTTCCTCTTGTCCTGTCACTAGTCACTTGGGAGAAGAGACCAACACCCACCTCTCTGCAACCCCCTTTCAGGTAATTGTAGAGAGCGATAAGGTCTCCCCTCAGCCTCCTCTTCTCCAGACTCAACAACCCCAGTTCCCTCAGCCCCTCCTCATAAGACCCCATTCACTGCAACTCTCTGGGCTCGGCCGTCCAGCCAGTTTTTTACCCAGCGAAGAGTGCACCTGTCTAAGCCACGAGTCACCAGCTTCTCCAGGAGAATACTGTGGGAGACAGTGTCCAAGGCTTTACTAAAGTCCAGGTAGACAACATCAATAGCCTTTCCCTCATCCACTGGGCGGGTCACCTGGTCATAGAAGGAGATCAGGTTGGTCAAGCAGGACCTGCCTTTCATGAACCCGTGCTGGCTGGGGTTCCAGATGTTGCTATGGAGATGTTGCTATATATGTTGCTATAGCTGTTGCTATGAAGACATTGAATACACCTGTGTTTGCATTTTTCACTAGGTACAGCACAGAACTGTCTTAATTTTTTCCATCTCTTTGCTAAGTTAACATGCCCACGCCCTTAGCTTCTAATCCTTAGGCAGTTCCATGGGCCCCATTAGCAGCAGCTGAAAGTGTTGAGTTATTCAGGTATTCATATGATGATTCCCTAGAGAGCACAAAGGAGATTCAAATCTGAAGTCAGGGGAAGAAAGTACTGAAAAATCTGCTGATTTCTTTGGCAGAAAGGGTATGTGATCAAATTATACAAGTTTGTTCTAAACATTTGTTGAGTCACACTCTTCTGTCAATGAAATATGGAAAGAATGACTTATTTAAAGTTTCTAAAAAAGCAGCATCTCTTGCAGGTTGCATTTGAATGTGTCCCCCAGATACTCCAGCCAGTCAAGGAATGGTGGCTGTTTTTTTTCAGGAATGCGTAGTCCGTCATACCCATTTCATTTTTGATAGTAAAAAGCAATTTTCCAAATCAACTCGTAATTTTCAGTCAATTTGCCATCTACCTCTTTAAGTTTCAGTTGATCCTGCTGTGCTTGACACAGTGAATAAGTAGCAACGGAGACACTTGAAACTGCAGCTGCTGTAGGGGCCATCAGTAAAAGGCTTTCAGACCCAAACTCATTCTTCAGAGTCCGCGCAGTAGACTTCATCAAGGGCTTTCACTACTGCTTGTTTTCACCTGGATTATTCTTTTTGTCGAATTCATCGCACTGTGTATCTAATGACAGCTGTTTGCAGTTATTCCCAAATTGGTTGTCGCTTTAAGGAAAAGACCACTTTTGATATTTCTTATTGTCAAGAAGCAGATTGCTGTTAGTTGCTTTTGGTGTAGTTTCAGGAATTGAGAGACTACCCAGACAGTTGTCCTGAAGCCACGGGTGAAATGTTCATCCTGTTTGACAAATGTGGTGCAATTTCATTTTATCTGTAGAAAACCCACTTTTACCAGGAGAGGACTGGGAGGTGCAATGGCCTTTGTCAGCCCTCATACCCCTCACCAGCAATAGCTGGAAAGCACAGAGAGTTGAGAAAAGCACAGCTTAGTTTAATTGGAACAGGTCTATGAAGAGTGATGAGAAGCTCCAGCTGAATGAACGAGTCCGGAGTGAGACAGGCACTGCTGGCTGTGTACATTGCTCTGCCTGGGCCAAGTACCTGGGAGCGAGGACTTGCCGATCCCTGGGACAACTGCAGGGGCTCAGTGGTTTTGCTCTGGGAGCCTAACTCATGTTCCTGCCCAGGTCTAAGCCAGGTAAACCCACCGGCGTGGGACTCTTGGAGGGCATTCCCTGCCTTGCACTGCTACTAAAGCATCAGCTGGAAGGCACCTGGAGAAGTCCTGCAGCCCATCTCTGATGGAGGGTGGCACAGCTATGCTTTTGTCCTTCCTGACAAATGTTTGCCTGACTTATTCTTAGACTGTCTCTATCCCTGCTATTACAAAATGCTTCCTAACATCTGTCTGGTATCTGCCTTGCCAGCTGAGGCCATTAGTTCACATCCTCTCCACTGAGAACAGTTTCTTCTCTGCAGTTTTCTTCCACATCCTGAGGACTGTTATCATGTTTAGCCTCCATCTTCTGTAGGCTGAGAATCTTTCATCTTCCCTTCCTTCTTCAGGGTTCATTTCTTCTAGATGTCTGGGTTAAAAGAAGATTTAGTTTTGCTAGCACTAGGTAAGTCGGAGGTGACTGTTAAACAAAGCGTGATCTGCTCTGGCTGTACGCTCCAGAGCTCAGGTCCTCTGTGAATGCTTTATTATTAAGTAGTAGCAATGGCCCTGCTTTACCAAGTAGGTTCTTGAAAATTCAGGTTTTTTTAATTGAACAGATAAAAATGTCCTGCCACAAAGACAGCGGAGTGGTCATATTTTTAAGATATTGAATGTTTGTTCCTTTGGGGACTCCCATTCAGAGAAAGTTCCTAGGAAAAGCCAGCCCTCGGGTAGAAGGATCTGTAATATGGCTCTTCTTTGCATTGCTGCTTGAGACAGCAGCGTTTCTGGAGGGAGTTTTCAGTTTCTCATGGTTGCCCGCAGCTGTCAACCTCCATTCCCCTTCTCTCACGTGTTTAGCTTCAGAATTAAGCAGAACGTCAGTGGGCAGGACGTACCCAGCCCAGTGTGGCTTTACCAGTGTTAACAATAACACTGGTCACTGTTTTATTTTGCCTGCTGCCCTTCTTTTGCCTTTCTAGCTGGTGTCCTGTAGGCCAAATGGGAATCTTCAAGTCAAAGTCTGCATTTCATGTTTTCTTTTGGCTTGGTCTTGGGGCTTGGATTTCTTTTGTGTCTTGTTTATCTTGCACTGTCTTTAAGGAGCTTTTTAAGCTTTTCGTTTGCTTGTAATGCTTCTAATTTTAAGAAACCCACTGCTGAAAAAGAGAAGCTATTGCTGGCGACCCACTGAGTCAGCTGCACAGCACGGGAACAAACCACTGGGAGCCTTTTAATCCTGCCCAACGTCCAAGAGCTTGCTGTTGGTACCACGAGGCTGCATGAATTACAGGAAGAGAAAAACTACTCTTTTGGCAAATACAGGCTCAAATGCTTTTTGTTTTCAGCTCTGAATTTATGTCATGTAGTCTGTTCCTTCATGGCAGGCTGTGTTTGGTATAGGAGCTGGTACCTCAGTTTAGGAGTTAGAAGACTTCGGCTCTGCTCACATCTCTGCTGCCAGCCTGCTGCATGAACATAAACCAGCTACTATTACTGCTGCTCCTCTTCTCAATCTCCACATCTGTAATGTTAACCTAATTTTGCCAGCATTCTCTTCACAGTGCTCAATGTCCTTATGAAAAGTAATAGTCTGATATTAATGGAGATGTTATTAACACTCCTCCCCACTTAAGTGCCATCTGCTGCATTATGGAATTTAATGGCTAAAGAATCCAAACTGAGAAATTGTTCAGAAATGTCTCTTCTGTATAAAGCATTGACTATTTGAAATAATCAGAGCTATGAATCAACTGTACTTTTGCATAAATTTGTAGCTGTAGTGGAAAGCTAAACTGGAAGTACAATAGCTAAATGTGCCTGGGATTTTTAACCTCCCTGATGGACTCTGCAAGTCTTTGGCTGTGGTACAAATCCATTATCTATATGAAAAGCATTTGTTTGTTATATTCACTGAATAAGTTGCACCAGTTGGAACATCCAACATAATTGCCATTTAACCAATTTCAGCTGCCTGCAACTGCAGTGCATTTATAGTTGGTTGGAAACGAAATTCGTAAGCATCCTCTGGGAGTTGCATCCCACTGCTTTTACTGGATCCCATAATACAACTGAAAAATGTTATTTCCTTTCAAGCACGAGGACAGATTAACAGAGAGGTCAACAGTGCCACTTGATGCCATTTTAAGTCAGAGTGACGGCAGAGGCTAGGGGGTCAGTTGCACTGGCAACGGTTTGCCTCACAGCATTGCAGTTGGATTGCTTGTAAACCTTCACCAAACAGCTGGCCAGGCGTTCTGTTCACAACTGCTGTTGGAGGTGTGCTAGCACTCAGCTGGCTGTCCATAAAAGTTAGATGGCACAGTGTGGGAGACTACCATCTGGGATCTGTTTCAACGGAAACAAAATTATTCCGTGTTTTTATACTCTTCATGTGGGTTACACGTGTCAGTTACGGCTTCCTCATGGCTGTGGCATTTGCTCCAAGTTGAAGGTTTTGACGATGTGCAAAGAGAGACCAGCAATCAGCGTCAACAACAGCCTCTCCTTTCTATTTTGTCCACAGCATTTTCCATCTGAATGCGACTGTGGTTGACACACTCGAGAGGTTTCCATGGTGCAGTAATTTAACTGGCATTTTCTCAGCAGCGGTAGATTATTTTTGTAAATTTGGGCAAAGCCTGAATTGCTCAGATATTTGCGCTGTGTCTCTGGCCATCTTTCAGACTTCGTTTGTGCTATGACATGGTTGCCATTTAGTGGGCAATTGTCATCATCAACACTGTTAAGTCAGAGTTGCCTTTCCTGTTCAGAGGGAGCTTCATGTTTATGGGATTGTACTGCCATATAGCTTTTGTCAATGTTGATCAATTCAATTTTGTTTTCATTATGGCTACAATGAGCTATACAATGTAAAATATTAATGTCATACATCTAGGTAGGATGTAAATAGATGCAGGTACTAACTTGATCCTTGCCTGTTATCATAAAAAAGAAATATTTTCAAATGTATGTTTAGAAAGACTGTTTTGTATTTGATTTTACATGGTGTTCCCCACATTTGGGTCACCTTTACCACCTACCTCTGTCTCCTAGAATACTTCCCTGTAAAGGGGAAAGGATGGACCTCTATAGCTTGTGCCCCTTCTCTCTTGCTTTGTTAGGAAAACAGCCAGCGGCTTTGCTCTGCAGCTCCAGCAAGCCCCCAGGGGCAGACTTTTACACAGAAGATGGCTTCTTAAAAAGCACACTTGGACCTCAATACCAAGAAAGCCAAGAGGCTCTTCCTAGACCGTCACACTAAATGCACAGCCTTCATTTAGCTGACTTTCCAACCTACTGAAATCCTGACACCCCCATTTTCCAGAAGCCCCTCAGCTGTCCCCAGGGGAGCTGGTGCCCTCCAGATTGCCGAGGGCAGCTTTTGGGGGCAGCGGGAAGCTACGATGCCCTGAGCCAAGCATCGGGGGTAGTGGTGGGCTTGGAAATGTGATCTGGTGTGCAGAGCTGAGAGAAAAGCAATAGGAAGGCCAAAACTGTAAGTGGAGAAGTGGAGGGCCAGGAAGAGAGAGGGTCATGGACCATGGGCAGCACTTGCTCTAGGTATCATTTCAAGGGGAAGACTGAGATTTGCGGCAGGAGTGAGACAGAGCCAGAGTTAGTCTTCTCTGCAACTTTGGGAAGGAGGCAATAGCTGACTGCCAGCTTCTCCAGAGCATCCCCCCTCCTCCCACCCCTTTCTGCTTTGGACCCGAGAGGGGGCTGCGAGGGAAGAGGGCTGCTCAGCTCCAGCGCTGGCAGAGTGGGTGCTCAGTGGCTTCCCTTGGAAGAAACGGGTAACAGCAGGAGCAAGGCTGTTCAGCCCTGCTGCCGGGGTGGGGATGGAAGGGTTTTGAAGGGTAGCCGTATGTGAGACTGACGGAGCAAAAAGGAGGCATTCATGAGGTGTAAGACCTGACTTCGCTGCATGAGATTGGCCAGTGTTAGAGGACTCCTTACATCCATCTTCATTAGAAATATGCAGTAATCCTGCCGTGCTGTTATGACACGCTGGGTTTTTTAGTTTGCTATGGAAAGTTTATCACATGAGAGGGTTTGAGAGCACTTTTTCACAAGCAGAACAAAGCAAGCAACTTCCAAGCAAAGCTTTGAGGAAGCCTGAAAGTTTGCACTCTGCGTAGGAGGAGTATGATTTGCTGAGCAGTCACTGGAAGGGCTGCCACAGGGCTGGTGGCCACAGTGCTGGGTGGCCCTGAAGAAGCTGCATTACCCCTCTGACCTCCAGCTATCACCTACAGGGTAACAGCCGTAGTGGAAAGGCTCTTGGAAAGGCTATTTGAGATCTCAGAATTAAAAGCACTGTGTGGAAGCTAAACTGCTCACTACAAGAAGGACGTTCAGGTGCTGGAGCGTGTCCAGAGAAGGGCAAGGAAGCTGGTGAGGGGTCTGGAGCACAAGGCTTATGAGGAGCGGCTGAGGGAACTGGGGTTGTTCAGTCTGGAGAAGAGGAGGCTGAGGGGAGACCTTATCGCTCTCTACAATTACCTACCTGAAAGGGTGCTGCAGAGAGGTGGGTGTTGGTCTCTTCTCCCAAGTGACTAGTGACAGGACAAGAGGAAATGGCCTCAAGTTGCGCCAGGGGAGGTTTAGGCTGGATATTAGGAAAAATTTCTTTATGGAGAGAGTGGTGAAGCATTGGGACAGGCTGCCCAGGGAGGTGGTGGAGTCACCATCCCTGGAGGTGTTCAAGGAACGTGTGGACGAGGCATTGTGGGACATGTTTTAATGGGCATGGTGGTGTTGGGTTGATGGTTGGACTTGATGACCTTACAGGTCTTTTCCAACCTTAATGATTCTGTGATTCTGTTACTCTTCACAGGGTTTTCAAATCCCTTCCCAACACAAATTTTTAGTTTCTGATTTTTTTTTCACATTGCTGGAATATTCTAACATAATGTTATAGACATTAATCCTGGTACAAATGACTGCTTTGTTTAAGTCAGTCTTCCAAACACTTGTGCACAGTAGTGAAATCTAGAAGTTTTTTTTAAAAAGTGTGCTTTATTGAGGTGGAGTCACTGCAGCACAGTAGCACATAGTGAAAGATGCGGTCTCATTCCCCTGCAGCAAGGGCAGGCTGGTTTCTTACTAAACCATTATTTAACTTCTTCTGTTCAGTTTTTTTTTAAAACGTGTTAAGTGATGAGGCTCTAATCCCAACCCTTCACTCTACTCCATAGGGGTTAATCCAGTTACAGTTTGCCCGACAGCCTACATTTTCTCTCTTTCTGTTTCACTTACCTCCTCCTATTTATATTCCTTTCTTTCCTTTTACTTTGATAAATAATTCTTCTCTGTCCTTCATGTTTATATCCTTTAAATATTTATCTGCTCTCCTCCAGTCTCCCTTTAGTCATTGCTTAGTACAGTTTATGTTTAGCTCTTGGCAGTTACTCAGTGACATAGGAAAAAGGAAGATTTCCTCTTCATTTAGGTATTCTTTTAGAGTTCAAGCAGCTACGTATATTTTCAGAATTGTATACAGGGACTGAGATTTAGATGGTGAGATTCTATTAATGCCAACAGCAGTTTTACTCTACTGACTGTTTTAGGGCCATGATTTCACCCAGAGACTCTCTGAACTTAGTCATATCTTCCATGAGGCTCCCTATATGGTAGTGGAGTCCAGGCTGAAAAATAATTTGCAATTGTTTGAGCACTGTGTTTCTCTCATCACAGGAGAAAACACTAGATCAGCCTTTTTTTCTTGGTGTTTGTGTGGCCAAGGCTTGCTGGTTGCAAAGCTTTAGTCAGTGTGTCCGTAACAACACGAGACCAGGCTTTTCCTTATGCTCTGATTTAGGAAATAACCTTGCCTTGACTTCACACCCTACTTGCTGATGGGACTGGAGGCTTCTTCAGTGACAGACAGCCGTTTCGCAGATGCTCATTTATTTCTATGAAGCAAACATATCAACGGAGCTGTATTAAGCACGTCTGTGTAGCATGTCAGGGCCTGGGCAAAGCAAAGGTTTCGTCTGCCTGAATATTGACATTAAACACCACAATTTTCGTGAAATGTATGAGTTCTAAATTCCCGTCTATTTTATGTGCAAGTAGCTCAGAGGGCTGGGTTGCAGGCAACCTGATAAACCATGCAGGATGAGGTTTACAAATAGAAGTTGTCTCAGGGCTTCATATCTCCTAAATCAACTGGGTGTCCTCAGTTTTGGATGATAAGCTACTATCCCAGCTTCCTCAGTGATGCCTTAAATATACTTCTTACTCATTATACAAACCAAAATATTTGGAATTTAGTAACTAAAATGCTCATCCAAAACATTTTGTTAGACCAAGTCAGATTGGATTGGCTCCGTGTTTACCATGTTCAAGCAGCCTAATGGAAGAAGTGTTTAGAGTGAGAAGTCAGTCTAGTGTAGTCGTGGCCAGGGCTGCTGCGTAGCTTGGGATGAATGTTAACATTTGCCTCATGCTCCATGACTGATCCATCCAAACCCTCCCTTCTGAGAGATGCTCATCTCACTGTCTAGCCACAGTCTTGCATTAACTGTATGAGAACTAAGCTGTCAAACTGCTCTCCAATTAGGCCAATCACAAAAACATTAGTTCATAATTTTGTATGATTACCCCTACATTTGAAAGACATGGGGTTGGGTTTTTTTGTTTCAAAATTCCTGGTGGGCTGGGTGAACATATTTTTCCTGAAGCACCCATAAATCCTCTTTTTTATTATTCCATCTTCTTCTGAATGTGCATTACAATTGATAAAGAAAAGATTCAGCGTACCTTTTCTGGTAGAGTGTCTATCCACAGGAGCAGGACTGCTGAGTGAAATTTCACTTGAAGAAACATTGATAGTATATCTTTTTAAAAATTATTGTATAGTTGTACGTTTTAATTAGTGTTTAAGAAATAGTAGATCAAAAATAAATTAAAACCTGTAACAAAACCATACTTTGATGCACCCAAAACCATTTTTCACAATTTAGTTTTGGCAAAACTTGCTGAAGTTAGGCTTTTTGTTCCAATTCGGAACAAAAGCCACAGCAAAAACATCTTTGAAAATGTCCAAAATTACAAGTTTCAAGCAGCTTTACAGAAAACATTTACCAGGATTTGTTCAGCCTATGAACAAAACTGCCCTGGTGGCAAATGACACCATCCCAGTACATAGATTCTCCATAGAGAGATAACACCACATTTCCGCTCCTTCCAGGAATTCTCACTTAATATTATATAAAAGATTGTCAGTCTTGTCCATAAACACCCCAGCTGGACCAGGCAGAAGGTTCCATACCGTGCCATTAAACAAAACAGTAGGGGCTCATATAACAAAATAGAAGAGACTCGGGCAGGCTTTAAATCACTCTCACGCAGGGGCACTTTGCCCTGAGTTAGCGTCCCAAGGAGCTCCCGGGGGAGCTGCAGCACCACCCTCACCCCCTTCCAGCTCTGCAAGGCTTTGCAAGTGAATTAGTAGTTGCTCAAAGATCCTGAAGCAGAAGAAACTTCCCTTTTAGTACAACTGGCTTTTTAGGCCCTGAGAGATTAAATAAAGGGAGCGATATTTTTTCTGTACGAGACTGGCATAAGAGGGAATGTCTTTGCATTTTCACCGCTGAGCCAGTGGTCACTCCCAATACTTTTCAATCATAAAAGCTGTGTTTTTGCCTTTGATGGTATGCTGCAGAACATATTTGTGGTGAATACCAAAGCACAGACAGTTTTCACACTTCCAGAGTAAAGCAATCCGCAAACTTTATTCAGCCCTGCCTGTAAAACCCACAAAACAGGTGTGTTTTAAGAGCAAAGAGCAGCAACAGTTGATTAAACCACGCTGGTCTTCAAGCTTAAAAGGCAAGTGGTGAAACTCCTTACCCTGAGAGACCCAGCAGTTCCTGGACGTCTGGACCTTCTCCATCTCAAGGAGGACAAGAGAAAAACAATTTCTTCGTTGCGCCTGTTGACTTAGCAACATCGCAATAGCAAACACAAGGCGAACGCTCATTTAATACTGAAGTGCCCCACGGGTAGGAAACATTAGGCTTGGTGCCGCCTCTCCTGTGCAGCTGCACGCGAGTTAGCCAGCGCTGCAGCAGGGCAGTAGCTACAAGGGAATTAGTCTGACAGCAGATACCAGAGAAGTTTGGTGGAGAAAATTCAACTCTCTGTGAACTGTATTTAGGAGTGGGACCGGGGACTATATGTACCTGTATATCTTTTCTCTCTTGGATTCTTGTAGGTTGGAACTGAGGGGAAAAAACGCCCGCTGTCTCATAACTGTTTTAAGCAACTTTTCTTTATTGCAAAACTGTATGAAACAGCTACCAGTTTCTCCCTTCAGGTCACTGTAATTTCCAGAGCTACTGATGAATGGTGTTTATGAAATTATGCCTATTCCTAGAGCATAGTTAATTATTGCCTGTCAGTAAGAGTTAATATTGAAATTGTTGCTATTGCCTGCAATAGTAATAATAATTATACATCTGTTCAGCTGAAGCAAAAGTAATAAAAAATAGGAGTATGTTACAGTAGAATTCAAGAAATAAATATATCACTTCATGGATCATTTGACAGGATACCACATCCACTAAGGTAAATAAATTTAAATAAAACATCTGCTTTACATCAAAAAAAAAAAAGATGACCCAGGTGCAGCTATGCAGAGATGTTGAAGGCTTTCAGTTTTGCACAAGTCATGGACAGCTGTATTTCCAGCTGCAGGTTTTGGCTTTTTGGAGGAAGGTCCATGCTAGCAAATGGCAGCTTTCTCTGCACTTCATCAAGCCGTTTATCCAGTTTGTTTTTAACAATGTTAGTTAGAACTGTTCTATGCCATTGTAAGGGGTGTAATTCTGACTTTCTTGGTGTTGTACATCACCACAGGATTTGGCTTATTGGATGTCATTGCACATCTGCAGCTCACAGACCTTGGTGGGGGGAATGGCTTCACCTGGGAGCTGTGCACAAGTGCATCTGTTTATATTCAGTTGGTCCAGTTCTGTTTAAAAATACACAAAAATTGAAGTTTCACCTCTGCGTAAGGACATGAGGTTTATATGATCATCCCACTGGTCTGTCAGTCAATACTTCTCTAATGATGGGGTTGAACCCACTGGCTAATTTCAGCCAAAAATCTAAAATGCAGTTAAGCTCCTGCAGCATCTGTGGGATATTTTGGCCGGGGTGAGAGATCCAAGTTGGTGTCCCCGTGGGGAAAAAGTGGGAGGTCACAGCTGCCCAAGGCTCTACCGGGCAGGAGGGAGCCCACTGAGCAGCACCCACAGAGCTCAGACCCATGCAGCCTCTGCAGGCTGCTCCTTGCTGGGCACGGGTGTCAGGAAAACGTGGGGAGACCTCAGGTTACCACTCTGAGGATTTGTTTTCAGCAGACTTAGTAAGTCCTAGAAACCTGTGTTTGCTCCTGACAACTCCCATATGATTTTTTTTTTTTTTTGTAGCATTAGACTTCATCAATATGTCCTTTCATTCTCCTTCCTGGAAAATTGAACAGAGGTACTTCAGAGCCATATTGTGAGATTTAATTAACTTTTCCAAACATTTTGAGAGAATAGTGAATAGGTGATAAATAATATAATGGAAGCTCAATATTAAAAGTTTAGGATTAATTTAGAGACAACTGTCATTCCAAATCTCAACACTGAAGCATCCAAGCTACTTTAAAAAAAAAAAAACCAACAAACCAAAGGAAAGCCAAATGTGTTGTTTCATGTAAAAGGGGAAAAAAAAGGAGGGGAGGGGGAGATAAAATGACCTCCTCCAGATCCTGGGTCCTAAAAAGCAGTCTGCGGTCATATTGATTTTTCAGAGTGCCTTTCTACAAAGGAGTGTATCCTGCTCTGTAAATCTGGTCTTTTCCGTTGCCACAGCAGCGCTAGGGCTGAGTGGTAAAGCTCTGTTTTTAATGGCTCTTTCTCCATCTCTAAAAGTTTCCATATTTGGGGGCACAGAGGATCTTTCTTCCAGAAAAGTAACCTTCATGAAATTATATGCATTTCAAAGCAAATGCGCATAAAATCCCTACATGACATTATTGGTATACTTCTACATTCAGGTGTCAACAGGACACTTTTCTGTTTTTCTTTGTGTTGTAATAATGCTCTGCTGATAAGGTACCACATGAAAGGCTGCTCTTTAGAAGATTTGAGTATAATACTTTGTGGAGCAGAAACACAGTAATTCAAATAGTATTTCCAAGCAGAGCCACTGAAGCTAGATTATGATCTTTTTTGGAGAGCCTGTATTTCTCCATATCTCGGGTAATTAGTCACCACACAAGTACTTTGTCTTCCAGATGTACACAGTGTGGATTTGAAATTAGAATCTAGCTCTCTGCTTTTGTCTACAATAGTCCGCATTAAAAACAGATGAAAATAACAGAAATAGAGTTGAAAAGGATATTACACATAGTTTTATGTATATATTCCACTTTCTATATCAGTTGTATGTTCCAGTGCTATGTGAAGAATTTGAAATTGAGTTGTGTGTTCCTGAGTCTGAGTTATATTTTGCTTTTGTTCCACTCGAGGCATGGTGCCGAGTTTTAGGGAAGTGAGGAGGGTAATGGATGAAATTTAAATCCATCCTTTTATTCACTGATTTATTTCTCCTGCTACCAATATTTTTCGATGGTGATTTAATTAAGTTAACATAGTTCCTAATTCCCTCTGTTCTTGCTTTGTTAATTAATGAGTGCTCCACTCCTGGCTGAGTAGGGACTTTTCTTACCGAAAGGTCATTTTGAAAGGTAGGGACAGGCAGATCATTTATAATCAATAATGCTTTTTGCCAAACATCTCTGAGCAGATTGTGAAACCTTTGACATTATTCATGTATTTTCTGTGTGTATCTTCCTCCAGGAACAGCTTTCTGTAAGGGGTAGTTGCTGGTGTCAGACACGCAGCAGGGTTTCTTTCCGTGGTGTTGCAGGTCTGGGGGATTAAGCAGCACTTCAGGTAAAGTTGTCAAAAAGGACAAAAGGCCATAAGGACAAGTCACAGAGGCACCAAACCCATCGTCTGACAACCCGTTCCTAGTTCCAAAAAAAATATTAAGCTTTCAAATGCCAATTTCAGCCTGGGGACACCAAGAAGGTTGCCTCCAAAATCAGGGAAGAGAGACTGGCCCACTCAGAGAGGCAACCAGAGCACCAGGTGCTATTGAAGAGTGATAGAAGCATCTTCAGCTTTAGATGCCTTGCAGAGCTCACAAAATCTGTCTCCATCCCCTTTTTAAAACAGGATTTAGACTGGAAGTCATTTGATTATTTCTAGAAGTGTATTGGAGCATCCAAGTGCTTTGCTTGCATTTGCGAGGTTGCATCAGTAAATCAGAGACGTTCACAGCACGTAAACAGGCAAACGACTGTGGTCACAAGCAAAGCAGAATTGTGCTGGACCTCAGCTAATGTGTACAGAAAATATTTCACTGTAATGGTTTAACCCCAGACAGCAATTAAGCACCACACAGGTGCTCACTCTCTCTCCCCTCCTCGCTCACTCTCCCCTGCCGGCAGTGGGATGTGGGAGAGAATTGGAGAAAAAGTAAAACTTATGTGTTGAGATAAAAACAGTTTAATAGGACAGAAAAGGAAGAAAATAATAATAATAATGCTAAAAGAATATACAGGACAAGTGATGCACAGTGCAGTTGCTCCCCACCTGCTGACTGATGCCCAGCCCATTCCCGAGCAGTGGCCATGCCCCCCATTTTTGTTCAGCATGACGTCATATGGGATAGAATATCCCTCTGGCCAGTGTGGGTCAGCTGTCCTGGCTGTGTCCCCTCCCAGCTTCTTGTGCACCTGGTAGGGCAGTGTGAGAAGCTGAAGAGTCCTTGACTTAGTGTAAGCACTGCTCAGCAACAACTAAAACATTAGTGTGTTATCAACATTATTCTCCTCCTAAATCCGAAACACAGTACTGTACCAGCTACTAGGAAGAAAATTAACTCCATTCCAGCCAAAACCAGGACATTCACCCATGAGACTCTGACTCCCTGTGTTGCTGACCGACAGAGGTGAGAGCAACACCCAAGTTCGGCACCTATGGAGGAAGTTGGAATATATTGCATAGGTCTGCATGCCATCTGCAGGGGCAGCCACAGCCCAGCTCCCTGCGCTGTTGCTGATCCCCAGAACAGGCAGGATGGAAGCAGACGTATTCCTGTGCTCCACACTGGTCTTCCTCGTAGACGTACATCTTGGCTCCTGTCTCTTAACCCTGAGGCACCACCCCATGGTTCCTCCCGTGGGTGAGCCTGAGATGGGTTTCACTGCATTGAGGATTTTGCTCTTTATCAGGTCTGATTTGCAGCTCGGTGCCCTTAGCTAAGGCAGTCCATTAAGATGTCTGTAATACACGCTCCCTTGCTGCATCTTTCTCTACAAAAGCCTTTTAAAGAGGAAAGCCGTAAGTGGAAAATGGTATCAGTCACGGGAGTGCTAAGTTGAAGTGTCTGTGCCCTGACAGGATCCAGCTGGCACCAAGGGAAGCGTGTTGTGGGACACATGCAGGGCACCAGGGGGGTTTCAGCCCAGGGAGGAGGGCAGAAGGAAAAGCTATTTCATTTTTATTTGGTAGTTGAAAATTTAATTAATAGAAATTTAAATTTGATGCCTGTGTTAGCTTGAACAAGGCTGTAGGTAAAATCCACATGCCTTGTAACACCAAATCTGTATGCAAAAAACAAAACTGCACTGCAAGTTAAATTGAAAATTGTTTCTCTTGAAGTAGAAACATCAACTTTTACTCCAGGTAAAGACAGAGAAAAGACGAGCAACGTATTACACACAAATTTAGAAGATAACTTCAGGATAATTTTCTTCTTGTAGAAATAAGAATTACTTTGGGCAGCAGTGAGAAGGATACTATTAAATAAAAGTGTTTGGAAGCTATTCTTTGGCTAAAGAGATCCCAGAAGCAATACTCTGGCTCCACTGAAACCAGTGGCTGAACGGTGTTTACCTTCACAGAGCTGTGACTTCAGCTCAGCTATCCAGTCACTAGATATATGACAAGTTACTTTCCCCTTATGGTGAATTAGCTATAAATTTTAATTAGTATTACAGTGAATTGGGTTGGCTTGACATCCTGCTGAACTGATACGATGTCATTGCATGTACATCAAGGGATGTCCCTAGATCATCATTACTTGACAATGTACATAGCTCGGAGATGCACTGACTCTTAGTTTTTAAGTGAGACATATGGAAAAGAAAGTTCATTAGCTGAAATTTAATTTGTATTTCCATATTTAAATCTCAACCAAAGTTGATATCATGAGAGCTTCAGAGAGGGAAGCAAGATTACAGTTTTATTTTCTTATTCAGCTAGTCTATTATTGAGAAGGAACTTTTTTTCTCTCCTTGGAAGATGCTCTGAATATACTTTTCCCTTTTGCCCTTTCCCTTCTGTACTTCATGCTTATTAAAATTAAAACAGCCCAAGAAGTAAAAATTCATAACTTAAATAAAACCCTCTCCTTAAGCATTCAGTGTTAAATAAAGTAAGCAGTAACATCCTCCTCTTTGATGTTCAGAGCTAGACAGACAGAAGTGGATAAGCTCTATTTATTTGCATGTATCCTCAGTTGCGTCCACTTCTCTTTCATACCACATTAATACCTGGAAATGGGAACTGTTTTTATTTCAGGGTAGCAGATGCTTCCTCCGCTGTTACAGACTCCACCAGTCTGTTCTCTTCTGTCTCATGACACCAGGCGTTATTTCAGGCATAGCTAATTTGTCCAAGATTATGCAAACAATCTTCATGACTTTGTGCTCATTGCTCCAGGTCACATCCTCTGCCTCTGTCTGAGGTATAATTTAAAGATAAATGGCAAACCCCATCTTTCAAACAGAATTCAGTACTGGGTAGAAAGGGCAAGAGTTTAGCAGATGAGCACTGTTTCCATTGAGCATTTTAATGATAGAGGTAGACATCTGGCGTAAGTGTTACTTGCCCAAGCTGCCTGTGCTCCCCACTCTGTGCTGCACTGAGACCCCTGCAAGTGGTCAAAACGAGGATGGGGGAGCTGAGTTATTTGCACTTTCCTCTGTGCCTTTGATGTATGCCCCTTGGCATTACCAAGGGGTGGGCAGAAGGAGAGGCTGTTCCACAGCACCAGGCAGGTACCTGTGCCGGGAAAGCCCAGCCCTGTGCTGAGCGGTGCTGAGCTGAGCCGCTCAGTCGTCTTCCCTGAGGCTACTGAGCTCCAGTGCTGGTTTTGCAGCTCTTTGGTAAGACCATCAGAGAAAAGCGATTCAGTCAGAAAGGAATCCATAGAAATAGGTCCTTGTCAGAGATCCCGTTATTTTGGAAATGAGTGGAGGAATTCATGGTGGTACACGTTCACTGATCCCCAAATGAGACTAAGCAAAGACACACGTGTTTGCTTGGTCATCTGCGTATAATAAAATATCTGTAATGTTCAGGCCTCATCATCCCTGGCACTGCAGCAGCTATTCAGACCGTGTCCATCTCTTCCCATGCTGCTGGAGGAGTCCATCCATAGCCAGGCTCTAGCAGGCTGAATAAGCAGCCAGGACTAATTCAGATCATGCTTGAGCAAATTAATCTAATTATCTGACTGCCAGGATGTAAGAACTAGAAGGGAGACTCCCTCAGGAGAGCAGACTGGGACCACTGAATACTGGAAAAAATCTCCAAAGAGCAGAAGAGAAGCAATTTCCCACTCACCATACCTGGAAGATGACGGAGGAGTCAGACAGACCCAGAGCCTCATGCTGTTGAAATGTTATGTCAAAGTGCCATCTCTTCTTAAAACCCTTCCTTAGGCATATCAGACCCACGTTGCCCCAGTCCCAAAAATACAAGAGCACAGAAGAGCAGGGGAATTTCTAGGTGTATCTGGAATAAAAGAAAATAAATCTTCCCTCCTGCTATGACAGAATGAATAATACACCACAAAGGAGAAGGAATTTAACCTTGCATATTTATTAAATATCATGACAACGGATGTGCAGCATACGGTACAATAACTAACTGACAGTGCCCTGTGGTACATAAGCTGGTGCAAGCAGGTAGATACCTCTAGGGGCACTACCTATGCACATACCTATTAAAATCAGGCACAGCCCAGGCATATGGAAGTAATAGGGTAAGAAAAATAAAAGTGGGAGAAACCAAGTGGATTTGCCTTTCTAGAGAACATGATTAATAGGTTCTTTGGTGGTAGGGCTGCATAAAAATCTGGGCCTATGTACCTCCTGCCTTCAGAGCATTTAAATCAGGCCGTATTTGATGCTGAAAGATGGGCAGGGCCGGTCACCAACTCATGTGCCAGGCTGTAATCCTGATTACAGGTTCCAGTTTTCTTTTTTGGCAGCCACTGTGAAGGTGGTGATTAGAGCAGCTGTGGAGGAGACTAGGTTCAGAGCGGTTACAGGGCCACGGCTCCAGAGATTGAGGTGTTCTCTGTGGTGGCGTAGCCTTTTCTTTAATGTCTGTGTGCCTCTAGGCATGCTGTATACATGCGGGGAGGAGGGTGACAGGGTGGCAGCCTGACAGGTCCACAGCCTGTAACCACCAGAGCAGTGCCTCCACAGCAGTGAGCAGGGCGCAGCGCAGGGGGCTTCGGCAAAGTGCCTGGCTGCACAGCTCTGCCTTCACCCGTTCAGGAGTTGAAACGATGGGGACAGGAGGGTGCACTGCCGTTCTGCCAGCCTGTTCTCACGCCTGTGCAGTGTGAGTGCAGAGAAGCACTTTATTAGGCTATCTAACCAAGCTTAATGGGAAATTAAAGGGAAATATCCCACGTAGAGTGTTCAGCAATGCCCACCTGTCCAACAAGAATTCCTGCCAGGGAGCATCGCTGATATACAGCATGAGAAATACTCTGCCTTCATATAGGCTAAGCATTTTGTGAGTGTATGATGTGTGATTTTTACTCATAAGATTAAGATTCTGAGATTCCCTTTGTTTTGATTTTTAGCCATAAGGTTGAGTGAGCTAGTAAAGCTTACATCACTATTGACCTAAGTAAAGCATCAAAATAGCAAGAAATCCAAGTGTCCTTCCACTCTTATTTAAGGTTTTCAGATCAGCTATTTTGGACCTAGTTCTGTTCACCAATTTTTGAAGTACAGCAACAGAATATGTGGTTTCATTATGGCATGTTCATTACTTGGGTGTTGAGAGTACTCAGCTTCTCAGCAGATCTACGACACATGCAGGTGATGACAGAATCTCACTGAGATCTTAGGCTTTACCACCTAAAATAGCCTCATAACATTCCTTGTAGATGATTTCAGCTGAAAAGCATATTGGCATTGTGTAACGCAGAGAAAGAAGAAAATTTCAATGCTTTCATTATGGAATTAGTAAAATTTTGATTGACTGAAAAATTAATCTGTAAGGTCAAGAGCTGATAACGTGGGGACTTGAATACTCCTCAGTGTCTGAACATTCTGCTAAATGTTTTTGCTATGAAATCTTCAGTGTCAGTTTTGATTAGTTTGAACCCCGCTCACCTCTATAACTATTTTTTCTCTTACTCTATTTGTCTCAACCGCAAGAAGTGTTTTTCTCACTGCTGTCACACAATCATTTACCTCTACACATAAAAATAGTTTTTTACTATTTTTGATCAGCCCTTTTTCTTTATTACAGATTGTTTGGGTGGTTTATTGGAACCTAAAAATACTTTATATAACTTACTTCCAGAGAGTGCTATTCAGTGATATCTCATAAACACTGCTAGCATCAACACAATACAAGAAGTTAATTTGCACAAGGTTAACCCAACAAGCTCTGGGACTGGTACATTCTGTTTAATCTTAAATGAGTCAGAGTTACTAATTTTCTATAGTTTTAATTTTCACATTAACATTCTCTTTTGCAAAGCATAATCACATTCCTGTTGTTTGTAATACTGTAGTCCTTTCAGTTAGGGCAGTTCTCTACAGAGGAAGACAGGGTGCCTTCCTGAAGATCTTACTCTTTGCATAGACAAGACAGGCAGAAAAAGGGGACACCAGAGTGGTGTGATATGCCAAAGGTCACACCACAAGCCATCAGAAGAGTGAGAAGCAGAATCCAAATCACCTGAACCTCATTCCAGTGCTGTATCCAGTGACCATGCTGCCTCTTAACATGTGGCTGATCTTATTGTTCTTTCTTTATAGTTCGGGATCGGGTACGATCAAAAATGGAGAGAGATATTTTGGCAGAAGTGAATCATCCTTTCATAGTCAAGCTTCATTATGGTAACTATAATAAAATATAATTCATGTTTGTTCTTAAATTGGTTGGGGAATTGTAGCTAGACGTGTTATAATTTCATACAGATACCCCCTGCCTACTTACGACTCTGTCTCTAACAAAATCATAGAGGCTACCTGTGTGAAATTCTTCATTTATGCCAAAGGAGGATTTCAGTATAAGTCGGTTTTAGCCATTCCTCCATCATAAAGTCTAACGTGATAGATTGTGGTGGTGGGGTAGCTGGTGAGTGTATATCTGCCAAACCCCTTACCTGCTATCAGGTATCATTTAGAAAACCAAAGAATCTAAATAAAAACTATTTTTAATAATCAGCACCAGTCCAAATTTGTATATGTGTGTATATGAATGTGGTATCTTGCTGGAGTTGCCTTCCTCTGCCTCACCAGCTCCGTGAGAAGCCCTGTTATTACCATAAAGGGTCTTCTGAGGACATTTTCGATAGTGTGGGCTCTCCCCTCACACAAACTGGGGATCTTCTCTCTATGCCCAGCCCTCAGTGACTCCTGGTATCTTGTGCAATGGAAAGCAATATTAATTCATAGGTGCTTAGCATAGAAAAGAATGTATTAGTAATACATCATTGTCTCTCAGCTGATGCCATTTTTTCCCATAGTCTAAGCTCAATTGCTTAGTTCTATAAAGAAATTAAATTATTCTCTTCTCAAAGTGCTGAAAGACGGGGAGGCTAATAGCATGAATGATACACTGCTAGTCAACACGATTAATTCTTTGGAGACTTTATCTTGATCAAACTTCCAACATCTCCATCCTTTTCTAATGCAGCATTTCAAACAGAGGGAAAGTTGTATCTAATACTAGATTTCCTGCGGGGAGGGGACCTTTTCACAAGACTCTCCAAAGAGGTAAGCTGACAGATTTTAACTTTAGAAATGGAAGACTGTCCTGATTTCTGGAACTTGGATTAAATTAGTGGGAATGAAAAATGGCCTTGGGAATAGTCCTGCTATATATATGTAAAAGAGCTGTATCATCTTGCATCTTTAAGTGTGTTCTTAATAATTGTATTTGAATTATGCCATATAGGTATTGCAGCAGATAGCATGTAAGCATCACTGTTGGAGAAAACTGCACCACTACTAAGCCATTCCCATAGCAAAACAGCCCCAGACTCATTGCTCACAAAATATATCTTGGACGTGATGAGAAACAGTCTGAGAAATCAATCCTCAATACGTTTTGCCCAGGACATGGGCAGAGAACTGCTGGAAAATCACAACCGCTGCCAGCAGACAGAAGAGATGGCCGTAGGTCAGGGGCCGAGCCCTGCAGCAAGCGTGCAGGCAGCGGGGCGTCAGCCGGGGAGCGGGCAAAGAGCCTCTCCTGCAGCAGCTGCTGGGAGCAGGTCAGAGGCCGCACGCTGCCCCAGGGCTTGGAGGTTGGCTGTCAGACCCCTCACCAGCTCTCCTCCTGCCTGCCTGGGGGCAGCTGCTGCTTCCATCACCTCCCTGGGCTCCCATCCCTTCCCTGCCCTCCGCAGCTCCTGCCCCACTGTTGGAGAAAAAGGCAGCCAGGAAACGGTCCAAACTCGAGTCTCGCTAATGCCCTTAGAGAGCGGCAGCGGCAGGTTTTCTAGGTTCATTTAGCGCTTCCCTGCGTCTCCAAGTGCCTCTTCAAGCCCGCTTGAAGCAGCGCATCCTCCTGCATTTAGCCTCAGAGAGTCCTGCAGGCGGTACGGGAGGCTCCGGCGAGGCAGCCCTGCCACCCCCGGGGGCTTGTCTGCGCCCTGGCATTCTCTGTCACCAGCATGATGACCCCAGCCCTTGGTCTCTTTCCAGGCTGTGGGGACAGGGGTGCCAGAAACCACCTACCACACAATCTCTAAAGATGAAATAGGGACCTTTGAAATGGCACCTTGAGAGGAAGCCCTGTTTGCTCTTCTTGATTTGGGGAGTTACTGACGGACTAAAAAAAGCTGTGAAAACAGTACTTTCATTCAAACGTTCTCTAGCTTTTTTTGTTCCCACCTGATTCCTGGTTCAGTGACATGCTGCATGCTGCCCAAGCATGCGCATGAGCCCAAGTATTTGCTTTCAAGGCTTGTTTGCTAATGCGAGAAGACATGAGCCAACAGGTTACACTGCCGAGTACTGATACTCGTATAAGTACTTAGTACATGGCAGCAGTTGTTTTTAATATAAGGAAAAAGATTAAAGAAAATAAAAATATCCTTCTGCTGTTTGTCGTGAAATCAGGCTTTGTTAGTGACGCAGTGTGCTGTCTTAGCAAGGGCCTCTCCAGTTTCATGGGAGAACAGAGAAAAAGCGATTCTTGCCTACAGAGGGCAGCTATACGTTCTGCACAGTTAGGGAACTCAAAAGTGAAGGAGAACAGCTCAGATTTTGTACTCCTTTAAAACGCCACATTTTCCCCAAAGCTTTTCCAATGCAATCTGCTGATTTCTCTGCTCTATACCATCAAGAATGAGTCCTCTTAACGTGAGAGTCCTTTTATACATACTGCTTTTTTCAGTGTTTGCAGCTCATCTTGTCTACTTACACTTTGCAGCTGTTTAGTAGTAGCAAGGTATGGCAAAGGAAGACCTATGGGAGAACTTGCGTGCAATTTGTTAATTACGGGCTTGGTCCAAGGGTACTAATTTCAGTGGACTTTCAGTCAGATCCTGTATACTATAGCATGTGTGCATGCAAAGCTTGTCTCTCTCTTGCTCTGTCTTTCTGAGATGTCTGACTTTAGCTGGGTGTATCTGTGTAGATTAGATTTTCTCTGATTCTATTGATTTCATCGCTTGCCTACATTATTTATTTTAAACCTTATAAATAATTTAAATTTATTTTGATAATTAATGCAATTTTTATGTTCAGACCAATTAAATTTTTAGTCAGAGTTTTTATTTATGTATCCTTTTTCTTTCTAGCCTTTTCAGTGATACTCTTAATTAGATTATGTGACATCTGTTCTGTGAATCCTCTTTTTGCTCTCAGCCTTCCACAGCTTCTCAGAGTGCTCAAGTATTGTGGCTGCCCCTTTCCAAGAGCAGAGACTTAATTTTAAAAATAAGCTCGGCAACTTTTACCGTAGATATTTACATTTACATATCACATGTAAATTTTTATTGAGCTGACTCATTTTACTTCTGTCATACATAGTATTCACAATTGCCTATGCAATATATCAGCCTCTCTTTCTGCATTATTATTGCTGTACATATTGAAATTTAATTAAAGAGAAGTTAATATCATCTGGGATACAATGAAAGTTGAACCAAAGAGGTTTCTTATCATCTTAGCTCAATTTTTCTGAGTTTAATGTTTTTTCAGTTGAAGGAGTTTCTTGCCACCTAAAACAGAGCTTTCAGTGTGAGGAGTAGCCATATCACCTATAGAAAGGAAACAACTGCCCTCAGTTTAGACCTCATCAGGCCCTGGATGTTAGACAGCACATCATTACTTAGGGCATTTGTACTGAGATTCCTTGAACTCTCGATGCACAGGGGTTTAAAGCCATCTCTGAGTCTCTTCATGCTGTGTATTCTGCTCATGTTTGACAACTAAATGTGTTTTGGTTTCTAAAATAAGAAGCATTTCACTTCCCCAAAGAGGTTACCCGTTATTATTTTGTGGGAATTTGGTAACGAAATGCCAAGATTCTAGCAAATTAAGAGATATGAAAGCAATAAGGGCTGCACTGAACACATTGAATTTTGCCATTCATTTCCAAAGGCTAACGAATTAGAACCTTATTCATGTTATTGTGACATGATGTCATCTAAACAGATCAAACAGACAAATGAAAGCAGCATGTCTTAAGGAACAGAAGTACTGGAGAGATCAAGTTTTCTTTTATGAGGAGAATCTGGTAAGGATCGTTAATGTCAGCTCAGACAAATTATGGAAAATTTAACCTGATATGATGGTCCTTCCAGCATTCCCGGGTTAGGCAATTCCTTCCCCATGTCTGTTTAACGCAAACCAGCCCACCACTGTCCAGTAAATAGATGTGTTTTTCTCTCTAGGTGATGTTTACAGAAGAGGATGTCAAGTTCTACTTAGCTGAGCTGGCCTTGGCGTTAGACCACCTCCACGGTCTTGGAATTATTTACAGGGATCTAAAACCAGAAAAGTAAGTTAATGAGAAAGAGTGAACCAAAACATAAATATATGAGCTTTTAGATTGTTTCTGCTCCTTGTCATGCTAGTAAATCAAAAAGTGCCAGAGGCTCTGCCTTCCTTCTTGTATGTGAGACTCCATACATGAGACCCTCACCATCAGGAGTAGGGTCTTCCTATTGTATGATTTTAGCACGAGGCCAAATACTTTGACTCTGTTCCAGTATGATGTGGCCCCTGTGTGCCTGGCCTTCAATTTAGTGAATGCTCTCAGCATGGGATTCAGTTGTCTGTGCGTTTGACTTCAGTAGTACTGTTGTCCATTTGCAGCATTTAATCTGGCCTTCCCCTTGGTGTGGTATAAACTGCTCAAAGCAACTCCACTTCCAGCTCATACAAAATATGTTGTGGCACCGTTCAGTTTTATTGTAGCCATTGTTTAAATTAAAATTAGCATCTCTGAAAACTAGCGTGGATATTAGCTCACGAGAGACATGATAATCAGGATTTTACAAATACTTTTATTTATGATCCAAAATATTTTCCCAAGAATTATTCCCACTTACATTTGCAGCTATTTTCTATTGTTATGTGCTGCTATGGAGGTTTTTCCTTTCTCTTTTTTCTTTGCAGTACGTCAATAGACTAAATTACACCCTCAGTGCCATCACTGGGAGTGATGTGATATTGTTTTTATTCCGTGCCACTTGCCTGGTGCTTTGCCTGCATCTTCTGTGCCGGCTCCAATAAAACAGGCTGCAACATTTCAAAGTTACCAGCCTTTTTAATGTAATGGTCACTGTCATTTAAAAAAGATGACCACTGACAGCAGTCTGTTTGGCTGTTGTTTACAGTCCCAAAGTATAACAGCAGAGCAGCTCTGTGACATGAAGTTCAAAAACATGCAGCTCTTTCTTGAAAATGGAGTGCTATTGCTTTCATGCTCATGGACAAAATAAGAAACCAAAATAAGAAACCAAAATAAGAAACCAATCAAGAGTAATGGAAGGTGAATTTTGTAGGTGAGAAGTTGAAGGGGAGGAGACTGTTTATCTACAACACAGTACTACGTGATTTAAACTTTAAATTCAATTTTATGTTTTGGTTACAGCAGTAATAGCAGTGGTACTGTATGAATTCATACAGATCTACGTAACCAGCGCTCTCAGTCCTTTGGGCTAGAGACCCTTTTGCAGGTGACCAAAATTTCCAGTCTTGCCTGCTTATGCAATCAAAACTGAAAAACAGAGTCTTTGGCAAATACAGGAAGTCATCCTCCAAATTAAACCACTGGAGGGGTAAAGGTACCAGTTTGTTACACGGTATGATATACAGGTAGGCAGTGGTCACACCATAGCTGCCACTGCCACGTGCTGTTGCATCGTCTGCCGGTAGCTCTTCAGTTTCAACTTCGTTCTCAATTGCTATTTTATTCATTCAGCATCAACAAACGTATACTTAATAGAATAACTCCAATTACAGGTTTTCAGTTTTAAACTTTGTTTCTAGTGAGCATTAGTATGAATCACGCACTACTTTTCTTTCTGGTGTTAGATGAAGCCGTTTTTCAAGCTAACACATGATATATGAAGCTGCTATTAGAAGGTATCCAAATACGACCCTGTATATTCAAATGCAAGTCATGGTGCTGTTACATTTATAGGCACAAGCCGTAATTTTTTGCTTTAGGAGAAGTTAGAAACCAAGAGGAAAATTAAGTGCATGTCAAAACTATTCACTGTATTTGAGATACTGAGAGCCTGATTTTTCAGAGTTCTCAGCATTATGTGTCACTTTGCGTTTCAAAGCACATCCCTCACTGGCTTCAGTTGCAAGTGAGAGCACTTAAAATTTCTGCAGACCAAACTGCAGTGTCTTAAATCAGGGATCAGTGAATTGAGAAACCAGAGCTCACCAAAGAAAGGAAGGTGTCACTGATTTGCCATTGTCACACAGAAACATGTCAAAAAGGCAAAGATGGAGCCCAGTTCCCTGTGCATTTTCATCTGAGCTGAGACCAGCCAGCTGTCCCCTTCACTGTACCACTCTGCTAAAATCCCTGAGTATATTATCTGTTCTGCCAACTGAGGCAAGAGTTCTCTGGATGAAAACAAAAAGCATCATCATGTAATTAAAGACCTTTATACAGTGAGATCACTGTGTAAAGTTAAGGTGGCAGCCCTCATTCTGGTATTTCCTAACTTTTGAATGTATGGTTTATGTTCTTTGATGTATAGTTAAATAGATACCAGTGGTACTGTTGAATCTGGATACAACTGTCATAGTATAAAATTACTTTACATGAATATAACTACTGTTGTACAGGAAAGGGAATGACCCAGACTGGTATAACTGAAGTTCATACCTGGGGATAAATCAAGGTGTCGGTTTGATTGAAAACCATATCCTTTAAAAACAACTTTGTAAGTGCAAAGCCTATGTGTAGACATGCCTAGGACAGCAGAGCAAGACAGCCTATGATTTCACTGGAACTTTAGGTTTAGAGTAAAAAAACAGGTACAGCAGAAAAAAAAATTCATTCTGAAGGTAAAAAGTGCTATATTTTTAAGTTACATCTGGGAAAGGATAGCTCTCTAAATAAGACGATAAAAGAAATTTAGGACCGTCCCAGGATAGTCTCATCCTCCCCTTGCCTCTGAGAAGGGTCAAATACATCAAGGTCATTACAGATGTGTTGCTAACTTATTCTTAAAATAGCTGGTGGAGACTCCACGGTCTCCAGAGGAGGCCTCTTGGCAGTGCTCCACCAGTTGTACATCTAGAATGTTGCTCCCAATACCTAATTTGAAATTTCTTTGCTGCAGTTGCAGGCCTTTGCTCCTTGGCCTGTCCTCCTAGACTCCCCAGCCAGCTCGTTCTGCTCTCAGCATCAGCCTCAGGGGATTGCAAGCATGTCCGTGTCCTCATACCTCTCTTCTGTACCCTAAACAGTCCAGCTACCAAACTCTTCTTCACCAGTCAGTCTTTCTGGGTGTTCAGTCATTCTCATTCCTCCCCTTTGGTTTCTCTTGATCCATATCTCCTTTGAGTGTACAGAATTACACCCTCGTCTTCGGGAGAAGCATTACCAGTCTGATTAGAGCACAAGGTTTACTCTGTCAGATTTGCAGAACCGGAGATAAATTAATTAGTTTGTAATTTTGCAATTCTCTCTCTTCCCCTTTGTTAAAAGATAGTCACTGCATTTGACCTTCTTTCATTGTTCAGTGCTTTTGCTGTCCTCCAGAAGCTCCCAAAAGTAACTGCTAATAGGTTTCAGATTGCATCAGTCAGTTCTGTTAAGTATCCTAAAAGGAAGTTCATCAGAATCGTTTATGTCAGAGAAGACTAGTTAGAAAATAGCACTGTTCAGACCACTTGAAAGAACCCTCAGTACGTTAAAATTCAAGGTTCGGCATTTTTTTAAGATTCCCTAGCAAAAATCCATATTAACTGTTCAAAGCTATGAATTAATTTTAAGTGCAAGCAGAATATATACTCTGGGAGTTGTTATAAAGTTAGCTGTACTTATTTCAAAAAGGCAAGCAATTGAGTTTTCTGGTTAAAGTCTTGTTTAGAACAAGCAGATGCTTTTTCCCTTAAAATGTTGCAGCCAAATTCTTCTCCTTGAGTTGTATTGATGGTTTCAGTGGCATCCCTTGTGGAACAAGGTACTGTTCAGTCACACTGAAACCGGTGGTGTTACTTACATGGTGCGGCATGTTTCTGTTTAAAAACTGCAGGATCAAGCTATTAAATAATGGCTATATGGAACTAGAAAAATGGGAACTTATTATCAAGTAGTATATGATGCATATGTTATTTCTTATGTTGTGGTTTAAGGGTATGAGTGACTTAAAAGTAACTCTACCTTTTGAGAATGTACAGATTTTTACATTTATTTTTGCCTTTGCTAACTCCAGGTGCCCAGATGCACCTTGATACAGTTCTGTTGTAGAGGCTTTAACAAGGAGTGGTTTAGACTGTAGTGCCTTCAGCTGTCCGTACAAGGGACAGGTCATACAACTGCTCATATAACAACTCCCGAATTGTTGAACTATATCAAAAAACCCCAAACCACTTAATGCACCATGTTGTAAACCATGGCAATTCATTCATGAATGTAGCTGCCCTCTCTAGAGAGGGAAGATCTGAGAATCAGTAAAGGACAAAGACTTGGTGGAAAATAATCAGCATCTTCCATCGAAGTAAGCTGTCCCTTTTTGGGACTTGATGATGTCAATGAAGCTACAGCAGAGATGAGTTTGGCATAAGACTGTTCAGCATGGTGAGATATTACAGGGTCATGCAAACACTGAAATGTCACAAAAGGTGGACAGTTTGTGAGAATCTTCATCTCGTTGGGAGATATTTGAATACTTCACTCTATCTGGTACTTTCATAACAAAGCCTGCAATCAAATTAAATACCCTTTATGAAGTTTCAGGTTTTCTTTCCAACCTGAAATTTTGGCTACAATTCCTGTAAAACATAAAGCGTGGGTTGAATTTTCTGCACAACTGAGCTGACTTGGAAAGAAACTTAAATCATAAAAAAAAAAAACCCCAGAGTTCCAGCTTTAATAGATTTGGCAGAACTTCACGATGATTTGGGTATATTGGAGTTCAAAGTGAAGCCTAAAAGACATGACTGAAATTAAAAATAAAGAGAAAGAGAGACAGAAACAGGAAAGAATTGCTAGGGCCTTCATTTAAGGGTCACTGTAAAGTAATCTCAACAACTAGTAACAAAGACTCTTTATCCCTGTGGTAAAGTTGCAGAAAAGAACCTACTAAGGAGGTTGCAGTCCTAGCTCTACTATGAGCTTCGTCTGTAACTTGGAGTACGTCATTCCCCTGCTACTAGCTTAGCTGCCCAGCCTCTAACATAGAGGTTTTCAGCCTTTATTTTCTCAAGGCGTACTTTTAAACTGAGGTCGGTGAAAGCAGTTTGAATGTTTGTGAGACCATCCTGAGGCTAAAATGTTGTTATTGTTTTGAAATAAAGAAGAGGTTGACAATGACAGTATCCTGTAAACACACTCAAACCTTAAACTGAACAAATAAAAAGGAAAAATCTCCTAGTGAAAGGTTATCAGTCAATGGGATTGTAGTCTAGTTAAACATTTTAAAGTAGTCTACTTTTGTTTCTTCATCATTTCAACACATTGATTTAGAAGAAAGATTTTTCTCTAGTCTGGATAATATTAACAATTTCTGATTCTTTTTTCTCTTCTGCAAAATGATACTAGCTTATTTCAGATTAGCTGATCCTGCAAACCATAGCTAAAGTAATTGTGATTGTCACAACAGATTTTCTACTACTGACAATGTGGGATAAAAAAGAACTGTAAAGTGATAAAGGTAAAAAGAGAAGACAGAAAGTATGATCAGAGAGTAAGTTTGCTTCTACAGTCAAAGGAAAACCATTTGTTGTAATTCAGATGCTTAGAAGCAGGTAGATTGTTCTCTGCTTCTTAATGTCACTCTGAGCTAATTCAGTGCAAGAGTTATCTTTTTCTCACTGTTGGCATATTATTTTCTTTTTACATCAAATGTAATTTTCAGCTCATAACCACAGCATTGCATGTGTTGGCAGATGGCAAATATGGAAACACCCAGCTGTCCAAAGGGTGCTGCCAGGGGCCACAGGGGAAGCTGCAGGCAGCTGAGGGCACTGTTATAAGGGTGATGAGGGAACATGAGACAGAGGAGGGAACTGTAGGTCAAATTTTAGGGCATATAGGATACACATCCCTAGGAAACCAGGATCCGTTCATTTTGCTGCTCATGCAAGCATTCAATGTGAAAAAGTCTGTTGTATGCTTCTGGCTCACTTAACCTAAGTATTATCAGTCTGATAGCTGCGTTGGTATTGCCTCCATCCCTTTAGTGAGGGTAAGGTATGAACCCTCTAATGAGGGCAGCGGTATGAAAAAGATATATTGTATACATGGAAAAGCAGCGTGGATTTTCAATAGGAAATACATGAAACATAAAATCGATGTTTCTGGGGAAAATCCCACAACCTTTGAATTGCATTGTTGTTCACAGGGGCTTCCTGAATGTGGGGCAAAATTTTGGGTGACTTCTGTGAGCTGTACTCCCCCTTGCCGTTTTTCCAGAGCCAGGTCCGTGGAGTTCATACACTCACATTCACTTCCACACTGGCAGGTTCTCTTCTGAAGCACAAGCCTCTCGTTTAGGGATTGGAGTCACAAAAATACATTTAAAAATGCCTGTTAAAGGCTAGTACTTAAAAATTATGCCTCTTCAAGAAATCTGGGAAGACAGAAAAGAGGTGAAGATGCTTTTATCGAGAAGAAAAAGCTTTAATTATTGAACACATAGTAGTGACTCAGCTGCTGGCCTTTGTTTGATGAATTACACCACAACAGTCTGTTCTAAACACACAAATGAATGGCAGAAGATCATCTCCTTTCAATTATGTTTCAGTACAGAGACAACCTTTCACAAAAGTATAGCCCAATGTATTTGTTTCACTTCTGTCTTATTTTCTTCCTGAAAAATTGGGTTAAAGTGACTCTCTAAGAGAAGGGGAATATAAAAATAGCTGACACCTCACTAGACCATCTTGAAAAGAGAAATATACTAAATCTAACTAGAACTGAAGAAACACCACCCTCATTACTGTTTCAGTATTTATAGGCAGAAAAGTTACCAAAAATAATTGTTTTTCAGTCTCAGTGTTCCTTCTTGCTTCCATAAAAACTAGCAATGTGAACTACAGTCATTTTTCTCACAGAAATGTTGGAGTGCCTTTGTGAGAATAAAATATGTTGGCAGGTGGCAAACATGAGAACACTTGAACTTGGCTTCCAGGCTGAATTTTCATTTATGCTTCCGGACAGAATAAATTATCAGGGGCGGAAATCCATGCAGTTAGGCTGTGGCTAGTCATTATGCTCTACAGTCACTTTTATTATTTCAGCATGAACGTATCTACCTTTGGAGTTAATTTTAGGTCCAGTGAGTCCAAGCTCTGATTATTTGTGTGCTTGCCTTTCTTATTATAAGAAGAGCAGAAAACCTGTAGCTCCTTCTCCTGCTGGAAGCAGATACTCTGCGGTTGTTGGCTTTGAACACCCCGTTCTTTCTGAGCTCAGTTTGCATGTCCACCCTGAGCATGCTATGGAGTAGGGAGAAGGCTCCCTGGGCAACTGCCACAGGCTGTGCGTGCTTCAGACATGAGATTAGACAGACCTTTGAGGATCATTTTTCTTTCTGGAGGCATATAATCCACTGGGGGTTTGTTTGCACATGTATTTGAGTCTTGCATATCTCCTTACCTGTCTTAAACATGTTTTATTCATGTTTGTTAACTGCACTCTGTGCCTGCCTAATGAATGAATGTTTGCTTTTTTGCTTTACAGCATTCTTCTTGATGAAGAGGGCCACATTAAGATAACAGGTATGTGAGGAATGGAAAACTTGATGTTTTTTCTGCAGTACATTCCATGCATCTTGATCTTTGCATGGAAAGAGTTCACTTACAAAAACTCAGAAGCCAGAAGAGTCTGAGTGTTGGGGTCCTCTTCTCTGGCAATTCGTCAAGCACCCGTGCTGCACAGCAGACAGAGAACATAGCATTTTCTTGGTAAAATTGTACTCCTGACTGATGTGAGGCATGCAGGCTTGTCTGCTTACCACTATGGATGGAAGGGTGCTTCCAGTATGACTGCTCACTCTAGATTAAATTCTCTGAATTATGGCTGTGCAGAGGACACCTGGAAAGACTTCCCTTTGCCACTCCGGAGGAGCTGTCCTGGCCATCCTTTTCACTGTTGTCCATCTGGGATTATTATTCCTAATGCTTTGGTTATCTGAGCAAGAAGCCTTTCCAGCATTGTCTTCACCAAATCTGAACTATGTATTTCTGTCTATTTAAACTCTCTTTTCTGCTTTGGGCCAGAACCTCATTCTGAACAGAGAAAATTATACACCTGCTTTCAGGACATATTAACAAATGCCGACCAGGCACTCCACGTAGGCAGGGCTTCAGTGCACACGTGCCTGCGGCCTTCCTGCACACAGACAGAAGGGTGCTTCATCGGCTGGTGGGTGTGTTTTGTTTGAACAGTTTAAGTGACCAAAAATGTAAATAAGATCTGACAAGTCTTTTTTGTTTCAATTTATTTAGATTTTGGTCTGAGTAAAGAAGCCATCGACCATGACAAGAGAGCGTATTCGTTCTGTGGGACAATAGAGTATATGGCCCCAGAGGTGGTCAACCGCCGGGGACACACGCAGAGTGCCGACTGGTGGTCTTTTGGCGTACTCATGGTAATGGAAACGTTGTGTTTGTTTGTTGGAGGGGTGGCTGTAGGAGTGATCACACCCCTCAGATAAAAGGTGCCTTTTTCTGCAGTTAAGGGTTGATAGGAAAGTAGATGTTTAATGATTGCTTGATCGTTTTCATTGCATCAGCAATAGGGAACCAGCTGCTCCTGGCAGTATATGAGGTAGCATTTGGCCCCATATTCTCTCTCTAACTTCTCACAGTGCTTTGCTGTCTCGTTTTGTTACTGTGAGCCATGAATATTTCCGTTCCACAGAAACAGGGCAGGGCAAGCTCAGAAGAGCTCAAGCATTTCAGAAGAAACATCTGCCTAGCTACTAACGTGGTTCTTGTTAGGAAACAATTCCCCAGGCAGCAATTTTTAGAGATTAGGGATATCCTCTTAGAGAAACTCAGAAGTTTACTCTTTCTTTCTGCAAAATATAGATTAAAAAGGACATATTTTAGAGGGCACTCTGAATGTTTCAGAGGACCTCAGTGGTTCTTTTACCATTCATCTGTCGTCTTCACATCAACATCGCTGACTCTTGTTCCACTAATGAGAATCAGGTAGTTCTTGGACAATCTGGCTGTAGATTTCTAGCCAGTCTTATTAGCTGGTGGGAGACTGTCACCCAAGAACCTCTATTTTCTCCTGGTGGGAAAAGAAAACAAATACATACAGGCACCATGTCATCCTCCTTTCTTCTTCTGTACCATTTTGCTGTGTCTTGATTATGACTAGTTTGGGATGTTTGCTTTGTCCTGAGTGCATGCTGAAGCTGGTTTCAAACATATAGGAAACAGTTTTAAAATTACTTCTCTTCACAGGGAGGAAATCACCAGAAACAGACACAAATCTATCAATTGGCACACAGGAATAGTTAGGAATTCATCTTTTTTGTACATGTCTTTCAATTGGATTAACTATTGAAGGGGAAATTCTGATTGTAACTGCTCAGCAGTAGTAATTTGTGACCAAGAAATATCTGTCATGGAGGGCAAGAAGGCCCATTCCCCAACACTGTACAAAAGTAGCAATTTTTCCTCACTGTTGCTTAACTTTTAAGAGTCCTATAAGCTATTCTGGAGGTAGTTTAAATGGAATCAATATTTGAAACTGTGCTAATCTAATTTTATACATGGAAATCAATGGAAAGTTAGTTAAAACGCAACATGAATTTACCAAAAATCAGTTGTGCTAGATTAATCTGGTATTTTACTTGATGAGATAGCCATCTTTTTCTAAACAAAGTAAATGAACTGGATCTCATGTGCTTGCATTATAATAAAGTATTTGATACAGTGTTGCAGGGGAAATTCATTAATTGTAGATGCTTATTAGTCCAGTAATGGTCCAAAGATGGTATAGTACCTATACCATCTATGAAAATATCCCCGGGCAAAACACCACAGAGAGAAAGGAGCTATTTAAGCTAAAGAGTAATGTTTCCCCAAGAGCAGATAGGAATAAACTCATTGTGAAATATAGTTAGCCTGGAAAGTAGAAGAAAGCTCCCCACTGCTTAAGAAGGCCCTGGAAAACACTTTCCAAGAAGAGCTCTGCAAGGAATATCTAGTAACTCCAGTGGAGCTGCTTGGCTTATGAGAAGGATCTAATAACATCCTTCTGAGTGCTGCAGTATTTGACACTGGGATCCCATGTCAGGAAAGTTTTTCAGAGAGGTATTGAACCCTCCTCATGCCAGCCATCTAAAATTAGGTCTTCAGGTGCTAACCTGCTCCCTCCTGCACCCATCCAGCCTCTTCAGTCTGTGGTGCTATTGCTGCTGAGGAGGATGAAGGGAAGATCAAGGAGAAGTTGTTTTGTGATGCTGTGATTTTTTAAAAGCTATATGAACGCTATAGTCTTTTTGAAGCTGTTATTCCTAGCGTCACTTTATCAAGCACAATGCTGTCCCTTGAGCATTTATTACTCTCACAGGGATCCATTCAGATAACAAAGGGGATGCTGCTCTTTCCTGAAGCATGCAGGCTGCAGGTCTACCCAAGTGCTCAGTGGATGGCCACCAACAGGCAATGCAACGCAGAACAGCACTGCAGCTGTGGCTCACATTGCACCTCACCATGGTTATCACAGCTCCCCTGCAGAACCAGGGCAGAAGCAATTAATGTCGCAACCTGCTTTGCTAATACAGCTCCATTTCCTGTGGTACAGAAGCTATTTTAGGTAGCTATATGTTACATTATAGCCCACAATCCTTAGAGTTTGTTAAAATGTTGTTTACCCTAAGTAGACAACTGGTGTCACTAAAGGAAGTAAGGATAGGAAGCAATGTGAAAGCTATTGAAAATTTGGTGTGGGGAGGGCCTACATCACTGATCTAGCTGGTTGACAGCAGTTAATGTAAGTAAATAATGTAATTTATTACCTGAATTTAAAAAGGAGTGGAACATCCTTATCTTCTATGGCTACAAATCCATTTGTGGATGCTCAGCACTTCTGAACCACATATGTTTATACAGGAAAACCAATAGGTTATGGCTCACATAATAAACATATCCCAACCCTTTAAATTTTTTTATTATATGTTTAGTTTTGGAGGATAGCTGTGCCTTCTCACTGTCTGTCTCCAGTTAAAAAGACATGATGGTGTATTTGGTGCATAGATTGTTTTTCTTTCACCTGCTAATAAACTTGGCTCCTTCCCACCTGTTTTTTGCTAGGCTTTTTTTTTTTTTCCCCCCTCCATCTCTCTTTTCATCCCCTCCCCCAGGGATTCAGTGTATTAGAATTAGAAAATATAAGAATCCATATAAAAGGAGATGAGTTAAAGAGAGTAAAATCATTTTAACTGTAAGCTAATGCTTTAAGCTTTTGGGTGCTACCAGACATCTTAGAGAAAAATAGCTTTAATCAGTTCAATCTTTTTTCCTTTTTAATGACTAACTGGTTGGGGCAGAAAAAGGGTATTTCCGGACACTAAAATTTGTGCAGGAGGATTTTCTGGTGCTTTTGCTCTGCTCATCTCTCCTGGTTTTCCTTGCTCTGTCACTTTTATATTCTGTTAGGAAAGCTGTTTTTCTACCAGTCTCAAAACTGAAGAGAATGAAATGGTAGACAAATGATTTATTAGCATTTCTCTCTAAGTAATTTGCAGTATGGTACAAAATATACAAAGAAAATATACCAGTTGGTGGCATATGCACATTCTGAAAGGATGTGAATGTGACAGTGTAATTTTCATACCTAAAATTTTGATCAACAAAGGGAACATATGAGGCAGACAGCGATACAATGGCCTATAACCTAGCCAGAAGAGCAACCAAACACTCTCTTGCCTGTTTTATTCTGTGAAGAGGGATTAATGCTACAGTATGAAGAGTCGGGTTGTGCTAGCAGCTCCTTGCCCACCTGCATTGACTAGGGCACAGGCTAGAATCAAACTGAATGATCCTTGAAGGTGACATTAAATGTGGCATGTTGTGATTATTAATATCAAAACAAACTTATCTGAAAAAGACTAAATTCTGGTCTTGTCTTAGTAATTAATTATTAATTATGTTATTAGTTATGTTATTAATTATTACTTAATGGGAGTTTTACTATCAACAACAGTAGAACTTCATTTACCACCAGCTAAGTCTTTCACACAGGCCACAAAACTAAAACTGTTATCTGCTCTGTTCGTTTGCTGCTCAGTTTGTTTGAATTGTTTTATGGTAGCTTAGTATGTGTCAACAGGTATAGTTATACAAATCTTGAAACTCACCCTTTCCAGGTATTCCAGAGGACAGTACCTGCCTCTCATTTAGTATGTGATGATGACTGTTGGGACTCAATTAAAAGTTTGTGCTGGTGAATTTGTGTGGTTTATCATGACTGGACAGATTTCATTTTCTGCCTTCCTGCATCTTACTCATTGCATTGGAGGTTTTGGATAGGACATATTCTACAAAAAGCTTTGCATCAAGAGATCTGCATTAACAAGTGATTGACTTAAATTGTTAAAAGAGATGTGTGTATGACTAATACCCTTTCAGCTGTGCTGCAAGAGCCTTGATGCCCACACTGCCATTTCTGAAGCCTGCATAAACTGGTCTGCACGCTGTAACATGCACAAGTCTCTTGGAAGGCCTCTGAAAGCAGTAGTTTTGTAGTTCACCATACCAGCTGATTTACAAGGCCACAGACTTCATGAAAGTTGTATCTGTTTCAGTTCAGGAAAAAAGCACTTGACATCTTTGAGAGTCATGTGAGCAGAGAGGGGAATATAATTAGAGAAAGAAGGGGTGTGATGACTCAGTAGGCAGTCCCAAATAAAAAGAAATGTGTTTATATTTGTCAGCAATGTAGTGACTGGGTAAGTAGTGAATTCTTCACAAGAAAAGAAAACATCCTTTTGGTATCCAGACAAAGTAGTCAGCTCTGCAGTAATTTTGTAGTAACTGTACTGTGGCATTGGAATAATCAATACGAGATATCAAAGCAATACGATCTTCTTTTACAAAATCCCATCATAACACTTGTTTTATTCCCAATGCAAGGGATGGTCTTCATGAACAGTATTTTGAATGTTTATGCTAGCTGCTATGTGAAGGTATTCAAACCCTTTGCAAGCATTAACTCATTATGCTTCACACCTGACTAATAATGAAAAATACTTAACCATTTTACAGATGGTAAATCTGAGTGGCTGACAGACTTCCAGCTACCTGGAAAACGACCGGAAATGTTGAGAGGGGAACGTGGCTGTCCTGACAAGAGCATCTCTCTCTGCTCTCCCAAACTGAGTAGTATCAAGTTTCTCTGTAACCCTGAATTTTATCCTAGGCTCACAGTACTTTAGCAGGAAACTTTGGCTGAAGTAATTTGTACAATCTGCTCTCCTTGCATCTGCTAGGAAGATTTATCTGGCAGTTACCCCAGGCTGTGGATTTTTTCTCGTTCATTACCTTCCTCAATGACCTACCAGGGTCGCTTCTTGAATCCATCCGCTCAGGAAATGCGTCCCTCTTTCCCAAGGTCTTCCCACATGTGTATCTTCTGGGGTCTCCAGTGCTGGTGTTATGCCTACTGAAGTTGGTGATTGCCCTGAAAACTAGAGAAAGGAAGCACTGCAGAGTACGTCGAGACCTAAGCAGGGGATGGATTAGGTGACTCCAGAGGCCCCTTCCCATCGAGCTTTAGTTCTGTGGTTCTCTAAATAGGCAGTGGAACTGGAACAGGGAATATTTGCCTTTCTTGCTGAATATTGGTACAGAAAGGAAGTCAAGGTTGGAGGGAGGCAAAGCCTTCTGAAGTACTGGCTAACAGAAGGTGGCCTTCCAGAATACCCAAGAAGCAAACCATTGGGAGGCAAGGAGCAAAGAGATGATTTATACAGATGGGGAAGTGGGGAGAGTGAAAACTGAGTCTCCTGGGAAAACTATAGGGTCTGCTTTAATAGCCAAAAATGCTACAGAGTTTCTTCATAGCTCAGCTCCTTGTCAACCTGTTGTAACCCATACAACTCTGTATTTATGTGGAAGGATGTTAGCAGCAAGTGCTCACTTCTGTTTGCATTTTTAGGTTTAGCAAGATGCTTGATTTTTTGAAAAAATAAACAGAAAAACAGGTTGTTGTGCAGTAAAGCGGTAGCTTTAACTGATGAGAGGAACTATTTCATTTTATCTTTTTTTCATTCTTGTTATTTAATATTTAACCTTCAATATATGTAATCAGGACTGCAGTTGAGAATCCAGTGCTTTCTTCCAGCTGCTGCTCAGTTGAGTTCATTGAAGTAAAAAGCTCTGGTACATTTAACTCATTGTAGCTGCCTTTCACTTTAAATATTGATGTTAAGTGCATTTCTTCTGAATCTGAATTAACCTCAACATTAGACCTGTGTAATTGGAGGCATGTGGTAACAAAGTGCTAGCCATTAGTGCAGAGCAGTAAATATTCCCTGCAGCCTCCAGGACAGTCATTTCCCCTGCTCTCTACTGCAACTTAAATTTCTTTTTCCTTCCTTCCTCCCCTCTTGGACACTGCATCTGAATTTCTTGACTCCAGGTTTCTTGGCCCCTTGCACCCACGGTGCATTTGCAGATCTTTCTGTGGTATCGTGGTGGGTGGTAGCTACAGTCGTCTTCTTCCCACGTAGTCACTGACCAAGCAGTTGCTTATATCTGTGTCATCTGCATCAGCAGTGTCAAGCCCGTTTCTGGGCTGTAGCAGTCATTGTTAGTGCTATTAAATTAGATTTATTATAACAACAGAGTAACACGAGCAAGTGTAAGTGAACATTAGGTACTTACCCTGAACGCCTAAACTCTTTAGAAATTGTGAGGAGGGTTTGGTACAGTATGTGCCACTTCTACTGCTGCCCTGGGAAGCAATGTTCTCTGCCCTTCATCCCCGGTATATCTGAACACTTTTATCAGGACTAAGGCTCTAATAGGTCAGAATTACTTTGAAAATGCCTGAGCTCCAGTGTCATTTGGGCAGTTTTAAAACTTCTCCCCCATCATATTTCTCTCTTAAAGATGAGCTGCCTTCCTTCAGCGTTACCCGGCAGCTCTTCTCTTGACTCTCCTAGACCAAGCAGGAGTTAACACATTCATGTTTTCCAAATCTGGTTTATATTTGTCAGCCATACACACTTTTTAAAACTGTTTTTTCCTTGTTTCTGCTATGTGTTTTACTGCCTTGAGGTAATTTGTTACTAATGCAGATCAATCCTTCAATTAATTATAGTCAATTAGTTATCTGGCTTCTAAACCTCTCCTCTGCCCTCCTCCCAAAACTAGCATAACAGTTTCATGGTTACAGTTTTCTTATGTTTTCTTATATTTTTTCTTATGGTATGGCTGTATTTAATCTGGGAAATGGGAAGAGTCAGGCTGCAGGGCAGTCTTGACACAGGTTTTAGTAATGAAAGGATCCTTTTTTGCACAAATGTGCTTCCTAAGAGCAGTGAAGCTACTTGGTTGAGAAGGTACAAAAACTACCTAAGGGTTGCAGACTCTGTCCTGCCTTAACAGGTATTTAATGATAGCAATGACTATTAATTAGTAGGTACTTACTATAGCAGAAGAGATCCAAAGCCTGAGTCACAGACATAAGCAAGTAACAGTTCTCCTTAACCTCAATGGACATTGTCCTCCTTTGTGCCCGGGCTGAATTACGTTCTTGGTGTCTTTGTGTTTGGTGATGCATGACCTTCATCATCCTTTAGTCAGAGGAACCAGCTGCCACTCATACCTCCATGAAACACTGTGGCAAGAGCTGCGTGAAAGATCTGGTATTGAATCTGTATTAGGCAAGCTTCAAATTTACTGAAAACACTAATCTGTTTCAAAGGAACCATAACTGATGTTTTCATGTGTGAGTTAGGCAAATAATTGATTGCTGAGGTTTCTTTGAGATTTGGATTCAGTTAAATGTGACACTTGCAAAATTCATCACTGAATACAGCCAGGGGAAGAAAAGCAGGAGAGAAAAAAGCACACTCAAATGCCTTGAGAATGTGGGGTTTGTGCATGTTTCTCCTGCAGTGGCATCTCTACGGTGGTGCAAATATAAAGTCAAAAAGGTGGTTCGACTCAAGCTAAAAAAACGTGGAGTGGCATGTTGAGCCCATTTTCCTTGTACCACAGCCCATGCCAAAACCTAGGAACAGCCATAGTCATTCAGACTAAGGGTTCCTCCAGCCAAATATCTCATCTCCAGCACTGGCCATAAAACGGGTGCTGGAGGAAACAGCTTCTTCTCAAACGTACTAAAACTTGACCCCAGGTATCAGTGTAAACAGTTTGTAACAAGACTCGAACAAAAACAGTTACGTTGGTCCTTCATGTTCTGCATAATCCAGACTTGCTGTGTCGTTTTTTTCTGAAGTACAACTTGTTGGACCATTTCGTTTCCTCACATTTTCAGCTGTCTTGGAAATAGAAGGTGGGTGTGGTGTCTGTTGGCTGTGCAGACTGTCTCGACACTCATTTGATTTACCATTTTGTTGCTACTCCACAGTTTGAGATGCTGACAGGATCATTACCCTTCCAGGGAAAAGACAGAAAGGAGACAATGGCACTCATTCTCAAGTGAGTACCGAAACTGCTTTCGTTCCTCTAACTATGAGTTAACTGTACCCTATGGGCAGCCTATAGGACCTAAGTATATGAAGGGTAGAGAATTATAATGTGCATAATGCATTTTTCAAAGCTATGTGAGGCATGAATTTGGTAAGGCGCGCACAGCTGATGCCTGCATGTGGCTCTAAAATTGCCTTCAGAATAAATAGTAGGAATTGAATTACTGAGAGGGCCTTGCGAAAGAAATGTACCTTACTTTCTGTAATAAAGAATATCATTATCTACGCAAAAGTAGGAACAGTCAAATTTCTGCAGCACAGCTTAGGTTTTGTTGTTGCCAAGTTCCAAATCTTTTCCTTTGCAAATTTCCCATTCATTTAATGTAAAGTGCAGACATAAGGATTTGAAGCTTATCTTTTCTCAATATAAAATTTTTTCTCTGTAGCAGTGAATTGCCAAGGGAAGTTTTATTCTATTTAATCAATATGTGGTTTAGTATAATTATTTTGATGAAGTTTTGTTCGTTTGTTTAAATTCCTCTTGATTCCCAAATTTATTCCAGCAAGCTAAAAAAGTGAAAAAAAATCTGTAGGAAAATGACTTATTTAGGTTGCAAAAGGTGTTATAAGATTCATTAGATCTACTCGGCCTCTAGCAAAGCCAGTGGTAAAACATTCTTTAACTTCAACAGAACAACATCAGGTCCTCACTCTGTATTGTATTATGCTTAGGTAGCCTTTGGTCACCAAATTCCTGTGTCTGCCCATCCTGACTACTACAATTTCACTTTTTAAACCACAGTGGGATGGAGAAAATTTTTGAAAAATCTATTTTCTTTTCAAGTGTTGTGTTCTTTCAGAGCCAAGCTGGGAATGCCACAGTTCTTGAGCACAGAAGCCCAGAGCCTGCTGCGAGCCCTCTTCAAAAGGAACCCCTCCAACAGATTAGGTACGTGCGTGCATTTTATCGGGGCATTTGTTACGTGCGCTCTGCCTTGTCAGATGGTGATCGTTTCTCTCAGTGCATTTTCCCTGATAGTTATCCTCTTCATTATGCGGCATTTTGCATCCCTTCCCAGAGCATAGTGAACCTTGAGCGTTACTAGAGAAATTTGCAAAGAGCACAGGCAAACCACTGGAATCTAAAACATTATATTAGCTTGTATTTTATTTTTTTTTTGGTGAAGATGGAGAGTAAACCACCAGCATTTATGAAGGATTTAAGATAACTGCTGCATATCATAATATAGGGAACCAAGAAACAGGTATCTTTAATTCTGTATAACTTAGCTGCAAATCTGAGGTGGGGAGCAAAAGGGAGTAGATTTTGTCTCTCCCATTCTCAAGTATGTTTCGATGCTGTCTCGTTGTGTTTGCTGGAAACATTTTCACAGTAGGGTTTCTTCTTTATTACCCTAAATGTATTATCTCCTTTCTTACTAATGTGTTTTCACCCTTTGCTAATAATCCTATTTAAATTATGATAAACTAGAAGGATGTATTGCATCATGTATCTTACGCCATCTGTACCTTTGTTTGGGAGTTTTATTACGAAATTCATTGCATTTGGCAAGGTCATGGACAATGCCTGGTGCATGATTTTCATTGCAAATTTGGTCTTTGGTTTTCATGTGGAAAAATAAGGACAGTCATATCAAGCGATATGAAGATAATAGCACTATTGGTTTTCATTTAAAACTCATATCTAGTTCTGTTAAAAATTCTTTTTTCCCCACAGCTCTCATATTCTGCATTTTGGGTGAACAATGGAAGAATTTTCTTCTAAAGGAAAGGGACAAACCTTTCCTTCATATCTCTGTTGGGTTTTTTTGACCTTAGGAGCAGGAATTTACCTTAGGAGCAGGAATTTAATGCTTCAATTCTGTAAACTCTATCACAAGAAGAGAGGTAATGGGTCATATTTAAATATGTGGTTGACTGTCATTGCCATCCATGGGAGTTTGGCAGCTAATAAATGACGTGTCTTTTACAGAATGGCATAGACTGGTTAAACACTGAGACTTGTGAAAAGCGATTTGCTGTTCTGTCTTGCAGCTGTTTACGCTTAGAAGATTATTTCAGATTGGAAACGTAAAGTTAGAAACAAAAAGCTAAATTAGGAAATGGCTTGTTCTGAGATGTGGAAAGAGCAAGAGGTGCAAGAGAGGTTTCTTCCTTTCCGTCTTGCAGTACCCACACTCACTTCTCAAATGCTGGAGGTGGTGCCGCTGAAGGTCTGCTGCACAGTGCTTTTTGGTCACAGCATTAGCGGCCAGACAGGCGGCAGAGTGCAAAACGTTTGACAGCATACTTCCATCACCATCTGCCTGAGTGATGGCTCCTGCAGTTTCTAATAGGCACACATGGGTGTGCACGCACACGTGTGGAAGATGGACGCTCTGCTCTGTGCTCTTGAACTTCTGCTTGACCTTTTCTTGCTCTGGTAGCTCTGTCTCTTGCTTCAGGTGGGGCAGCATGTGGGCTACTCCAGCCCTCTGCTTTATACTGAGCACCATCAGACCATCACATTTTAGGTGAATGGATGCTTTCTGCCTGGCTGCAGCAACTCAGCTGGAGCCCCCACCTCACGCAGAGGTCAGACACAGTGGCTCAGCTATTTTCCAAGAGAGCCTAGCTCCTGCGGACAAGGACAGTATAGAGCAGGCTGCCTCTTGCTGTGACGGCTGGGAAGAGCAGGAACCGAGAGCCCTTGCTCCACACAGGGACCAGGCAACAGCCCAACCTCCTGCAGGGCTGGGTGGGAATGGGGGGCCAGTCCCGCAGCACGCTGCTGTGGCCCCTCTCCTCCTGGGAGGACACCCACACAACCCGCGGAGGGAATGCCCTCCCATAAGTTTTACCTCTTGACCTAAATGGTAGCTCTTGTAGTCTGATACACCAGAGAGATGATAGTGGAAAAACACATTTTCTCAGCAGGTTTCAACTGCTCTCAAGCAATTTGTTTGACATTAGAGAAAATTAGAGTCTTGGGATTTCTACGTTTAATCTACATTCAGAAAAATAAGATGCTGCAGCAAATATAAACTTTTCCCCACTCCACCACTCTGTTCCTTTCTGCTGTTTCCTCCCTGTCTCCGTCTCTTGGTTTTGTTCTGCTCTGCCCATTTTGTGGCTTCCCACAAGCTGCTATCCATCCAAAATGAGGCTTCAGTGCAGTCAGTGGGAGTTTCTGAATACTGATCCTTAAATAAAAAGCTGCTCACTAAAATAAGCAAAGTTGCTTAGTTTTAGCCATGACAGTTCTAGCCCCCATATCGTCTCCCTTTTAATAACGGGGAATTGATCTAAGGGTCAAGGTTTCAAACCTGAGGTTTACTGAAATACTGGGAAGGCTGGGAGAAAGGAAGAGATTATTTATAACACAAACATCCATGGAAATAAAATCTAAAAGAGTAACAGAAAAATAGGTCTTAACATTTCAGGGCTAGCGGTGGAAAGCTTCTGAAGGCTCTCTCTGTTTTAAATGATTGAGAATCAGCATGAGAGACGATGAAAACAGACTTCTTGGTAATGAAAGGAAGAATACTTAAATGGTTGGCCTAAATATTGAACAGAAGTCAGTAGACAAAAGGACTGCTTCAACTTTGTGGATTTTAGCTTTTTCTAGGAAAGGAATAATAGTCTGAAGTTAAAAGAAAAGTAGGCTTAGACATCCTGGTTTGAAAAATCTTAGGAAAATTAATGAAACGTGCTAAAATAAATGAACCGTATTATGGATCAAACACTTGTTTTCAGCCATTGTTTCAGAAGTTTGCAAAACTGGAAAGTGTTTGTATTTGGTTTTTAACGTTGGCAAGATGAAAGATGGTGAGCTTCGAAAATAATTTTATTCTGACTACTGTCTTGTGTTTTGCCATTTGGTTTTGATATCTTAACAAATGGAAGTAGAGATTAATGATGTATTCTAAAATTTTGCTTTGAAGCTTTGTTTTGAAGCTTTGGATTATTAATGGAAAAAATATTAGAGTTGAGGGGAGATACTCAGACAAGGCAGAGAAGGAATTTAGTAATCCAGTTTACCTGATTCTATTTTTAAGTCTGGTGCCCGCATTAATTCTTTAGAAGAAATTTTTAAGGAATGGAAAGTCTTCCTTCCTTTGGCATCCCCTGTTATGGGCACTGTCCTTTGCTGACTCTATACACTCTGCTGTACAAATTGTCTGCATAGCACTGCTTTGGTAGTATTGCTCTGATTAAGTACAACAAATTTCAGATTATGGACGAGTATAATTTTCAATTCTTAAACTAACTGGAATATCTAGGCAAACAAGTAGTAAGCACCTTGGAAAGGAAATTGTACGATAAAGGTGTTAGTTCATTACATTGCCAGGAATTTAGGCAAGTGATTAATTCTTACTCGCCCTAAGGCCTGGATCTACTCAGGTAGGTAAATTAATGTAAAGAGCATTTCAGGAATTCCCTACATTGCTGAGCAGTATAAAGGTTCCAGAGTCTTTATAACTAAGAAGCTTGACCAAGAAAGTATAGAGCAAAAGCATACACCAGTAGATTCAAAGTCAAAGCCAAAGAAATTGTTATTATTTCCTTAATCCCATGTTCTCAGAGAAGACACATTCTGCTTTGGCACATAGGAAACTTTGGTTTTCAGTTTTATAAGATGATGAGTTTTAAAACACAAGTTTCACCTTTGTCAGAGTGATTGTACATCTTTCTTGTAAAACTTAGGAATGCATTTCAAAAAATCTAACCCACTAAAAAGATTCTGAAGGTGTGGAGACACTAAAATTTTGCTATCTGAAACTAAAAATCTGGAAACTCTTTCTGCTCGTTTTGAATATCCAAATAATCAACTTTCAAATTTCATAGGTCTCCCTTTTTCTCCTTAATATATTTCAAGGCTCACATTATCCATCATAATTCAACAATCAAAACCAATTACAGATAAAACACTCTACTCTTACTGCTTGCAGACACTTTTATTACAAGCATAAAACAATCTTAGATAATCAAGTTCTCGCTTATTAACATAAGGCTGCTTTTATATAAAACCTTGCACTCTATAATGTGTTTAAACTGGCAATTCGATCTGAAAACATTATTTATCTTCTCAGACCCTCATGGGACTGGATGGCGTGTAGGAATATTTGCAGGCAGTATGTTTGATTGTGCTGATTATTCTTTACAGATAGGTTTGATTACTACATTGCAGTTGAAATGAAGTTAAAAAAACATCCAGAAACCTAGAGGAAGGTGAACAGTTTGCAGTCATGTGCTGTGCCATCATGTGCTGCACTTCAGCAGTCTGCTAAACAGCCATCTCTATGCCAAGAAATGTCCATGCCCATGAAACAGAACTTTCCAGTTACTCCTGTGCTTCTCTTTTCTTCATGAAAGCACATCTCTTTCCAGTACCGCTATAGATTTGCAGATGGCAGATGAATGGCTGAAATGTGCGGAGCAAATCCAGAAAGACTCCACCATAAGCACCGGTGCCTAACCTCTCCCATGGACTTCCGCAGAGGGGTCAGGGTTGCCCCTCCAGGCTCCCAGAGCTGTCCCCAGTTGAGGAGAGGACCAGGCCACATGCCGCTGCCTGCGGCCACAGCACACAGCCTGAGAGGGAGCCGTGGGCTACACCGTCAGGACTTATGGCAGGGAAGATCAGGGAATAAAAACGGCGGGAAGCGCTGAACTTTCTTCATGGTGTAAAATCAGCTGCTGGGAATTGGAAGTCCTTCACTCTTTGCAAAATTAGGCTATTACTGTCCTAAATCTTTTTAATACGTTAAACTAACCAGAGATGGATTCAAGCCCTGGCACTCCTAACAACGTATTCTCTTTGTGCCAGAGCTCTGAAGTGGCTCCAAGTGGGAAATGGTAGTTTTTCAAACAAATGCCTGTGTCAACTGCATGCTGCATTCCTTACTGCACACTGCAGTGCTCCACTGATAGAAGTAGCTATGGGTGGGCTTTTTCCTTGGTTTCGATTTCTGTGGTTTTGTGTAAAAAAGAACAACAACAGTAGCAAAAAGTTTGGCTTTCAAATGGCTCATCTGAAAAAGGCAGGTCATTCCCATCACACAATGATGTATCCATAAGCCTACAAAAGAGGGAAAAAGGAAACAGTGGGGAAAGAACAGAGCAGAGAAGATTGAATGCATCAGCAGTTATCCCCAGTCTAGGGAATGCTACCAGTAGCTTACAATGTCTGTAGCATTTATACTAGTCCTTTGAAATCAGTTTGGCACTTGGGTGTCATCCTTATGTAGTAAAGAGCAACTACTGCACATTACAAAGTTTCCAGTCACCACCACTGAATGCAAGACATTTTTCACAGATATTTCTTCTCTGAAGGGTTGCTTAATGTAATTCTCTTCAGAGTAACTGTGTTGGTTTCATGTTTCTGTTGGCATTGCTAAAATCAGAATGAATCTGCCAAAGGTATCTAGTGCAGACTTTAGACTGTGCATTGAAAAATAATGCTGAGGAAAACATAGAACAGGTCTTATTACTATCTAAGTCTTAGTATTTCCTTGTTCAGTACCCAGGGGCCATAAACAACTGCCTAGGGAAGAGTAAAAACAGGGTAAGCATATGTGACACTTCACCCAAATTCTCTTCCAGTCTACACCTGCTTTAAGCTCAAGCAAGGGGTTTCCTGAACCTCTTGTGGTTTGTTGATGAAGTAATCTTCAATAGATTTAATTTCAACATACTTTTCTGGTCCACCCTGAACCCATATAAATATTTTGCATCCACATAATTTTTTCCAAGGAATTCCATGTCACACAACTATCTTTTGCCTGAGGAAACATCTCCAGGTTTTTCTGAATCTGATTCCTGCTAGCATCATTTAATGACCTATATTCTTGTTCTGGAAAGGATGTGGAAGAGTTAATCCCTAGCCCCTCATTCCAAATAATCATGACTTTTTAGATCTCTATCATATACTCCCTCAGTCATCTGTTTCCAGGTTGAAAAGTCAATAATTCCATACCATTCCTTGTTGCCCTTCTTTGATTTTTCCTACATTCAATAAATATACCCTTTTATAGGTGAGGGTGTCAACTACATTCCACACACAAGTTGTAGGTATGCAGCAGACTTAGAGAGGGGCATGATGATGTTCTCCCTTTTGTCCTCTTTTCTCTTTTTAAGATTTGGTTTCATGTTGTGTTTCCCTAGAACTGTCTGTCACGACTCAAAGACCTCACTCCTGAGGGGGGATGATCACCTCCAAGAACATAATTTTGTATGGCGGGCTAGGATTGTTTATCCTCATGTGTGTCACTTACATTTGTCTATATTGTAAGATTACCAGGATGGGGAAGTAATCAGAAGAACAATCCTCTTGTGTTACTATCCAGCAGGCCTGACAGACAATCCTGCCTGTTATGTTCACAAAGTGTTTGCTTTTTGTATCCATTCATCAGTGAATGTTAAGCAGGCTGTAGGAAGCCGTTCCTGATCAGTGCGTTTTGGCAAACATCAATAATGTCTTGTACATAAGGAGAGCAGATGTCACATTTTACAAAACCTTTCTAAAGCTGTTTGTAATGTTGATCTTCAGAAAGTACAAATACCGCATATAAAAAGCAGAGTCCTCTGAGGTGCTGAGTGCCTTTTGCAAGGTGCTGATGAATCCCAAGTCCTTTTGGGAATTAAGGATGCTCAGCATCCTTGTAAAGAAGTGCTGGGTACCGTTCAGGAACTGATTCCAAAATTGCAATGCATAGCCTTTGCTTCCAGATGTTATTTCTCTTACTGGAAAATGAAAGGTGTTATTAATAAAGTCAAATGAACCCCAAAAATGGCATGCTATAAATCATCTCTGACAGTTGCTTAATTATTACTGAGCACCTGTTGGTTTTTGCAATGGCACTGAAGCAAATAAATTCAACTAAAGGAATAAAAAAGGCAGTCTTCAGTGAAGGCATAAGGCAAAAGTAATGAAGGAATTAGATTCATTAACAGATCTCAGAAGAGTTTCCCTAAATTTCCTATAGAGTAATGTAACAGAAATTTAACAGTGAAGGAAACATACCACTGAGAGTAATGATTTTGGTACTCATGCAAATTTGAAGATTGCAAATTTGAAAAGGGGGATCCTGAAACCCTGGCTTACCTCGAATCATTTGGAGCCTTTTGGTATTTTGAGTCAGAACTTATTTGTACTGCAGCTTTCCCTGCCCATGGAGAAGGGGTAATTAGACAAGAGTTGAAAGTTGGTGCGGATAGAATAGCTGCTGCTGGTGGCAGGGAGCAGCAGTAGCCTTGCCATAGTATCAGGACATCTTGGGGCCTCTCCTGGCCTCGCTGGTGCGTGCGCTCTGCTGCGGCTGAAATCCCACATCTTGCCTGAAGCCCAAAGAGAACAGCTATTCAGTCTTGGCAACAGCCTCAATTACAGAAAAGTAAAAAACCCTCAGCCATCAGATTTTCATTAATGAAGTGCCCTTGTCTGTATTTATGGTAGTTTATACTTTTATGGCAGTTGTAGTGTTCAGGGGTTCTTGACTGGAAGAAATGTCTAGATGGTGACTCTGACTTTGTCAGAAGAAAAGAGGGGATGGGGAGGAAGGCTGGAGAAGAGATGTCATGCAGCACTCTTATAAGCAGGACTTCATTTTGATTCTTTCATTCTCTTGTCAGGTGCTGGATTCGATGGAGTGGAAGAAATTAAACGTCACCCTTTCTTTGTTACTATAGACTGGAACGTAAGTGGAGCAGCATTTTTTTTTTTTTTTTTTTTTTTTTTTGTTATTTTTCTCAGCTAAACTTTTGAAGACAAACTGCCATGCTTAGAAAAAAGATTAAGTGAACTCTAACATAAAGAACCCAGGAGCTAGAGCCTTTTAAGTGGGTGCCTATGTCTTTTGCATACATATTTGGCAGTGTTAGGTTTACGGTTGGACTCGATGATCTTAAAAGTCTTTTCCAACCTAAATGATTCTGTGATTCTAGGATTATGTATATACATTTGTTCACATACCTACAAATGAAAGAAATAGAAAGCTGCTTTCAGCATTGCCAGTTTTCTTTAACTGCTTGTCTCTGTTTTGTCGGATGGTCTGGCTTATCACAGTACTACCTGAGGCTATTTGCAGTGTTCTGCAGAGTAATTTCCACATTCAGCTCTAATAAACATGATGCATTGATTGTGGGAGCTGGACTGGAGTGAAAATGAGCGAAAGAATTCCTGTAATATTTCAATTGCAAAAGAAAACAGAGCCAAAGTACTGAGCTTGAAATAGATAATCCAGAGGGAAGTGGTCTGATACTCTAGGTCCCTACATCTTTCTGCTTTTATGTTCCGTATTGAAATACTTGTCCCTTCTCACTTGTCCCTTCTTTTGGGTCAGGCAAGCTGGACTAAATGCTAGTTTTATTCTTTCTGATATCAGGGACATTCAGGAATCCTTTTCTCCCTTGGAATTATTCAGAGCAGCCCCAGGTCTGCTCTTACACATCTGCCGACATCTCCAAGACCTCCAGGTGCACCCTTTTCCCAAACACAGCGTGGTGCTACTGGGACTGTCTGGGTATCCGTAGAGCTGGTACAGCAGGCTGTACAGCAGGTTGTGACTTTATGCTGGGGGAATCATAACTCTTCCAACAGGATAGCTTTTTTAACTCCTTCTTGTCACTTTTGGCCTAAGTGACCATAGGACAGGATCTGGCCCTTCCATTACATTGGGATGGGGGCTACAGAAAAGCACAACATAGATAGATTTTCAGAAGAGTGATTTTACATCACTGAGTATACAAGTCAACCAGCCAGAACAGGAAACAGCAACTCCTCTTACAAGTGGTTGATGTTTTAGTGAGGTGAGTCATTAATTTAACATCAGCACTCAAAATTGGAACAGCAAACATTTGATCAAATGTAACACGGCTGAAATAAGACGTCGGACATGATTAACAGAATGGTAAACAAGGATTTATTTTATTGCTATCAGCTACAGCTCATAAAGCTGGCGATAGAGATTAGCTAAGTATTCCATTTAGACTGGCAACAGGTTAAACCTTCTCACATTTTCAGCGTCATATTTGTTCAAATCGACTTATTTTTAGACAAACCTGGAGGCAAACACTTTTCATTCTTGATCTGGACATCTGCCAGTGCATAAAAGCTCCTGTTTGCCACATCCTCTAGAATTTTCTAGTTTAATTTTATCTGACCTGTGTTGTGGTATTGTTATGTCTTTTTAATATTTGATCTGAATTCACTCATGAATGCTAGTGTAACAGGTCACATTGATGTAGTTCTCACTATAAATTCTGGTAAAACAGCGTGAATGTGTGTGACACAGCCATTCTCAAACCGCTGCCCAGGGCTTTACAGTAAAGCTAATTCCTCTGTGAAAGTACATTTTGTGGTGACCAGGTGGCCTTTGAAAGGCCCACAGAATCATTTATTTTGGAAAAACTCATTAATCTAACTTGAATTGCATGTTGAAGGGTTGGCATGACTCATAAGCATGTTAAGAGATGATCAATGAAAGTGGAGTTTGAGATTTTCCTTTATGGCCCAGCTGACTTTTAGTCCCATTACACATGTTCTGGAGTCTAGATTCTGTTTCCTCTTCTGCTTCTTACTAATCATGAGATTCTGTCTAAAGACTTTACATTTATGAAGACATTGTGAAGTGAAACATTGTAAGTGAAAAGAAAAAATAGAGACTCCTGAAGAGTTGGGTTCTTTATTATTATTATTTTCCATTTTCCTTTGATATTTCCACAGTCCTCAGCTTTGCAATCAAAATACAGGTCAGGTACATACATATTAACGTGATAAGGCGTACTGGAGCAGTAAGAGGGTTTCTCCTTCTTCTGTTTGCTAGTGGAACAGCTCAGTAACATCACAGAGAAATAAGGCTCTGCATCTGGGAAAAGTATTCAGCAAAGTCAGTTCCAGAGTGTGAGACTCCTCAAGACCACCTTCTCTCATGATATTTGATGATTGTTTCAAGCTCAGTTCTTTCAGGAACAATTTGATGCCTGTCCTAAGGAAATTGTACAGTTCTCCATCATTTGAAAAAGTTCTTATGGACGGGTTAAGGAAATATCTACCACGAAGAGGCTAGGTATGCTTGAACATGACTTGGAGCTAGAGAGGAAGGTGGATTTAATTACCCTTTGATGTCTTATCTAGCCCTCTAACTTTGCTTTAAAATGTAGCTGTAAAGACCCGTTTTAATACAACATAATTAGTGTTTATTGTACTCTCTTGGAGACAGATGGATCATTATTACACTTATCAGCCATCATCTTTGTAATATATTTTCTCACTGAATCCTAATTTTACTATCACTTATGGAGATCTTGGGAGGCTTATCTAGTTACAGCAGCAGTATTGTATGCATTTCAGAGTGGTGTGAGCCAGCCTGGCCCTGAACTGAAGCCAGGACCTTGCCTTACAATGATCATCCAACCAACTGTTAACATGTTCTCCATGGACAGAAACAGAGCAGGGTCAGAGAACAGAAATGGATCAGGCCCAGATGTTTAGTGCTGATCTCTGTACTGCAGGAAAAAGAGTCCCTGATGCCCTCATTTTGTTCTTCCATCACATATATAGAATCTCTCATATCAATTTGCAGGCAGTCAGCAAAAAACATTGTAGGGGCAGGACATGAATGTTGATTTATTTTATACCTTGGTAATATAAAGACCTTGGACAGCAAGAGGCAAGCTCTCTTGGAGAGCTTCTGAACTACCTTGGCAGCTATGATAGACAGGACTGCTGCAACTGACAGCACAGAAACTTTCAGCAACTGTAGGAAAATGTTCCTCCACCAAGAGCCCCCTTATCACGAAGGGTCAGAATGGGTTAGTGTCTTCTAGAAACCCAGTGCGAAACAGGTCTTTTTTTAAGCAAGTTTTTTCCTACAAGAGTGACGTGATAACCAAGAACAAACCGCCAAGTTGCTTCATCGCAGTTTAAAAGAGATTCAAAGCAGAAATGAGAGTTAGCTGCTTCCTTCCAAGTTGTGTGTCAAGTCCAGATATCACAGTGATGAAATCATTAGAATTGCAGATAGGAATGTATAAAGCGGATCCTCACGTCAGAGTACTGTCAGAGCTGTTCCCTTTGGGTTTGGATTGGGGCTTGGTTATTGTTTCTATCACTGAAGTGTTTACCTGTTGGAGCAGCCATTTCCCACTTGTTTCCCATCTTTCACTGTCTTCAAACAGACACAATCAGACAGTGTCTGGTTTGGATGAAGGCGGTGAACACAGTGGAAACAACATACGCAGTGTAAAAAAGCCCCTTGTTATGATGCTGCAGATGCTGATGCCAAGCACAGCAGTGCTGATAGCATATGACCACTGCAATAGGTGCAATCCTGGAAAACATGAGTGTGGCTAGAGAATGACAGTCCTCCTCCCGTCCTTTCCCACTGCTGCTTTATGTCATTCCCATGTTCCAGGGTGCCATTCTTCGGTACAAATCTCCAGCCACCCTAAGTTGAACTTTTGGTGTGTAAGTAGCACTAAATGAACTGTGGACAATCTGACACAAAGTTTTTATGCCCAAACTTAAATTGTGGCATGAGCTAATCTCTGTATGAGTCTCATCTTTACAGCTAGTGTCACCGAGTAACAAAACCCTAAATTCCCACTTCCCAGCGTGAAAAATAGACGGTTTCTGCAAATAACAGTCTTAATGCTCTAAGGCATTTAATAGGCACTGTGACACAAACTCAATAGATCCTTTGTTAAATGAATGGACTGTCTTTCATGATCAAGGTTGGGATTCACAGGAAGGAGATTGGATGTCGAGCTCCTTCTGAGTTTTACCTACCTACTACCCTTGCACCCCCTTTTCTCCCTAAGACAAGCAGACCTAAACCGAGTTGACCTCAGATAATTTCAGTCAGTGGCTCTGAGAAAGCACAGTCTGGTTCCTGATATTTTTACTACTGTTTCTTCTTTCCAGGTCATGCATAAAAAATTTCTGGCTTTTCATTGAAAATGAAAAATGAAATCCCTTTTTGCAGACTGCAGTCGGAGGAGTGGGCTATAAACAGTAGTTTTTGTTTCGATGACAGGCTAAATTGGAACTACAGCAAATGACATGCTGGAAAATGAACTGTCAAATACAGCTGAGGGAAGGAGTGGGAAGAAAGTGGGCTCAAGTTCTATTTCCTTCAATATTAATCAGAGATCAAACTAAACTGAACATCTGAATTATTTAATTGCAGATTTTACCAACAGCAAAAATTGATCCCAAGGTCTGAATTCTGCTAGCTTTTTTATCATTTGCAGGCAATAACGTTCAGCCATTAATCTAGGAGAGGACAAACATTTTGGAAGGTAGTTCATCCTTTTGTCTACTTATTGAATTTTCCATGACAGGTATATGTATCAAGGGAGTTTATTCTCACACTACAAGTACATCACTGTGGAGGGTAGCATCTTTCTATTTCTAGAAGGTGTCTAAGAAATAATTCAATTCTTCATCAAAGAAACTCAGTTGAGGAAATTGCTAAATGTTTTTTAATTAAATTAAACCATTTTCTTTTTCTTGTTATTTGCCAGGCACATGTACATTTTTTTAAAGATTAAAAGCTAACTTCTTACAAATAACAAGAGACAGCTGCATGTCACAGCATTTTGTTACTAGTCTCCCTGGTATATTACTTGAGTCCCAGCTGAGGAGGTGTTCAGATGAAGCTCATATCAGGGATCTGGCAACAAATATTAAGAAAAGGTCATTGGGACCTGGGAGAAAATCAGTTATTTCAAAAAAAAGGGGGTTGTCCCAAATCAGAAAGGAAGTTGATAGAAGCTCATAGTTTCTCAAACTGCTGTTGAACTGTGTTCTAGTTAATTCATAGGTACTTATTAATCTGAAGGTACTGATTAGCAAAGTCTCAGAAGGAACTGAGGGATTGATAAGTAGACAGAAGCATGGATATGTATCCAGGTGCGAATATCTAAATCAACACTTTCACACCTTGGAGTTCATTGCCCTCATTCTGTGGATTATGCATTCCCTCCACACAGCCTCTGGATACAACAGCCATGCATAATGCACAGGGCTTCCTGATACCTGACAGTCACATTTTTCTCAATGCTGTGGCCAGTTTAAAAAAATGGAGGTGGGATGTGGGGGGGTTATTCTTTACTGGGAAAGAGAGGGAAATTTCATTCTCAATGAAATGTTAAGGGCTAAGGAATACATGTCTCCTTTACGGATGTGGAAGGAATATGGAAGCAAAAAAAAGTCTTCAGCTTCTTATACCCATGCAAAATAACACACATATCTTAAGCACCCAACCTGAAATTTAAATACTCGTTAGCACTAACATATCCAAAGTTTCTTTTGAATGCCTGATAAAATGCCCCAAAATAATAATTTGGATATGAAAACTGGGATTTAAACTGGGACAACTGGGACCCTGTTCCCATTAAAATAGGTGGTGGAACTCCCAGTGACTTCTGCATACAGAGCCAGGATTACCATGACTTGGGATGTAGATAACTGTTTAAACTTTACCAGAAGTTATGTGACACCCTGATAGAAATGGTCAAAGACAAGATTTGAAACTTAACTTGCTATGTCATTTGCCACTCTGGTTGATTTCTGTTGGAAGAGATCAAGGCAATCCATCAGCCCCAAATAATTTTTGGACCATGGTAAGAGATAATAGGTTAATACATTTCACCTAAAATTTGAAATATTCTTGGAAAATTCAGAAGTATCTCAAATCCTCCAGGAAGAGATTTGTTCTCTGTGTGTATAGAAAACAATGGCTGTGATTCTTACTGTTTTATTAGATCAGCTTGTGTCACGTTGTGTTCTGCAGTCTACAGGATGCGGGTTTTTTAAGGAAGAAGCATTCTGCCTGCAGCAAGTCTTCATATTTAACTGTGTTGGGCTGCCCTGTGGTTTAGTTTGCTTCAGTGAATTGGCTTTGGTTGCAGTGGCTCACTCGGAGAACTGGAGCCAGTGTGGGATGGGAAAGCTCACAGATGACACTACTCTGCTTGTTCTTGTTCCTCAAAGATTTCATTTAGTTACCCAATTCAAGAGCTTGGGGAAGAAAAAGTGTTTTAGGCAGTTTACCTTTTGCTATTGCTAGTTGTCTCGCCAGAAACACCAGAAATAATTTTTATCACAAGCGGAAAATGAAATGGAAAAGGGAGTCATCCGGGTTGCGCTCAGAGGAGGTGCCTTTCACTCGCACAAGCAACTTCTTTGTTTCCATCCCCTCCCAGCAAGTGGAGTTGTGATTACACATCTTTAGGTGGCGTGTGACTCATGATGAATCTTAAATCCGTCGCTAGCAGTGGAGGATGTGGGTTAGGGATTCAAAATACAAATGTAGCTCCAACAGCACTTAAGAAACTACAGATGGGGGGAGAAATTAAGAGGCCAGGGAGAATATGGTTACGATAATCAAGAGAGTGCAGTTTCCAAATGATGTACAACTCTAAAATGTGTTCCAATTTTTGGACCTCACAGGATGAGGGGTGCATTTAATTCAAGGAGGAAGCATGTGTGTGACCATGTTGCTTTCTGCAGTAGAAAGACTGCAGTTGTGAATTAAGACAAATAAAGGGAAGCTGGAAGCAAATAGCTTTCTCAAGGTGAAATCCTAGCTACAGAAACACCTTCAGTAGGTGCTGAATTCTCTTTTAAAGTTCTATGCAGACAGAAAAAAATGTATGTTAATTACTAGGTTGATACTTTTCAGTTGATGAGTGACACTTCCTGGCTTTTAATTATTTGGAAGACTGGCTTTCCATTGTGGCTCACAGCAATTATTCATCTCTCTTTCTCTCAGAAGATACGGAGCAGTTTTATGCAAGCAGAAACTTTTTTATGGTGAAATGGACGTTAATTATTGCAGAGTCATTTCCAGCCTCACCATTCCACTTTTCCAAGGAATCATAATTCAACCACAAACATATGCTTTATGCTAATGCTGATACAAGATGTCCTGCTTCAAGAACCTTTATTTATCTATGCAAAATCAAGTTCAAATTATGATGATGTGTATATATATCTTACGTTTGACCACATGCTTTGTATTACAAAAGTTAATTCACCACAAAACCCACAGTTAAAAAGAATCTTCCTGCATTCAAAGAGCTGGAGAAGCATGTATTAATCTCCATTAAATATTTTGAAAAATCAGCTCATTATGAAGTTGTTTTAGGAGCTAACCTGAAAATACATATTACAGTAAAAACAGTCGTAAAATTGAACTCTCCAGGTCTTATCATGACTTGAAAGTTTGAATGAAATGTTATATTTATGCTCAGCCATGTTGATTATTGGGCGCTTTCTGTGGCAACTAATGCAACCCTTTGAAACCTGAGAACAAAAGCATTGCTAGAAAGGGAGTGCAGTCTAGGGACTGAAACGTGGGGCAGGGAGTCAAACTGGAGCTCTGTTCTCCATGCCGCCATCGGTATGGTGTTTGGTTTTGGCCAGTCCAAGCAGAGGTGATGCAAAGGTCGCCGAAATCAATAGGACTCTTTACATTAACCTCTGTAGGCTTTGGGTCAGAGCCATCCATGCTGCACCTCAGTTTGTTCATCTCCCAGAGTGTGTGTGCATGCGTGTGTATGAATGCTTGCAAAGGAGCACAGCGGAGCAATTTCTTAAAGATCGCTAAACATGAGTAAAGAGGCTGCCAAGTCCCTGGTAATAAAGGCAGTGTATTAGTATGCATTTATGGTGACTGATACTTATGTGATCTCCTATGTGTCCCCTCACGCTCCAGAACAAACTCACACACCTAGCAGTGCTTACCTGTTATATACCTTCCTCGCTTGTTATGTTCTTCCTTGGTTTTGCTCCTCTGCTCAAGCCACATTTAGGCCTTCAACATGGTTCCCCACCCATCCGCAGTGCTTTCTTCCTAATGTCCTCTGATGGGAATTTCATCTAATCCTCAGCTGTGAGCCCCTTCCCTTTTACCAGATATGCCAAAAGAACAAGTCTCATGTTTAGGCTGTGAGCACCAGGCAGCCGGGCCTGTTGCTCAGCTCAGTCTGGCAGAGTGTCAAACACATTGCTAGTTCTCAAGAAAGAAAGAATGCTAAAACAGCCACCGCTTCCTGGCGGTTCCTCGTGCTCGTTGCCATTGCTGCACTGCTGAAGTCACCCATGCACAGTTTCCTGGTGTTACCATTGCACGTTCCGGTCCTGCCATTCAGACCAGTGAACTTCCAGGTGCCTCAGCTGGCATATTGTGCCAGTCCACAGGCTAAATTTTTACCAGAAACATCTGTGTTTATATTCCGGATTCTGGTAACTAAAAAGTGCAGGGACCACCCAGGGCACAGGTTTTAAGCCCACCAGTCAAGCAGGAGCCAGAGTTACGGATTTTGTCTGTCCTGCAAGGATGGCACAGAGCTGAGAGAGGACACCCTAAACAAAGCAGGGAAACCTATCTGCAGATGCTGAAGGTGTACAGATTGTTGTTGATAGTGATCTGTTCTTCTCCTTGTAGAAACTATACAGGAAAGAAATCAAGCCACCTTTCAAGCCCGCAGTGGGACGGCCAGAAGACACCTTTCATTTTGATCCAGAGTTCACATCTCGGACCCCCACAGGTTAGTAAGGTGGCACATGGGTAATGCATCTTTTCAGTGAGTAAATTCATTCTTCCTTCCCATCCCATTTCCAACAGGGTCTAAAAGTCTGATCACCTGTGGGATTACTGGGTTTTGCAATATCCAGCAGGAAGCAGACTGTTTTGCATTTGCAAAAAAAAAGCAGCTCATAAGCATTTCACCAACTTCACATTAATTTGTCTTCAGGAAGGACAGATTTCACATTTTTAATAGGAAAACTAACTATTGATTTGCTATTTTATTTATATAATTGCTATTATATTATCGCTTATATTAGCTGAATTTAACTATTTTAAATTACCTCACCTTCAAAGAACTTTGCATCTCTGCAAGTTAATATATAATTATATATTCCATAGATGTTTTCTTTAATTATGAAATCCCATAGGCTGTGGACTGTTGGAAGTTAATACATGGTTAACCGCAATGAAGAATCATCAAGTTCTCAGATCAGTGGGGTTATGCCAACAGGAAATCTGGCCCACAATATTTAGAAAATCCTTGTAATGAGAATGTTGTTCCTATAATTTCTATTTCCTGACAGGAATATCACACTTTGTGCACTATATACATGAAGGCGATTGTTGCCCAAAACACCATCTTTCCACTCTTTTAGTTGAAAGCAAGAATATCAGTAACCTCAGAGTGGTAAGCCCAGTTATAATGTTGCCTCTTGCTAAACATGGATAAGCTACGTTATGTTTCTTCCTGTGATATTCCTATGTAAAGTAGTACCTATTTATACATTCTAAAATGTAAACATTAAATTAGCTGTTGTTTGTAAAACACTTTGAAGATGTAAACGCTGTAAATACCATAGTATCATTGTAATAACCAAGTATAAGGTCTCAAGCTTCAACTGTCAAATTGCCCCAGAACTGTTGCAGTGAGAGTAAAAGATCTGAGCTTTCATTACAAAAACCCCTGCATTATAGCACATGAATCAGAGCTGAGATTTCCTGTAGTTTTCGTTCAGGCTCATCATGACCTTCAGCCTTTTTCTTAAAACTAGCCCAAACCTCTACTCAAAGCCTGGCTCAAACCTCCTTTCATGGGGTATGAAATAGTGGTATCTACTCAAAATCTTTTATCAGGCTTAGTTCCTAGGTTTTTTTGGCAAGGATGTGATGACTTTCACAAGCTATAAAAATACTACATTCTGGTTATCTGAGTCCAACTGGAACATCCACCTGCCTCCAGTATATATTAGTCATGTTCTGATTCCTAGCCCACTGCATGAAATCAGCTGATCTTTGGATACCAGACATTTCATGCCTTTGATTTTAGCTTGAATTCAGATTTCAGAGGAATTAATTTCTCTGAAATATTGGAGACTGCAAATTAGTCTGATCTTGAGAGAAGTGCAGGCTGGTGCTGCCCTGGAAAGTCTGAGAGAAGCATTGAGAGTTTGGATTGCTTTGGAAGTTCACACTTCATTGGTTGTACTGGCATGAAAACCTGTGTACTTCATGCATGTGCTGATGCCCAGGGTTATATTTTACACTCTACATGTTGCTACTGTTGCCTAATTCAATCTGATATCTCATGCAAGGCACTGACTTGGAAGGTTTGTTTTGGGGTGGTGGCTGGGGTGGGGAGATGGCCTGCCTCAGTTCTGCTTCATGCTATTATGGAAAGTGGCCTGAGAATCAAACCCTGTCATTTCAAAATAGGTGTAACTGGAAGTGTGAATCCCTTTACACTTCCAGAGGGATAGAAAAGCCCTTGCAGACTGGCAGCATCTTTTGCAGCCCCTGGCTGTTGACTGGTTGGGTCAACCAGAAGGGGAGAGCATAACAAGAGTGTTTAATACTGGCTCATATTGCCAGTGGAATCAAACAGGAACCTTTTTTGGTTTTGGGGTTTTTTTCTGTCATGACATAGGCCCCATACAAACCTACCCTGTTACTGAGAACATACCCAGACAGAAAGCACTGTAATAATTCCCGTTTCACAATGATAATGCAGTCATTGTGTTTTGATGAAGCTGTCAGAAAGATATTACCAAGGAGGGGGCACAGATACGTACAGTCATTTTGCACTCTGTCTTTATGAATGAGTTCTCCTGCCTGGAAATTGGTTTATGTCAAAGTTTTGGATCAGTAACTTGCCAGTCCCGTGATTTCCTGTATCTCAGAAAGTTCCTTTAGCCTGGAGGTTGAAACAGCTTTCTGTGTATTCCTAACCTCAGCTCTGAGTGCACTAAAGATGTGGTTTCTGACATTGACAATTCATCTCCATGGATATAGTTTCACATTACTTTTTCTCAGGGATTCGTCTGAGTTGGAGTCGCTTTTTCTGGCCGCTTGCTTCTTAAGTCCACCACTGTGGACACACATCTTATTTGTGCTTACTCAGCTCCTCACAGGGAACCAGAGACTGAAACAATTCAGGTTATAAATCGCGATTTGAACAAAGATCAAACCAAGATCATTATGGTGATCCAACTTAGATTTCAGTCCACAAATGTTTGTACTGTTGTAAGTGATGGGGCAGTGTGCTGTAACTGGCAGGGATGTCTTCAGCTGGCTTTACTGCTGAGAAAAAATATGTAAAATTGCACCTGAAATGTCTAAATTTCCTCCTCTGCAAATAAGATAATAATGTTTGCTAACCCCAGTGAAGCATACTGAAGTAAATTACTTAAGATTTATGAAGCCTTTGAAAATCCTGTAAAGTTAGATGCTGTAGTGGGGCAAAGCATTATGACTTTCACAGGGAGAAAGATAACCATTATACAAGATTGGTGTTTGCAAGTGGGTCTAATTCAGGCATATTAAATGATTCTGGATTTATCAAGACTAGGAAAATTATTTAGGTTTCATAGCTATCAGTTAATTAACATGATTTAAACATAATTTTGCACTTAACACAGGTGTTTAAACAATTCATTTGATGGGTATATCAGTTGGTGGTGATGATTATTCAATATTGAACACCAAATAATCAGTAGTTCTTCTATAGTGTTTGTTAAAGAGATTGGCAGTGAATAATGAAGGAACAGTTATTTTTAAATAGAGATGACCTAGCACTTACATTTTAGAGCCGGATCACAGCTTTTCTGAAGTTCAGGAGTGTTCAGATTTGAATTATTGTCATTCCTTTTTTAAAACAAACATCCTTTCCTCTTAATTAATGTCTCTTGGAAAATCACTGTTGTATATATGCCATTGTAAGAAGTACCCAGGGATGCAAGAAGTCTGGTGTGATTCATCCATGTATTTGCAAGGAGAGCGCCCATCAATACACTGAGATAAACAAATAGCCCACGTCATTTTACCAAAAGGCAAGCTACTCCATGTACTCTGCAGTGAGGTGTGACTTGCTGTACTTATTTCTGACTCCTGTCAAAGCTGAGGTAGCTTTGTAATGAGACATAGAATTAGCTGCAGTCTCGGTTCTGTTTATTTCCGAGCAGATCATTTGTTTTTACTGCATTCTGGCTTCAGATCCTTTGTTCGTTTGATCAGTAGATTTATACAGGGAATGTCCACACAAGGAAATACATTCTCAGATATTTTCAGGACCTCAAGTAATACTCAGTCTTCCACGCCACTGCCCCAGACACTAATAGGTGGTGCTGGTGGTGTAGGCAGGTGAGTCAGATACAAGGTCCAGTGAAAGTGGGTATTTACACGCTTCCTACAAGGAGATTGCTTTCTGAAGGAAGTTTAGCTCTGTAGCTTTGCCGTGGTAAAACACATGTTGAACTGGAGGAAATGTGAAGGGGGAGGGAGAAAAAAAACAACCCCAAAAAAAGACCAAATAAAAGGTGAGCAAATTTTAGTACTATAGGTTTTATAATACCCAGCCAGCCTACCCAGCTACCAAGGAATGGTTTGCAATGTGACTCTTTCTTGCTTATGAAAATACCTAGGACAAAACATACGCTGGGGAGAAAGATCTCTCTAAAGCTTTTCAGAATTTTAAGTGAAGTGCAACTCTTCTCAGTTTGGCAGGCTGTTTCTCTCACTGAGCAGTGGCTCTCTAGTTTTTTCATTCCAAAGGTAGAATAATTCAGGGATCTTTGATCTCCGGCCACTGCTCCCCTGGATTTGCCCTGTCAGGGGAAGGAGTGGGGAGAAAAAGTCCATGAAGGTTAGTTAAAACACTCCTAGTCATTTTGTTCACCTGAGGACAAGTCAACCAGCATCTTCCCTGGAGTAAGTCACAGCTCCTAAAGTTGCTCCAGAAAGATCCTTATGAGGCCACAAACCACCACTACTGGAGCATCACACTTTTATGCTTGCTTCAGGTCCTGTCTTCCCTACATTCTGCTGAGGGGAGACCTCATCACTCTCTACAATTACCTGAAAGGGGGTTGCAGAGAGGTGGGTATTGGTCTCTTCTCCGAAGTGACGAGCGACAGGACAAGAGGAAATGGCCTTGAGTTGCGTCAGGGGAGGTTTAGGCTGGATATTAGGAAAAATTTCTTTATGGAGAGAGTGGTGAAGCATTGGAACAGGCTGCCCAGGGAGGTGGTGGAGTCACCATCACTGGAGGTGTTCAAGGAACGTATGGACATGGCATTGCGGGACATGTTTTAGTGGGCATGGTGGTGTTGGGTTGATGGTTGGACTTGATGATCTTACAGGTCTTTTCCAACCTTAATGATTCTGTGATTCTGTGACCCACACAACATACAGCATTACCCAGAAAGCACTTTAGCCTTTGTAATTTCGGTAGTCGAGGTTTGCTGCAAAGGACAGATATAGCAGCTTGCAGCTTTTTTCTGCTCCCTGGCGAACCTGTGCTAAGCCAAAGGGGTGCCCTGCGTTGAGCTGTCTGTCTTTCTCCTACCCTCGTCATCCTGTGCCTTCTTTCTCTCTGCGGACTCCTAGCACAGCCTTGATATGGAGGTGAATCATATTCACATGTGTCTGCCAGTTTAGCAGGATCTGCTGTTGACTGGCAGGGGTGACTTTGTTGCAGGTGCTGTGCTATTACTTTCTGATCTTTTGTGCAGTTCATGAGGCCATTTTCTTCCTTCTCCTACAGATTCCCCAGGTGTTCCTCCAAGTGCCAATGCTCATCACCTTTTCAGAGGGTTCAGCTTTGTTGCCTCTAACTTGGTGCAGGAGCCTGCACAGCAAGACGTGCACAAAATCACCGTCCATCCAATTGTGCAGGTACTGATGCTGATATTACACTTCACATTTGATGGGCAGATACATATGTGCGTAGTGTATTTAAACTGCCTCAGTGTCCTCACTGGTATTTCACAGCTACCCAGTGTAGGTAGGAGGTGTTTACATGCAGCATGTAGGAGGTAGAAAATGAGATTTTTTTTCCCCAAAGGCTTTCATCTATAAGTTCATGTTCTCCACAGCCTTTACAAAGGAAATAGGAATTGCACTGTATCACAACTGAAATGAAAGTACTTCTGAATGCCTGAAACACTATTCCAGTTGTCCATGCTGGGCAGGTAATGAAGTGTTGTTTTTTCAGTGAATGCATGTCATTCTCAACAGTTTGGTCTTGGATTATATGATATAGTCTGTGTTGGCAAAGGGGCTTAATGAACTACTGCTGAAGGCTCCCACAGACACGGAGCCCAAGCTCCTGGGTGTAAGAGGCCACCATGTTCCTGTTGCTATTCCACGAGAGCCTGGGTGGTGTACTCACATAACCCAGAGCGGCTTGACGGGGGGAAGGACGCTTGCCAGACACTTGGTTCTTTGCTGCCATTCCCCTACAACATGCTCTCCAGTGATTGTAATTTAAACCAGAAATAAATTGCTACAAATGGCTCAATACATCAGAGGAACAGTGAATCGGGAGAAAGAACTGGGCTGCTAAAAGATGCAGCAACTTTTTCCACAAGGAAAAAGTTCCTCTCCTACCCACAGCCAGAGGTATACATGCCTCAAGAGGAGCGCCTCTGCCTGTGGTTTTCATAGGTTTTCATTGTTTTCATCCCCATTTTAACAATTTACAGTGGAATATGTCATATTCTTAAAGATTTCCCTTATGCAACAGTAAGTGAAATGTTGCCCAAGCAATTACATTCCAGAAATTTTATATATATTCCTGTGGTTTGCTTTGTAAAAATGTATTGAATATTAACACATGCATGTCTTATAATTTAGAAGGTTCTGTGTGGACTTTGCTAATGAGGTTACATTTTTAGACAGAGGATCCTAGAGGATTTTTAGAGCTGCTTGTCATTTCTTGAGTCCTGGGATGGAATTTGCAGCAAGGCCTCAGACTTGGGTTTCACCATCTAACCAATCCACCTGCCCAGACATTTTCCAAAGGGCATATGACCTAATGATGCCATAGTTCATTCTATACCCTTCAATAAATAAAATCAGAAACTTTAAAGTATTTTCCTACTATTTTCACTAGCAATGTATTTTCTTAAATTAGGATGGCTTAAAATAGTAACTTTACCCTCACACAGAAATCATAATTAAACGTATCCTGGACAAGACCTCCAGTGGTCTGGAGGCACACCCCATGTGTGGGGTATCTGTTTTGAAGCCTGTGAAGTTATTAGTCGTTTATAAGTTATCTGGCCCCTCAGTAATTAGAAATAAGTTTATATTGTCAAGATATGTGGGTTTGTCAGGGGATTTGGGCCCACAGTTTGCTGTGAATTTCTAATAGGAGGTAACTGCATTCCATAAATAGTTTAGAAAATCACTGCTTTTTTGCCATCACTTCTACATGGACAACTCCATCTTACAGACTGGAAAAAGGTAAAAAGGGAGGGGACGCACTTGTTTAAGTAAAGAGCTTCAGAGTTTTTTAACTGGACTTGGAAAACTGCTAAGGACAAGAAAGCTCTGTGAAGGAGATGAGATCAAGCACTTCCTTTATTAAGATGAGGCTAGTCCTTGCTGTTACATACCCATGTCCTGATTACCTTGTTTCTTTTGTCTTTCCCTGTAGCAGTTACATGGGAACAACATTCACTTCACAGATGGATACGAGATCAAGGAGGACATAGGAATCGGCTCTTACTCGGTGTGCAAGAGGTGTGTTCATAAAGCTACAGAAACAGAGTTTGCCGTGAAGGTAAGAAAGCCTTCTGGTAGATGCCAGAAATGTGGTTGAGACTGCTCTGCTAGTCTGGGCAGCAGTGCACTCAGTGGATATTTTGTTGGCTTATTTCTTGTTGGCAGGTGTTGCTTGTATTTTTTTTCTTCTTTTGGAAGATGACAGGTTTCATGATAAGCCTTATATTATTTCTCACACCTTAATCTCATCAGGTTAAATTCCTGGATAGAAAAAACCTTTACAATCATGCATGGAAATCCTGCTAATCATTTCAGCCGTGCTCCTTGGAAACTAGATAAAATTTTTAACAGATCCTACATGAAATCATCATAAGTAAACAAAATAACATATAAAATGATTGCAAAGTTCTTCTTTCTCAAGCTTTTTAGTTCTGACATTTATTATTGTAATTCGACAGATTTGTCAGTGAAAACCATGATCACCTTCAAAAACTTAGATTTCCTTTTGTCCCCTTGACATTCAACAGCAACATGCTACACAAAGGAGCAAAAGGCAGTCTTCAGCAGAGGTGTAAAATAGTAGGTCAGTGGAATTTAGCTGGATATTAAAGACAAGTTAGTGAACTTCAGACTTGGTCAAGCAACACTACATAAAACAGAGTCACGGTAGCCGCAGTGACCAGGAAGCTGCTAGGATGTAGGTATGAGGGAATCTTTTCTGATAGGGAAGAACGTCAGTAGAACTGTTTTGGAAGGTCGTGCTCAGAGGACTGAGTCACAATCTCTATTAAACGCTACTGAATAAACAGTATGCAGCTATTACAGAGGGCAGAACAGACCAGTGTATGTGGCAAGTGGTTGAGAGGTTACAGCTCAGAGGAAGAGTTCCAAACATTCAGCATTCTTTAAGAAAACAGTGTAGCAATTAAAACACTCATATGTTAGAAAAGTATTTAATGGTTTTTTTCTTGTACCAAAAAAAGACAAGATTGAATTAAATGAGGAATTAGTATAATGAATTTGAAAAGACACAGACAGTAAAGTCACATCCTTTCAGTCTGTATGATCTCATGGGAACAGATTGCTTAAGTGAGCAAAAGACAAAAAGTAGCTCCCTGAAATCAGTACATAGAGAAATGTATTTACCAAACTTGCAGTAAATGAGGGATTCTAGCCAATTGCCACTCTACTTTTCTTAATTTAAAATTTTAGAAAAGGTATGTGAACTCAGCTTATAAATGAGATTGTGTCTTTGCTATTAAATGAGATGATGAGAGCTTAAAGAAGTGATCCAAACTGAAGTCCGTGAGATAAATAAGCTTCAGGTAGTTAATAGAATAATATTAAACCTTTTATTCAGTTTTATTTTCTGTTACAGGACTGATGATAATGCAGTATCCATGAAAGTCCATGAAAGTTTTGGTGTCTCCCTGTGGTGGCCACAAAAATCTGGAAACCACTAATAACTGACAATCTGTTGATGTCACTGGTCAAATAAAAGTTGCTTTTTCTAGGCTACATCATAGTTAGGAGCATGGACCTACCAGCAGGTCCGTGGGCTTGCACATGAACATGCTAGGATTTTCATTCCTACTGAATGGAAAAATTAACTTTTTCCAGTGTCCAGGTCATTTGTCAACATATGGCATTATGTTATAGTAGGTATGGGTTCTGTGTAATTAAATGACATCTGTGATGGAACAAAATGTATATTAAATTAAAGTAATAACTTCAATATTTTATTTATATCAAGTATTGCTGACAGTTTTATCAGTGTAATGCAGCCAGCATGAAACCAAAATAGAAAGACCTTGGTCCCCAAAGATGTCTGAGTGCCTGAATCCAAGACAGTCCAGCACCTACTCAGCAGCTGGGGGTCTGGAGTAACTCAGAGGATCCAGAGCAAATGCAACACCTGGAGACACTCAAAACTCCAGAAGAGTTTAACACTTTGATTGCTATGTTTATGCTCTTTCCCGTTTTTATTAACCTTCCCTCTTTTTATTCCTTTCTTCCTCCTCTTATTACAACTCTTTTCTTGTCATGCCGATATGTCTTGATTTTGACTGCCAGTTTACAAACAGCATCTCAGTTTCTGACACAGTATGAGTCAAATGTGTAGCACAGATTTGGGGTTGGAGACGGCTGGTGAGTTTCTGTTTGTACTGTCTTTCCAGCACATTGAGTGCTGCCTCTTTGATTATTATTCCTACCAATATATTCATTTTACTTTCCTTTCAATTTTATTTTTATTTCGTATTAAGATTATATCATTTTGTTATCAAAGTAGCTCGCTTTCATAAAGATTGCAAAATGCCACCCATTTCAAGTAATTAGATAGCACAGGAGTTGCAACTGGTATTATCATAATTATATATCAGTCCCTTTTGACATGCATCCTTTAACTCTCTCTATAAAAATCACTGTAATTAGACTCTCTTGATTTCTTCCAGTAAGTATAATTTTCTCAGTGCTCCCTAATACATAACATTCTCAGGAAAAAATATCTGCAGTGATAGTTTGTATGATAGGCAGCAGCCCCATTTGCCTGGCACCACCTCATTAAAAGCTGCCTCTTTAAGATGAACTGCTGACACGTCAGAGAGCATCATCCCATCTCCCCAGGGGAAGCTGGTGATAGTGAAGGAGGTAAGGAAATGACGTGGTGGCATCACCACGGGAAAACACACATCATGTCACTGGGTAAATAATCCCTCCATGGAGACTGCCACTCACCGGGCCTTATTTACTGTCGCTGTGTAGTGCCATACTGAGACAGCAGAGTACCGAGCCAGAGTAACCTGAGTCAGAGCTCCAGCCTGAAAATCCAGTCAGAAAAACGAAACCTTTCCTAGCCCAAAAAGCAGAACATGTTTGTTAAAATGCAAAACATTTCATCCCTTTTCCTTTTGCTGGCCATCTGCAACTAATTGGGTGCTATCTTACAGAGATAATTATATGTCTCGCAGTGCAAAGAAGTTCTTTGCTGGTGTTGTAAAAGCACTTGAACAGATCTGGGATTAAACTCGGTTCAGAGTTCAGTGAGACTAGGCACGTCACTCACTGAGATGCTCTTGGAAGTCCCCTTAGACTCCTCTCCGCACCTTTAGGCACTTAAATACCTTTGTAAAGCCAATCACCGAACCTGCAGAAGAAGAGAGTTTTCTTGCAACCTTTTCCTCTTCTTCCATGTCATCTGTAAAATTAAAATGTTAATAATAAACTCTAAATCTGTTTTAGACATGTCCTCAGACTCCTAAATGCAATATTTAAGAATTCAGACTTACGTCTCCATTGCTGAGAGCATTTCAATACCATGCAACAGAAAACTTTGTAGACAGCCAGATTTTCCAAAAACTTGAGTCTACCCTGAAACTAGTAGCAACCTACCTGGGTCAGTGCAGGTAGATGTTGGTTTAGCAAATCTTCATGCCATATTCTACTGCATGTACGTGATCTGAGGTACTTTTTAAATGTTACTCTTAGGCTTTTTTCCATCTCGTGCCCAAGTGAAAAAAGGTATAAAGTTATGACATACAAGTAAGTGTATTGTTCATTCTTCTGAATGCTTTATAAGACTCTGGTATAAAGAAGGGATCTGGGGAAAAAAGTGTTTCTCCTCTGACAGACCTCTAAGGTGTTTCAGATTCTTCTGCTAGAATATTGATCATCCTGACTACAGCATAATGATTTTTCATAGCAAAAGAAACTGGCATTGTTGATCACAGTTAGAAGCTTCACATGGGTACAACTGTAACAGTGAGGTCAGAAGCAAAGGAAAATCGGATCAAACTATTTCAGTCACATCAGTATCTAGAGAAAATAAGTCAATTACATAAAAGAATGATGCTATAGCAGATGGGAGGGGTTTCTGTGGATGGAAGAAAGTCTACAATGGAAGCCTAAAAAGATCAAGAGCTCTCTTTTGGAAAACAAAGGAAATGCTACAGTCCAGAGTTCTTGGTGAATCAGATTTTTCAAAACCTGCCAGAGATTTGATGCAATTAGCATATTCCAAAAGTTTTTCATTACTTAAAACCATTGCACTGTTTTCAAGTTTGGATCCCTACTTGTAGTGAAGCTTTCAAGCTGGATTTTCAGGTGTGCTTCTTACTGATGTCAGATTAAGTGAGTTTGCAAAGGATCTGGTTGCATCCCCCTTTACCTAAAGATTTCTTTATTTAGATTGAGTCCTTAGCCCCAGGAGAGATTACTGGTGTATAGTAGCCAAGTAGAAACAGCTGCTGCTATGGCCTATTCTGCCCCCAATACGGTAGCTGCCCCAAACCTTGCAGAGGCAGGTGGCATAGGTGCCAGCTTCAACAGCTTGATGCCAACTGTTTTCTTCTCCTGGTCAAAAGAATATCTAACTGGTTAAGTCTTATGGATTTTCAGTCGTTGCATGCTGTTAGAGCCAGGGCGAACTGGGTAAAAGGACAGGGTATACATTTCTCCCTCCCTTGAAGAAGAAAAATACACAGTACAAATAGTCCCAAATGACAAGTCCAATTTTGCAGATGCCGATATTACAGTGGAATTTGGATCTCAAAACACATGCGCATTTCATGACTTTTTCCTATCTCTGTAATGTACTAACCAACTATTTGGCTCGAAATGTTCCACAGCTGTGAGCAAAGCCAAATTTTGCAGTCTATGTCTGCCTCTGGGATACAGGTTAGTTTATGCTAGAGTCCTAGTAAATCCTACACTTCATATATAATTCTGGTAATTATGAAGCACTGAAAGTACATCCATCTCGGCACGTTTTGGTATGTGCAGACTAGGGAGAAGGTGCATTTTAATTAGCCATAAAAATGCAATACCAGTGGAGAAGTGCTGTCAACATGCTATCGATAAATAGAAGTCAGTAACTCATGAGAGCTGTTTTTAGCAGGCTTGTGTAATCAGACTTGCTATATACCTCTATTTATTTGCTAATAACAGCGAGAGACACAGTCACCAAAAGCTGTGTGAATTCCAGAGTTGTTGCATAATTTTTTTGAACTCCATTTTCCTCTTCCATTGATGTTCATAGTCTTGGTTTGATTGTTTTTAGGTGGTTGGTGTAAGTAGATACAATAGCCTGCTAATCTGAAGGCAGGAGGTTACACAGTGGTATATAGTTGGCTTTACATTTTCTCCATAACCTATATTATGGTTATGTCAGGAGTTTACTGCTAAATGTAGAAAGTGTAAATAACAAAAAAAAAAGGTAGTCTTCTAAGATTGACTGCAGCGTGGTGCACTCTTCTGCAATTCTTTTAAAGCAAATAGGAATCCTGAACACATGTAGCTTTATTTATTGAAACAGGAAAAGGAAAAAAAAGAAGGAAAAAAATCAGTCCAAAGGTCATCAAATCTCCTTGACAGTGAAGGTGTCTGTAGATCTAGAGAGATTTGCTTAGATTTGTTTTTCCTTAACCATAGAAATTCACTAAAGTGACTTTGCTCTAAAGTGAAACAGACTGTGAAATTTTCAGGGGAGGGTTTGTGTCTATTTTCGTCTGTCTGGGAGATACCTAGTGTCTGGTGGAACATGGATAAATATATGAGTATTTTAATAGGCAAGTCGGTGGAAAGTTTGCTGGATAACCTCAGATTTCTTGGCCCTGAGCCAGCCAGCTTGTCAACACCAGCGGGTACCCGTCCACTGCTCGTCCGACCTTTCCTTTCTCTGCCTGTGCCAGAACATGGTGCAGGTGTCAGACCCCCGGGTATGTGCAGAGATCTCCAGGTCAGAGCCACTGGTAAATGCATCCCCTTTAAATTTAGCTTTGAAATTTAGCAGAAGTTACCTGCTGCCAGAGCAGAGCAGTAACAGGACTCTGCAAGGGAGAGGATGGGCTCAATGGGGGAGGTGGGTCTTGGTCTCTTCTCCCAAGTGACAAGTGATAGGACAAGAGGAAACAGCCTCAAGTTGCACCAGGGGAGGTTTAGACTGGATATTAGGAAAAATGTCTTTCCTGAGAGAGTGGTGAAGCATTGGAACAGGCTGCCCAGGGAGGTGGTGGAGTCACCAGCCCTGGAGGTATTTAAAAGACGTGTGGATGAGGCGCTGAGGGACGTGGTTTAGTGGTGGACTGGGCAGTGTTAGGTTAACAGTTGGACTCAATGATCTTAAGGGTCTTTTCCAACCTAAATGATTCTATGATTCTATGGATCAGATGCTGAGGTCCTGTCTCAGTTCTCATTTGATCCCTAGTCATGCAAACTCCTCTTGACTTTGCTGGGTGGCTGTCACAGCAAGGTTGGTATGGATGAGAGTATGGCTCTATCACATCTCACATTCGGGGGCAAAAATGGCATCAGGAAGAATATAATGTGATGTAAAAAGACTTCATTAAAAAATCTGTTACCTAACTGAAGGGAAATGGGAGTGATAACTGTGCTTCCATAAGCCTGTAACTGTCCTTGCTCTTCCCCGAGACTGCTTATCAAATTATCTATGAAGAGCATATCTCTTGCCTCTGCAAGATCATACTGATGATTCTGAAAGATACTTTCCAATATTTTATTGAGAAAATATCTCTGACTGCAGTCTCCACAAAAATTTTCATTCCTATTTGCTTTCATTCCCTGAATGATATGTAATGAATCTGCTCAATATACTTGACTAATTCATACAATGGAAATACAAAGATCTGAATACCAGCATCAGACAAGTGTTGCATAAATGTGTTGCTAGTGCAGCTAAAGTTTTATTAATAAAACTGAAAAAACAAATCTATAGATTTCTGTCTTACTAGCATACTTGCATAGAAGTAAGTGAGTTTTGTCAGTAGTACCTGGGTAGGACTACTAAACCCAGTGGGACCACATGCTATTTTGGTATCCATGGTTTAAGATAGCATATAAACAAATTAGAGAAAATCTGTAGCAGAAAATATGCAAGAATTACAAAGCAAGCTCTATCAAGTGAGCTACAAATAGATATGATGTAAGACAGAGAAGAGTCCAGTGGGTTGTGATCAAAATCTATAAATATCTCTAAGGTGATATAAATGATGGATGACAACCATTTGGCTGCTAAAGACAGCAAGACAGGACAGAATGTCTTGAAGCTAAAAAAGGGAGTTTCAGAAAAAAATGTCTGATGGTGACAGCAGTTGGTAAAACAGACTGTTCAAGGAGATGACCAAGATGTCCTCCCTCTCACACGCAAAGAAGTTGAATCTGTCATATTAGTGGAAATGTAGCCTTACAAAATGCAGGGTCAGAGGTATAAGACCCCTTCTTACCTTGATAAACTACAGAGAACACTTACCATGTTCTCCCATGAAATTCGGTTTATAAAGCTGGGACTCAGGAAATCCTGTTGTCCAGATACTTCAGTAAAACATGTTTTTCACTGTCTGAAGGATACTTAAGCTGGTAGTGTGGCACCAGATTCAGTGGGCTATAGGGTGCCACGTAGGAGATACAGGTTTCAGAGCAGATTTAGGCACAAATCTCTGTGCTTCTTTGAATTTGCATAGGGAGGGATGTTTTACAGAGCATGCTGCAAAGAAACCAGCATGAAGAGCCCTAGACTACAACTGGGATCCATGGTGGATACAGTAAGAATGATGACAAACAGCATGGATGGGTGTTCTCTAGATATGATGGAAAGAGAAAATTACTTGCAGTAAAATGGGTGAAGTAGCAAAGGAGTGGTGGAGAAAGTTGTCTATGAGGATCTTATGTCTGATCTGTGAGAGTATCTTTGAAGGTTTTCTTGGTTTTCCCATCTCAAACAACTTCATCAAAGAGCCTGACTTCCATGCTGGACCAGGGCTGCTGGGCACAATTTCACTCACCACAGCAGGAAGTGGCATACATAGCATCTTTTATATGCTGTCCTCACTTTTTAAGACTTGGGTTTAGTCAAATACCTGCAGAACGTCAATAAGTCTCACTTTTCCATTGTTTTGGTTTGAGTGTGTTCAGATTTCTGCCAGATATTCTCCCCATAGAAATAAGTCAGTTCTCCAAGGAGGCACTGCTTGAATAGGCAGGACCCTGCAGCTACAACTTCAGAAAGGATGGGCCAGCACAAAGTGCTGGGTTCTGCTTGAAGGACTTGGGAGGAGAAGGCAGGGCAGAGAGCCAGGAGTGCCTTGAGCACTTCTACAAGCAGCAAGCTTGTTTGTAGCAGCGAGAGCCATTGCTGGCTGGTGACTTTTTGGGTAAATGGGATCAAGGTGTTGCTTAAGTCTTAGCAAAATAAACAGAGGAGGAAGCAGAAATACAGAAATGTGTGTAGACCACTCTTAAACTCAGCTTCAGAGCATATCTTAGATGTGCAGTGGTTGTACATCCCCGCTGGCGTAAGGATTCCTGCAGCCTCCTTCCCGTTTGGTTACAAAAATCACAGTGCCTCTCTCCTTGGCATGGCTGAGCCTCTGAAGAATTTGAGATGATGGTATTTCTCACTGCTAACTCCATCTTTTCTGAGACCAAGGATCAAGCAGCAGTTTTCCTACAGCTTAGTAATATCATGTTTCTCTTCTCTAGCTTGCTTGCCAAATACCTAAGTATTTTGGACAGAATTTGGTCCTTTGTGGCTCTGTTTCTCTTTTGGGGCCATTTAAACCATGTTTCTTGTATTTGTCTTCCATATTGATGTAATAATTTTCCCCTTTTATAAGATCTGAATATGATATACTGGTTTCCATCCGTGAAGCTTTTTGTAAAAGAAGGTGGGAGTAGCACTGCAGTCATTTTACAGTCTGAAAACTCATCAGTCTGATCCAAGGATGTGTGCTAGAACTGAGCAGAGCAGACTAAAACACAGTGCAGAGCCTTTCCCACCAAGCTATTCTGCCTCCAAAACTGCAGTTCTCACTAAAATGAGCTTTTCTGTTTCACAGTTGCTATTGGAACAAATTTGTTAATGTTTCTGTGTTGCTTAGAAAATGTGTGCTACTGTATACATGCTAATTAATAAGTACTCCACTTCCAGTTAACAACTTAGGAGTGCTAAGTCAGCAAACAGTGGCAGGGAGTGGGCATGCTCTGTGTGCAGAAGGTTTAATGTCTCACCCGCACAGCTTGATCTGATGGACAGTGCTTATTTCAGAAAAGTATTGCTAATTAGGCCTGTTTCTCTTAATATTCATTTCACTATTTTTCTGAAAGATTTAAGCATGGATGGGGGGAATGAATTTCTGGAGCTAATCAAAACTAATAGCACAGCAAATCATCCCTCAGAAACTATTAGGCTTGGAATAGTTCTCCTTGGAGACATCTTAAATGTAAAATTATACCATGTCCTTTTAAATAATGTTAGCCTTTCTGCAGTGATTTTCATCCATCTTGAGTAATTTGACATCAAAAAAAAGAATCAAATTAAAACAGATGCTTGGCATGAATAGGGCTTATTTTTAGAAGGAAATATTACTGAAATGGAAACCTGTACATTTTCCAGCAGCACAGAACTGCAGAACTCTATCTCCGTGACACTTTAATTGGAATTAATATTGTAGATGAAACTGTCAGGTTAAAATCTCTGCATGCTGTTGGCACCTCCTTTCTTCAGAAGAGATGCAAATCCCACCTATACTCAGATCCACCAGTGGTGCCCGGAATTTTCGAATATATCATAGATATGGTGTAGACAATGTGCAAACGGACACAAAATTAATTCTCCCCTCTCAGAAAAGGAAAGGATTTCTACAGGGAGTATCACATCACACTGTATTATATGAATCTCTTCTTAAATGGGATTAACCCATGCTTACACTCCAGACAGGCTTTAGAAAAAACTTCAAAGTATGTAATGGGAAATAAAGCAGCTTTAAAAAGTGTATAAAGCTCTCTTCCTCCTCTGTACTTTTTCCTCAAAACCATCATAAGTTCCCTGGTGCTGGTGAAAAGGAGCTTTATGTGGTCCCGCTGCCGAAACACACTGGCAGCCTCAGCTGTGGCTGTTTAAGGTATTGCAGTGCCCAGGTGTCTGCCCTGACCTTCTGTTGGACTTCCCCTTGCTGTAGCCAGAGCAGCAGATGAGGACTGTACCAGTGACTCAGCTGCCCCAGTTCACACTCTTGTATCTCAGTTTCAGCTGCCAGGAAAGGTCACTTGGGGCAGTTGAAGACAAGGCAGACACTGGTCCCATTCGAGACTGAGGGCAAAAAGAGCTATGCCTTATGTCCCTGCAGCATGACCCACTAAAGCTCTTCAAAGTCCCACGACCTACTTTTTGTCCATGCCTGTGCTGCAGCGTGTACCTTTAATGCTTCCCAATGTGGTTCTTGTTGTAGAATAAATCCACTAAAATGAAATGGAGAACTTTTGCTGCAGTCCATGGTAGTGGCACAAACCACAGTGCCAGTATTAGGTACATTTAGCTTTCCCAGGAAGGGAGATCGCTACCGTTGCCCATTTCAATTGACGTGATTAGACAGAGCTTTTGCATCCTGTTTCACTTAAGGGGAAAAATCAAATCAGAGCCAAGCAAATATTTTAATGCAGTCTTGTTTTTTCATTAAAGATGCGCAAAGTCCTTTCTCCCCGGCACAGGAAGGCCCAACAACAGACAGCAGTTTCCTCGCTGCTAGCTGCAACTTAGCCTGGAGAGCCCCATCCATTCTCCCCAGGCCCATATCACCGCTCTTCACATCAGTGCATCTCATGTTTCTTTTTTGTCTTCTTTTTTACTCTGTTGCTTTTCTCTCACCCTTTCTTTTAGGCTGTTCATTTTCCAGACAGCAGAGACAGTTAAATTGTCACCTCCTACCTCTTGCTTTTTTCCAATCTCACAACTGTAGTGATGGAGAACTCCATGTGAGAAACACAGCCATACTCCTTGTGCAGGGTCACCCAGGTTAATTACAGCTGTTTGAAAAGGCAATTTGTATTAACAGGGCTAATTCTGCCCAAAGTGGATTAGGGAGTGCTCACACATACCGTTTCTTTGGCAGGGCTGTGAAGGCTGTAAGTCCCACCTGGTGGGTGGTATCTAACAGCTGAGGACTGTAACATCTGCTAATAGCATAACTAGATCCAGAAGAAGAAATTGCAGGAACGCCACAGTTGGAGGCATGCAAATACCTTCACAAAACTGCAACAAGCAAATATAAATACATACTGTCTATATAGTTGCTATACCAATTTCAGCAACGCTTTACCCACACAGAACTGTATTAATACTCTCTTTTATACTCATCAGTCCACTCTGGCAAGGCTGAAGACATTGAAAACCCATTAGTAAGGGAGAATCATGTGATTTTTTTCCATGCAAAAGACTTGTAGAAGGACTTGTAAAAACTGGCCAGATGCATTAATTAGGATTTTGAAAATATTCTCTCCTGAGCCTTTCTTCCTTGATAGAGTTCAGTATTGTCCTTTGATGGAGCTCAACTAATTTTAAAATGTCATGAGGTTCTTACCTAAATTCCGATGAAGAAAATGAACCTTTTCTTTCAGCTAGTCAGTGAAATACACAAAGGATGTGATAGTTGAAGAACAAACAAGTCCCCTATTAAAGCAAAGGGCACTATTGCATGTACTGAGCCCATTTTACTCTGGAATTGTTTCATCCACTGTTTAATACAGATAAGTTTCTAAGCAGTCCATGGGTGTCCAATACATAGAGAAAAGTCTATTTGTTGTATGGCTCAGTTTCTTATTTTTCTGAAGGACGATAGAAGACCCCTGTGCTTTGTAGCTCTTCTCTGCCAAAGTACAGCAGAGCTCTTGTTACATTTTTGGTTAAGTTATTTATACATTATGATGGCTTTCTGAGTTAGTGTTCTTCACCACACATCTACAGAGAGAAATAGAAAAGCAGCACCATTACATATTACTCAAAACCTCAGGACTAGCAGCAAAGAAAATCTTCCCTTAATTCTCTAACAGAGGGTGTTTATGTATACATTTTAGTTGAGTTCAAATCAGAATGAATTTCCTCAAGAAAAGACATCACTCCTTGCACAGGAAGAGCTGCAGGAGGTTCATGGGCTGTCACAGAGAGAAATAGAGAAGAGTCTGTCTTCATGCAAAACACAGTGTCTCAGAGGAAACAGAGTGGTCAGGGTGGCAAATGCTCTTTGTTACCACAAGAAATATTTAGAAGTTACATAGTTTTGCTCAGCTTTTAATTGGGGTTTAAGAATGTCACTGCCTATCTAAGATTCAGACAGGCATATTTAGCTCGCCAGCATCCAATAGTAGAGCTTGAAAGCTACTAGATAGCAAAAAAATTAACTGATTAATAATAATATTAATTCTGAACAAGAGCAGATGCTGTGTCACATGCTGTGGCCATGTGAGGTGTCATGTAGGAAGTCTGATCAGAGTATGGCAGTTCCTGTAGCCATATCTGTAACATTAAATGCTTTTTTTCCTTCTAGCATTGCAGCTTCCATTGTCTAGGTAGGAAACAATCCAGAGCCTTTGGTCCTCATTGGAGCAGGGTAGCCAACAACAGGCTATCCTTGTGGGGCGCCTCTGGGCAGCCTGAAAGCATACCTCTGAGAGATGTTATATTAAAATTAATTTGAGGACCATACGTAACTGCTACATTGGTTGGGTGTGAAGTGCCACATATGCTGTTGCCTGGTCTACACAATCTGCACTGGCTGAATTCAGTGGACAAAGCTAAAACCTCTCCATACGCAGAGGTGGTCTGACAGTAGAGCTGATCTTTAAAAATTAGAGATAATTAAACTCCAAAGCAGGAGCAGGAGGAAGAAACCGTAACACAGAAATGGAAAGCCCAGTGCCTGGTATGAGTGTCTGCTCTGGCAGTGGTTCACTGCTGATCAAAGCCCACTGGAAAGAAGGTCCATGTCCACACCATGGGAGAGCCCGGGGGGCACCAGAGCTCAGCGCAGTGGGAGCGCAGCCCCAAGGAGCCAGCAGATGCTCGCCAGGTCCCCCCTGGAAAGGACTAGCAAGAAGAGTGCCTTGGTTCGTTTCCAGGAGGCAGAGTACAACCACGGTTAGACTTTGTAATGCCTCCCTCACCTCCTCTGGCAATCGCTAAGTCTGCCTTAGTGAAGACTTTTCAAATTACAGCCGAGGCTGCTTCATATATCTTGGCACTGACCCACTCCAGGAAGGGGGATGTGTGTGTAGATAAGCATGTAGGATTGTGGATGAGGTGTTCACGGTGATTTTGGACTCTGTGCCCAGCAGCCTGCGTGTTGCTGTCTGGAGAAGAAAGTGGTTACTGCACAAGTACAGCAGAAGCCACGTGCTTTTTCCGGGAGGCCAAACAGCCCAGCGGCCGGCTGGCCATAAGGAGCACTGGGCCTGCATTTTACCACAGCTCATTTTGGCACTAAGCTGGGGCAAGACTTGCAGATGTTCTGGGGATGCAGCACCTCATGTTGTGATGCAGACACCTCTGGGTGCAAAAGGAGGCAGCAAACACTGGCCGAACCACCCTGACATGGCAACATCCCTCTTTGGAAGTCTGGCGTGGGTTTAACAACACACCGAAAGATTTTCTGAAGAGGAAGACCAGGGGAATCGTGTCTCACAGTGGAGCTATGGAGCATATTTAAGAAGCTGCTGCGGCTGTTGCAGCACGTAAATAAAGAAACTGCACATACTGCAGCCAGTCTGGACTGAAGAGAGATTTCTGCTAAAGTTGCAGCAGCCACCTCCTTTGCTGGCCAAGTGTAAGTCACAGGCACGCTGAAGAGAGGCACCGTCAGAGGGACAATCTCTTGCTGTGGAGGAAAAAAATTGTTCTGGTCTGTCCAAGCGGGCTGCCCAGGGGCTGAGGGGAATTTGGCAGGTCCCTTCACAGCTCTGACAATGATTTGTTGTGTGGTTTGGGGCAGCTTGTCCTTTTAATCACTGTATCGCAGCTTGTGCACACATTAAAGCAAAAAGCATGTGTATTTAGCGTGACTGTCTTGTGATTTATATTTATATAGCATATTGTGAATTAGAAATATTACAGATCATCTGCTGCTGTTGCTACTAAATCAGTAGCAGACTGTTTCAGGTTATGTTATTTTGAGTTTTGTGTCAATAGCTGAGACTATTTTTGGTTTGGATGTTTTTTAGGCCATATATATACATTTATAGTCCTGCATTATTAATAGTTGCTTAAAATTTTCCACAGCTCTGGATATTTCCTTTCACAGGAAAAGACAACAGAAAAGGAATCTGGAATATATTACTTGCCACAGTACCATAGTGATAGTACTGCTTCACACAGTGGTAGTAATACTTGCTGCAGTAAATTCTGCTGGTTTGTACAAGGCAGGCACATCCTAACAGGTGAACATGTGTGTAACTCCATTATCTTGACAAGAGCTATATTAGTTTAGCCAAGGAAGTGGCCCTGAGGATCTTTTTATATGTTAGAGTTATTGGTTGAGTGGGACACATTCAGTCACTGTGGTTGTGTTTATGAGGAGTCATTCGATCAGCATTTCATTGGCTTTTTGAGAATGTCTCAACTAAACTGAGAGAACAACATTATTCTAAGGAGAAATTGCTAGTAGAATTTTTTCCACTCACCTGTTTTTGAAGTTTTCCCTTAATTTATTCAAATGTGGACAACAGCCATCTACCTGCATCAGCTCCCTGTTGCACTTTCACTTGTCGCACTGCTATTAATTCAGAATCAAATCACTGATACGGTTTCAAATGCATACCGCAACCATGGACAACTGCTGACCATCATTATCACTTCAAATGCATGCCAGTCACGATGACTACGAAACCTCTGATATATATTCAAGTATGCATTACTATAACTGATGCATAAAATTCTAGACATGTACTTAAATGTGTATCACCATAATTAAGTCATAAAAAATGCAAGCTCAAGCAGCCAGGCATTTATCCTCATTAACAAAAGAGATTTTTAAAAAATTGTTTCCTGGCAAACACCATTGTTTTAAATCTGTGCTCTGTGCCTAGTTCGTAGAGAGAACTAACCACGTTTAAGGTTGGAAGCCTTGAAATCCAAGCCAATAATGGAATTATGATTTTCTGAAAATGCCACCCATTCCTCTTCAGTAAACCTGTTATTCAAAAGTACTGCTTATGTTTTCTAGCAATAAGAAATTGTGCCAAAATACTGTACTACTAATGAGTTTCTAGTAGAATGAGTCTTTCGCCATTCCCTGTGCAGTTGCATTTGAGATGCCAAAATACAGAGATCTCCCTTGGATTATTTTATAGCTATTTTTTGTTTCACGTTTATCATTTAAATCTGCAAAGTGAGAAACATTAATTAGTGCTCTCAACTGGGCAGGTGATTGAAGCTCTTTGATTGACATCCCAAATATAGGTAACAGGAGCGTTGACAAGAAGTCTTTGCCATCCTAACAGCAGGCTTTCCATGCAGTGATGCTCTCTAAGCTGCTGGTGTCATCATTTTCTGAGAGCTGCTGCTATAAAACTAAAAAGTTTTCATGTCTCACCATACTCTCTGATAGGGCAAAAGATGCAGAATACAGAAAAGTAATGTATAGAGCAGATTTCTTTCTAGCTTAGGAATGGGCGGAGTTTGGTTACATGGCCAAATGCAATCTCTGGCCACTCTCTTGTTCATTACAACAGCATGGTCCAAAAAGCCAAGTGATTACCAATAGCTTCAACTCAGATCTCCCCTGACAATAAATGTTGATACATTTTTGTTTCTGACAAACCCACCTGACAAGTAATTTCTATTAATTTATCAGCAGATATACAAGCATATGCCAATATTATGCATGTATCCATTTTTTGTGTCAAAGAGGTAATTTTAAAACTATTCTTTTAAAACTCTCCAGGTTGTTTGATTTCTAAATGACGCTTCTTGTAACTGCCATTATGTACAGGCAAACAAAACTATAGGCATCAAAAAGAGGGCCTACGCCTTCAGAATCTAAACTAATTATTGCTCCATCTGGCTTTGGCATATAGTCAGCATGGCTCTCATTTGCACAGGGTTTGAGCTGTCCTCTCCTAGAATAATGATTAATGGAAGAATTTTAAATATTGATTTGTTTAAACTGTAGAAATTGCTTGGTTTGTGCTTAGTGCTGCTAGCCGGTATCTTACTACACTATGCTTCATTTATTCCAGATAATTGATAAGAGCAAGAGAGACCCCTCTGAAGAAATTGAGATCCTCTTGAGATATGGACAGCATCCAAACATCATTACTCTTAAAGATGTGAGTAGTCTTTGAGCGCTTCAGCGTTAAATAATTTTCACCTTATGGTCAGGCTCACCTACTGGTCCCTGTCTGGGAAATTCTTCATCTGAAGGTCAAAGCTAAAACCAGACCCATTGAAATCAAGGGAAAAAAAGGTGACTTAACAAATTACTGGATAGCAGTTGGAAAGACTGGTCAGGTTATACATTCTCCAGTTACTGTCTAACCATCTGTAAGTAAAACCAAAGCAGCACAGAGCTGCAGAACAACAAAATGTGTTTGGTTTTGCAGCACCTTTCAGAAGTGAGATCTCCCTAGTTGGGTGTTTTGGAGCAAGTTGCTGAGCACACATAGTGGTGCTGCTGGGCAGGGGATGCTCTTTCATGAGCAGCAGCCATTCCCATGCAGCCGGTGGTGTCTGCTTTGTTGGGAAGAGGGGAGCTCACAAAGTCGCTAGGGTTTCCCCCAATAGTGTTTTAATGCCAGGGAGTATTTACCTTCTACTCAAGCAGCCTGAGAAGACCTGAAGGTATCTTTCTTCAGCATTTCATAGGAAGACTAGCCTTCACTATGCTTACACGCAGTAATGACATTTAGTCAGAGATGTTTTACTTGCACTGCCTGCAGCCTCACCTAGGATTGTCCACACTGTGTCAGATTCAGAGTTTACAGAACAAAATCCTGCTGGTGTCAGTGGCCAGTATGTTATAGTTCAGAGCTTAGAGAAGTATATAAAAAATTTCTAATCACATGCCCTCAGGAAAGTCTCACCTAATTCCTAAGTGTTGAAGAGTATCTTAAAAATCTGTGCAAAAAAAGGTTCCATGTTCCTTTCCAAAACCATTTAGCACTGATGACTATAACACCGCCTATTATTGCAGTCCAGATAAAGGATTATGACATGAAAATGGCTGTCTTCCAATTTAAACAAAAAATGTCTTTTACCCCTCGCAATTGACATTGAAGGTAAATACATCTTGCAGCTGATGTCAATGTATTCACCGGAATTGCAAATACAAACTATGTATCATTGGAAGTAGGTCTTGGCCAACAATATAATACAGTTCATTTAGCTGATCATGAGTCAAAGGGAAATATTGATATTTGAAATGGCAAGTGTTACCCTGTAGAAGTGGAAAGAGAGAACACTACTGAGAAGGAGGCTTGGGTGAGAGCCAGCAGACATTTCAGGCTGTGTGAAGTGGTGCTGCTTTTAGCAGCTTGGTCTACTCTGCTGACACGATAGCAGATCAGGAAAGCTACATTTCTGTGTGGACAAATCAGCAAGTTGCTACAGACATGAGAAAAAAGTGATGATTAAGTCATTTTTAAAAGTTGCCTTTTCTGTTGTTAAGCATAATATGCACATTTCCCACACGTTAGCTGACATTTTCTTCTTGCAACATCTCACACAAGCAAGCCAACACTGTGATTAAAGGACCAACCTTTACCAAGTTAATGGGTCCAAACCACATATTTAATCTATTGCTCTTCCAGGTCTATGATGATGGGAAATACGTGTACCTGGTGATGGAGCTGATGCGGGGAGGTGAGCTCCTGGACCGCATTCTTCGGCAGAAGTGTTTCTCAGAGCGGGAGGCCAGCGCTGTGCTGTGCACTATCACCAGGACTGTGGACTACCTGCACTCTCAGGGCGTAAGCATTGCTTTTTTGGCTATCCACATCAACCTTCTTAAAATCTGCCTGTTAGAAAAAGCAAATAGCTATGATTTTGCTTCTCTGAAATGTAAATATCTTTTTTCCCCAAAAAAACTCTTTCTCCATATTTATAATTACATTTGGTTTGTGAAATAGGGTCATAGGCTTTTTAGCCATTTCCCAACTGAACTGCAGTATGTTGAAGTGGTATTTTCATTTCCAAACTACACTGATTTTCAAGTTCATGTACCTTGTTGAGCTAGTACTTTTTTACTTTTTATCACAGTCATTATTGCAGTACCTGATCTTTTAACAGAATTTCAAACAGGACAGCTGAATCAGCAGATAGGTAGAAAATCAAACGCTCAGCTTTCCAAATGAAGTGTCAGTTTGAGCAGCTGATGGGCAAGGCTTCTGACATGCTGTTAAAGAGCTGGCTTTTAAAACCTAAGCTCTCTATACATGGCAGTTTGAAAATCTCTCCTCTTCCACTTTTCAGGGACAAGCAGTTTGGATGACTAGTCAAATATTTGCTGCTTTCATGGTTAAAACAAGTGCATTTTGTGCTTGGGCTTTTATGTTTTCATTATAGTTTTTCAGTCTTGCTGTAACAAATAAAGGCTGTTTTCCCACCACTGAAATGCAGCATCTCTGGTAAAATATACAGCCACTTGAAGCTGTGTGCCTACAGAAAGATTTTTTATGAATACATTTTGAAATGAGGAAAAAAAATAATCCCTCCCTTCAGGTGTGAGCCACTCACATGGACAGTCGCAAGAAGACCCTTACACACTTTTCTCCTATGACAGGATTTCTTTGCCTTTCAGCTGAATATTTAGGGCCATCAGGTTCCAGCAGACTCTGACACTGAGGTGTTTGTACAGGAGCCCCCTCTGACCACCCTCAGGAAAGCTGTCCCCCCTTAGAGCAGCAGCCTCCATCTTAATACACCAGCAGAGGCTGTCATGTTCTTTCTGATTTTAACAGACTTTAACCTTTTTTTTCCCTTCATTTGCCCAAGGCTTTTAAGCAACTTTTCTCCAAAACTTAAATATTTTCAGCATGAGATCTTGACCTACCTCAACCAGCAGCCCAGAAATGGCAGCCAAGCCTGGCTGCTCCCTGACCTCCTCTCCTCACTTGTTACTCACTGCTTTCTTGTTAAGGTGGTGCACCGTGATCTCAAGCCAAGTAATATCCTCTACATGGATGAGTCAGGAAACCCAGACTCCATCAGGATCTGTGACTTTGGGTTTGCCAAGCAACTGAGAGCGGAGAACGGGCTGCTCATGACTCCCTGCTACACGGCCAACTTTGTCGCCCCTGAGGTAGGATCACATTTCAAAGCCATGAGTAATGAGCATGTCCTAGGAAGCAGTCCTTCCTCCCCCTCTCCCTTTTCCTCACTGCCTTACAAGAGGAGCAAGGCAGAAACCAGGCTACCGGCACTTGCACAGCCTCTATTACCATAACTTTCCTATTCCTCATCTTGTCAGGGCAGTTGTTTTCCTCCTGACAGAAGCTGGTGTCTGTCTTGGACTGACGTACACAATGCTTTGGTTCATTACTAGAATAAATACCTTTTTTTCTCTAGCTGCTTCCCCTCTAGTGCACTGCGCCAGAATGGGATAAGGCTTAAGAGGGAAATCTTGATGTCAGGAATAACGCTCAAAAGAAAAATCCATGCATGAAATCCTTACCACGCTGAAGTCAGTGGAAGCTTTATTGTTGACTTCATTGAGCTAAAGAGAAATCTGTCCTCTTGGGCTTTCATAGTACTGATCCCCTCTGTTATGGGGGATGTAGGAAAGGGCTGCTTCCCCATTTTTACAGATGGGGAAATGGAGGAAGACCAAACAGCTTGCCCCAAGCATGGGGAGAGGTGGCTCTGCATCGCTGTCGAGTGCTGTTCCTTTCACGCAGCCCCACAGGAGTGGGTTTGGGTCCCACAGCTGTTTGAACGGTTTGGGCTGTTTGCTCTATTTGACCCTTGAGACATTCATAGCTGCTTCCTTTCAATGAAGGAGCAAGAGGTTAATTTCCTGGGTAATTGTCCATTTCTTGGAGTGATGCTTATCAGCAATTTTAGTGTTTGCAATACACAACTTCAAATGTGTGTCTTCCTCTGCTTGTTTTGGTCCTTATAAGAAAAATACAAAACTATTGCCTTTCAATACTTCATCTGTCCTCTACTGTCAAATACCACTGTCTCTCAGTTGGTATCATTCAGCAACCTTTTCTTCCCCATAACTCTCCTCCATCCAATGTTCATCTGCGTGGCATGTAACTGGGAAGATAAAAATGGGATGATCTTTCTATACAAGGTCCTTTCATGATACCAAAAGTTACAGGAATCACAGCCTTCCAGCATGAGAAGGAGAATTTCTTAAATTGAGACCATTCGCGGGGCAGTGTAAATTCAAAGCAGATTTTTTTCAGCAAAAAATCTTCCATTGCCAAGACAGATTGGTTTGTTATTTTATTGCTGTTTGTTGGGTTTCATTTTAGAAACTGGAATGAGCTGTTTAAAATTTATCAAAATACGTAAAAAAAGTTCTGTGGCACCACAGCAGTTCAATTTCTAAACCAAAAAATAATAATGTTTGCAAGATGTAAAGTACGCAGATTTTCTCCAAGATACAATGTGCTTAAAATAGCTGTAGCTATTTTTCATGATGGGCTATTTTGTATAGTGTCCGTAATCACAAACATTGCCAGCCCAATGCAGTTTCAGATCGGACTCTTCTGATTCGAACTGAAAGCAGAGATCATGCTCCCAGAGGTTTGTGATGAGTAAGACAGGTCCTGCTAATGCAGGAAACGGTGGAGATTAATTGAAACATTACCAGAACTGGCAGAGAGCTTACGTAAAGCCTTAAGTGCTTTTACATTTTACCTGTGATATAATGCTGCCCTCCAGCCTAGACTTGACTTTCACATTCCCTGTCTGAGCCCCACTGCGTCATCTGCCATACGCCCATGAAACTAAACAAGGCGGCAGAAAGTCAGCTGAGCTGATGACACAAGAGGACAGTGGCAGAGGAAGGAGGACATGTTTGCCCACTTGGATCTCCCTTTATTTTGGAAACATTTAATTTGGGGTTTAGATGAGAACAGGAGCGAAGATGAAGGCTACCCGAGAGAAAGACGCACGCTGCCACCTAGTGCGGGCCATGCTGTGCAGGGAGCGAAGAGCGAGGTTGGGTCAGGAGGGAGAACGCAGCCGCCTGTTTCCCTGCTGATGCAGTAGGGGCCTTTTGGATAAAGTAAAAATACTTCATTCTGCAGTTTCCCTCCAAAATCCGTGAAGAACTACTGTTTTGGCATTTGAAGCTAGGAGATTGTTTATTAGCTTTCACACCCATACGCATCCCTGCTTGTGTCACAACTAAGAAAAGCCTGTATTCCTAACATTGTTCATCCAATAAATCAAAGCCGATAGAAATAAAAGGGGGTTGGATAAGTATCTGAGACATTCTCGGAATTGGATGAACCCAGGGGAAGTTTGTTCCTTATCACCACAATGCCCTGCCATGTGTGGCGCTAAGAACCAGCCCATGCTCATATTTCAGATCCCACCAAATTCTTGAGGTGACCTCATGGGTAGTAAATTCTTCAGCATCCATTACAGCAGGACACCACTGCATCTTTTGTAAAGCTCTTTCCCTGACTCATTTATTTCTAAGACACATGTCTGTTACTGTTTGATACTGTTTGGTTTGCCCCTAGATCAAACACTGACCTTTTTGGCCAAGGTTTCCCACACTTGCTCCTGCCAGCCTAGTGTTCTCGCTTTAACCACAGTTGCACAGACCTGCTGGAGACATTTTCAAATAGCAGCGACACTAACTGATAACTCTCACTAGATCCTGTTGTTATCCATGGGGTGAAGTTGCTGTCAATAAAAAGTAATTGCCAGCAAAGCTTTCCCTAGACACTGGCACAGAGTGAATGTCCCTGTTATCTAGCAGTGTTCTTACAAACTGAATGAAAGCACACAGCGACACCTGCCCATCATTTTGGGGCTGTGTAACCACTTGCTTACTACCCTGCTCCACTAAATATCATCACTGCCCCATTTTTCTGTCATTTGCCTTAGACTTTATTGTCCTTGGTTATTGGAGGGAGACAGTGATGGCAATGAAAATGTAACTGTTCAAGAACCAATGAGAATGGCCACGTCAAAAGATAAATGTTGCGTATTCAGTCTCACAGGTGAAGCAAGAAGCAACTGAATTTGTCAAATAGCAAAGAAGTTTTTCCCATAAAACTAACATTAATAGAGGGGGAATGAATGCAAGAACTAAAGAAATAGAAACAAATAAAACGGCCACAGAGCATATATATGATGTGCAGGAGAGAGAGGCAGAAGCAGGATTTTACCAGCTTTATCAACAGGAGGAGATGCGGCTTTTTCTCCATTTTTTTCCCAGGTAGCAAATATTCGCTCAGCAGCATACCTGGCAGATGGTTGCTTTACCACTCATCATTTGTAAAATCTGTTGAGGCAACATTTTCTGAAACTGTTTTTTCCTAGCAGTGCTTGGTCTTTTCTGTGATAGACTTCAGATAGCTGAAATCACTGCTGGGTAATAAGGCTGCAGGTCAGAGAAAGACTTGCTGAATTTGTACAATCCTTTTTCATGTGCTTTGCAAAAAATTAATGTATCTACTGATCTATCAGAAGGAGACAAAACTCTCCTTGTGTGTCAGAACTGAATAAACAGAAGTGGTTTGCTTTTACAAGCAAGTGGAAGATCTGCAGGTGGTCCCTGAGCTTTTCTGGGCCAAACAGAAACAAAGTTCTTCCCCTCATCTCAGCAATGCTGCCTCAGTTGGTGACTTCACTTTCACTTGAATCTGCACTGACTCAAATAGGCATTTATCGTAGTATGCACTTGTATAAATGAAATCTAAATTTTACCCTTACTGCAATAACTCATCATCCTGTACCAATATTGAACCTACTGGTCAGATCTCTGCTGAGTACCACTGGTCTTGTTTTCCCCATAGGAAAAAGGGATCAAGTTTTAGCCTGTTATCTGTTAAGTCCAGTCTAAATGTGGCCACTTTTCTTAATACAGAAGTAAGATAAGAATTAGCCTTTTAGCTTTCTTTGCAGTTGTCACGCATCTTTACTAGTCTGACATTAGATATGTGTTAGTGTGCATCTATTTGTTGTATCAAATCCAAACTGAGGTCAGACATGCTTATCACTGTCACTCAGCCCTACGCTTGTTGTATCCACAGTATTCTTGGTAACCTTTATGTTAGGAGGTTACATTTCAAAGTTTTAATGAGCTTTTTTTACGAAACATTTTAAAACACTGAAATGCTGTTCTGCTTTGCTGTGTGTTAGATGGTCAGGGAGGCTCCCAGAGCCTCCAAAAAACTGCACTCATCTCTGTCACTGTGGAGGTGACAGATGTGCTGGGCTTGAACACTAACCAGCTCATTCCAGCCTGGGTTTCACCTTGCTCCACAGCACTACTGAACATTTTGATCCTGAGGCAGCTACCTGTTCAAGCCAGATATGCAGTTAAGCCCTGGAAATGTCAGCAGATACAACCACTAATTGGTGCTTTTTGAATATCAGAAGCTAAAAATTCAGGAATGCAGATTAACCTATTTTTGTCTCACTCTTTCCTTCACATAGGTCCTTAAACGCCAGGGTTACGATGCAGCCTGTGACATCTGGAGCTTGGGGATCCTACTGTATACCATGTTGGCAGGGTGAGTGAAGAGGTTTTCCTAGAGCAGCAGCCTCCAGTGGGCTCAGCACTGGTTAAGCCAGAAAGGAGTCACAGATAGAGACAGCAAAGTGTCTGGCCTTCTTTGAGAAATGTGCTGAGTTGTATGAGGCAAGAAAATAGATGCCAAGACCTAGAATTAGAAGAAGATTTTCCAGAACGCATAAATATCTTTGGCACTTTACAAGTTGTTTAGGTTTTTAACAGCCTGTGCCCATAAGTATGCACTGAGACCTAGACTCCTAAGAGGCTCACTCACCACTTAAGCAGCATGGAAGTTTTGCACTAGGAAAGGAGCACAGGAGTATAAAGAGCCATATCACGTTCACCTTATCCATAAGAGGATGTTCATTCATTTCTATTAATACATGTATTCTTTTCAGCTTCATTCTTCTTCTACTGTTGTTATCGATGTATTTGAGCACCGTTAGAGGCTAAAAAAAAAAAAACCAAATGTAGTTTTCAAATGCTATTTGAAAAATATGCTGCAGAAAGGACAGAAAGTGAATGAACAGACCAGCAAGAACAGTAACAGGCAGTAGGAACTTTTGGAGGGTATTTGGCAAAAATACCCCTACCAGTGTGTTGGCTAAAGTGAAATATTGACACAAGAAGACCCAGAGAAAGCGACAGATGAAATAAGCAGTGAAGGACAGGACTAAGATGTGCTGGGGTGAATGGGAAACACAGTGTGCAAACCCAATCCAGAATTATCAGGCCCCTGAATTTAATTTCTCAGGGTATGGTATGTGCACACTTATTGTACCTAAGTGCAGCTTGAAACTTTTCAGTGACCTCTCACAGCTCTTTAATCTGCTTCATGATTATTCAGCTGTGGCAAGAAGCTTGGATTCATTCCTAGATTTATACAGAAAACAAAGAGTTGGACCCTGCCTTTCTGTCATACATGTCTCTTGCCTCATGGATTATAGAAAAGGTGCCAGGAGTTTCCATCCCATCTATTTTGTTCCTGAGGACAAATGTGTTCACCATTAGCTGAAATATATTATGACTTTTTGGGGCAGTCTCCCAGTCTCCTGGGATCTCCAAAAACCTGTTTCTGTTTGGCTAATGCCATAGATTTGCAGTGATACACAACCAAAATCAGTAAAATAAAATCAACGCATTACCCACAGTCACATTTGTTTAGCTGATTATATTCAAAATGCTTCTTTTTTAAATGTGAAAAAAAAATCCAAATATATTTGAATCTGAAATACAGATTACACAATTTAGTGGATATTAAATCTGCTGACAGGTGCTATTAACTTGTATCTCACTTTTTTCTGCACTTACAAGAGAAAATAAGAGTAAACAGCTGAGAATTGCTGACTTGTTAGGTGCCGCTACTGCATTTAGGGATGGTCTTGTTCTTCCTCACCAGAGGAGAGTTAGTAGGAACTGACTATTATTTGCAACCAGGATTCTATTCTCCTCCCATCATCACTATGAGCAGAGAGGGCTCAGACACCCACGACTAGAGCACAAGCCTGGGATCCTGTTAATGCAGGTAGTGACAGACTTTGGAGTTTGAGCCAGTCCTTAACTCTTAGTGCACTCCTCTTGATAGTTATAGATTGCAATAATATTATGTATCTCCTTCAGCTGAACTTCTGTGAAATCTGACACGTTTTTGAAAATTAGAAAATAACAGTGTGCAGAATTGAATGTGCTATTAGAAACCAGGTGTGATAGGAAGCTGTGGCCAAACCAACCGTTTAACGATCTAAAAACCACTCTGGCAAGTTTTCAGAAGAGAAAAGACAGATGGAAGGAAAAGTAGAAAAATCCCAAATACCCCCTTCTTCTAAACCTACACAGCTGTTCAAGATCGCAGAGTAAAATTTGGCCTGGTAGATTTTAGTTAGCTGCAAAAATCTTATCGCTTGTCACTTTATGAAGACAAAAAGTGTTCCCTCTGCATGTGACACGAACTTTGTAAAGCTGGGCGCGTGTTACTAGTAACTTCTGACTGGCTGGATCAGGAAGTAACCTATTGCAGATCCTTTGTTTTGCCCAACAGACTTGCACATTACAGTTAACAAAGCATTGCAAAATAGATTCTAAAGGGTTCTTTTTTCTTTTCCTTTTTTCTGTTTCAGATCCTCATTTTTCTCCTTTATTATTTTTATCCTTTCTTGCCATTATCAAGGTACTTCTGTTGGCAATAAAGCAGAATTAAAACAATTAAAGAGGTAAAAACCTGTCTACTTTTTAAAAATAATATTTCTTTTCTAAAAAATGAGAACAGAACAAAAATTAAAAAAACCCCAACAATTAAGGAATCAGTCTTTTCCTCTGTGGAACAACTTAGTACGAGGAGCCACCAGACTGTATAGTTTGAGTAGAAGTGAAGCAGCGATATCTGTAGTCCATTCTGGAATTAAATTTCTGTTGTAATCAGTGGCAGTTAGCACTAGATCCTAGAAATAATATATTTGCAAATTACACTATATTTTTTTCTCCTTTTTTAAATAGGTTCACTCCTTTTGCAAATGGACCAGATGACACACCAGAGGAGATTCTGGCCAGGATTGGCAGTGGCAAATATGCACTCACAGGAGGAAACTGGGATTCAGTATCTGATACTGCAAAGGTCAGCGAACACTTTCTCAATTTTTTTTCTTGTTCTCTGAAACGGGCTTGCAGTCTGCAATTGTAACAAACTTAAGAGGGAGATAGTCAGAGGGTTATTTCGCAGTCACTTATGAAATAAAAGCTTGCTTCTTTATGTTTCCACTACTCTGCAGGAGTGTGTGTGCGCGTGTTAGGAATTTTGGTAGTTTATTTTATTAAACTAAGGCATAATATAGCACCATCAGTTGTGAATCTTCTTAGCACTAAAATAGCGCAGAACTCTTTTGGTGCAACTGAACTTTCATAAGAAGTTTAGGGTAGTCAGTGCCACAAATTCATGGTCTATATGTGAATCACCTTTTTGGTCCTCAAAGTTAACCAGGAGCAGGCAGTTTACAAACTAGCGTTTTTAATTCCTGTACAGTTCACAGTTTAGGCTGCCCATCTGTCACAAAGCATGGAAACCCTGGGAGATAAAATTCATCTGGTGCTGCGACTTTGGACATGAAGCTGTGCACTGGTCTATGAGACAGGTAGACAGGAAAGCTTGCAAACTTCCAGTTGCCCGGCATTAATCAGAAACTTTGGCAGGATTTAGAGATTGCTGCAAGAGATTTCAGTTTTAGCAACTGGTAGTATCCAATGGAAGAACATTGATATATCCCACCACAAAACTGCAAGCAATCTTGCTACCAACACCTATGAGCCTCACAATGAATTTTTTATCAGATGTCCAGTTTTGAAATTAAAATGTTCAGATGTGGTAGAACTGATCTCATTGAATTTTAGCCGCCTGAATGTTCTAAGCTTCTCTTGTAAGCATACTTTGGACTCAGTGAGGAGATGCCTCCAGATGGCAAGGTCACCAGTAATTAGCACTCACTCAATAAGCTGAATACTTTCCACATTATCTTTTGACTGGATTATCAGCTGAGAGTTGAACATTACACTTGAAAATTTTGAAGATCAGACTTTACACTTAAAAAATATAAAGCATATCTAAAGTGCCTCCCTCTCTCAATTGGACATGCTGGTGATGACACTGCCACCCGGAATATCTTAGTAAAACCTACACTGCTGTTAATTACTTTTTCCCTTTTACTTTTTTCTTCCTTTTAAACACAGGACATTGTGTCAAAGATGCTTCACGTAGACCCTCATCAGCGCCTCACGGCAGTCCAAGTCCTAAGACATCCATGGATAGTGAACAGGGAGTATCTGTCTCAAAACCAACTCAGCAGACAGGATGTTCACCTGGTGAAGGTACATCCTACCCCCCTGCCTCTTCCTCCCTTGCAGAATGAGCTGTCATTTGTGTAAATATTCTGGAAAGTGATAGAGGAATTGGGAAGATTATTTGCCACCTGCTCAATATTTTTAACTTCCATCTGCATTGTAATGACCCGGTGGGACTCTGTGCGCATAGTGCTACCCACTTGTTTGAATCAGGGACACCCCAGCTATATGCCAGCCCGCCTAAACATTTCATGGAAATCATCCATGCACGTCCATTTTTTCAGGGGACTGAACAGGGAAAGGGAGGGGAAAAGCATCAAAGAACTGCATTTCAGCCCAGCATTTTCTCTTTCTGAGAAAAAAAATTCTCTTTTCTCTTTCTCTATTTTACAGGGTGCAATGGCAGCCACTTACTTTGCTTTAAACCGAGCACCTCAGGCACCAAGGCTGGAGCCTGTATTGTCCTCCAGTCTGGCTCAGCGGCGAGGCATGAAAAGACTTACCTCTACCAGGTTGTAGCAGTACCCCCAAAAGGCCTCTTTGAAAACCCACAGTTTATTATTTGAGAGATTCATCTTTACTCGGCTAGCAGAACTTTTTTGGATAACCTGCACATGAAATCACCAGAACTAGCAGAAGCCCAGTGTAAGGCAAAGTTCTCCTTTGCTCCATCATTTCTTTTACATTCCAGCCAGGGTCCCGAGTTTAACAGCTTCACAAAGATGTGCCAATTTTGCCAGTAGCTCTGTTTCCTTACTGAGATAAAGCCAAACAAAGTAGGTGTGCTCCATCCTTCTCACCCTAGGAAATACTATTTTTGAGTCCTTAGGATGTTCCATGGGAACACTCTTTTCATTTTGTTTCTCAAGAAAAGCACTTTTTGTATGAAGAACGCAGTCGGGTTTGAATGTTTTCAGCTGTTCCAGGATGCATTATGATGAAGTGGCTCGGCTGATCACCAGTAGACATCTACTGATCTCCACTCACCCCAGGAAGAGTGAAGGCTGCAGAGACACATGAATAATACCTTACTTGAAACAAGTGCTATATAACATGAAGGACAGAGAGCTGTCAGTGGTAGAAATACCTTCTGATTTCAAGAAATCTTTTGCACTTTGCCCCTGCCCCCTCTAGAATGAAGTCAGCACTGCTCGAGGAGCATGTGCCACCAGCCCTGACTTACTCGAAGGTCTCCAAGAGCAGAAAACCTCTGAGAAACTCGGTCCTCTGAGGAGATTCTTATGAGACTGTGCATTCATGTAAAACAGTGTGAGTAGGAGCCTGTGGACCAGGGGAGAAAAAGGTGTCTGGTCTCGGCCAGCAAGCAGGAGGTCTGGGAGGACTCGGTGAGGGGGCTGGGGAGCCAAGCAGAGGCAGGGAACAGTGCGGGTGACTTTGAGGACAGCAGGCAAAAGACCCATGGCAGTGTGATAGGGAGTACTGCCAAAGGGACCTAGCATACACGTGCTTAGGGGGCAAACTGGGACTCCCTTTAAAAGCGAGGGACAGTCCCTCTTCAGCAGCCGGTACAGAAGAGGGTGGGTGGGCAACTGGGCTGCCGAGGGGCTGAGTGGGTCGGTGCAGCCGTCCTCCCACTCCGTTACCAAGTCTGCTCACGGAGACTGGCTCTGGCGGGCCAGAGTGCCACCCTGGAGCAAGCGACGCCATTTCCAGGCATTGCTCCCTGCCCTTCCCTGGCTGCTCACCCGAATCCGCCTCGGTCACCCAGCGTTTCATGTCCCTGCCTGGCTGTTCTGCTCTAGCAGAGCTAAACTCCCTGTGCCGTGTGTGCGCAGAGAGTACCCACTTTTGAAGAGTCCAGCTAACACTGTTACAAGCTTTAATAATAATAAATTATGAGGAGAAATGGGAGGATGCTCTGCTTTTATATTTATATAAATATGTACATGTGTATTTATATACATATAAAACAAAAGTTCTGTACCCTAATACCTGGATTTTCCAGGTTCAGGGAAAGAAAACTTTGTTGAAACCATCTCAGCAAGATGGACCTTTTTTCTCATTCCCTGATTTCAAAGAAAATGAGCAAGGTTTGTGGTGCCGGATGTGAACTATTTTTTTACTCTTTCTTACCCATCTTGGCTTATGGTGGTCACAAGCTGACCGGGATTCTTCTTTGTACTGCTTTTGTTAATTTTTGTTTTCCAAGTAAATGTTGTCACCTCCGATGCTTTGTGGGAAAAACTAATGTGCTATGTTGGCTTTTTTTCTGTTGTGATGGGAAAAGAAGAAAAATGTGAACATGGAGCTTCATATGCTAGAGATGGAAATTTTTCCTTGCTGGGTAGTATGAGCATTTCGGTATTGAACTGGAATTACCAGATCATTGCCTCAGAGTGTGCAAGGGAACAAGGAGTTGCATTTGCCAGAGCAATATGCTTCCTAAAACTAGCTCTGTTCCAATGTTGACTGAAATTTGTTTGTTTGCATTAGTCTATTTTTAAATTTAAATTTATTCTTAATAATTTAAACCGGTATTTAATGTTCAGGTTTATGTGCTGTGCACAGAGGACTGCTGCAAAGCAGCTCTCCTTGAAGCCCTTCTCTTTTCTAGAATAAACAATGCTGTGAAACTTCACACAGTGGCTGAATTGGCTTGGACTGATGTGTGCAAACATGCGCAGGTGTGTGTCTATGGTTATGGACGCAGCAGCCCTCATTCTCTCCTCCAGCTAAGCTGTGCTCAGTATCAGCTTTTTGCTGCCTTTACACTTTTGCTCTTGTTAAAGGTTAAGTCTCGTGTATTTCTGCTAGCAGCACGCTGTGAGGCGAGTCCACAGGCAGGGGATATCCTGGCTGATACAGAAACGCTCTGGCCAGGCCTTGTTTCCCTGCAAGTGACTTCTATCCTGGAAGAAGGCAAGGTGGGCACAAGGATGCTAAGGGCAGCCTGGAAGGAGGGCTGGATTTTCTGGGGTCCCTGCTGATTTGTGCTGTTTCAACAAAATATATTTTTAATGGTCAGTGTAATTGTAGTGTATATGGGCAGAAAGAGTCTTGTAAATATTATGTACAGTTTTTTTCTCCCCCTGAGATTTCCTGGTCATCTTTCATTGCTTCAGTTTGCTTTCTCTTCACAGCCACTGGAAATAGTCTAATTCCCTCTTGATATACATGGTCTTAATTCTTTGAGCATTTTTTTCATCTGAATATTATTGTAGGCCAAGCTTACAGGATGTTGCTCTTCCCGAAGTTTAATGGTTTGAATCTTTTCCTGATTTAGCTCTTTCTAAGCCACCAGCTATCACCCTATTAACCATACAAGGTTTGGGCCACATACAGAATGATACATGTTGATGCTCCTTAATTACTTTATAAACCTATAAATTACATATAATAGGGTTTGCTTATTAAGATTTTGTTGCCAGTGCATCCAGATGTATGCACATGTGTGTGTATATGTAAATAGATACACAGAAAACGCGTTGTCCCAGCTTGTCCAAATGAGGATAGAAGTGTAGTCAGTGCTTGAGGTGATACTCAGAAGAGTTTTGTCTGCAGTGTTCTTGAAAATCTGTCATTAAAAACAGTAGTGGTTACTCTGGGTGTGGGTAGGCGGCTGTGTCCATCAGTGGAAGAAGCTGTCCCATCCAGCCTCCCCTCTGTCCCAGCTGTGCATCCCCACGCACCCCCAAGGCAGATCAGTGCCCCCTCCCTAGGCTTGCCATGGCTCTTCTGAGGGTTTGCTGACCTGTTTCAGTCAAGATGAACCCAATTAAACCATTTCCACTGTCAGTCTTGCTGATCCAGCTCACTTGGACTGAAATACAAGAGCCGCCATTAGCAAATCCAGGGACGGTCGCTCCTGGCAGAGGGGGAGGAACACACCATTGGCGCTCATTATTTCCAACTGATAGCACCCGTCGCTTCCCCTAGCCCAGCTGGATCCAGGCGAAGACGCATGGACATGGCCTAATTACTGCTACGGCTGCTTTTATACCAGCATCTCCTTTCCAGACTCCTTGCTACAGTATAGCTCAGCAATAAGCATTTATTCTTTCTAGGAGAAACCTTAACTGAAAAAGGCTTAGCGTCTCTCTTTCTCTCTCTCTCTGTCTTGATATTTCTACTAAATGTTACGTTTAACTCCTGAAAGTCTAAAAATCAGTTTGAATTAGATCATACCATCTTGAAGGTTATTAGTCCACAAAGTGACCTAGTGCCTTAGGCTGTTACAAATAGTATAGTTACATTTCTGAACCATCAAGGTATGCAAAGCAATGACCATCCAAGGGATGCTAACGTGTATCTGTCACTGACATAGCTCATCTGGAGAGCCACTTCAAAAGCTGTTGTTCAGCTCACTAGAGAGGAGTCTGCCCAGCAAGGAGGAGGTATCTCCCCACGCTTTGCAGAGCTGGACCTCTGCAGCTCCAGGACTTTGAAGAAGCCAAATGGTTCTGATGCAATGGGAAGAGTTGCCCCAGTTCCTGCACAGCACCACAGCTTGTGTATATGGCAAAATTGTGGGAAGTGCTGCTCACAAGAAGAGCTGACTCCTGACCCTTGTCACCCATTAATTTTTACTTGTTTAAAGTGTGTTTAATTTTTTCAAGCCAGTTTTAACAGCAGATAGCATTTATAAAGCTTGACTTCTTCAGCAAACCACAAGTGACCCTCACAGACACTTTGTAATCAATCTCTACATCTGAAAAAAATGGCTACCTGACAACAGATTTCAGATCATTTTGAGCAGCTCCCCGAGACTGCCCCTGGATACTGGGGATAACCCAAGCAGAGGGGGCTGGGAGAAGGACATGTTGGGTGACATGACTTTGTGACACAACGTTGCATGTCATGCTCTTACAAAGCACAGATTGTGTGTCCCTGCGCTTCACCTAACCCTGGACGTAATACTGGGACTCTTCTCAGCCAGATCTATGGTTGAATAGGTTTTGGACTGAATTTGAAAGGGACAATAAATCTGTTGGCTTACAGGGCAGATCAGACTCTATTAGAAATCAGTATGCAAATCTTTAAGGGACAGGCTGGTTTTGCCTGCGTAGTGCAGTGCTCTTTCTAACAATTTGTACCCAGCTCTGGTACATCCGAATACATTCGGACTTTGGTCAAGTATGGCAATTGCTGTGTGTCTATAATATGAATTATGCCAGGGCTTGGATCATCCCCTAAGCCATGAGTGCCACAAGGGTTTCTTGTGCCACCGGTCCATAGAGCTTATGCCAGCATATGTGAGTGCTGATGCTAAAAAAGGCAGGCAGTCACTTTCTCTTGACCTCAGCTGCTCATCTGTCCTTTTGCACCTCCCTTATCCAGGTCAGCATGGGGCAAAGCAAATGTTTGTGCGTCGGAACAAGTGGCTGGGGACAGCAGGAAGGCAACACCGTCTTTTTTGCCAGCAGTGCTGTCAACACATTGGTGTGGCTACAACTTCGGTGTCGCCTCTTTCCCTCTGTTTCTGTGTTATGCTGAGCTGAGCTCAGGTGTGGCTCAGAGCCAGGGCGATAAATGATGGGATGTTTGTACAGCAGCAGGTTACCAGTGCCAGGCTGTGCGCACAGAGGGGGAAGGACAAGTCCAGGCTTCTGAAAATTCAACACAAGTTCATATAAACTCCCAGTAACCAGGAGGTGTAGGGCTGCAGATGACATGCCATGGGGAAATAAAGTTGACTGTGTGTATTTTTGCCACCATTGACTTTGTAAAGAGGATAGAAAAAATCCTGGGGTTTGTTTTTAAATTGCCTATTTTTACAGAGGAAATTCCTGATTTTGAAGAGTGCTACAGCTTTCTAGGTCCCTACCTAGTAGGAGTAAGGAAGACAAACATGGAAGGTAAAGCAGATTACTATAGCAGAAAAGGAGGTGTCTTAGCTTTCACCAGAAAGTTATTTTCATTCATGTGTTTTGAAGCTGTATCTTAAGGTATGTGTAACAAAAACGCCAAAGCAAATATTTAGTAGCAAAGTTCTCTTGTTGAACATCTGCAGATGGCACCTGTTAAACAAGAGCCAAGCGATCTCCAGGGTCACATATCTGAATCCTAAAGGACAGACAAGCAGCACAACTGGGCCAACCACCTCAGGTATTCCTTACATTAAAATAAAAAGGCCTAAAATAATGTTAATAAGATGCTTTAATATAGTTCATAAAAAAAGGAAAATGTGCAAGCCTGTTTTCTTTTTCTCTTTTGAAGTATACATCATAATCCTATAGAAGTATGTAGTCATAGTTCCTAGCCAACTCCACTCTTACAACTCTGCATTGCCCCGAAACACGGCAGCTAAGCTGCTTCTGGTAGCTCAGTTCCTGTGTGAACACAGACTCACACTCCCCCCTCCATGTCTGCTCACAACAGGCACAAGCAACAATTGTGCATCCTCTCATATTCTGAAAGTTGGCAAAAATTTGAGTGTTTAAACTCAGAAGATACAGCGAGGTTAAAAGTAAGGTTCTCACTGTGTACAGAACTAAAATTCTCGGTATTTAGGTGAAGGGTAGGTAGAAGCCTGTGCAGAAGAAGAATGTTTCAGATCAAATAAAGTCACAGTAGTTCTTAGAGCCAAATTTTAGCCAAAATCTATTCATGTTTTGTGAGCCTAGACCTTGCATTTCCATGTGCAAGTGAGTGACAACATATGCAAGTCAGCCAGCTAACCAGGCATCTGATCATGCATGTCAGTACAGGCTTGCACATGGAAGTGTTTTGTAGCCCAAAGTTTAGAGTCTGAAATTAAGAATTTGGCCCTTTGCATCAGCCTGTGTTGTGTAAACCATGATGTTCGGTGTTGAACTGTACAACCACTACTTCTTGCTTAGGTATACATAGTTACCGATTCAATTTGTGCTCCATCATGTCTCCTAAATGGATGTGATGATGGTCAGAGTTTTCAGAGACGCCATAGCCTGAAAGGCAAATGAGGAAAATTCATGCCCTCTTTGATAAAGGAGAATTTTGAAAGGAGAGGCTGGAAATAAGCATTTTGAAGTGCAGAAAATGAAAAACAGTTGCTAAAAGATTGTTTCTGATTTGCTACTCAGAGCCAAATCCTGCCTCCCTCACTCTTGTTGTATTAGTTCCTTGATCCTTATGCACCTTCACTGAAACGAGGGGGACAGCTCAGAGCAGGGTCCTCTCTCCTGTCGTGGTGGTGGAGTCTGGCAATTAGGTGATGATGTGTGTGAGGGATTAACTTGGGTAGTATTCAATGAATTTGACAAAACATGATCTAGCACTTTGTTTACAGGCTCCATATTCATGTTTACAAATGATGATTTCTGAGGCTCATGCTTTTTATGTTTCCTGTATGAAAAGGGCAGCCAGTGTACAGATATTTATTATGCTTACCAGCGTTTCTGAATAGTTTTTTTTATAGTACATTGTTTTATGAAGTGTAATATTTTTATAGAAGAATGATGATCTTTGGACTTTCTATATTGTTACATACAACCGTTTGCAAATAAGCTCTTTGCTCCCTTTTTTCTGTGCACTGTATCCGGTGTTGCTGCTGCTACTGTTGCTGGCCTCAGCTGCTGCTGCCCCGCTGCGACGTGGGCTGACGGTATTGTGAAACTGTGCAAACTGACTTCAAAGAGCTGTGATTGTGCTGAAGGGCTGGCTGCATGCTGGGTCCCTCCCGGCAGGAGGGATGGGGAGCTCTACTCTGCCAGGGCAAGAGTTTACTGTGGTGGCCCCCGAGGAGAAGCCTCAGTGCTCACCTTTGTCTATACTACGCCGTTTTGGCTTGGCATGCCCATCCTTTCCTCTCTTTATAAAGAAATAAAAAAAAAAAAAAAAAAAAAAAAAGGATCCTGCTCGTTTTGCATAATTCCTTTCCAGTCCCCAAGCACTGGCCATATTTGAATGCCATGTGTTGGTCACAGTAAAAGCACACAGTTACCTTTTCAAATTATACCTGGAGCTGTTACCTCTGTGCAGCCTAAATACTCAAAGCTCCACTTTGGGAAGCAACAGGTAAGCCTTTAACCCCTCATCAGTCAGACAGTTCACCCACCACACAAATTTAGGATTTCACTGCCAGAAAAATGACTGCTTTCACGCAAGCTGCCTGGCATGGATTTCCCTTGCCCTTTAGAGATCTTCTGAGGTATGGTTCTTCTGGAAACTGCTGGTCGCTGGCAAGTAGCCTGCATAGCCTTTTCTGCTTGCTGAACTTACTAGTAACCACAAAAGCAAAATCAATCTCTCCTACTTTGAGGGATTGGTTCTGCTTCCCTGGCGGTACCACATTTGAGCCTGCACACCGTTACACTGGCGTTCACGTCTGTGGACTTCCAAAGGTCACCTTTGGCTGCTTCATCCCCTTTTTGTGTCCCACTTTCTGTGTACCATGAGAATTGTCCCGAGGCTCAGAAAATCTTGTTATATGTCTGAATACCATCTTGTTCAAGGGCAGCGTAACTGCTGGCTGAGCACCTCAGGCACTACAGCAAGGCAAATAATGGGCAGTAACAATAACAGCTAATGTCTAAAGATCACAAGAAGCAGAGATTTTGCATTAAAGGCTATGAAGAAGAGCTGAAGACAAGGATTTTAGGCTATGCCTAGCTATTCAGGTTAACTATAGATAACTTCGTGGTGCACTGGCTGGTGAAGATGCACCCTACTCTCGCTGTCTGGATGCAAGATGGAAGAAGGGGATCTCTGTCCATTCATCTAGATGGACTAGAGAGCTATTTGTGGTGCTCTGGCTGTTTTCTAAACAACCAAAGCTGGCCTGAGCTCAAATCCATTCTTTGTTGAGGAAATTAGTTTATAAAAAGGCTGGTGACTCACCGTCTGTGGTGAGGCTGCACGTTGGTTTTTGGCTTGGCACGCTCCTGCCTAATTGATTCTTCCCATCCTTCAGGTTCTGCAGTCACTGGTAAAAATAGCCACAGTCACAAAGCCTCACGCTTTCCCTACTGCAGAAAGCAGGCTTCCATTTTAATGACAGTCTCCTTGCTAAGGCATGCAAACAAAGAGTCAGTGATTTCCACTTCATTTACCCAGACTTTCCAATTGTTGCATTATTGTGTAGGCTCTTCTCTCTATTGTAAACTCTGTTATAATCAGTTATTTGCTTTACTTATCCATTCAGGCTAGCTGCCTCTCCAACGGGGTAGTCAGTGTGAAGTGTGAAGGTGTGTTTTACCTTAGCATTTGACTTGCACAAGTGGGTGGATTTCAGATGTGAATCTCCACTAACTGCTATTATCTACAGTGACCTCAGCTGAGTCGGACACAGTGGGGAGGTCATCCCCTAATGTCAGTAACCATGTCCCCTTGAAGTCAGAGCCAGTGTACTGAGAAAAGAACATTATTGGATTTAAGCATATGAGACTTTTCCTAGAGGTCTACATTTATTTCACCTGTTGGTACTAGAACAATTTAGCCTTTAGGAACATTAGCTGTTAGAATGGAGCCTTAAACACACAGAACAGAAATAACCTGCATTTCACTTCAGAGAAGTGACAAGAGTGACCTGTCAGCTTTTAAACACTCTTGACACTGCTGATCTTTTTCTATTTGGACCTGTGGTCTCATTTCAACCACCAGTCTGCTGCCATCTGTTACACTCTGAGTAGAGCTGCACATCAACTACAGGGCTGCGGTCTTCCTATTGGGTCTGTGGACTAATACACGCAGGTAAAGACTCTGTCCAGGAATAAGCAACTTGCTCCTTGATGTGTGCTTAGATGGGCAGGAATAAAGTGGAATACACAGCTGAGATGTAGGCATGCTTTTGGCCCAGCCAAAAAAAAAAGTGCACGTTCAGTGGAGCAAAGGTGAGGATTATTTATTCTGCAATTCAGGTGCAAATTTGTTATTACTCTCCCAAGCCCAGGAATGACAGCAACCTTCTCCGAAGCGCATGTCAGATATCCAACACGCACATTCACACAACTTGCACAATCCCCAGTTCCAGGAAGTCTCCAAGTGGCCCCATGTTCTTCTACCATCAGATACTCTGAGGAAAAATACAGTGCTGGCATTTGAACGAGGGTAAGTTATATATTAGTACATTGCATTCAGTAGCTATGCCTTAGCAGACAAAAGGTTAGTATGGAAGCAAATGGATGACTTCAACAGTCTGCATAATCTGGAAATCAGTTTAAATGCTGTGATGTCGCAGATGACACCAAGTTGGGCGGGAGTGTCGATCTGCTTGAGGGTCGGAAGGCTCTGCAGAGGGATCTGGACAGGCTGGATGGATGGGCCGAGGCCAACTGTATGTGGTTCAACAAGGCCAAGTGCCGGGTCCTACACTTTGGCCACAACAACCCCAGACAACACTACAGGCTTGGGGACGAGTGGCTGGAAAGCTGCCCCGCAGAAAAGGACCTGGGGGTGTTGATTGACAGCCGGCTGAATATGAGCCGGCAGTGTGCCCAGGTGGCCAAGAAGGCCAACGGCATCCTGGCCTGTATCAGAAACAGTGTGGCCAGCAGGAGCAGGGAGGTGATCGTGCCCCTGTACTCGGCACTGGTGAGGCCGCACCTCGAATACTGTGTTCAGTTTTGGGCCCCTCACTACAAGAAGGACGTTGAGGTGCTGGAGTGTGTCCAGAGAAGGGCGACGAAGCTGGTGAGGGGTCTGGAGCACAAGTCTTATGAGGAGCGGCTGAGGGAGCTGGGGTTGTTTAGCCTGGAGAAGAGGAGGCTGAGGGGAGACCTTATCGCTCTCTACAACTACCTGAAAGGGGGTTGCAGAGAGGTGGGTGTTGGTCTCTTCTCCCAAGTGACGAGTGACAGGACCAGAGGAAATGGCCTCAAGTTGCACCAGGGGAGGTTTAGGCTGGATATTAGGAAAAAGTTCTTTACTGAGAGAGTGGTGAAACATTGGAACAGGCTGCCCAGGGAGGTGGTAGAGTCACCCTCCCTGGAGGTATTCAAGGAGCGTGTGGATGTGGCATTGTGGGATGTGGCTTGATGGGCATGGTGCTGTGTGGTGTGGGTGGGTTGTTTTGGTGTGGGTTGTGGTGTGTTTTGTGGTTTGTGGGTGTTTTGTGGTTTTGTGTTTTTTTTTTTTTTTTTATGGTTGGACTTGATGATCTTACAGGTCTTTTCCAACCTTAGTGATTCTGTGTGATTCTGTGTATGGTCTCTTTTGGCCTCAAATATGATATGTGTTCATACCACCCTACAACAAGTAGTCAGCACCAAGTGAACAGATCAGGTTTGCATAGGATTGATGGATGAACTCCAAAGATTAATTCAAAGATTGTTAGGCCACAAATAACTGGAATAATCAACTTTCTCTGTTTAGATCTGTATCTTTACTGTGGTACATGTGAAGAATCTTTGCTGTCTTTGACAATATAGAATATCTTTCTGAAATTTTGTGATGTTTACAACTATCTATAATGTTAATTTAGAACACCCTGTTTCACACCATTGGTGCAATATGGTTGAAACCTCTAGCACGACTGGGTAAATGGTGTTACCCCGAAAAAGTAAAAAACACACTGCCTTAAAACCAAAATAAGTTACAATTGCATTAGTAGTGCACTAATCCTGTGAATCATAGGAGGGCCTTAAACAAATAGATGTCAAACATATGAGTGAAACCTTCCAGTACAAAGAGATAAAGAAGGCTTTAATCTTCAATAAGCTCTCCAATTAGAATTAAGCTGTTTAAAAGAGAGTGAAAGTTAAGACCACAAAACCTTGAATTCTTACATTCCCAAGACCTGGAACTGAGTGATGACTCGTGAAGGCCTGGAGCTGAGTGATTACTTTATGCAGCTTCTGCACATCCATAAGATGTACCCCAAGACAGAGAGATAGAGAGGCTGCAAGATCCTAATCACAATATCCTGGGTATTGAAAAAAAAAAAAAAAGAAGGAAGAAGGGAAGTAAATTATCAATAACAAATGCAAATGCTGTTCCTAATAATGCATAGTGACAGTGAAAGAAGGTGCTTCTCCAGGGAAAACACTACCCCACTCCCCACCTCAGCTTCAAGATTGTCAATGTTAGCAATTCCCATAAGAACTATTTTTGGTAAATCCTGAACACTAAATATCACATTTGGTGAGAGTTGTTCCACCTCTGTGACAAACGCTGGAGCAGCCTCCTTCGTGTATGATGTGGCAGAGATTTGTGCAGAGCAGCCACTCAGTATGGAAGCGCTGCATAGCTACACCCATCGGGGTGCCCTGCTGCAAAGTGACGGTCCCTCTTTTTAGCCCAAAGAGCCTTAAATAAGCCTACACAGTTGGAAGCTTGCGTCACCCTCCCAGGAGGGAGGGTGGGTCTGGCCAACACCAGCCTGAGGAAGGAGCTGATGGGATTCCCTGCTCTGATCTGTAGCACCCTTGGCAAGTACTGGAACCACAGGGTTTTCATGTGATGCAGAGACGATGCTCACACTGCCTCCTCCTGAGGTTTCCACAGAAAAGAAGGAGCTGCTCTCAGCAGATTGTAAAAACATACTTCTGCACAACCTTCAGGAGGGACACCCTGAGCAGAAAAGCACCAAAGTCACAGGGTAGCGTCACGCTAAGGGCATGCCTCTATTCCAAAATTCCTCTTGGTTAGGTTTCATTGAGCTTCCTGCTCAGTGTGAAAGGTTTGGCTTCCACTCTGGCAGGGTTAACCCTCCCCTTCTCGCCCACACAGTGAAGCTAGGTGTGCAGGGCAGATGCTGCAGTCTGCTCCAGGTGCCAAGGATCAGTAGCTGGGTATTGCACGGCTTCTGGATGTAGGCTCTTGTATTTAATTTATAAGGCTCTCATTGTGAAAAACAAGATACCTCTTGTAAAAAACAAGATGGTCCTTGTGAACTGAAGCATCACCACCTAATATTAATGTTTATTGGAAAGATCAATACCCATATAAAAGATGGCCTCAGATGTTTGTGGAACACAGTATTTCAAATCTTTCTGATAAGAAAAGGACCCTCACTACAGAGTTTGGAGGTTGCCTATAGCCACCTATCTCACTTTTGCACATGCACATTTGAGGACATTAGTAAGAAGCATCTATTTTTTTAAAAGTATACGCACTTGAATCAGTACTTTTTTTTTCTCTTAGACCTTGTATAAACCTAAATGACTCCCTGTTGAGTCCTGAATGGCCTTGTAGAAGTCCACTAGGACCTATTGTTTATTTCACTTTGATCCCAGTAGCTTTGGAAAGGACTTTGGCATGTTTACCTTCAAGTTACTCATCTTGTATACCCATGGTTTGTTTATCCACTGTAGTCTACTGAAATTTCCCCCCTTTCTTTTAGTTAAAGAAATAGGCCAAAGGTGGTTTCAGGGTCCCTATCTGGATATGCATCACCAATTCGATCAAAGACAACCTTTGGCTTCCTCTAATAAGTCAGGGGCATCCTAGATACCGACTTGCTCTCACAGTTCACAGTTCTCCAGTGAGTGGGAGGAATCTCAGTCCATCAAGTGAAAAATTGACCCTAACTTAAGTGGATTTAACACCACCGAGAATACTGTAATTAGACCAAAGTGAGCCCTAGTGTAATTAAGCCTTTCTGGCTCAAGCGTGCTAATCTGCTTTTTTCCCTAAATCAAGCCTACCAATATTTATGTTCAAGTTTTTCCAGTGGCAGTAGTTTGGGTAGTTGTTCTTTAACAGGGGAAGGGGTGGAAGAGGAGAGAAGCACAGAACTGTAGTTTTCTACCAGGAATGATCTCCCCCTCCTGGCCATCCTCCAGCCTAAGCTGAGTTATTGAGGCTGGGGAGAGCCAAGGTACCGGGAAACAGCATATTTAAATATGGTAAGTGGATTTATTAGTAGTGAAACATACCAGGAGCCTATATTCTTATCATGTTCTACTAAATTTATATTCATTCAGGTCAATAAAGACCCATGAGACCTGAGGAAAGGATTACATAGCTAAAATGACTGTCATTAATTAACAGTGTCTCAACTTTAACCCCTTCACTTTCTTCCATCAGTTAGAACCCCCATTTTAGGCTCCTTCTTACAACCTGTGGGACATTTTTATTGGATAAAACACTTTAAGAAGGACACAGAAAGCTTGGGAGAAAACCCATGACTAGTTCGCCTCATGAAATACAAGTGTTTCAGCAGACACTGCAAGGCAGTAATGAAAGAAGTAAACCTCCTCACAACCTTACTTAAGATGTTCATGACACATCATTGATCTTCCTCAGAAAAAGGAAGTATTTGTTAAAAATAGAATAGAAAACTATTTCTACGTTTTTTTTATCCTGTTGGATTCATTGCCACGGCAGGTTTTCCATAATGAGGAAACCAACTCTGCTTTGCAGCCCAGTTCAATGCCTGCTAGGAGTTGCAGCCTGCCAAGTGAGCACTACCAGCCCTCCTGCTCTGCTCCTCTGGAGATGACAATTACAGTGATGAAGTGATTATATGTCATTTAACTGTAAAAGAAGATTTCCCTAACAGAGCGAAGGAGGAGAATTTTGCAAGGCGGTGTTACAAGAGGCTCTCTTACCCCAGCTGACCCCACTTAGCAATATAAAGTACAGAGTGCACCTGACTGAACAAGCAGCCCTCATCCCTTCCTTCCCAAGCACAAGATAATCATCAACAATTGCTTCAAGGATACCAGAAATGCAGTGGTGCGATATTAGAAACAGCAGTTCGGTTCTTCTTCTCATATGGATGTGGGGGAATGATTTTAAGAAAATGACCATTTATTGTCATAATTTCTTTACTTTAAAAAATGACCATTTATTGTCATAATTTGTTTACTTAGGAAAAGAGAGTTTTGTAAGTTAAAAACCAAATACTGTTATAAAGGTCCATTTTTAAATAGTAATCACTATACCCTTGTAGCTCAGCACCTGTATCTATATTACCAACTGGAAGTATAAGTAACCTGTGAATAAACCCATTAATCGGATTTTTTTCCCCATGATGTAAAAACTCATTTATTCTAAACAGCCCTAGCAATATAGTTTTATATTTAAAAATAGAATCTAAAATTATCTTATTTGAAGCATTATTAAATAAGTAAACTGTAGAGGTGAGCTTCAGCCCAGAAAAAGATCTTAAAACACTTAAAATCAATTCTGTCTTCATGACAGTAAAAACACAGATGGATATAGCCATTACCGCTACACGTATTTCAGCATGAAGTTGGCTTAAGTAATTTCAGCTGCAGTTTCGGCTGTCTGTTTTATCATGTGTGACTAACTGAGGACTCAGAGCAGCCTCATCACAGAAAAGCCACATCCTCCCGCTGCCCCCAGGCTCTGCTGCACCACACACATGAGGTGCTAATCGTGCAGGGTGAATCCTTCATCTACAGCCCTTTGGCTTTTAGGAAAAAAATTCCCAGGAGAAAATTTGCCCTTAAGAATAGTTGTACTGTAAGCTTAAGTAGGGGAAGATATTGTTTTGAGGCAAGGTTTATTTTTGCTTTGGGTTGGTTTTGGTTTATTCTCATCGCTCAAACAGGGTCTGAAGCTGGCAGTCACCTCAGCAGTAGGGTGCTGCTCCCACCCTTGAGCAGTGGCCTTCAGCTCATCCAGGCTGCTTCCCGGGCCTGGAGACAAAGCACCTGTGCAGCCTCACCGCAAATCCAGCTGCCGCTCTGCCAGAGTGTTTTACTCTGTTTCCCCTTGTCTATACAACAGGACTAGCTGTTTTCTACACACATACGATATAGACTGTGATAGAGACAGAGCTTGCACGATTCCTACAGATATAGTTTAGAATAACACGAATAACTACACTAATAAAAGCTTCAAGTGTTCAGACCTTCCCAACCGTAATCTAAACATGACAGACAGGTCCTTTTGCATGTGAGGCAGAGAAAAGCAGTGATAATTGCAACAACTGCCTGGAATGCTTGTCTTCTACGCTGACATACTACCTTCTTTTTCCTTTGTTATAAGTAGCACCTCTTGCTTCAGTTCCTGCTGCCCAGCTGTTTCTTGGCTTGCCAACGATGATTGTTAATCACAGTAGTTGCTAATTTGCCAGTATTTATGTCTCAGCAATCCAAATTTTTTTTCCAGATCCATTTTACAGCTATTTTACAATTCCCTTCTTGACTTTGTCCATTATAATTCCTACATCATAGTGTTCCTTTGGCTATTAATAGAGGAGAGTCTGTCTTCTTCTTGTGGTTTTATAAATGTTATTGTCTTATTTGCAGGTCCTCAGCTGGAAATACATGTTTTTATTTTGATGCTTGATCCTACTCCAGATCATACTGAGAGCTGCACGTGCTATGAGGCTGCTATGCCTCTAGCTCCATAATGTAATAATTTATCCTAATTGATCAGATTTTACATAGAAACTATTAATCTCGCAAATGATATATGCTGATCTTGTGCGATAGTGTGCCAGCTCCACGGTCAGTGTGAGAACTCTTACCTACTAGCTGCTATATTTTTCAGCACTGAGAAAAGTATTTCTGCATTTTGGAAAATGTCTTCAAAAATGAGGTATAGCTCCTTCCAGAGTGACTTAGTTGTGATGCATTTATTTCAGTTTTCTTTAGACTAATACTAAATTTGTATTTCTACTAGGATGTCTCTGCAAACGTGTCAGGGCTGACCATGTAGTTTACAGAGATTGTTCATTATTCATATAAGGCAGCCTCCCGAGTTAGTATTCTCAGGTGTTCAATCTACTTAGTTACTGCTGTAGGCTCCACGTGGAATAAAACTCCTCAAACATCATGTCAGCACCTAGGGATAATGTATCTGTAATGAAAGATAAATGTAAGTGTCACATCAAGCTGTGCTCGTGCTTGGCTCCATTTGATATTGCAGGCTGATTAAATGTCATAGTCAATGGCTTTAGTCAATCTTCTCATCTTCCTACCAGATGATTTGTGTCCACTTTAATGAACAGGTATTTCATTAAAAGTTCTAAGACGACTGTCATAGCAATACATCTTCTCTTTATATTTTTCTGCAACTTTGGAGCTACCACAGCAGGGAAATGATAACTACTTCAGTCTTGAAGTCACAGTTTCTTGAACAGCTTGTTTAATTGTTGTTCCCTTGTCTGTCATGCAACACTCCAAATGATGTTTTCCTGGGATTCCTTTCACAGCTGGAAAAAGGCATCATCATTTTTCCCTGCAGATGTTTGTTAACAGTTATATCAGATACAACCTTTAGGACTGACTTCATGTCTTATGCCATAAGCATAACTACTGCATAGCACTAGTAGATTGTTCTGCAATGTCCATAACACATTTTTCTTCAGTGGTTTTATTGCCAGACAGGTAGTACCTTCCTCTCTCCCTGACACGGACATGCCACCATGCATGTGCCTGCAAAGGCATGTCAAGAGGAAGAAAGAGATGCCCTAAAAGGAGAAAAATTGCAGCCTGCTTTACTCAGCAGCTGGATCTGCATCTGTTGAGGTCAAGAAGTGCTGGTTCCTGAGCTGCAGTTCTGGGATGAGGAGAACTAGAAGGGCCATACGTCCCCTGCAGCTGGACACAGAAATGGGGAATGTGGGATATGGAGACTCTCTTCTCAGGGAGCCACAGTAGTCATTTGCTAAACAGACCCATCATCCAACAGCTCACCTCCTCACAGAGACAAAACCCAAGATACTGTGAAAAATTACTAAGGCTCACCCAGCCCTGGATACTTTATGTATGTGTCCTGTGGGCACAAACACCAGCACTAGGTGTGCTAGCACTGAAGATTTGTGGAACCAACACTGAAGGAGCCAGGGATGCTCCCTTCCATCCCCGCAGCTGCAGGCAGCAGTTCAGGAGAGTGCAGATGTGTGCTGGCAGCAAGGGATGCTGTAGATAACAGAAATGGTATCTACAGAAAGCCTCTATTACTAGAGAGTGTCCCACGTAGAGTAACTGCTGGACAACCCAAGAGTCTACCTGCTAAGAACAAGGAAGGGAATTGAAGTGCAGAAGCTTGCTAATCTGGTGAGCAAGAGTTTAAAGTAAAGACAGCCGGTAACAAAAGTCAGTAAGTGAGTTAGTTAAAAAAGTAGTGACCTGGCCAAGGCTGAGGGAAAACAAGGAGAATAACTGGTCAGCCTAATAAACTTCAGAGGTATCTCGTCAGAGAGGTCAGAAGTACAAGGCTAACAAGAAACAAATGAAAGCAACGAGAATTCCAACAAGAAATTCCAGGAAATGGCAGGTAGGGATTTTGTGAAGATAATCTAAGGGATAAAAGACTGCAGGGTATCTGTCTGTTTGAAAACCAAACCAGCTACAATTACCTGTTCTGATTAGAAGAAACATAGGAGACATCCTCAGACATACGTGGCTTGGCTTATTCACAAGCACCTAATGACCTAAAAATCAAAAGGGAACATACAGTAAATAGACAAAAGGACGTATGAATAGATGAAAATAAAGAAATGGTGTTAGCCTGCAGATAACAGAATCAGAAAGGTTAAGGCATGAAATCAGTTTCAACTATCATGGGACATAAAAGACAACTAAATAAGTTTGATAAAAGCATTAGAAATTAAAATAAGACAAAAGAAATTGCAGACATTAAATAATGCAGAAAGAGCCCGTGACAGGTAAAGGCAGAAGTACGGTAATAATAACTCAAAATAGGTCTAAATTCAGTGTGAAAAATGGATAGAAGCATAGTTCAGGCCAGGAAAAGAACAGGTGAAATATATTTTAGAAAAAATGTGTAGCGGGACCTAATGAAACTTGCTCTGAGGTCCACCAGGCCCTAGCAGAAGCAATCTGAGATCATCAAATTAAGGTGCACTGAGGGACCCATCTGCCAGCCTGACAGGAAGTCATGAGAGGTACGCTGCCTTCCTGGAGCTAAGGTCCGAGATGTTGCTGAGAGAGTGCCACAACTTGTCAAGAGCACAGACTACTATCCATCGCTACTCTTTCATGTGGGCACGAATGACACCGCAAGCTGGAACCTGGGCAGAATCAAGGAAGAATACACAGCCCAGGGGGTCCAAGTGAAAAGGACTGGTGCCCAAGTTATCTTTTCTTCCATTTTTCCAGTCAGAGGAAAGGGTGCAACCAGAAATAGATACATAATGCAAATCAACTTCTGGCTTCGTGATTGGCATCATCATGAAGGTTTTGGCTTTTATGACAATGGGACATTTTTCAATAACTATAGCCTGATAGGGAGGGATGGGATCCACCTCTCTAGAAGAGGGAAGGGAATCTTTGGTAGCAGGCTGGCCAACTTGGTGAGGTGGGCTTTAAACTGAAGGACTCAAGGGACAGAGTCTAAAGTGGCAACGCTCACGGCATTGCAACGAACTGGCGAATAAGCCAGGCCAACCACAGCAGCGACAAATGTTCCTTAGCTGCCTCCCAAGATGAGAACCAAAAGACCAACCACCTCAAGTGTGTGCATACCAACACATGCAGCCTGGGGAACAAACAGGAGGAACTGGACCTCCACACCCAGTCAGAAAGTTATGATATCACAGGAATAACTGAAACATGGTGGGACAACTCACATGACTAGAGCATCACAATGGATGGCTATAGGCTGTTTTGTAAAGACAGGCAGGGAAGAAGAGGAGGAGGAGTCACGCTCTATGTTAAGGAGAACCTTGAATGTATAGAAGTCAACTACGGCAATTGTGGAAGACCTATTGAATGCCTCTGGGTCAAGATCAGAGGGGTCATCTCCAAGGGGAATCTTAGAGCAGGCATCTGCTCCGACCAAGATGACAAGGCCAATGAAGCAATATTTAGATCACTTAAGCAAGCTTCAGGTCAACAGAACCTGGTTCTTATGGGTGACTTCAACTACCCAGACATTTGTTGGAAGAAGAATACAGCAGCTCACATGTCACCATCAAGTTCCTGGAATGCGTAGAGGACTGCTTCCTCATACAAATGTTAGATGTGCCAACCAGGAATGAGGCACTGCTGGACTTGCTACTCACAAACCAAGAAAACCTGCTTTATAGTATCTCGATTAGTGATAGCCTTGGCTGCAGTGATCACAATGTTGGGGAGTTTGGGATCCTGCTGAGCACACTGAAGGATAGTAATAAGACAAAGGTTTTAGGTTTTAGAAGAGCAAACTTCAGCTTACTCAGAGCTCAGCTAGGAGGGCTTCCGTGGGAAGCTTCCGTGGAGGATAAAGGAGCCAGTGAGTGCTGGGAGTTTTTCAAGAACCCTCTCCTGGAAGCACAAAAAAAGTTCATCTCCTTTAAAGGTAAGGGAAGTAGGTGGAGCAAGAGACCCCCTTGGCTTAACTGCGAGCTTCTGAGTCTGCTCAAAACCAAAAGAGAAGCATATCAGAGATGGCAAAGCGGACAAACACCCACTGAAAACTACAAGGGCATTGTCAGGGCATTAAGAGATGCGGTTAGAAAAGCAAATGCTCTGCTCGAATTGAAAGTGGCCAGAGATGTCAAAAACTACAAGAATGGGTTCTTCAGGTACGTAAACAACAAGCAGAGACAGAAGGAAAATAGTGGCCCACTGTTAAACAGGAGAAGTGAATTAGTCACCAACAACACTGAAAAGGCAGAGGTTCTCAACACTTTCTTCACCTCTGTCTTTACCAGCACTGTTGGGCCCCAGGCCTGGGGAACAAAAATCCAGATTGATGCAAACACAGACCTGCTGTCAGTGAAGGAAGAGTTGATATGTGATATTACAGGAGCTTGACCCCTACAAATCGATGGCCCCTGACATTATCCACCCAAGGGTGTTAAGAGAGCTGGCTGATGTCGTTGTGAGGCCGCTCTTCATAATCTTTGAGAAGTCACGGAGATCGGGGGGCATCCCAGAAGACTGGAAGAAGGATAATGTCACCCCTATCTATAGGAAGGGCTTAAAGGAGGATCCAGGAAATTAGAGGCCCATCAGTCTTACTTCAGTCCCTGGGAAAGTTATGGAATGAATCCTCCGGTGGCTATCACAAGTTAAATGAAGCACATGACTGGGAAAAGCCAGCATGGATTCACCAAGGGCTGATCTGGCAAACCTGATCACCTTCTGTGAGAAAGTAACCTGCTCGGTTGATGCAGGGGCAAGCAGTGGACATTGTCTACCTGTATTTCTCCAAGGCTTTCAACACGGTTTCCCACAGCCTCCTCCTAGAGAAACTGATGCGTTATGGTCTAGACAAGTGGTCCGTGCTGTGGGTGGGGAACTGGCTGACAAGCTGCACCCAGAGGGTAGTGGTAAATAGCTCCTTTTCAAACTGGCAACTTGTCACAAGTGAAGTCCCCCAGGGATCAATATTGGGCCCAATGCTGTTTAATATCTTCATAAGTGATCTGGATGATGGGATCAAGTGCACCCTGATGAAGTTTGCTGATGATACCAAACTGAGTGGAAGTGGACACTTCAGAAGGGAGAGCCACCCTGCAGGAAGACCTGGATAGGCTGAAAGAGTGGACTAACAAGAACATTATGAAGTTCACCAAGGACAAATGTAAGGTCTTGCACCTGGGAAAACATAATACAGGAGTGCAGCACAAGCTGGGATCTACCTGCCTGGGAGGCAGCTCTGTGGAAAGGGACCTGAAGGTCCTGGTGGACAACAAGCCCAATATGCGTGAACGGTGTGTTGCTGCGGCAAAGAAAGCCAACAGATGCTGGGTTGCATCAACAAGGGCATCAGCAGCAGAGATAAAGAAGTCATTATCCCACTCTACTCAGCGCTTGTCAGGCCACACCTGGAATACTGTGTTCAGTTTTGGTCCCTCCTATGCAAAAAAGATGTGGACAGGCTGGAGAGGGTCCAGAGAAGGGCCACAAAGATGATCAAAGGACTGAGAAGCCTGCCATATAAGGAAAGGCTGAGAGAACTGGGTTTGTTCAGCCTTGAGAAAAGAAGGCTTAGGGAAGACCTTATCACCATGTTCCAGTATTTAAAGGGTAGCTACAAAGAAGATGGAGACTCCTTTTTTACAAGGAGTCACATGGAAAGGATGAGGGGTAATGGGTACAAGTTACTTCTGGGGAGATTCCGATTGGACACAAGATGAAAAATTTTCACAATGACAACAATCAGCCATTAGAATAATCTTCCCAGGGAAATGGTGGATTCCCCAACTTTGGACACTTTTAAGATTCGGCTGGACAGGGTACTGGGCCATCTTGTCTAGACCGTGCTTTTGCCAAGAAGGGTTGGACCAGGTGATCCTTGAAGTCCCTTCCAACCTGGTATTCTATGATCAGTGATTATCCTCCAGCTCATGGAGAGGGCAGGACAGTGCAGCACTGGAGAAGAGCATGTGTCTGAAGAGAAGGGATTAACATCAACCCAGCAAATTATAAGTCAAATGGCCTAATTCTGATATCAAAAAAACCTGCTAGAATAATTTATTAAACAATCAGTTAATGTTCACTCAGGGAACAACATGCTTAAAAGCATGCCTAACACGGACTCATCAAAAGCAACTCATGTCAAATCCAATCTCTCTAGTGAACAGGCTAAGGGGGTAAAAGGGAAGCCACGAATGGGATAAATTAAGGGGGTCTTTTGTATGGCATTTGATATCCTTATAAGAAACCTAAAAAATAGTATGCAAATAAAACCACTATAAATACATACAGAACTGCAGCAAAAGCAAACTTCAAATCCTTGCTAGCTGCTTTTGTTGTGTAACTGGTAGAGCCTGTCATGTGGGACTGGTTTCTTCTGGGCCCATTACTAGTTAATGATTTTTCCATTAACTACTTTGAAAACAAAGTGGGTACTCTCAAAATTAGAGAAGGGTACTGCACTGCTGGTAAGGTTTTGACTGAGACATGATGACCTTTGTTGGGGCTATGCCTTAAGAAAGCTGTAAACAAAAATGGAGTAAGCAAAAGATTAAAAGATTTAAAAGGCACGGCCTGTGAGAAAAGGCCGAAAGAACTTGTTTACTCCAGGAAGAAAGACTGAAGAAGAACACCTTCCAATGCAGACAGAAGTTGTTTTTTTCTCGATACATAAAGAAAAAAATTAATGAATTTTCAGTAAAGGAGAATAAGGCTACATTTTTAGGTAAAACTGTAGCTGTAATATTAATGACTGAGCCTGGTCATATAGGATATGTGGAATCCCACTACAAAAGATTTTTGTTTGAACATATAGAACTGATTTCCATAGACCTTCCTTCTGTGGGCCCAGGTTGAATCAACTAGAATAAATGATTAAGACCTCGTTCAGATTCACATTGCTGCTTTTAAATGAGGAGTCTAAATAGTCCACAGAAATATGGTTTGGCTTTTCATAACGCAGTATACCAAGGGGGTTAAAACTCTCCCACACTGCAAAGCCAGGGGTGGTTGAGGGGTGTCGTATCATATGCTACGGATATAGAAAAAGGAGAGGATGTGTACACACGATGCTTTTCCTCAAACCTGCTGCTCTCTGAGGAAGCAGTCAGGGGAGAAGGGTGCAGAACTCTTCCTCTTTTTCTTTTTTTTCCTGAGATCCTGCAGGGAAGAGGGGGGAAGCAGGAGGAAACAAAGCAGTCATGGCCTCCAGGGCTTCTAGCAGAGCCTAACTATGTCCCAGGCTGCACTCTCAGCCCGGTTCTAGACTGTAAAAACTGAGGCTGCAAGTCTTTGGAAAGCAGAAGAGATAAACATCCATTTTCACTATCTCTAGTGCACTGAGCAAAGATAAAAGAAGTAATTCACATATAGGTATTTGTTTGTATGGCCCAAATTTTATGGAGATGGTATTAGCAGGGCTAGAGTTTATCTTCCCTTCTAAATAAGTAACCTCTGCTCAGGTATGAAATAGAAAGTGCTGGTGAGAGATGGGATCTTAGACCATTCCAGGTACAGAGGAAAAGGCTGAACTGTTCCAGTGCTCTGTCATAGCCCTGCACTCCCAGCTTCGCAAGTTCCAAATCCATAAATTGGGCTCTTAAAAACCCCACAGGATTATCTTTTAAAAAACATCACTGAAGCAATTATAGGTCCTCTTTTTTGTACCCTGTTTTATGCGCCATTGCAATATATTAGTTTTGCGTCTTCGGTCATCTCAGCCACCGTGGTGAGAGGGAAAACACCGTTTGTTGGAGAGGAAGCAGAGACTCGCCCATTCCCCTGAGGGCTCCGGCTGAAGGCAAACCGCACGGCATATAGGGCGAGCCCGCCGCCGGAGGGACAGGAGCTGGCACGGGCACCTCCCCCCCGCCGACCCCCTCTCGCCCCGCCCTCACGGATGCAACTGCCGAGGTCGGCGCTGCCCGGCACCGGCCCTGAGCGGGCGCGGGCCCTACCCGGGGCCGGCCCGACGAAGACGGGGGGGCAATGGGCGCCTGAGCGAACACACACAGGCACCGCGTGTCACGGGGCTGCGGCTGCGCGGCCGCGCACCCGCGCACCCCCACACCCCTCAGACCCCCCGCCCGCAGCGCAGCGGCTGCCGTTGCCGGCCCAGCCCCACCGGCGCCCCTGACACCCACCACCGAGGGGGGCGGAGCGAGACACCGCGGGGGGCGGGACGTGCCCCTCGACAGCCAATGGGAAGCCACCAGCCGCCGCCCTGCAGCCAATAGCGGCTCGGAAAGCCGCCGCAGGGCTCTTCCCCGCTGGCTGCAGAGGAATGCCGGCAGCTCAGCCGATGGCGACCCTCCTCGTCGCGCTTTGCGACAATTTCCCCCTCCTCCCGACGCCTTGCTTTACGGCACCCTGCCTTTCCCCCTCCCCATCACCACCTCCCCGGTTTCGGAGCCCGGGCGGAGGGAGGCGGGGCCGCCGCGGCCAATAGGCGCCGACAGCGCCATGGTGACGGAGGGGGCGGTGGCGCGGGTGCTGCCGTAAAGCGGGCGCCGGGGGGCGGTGTGGGGGAGTTGTCACCGGCGCCGGTGGCGGCAGTGCGCGAGGCGGGCGGGCTGGGCGCTCCCTGCCGCCGAGGGCCGCCATGGCGGGGGCGCTGGGCCGCAAGGCTGTGGACTATGTGCGCAGCAAGGAGTTCAGGGACTACCTGATGAGGTGAGCGCAGGGCGGGAGTCGTCGCCGACCGCCGCCTCTGCCTCGGGCGGTCGCTCCCGCCGCGCCGGCCGGGGAGGCGGCAGGGACCGGCGCCCCTTCCCCGTCCGTCCTCCTCAGCCTCGGGGCACCTGGGGCGGCGGCGGCCGGGCGGCGGCGTCTGACCTCTGCCGGGCTCGCCCTCGCTGACGGTTGGGTGGGAGTAGGAGGGAGCGAGGGGCCCGGGAGGAGCGGGCGCCCGTCGGGCGAGGGCGAAGCCAGCCCGGAGGTGCCACGGGGGTGGTCGCGGGGGGTGGCGAGGGCACGGGGCCCGCCGTGCCGTCGCGGCGCCGATGCGCGTCTGTCGTCACCTCGGCTGGCGAGGGCTGTCAGCCTCCCGCCCGCCCCACCCCGGGGAGACCGGGCTTGACCTTGAAGCGAAGCGACGCGGTTTGAAACTGCCGCGGCAGCTGCGCATCTCTGTGACCTTTCTTCTCCCGGCTGTGAAACCCAGCGGCTTCTGCCAGCGCGGGGTGCTGCCCCTCGGCAGGCAGCTGCTCGCCGAGGGGGCAGAGGTGGCAGCAGGCACAGGAGCCGGCACAGAGCATGGACGCTCTGACCGCTGCCTGCAACAAGGGCAGAAAGAGCTTTGCTCAGTTGTGGGCGGAAGCGAGCTTGGTTACAGATGCAGGCTCAAGACCACTTACTTACACGTCCTCAGAGATTTACATAGGTACCTTTTTTCAGAGGCTTGTGAAAGCCCCATTTGCATGGGCATGTGGCTTAAGTCACCTCCCAGACAGCTCAGTGCTTTTGTCAAGCTTCAGTTTGTGTGCTGTGGTAAGGGGTATGGCACCTTGAACTGAAATCACAAGAATGCCTTAAAGATACAATTGCAGCACACCTGCTTAAATCTGGTTGGACTGCTATATAGGAACTGCCTCAAGTAGGTTTGAAGCTTTCTTGGCTGACAAGCAGTTTGACAAAACTAAACAAATAAAAATGGGCTCTTCTAATAAAGATGGTTGAGCAACTTTTTGCTGTAGCTGTTGCTTGCTGTTTTACCTATATCTATTGCAACTGATGTTTGATGTTGAGCAAGCATGTAGGAGGACATCTGTTTATCTGAGAAACTTAGTTTAAGTAGCAGGAGATGGTGTAAGCCTGCATGGAAGAGGGATTGTAATATAAAGGCTCAGTAAGCAGAAGGGTTTGTTTGGCATTTGCAAAATCAAGTTCCACAGAAATGGTAGGACAAAAAGATAAGTAAAATATGAGAAGGAAGAGAACATCCTTGAAGCAAAATGAAGAGCAGGCTTCTATGTGGATTCCTTTTGAAAGTTCTGAAGCATTATGTAAGCTTGATAGATGCATTTTAATGTTAACGTTTAGTTAATTGTACTAGAATTCATGTGAAGCATGTAGATGGCCTGTAAAACAGCAGTCTGCTTCTTAATTAGAAAAATAAAGAAAAATACGAAAGACATAACAGCTGCTTCCTAACACTGCAAGTTACTTGCTGGAAGCATCTCTTTCCTTACCAAAGACTGAAAAGGTAGCTGAAATAAGCCTTTTCAGCTGTATTTCATCCTAATTCTAGTCTTGAAATAAGTCGTCTAGAAAGAGCATTCCACAGATTCTACCTTTGTGGGATGGGTTGTGCCTTCTTATGTACAAAGATACCTGCTTATTTATACTTGTGTTACTGGGTGTGTCATGAAGGGCTGAAGTCAGTTGCTCCATCTGGTTTGGCCTTTCAGCGTTGTTTCTTGCTTACTAGGAGACAAGTGTCTAAGTTGTTGGCTTTGTGTTGAGTTTAAAAATTAGATTAACAGTCAACAAAAGACTGTAGTCTGTCTTCTCCATAGGAGTAATGGAGTGTGTATGCTTTAGAGCCATATCTCTTGACATTCCTTCTTGAAGGTTCTTGCCTCCCCAGAATGCAGGAGTCTATGCTGAAGAAGATTCCTTTCTTGCCTTGCTCATAGAGCAAGAGTTTCCTCAAAGCTCTGAGACTATGATATCTGTTCTAGAAATCAGCATCTAATCACTGCAGTGAAGCAAGGCTTTATAAATGTGAAACTTGTTTGTGGGAAACAATGAATTGAGATATTGATTGTGATATCAGTGTTGTGTTTTAAATTGCTTGACCCTAAATAGAACAACTGAAGTTACCCAAAGCGGTGGAATTGAGTGTTCCACTATTATGGCTTGAGGCAATTGAACTTGCAGACATCTACCGGAATAAGGAGCTTAGGTTTCAGCTTCATAACTTGAAAACATGAAAGCAAGTGTGACAAATGCATGCTGCTTTTCTCAGGTGGATGTACCTGGCATTAGAATTGCATTGCATCATGGGTTAGCTTTTGGATCTTGCATAAAGGAACAAAGTAAATTACTTTTAAAACTGTCATTAATAATGAAATGTTCTCCCAGTTTCACATCTGGCCTCTCAAGTGGTGATTAACAGGGATCTGAATAACTGTAAATCATGTAAGTATAGATTTACCCTAACCATGTCTTAATGTTTTAAAGTAAGCATAGTAAGAATGTAAGCTGTAGGTAGATTTTTCCTGCTTCTTTTAAATTAACGTTACTGATGCATTTTACAACTAGCTGATTAGCATATGAAAGCTTAGTATCTCTATACATTGTGAGCTTGAAGTTGCATTTTTGCTGTAGATCCTAAAAATGTCATCTACAACGAAACTTGTCTTATCTAAGCCACTAACAGTAGGCAACTGAGTCCTCTTACTTACTATCCTAAAGATTTAAAACAGTATTTTCTGAAAAACATCCAGTAGAACAGCTTTCCTCTTTTCTTGAGAGAGAAAACCTACAGGCTACTCTAGACAAGCTGGCATCTTCTTGTGGTAGAAGCCTAAATTACTTTAGTCATATAATGACTCCCAAGGAGACCCCAAATCTTCTGGTAATAGATTGCAGCCTCCATGCTTATTTTTCTTTTTGGGGCACTTCTGAACTATCTCCTCTTGATGACTCGGCAGTAATGCAAATGTATTGACTCTGTTGATGTAGATGGCTTTGAAATAGATAGTTCATTCCTTGTAAAGCTTGAGCACTTATGTTGATATAAGCTGTCTAAGACCTTTCTTTTAATCAAAATGAACTTTAAAAGAGGTAGCATCAGTAGTATAACTAGAATTAGCTGATCTTCAGTTCTCCTCATTAGTAAATCTTTAAACACAAGGACGTAAGAATGTAAAGTCCTCTACTGGTCTGTGTGAGAAATTAAAGGACAGAGTCCCTGCTGTTGTTGTCTTGCATGCTCTGAGAATTGAACCATCCATCTCTTGCAGAAGGGTAATACTCTTTCCACTTAGGGGATGGCAGTGTAGGGGAAACAAGTAGTGGCAGTTCACCTATACTTGCAGAATGGTCTCTGGCCTATTAATATCCTCATTGCCAGTATGAGGAACATACATGTAAAAATTTTGGAAAAATGAATCTTCCTAAATACAGCCTTTTTGCAGTGGATTGTAGTAAAACATAAGGTATTGATCTTGTGATATCTAGATACTTACACAGAAATTGAGTGAGTGTCCACAGTTCTGGAAACTTTATTACAACGTGTTCCCTTTGTCAAGATATTGAATGTAGTTCTTGGAAACTACTAATTTGGAATGGTGTCACTTCAGGAATAGACACATGCACTTGCTGCGGTGTCCTTGTTACTAGATATGGTGCATTTGTTGCAGTTGTATTGGCTGCAGAGCTTTGGGGCTGGATGCCTGCTTCTGGAAGAGTATATGACCTTGATCTGCCCTGTTCTGGGAGTACAATAACTGTACCAGTCTCACGTGGATGTGAGGACAACCTTGCAAGACCTTAGGCAGAGTTGCCTACTCTGTTAAAATAGCAGGAGTTTGATTCTATTTTAGGCTTTCACTTGCCTGAAAAAAAACCTTCTACTTTAAAAATGAAGGCTGACTTCTGCTGGCACAAAAACATTGTGCCAAGAGACACATTTGAACTTGTTTAGTTAAGGTTTTATGGAAAAATTGAAGTGTGCATTTGTCTTGTGAACTTCAATTAATTATTGCTGCAATTCAGTTAATAAGAAAACAAAAAACAAGTGGTTAGACTAGTCAAGGACACCCTAGCAAAGTACCTTGGACCAGCCTGTGGCTTCTAACAAAGACTCGCTGAAATGCACGTCCAGTGTGATTTCCTAAGTAGACCTGGCTGTTCCCTAACCATAGCTCTTTGGAAAACAGTGCTCTAAGAAGATGGAAATCAGCGTCAGGGAACTGTTCTGCAGCTTGGGGCAGTGGTAGGTAAGCAGCAGTCAGCAGTAGGCTTTCTATTAGTAGCTGATTTCTTATAATTCAGAACTGAGTTCTATAAGTATCTTTGCTAGAAAGAGAATGTTTAAAAGTTCTGAGGCCTTTTAAAAGGTATAGTAGCAAACAATCTTAAATATATGCTGTAGTCTAGCTTTCATGCATAGATCACTAAGTTACTACATAAATAAATTGGTACCTATATGATCACTTAAATGAACCCCATACATGACTAGAGTGTAATTGCATGTTAGATCACTGAAAACGTGGGATAGCTCGTGTTTGGTACAGCCACAGTTGGCCTGAGCTTAGTGACAGCAAGATCTCTGGCAGCGTTTGGTTTGACCTACTTATGGGGGCGTACAAAGAATTCCAAGTGACTTCTTCAAAGCCTCCACAGAGGAACTGTAGCTGTTTAGCTTTGTCATGGGCAAACTGTGACTGCTCTTCACAGAATGATAGGGGTTGGAAGGGACCTGTGAAGATCATCTAGTCCAACACCCACCCCCCCCAACCCCCCCCAACAGAGCAGGTTCACCTACAGCAGATTGCACAGGAATGTGTCCAGGCGAGTTTTGAATATCTCCAGAGAAGGAGACTCCACAACCTCTCTGGGCAGCTTGTTCCAGTGCTCTGCCACCCTCAAAGGAAAGAAGTTCCTCCCCATGTTTAGATGGAACTTCCTATGACCAAGTTTGTGCCCATTACCTCTTGCCCTGTCACTGGGCACCACTAAAAAAAGACTGTCTCTGTCCTCCTGGCACCCACCCCTGAAGTATTTATAAGCATTGATACGATCCCCCCTCAGCCTTCTCTTCTCCAGACTAAAAAGACCCAAGTCCCTCAGCCTTTCCTCATAAGAAAGATGTCCCAGTCCCCTAATCATCTTTGCAGCCCTTTGCTGTACCCCCTCCAGCAGCTCCCTGTCCTTCTTGAACCGGGGAGCCCAGAACTGGACACAGTACTCCAGATGTGGCCTCACCAGGGCAGAGTAGAGGGGGAGGATAACCTCCCTCAACCTGCTTGCCAAACTCTTCTTGATGCACCCCAGGATGCCATTGGCCTTCTTGGCTACAAGGGCACATTGCTGGCTGATGGTCATCCTGTTGTCCACCTGTTTTGGCATCCTTTTAAACTAGCTGGGGTGGGATCTTGGATGCTTTGAAGTCTACAGGGGATGAATGTTTTCCACAAACCATAATAGGATTTTATCTTGCTAGGAAAAAGGTACTTGAGCAGCAAACACTTGTCACAATGACAGCTCTTGAGGGAAACAGGATTTTTAATACTGTTAAATTAATCAAGGTTAATGTCATGGCAATTTCCTGACTTCTACCTATCTTCTGTTTGTGGTACACTTCTTTTTGTCAATTATGAAAGAAATTAACTTTTTTCTTTTTTTTTCCATGTGCTTTTTGAATGGAAAACAATGATGGCGCTCTTGAACAGTACGGTAAGAAAAAGGAGGGGACTTCTGTTTTCACTTTCTCCCTAACTTCAGTAACTTGCAGTCTTTTTGCCTCAGGACTGATAATGACCTTGCCTGCATCTGAAAAGCATACTGTGAACTTCCAGGAATGATGCACTAGTAATATTTACTCAAAGTCTGAGGTTAAGGTGACCAAACATTAGCTCCTTCAGAATGTCTCCTAAAGTAATCACTACAAAATGAAAGGGGCTTTACTTTTTTCCCCCATACTTTTTTCTAAGGAGGTCAGATCAGTCTGGAGCCATTTTTCTGCCTAGCAACAATACTGGTACCTAACTGAACTACCTGCCTTACTTTTAACTAGCTTTACTTCAGACAATAAATGGTACCATATAACTCTCACTGCAGACTTTTCTTTCCTTCAGCCTTTGTTTACTCCTGAAACTGGGAGTGGGTATTTTATGCCTGTTATACTGTGAATCATAATGTTATGGAAGACTTGCTCTTCAACATAGACCAAAGACAAACTGTATAGGTGTAGTTAATTCTTGTGTGCGGAAACTTCAAAGGGCTGCCTGCCTGGAGGCACTTAAAACTGGATAACCATCTCAAGTGGGAAGGTTCCAGATCTACCTCCCTGGTCGACAGAGGAAAGTTACTGCTGCAGCAGTGCTGGGGTATGAACTGATGATTCTTCCGCTTGTGCAGCCTGAGCTTGAAGTGGTCCATAGTCTATAGTGTATTATTTGTTTATGATCTAACGGCAGCTAAATGAGGTAAAAAGGCCAAGTTGACTTGACTTACCTTTCAAAACAGAAGACACCACTAAGACTCTCAAAACTGTAATTGTTTCATAGATTCAAAAAATAAACAAGTTTAGAGCCTTAAAGACTTATTTTTCTGAAACTGCAATTGTTTAAATCAGACTTCTGAAATGACTGTAAAAAACCTCACCAAGTACATGCACTGCCTCACCAGTTACCTCTTGCAGTCTGCTTTAGCGTGGTCTTGCTAACACAAGTTGTCTTGCTGTCTTACTGTGCACATAATCATCGTTATGTGACTAGATGTTTGTATCTGGTCCTCTTACTGTCCTTTAGAACTATTTAAATAGCTACATTAAAGCCTCTAAAACAATATCCTGTGTGCTGCTGACTTCAGTTTCTGTGAATATTCTTGTTCTGTTGCAACATGTCTTGTAAGTGGTATTATAGGTACATTTCTTTACACTATCTAACCATAGCTGTACAGTGTAAATACCATGTAGCCATGCAACTCTTCTCAGTTATACCATGTTATCTCTGATGTGCTTGAGAGACAGCCATTACAAATGTCAATTTCCCTATCAGTAGGAATACAGTAAACAAATGCATTTATTGCACTCTTCAAAATACTCTTACTATAAATCTGAGTTTGGCCAAATGCACATTCTGTAGACACATGCAGAAATACTACAGTGTTTTGCATATTGCACTATGGTTAAACTATCAAAACAGTGTGTACAACTTAAACTCAATTTTTTATTAAGCTTCTTGTATTGCAACCCAAATCTACAGGAAGCAAGTGTGGCTTTTAATCTTACTGTAGTGTTACCAGCTACTGGGAAGAGTAGCTTGGAATTAAAATTGCAAGAAACTTAAATATCCCCTGACAATTCCAAATCATTGTAGTATCTGCAGTGTCACATTTAGGGGAAGTGCCAAAAGAATGGGTATAGTTGGTATCTGCAAAGCCTTTTTCTTGCAAGGTGAGTATCTTTTGTTGTATCTAGCCAAGTTACTTTTCAAGCATCCTTAGTTTCTCATTAGGAGAAGCTGATGCAAGTACTGCATGCATCATCTGTGGAAAGAACTCTACTGAAGCCTTGTTACTTGTAACAGTAGTGGAAATTGGACTTACGACACTATTTTTCTCATTTGGAGTCTTTTAGACAACACCCATCAAATTGAGCTCGTCAGTTTTTCTGACTTGATTCTTTCCACTTCTTGTCTCTATTTCTCTATCTATGTACACACCTGTAGCTAGCTGCTCTACTCTTACATCTGTCTAATCACTGAGCTTTAGGTAGTCACTAAGTTGTTACAGCAATTGCAGATGAAGCTCTAGGTTAACAATTTGGTTTAGTTGCATGGCCCTGCTCTTTCACAGAGATGATGTAAGCACTTAGAAGATGCTTGCTGAGCATTTCTTCATTCTCAGCATAACATGAAAAAAGTTCCAGTTCTTCACTTCAGCAAGTCCTTGTGTTTTCATTACATTTTTGAGGAGCCTTATTTGAAAGAGATGAATGCTAATTCTCTGCACACAAGTGAGCTGTAAATCTGAGGTTGTTACATCACACATGATTATACCAATCAGAGTGCTTAATGATGGCTGAGGTATAATTGCACAAAACTGCATTTCAATGGCCTTACAGTAGTTCTTCTCCAGTCTGCAAGAAGGTTCAGAGTGGGTTCCTCTTCCTTCCTTCCTGAAGATTAGATCCTGCTAAAAGAAGGGTTTAGTTTTTCTCCCTTACATCAAAAGTAGTCCCTGTCAAAACTTGAAATTTTACTCATAACCCTGTCCTCTGAATTAAGATTTGTGTGGCTAAGGAAAACTACAAGAATACTGCAGGAGGTCTGTTTCTGTGTAACTTTATTTTCCTTTTCCCTTTTTACAGCACTTTTGGGGGCCAGTTGCCAACTGGGGACTTCCTGTTGCTGCTATTAATGACATGAAGAAATCTCCAGAAATTATTAGTGGCCGAATGACATTTGGTAAGACCTGAGACAAACTTCTTGTCAGTAAACTGACAACAGGACACAGGTTCTGTCCTTCAAGCAGTGATATATTATTAGTTGCTTGCAAACTTGTGATCAAAGCAGATACAGATATCAAGTATCTTGTTATATAACTTCAGAGGCCACTTAAAAATTGAGGTACTGAAAAGTTGCAGAGCTCTCTTTCAGAGCGCTTTCCAGTAATTTGGGGGGAGGAAGGCGGGTCTTGAGTCTTAGCAGGAGACTTACTCCTGAAGTATAATTCTTTTGGTATCTTACACTACTGCATGCCCTGGTTCAGAATGCATCTCTTCACCCAACTTTATTCTTTGTATCAAGAACAACGATGCCTTGTGGTTAGTGTGAGACTCGCATATCAACAATGACAAAATTAAGAAATGGTAATGCTTGGCCTGCAGGATGCAAAAAGCAGCTGAGGGAGGTTAACTCCTTGCAAAGCAGTTGCCTGCGAGAGGCTAGCATGACTCTTAATAGAATAGTGTGAGATTTTCTTTTTAATTGTACAAGCAATACTTTTTCCACCTTTTTTGGAACATGTATTGCTTTTGCCTAGATGACTGTCTCTGTGTATTTTATTTTTCAAATACTTCTCTAGGATCATAAATCTGATAGCTTTAATTTATTAGCTTAATTTTGGCATTATGTCTCTTCTTTCACTCAGTTAATAACTTAATTCTGAGTAATTCTTCTCCCTGAAGCAAAATACCTTTGGGTTAAGGAAATTTATAGCTTCATGTTCACTAGGTTCTGCTTAGAGTAACTCAGTCTTTTGATCAGCTTCCTCAAGATGGAAGACTAGTTCAAATAGTCTCTGGTATAGTGAAACTGTTTTGCAAATAGTGTTTGGTAGTAGCTACCCAGCTCAGCAAAGCTGAGACACTTTTTTAATTTTTACAAGTATATATAGGGTGGTGTGTGTACGAATATTTTTCTTCCATCTTCTAAGTTCTGTACTTAAAAGAAGACAGTTTTCCTTGAACAATTAGTTTCCTGATTCTTTTTTTTTTCTTCAAGCCTGTCAGACTTTGCAAAACTAGAGACTTCCTGGGTTGTAATTTCCTGTATTTAAATGCAGTTATGGTAGGACAGTGGATTAAAATTGTTTCTCATATTCCTGGAAAGCAGGTAACAAAGCTTTATGCTTCTGAATGTTCATGGTTTCCTAGGGATGGAAACCGCCTTCTTTTAAAGTCCATTTTAGAATGTTCACAGCAAGAACTGTATTTAAGTAATTAGTATTTTTAAAAATACTCTGCCTAGAAATTCTCAGAATAATTGTACAGGACAGGCCATGTCTCATTGGGATTAACTCTGGCTATTCTCTGGCTGAGACAGTTTAGGTAATAAACTAAAAAGGCTTCAGTTTTATCACAGGAAAGCGTATGAGGAAAATGAGTTTTTGTGGAAAGCTGCAGCCCTGTAGATTTTCTTGTGTAGCAAAAATGAGCGCTGTTGTGTGTTTTCCTGCATTGGATCCTCAAAGTGGACAAGTTTAGGACTATTGGAAAACTCAAAAGCCGTGAAAAGCATTCTATTTGTCATTACATTCCACTATATGAAAATTATGCCTCAACAAAATGCAGATACTAAAAATAATCTACTAATGATATCTATGATGTTTTGCAGCACTGTGTTGTTACTCCTTGACTTTCATGAGATTTGCCTACAAAGTGCAGCCAAGGAACTGGCTTCTTTTTGCATGCCACTTGACTAATGAAGTTGCACAACTTATTCAAGGAGGACGACTGATCAAATACAGGCAAGTTACACTTTAAAAAAGGGAAGTCATAAACTGATGGCTCTTGGAATACTCTTTTAGTGGCTTTTAACTGTGGTGGAAACCCGTGCATGGTTTCTGAACTTGTTTAACTTCATTCCCTTTTGCAAACCTATTAACAAGCTTCTTGTCAGTAGGCTGAACTGTGACTTGTTGCATTGCACCTCCTTTGAAGCTTCTGAGGGGTGCACACAGAAAAGGCTGAAAACCCTTACGGTCATGGATGTGGACAGGGCTTTCAGCAGCTGCTGGCTATTTTGGGGTTTGTTTCATGTATTGTGTTGATTAGTCCATGTGTGTCCATCTTGGTAACTAATTGCTGAGATGAAAACATCCATAAAACTGCAAAGGGGTTGTACGTCTGAAAGAGGAATCAAGCAAAACCTCTCTAAGCTGACTGTTCTATATATGGGATAAATCCAACTGACTGTGACTGGGGAGCAGACTGCAAGCAGTCTCACACCCTCATTGTGTAGCAAGTAGTGCAGACACTGCCCCAAGCAATCCTGGTGAGTCAGGTTTATGGCTCTTCTTTCCTCTGCTCTAAGAAATCTGTGTGGAGCAATGGGAGGATGAAGCCTCCTGAACTAGAAATTAAAAAATGAGACTGAGCAAAACTCCAAGTGGACCTGCCTTTGCATAAACAACTGGCCAAATGTCCTTCATTCCTAAAGTTCTACTGTAAGTCCAGATTTTTTATAGCAATTGCAGTGCAATACTCACTCTTACAAAACCTGTTCTTCTCTTGGCAGGATGGAGAAAAAGAACTAAATATCTAACTTGAAATAAGCCAGGGAATGTGTTCATCCGGAATTACAACCAAGGAAGACTTGCCATCTACAGTTGCTGTGACAATTACAATGGGGATAAAACAGAAACACCTATTATGAATATGACCCCACTAAGAATGCTTCTACTAATTTTTTATCTTGCCTTTTAAAAAGTACTACTCTGCAATGTAAACCATTGCATTTAAAGTCTTGCTGCCTTACAGGTCCTTAATAACTACCCTTTTAATAAAGAGTTAGTTATCCAAATAACAAGCAATATTTGAAAACCAACTTTTTTATCTAACAATCTACAAAAGTGGCCCATGATGGTTCAACAAAACTTGTTTTCAAATCAACATGAACAGAGGTCAGTGAACAGAACTGTAGGTGGTATCATTATTCTATGTATTAACATATTCTTAAAAGCCATTTAACTGGGGTGCATTCATTCCTATTCTGTCTCTTTTTTTTTTTTTTTAACTTAAGCAGTGGCTTGCTAATCTACAAGAACAAATGTGTAGATAGGCAGCCTGGAAGTGACCAGCTTTCCCTCTTCCCTTATTGCATGCCTTGTCTCAGTAAAGAGACTTCATTAACATACATTTTTAAGTCACACGTTATTTAAACAAGACTCAGAAAAGCAAAAGCATCGCACTGAATGAAGGAAAGCAACAAAGTCTGATACTGTTCTTCGAGAAGTTCTAAATGGATTTTATTTTCTTCCGACTGTTTTGAGTTGTTCTAGATGTATGTAATTCTTATACAGGCAAAAACTTAACTTGTTTGGAGTCTAAGATCTGAAGGACACAAGGTGCCTTTTGGTAGTGTTTTTGACTTCATTGGGAGAGTGGTTTTCCTGCATGACCTGCCTGAAAGTTACATTCTTTGTTATCTATATCTTTACATCAGTGTATGTGATGGATTTTATCTCAGTGCAGTGGTTTTGAACAATAAACATGTTCCAAATGGCAATAAATCTCTTCAACATTTTGAAAAGTTTTGTTTATCATATTGTGATACCGGTTCCTGAGGTGAAATTTTAGTATGGAGTGTCATTTTATTACTGTAACAGCATGAAGCAAAAAACAAGCTGGAAAAGTAAATGGTATTATCCTTTGTATGTACTGATTTTAGGCAGGCGTCCTCTGGATCCTAATACCTACCACTTCTCAGCCCCCCACCCCAAGGAAAAAGGGGTGTGGGTACTTGACTGAGCATTCCTGCCGTGATAGGCAGGGTTGAAGTCAGGGCTCTCACTATGCAGCTAAGTAAATATTACATATTGTCTTCTAGCAATTATAAGATGGTCAATGAAAAGACTTGCTTTAATCCTAGGTTGGTACTGTATTTCTAATTGCATGAAGGCCAAATTATGTAACAGGCATACAAGAAAGAGGCTTATAGGGCATACCCTGCTGGAGGGGTAAAACTAGTACTGACTGCTACTTGTTGCTTTAGAAAAGTTAGTGCTTAAAGCTGTCCCTTCGGTACTGCTGTCTTGTCACAAAAGTAGTCATCTCTCTCCCTCCCTATCTCCTGGACTAGAAGAAGCATTAGACTTTTGTATAAATGAGTAGTGAGATACAAGCAGGTGAGGATAACTCATTATCTTAGCACCTTACAGTTTGTTATCTTATTTCTGGAGAGAAAATAACTTACAGGTGAGTTTGAACTTCATTGGTGTGAAATGTAGTGTTTTGGACTGCTCTTGGGTAAAGCTTGCAATAGATGGAATACTCTAGCTGAGGCTTTGATCACTGTTCATTAGCTGCTGGTTGTCTTAACTTCCCTACCTAGGGAATACAATTTACACCAGTTTATCTACTCTCATTTTTCTGGTAGCTGCCTGCACCATATTTTCTCATGTATTTCCTTCTACCTTTCTCTTTGCTTTCTCCCCCCCATCCATTCACTGTGACAAGGCTCAAGTTCTTTCATACTGGAGTAGTGCAAGGGCAAATTGCAGGTGGAAAGTGGACTTTAACTTGCTTTGATTAGACTTGAAACCAGTGATGCTTCCTGCAGTCTATACGGGCTTCTACAAAAAGGGGAAGGCATCTTTCATGGGATTCGTAGGGACAGGGCCCAGTCTGGGATGGGGAACTTGGGGCTAGGCTGGATATGTCACAGCCTGTCAGTCTCCCTAGTGACAAAAAAGATTATATTGGCAGAGTGCCACCAAGGGGCTTGTGTGACCTGTGTCCTTCAGAGCATTATTTATCAAGCCATTTACATACCATTTCCCTGTTCAAATAATGGTGCTTGGGGAAAAAAACAAATGAAAAGGGAAAAAAACCCCCAAACCTTAAAGAGGAGAAATGAGCATTTACTGCAATAAATAATTGTATAGTTAGTCTGCACCTGGTTCCTCTAGCACAAAATACTGAGATACCTTGGCATATGGCCATTTTGGGATGGTGCTGTCTGGGGCAACATAGAATCATTTAGGTTGGAAAAGACCTTTAAGATCATAAAGTCCAACCATAAACCAAACCTGGCTAAGTCCACCACTACACCATGACCCTAAGCGCCTCATCCACACATCTTTTAAATACTTCCAGGGATGGTGATTCAACCAGTTCCCTGGGCAGCCTGTTCCAGTGTCTGACAACTCTTTCAGTGAAGAAGTTTCTCCTAATATCCAATCTAAATCTCCCCTGGCACAACTCGAGGCCATTTCTTCTTGTCCTATTCCTTGTCACTTGGGAGAAGAGACCAGCACCCACCTCTCTACAACCTCCTTTCAGGTTTTCTCATTTTAAAGAGACTCTGGAGATCTTTATATTCTTGAGTCTGAATACCTTAATGGAGCTAATAGCTTTTTTTTTTTTTTTTAAACTCAGGTAGCATTGGATAAAAGAATGGGACTATGCCAGCTTAGCTGATTAATAGTAATCTGAAGTTAGAGCTCAGTATTTGCATTTGACTTATAAGATTATAGGGCTTGTCTCTACATGCTGTTATTCTAGAATAGCTATTTGGTTTTACATTCACAGCTTGCTTTAATCCTAATAACTTTTCAACTGTAGGATATGTCCTGCCACTAGAAACCTGTGCTGCTCTGATCCCATGCACTGTCCTGTACTGCTCCTGTTCCACCACAGTAAGACTGGGAACCGCATGGCCTTTCCTGTCTTGCTGCAGTGGCTGCTGCTGCAGTGGCTGCTGCTGCCTCCTTCCATCTTTTCAGACAGAAAAGAATTTGTCACCTTTCTGAGCAAGTGTTGCTAGACTGCTGGTAAGGAATGTGGCACCCTCGGGAATTCAAGTGGGAGACAGTACCAGCTAAGCTCTCAGTCCGTCTGTTTTTCCCCATCTTCCCCCAGTTTGAGCTTGAGAGCTCTTGACCCACTTCTTCAAGGGGAGACTTAGACTGTAACTTACTATGGCATTAAAATAGCTCACAGTCTCTTCTGCTGTTGCAAGATTAATTGTCCTTGATCTGGAAGCTTGGTGATTTATGATTCAAATGTGGAGGTCATTTGATAGCACAGTAATAAATGGCAAAAAAGCAATAACCATAATGGTGGGGTCAGAATGGAAGAAATCACTTGCAAGGCTTCTTTAACGAGGGTAATAACAACTACCTATAGTGAATTTTGTTCAACCTCCCATAACTGTCTCATGCTATATAATCATATCAGCTAATGCTGCTGTGTATGGTGTATTCTTTTTTTTCATTTTGCTTTGACTTCTGTATGAAGGTGTGAGTTCTCCCTACTGTAAAACCAGCAGAAAACTCCCTTTAGCCACGGTACTGCAAATACAGCCTGCCAGCTCTCAGAGAAAGCACATTCCTAGTAAAACGTAGTTTTCCATAGCATTGTGGGTTATGTTTTGTTTTCCATACAAAGCACAATGGTGCCATCTGAGCAACAACAGCAATGTAGAGGACTTGCGGGGAGTGGGGGGAGGGACAAAAGTCTCAGTAAGGTTACAGACTGAGAGAAGGCAGCAAGAAAGGGAGAGTTCGCTCCTTGGGGCCAAGACAGGTTTTGACATAGAAGTAAAGTGTTTAGAAAATGCAATCCTGGATTAGGACAGAGCAGTCTTCCAACTACTCCAGTGCCTTCCCTAAGCTCTCTCCATGAATGCAGATACTAACTGCACTCTACATCTAATACGTAGAGCGTTTACATGTATTTACTTCAACTGTGTGTGTTTCCAGTATACATGAACCTGTATTATACTGGCACAGGTGCAGACACATGTTACTGCTTTACATGCCAGTTACAAGAAAAGGAAGGAAGTAAAGAAGAGCAGGAATAAAAAGATGAGATAGAGAATAATAATTTAAAAAACCTACTACTGTGATAATATTCACTGGTGGGCCTAGCACAAAGCCATTTATGAATAAGACCTGTTTCTTCATGCTAACGTGACAGCCTACCAACAATATAAAATGGTAATATATGAAAGATTCACAAGCACAGTTACCAGCTCTCTTAGGTTTTCAGCCCGTGCCTCACAGGATACTTGGATCCTGTCTGCATTTGGGGAACAACAGTGCTAGCTACCTAATGTAATACGTCTGCAGTTTTGCTTCTATAGAGCTGGAGTACTTCTGCTGCCATCTTATGCAGAGGCTAAAAAGTTTATTCTGATTGAGTAAGACATTACTGCAAGTTTCACTGTCTTTGTAAAGTGGAAAAGCAAGCAGTCTGGTGTTCTAAACTGAGGCAATTTCTTTATTAAGTAAACTGTGGAGAAGTCTGTCTCTCCCCACCCAATCCCTTTCTGCTTTTGCTGATCTAATAGCTGCCAGTGCATTGCATTTAGTCACTGTGGTAACCACTTGTAAATAACCAATGTCCATAGAATCAACCCAATAGCAACCAGAAGGCAGAAATGTTGGCTTCCTGGATAACCTGCTCTGAGTGTTATCACTGAGGTCCTGCTCCTTCAAGATCACCGCCTCTCTATCACATGGCCTAACCCTGACCATGATATTGCTCTCTTCTTTTCCTACTTTTTCTCCTCCTCCCTCTCTTCCTTCTCACCTTTTTTAACAGTAGGTTTCAAGTAACTACAGCAACAAGCCTGGGAATTCTCAGCTTATTCATTTAGTCTGAAATCTGGGTCATGTCCTTCTCATTAAGTGAAACTATTGTATGGGGCAGCGCCAATTACAGCAGCACTTGCAAGTACTTATGTGATGGCTGTATTTGGTCCACTATGTAGAAATATGTAAAGGTACAAAGCAAGCCACTTATAATTTTGAAAGTATTTAATAATTCTGAAAGCATTTAACCCATAACTTACCCAGGGGAGAACCATGCTGTAACTTGCTTTAATTGGTGTTGATTTATAGGATGGTGGGAATAGTCTCATCTCATGCTTGTTGTCCTAGGGTATGTATTAACTGAAGGGATGCCTTCTCAGAGTGGTATTGAGTGATGTAAATGAGACTAGTAGCCTCTCTCATTCTTTGAAGAGGACATGTGGTGTTGTGAAGTCTTAAAGCTGTCTCCTGGCAGGACAAGATATTAACCTCCTTTAACCTGTCACTCTGCAGTCTGCCTGGATCTGAGATCATGGCTTAAACAGAGAAAGAGCTCCAGGTTTTAACTTGTAGCAATGCCAAGGGAATAGTGAGACTGTCTCAAACATTCCTCTCTCACACGTTTGGATAGACGATGTCTCCTTGCCTCTGGGATCTCTTAAAATACGAAGACAATTACTGTATTTGTTCGTGGGGAAGCCATGTGAAGCAACAGTTACAAGGTACTTTTGTACACATTTGATGTTATGGGTCACCTGGGAGCAAAGCACAAAGCCAGCAGCGTGATCGGTAACCTCTCTAATACTCCGTGTTTCTTATGCTGTAAATTGGTAAGCGTCAGCATCAGCTCTCAGCCAAATTATTGTTAGGAACAGGAAAGGATTCAAAGGTTCAGAGATTTGGCAAGATGCTCAATAGTGTATCAGTTAACCAAGCCTCTGTGATACCTGAGCTGAGTGTATGATGCCACAGAAAGGTGAGCTCACAAGGCTGTTTGTTACTTCCTTGCATTTATTGTGTTAGCCATGATGAGCCGATAAAGGCTATTACCTTTCCTTCCAAAGCTTTGCAGTAGCTCACAGTGTTAACTGTGAACCACAAACACACCCAGCTACTAGGTGCCTGCCAAGCACTCTGGGGAACAGCTCTTGTATCTGCAGTTGTTTTTTGTATGCCTCAGCTCCCCACATCAGAGACCTATGAGTGAGATCAGTTTTGACGCTAAAGAAGCGATGACTGGATCTGGAAAGGTTTGAGTCACAACAGAAACAATTACCATGAAGCTGTATTGGAGCCACAGTGTGCTCTGCTGGACAGGCCCATGACTCTGGGTGATGTGCAGGAAGCATCAGACAAATTAGAAGTGATGGGTTTCCTGAACTGAGGCATAAGAAAGGAGATGCATTTGCCAGCTTTTGCTTCCTTGCTCCTTGTTTTTAGATCATGACTACCTGTCACTGTCAGTGATGCACGCTTGTTGGAGTAGGTTCATAATTGCATTGTCAGGAGCACAGGACCTTTTCAAAAGACACGGGGGGCATTCATCCCCACTGGTAAGCTCCTTTTCTTTCAGTGGGCTTCAGAAGCTGCTGCTTTCTTTGATGTGAGATGTTTGCACCAAACAGCAGGATTGAGGTGGGGTCTTATCAAGTAGAATGGGCAAGTCCCCAAAGCAGCTCTATGTTTTCTGTTTTCTACCATGCTCCCAATGGGTCTTTGTAAGAGATCCTTTACTCTGTTTTACTTAGCATTCCTTGTAACCCCTGGCTTTCACCTTTCAGTGATACTCATTCAAACATCCCACTTGCAAAGGTGAAGAATACAAAGGTGATGAGGGATATGGGACATTAGAGCCCTAAAATGTGACCAGAGCAATCACGGAACTCTTTATTTTTACAGAATAAGGGTTTACAGGTTTACAGCTGTTTTTTTTACAGCTGTTTACAGCTACAAGACTGAAGGGTACAGACACTGCTCTATGTACGTTCATTAAAACTATGCCACTGACTGCATCAATTCAGCAAGTTGGCTGAGTTCATGCATTTTTCAGGAAGACATTACTTAGCAGATTTTCTAGCTAGCTTCAAATTTAGATGTGGATACATGCAAACTAGTCAGGTGAAGAATCAATGAAATTTTTAAGCAGGCCACACCATACCTTAGGAATAGAGAAATAAACTGGGGCTTGCAAATCCATAATGCCCTCATCATGAAACCAGAAATTAGCTCCAAATGTGATATGTTTGTCAGCTAAAGGCAAAATGATATTTTGTACCAGCTATTTTGACTTGTGTTCGGAAAAGGAATTTGAGCTTCCTAGAAAAGCAAAACAATTTGTTGATCCTACTGCCTTATCAGCCAAAATTCATCAGCACAGAAATACTGAACAATATAAGCCTTTTCTGACTTGCCTGTTTTTCACGGCAAGGCAATGACCGTCTCACAGTATTTCATCATACTGCAGAGAATTAAGAATTTCTGTCAAGCAGAGAAACTTGGAAAAATAAATTTGGGGTGACTATGCCAACCTTCTGCTCAAGAAAACAGCAGGGAAGCAAACAAAACCATTTGCCTCATTCCAGAGTGAAACAGCTGTGGGTGCCAGCCGGGCAGTGCAGCCCAGGCAGCAGCCAGCTGGAAGGAGGGGCAGCAGTAGGATGCAAGCCAGTGCCCCACACCGCTCAGGGCTCAGGCAGCCCAGGTTTGCACTGCTCTTCTCTGCTTTACAGCAGCGAGACTGTGTGCTTGGTCACATAGAAACACAAGCACAGCTTCAGCTTGCTCTCTGCCAGGTGCTTACGTGCCTGGATTCCCTGTACAAAAAGAAAGCCACCAGTAATCCAAGGCAGAGCCAAACACTCCTGCATAAAGTCATGCAGACCGGAAGGGTAGACTCTGATTTAAATTGTCTGTATCTATCTGCATCCATCTATAAAATGGGAGGAAAGAAAAAAAAGCAAAGAGCACTTTTTTCCTTGTTTTTTTTTTTTTTTATATTTTGCTATCAGATATGCTTTGGAATTAAGATGTGTTTGTAACAAATCATTGGCAATACTTCAATGCCATCAATTCTGTGGGCTACTTCTGGGCATTTTGGACCTAACCTCCTATCTTTCTATTGCTTAAAGTAGCAGTCCTAGCATACTCACTATATATAGGGTTTTTTTGTAAAAGTGAATAGAAATTACATATCAAGGCTGGTCCTGCCTATATTTAAATTAGAAGAGGTAATGGTGAGGTTCATCACCCTAATTCATCAGACCGAAACTTAGGTGTCTGGTCTGACCTAGTCATCCATGCTTCCTCTACAGTCACCGGAGAGCAGAAGGCAACCTCTCCCCTACTAAAATAACTGCGTTAGATGAGAAGAACTGCCCCTTGAAAGTGCCACCCTCTCTCTATGGACTGTAGCAATCCAGAAGATTGCTCTAAATTTTAGGTTTAGTTTTTTGGCTGCATCAAGTTAAATTTAACAAAGGAAATTAAAATTAAAGCCTTGAAGAAGGAGGCTGGGATTTTGAAAACCCATGACAACAACTGCTTGCTGTAGGTAGCACAGGAGATGTGGCCCTGTTGCAAAGGTCTTGAACAGATCATCAGGTGGGAATCTAATGCCTGCTTGGACATCTTTGAGACCTGGGATTGCCATGAGGACAAGTCTAGAGGAGAACCTGCTCTCTGGCATCATGCCAGATCCCCCTGCCTGGTCCCTGCAGAGGACTTTTGTGAAGGCACAACCAGCAACACCTCTCTGTCCTGCTCCCCACCACAGCCTACCTCAGTAATTCCTGGTATCAGCACTTCAGTGTCCAACTTGAACAAAAAGGTACTGCCTTTCTATAGATGCATGGGGGGACGAGCTGGGGAAGAAGAGGTGTGTGAGGCTTGTGGCATTGGTCTCAGAGCTATAGAAGTGACATACATCACTGGTACTACCTCAAAGACTGTTAGGTCTTTAAAAAACAGTTCCCTGGGGAATCATGGTGTGTAGCAGCTAGCATAGGCAGACAGCACAGACCCAGAGCCTGCCTCATATGAGGGACAAGGGTTCCAGCACCTTCTTAACTGCACATCTTATGCACAGCCTCCCACGGCCTCTGCATGGAGCTTCCGCTGCACAGCCCTCTCCCCTTCCCAAACGCAGTGGGTTAGGGCTGATGGCGTGGCAAAGGTATTGCACATAAAAATACTCTGGAAGCCACCAGTAAGTCCTGCTCCCTGTCTCATCTTCACATGCCACCACACGTGAAAAGGCGCATGATGATAGCTCTCCCTCAGCCACGTTGGTCAGCAGGAGGGGAAGGTGGTCCTGCCCCTGAGGCTTCCCCTGGCCATGCACCACTGCCCTGAAGGTCAAATACGGCATCTTGAGCAGTCACATGGGTCAGGGCTGTGTGGGAAGGCTATGGAGGTCCAGAAGTGCTTGCACAAGTTTGGTTTTAGTGGGGAGCCCAAAGATTTCAGCTGCGGGTTGTGTGCTGCTTGGGAGGAGGTGGGGGGGAGACTGCAATGCTTTGACACATTTGCTGTCATGCCACCATTTCCAGTGGCAGTATGAGCCCACAACATTTCTGTGGAACAGAGGAATGAGTAAAAGTAAATTGTTGGTAATTTTGCCATCCCTCTGCCCAAGTGAATAGCAGTGATGCAAAAAAACCCTCTTTGCATCATGCAGCCGTGATGCAGCACACTGGATGCTGTACTTAAAAGCCTCACCAGCCACCTCCAGGGGCACCTGAAGCATCAGGAGGTTCCCTCTCCCTCTCCATTCAGTGCAAAACCAATAAAGCTACTTTCCGCTCCCCCCAGCTAACGCCAGCTCTGCTCCCCACCTCCCATATCAAAATGCTTTCTGCTTCTAGCTATTCTGCTACTGCAGAAGTCAACAGGCCATAATGGAGAGAGAGCTTCCTGGGATTCGAGCTGCATGGATGTAGCCTGCCAGGCCCTGGTGGGTCGAACCCTTCAGAGCTTCACTTCCCCGGTTCCTCAGAGGCAGAACTCAGGGCAGGGCACGGAGCCACTGGCCATGTCAGGTACCAGGAGGATGATTTTGTGGCTCTCCCCACTGCCCCATCCATCCCCCATCGCTTTTCTCATTTCTCCTCCCTTGTTTGGAGAGTCATGGTCATGCTGCTCCCTTATACACACTCTCCTCCCTGCTCAGGTCCTTGCAAGGTATGGGCCATGCTGGTTGGCTCAGGGGGTGACATTTTGTTGCTGTTTGACTGCTTTCACACAGCCATGTCTGCAGGTGTTTCTCCCATTCTGAATTTTGGCCTTGACCTAAAGCTAAGATGCTGATGGCCTATCATCAGGCTGGAAAGCCACGGTCTGTGTCCAAGTGTTTCACCCAAAAGCCGATGTACAAGGCACATGGGAAACTCTTCCTCAGGGAAGTGTGAGTGGGATGGGGAACAGAGTGGGAGTTCTCCTCTCACAGAGGGGAGAGAGGGAGGGGAAGGTTTCTGCCCAGAAGGGCCTCACTGGGAGTTCTGCCACCCTGGCTCTTATCAAGTTGCACTCACACAGCAGCAGTTTACACAGCCCTTATCACTCATCTTCCTCCCCCACCCCACTCCACACTGCTGGCTGCTGTCACTTTGCAGCCAAGCAGCAGGCAGGGCACACCCCACCATCGCTGGCTCCTTTTCTGCCAGCCGACAGCCTCGTTCCCCCTGCAGACCACCCAGGCCAGAGCTGTGGTGCTTATCTGAGGGCCTGTCACGCAGTGGAGCCATGTGCCAAAAGTCAGGAACAGCTCCCAAGGGCATATATAGGGTCAGAGCCTGAACAGAGCAGGACCGGGAAGACTCATGCGGCACAACCTCGCTTGTCCAGAGGGGATGGTGGCTGGAGCGCTGCTGGGAACAAGCAGGCAAAGCAGCCAAGACACAAGGTAGCATCTTGTAGCCTCCATCATACCCCCTCTCCCAGGGGCAGAGGTTAACAGACAACACAGAGCCACACTGGAAATCTCTGCATTAATATATGTGTTACATTTACTCATGGAAGAAGGCCTTTGCAGCTAATCCCGTTTCCCTCGGTCCCACCCGCTCTTAGCTGGAAAAGCACCTGGCTTGCTCACAGGTGGTGTGCAGGGCACAACAGGCACCCCTAATTCAAGGAGCACCGAGGGTGTTTGCACCGGTGTTTCCAGCGTGCCTGCTGCCTGGTAGCTGGATGACCACATGCTCGGCCCACCTGCACCGTGTCTGTGGAGTGACCAAGGTAAAAGCCGGCACAGGCCCGGCCGCTCAGAGACTCGCGTTCTGGGGGTGAGGCAGCCTCCCCCAGGGCGGGCGAGCGGGCCGCTGCCCCGAGCCCTTCCCTCCGCAGCGCCATCACGCCCCAACCGCCGTTCCAGCAGGGCCGCGCGTAATCACGGCGTTACCATTCTGCACCTACACAAAAAGCTTTATTTAACCACCAATTCGCACTACTGAGCTCATGCAAATCACCGTTTCTGCGCGTATCGAACTAAGCCAATTCCGCAGCGAGCGCTGAAGCCGGGGACCACCGAAAAAGCCCTTCTTCCTCCCCAGCGCCTCCAGCGAGGCCGGCACAGGCGTCCACCTCGCCCCCACCTGCGTGACACGGCGCGGCGGCGACACCCCACAGGGGCTGCCCGGAGAAGCGGCCGGGACGCGCCCCCAGAGGCGCCGCCGCCGCCTGTCACGGCCGCAACACAGCCGCCGCTCCGCCCAACCACCGCCCCAGTGCGCAAGCGCGGGATCTCGTCGCCGCCTCGCGCGCAACCGACGCTCTGCCCGCCGCCAGGGGGTGAAGCCTGCGGGTGCGCGTGACTTCCGGTTGGGCCAGCGGCCCGGCAGGGGAGTGCGGTCCTGTCCCGTCCCCTCCGGTGCAGTGCGGCGCGGCCCGGCCCGGTGTGGTCCTGCCGTGCCCGAGCGACGGCATGGAGAAGCTGCGGCGGGTGCTGACTGGGCAGGACGACGAGGAGCAGGGACTGACGGCGCAGGTACCGCCCGGCGGGGACCCCTTCTTCTTCCCCCTACCCGCACTGGTGGCCGCTGCTAACGGCCGCCGAGCTGCGGGTCGCGGGCCGGCGCCCCCCTCCCACGCCGGGGACACAGCGGGCTGAGCGTTGCTGGCGTCGTGACGCGGGCTCGATGAAGCCTCCCTGCCCCAGGCCCGCACCGGTGGCCGCGGCCTCAGGCGCCGCCGTGTTCCCGCAGTTCCCCCGTCCCCGGCCTGTGCGCGCACGCACACTCCTCGGTGTCTGCCCGTGTCGGTAAGCGGGGGAGACGGGGAGGCAAAGGAGAGACAAAAGTTCGCTGCGTGCGCCGAAGGACGAGGTTTGTGGGCACCAGGCCCTGCCCGGGAGTAAGAGTTTTGGCGAATTTTCGGTGTGCGGGGAAGCTCTTTGTTGTGTTGCTAGTTTGGGGTCCTTTGGTTCTATTTTCCACGTCCTGCGTCAAGATAACAGGATCTCCTTGTCTTGTGTGTACTTTTCCTTCTACACGGCCTTGGTACTTGACGATCAGTTAAACAATAGCTTTTCTTTCTGAATTGCTTCTCTGTTTCCTTATGCACCTGAACTTGCAAAAGCTATGAAAGACTTTCTCTAGGCAGAGATCGTTTTGTGTATATTGTGCTGAAGTTCCTTTTTTTGCCCCGTACGCAAGTACAATTTAATTTTTCTGTTTCCTCCCCAGTGTCTTCTTCATTGTTAGTTATTTTTTTTGCTGGGTTTGAACACCAGATATTTCTGAGGCTTCACTTCTGTGTTGAAACTAAGCTGAGCATACTTATAAAGAAGCATTTATACCATCAGCTCCCTTTCAGTTGTTGAAACTGCAGGTCAAAGTGCCCCACATCACGGAATCTTGATAATGTATGCTGCCGGACAGTGGAGGAAGGTGGAACATAGAGCAGCCTGGATCTGAGCTGCAGCCAATAAACCTTGCTGAACCAGAACAGCCTCAGTATAGTTGGTGTCTATGGCATAATATTAGTTCCAGCAGCTTGCTGCTGACATGCTTCACTTGTCTCTGAGTGGCTGCTGGTCTTCAAGGTTTATGAACGTGGCCTCTTTGCCACACTAAAGCAGCTAAATTGTATCCACACCTGACTTGATTCTGAAAGCAGTGTAGTATCACTGCCCTTTCACATCAGAGCTGGCTGCGAGCATTTGGGAGGGATGCTTCACCTTCTGATATTATCTCAAGATTATCAAAGAAATACTTACGTTTCTGTTACTCTTAGTTCAATTTCAAGAGAATTAATTAACCTGCCATCGCTAGGCACATTTCACATGAGGCACGTGATAGTGACATAGAGTTCTCCTTTACTTGATGCTGTGATGTTTGTTTTAAGGCAGCAATCAATAGATAAATGCCTAAGTATTTAATAATTTTATACTTGAGTTGTATATCCTAAGGAGAGAACTGAGCTAAGAACGTGTAATTTGTTAAATGTCAGTAACTAAGCTACATATGATTTGCTTATTGCGTGTAATGATGTTGTTATAGCTGGAGAAGACTTTAAATAGGAAAAATCTGCCCATAGTTAAAGCTTATCCAGTACATGACAGAAGAAAACATATAAATATGCCTTTGGTGTAGTGCAAAGGAGCTTCATGCTAAGAAGATGAACTAGAAAGATCTTTAAATAAATACCCACTGAAGAAAAACTCAAGTGTTGAGGTTAGACAATGTCTCTATTGTAGGTTTCTCTCAAAGTAGCAATGTATTTCTAAAACACCGGAAATCAAGCCTCTTTTTGGTGACCAAATTCATATGTGACATTTACTAAAGCTATAGATTCACAGCGGAATGGTGTTGACTATTTTTAATGTGTGTGTAATAGAGCAAAAAAGTATGTGCACCCATGCAGAGAAGGACACTTTTTAAGAGGTAAGGTTGTGAAACAAAATACAAGGCTATGCATTTTGTATGTAAAATCTTCAACTCTTTTAGATGACCTTTCTGGAACTGAGTCATGTGTTTGGTTAAAAACAATGGCCCTCTCTTTGGAATAGCTGATAGCTGTGTAATAGCCATCATATGGTTTATGTTTATAGACGTCTCTGTATTCTGTTCCTTCTCAATTTTTGCAGAACCATTACCATGCAGTGAGCAGTAATTCCTGTTAAGTAAAGTAGAAGAAAAGTATATAGTGAGACAATTGTGTGATGATTTAATCAAGTCTTTCTGTACTTGCTAAACCTTTCAGATGACCAGCTGTTGCTTCTTGCTGTGATTAGATCAATTATTCTAAATATATAAAAAAAGGAATTAAATGAATTTATTAAAAAAAAAAATCAGTGATAAATTATAAATATACCGGTGTAATGATGTTGTCAGGGCAGCATTATGCTGTTTAGTTTTATCAATATACTGGTGTAATGATGTTGTCAGGGCAGCATTATGCTGTTTAGTTTTATCAATATACTGGTGTAATGATGTTGTCAGGGTGGCATTATGCTGTTTAGTTTTATCAACACCAAAACTAATATAAAATCAGTCCATTTGACACATTGGCTTGTTTTCTGGCTGTAGTTTAATGAATAGTTGTCAGTTGACAACTGCTTAAAGCATGCAACAAGATTTTAGCAAGGAGGGATATACCAGATATTTAAATTTCTCATATTTTACTCTAAAGTGTTGATAGAAATACATATAAGAGAGCCTGTTAGGGAAAAATGAAAATATATCTCTATAAATATTTTCTGAAATATTGCCGAGGAACTCAATTCTGCAAATGTACTCAACATTTCTTTGAAATTGATTTTTTTCCATTACTTGCATATTCTTAAATTTACCATCAAGAAAAAATGTAATTGTTAACTTCTATAATCTTTCTTAAAACCTGTAAAAGAAAGTGCTTCTATTTTTTTGCTTGCCCACATAGAAAATAAGATAATTAATATATGGTGGGAGCCTAGGTAGATGTTCAAAACCACAAAAAATGTTTTTGCACAAAGGCAACCTTGCAGATTATCATTCATATGATTTATTGGGCATCCACAGCAAGCTATTCAGTAAAGACACTGTTGTCTGTCACTTGCAATTTGTGTATTAGACTATTGCAAGACCGTTCCTTATGTTTCAGGAGTCTGCCTTCTGGATTCCAGTTTCCACTTAGGGTTTCCTCTTGATTTCTGGATGTCTCAGTAATTTCTTTGATGTAATATTTTCTTGGAATATCCTATGAATGAAAATCTTTTCTTGCCCAGGAGTTTGGCATTAAAGCTTAGCTATAGAAAACTAAGGTTTCTATTTGTTGATTTCGGTTTCTTTTCTCTTTTTATTGCTTAGAAGCAAACACTATAGCAAGAAGGGTATGTTTTACAGGAACTCCCTTGCCACCACCACTCAGTTCTCCATATGAATTTTTCCCCAGATGTGGAATTTGCATGGCAATTTTTTCAGTCTTCTAAGTAAAAACTTCTGCTAATGCAAGTATTGTAGAGTGTAATGCCAACTCTTTTTATCTGAAATCTAAGATTAGCTGTATGGCTTATGTCAGACAATAAAAAAAGTCCTAATCACCCTTATGTTGTTTCCTGCTTTTGTTGCATAGGCAGCTTAGACTTACTAACTTTTTCTTAGGGTTGTGGTTCATAGTTTCTGAGTGTAGGTGTAAGAAACTAAGCTGTTACTTTAGGGTGTCTCGCAGCCCCTCTTGCAGAAATTACTGCTCCTGTAGCACATACAGCAGACTAGCCAGGAACTGTGTCAGGTCCTCAACTTTTACAGATTGTAGCCTGGCATTTTAGCACAAGCTGAAGTCTGTGGTTTAAGTAGTTGAACTATGTACCTGTTACTCAACTTGTGCAGCGAGGTGCTTCACTACAGGGGTGAAACAGACATCTCGGAAAGTTAACCAGTTCCATTGCTTCCACGAAACCTAAAAAGTATTATGTATCGGGGACTAAGAAAATGCATTACCAGATCTCCAGTTCCAGGATTTCAAACATTGCATTAACTCAGTTCAGCGTGATAACATAAATAGTGGTGGCATGAAGAATGGTTGGAGGATCAGCCTTCATTTTAATGCCAATTTAGTTTTATTTAGTTTTATTATTACAGAGAATTCTATGTTGTGGTGCTCTGTCAGCCCTCATGCCACAGCTTGTCTTCCTGCAGTTCATGTGCATGTATTGTCAATCTAAGTTTTTAAGAATTAAATCCATAAAATGTATTAAACTAGTTTTAAAATAATATTTTATATCTTGTGGCATTTTTTGTTCCATGCCTTTTTGTGGTTCACTTATTTATGGTGTTGGTGCTTTTTCCACCTAATAACTGTTAGGGATTTAAATGAAGATAAAGCTATTTTCAAATATATATGAAAAATGAAATTTCCTGCTGATTTTTTCAGGAACACCGTCAAATATTAATTCTAGAAATAGAATAGCAGTAAGTGGCAGCAATGTGCCTGATACACCTAAAGAAATTATTTACCTTCATCCTTTCCCTGTTTTCTAGGCAATCCGAAATGTGTGTGTTGGGTGTACTAAAAGTATTGACCCATCTACACCTCAGGGATGGAAAGGATTTTTACTCTCTTCTTTTTTTTTTTTTTTATATGTGTGATTAGTTGCATGAATAGGTGTAACTAAAAGCATGATTCAAATGGGTATCTTCAATTATGTCCTACCAGCTCTTCCTACACTTCTTACCTGTATAGGCATTCAGGAATATGACTATCAAATATGATTTCAAATACTAAACCATTTTTCAGTTGCTGTTTTTGTGTATTTCTTTAATGCATACGTAAGGATAAAGAGTTGGACTTAACAAGGTAAGCTGCATCTTCTGACCTTTGGAAGTTCTGTCTTAACTGCTGAACACAGAGAAGGGGAAAGAAAATTCAGAACAATATTGTATGCCAGCTCCGTGTCTGCTCAGACAGTATGCAAGCGTAAAAGATTATTTTTAGTATTCTAATCCCCCTTCTTTAGTAAGTATTCAAAGTATTTAATTTGATTAAATAAGGTTAGTAATTTTTTTTGTAAGTAGAAAGTAGTCTAAGCTATTCCTTGTTGACATATGTTCAGATGCTCATTCACCACAGCACATAAATGTGTACTTGTACATTGCCCTTTTTTTATTAAACTAGGTATGGATTCTTCGTTTGTACAGATGTGAAATCATTCCAAGCAGTAACCAGATTTCATTCATTCACTTACCACTAACTGAAAGAGAAATTTTTCGAAAGAGTAGGAGAAACATCAAACTCATTGGTTGGGGAAGCCCTAACTTGTATATTTGGTTAATAATACTTGATTAAAAATATCTGTAGACTAGATAGTAAGAGGGCAAATCTGCTTGTCATCTGAACGAATAGGACAGTTAGCTTTTTATAGTCATCTTGCATAAACTGAGGCAACACTTCACTTAATAGACCAGTTTAGACTAGAAAGTATATTTAATTTTAGTGACCTCGAGTAAGCTGAAACACATTGTTCTTACAGCATGGGTGGAGAAGATGAGCTGAGCATATCTAACCAGTCACTTCTGCTGAAAGAGGCTGTTGTTCTGCCAGCTATGTGGCCCTGCCTCTTTCCTTATATCGGCCCCGCCGCTTATCTTGCTGAGCTGGTTTGGCGCATTAGTCTAGCATAGGACTAAGTCATCAGAATAGAAGGAACACTAGTTCTCTTCCCGCTTCGTGAGCTGTGCCAGCTAGCTTAGCTCATTGAAGGGTCTTGCAGGTTCTGGAGTCACACTGGAGAAGCAGGAAGTAAAATGACCCCTTTCAGCAAGTTAGCTATCTGATGAGACAAGCTGTGTTAATCTGTCTACACCTTCACCCTGTAAGGAACAGTAATTGAAGTGGAATCGTGCTGCTTGCGGTGGATGTGTGTACTAATATGTACAATGGATTCTGTCTAGTAACAGGAAGAGGTAGTAATGCTTATAGGAACACACAGTGCTGCACAAATAGGTATGTTCATTTGCAGGTTGCTAGAAGGTCCATTCATTCTTCTGCTTTGGTACAATTGTGATAATTTTCAATTGTAATTGTATGGTGAAAAGAAAGTCTGTTTGAAAGTGGAGCAGTATTGCTTGAGTGCCAGGATATACCTTCACAGGTTTTGTTTCTTTTGTTTGTTTTGGAAATATGTTTCCAGATTACTAATATAGTTTCTTAAACTATATTAGTATAATATAATTAATATGCAAGCAACTGTTAAGCAACGTAAAATAATTGCTTCTGGCTAAAAAATTATTTTGTTTGAAATTAAGGACTTCAATAGTAAAGAAAAAGATATTCTTTAGATTGTTCAAAACTGGGTTTGTAATACCCTTTTTCTTTTCCTCTTCTCCTATTAAGGTCCTCGATGCCTCAACACTCAGCTTTGGTACTCGGGTCAGATGGTTTGCCATATGTTTTGTTGCTGGCATTGTGTGTTCTATTCTTGTAAGTAAAGTTGGGTTTTTTTCCCCTGTACTTTATTAATGTTCTACAGTAGAACCTCATTCATATTCATACTTCATATGTGATTCTGTGTTTGCTTTATCCTACATCCTAAATTTTGTATCCATAAATTTAACTGGACATTAAATGTATAATTAGCATGTAGGGGCTGTTGTTCTATAAATTATGATTTTGACCATCTTTCTTCCATTCAGAGCAGAGAGCATTTTTATCATAGTGTAATAAAACTTCTTACTAAAAGGTTTGAACACTGACAAAATATGCTGTATTTTTAATTTAGATTTGTGAGTGGTGTATTAGGAAAGAGCTTTTGCTGTTGTTTGGTGTGTACCTATCTTATTTTTACTCTCTCCAGTAAAAGGGGAAAAGGAGGGGGAAGCTTGAAAGGTTTTTCAAGGCTGAAGAAACCACAAGCATAACCTGTCACACTCACAAATCAATAGGTGATGACTCTGGTAGCATGTTGACACTTCAGAAACCTGCTGTATTGATCTTATGGTCAGCAAATAATTTGTTCATTCTTGAACTTGAGATGTTAGCAGGAGACTCAACCCTGCAGTTAGAAGTTGAGATCTGTTAATTGATTTGGTCTATCAAAATGTGACACAGATAACTTGCAGTACAAAGCAGTTCTTCATCTGCATGAAAAGTCCCAGAAGCAGGTGAAATAACATTGGGGAAGTATCTAGACTGCTGGTTTTGGTTTTTCTTTCTTTTTTTTTTTTTCTTTTCATTATGAAGTAGAATGTTACTTTTGATGTAAGCTAGTTAGCTGTCTTTGGCTAATGTGTGTGGATGGCATTTGCAGTTTTTGTGGAGACTGTAGGGCAGATTGCCTTGACTCGTAACACATTGAGGTAGTAGGATGGAGAAACTTGTCCCATGTGCATTAGTTTCTGGTGTTGCCATTATTTAAATGACTGCTGCTGCTCTTCCATTTACTGTGAAAAATTTTTAAACCAAGGAGACATGTAATGACAGGAAGAAGCAGCTGTGGAGGAGCAACCTGTTGATTGTTTGAGGCACTCACTTATAAATAGCCACTCACTGGATTCTCCTGCAGATGGAAGCTGCTGATTCTTTATCAAAACTTAAGGTTTGTTAGACTCCCTGAGATGCAGAAGTAAGCCAGAACAATTGCTGGTCTCTCCTATGAGAGGTCTTATTAAGTGGTGATCAGTTCAATAAAGGAACTGTAGAGTGGTATTCTTCATATTGATATCTGTGCCGGGTATAGTGACACAAACTCTCTAACACTCTCTCAGTGTTAGAGAAGGGGCAAGTTCTAGGAAGAGAGCTGAAGATTGGGTTGGAATATCCCTTTTTTAGGGTTGCTTTAGCATTATTGGTTGATTTCCTCCCTGCCTCCCATTTTTTTTCACAAGTAGTATTTCACCAATATAGTCACAAGTTTTAGTACACACCACATTTGTGCTTTAATATCTATTTCTGGACAGGTTAACATCGCTCTTTTTGCTGCTGTGTGTTTTTAGTGTTTAATCTTTGTGCCTGTTCTGTATCATATGGTGTGAAACTATGAAACAACAAATAAAAGGCTTTAGGATCTTGGTTTCCTAAAGTTTCCTTGAGTTATTTTGAGCTTGTTAGATAAGTCAAAACTCTGCTCATGTGTTTGTGGACCTCGTATCTTGGAGAGTTTGGAGGCAACTGCATAGCTAAGCTTTGCCACATGAAGCTGAGAGCTGGCAACTCCAGCTTCTTCTGCTTCAGATTATGGACCTTTTGCTGCAGCATTAGAGAGGCCCTCAAAGAAGTGCTCAAGTTGTCCCTTACAGGCATGTACCTGATCTTTGGATCTCATATGTCCGCAACCTGGTATATTTATTATGTTCTTGGCTGGCCAAAATTGCAGGTGGTGATTCTTCTTTAGTCTAGTCTTTGCAAAAGCATCCATAGGCTTTCCTTGTAGAATACGATTACACTCTTCTCTTGCAGCTTTCCATGAATATTTGTACTGACATTTTTTCCTCTGTGTGCAGAGGTGTATGATGTATAGTGGGGCATTGTAACAAAACTGAAAGTGTCATAAATAGAATATAAACAGTACAAATAAATGTTATAAACAATATAAATAAACATTGCCAAGTTTTAAAAATACTGTGAAATAAACTAATACATTATTTTGCCAGTAGGTGGCAATAGAAGTATGCTGAATATTGACTACTGCAAATCTGCAAACAGTATACTCTGCTGGTGTATGTTAGAATGACACTCTTCATAGTCTGAAAATATATTTATAGACAATAAAATCTAAATAAGTTGAATTAACTAATTACAAGCATACAAATAACCCATCTTTTATAGGGAACAGCATTGCTATGGCTCCCAAAGGGGATCAAACTTTTTGCAGTGTTTTACACCCTGGGAAATATTGCTGCGTTAGCCAGGTATGATTTCTTAATTATTGTTATTAGAAAAGTATGCTTCTTTTCATCTACATTTCCATTTGCTTTTACTCTAAAATTGTGTCTGTTTATGTTGTGTATAAACATTATTTTCACATCGAAATGCTAATAACATAAAATCTTGTTTGCCTTACAGTTTTAAGATTATCATAATTAGTGAATCTCAGTTATTCACTTGTTATTGCCCCATTGTGATATCTTACATGATTGTTTTGTGGACACATCACAATTGCTATCTGAAGTATGAATAACAACTTGCTGGCTGAATGTTCTGTATTTTTTAAGTCCTTCTGCCAGGTACAGCGGTACCTCAGTTTCAGGGGCAAACTGGTAGTCTGCCCACTGTGCGGATGCTTTGTTACTGGAAGGAGCTTTTTGTTTTTAACAGAGAGATCATCCTCTTTCTAGGAGAACTCTTTGAAAAAGGAAATCTTCATTTTGACTGTAAGGCCAGGCAGAATCTAAAAATTGTTCACAGTGTATTTTTAAACTCTGTGCTTGGTTCTTTCCAGTGTTCCCCATAGCAGTTAGTCTTAAAAGATTTGCAGAAGGGATCTCCTAGGATCTAAGATTCTTCTTTCACTGTTTGAAAGACATGTGAGAAACAACTTAATGTCAGTAAAGTATTTTCATTTTCTGTTTGTCCTCTTTCTCTTATGATCTTAGCATAGTTGAAGCATGGTCATGGGACTCGGAACCCATGGAGTCTGGTCCTGACTTTCATGGACTCTGTGACTTTAGTCAAGTCACTTAGCTCTTGAGTCAAGGCATTGTTAATCTGTTAAAACTCCCGCAATGTGACGTTAACATTTAAGAAATGTGATGGTGTGCTGCTTTTCCTCAACAAATTTGTTAGGGGACAAAAACCGTTATACTGGAATTGAGTCTCGTGTGTAACTCTTCCATCTCATACTAAAACAAGACAAAAAGTTAATACTGAAGGTAGGCAAAACTGAGTAATTCCCTTTCTCTCCCTTAGCTTATTTTTTGATGTTGGTTTTTTGGTTGTTTATTTTCTTGCCTAGTATTTTGGGTGTGTTTTCACTGCTTCAAATTAAATTAACATTTTAGAAACTTGGTACTAATCAAGTCTAATTGTCAGTGAACTAAGAGGAAAGCTTTTACAGACTGGTATTTCTTTTAGGAGAATGCTGAAAAACTTTAGTCTAGACTCCAGCTAAAATTAGAAGTAAAAAGAGGCCCCCTTCCCTTTCAGTAGTCCTTTTAGATATAAACAACAGGCAACTGTGTTCTAAGAACGGTAGAAAATTACAATAAAGTCCCAAATTGACAAGGAGATTTGAATTTTTTCAGGCTTGTTTGCAAGTCTGTATTTAAAACAAATGCAGTTACCACTCTTACTAAATAGTCCTGTCTAGCCTGTTTTTACTATGATTTTCTAGCCACAAACACAATGGTACTTATTTGATTCTTTTCTGGGATGATGGGTGTATCTTCTAGAGAATATGTTGTATATAAGAAATACCCTGTGTAAGTGGAGGCCCTTCAGATTTTTTCTGGCCTTTCTGCTCCCTATGGATTCTCTCATATCTCTGGAGAAGCCCTTGTGATGTCTGTCCTTCAATGCTAATCAGGCTAGCATCCATGCATTTTGCTTTCTATATTTTTTTTCTGCCTATTTCATGGGGACTGAACTTCCCTCATTTTTACCACCATATTTTCACCATCCCTATCCTTCCACTAGCTAACTAATTTTTTATTCTAGTTCTTCAGGTCTCTTCTTTGTGTCTTAATTTCATTAATTTTTTCATTAAAAAATACTGAGAAAAAGTTAGTTTGGATTGCAGTGAATTTAAAACATTTTTCTTCTTTTGAATTGAGAAAACATTTTTTTTTTTTCCATTTAATATGGACTTTTGAGGTCTGTCTACACAACTTAAAGAAGGAAAATAAAGTGAAGAGAAGGGATTATATACACAAAGTTGCTGGTAGGGGAACATCTGGGTGTTGACATCATGGGTTCAGTTTACTGCTTGGGACATGGAGTCCCATATTTCTTCTGTCTTAGAAGATTCGTGCTTCACCAGGCTTATGACTGGTTTCAGGAGGGAGCTCTACCAAACTCTTCCCTGCTGCTGATTGTTTCATTTCATATAAATAAATATTAATTAGAAAGGGACTTAAACTAGGTTTCCTACTCTGTAATAAAGCATTCAGACCACCACAAGGTTACAGGCATTCTCACTAAATATTTTCTACAAAGCAGAATGGCTTCAATGACAGGGAAGGGACAGACTCATCTCAGAATATTTGAAGCCAGATAATTACTCCTACAGTTGTGAATTCTTGGTTCACATTACATTTCTTTGCAAGAACAGGTACAGCATAGCATTGCTGATGTTTTTCATTCTCCATTCAAGTTAACTACAGAGTAGAAGAAAGCAAGAGGATTTAATACAAACTACTGAAGTTTTTCCTTCTTTTTTTGCTTGCTGAGTTTGGGTAAAGAGTTAGAGCTTCCCTGTAATACTGATTGTAGCTATTTGTGCACTGCCTGCATAAGAAGTTTATTGTTAAATAGAAATTTTCTACAGAATTTTGGTCTTTGTACTCTCTGCATTCTTTGGCAAGTCAGTTCTTAGAACAGCCTCAACATGACATTCACTAGACTTCAACTTAACAACCCTCTGCTGTAAGTGGTAATGTTTTGGAAAGAATTTCATGACCAAGAGTGACTTGGCACATAAGCTGTTTCCAGGACTAAGTTCATGGAGTATTTCACCTTTGATTCTAGTGGGTCTCTGTTGCTAAACATTGAAATGCCTTTTTTAAACCTTTTGTACTCATATAACTGTTGGAAAACCGGTTAATTACTTACTGTCTTTTGCAAAGCTTTATTTGGAAGTGATTTACCATTCGTTTTGTTTTTTCCCTCCTATTAGTACATGTTTCCTGATGGGGCCACTGAAGCAATTGAAAGCAATGTTTGAGCCAAAAAGATTAATAGCTACAATTGTGATGTTGGTAAATATACCGTCTTTACTTCTTTCTGCTAAAAAGTTTTCTTTTAGCTTCAAAGCTGAATCTGAGGCTTTACTAAAGAGAGGCAATTTCTCAGTCCAACTCATCTTTGTATTGAGTAATAATAGTTAAGCTGTGATTAGCTCTGTATATCATAAAGATTATCTAACTCCTTTCTATGAGCTTGCGTTTTTGTTGCTTATGATTTTTTTTTAATTAATCATTTGGAGTAAAATGTTCTTTACTAAATATTTCTTAATGAATGCTAATATTATGTTATTTTTCATTTGTTTTCTAAAACAATTTCTTCAAGAACCAGGCTGCAGAGAGAATTTTCAGCTACTGTGAAAAGTCAGTGGTCACCAAGTCTAGCTTGACAGTTGTTTGTTGCTGCAGTTCTGTTTGTATAGCTTAGTGGTTCAGGACTTTCAAAGCAATAGTGAAAATTAATTTCTCTCCCCAAAGTCTAGAAAGCCTCATGTTCAGCTTCACACTTCTCCATTGTGAGATCCTTGGCTCCTTTGCTTCCATGACCATCATTCCTTCTTCCAGGAGGATGGAAAAAACAGACCTGTCCCCAATCTCAGAATTTCTGTCCCAAAACTCTAGGTAGTTAAAAACAAGTTTCTGCCCTTGCTGCTTCTCTGTTTTGTACTTATTTTCTCTCTTGTTCTGCCTGATTTGTTTCAACTTCTATTTTTTAAATGTGGTTGGCTGTCCTATTCTCCCTATCATATAGCTTTTTTTCCTAGTTGATTACAGCTGATGTGTTTAAGAAACCTTCATTAATTCTTTCTGGATGGCTGTCATATGGGTTGTGTATTCTTTCTCTCACGCACCCACATGAAAAAAAGAAGTTATAATCTCATTTGAGAAACTGACGTTTGCCCACATCTTTTGGAAAAGGGACCTGATCCTTGCTTGGACTCCGAGCTTTGTTAAAGAGGTGACTTTTTGCCATCTCTTCCAAATCATACCAAGTTACAAGTTCTAGAGTAGTTACGTTTCATAGGTCTGCGGTAAAAATATCCCCAATTCTCTAGAGTCTCTGTTTTCTGAGCATGAATTCTCCCAACGCTTTAGAGCTGTGGGCTTTTTCTGGTCAAGCTGAGGACTTAAGCCAGACACTAAAACAGCCAGCACAAAAATTATTTGCTCTGTTATCCTATCATCCATTGAGCTCACACAATGTGACAAAGAAAATAACTGGCTTTGAAGGCTGTAGAAACAAGACACGTCAGGGAAATGGAAAGAGAACAGAGAGCAGAGAAAACATCACAGACCTACCTGCCTACCTACCTACCTGTGCAGAGAAGCTACCAACAAGGTTAGGAAAAGACAGAATGAAAGGTTTCATCTAATAGGGAACAGGAACATTGGATGAGAGCTAAGACTGTTAGGATGGAAAATTTCAGTAATGCAAAGAATAACTGGTAAACTTTGAAGTTTAGACAACTTCTGATGTATTTGACTGTTTTCTTCCCATCCTAACACAAAGCTAGAATTGTAGGCAACTCAGGAGTGACAAATATGTTTGGAAAATTTCAAGACAGTCTGTTAGTTTTATTTATTTCAATAAAACGCCAACAAATTTTTTTCAGTGAAAATTAATTTAGAGTTTTGTTCTGTTTTCTACTATATGTAATGACAAATGGAGGGAGCCAGGTGAGATTTAGTGGAAAAGTTCAAAGTGGCACTTGCACAGATGGTGTGATTAATTTGGCATAGTAAACCATATCATTGTAATGTTCCACCAAAGGTGCATAAGTAGCTTGAATAAAGCTTCATGTGAGCTTTTCCACTGTGTACAAAGCAGCTGCTCCCTAGTGGGCTCCTCATTACTGTCAGAAAATGAAAAAACACTGGCAGAAGAAGCAGAGCCTGTGTTTGCCAAATACCGTAATTGTGAATGAGTGTTTTTAATAATGGGTTGTTCATAGTGATGCACATCCCTTTCTTGTCAGATGTTGATGTTACGAATACTGGATCCAAAATGATAACTATGTACTGAAATAATAGGATAGGAGTTCCCAGACTACTTGGTTGCTTTCAAGCAAGCTTTTATCATCTAAGCCCTCCCCTTAGCAGACCTAACGCATAAGGCTACACAGACCTGGTTATAATCGATCTGGTTATAATCTTCCTGATTCCTGAAGTCTGTTCTTGCTTCCTCTTTCCTCTAAGATTTGTCCCAGCCCTTCTGGCCATGGAGCACATCACACTGTGCTCTGGAAAACACCACTTTACGTGGAGTTCAGCATATAGTCACTGTGTGACAGCCTTTGGCTCTGCTTGTTTCATGAGTCAATTCTGAAAATGCTGATTACTCACTGAAAACATGAAAACAGTTACTGTATTTGCTTTGTTGTGTACTTAGGTATTCATTCTTTTCTCTTTTTATCTCTCTTTTCATCTCCCCCCAGCTTTTCTTAGTATTGACTCTGTGTGCTGTATTCTGGGTAAGTGAGAATACTTTGTTCCTCTAAAGAGCAATCTAGCTTGGTTAGTTTATTAATTGTATTACAGCTTTAACATACAGTTCAGCTATAGAGGAAAGATGAGCTTGTGTGTGTGGTATTTGTATTTTCAACTGTGGTTGAGTTTAGGTAGAGTGATGAGCCTCCTGGCTATAAAGCAAATGCACCCTTCCACCTGCATGTGATATAGATGAGAATACAAAATGTAGAGCATCAGGTTCAGTCTGCAGACCTCTGGAATAAGAACTACGAAAAGCAGGTTAAAATATACTTTCATCTTAGTGATGTGTACTTACGTCAGAGGATATCAGAGAATATGTAGTGGTCTTTAGAAACCACGGGTACAGAATATTAAACCGACTAAGACAAAGGAAGAGACATTGAACAAGTACCTTCAGGTGTCTTGATTGAAAAACTGGCTGTAGTTATGTTCCATAGAAGTAAATAAGTAGCTGAAGTGAACTTCCATATTTGCAGAAGTACAGTATTGTGAATAAAAGTGAGAGTGTTAGCATTAATGTTGTTAAGTGTTTTCAAAGCTAGAGAAGGTTTTCATAGCATGATGCTAATGAAGTGACAGATAAAATGAATGGGAAGTTGTTAGAGTAGAAAGGAGTAGCAAATTAAGTTAAGACAAGGAAATTTAGGCATCGTCAGTTAACTAAATTTTTGGTTGAACAAGGCTGTTGCATTTGTTTACATTATAGACTGGTGCAAAATGAACTAACTTGCAATATTTGCTTTATTTTTACTTAGTGGAACAAAAAAGGTTTGGCGATGTTATTCTGCATATTGCAGTTCTTGGCAATGACCTGGTAAGAGTCTTAAAATTTAAAATTAATTTCTTCTCCCTGCCCCTACACCCGCATGATTATAAACGTGTATATATATGCTTCACATAATGTAAGTGTGCCAAAATGCTAGCCTTAATCTGTTTTTCTAAGCTCGGCTGTGTAACTTCAGCATCTTGCAAAAATGGTAATTTTTAGCATATTCTGCAATGTGTGAACTTACTTGAGGCATTATGAAAGGAATATATATGCGAAAAAAATCTCATGCCTTTTCTCTGTGGTGAAAGGAATTGTATATTCATATGCCCTGCTTTTTATTTTCTCCCTCTTTTTTGAGTTCTGACTAAATTTTCATTTTTGAAGCGGAAGAAACTAAATAACATTTTCATAGGGTATGTCCTGCCCCAAGAATATTCAGCAACACTTGGTAAAGAGTGGGTGGATGTGAGAGGGTAAATTGAGCGCAGCAGGTACTATGATGACCATCCAGATGTGCTCAAGGGCTAGGCTTGGGAATGTGTGAGCACAGTTAGGTGAATGCTTGCAAGCCTGGCAGAAGCTTTGGAAGTTACTGCTTTCTCCATGGAGATACAACTGAACATACTTGGTCTCCTTGTCCCAGGTGAGTTACTTGGTACTAACTCTTAGGCGGTCCAAGGTGACCACAGTTCTTGTTTGAACTTGCCCTGAATGCTCAGTGTCTATACTGAACTTGGATCTGAGGACAAATAGCCATTTGTTCAGGATAGGGACTGTTGGGCATTGTGCTGGGTCCAGGTGAATGCTTGATATTAGACAGAGGGAACATTGCTAACTCAGATTATGTTCTATACATTTACAGCAGACAGTTTCACATTTGTTAAGTGTCCTAGAGCTTGATCAGGCTGGGCACGAGAAGAAAACAGCCTGGAGGCTTGCAAGAAGCAAGTTTCAGAGGATAATAGAATTATCAGCTGTTTGAGTGTCACAGTTGTGGTGTATTATTCATACTACATCATATATCTGTATTTAGAGTTACATAAATAATATGATTAGATGTATATTTGCATAGTAATGTATGTTGTCTTTTAAACTGGAAAAAGTTGTCTCTATCATCTTGAAGAATACAGTTTTCTGAGAAATCTCCATTCCTTTTGAAACTGGTGATAGTAAATCTGAGTTTTTAAGTTTATGTGCAATAGAAGTTACAAACTGTATTTAAAAAAAACAAGGAAAAAGTAAACCAGGAAATCCTTGGCAGTATATTTAGTTTTTGTCCAAGCGTGTCTTCTTTTCTCCAGCATTAAATTGAGTAGGCAATCTTGTTTAAAGTTGTTACAACAGATTGCTTTTATTAATGCTGGACTAAAGTGAAATAATTGGGTTCCAGGAGAGACGTGAACACTGTCAAATATACTTTTTTCCTCTTTTTTTCAGGTATAGTCTGTCATATATTCCTTTTGCAAGGTGAGTCTGCGTAATTACTCCCATCTTAACAAAAGTCAGTTGTCTTTATGCTAGAGAGAGAGAAAAAATCCTTAAATTCAGTATGTGAAAAAACATAACCTCCTCCCTTTCCTTTTAATTTTTAGAAAACAAAGTAGCTGAACTCAGAGTACTGCTTAATATAAGCTTTATATGCAAGTAAAGTGCATAGTAATTCTCTTTGTTAAATTTCATTCTAGTTTTCATCCATGAAAATAAATGGAGTTATTGTTTAAATTCTCCAGTGATTTAAAAATGCCTTGATGCAATAGTGACTTTTCCAATAGTTACATTAAAGATAACTTCTGGATCTGAGGTCTTAGTTAAAAGCAAATAAACAAGCATAGTTTCAGTTGCTAAGCCTACTTCTTAATTCCTCCATCATTTTTAGGAGAGGCAAAGGCAATGCTTCGTGTTAATTTTCATTTTGGCAAGCTTCTCTCTTTCATTTCACTCTTGTGTGTACAAGAAGAGAACGAAAGCTAGCCAAACACATAGTGAAACCACATGCAAGTAAACTGAAGAATCTATTTTTTTTATAGTGTTTCACATAAAATGCAGTTTGGTCTTTCAGCAGTGTGATTTTTAAAAAATAAAGTGCTTCTATGTCAGTATATTACTTAATGAGGTTTTCTGTAGTGAAAATGGGGAAATAAAGAATACAAAGTATTGTCTATTCCTTTCATCTGATACCTTCCTATAGTGTTTCTGTAACTTTTCCAAAAACTCTGTACTATGGATTTTTAATTTTTTTTTAAAGCTTCAGATTTGATCTAGGGAGGATTAAGCTGTATATATATATATATTTCTTTTTTAAAGATGGTAGTTGATAATTACAATGGATTTAAATACATTAACTGAACTCAGACTTTAAGACTTCAAATTGTCATCTTACTATTTCTGACATCTCAAGCTAACCCAGTCAAAAGTGGTATTCTGAATTCTTACAGTTCATGTGACAGTCTCAGTAGGGGCTTTTTTTTTTTTTTTTTTTTTAATGTTCTGCTCTGCACAGAAAACAAGTTGAGCTACTGGTCACTGGCCTTTTCTTCCCTACCAACAGTACTTTTAAGTTCTGGTCAGAAAAATACTAGGTTATATGCATCACTTAATTTCTTTGGTTTTATTTGTCTATTAGATTTTATGAATCAAAGAACTGAATTTTGCATAGGCTGCTTTTAGTAGTGCAGCGATTTCTTTGGGGATTATTGAGTTATTTGCTTACGTGGAATGCTGTCATAAATTTCTTGTATAGGCTGCCTTTCTTATGGAATAGTCATCTAAACCATGTTAAGTGCCAGTGAACGGTATTATGTAATTTGTTTAAAGAATGCATTTATTTTTATTTCAACAAAATTGTCATTACTTGATTTAACTCTGTTAATGTTTACTTTTAACAGCAATTTACTTGTTCATGGTTTGTTTGGGGTTTTTTTCTTTTCAATTAATGGTGGCTTTCCTGCTGGCATGACAAAAAAAACACCCCCTAAACAAAAAACCAAACCAGCAGCAACAACAAAAAACCATACACACAATGACTATAAGGAGTCATGATAGTATTTTTCTTGGTTTTTCAAATTGTCTAACTACAGAATACAAATTCCACTCCTTAGCAAGTTGTTACATTTTTGAGAAAATGAAAAATAAAGGACAGTAAAGTGAGTGATCTAAGTAGAATACTCAGAAAACAGTTTGTTTATTTTCGGTTAAAGAAATAGACCCCTTCAGATCTTTCAAACCTTAAGGCTGAGCCAGTTCTTCATCCTGCACTGCTGGTACACGCACTTTAAACCCTTCAGCCTGGGCTTTTTTTTCCTGCAACATGATCGTCCAACTCCAGTGTGGCTTGGACTCAAAGCACCTGTGCTTTGCTGGTTGTCTGGAGTCGGCACGCTCCTCAGCCCTGCCCTTGCTGTCCAGCCTTTGCAGAATAAGGCTGTGACATTTGTTAAGCCACCAAGTGTGCTGTGAAACAGGTTTTAACACTGTGTCTGCATTTTGGCATCTGCTTGAGTGCAAACAGTGTGGGAGACTTAGACAATAGGGGCAGACCTGAGCTTCAGAATGGGCGTGAGCCTTTGCTTTAGCTGGTGCTGTAGATGTACTCAGTGTTAATGATGGCTGGTAAGATCCTGCATTTGATAAAATACTGATTTTTTTTGTCTTTAGTTTATGTAATGTTTTTAATTTTAAATACATAATGGTTGGTATGTATGTAAAGAAAATAACAAATATCTTAACTGACTTTTCTTTTCTTTTTAAAGGGATGCTGTGATTAAATGTTTCTCGTCCTGTCTAGGGTGAATTGAAACCAGGAACCACTGTATGCTTTAAAAGCCAACTTTTATTCCTCTGTGAATTTTGCTTGGAAAACTATACTTTTCCACCCAGTAACAATTTAGTGTTTTCCTTGCCTTTTGCATTTGGGGGGTTAGATAATTTTTACTAGAAACAGTTTCAAAAATAAATGGGGTGAACTGTTTGTGTTTACCCTGGAACTTTTAGGCTGTTTTTAACAAAAAAGTACATTTAAATACCTTGTGCAGAGTAGTCTTAAAACTACCTTGCATCCACTAACACAATTTATTCCTCAGTGGAGGCAGGCCACTAAGATCTGGGTAGTATGCATAAAGATTTCATTTATAGTTCTGTCTAAAATTTGCAATGTGCCATTTATGTTTACGTAGTATTCATTGTATGCATTTCCAAAGACAGAGTTTTATAAACATTGTAAAGATTTGGTAAGTTATGTGCTCCTTTGAAATGTCTATACATGTGCCTTATGGAAGAAGCTTAATGAGAATATGTGAAAGGTCTGTTTAAAGCTTGTTTGATTTTATTAAAAAGCTATATTTTAAATGATTTTTTTTTTACTTTCATGCTCAAATACTTTTTAAGTAAAAGAATTTATGGCTAATGTATAAATGAGATTTGTGAAATAAATTAGTTTTAAAAGTGCCTAAACTATTTTTTATTTATTGAGGGCTGAAAATTTCAGCATTACACTTGAATAAATATGAAAATATATTAAGTAGTCAGATATGTGTATGAGTATATCCAAATTCGGTTATTAGATTGGCAGAAGTGACTTTAACGCTGCTTTGTGTTAGTATTTAGACAAACTGTTCTTTCTGACTTAAACTGGTAACGGATTGGAGTGAAATACTCTTAATACTTTGCCTAGCTTCAGTCAGATGTTCTCATTTTAGTTTTTTGCAACTAAGAGCTATTCAGTTGTTCAGGAGCGAAGTTAAATCCTTAATGTTAGATGGCTGATACTATATTACAGGAGGTTCTTCTTAGCACAGGTTGGATGTGCTTGATTACCTGTGGTCTAACCCCGCCTTGTTTTGGATTACTTTTTTCCTCTAATTCGCAAATAGAAGAAGGAATGGATTTGAAAAGATGTGAACTGCAGTGTCAGGAAGGGGAAAAACCCCTGTCTCTCAGTATTCAGGGTTCAGGCTGAAGAGATGAATTGCAGTACGTTCCTGCTAAATCTCAGTGTATGTTGCACAAAATAGCAACATCTTTTGGGGAAGCTGTATAAAGGATGACAGCACGATTTTTCAGCTAAACTGCCAGTCAAGCCACACCTTTTAACTGATTAGTAATGATAAATTGCCAGTGAGGCATGCTTCCTGCTGGTGATAGGGAACCAGGTAGTCCCGACCCTGCAGCAGGCTCTTGGGCTTGTTAGTACTGCATGGTGCAGTGACAGCCTCTCCAGCTCTGCCCATCTGCAGCACTTGGGTGCTGGTGGACCCTTGAGTGACTTTTTAGTTCCTTTTGGTTTTCAGTTTGCATTGAAGATGAACTCGTATGTGTGTAGGTAGGGATGGATGTCATCCTGGAAATGACTGTCGCTGCCCCTGCCCCAGTTGCTGCTACTGACCATAACTGGCACCGGGGAGATCCCATCCCGCTAGTTGGTGCTTCAGGACTGGGCAGTCGTTTGCTCTGGAGTTGGTTTTGCCCATCAACCACCAGTTCTGGTGCACAATCACCTTCACTGTAATCTTTAATTAGAATGGTATTAGTCATTCAGATTTTTTTTTTATTGTGGTAAATGTGCTGTGGTAAATAACAAAGTTAATACTCATCAGTTAACACTTAGTATTAGATGACCAGAACAGAATGGGTTCAAGAACTGAAGTCCAAAAGTTCCATGTACTGTTATGCTTTTATATGCTCTTAGGTCTGTTACATCATGTGCTTTCTCATGTGTTTTTCTCTCCTGAACATCTAAGGATTCACTTTCTTCATCTGTATACAGAGCACACACACTGTGTTCTTTCGTCAGCATCTTTTGCTCATTCGCATCCTATCTTTGTTTGCTGTGTATGAATATTCCAAAAGTTCACAGTTGGTGCATCCTCATTGTATGATACCCTGTTGTGACAGTGTGGAACCATAGATGTGGAGAGCTCTATCCCTGGGGATGGAGTACATCCTACCCATCTTTTGATAAAATTCTGGTACCCTAATTAGAATAGTGCTTTGAATTAAAATCTGTAGAAATCACATGCCATGACTTTGTAGGCAAAATTTTTGAGTGGTAGTAATCTTGGATTCATAGGAAATATGTGCTTATTTACTACTACCACATGAAACCTCTCCAAACCTCTGTTACTGTTTAGGGTACTTTAAAAGGTAGGAAATGACTGCCTTCCTCTTCCTCAAAAAAAAAAACCAAACACCCAAACCACAACACAGGAGCATTGGGCAATGTGCTTTGCCTCAGTCACCGAAGGAATTGAGGCTAGGCAGAAGGATCTCTCCGGACTAGGCTCTTCATTACCAAGCCAGGCTAGGCCACTCATTTCCTCAGAGTGTCTTGTAGGTGCCCAGTCTCCTCTAGGTCTGAGTGTGGCGGGCAGCACCCTTGTCCAGTCCCCCAGCCCTTCTTCACGGTAATTCAAGCAGTCAAGGAGCTCCACATATCGTCAATGTTTTGAAGGTTCCGTGAGGGAGGGTGCCAGTTTAACGGGACATGAAAAGACTGCCCTTTCACACGTAGACGCTTGAGGCCTTCGGGAGGGATTCAGAGCCTGCCCGCCTGCCCTCGCGCCTTGAGCCCCTCCGCACCTTTCCTGGGGCCGGGCAGGAGACGCGCGGGGAAGGGCGGCGGCAGCGGCGCAGCGCCCGGGCCGGGCCCCACCAGGGCGGCTTGTCCGGGAAGGACGACTGGCGCCGGGAGGACCCCCGCCGCAGCCCGCACGCCCACCCCGCGCCGGGAAAGGGTGTTCCCGGGGCGGGCGAAGGGCGGGTAGGGGGGCGGGTTGTCGAGGGGGAAAAGCAGCGGCTGTCGGCGCAGGCGGAGCCCACACCCCGCGCTGCCGCCGCCGGCCGGGGACTCCTCGTCCGCCTCTGGCCATGGGGCTGCAGCCCCGGCGCGCAGCGGGACCCTGCCCGCCCGCGGGGAGATGCGCCGCTCTGCCCGGAGCGCGCGGCGCGGCTGCCTGGCCCCGCAGCGAGGAGCCGGAGGGCGCTCCCGGCCGCACCGCGTCCCTGCCGCCCATCCTGCCGGTCCCCGCCGCCGCCGCTTCCCCCGTCGCCGCCCGGGCGCAGCCCAAGAAGCCGGCGGTGGCGGCGGCCCCTAAGAAGGCAGCGCCTCGGCCCGCGGAGGAGAAGGCGGCGAGGAAGGCGCGGGGGGCGCCCCCGGAGCGGGCGGGCCCCCTCTCCAGCTCCTGGCCCTGCTCCTCCCTGCAGCGGCAGCCGCCGCGGAGGCCGCCGGCCGAGCGGGGGGCGCGGCCCCAGCCCGCCCCGCCGCCGCCGCGGGGCCGCCCGGCGGCGCCGGGGGCGGGCAGCCGCTCCTGCGAGAGCCTTGGCGGGGCGCCCGGGGAGACGGCGCTGCGCTTCTCGCTGAGCCTGCCCCCGGAGGCCATCCGGCTGCTGCAGCGCCGCAGCCTGGAGCGGCAGCGGGGGCAGCCCGCCCCCTCCCCCGGCAGCAGAGCGGCCCCGGCCCCGGCCCCGGGGCGGCGCGGCGCCCGGGCGGGCGGCGGCGACTTGCGCGCCCTGCTGAAGATTTCGCTGCTCAACGACAGGCACCGCTACGACGACGAGGAGTACGAGGAGGAGGAGGCGGGGGCCGCGGTGGACGAGGGGCTGGTGCGGAAGTGTACCGAGTGGCTGCGCGGCGTGGAGAGCGCGGCCGGCCGCGACCGCCCCGAGAGGCTGGAGACGCTGCCGCACCTGGGCACCCTCTGAGCCCCGCCGCGGGCTCGGGGGAGCGGCCCGGCGGGCGCTGCCGCCGCCGAAGCGGGCGGCGGGGCCCGGGGAGGGGGCGGCGGCGCCATCCGCGGCCCGTAGACGTTGTGGTGTTTGTGGTGTCGTCCGCGCCGGGGGAGACCTGGCGGGTGACGGTAAGGGCGGGGCGGCGGGGCCAAGGGCCCGGAGCCGGTCCGCGGGGCGGCCCCGCCGCGGGGGCGAGGGACAAAGGAGCGGCGCCGGCCTCCGCCCGCCGGTGCCCGGGTGCGGGGAGCGAGAGGAGCCGGCTGTGGGCGTCCTCCCTTGCCCCCCGTTTTTTTTAAGACTTCCGACTACTTTCTAAGATGTGCGTAATGATTTTGTATATTTGTACATAAAAGTTCATTTCTATTTATTTGAATAAACGACTCAACTTTTGTGTTGCCGCAGCCTTAGCGCCTCACTAGCTTCGCCCTGGGCTGCTCCGGATCTGGCTGTGACTGCCACAGCGCGTGTATTGGCGGGCTCGGTGCCCGCACGGTGAGGATGGCGGGCTGAGAACCCTGCGGAGAGCGTGTGCGCTGCAGAGACTTGCTCGCTTGGAATGGCTGTCGATACACCCACCGGCGCCGCGGCTCCGAACAAAGCGCTGAGCCGTTGGGTGCCCCTTTGAGCAAGCGCAGCGGCGGGGGTTCCGCCAAGCGGACGAGCCGCGGCGGCGGGCAGGGCAGCGGGCGGCCGGGGGCGAGCCCCTCCCGGGCGGGTCCCTGCCGAGGGGGAGACGGCGGCGGAGCCGGCCGCCGCCCCGTGCTGGCGGGGGGCACCCTCCCGGGGAGTGCCCCAGGCGGTAGGAGGATGGGGGCAGCCGCGGTGTGGGCAGAAGCTGCTCCGCTCCCCTGCGCCCCCCGGGGCCGCGTCTGCGCCGGTGAACGAGAGAGGAGAGGCTGGGTCTGTGCGTGGACTGCCTGCTTCCACCCCCCTCCCAGGCCGTAATTCAGACGCATCCGACCTTGCGAGCGGCTGCCGATGTACGGGGTGGAGGAGGGAGGGCGGCAGGCAGCGCAGCGCAGCGGCAGCGGCAGCGGCAGCATCCTTTGTCGGCGGTCCCCGGCCTCCCACCCCCGGGACCCGCTGCAGCCTCCCCCCGCTCCAGGCTGGGGCCATACTTGATGCTCATCAGAGCTCTCTCTGTTGGGGAGAGGCGAGGAGGGGGCGGGAGAGGTTAAGTGTACAAAAATCGCTGGTGGAAAGGAAAAGGTGAGTCTTACCAGGCTTGCAGTTGTCTCGGCCGCTTACTGCTGCTTTCGTATTGTTGTTATCCAAGTAGAACGAAAGTAAGACCTAAATATTTACTATTGTACGGTAAACATTTTGCAAATGAATGTTTGAGCATGTAGGAACATGTTAAGTTGAATTTACTTAGCAGAGTAAAACACAGTTTAGTGCCACAAATTGGCAATTGCACATTTCGTGTAGATGTCAGTTGTTTACACCAAATGGTGTCTGTGTTGACTGTTCCATGAAATCATGGGAGATAAACCTTTCTATAGATTAGTTGCGTAACATAGTGATGTGCCACATTTTGTACAATATTCCCTTTTGCTCCAGGTTTGATCAAACATTTTTTTCCATTTTTTTCCCCATTTTTTTCCCCTGAAACTTCAGGAATGACAGGAGATGCTTTGAGAAAATATTTATTTATTAAATGCATTGATACAGCCATTGAAAAAATAATGAACCAATATAATACAGGTGTGAAATAGCTGTGCACAAAGGCCAGAGAGAAAAGCACGGACAGTAATTCTATTTCATTTAAGCAAATGTAGAGAGTCATTTGTAGCGCTAGCTATGAAACGCATGCGTGTTCATGTCATTTTAACTGAGTTTGCATGTAGTTCTGTCGTATTTATCAATGTTCAGTAACATCTTCAGGCAGATCTGCCTTAACAATTGCAAATTTCCTGCCAAATTTAATTTATGCTGGATTGATGTCAGACCCACTTTTTTTTTTAATCTCTTCTAACAATGAGGAAAACGGTAGTAGTAGTTGAGCTGTAGCTGAGTTTTCCTCTCCTGTCTCTTTTGGGTATGTAAGTTTATAAAGGAGCATCCTGGACCCTCACAAATCTTGTTCCTTAAAAGTGCTCCATGCTTTCATATAGATTATGATCAGTATCTCCAGTTGCAACAAAAAGTGATTCTCTCATTAAAGGCTGAAGTATCATAAAGCTTACTTGTGAAACTGAAAGCTGCTTTGTTCAGAGTCTGAAGTGCGGCAGAAAATTCAATAAATTTGAATGCACAACAGCAGCAAATACAGCATGACTTGGCGGGGGGGACGAAGGGGACCGCCAAGTTTGACAAAGAAGGAACCTGCTCAAAGTACGCTAGGAAGAATTTGAACACTCAGGAAGTGACCGGGTAGATTTTTTTTCTAAGGAATTAATTTGAACAAAGCTACCCAGAGATGAAGCAGCTAAGATCTTTTGTGTTAGGTAATTCATCACGCTTGGTAATTGGAAGTGGGCCTGAGATGGGCTCATCCTGAGATCGGGATATGCAATCCTGATTTTGGGCTGGATGTTAAGAGCCACTGGGCTCTCTGGAGTGATGCCCATAGTGTTCTGAATACTTTCATCTGAAATGCCCATGTATCTTAACACGTGATATTAGAAAACACAGAGGAAGTTACTTCCCACATATTAACAGTAACTTCTGCTAATTTTTCAGGTGGCTTACCTCTCGGAATTTTTTCCATTAAAAAGAAAACGGATGGATCCTAGTATCCAGAAATTGTAGGTAAAATAAACATAATAAACCTGCTTATTTACTTCATTAGTATGTGGTATAATAGATGTTTGAGCCCAGCGGCAGGCTTCAAAAGACAAAAATGCATGTGGCGATTCTGGCAGAGGTGAAAACTCTCAAGTAAGATTGTATTTGTCTTTGTGCAGCATTGCTACTGCTGTTTAAAAGCCATTATTTAATTATATGCCAATGGGCATCACATCACGAACTAATTATGGTTCCTTTTCTTGCTGAAAGAGCGAGAGTCCTCTGAAGTGCTGAGAACTGAAAATTCCCACCGCAGCACCCCCAACTCACCACTGCATCCCCATCCCACCAGTCCCCGGTCAGACTGAGCCTTCCTTTGCCTGCCCCGCCTGAGCCATGGGTTCAGGACAGGGTGCCGTTAGCACGACTGGAAAATGCAAGCGGGATGCTGTGAAACAGCATCTCTCCTGTCCCTCTGCCGCGCCTGGGCTCAGCCAAGGCGAGTGGAGCTTCCCCTGGGTGGGTAGGGCTGCTGCTGACTCCCCCCCAGTTCTCGGACTGTGGAGCTGCCAGCGTGACCTGGTGTAAGTATTGACGTACGTTAAGAACTGTTTTCTGTAGTGATGAACGGATTAGATGTGTTTAGGAATACTTTTCAGGTGGCATAGATCTGCTGTTGCCATAAGAACCAACAAGCAGCCTGAAAGTCACTACATTTGCTTTTTACAGTATATTAGCCATCCTCGAGCAGCCTCAGCCCAACCTTCCCACTCATAGACCTTTTAGCTGCTGGAAGAGGGTTATGAGCAGCTGGTGCCACGGATGCTTAAAATAATCGATACTTGCTTCAGGGTAAATAGCTTCCCTTCTTCCTCCAAACACATCAGTATGATTTACAGTGGAAAAAAGAAAAAAAAATAACGACATATTCTGGGTCTCTCTTTTTTTTTTAAGATAGGTAATAAATGGTGTTGGCCTTCCTGCTGTTTTTGAGCAAGCCTGGAGAAGCCAGACACAGGTGAAGCCCATGTTTTTCTAACTGAACAGCCCCAGCCCTGTGCATAGCTGAGTTTGCTCTCAGGTTCCAGCACGAATCTCGACTTCACCCCACTGACGCAATTAGCACTTTCTTTCTTCTCAGGGTTGAGAGGAGAGCATGTTGCTGTCCCGCTTTTTACGTTCTTGCATGCTGTTCCCCACCAGAGCATTGGTAAAGCCTGGATAAGCGGTATTCCCTATGAGCTGTTGACCATCCCCCCCCCCCCCCCCCCCCCCATCCGCCATGCCTGATGGAGCCACGCACAGCTGGGGGGGGCAGCACCAGCCTTTGGGAGGAGGAGCAGGGTAGTGTCTGTCTTCAGCATCGACTGGCCTTCCAGTTGGGGGGTGGTTTTTTTGCTTTTGTGGGTTGTTTTTGTGAGGCACTTAAAGGCACATTCTGTTTTCTCTCTTAAGAAAAGCCACTCAGAAGCGGTGGTTTTGCAAAGAGGGGAAGAGCTTTTGAGAAGGTTTGGCTTTGATACTTCCTGAAAGAGAAATCGCCGTTTTGCAACGACCAGTTACAGCAACAGGCGAGGTCCCAGCCGGCATCTGTGTAACGCGGCGAGCCTGAAGCCATGCCGACTACCTACCCTTTCTGCTCAGCTCAGGCAGCACCAAAGTTACTGCAGCTCAGTACCTGGCCTCCGAGAAAGACGTGAATGTTTCTTTTCCCTTCCCAGGGAGGAATACCTGAAGCAATGGTCTCTCGAAACAGTGCTGGTAATTTGTTATTCATAGATGCTCTTGCTGCTTCTGAGGGTATGGGGAAAACATTGGGACACTAACTGGATGAATGCCTGTAGCAGGGCTGCTCAGCTGGTGGGCCCTGGCCTGGATCTGCACCCAGCTTCAGGAGCAAGCCAGCAAACGGAGTGGTGTGGGTGAGGAGCTTCTTCCAGGGGAAGAAGTTATCACTGGTTCCAATCTGTGCTTCGCAGTAAGGTGTCTTGAGATAATGACCTTAGGTCATTTTTACCGTGAGGGGCTTATATCCTTGGTGGCAGCGCTAGGTGTATAAAACCTTTAAGAATGATTTCCACCACCCAAATTAGTTTTACATTGTGGTTAAATGAACTGTTGAGTGAGGGTCAACTTATGTTCAGCTTTCAGCACTTTGACTAAAAGACTGTAATAGTTTCATCATCTTTCCCGCCGTCATCACACTTCTGAGTGCTGGTAGAAGCTGAGCTTTGAATGAAAAGAAGAAAAAGTGCCTAATTAAGCATAGAAATAAATTAGCACGGAAGCTATTAGCTTCTCAGCAATTAGCACAGAAGAGAGCGAATTGTAGTAATTTCTGGTATTCCAATTGTTTTTTGGCGTTCATTTGGCTGACTGAGTTTCACCCCTCAGTGTAGTGCCAACAGCCCATCGGGTAAGTCACGTAGTGAGGGGATGGGAAGCGATTCGCAGCATTTTCTTTGCCAGGGCATTTCTGCATAGCAAACCCCGTGTGGGAACAACGCTACGCGACAAAACTCTCAACGCTTTCCATTAAAAACTATCAGAGGCAATTTAGGACTGGAAGAGAAGTAGGAGCAGGTGAAAGCAAGATTCACGCTGGGTGCCTCAAAGCACCTGACGGCGATTAACAGGAAAAAAGGTCGTGAGGCGCTGCCGAGCGGCCGGGTTACGGCCCGCGGCGGGGGAGGCCCAACAGCGGGCGGGGCGCCGCTGCGGCGGGCGGCAGAAGCACGCGTGCCGCGGGCACGGCGCCGGGGCTGGCGGCCGGGGGGAGCGGCGGCCTCTCCTCCCGGGGCTGCCGCTCCCCCTGCGGCGGCCCGTCCCGGGAGCGTGGCGCGGTGGCAGCGCTGGAAGCCGGGCCGCTGCTCGGGGCCGGCGGGCGGAGCGGTGGGCGAGAGCCCAGCGCAGATGCAGCGCCGTGGTGGTGCGGGGTGACGGGAACCCCTCAACGCGTGCCTGAGGTCGGGCCTGCGGCTGGGCTGTTGGCTCCCCGGGAGGCGGGGCGGTGGTGCCCCCTGTTTGCGCGCCCTTGCCTGTCCTCGCTCCTTCCCTCGCCGGGCCGGGGGGGAAGGCAGCGGGTTTGGCAGCCGCCCCGCGTGCCCTCCAGCCCCGGGTGGTTCCCAGTTCCGTCGCAGGGACCAGGTAACAGCGCCCAGTAACAAGCTGCGGCTTTGCTTTGTTGTTGTTAAAACACAATCCATGTAGTAATTATGGTTATGTTCTTCGAAAGCATTTTTATTTGCTTACTGCCTAGTATCTGAAGGTCTTAACAGAGATCCAAACATTTTAATAGCTGCTCATATGATGCACTTCTCCTCCTTTTTTTACTGTGGCAACCACTATTGCAACCTCTCGTACAGTTCCTGGTTGTGAGCCAAACCCATCTCCCCTTTCTCCCCCCAACCCCTGCAGTACAAAGTTTCAAAGCAAAGAGAAAAAGAGTAAACAGATGTTTCTGGGAGACTGTGGTGTGGGACTATATGTCATTAGGATTGATTTTTTTTTACCACCATGTGAAGTGCTGAACAGATCTTGAGAGTGGATTTCATGACTCTAGCCAAGTGGGCTGCCTTGCACGTTAACATGCCTTCTCCTCATCAGTTTGCCGTGACTGAAACCTCTTCTCAGGACAGGCACAAACGCTCTGTACAAACATCATTAAAAAGGTACACTATGATGCTCTGGTGTTAAGTACTTTGTACTGGTCACTATATTCAACTATTTGTTCTATAGAGAATGATTTTTTTTCAATTTATAGGTAGTCACTGAGCTGCTTTTAACTTTGAGGACAATGTGTGTGGACTTTACGCAGAGTCGTCTCAGAGCAGAAATAGTTTGGCTTGGCAGAGGTACCTGGAGGGTTAATACACAAGATGCCATTAGTAAAAGTGATTCCTTTCAATTACAAATAGAAGAAAAATATTAATCTACCACTTGCAATCTCATGGCTTCCTAATTTTTCCCACTGAGCTTACAATAAGCTTCTGTCAAAATGGGAAATAGTCTGACCCAGATGCTGTTAGTAATCACCATGGTATCTTTAATTTAAAACTGGCAATATTGCAGGAGGGAATTACTGTGAAATAGTAAATACTGATTTCCTGTTGATGCTTACAATACCTTTTGGACTGGTCTTCCATTCCTGGCATGTTTGGGAAAGCTGATTGTGCAAGGTATGGCATTCACATCCCTATTGCTAACCTTGTTATGGGTCATACTGATGGTTTACTGTTGAGGGGTGTCTTTTGTTTTCTTTTTCTGGTGTCCTGATGAAATATATGTCTCTACAGCGCTTCTCTCTGCCCATGGGAAATGCCTTGCTGCAAAGTTAAGATTAACCACCTTCTGTTTTTTTTTCCTGCATTTACTTACAGCAAATGGCAAAATAAACTCTGGTTAACTAGCAGGAGTTAAAAATCCTGCAATTTGAGGATTACTTGGAATCTGCAGGTTACTTCTCAGGGTTTAATGAAATTTCTGAAAGAAGAGTAAGCCAATGGCACATAGGCTTAAACCTGGTAGTCAGGAATCTCTGCCTCCACTGGCAAGTTATTTAAAAAATGCTGAAAGCTACAGGAACGTACATTAAGAATGCGTAGCTGTCAAAACTAAAGACTTCATGGGGCAAAGGAGAAAGAAAAATGGGTTGTCTAGGGCAGTACTGAAGTGGAAGTAGAATCATGGACTACAAAAAGTCATCTGCCAAATGGCTTTTTTTTCGGAATAAGCAACTGAAGAAATGTTGTGCTAGTACTCTTTTGTAGTATATCAAGTTAGAAATCCTAAACCATACCTTGCTTGAGTTTCAAGAGTTGATTTATTTTTGGGGGGAGGGTGTGTGCGGTGTGTAATCCTGTTATTTGTCTTTTCTCTTCCCAAACTTCAGAATGATTAATCTGGAAAGAAATTTGCAGGCAATAACTGTATCACTAACCTCTGGTGGATAAATACAGAATGTAAACAGAAGAGGAGGAGCACAGGAAACCTGGTCTGCAGACAGCTGTGCCACCAGCTGGCTGATCCCCAGCTGTGGCAAAGCTCCCTCCTTGGCTCAGCTGGCTGAGCTGCTTAACATGCCTGCTCCTTAAGCAATCGTACCCAGTGAGCTCGGCTGGCCTGGGCTGGAGACCTTTGCTCATCTCATTTGCTTTGACCGATACAACCAGGGAGAGCTTCTGCAAGCCGCTGAGTCAACAGATGCAAATGAGCTGTTTTGCTATAAATCTTGATTGGACCCAGCAGGACTGAATACTTTATTTGTATTGCAGTGACCATCTGAAGAGTTTACTCTGCGTCCCACTTTTTTGGGTGGCCTTAAAGCATTACTATTTAGAAGCAAACAAATACAGAAGAGGTGTTGTTAGTAGTCATGCAACAGCCTATTTCCATTGCCTCTCGGATGTGATCTCCTAAAAAGTGGGATTTTATCCCACCTGACACTCACAAATGTGCCTATGTTGGCAGTTTTAGTTGTTTCCAGGGGAAACAGCAAGCTGTGTGAGTGATCCTTGCTCTCACCGTTGCCTGGGTACTGCTAAACAGCAAAGGGGTTCAGTTTTGCTTGAGAAGCAAGCAGAGTGGGTCATTGGTGCTTAATTTTATTTTTTATTCATGAAAAGAAAGAAAATACTTTGTTTGTGAGATCACATCTTAAGGTCTTCGGTGTTTATATCTCATTCATAGCCCTGCAATTTATCCTCAGTTAATATAACAACAAAGTTAATAAAATAACATTTGTTTTGATTCTCTCAATTATTCACATCCCCCTTTGTGTCTGTTTGGTTCAAAAATAAAGGGGGGGGGGGGAAGAGAGTATATTCTAAGTACAAAAGGAGAAGATAAAAGCATCAGTCTGTTTCTGTACCTCCCACATAATATTGCCATAGTAACAAGGAGCTGAACGCGGCTGTTCATCACTGGATGCCGAGGTAAAGCAGACACTCTTAGTCAAAGGAATATTAGTAAAAATACAGATTTTTAAGGTGTCAGTAAGAATTAGGAAAAAATGATCTGCCTTACATAGCCCACTCTAAGCTAATAATGAAGTGCCACTGTGAAAGAAGAGAGGGCAATTAAGGCATTTAGCAAACATTTATAATGCTGTAAATCAGAGTGTTTTATCTTCCACACAAAGCCATGCTGAGTTGTGAAGTGCAGTCACAGATAATATATTCTGACATTAAATTTACATGAGATGAACAGGGCTCTCTTTTTTGTCTGCCTAATATATTTTTGGCATGACAGTTGGCTGTGGCTATTGGAAAGTATTTGTACTGCAGCATTGCCTGGCTATGCTCTAATCTGGATTGAAGTACAAGTGGGTAAAATATTTTGTGTATTTAGGACTGCATGATGTCTCCTAGATCCTGATACAGGTTTTAATCACTAAACCACCTCCAGAGGGGATGAAATTCTATTCCAGGTGTGTACATCAGGTAAAAATATGTATCTTTGAAATTTCAGTGAAAAAATAAATAGTTTGATTATTCTCAAGAGTAAAATTTGAGAAGGATAAAAAAGTGCACCCATTTCAGTGCACTGTTAGTAGTGTAACTTGCTGTTACCACTGTAACTTCTCTGTGCTTTGCAGCAAGAATTTGACATTTAACTTGTTGCATTTCTGTGTCCAATAACAGCTTTTTTTTTTTGTTTTCTGTATTTGATAAAATGATGGATTAAACAGAAAACCTGTTACTTTGCACACACTCTCAAAGGCTTCATTAATTTTAAAGTTAGTTTTTTTCTGAAGGCTTTTTCTGCCTGAAGTGTGTTTAAAATGAAGGCTTGAAGCATAGAGCAGAACTTTGCTACCAGCCATGGCTGCGTGCTGGGACAAGGAGGTAGGAAGCAGCCACAGGAACAGCTTTTCCTAGACCACCAGTGCTCTCTGCCAGCTCCTCATGCCTCTGGTTGGGGTTCAAAGACAAGAAGGACAGAGCTGGAGGCAACAGGTCTGAGGAAAGTGGTCTGTCCTCAGGTGCCTGGGAAAACAACAGAGATTCAGGTCAGAGCCAGGCTGATGGGATGGAAAGACTCAGCCAGGAGGAGCAATAGCCAGAGACTCCGCTGGCAGAAGTGGGGACTGAGCTGAGAGCAAACCCCTGTGAAACACCAAAGTCAGTGGTCTGTCCCAGCTTCTCGCGTGGCTGACTCAGGTCGCAGGTGACAAACTGGCTCTACAGACGGCCCTGCTTCCTTGGCTCAGCTCTGCACTGGCACCCCGACGGTCCCACCCGTGCTGGCAGCTGGTGGGGCAGGCAGGACGACACACACGGTGCCATTTCTTTGAGAAGGTAGGAGAAAGGTTGGCACTCACTTTTTCCTCTTTGAAAAGAGTGCCCTAGGATGTCACACACACATGAACACCACTGTTCTGGGGTCAAGCACACAAAAGTTAAGTATGAAGTAATTCATACATCCTCCTTTATTTAGGTACTCATACAGGCTTTTTCTAAGTGATCTCAGCATCACTTACTGCTTAGGATTTGCTCTTCCTCGTGCAGCCCAGTTGTGTTTCTAGGAGTTTGTTATGCCTTGCCATGATGGTTTTTACAACAGCTCCCTGGACCGGTGGCTAGAAAATGCCAGAACCTGCCTAATTATGCAGCCTCTTGGGCTGCATGTTGAGATGTTCTGGTTGACGTTGACCATGTTGCCTGGTAAAAGGCTGGCAAATCCGAGCTTGCACCTCCTGAGCATACTAATGGGGGCTTTCTTGTGTTTCATCTGCCGGGGAGTTTGTGTGTGGGAAGGGAACAAATAAAGATCGTGTGACTCGGTCTCTTTTCACAGTTTGAACAGTTGCCCGAAGGGTATTTTTATTGCTTGTTTGTGAGTAGTAAACAATACTTTTTTTCCTGTGAAACTCTGGCCGATCTGACTTGCGGAGCTCCAGCTTCCAAAACAGATCTTAGGTTTTCAGGGGCAGCTTCGTGTGTGTGGGAAACTGCTTGTTCATGTGGAGATAGAAGACTGGGCTTTGGAAGAGAGAGAATTTGTGGATTACTATTTCTTGTCAGATTGCTGTAATTGAAACAGAAAGCATGTAGTTTTAGAAGCAAATGAAGAGCAGGATTCCTCTCTACCTGGTTTGTGCCCTTTGGGGAGAGGTATAGCCTCATGTGCATCCTCTTTTCCTCATCTAGTAGGCTCAGAAGAGAAGTAAAATATCCTCAGTGTAGATGACAGTCTGGTTGTTACATTGCTCTCCTGGAAGGTGGGGGGATGTGGGTTTGAACTCCTTTGTGCAGAGGAAGTGAGTGCAGTGATTACTACTAGCTTGTTACTGAAAGTCTGCCATTTTATAGGACAGTTTTCACCATCGGACAGATGACAGTGAAATGCTTCTGCTTATGAGGGAACCCAGGCTCCTACAGACGGCTAAATCAATAGTCAATTCACTACAATAACTTTTAGAGAAACATCTGAGTGTAGATTTCAGAAATATTCTTCTTGGGTATTTCTTTGTTACTTTTGGAAGTTTTTTATTATTTTTTTCCCCCTCTGCAGCCAGGGTATGAAAAATGTCAGTGCACCTGTGAGCGGGCAAGTCTTCAGCACTTAAGCTCCAGGCTCTGTCAAGCACTATTGATGTGCATTTTGGTGTCTGACTTGGACTTGAATACCAGTCCATGAGCTGAATGCCTGAAAACTGGATGGGGCAATGCCAAGTGTTGCTTCACTGCAACTGTATGCCTCTTTTGACTGCTGTGGATTCAGGCCCTTGTCTTCATTTATGTGCGTTGTGATTCAGGTGGTTTTGCGCAACGAAAATCTTTTTGTATGTGGGAAAATGATAAAGTACTGAGACTAGGACTATAACGTGTACTTTCTATGGGGCTTTGTTTAAATTCTTTAGAAAAGGTAGACAATGCATCACCTAACAGAGAAGAACGAAGCAATGTTGACACAAGGCAGTGTTGGTTTGTGTGGGTTCAACACAGTGTCTTACGTACAGCCGGCAAATAATCCAACACATGACTAACCAGATAAGAATATTAGCACACACACGGGCAGATTTGTACTTGCATTTAACAGCACATTTACGGTGACTTCTCAGCAGTTGTGTTTACTTGGGCCCAAATTTGGATCACATAAAGGAAGGACAGGTACGCTAACATATGTGTTTGATTATTCATCTGCTGAATACTTTTTCTGTTTTTCCTGGTGTACATGCCAGGATGCTGTACAATATAACTCACTTTTGTGTGATGCCAGCCTTGTATGGCTTATGTTACTTCTTTTTCTTCCAACAACCACTTGTTGGAAACAACATTGACTTGTGGCTGACCTGTCTCGAGGCTGAATTGCTCTTGTCTAGTGCTGCAGGAGGTGTGGAAACTTACAGTAAAAGATATACTGCATACAATCTTAAGCATTGCAGGTGGAGAGTTGAGTTGCGTGAGCTTAAAAGGAGTCTTAGACTGTCTTGTTCCAGAAAGTTTTCTTGTGTTGGTTTGATTGCTTCTTTGTTTAGCTTTCAGTACTTTTGCTGCACTATCTTCATGCCCCTTTGATGCTGAATCAGGACTAAACTTCAGAACTGTGTTGGTAGGGAATAGGTGAATAGCCACAGACTCAAAACAGTCCTCTCTTTGTCTAGGCTAATCTGTATGTCTGTTCTATATGTCAGTATCCACTGTACACTAAAGATGTGAACTGAGCTCCAGGAAGCTTACTGAATTGTCTCACAATGATGCTGTTGGGAACTTCTGTGTGGGAAGAGGCAAACGGAATGTCACCAGGGAGCTTCTGCAAGATGGAGGAAATAAATAGAAAAATAGGCTTGACATGAAGAAGAGTAGGTAGGAGCTTAGGGACATGGCACAACAACAAAATACCTCAGTCCATGGCATGGTTCCATTTCTCTCTCATAAATCTTCTACTGTCCACATGTGTCTCAGTAGCATCATCTTGCCTCTGGAGAACATGAGCACGTGTTCCATCTGTCAGCCTCGTCCTCTTTGAGACAGGAGATCCCTGTGTCATTCAGCGTTAACTCAGTGTGGGATTATGTTTATCTGAATCCATAGTGTAATCAGTGCTTATTGCCTTCGCTGCTTTTGACAGGAGTGTAAAGGTTTGCTTCACTTCACTGCTCAGGATCCTTCAAATGCTGGATTTGGATGTGAGAACAGGCATGGGTGGAATTATCACTACTGGTTTTAAGTTTCTCTCTTTAGCCCTCTCCTCTACCTTACAAAACACTGTCAGTGCCATAAGGTATCATTGGTGTGTTTCTTTGCTCTGGGCACTGTTGCTGCCTCATACTTGGAGGGTGAGGGCTGCGAGGTGGGTGCCAAGGCTGCCTTCAACTCTTCTCAACACAGTGGGTGCCTGCAGGCCTTTCTGCATGGTGGGAACCGCCAGGATTATGCATGTTTGCTCGTGTCCTTGGTAGCAAAGGATTACTTACAATGCAAACGGGATTCTTCCCACTGCGAGCAGTGCGCCTGTTGAGCAGTGCTTTGGTGTTTAGCCAGAAATGGATTTTGCAAAATAAGCAGGAGGAAGAAGTAGTGGTGCTTTTTGCTTGTGGTTTGTTTTTTTTTTTTTAACAAATCAAAGTTTCTTTTCATATGTCAGTCATATTTATTTTACTGTCTTTTTACTTGTTTTCACATCTGCCTCATTTTGCTGCTTCTTAGATACACATTAGGTAGTCACTGACTTTCAAAATCAGTCACGGCATTCTTGAGATTTCATAGCAACAAATTGTGCCAGTGAGAGAGAGAAGCAAAGTTGCACAGGAATATTTTCAGTAATGCCAGGTATTTCTGTGAGATGGTGACTATTTTCTTTGCAGATGTCAGTCTCCTGTAAACAAGAAAGATGTGTTTAGACTTCACCTCAAATAGCACTTGCTAGGGGTAAGTGAGTGTACATGTTCTTAACTGGTTTGTGTTGCCTCTTGACCACTGGTGGTGTGACCACCTAAGAAGCATTGCCACAAAAGCTATGGCTTGTATGATTTGGGATGTGGGGATTGCTTTCTGAAGGGTCTGTTTCTTGGAATGACACTTAGAAATTTGGTGAGCCCTGGAAAGCATCAGGCTCAGCCAGCGCTGGATGCTGAACAGTTGATAGTTTAGAATAAACCAAGAAAAAACAACATGTCGCAGACAGAATTCACTAAATAAAATCAGATTTTCCTGTATCTGGTACGTGAGTACTTTAGTTCCTCAAGCCAGTGCTGAGATCACAGGTCAGTGCAGGACAAAGAGGTGACCTGTTTTGCGCTTCTGCCATTAAACAACTCATTCCAACCCAGACCTCAAAAATGAGAGCACATCAGGGGCTTATTCTGAACCTCTATGTTGTGCTTGCCTGGAATGCTTGCCATTTTCTAAAGCTTAGAGAAGGTCTGACAGATACCTTGTTCAGTCATGTAGTACAGCTCTTCCAGAGTAGTCTAGTTTTAGTGAGACATTAATGAAACATTTTTAAAAGCTTGCATTTTTTTTGTGTCTGTACTCTAAAAGACGCTTTGGTTCCTTGATATCCCAGTAAAATTCTGGTTTTCAAAATGTGCAACAGACACTCAACCAACTAGCACAGTTTACTTCTTGTTTGTATCAAAACTTTGGGCAAGCCTTGCCTACATGTGAGCCACCAGAGCTGTTGTACTGCCACAGGACATCTCTCCAGACTTCTAGCTGTTGCCTGTGTCCTGCAGGTCCTGAGTCACACCTGCTTACTTGGTATGGATGTCCCTTGATATACTAATTGCATCACACATGACACAAGAAGCCTTGCATTGCAGCAGGACTTATAGGTTGTGTAGGAGGACATCTTCATGGTTTGCTGGTGCAGCCTGCAGGATTCTGGCTGTCCAATTCAGTTCTGGACAGCGGAAGAGTGTCTGCTGAGTATGTTAACTTGTCAGTAAGTATGCACAACTTCAGCTCCAGTTTACTGGAGATGTCTGAAAACCAGAAGCAGGTTCTTGGTTTTTGAAGTATGTGTAGTGTGGGAAAGTGGGTTAAGGCCAGCTATATTCTAGCTTCATTCTGGTTGTCTGCTGAAGTTAGCCATTTCATACCTAGGAGGGGCAACCCAGGCATGCCTGTTGAGTCTATTTACTGAAACCTTTAGAAACACAGCACTCACACTAGTTCTTTATACTTTGAAATAGTTTGTTAGCCTGTGTTATTGCTTGATAGTAGCAAAATGAAAAGTATTTATGAATTAAAACTTACAGCTCAAATAGGTGCATCATTACACGTGTTTTATCAGGGTCTGAATTATGTATTGGCAAAGACAAGCATCCCAGCAGGTATCCGTTGCCACAATTGCACAGCCCCTCTTTTTTGACACTGATTTATCTTTGTACGGAGTAACCACAAGCAGAAGGGGACTGTCAAAGATGGCAAAAAGAAGAGGAGAAACAGCAAATCAGCGTTTAGTGAGGAAGACGAGGAAGGTGTGATGAAACAAGCCCCGATGGCTCAGGTAATACTATGATAGCAGATTGTCCGATAACTGACACTACTGGATTTAAGGATTTCTGATCAAGTAGCAGTGAAATGGCTGAGCTGCCCAGGGACTGGAACTCCCTGTTTAGTACCCAGGTGCCAAGAGAGTTTCTGTATTGGTGAAGCATCAAGGTAATTCCCTGGTTTACCTGGTAAGGGAATGGATTCTGATATCAGTTGTGGTTATTCTACCTGCGTCTTTAAATAATTTGTTTATTTTTATTTTTTGTTTATGTCCGTGTGGGCAAGAGAAAAATTGGACTATATAGCCTAATGCTGAAGACAGTCTTCACAAAAACTCCTGTTGTAGCTACATACTAAGGGAAAAGAGATTTTTTTAGGTGTGGTGTTTTGCTGTTACTGTGCTGCTGCACTCATTGTTTTCAACCGCTAGCAGATGAGAGTCTGCAGAGGGAGGCTGGTAGGGAGTTATTTGGCCATTTTCAATATAGAGTATTCACCTGTGGATCAAACGATAGCTGACCTTGATTAACCTAGACATTAGAGGGATAGTATGCATCAGTATTTATTTGCATAATGTCATATGCAAATATGTGGTATATCAGAAGACTTTTTTTGAACCCTTTTGTAGTCAGTGTTGTGGTTTACTCTCAATATCTTCTTCTACTTAATGCTCACCTCTAGCATTTCCTCCAACAGTGGGAAGTCAGGAGCTGACATGCCTGTGTCTCAACGCAAGCATTGCTGATAACTAAAAGAGATTTATTTGCCTTTACTTCAAGAACCATCACGTCATTTGCACGACAGTGGCATGTAGCAATATGGCAGCTCTAATTTTGTAGTGCCAGAGATTGTAATTTTACACGGTTGAAAAGACACCTTTTATTCTGTTAAAAGTTTGAATGTACTTTTCTTTCAGAAAGCTAAGTCCTATGGCTTTTCTTTTCCTTCTTTTACTGTATCTCTGAGTATACATTGCTATTTAGCGTATTAGATAGCTGAAATCCTCTATGCATCATCATCTTTGGGGATATGTGACATACAGGAACACATATATTAAGGCAGTTAATAACCCGAACTCATGGAGACTCAGGCAGCATATAGAAACAAGCTGTAAACTCAAAAGACACGTGTATGGAGTGAAAGTGGGCTCCAAGGCATGCAGGTATCTGGAACTCAAAGGAGGGAAGTTCTGTTGTGGGTAAATTCTTCGTGGGTAGTGGGTGGGCAGCGGGTGTTACTAAATGAAAGTCAGATCAACGTTGCCATCTACTGGGGAATTGCAGGAGTTGCCAGTTGTGTGTAGCTGGAAAATAGGACTTTCTGGCATTTATAGTCCGGAGTTTGAAAGTATGCAGATAATAGCGTGTACAAGCTAGCAGTATATCACCGCCTAAAAAAGAAAAGCCTCCTGCCCAAGTTCTTTCTGGTTGAGTTAACAGAAAAGAGGCTTCCAGAAATTGGGGAAGGAACAGAGTTCATGGGCCAAACCTGCTGGTGCCTTCCCCTTTCCCCAGGGAAAAAAACATCACCCCTATGGACATTACCTTCAAGCAGTTACTACTGGTCTGTAACTCTTCTGTATGTTTCTTGGTAAAGTATTCTGCATGAGGCCTTTTTGCTTGTATCCACTAGCTCTGTGCCCAGAGCATTCAGAGTATCTGGATTTCCAGTTTAGCCAACCAGTTGTTACATCAAATGGAAGTGTTAGTATGTATCTGCTCCTAAGAGCCCCATAACTCTATGGAAAAAGGAAAGTTATGCCTCATCTTCTTTGTTGCATTAGCTAGTTTCTTTTAACAATATAATGCAGGTTAATTTCTTAGGTATATATCAAAGACCAGTCTGTCTCTTCCCTTTTAAAGACACAATAAAACAAGTATGTGAAATGACTTTTCAAAGGGCTTTTTAAATTTAAACAGTTTCAACTTGCTGAACAGCTCAATCTCCTCCAGCTTTTCCTTTTATCTTCCATCTATCCAGGATATATATATGTTGATAAAAGAAGAAAAATACATTTATTTAACAAAAAAAATCTGCCAAACTTAAATTAGTTAATGAGACTTCCCCCTGTGCCACCTTAAATTGTACAAGGATCTCTACAGGCAGAGAAATGCTATGTATGCGTGCTACCAGGGCTTGCTGAAGAGGGACGTTCAAAAGCAGAGGATTCAGATCCCAATATCTCATTTTAGGGTCAAACAAAATCTTGAACAGCAACAAACCGAAAAAGGTGTGAAGTTGAGGGGCATGAGGATGTTGGGCAGAGGGGGTAACATAGCAGGAAAGGTGTAGCCAATATTTATTACTTTTAATAAGACTGGTGTGTTCATGGGAGGATCCACATGTTTTCTATTACTGGAAATGAATACATATTTTTCCAGTTAGGGAACTCTGTTGGAAAGCCAGTTCGTTACAAGAAACAAAATAGCCAAGAAGACTGAGAAATCCCATTCAGAGAGACAGTTTGAAAGCAGATGTCAAAAACCTGCCTTTGTAGAGTCATTAGTAGTTAAGCAGAGCTGGTGTGGTCAAACAGGGTGCTTCCTTCGACAGAAGGGAGCAGTGGCGCTTGTACTACGGCAGTCTTTGTCCGACTCGGACGGCTGGGCATTGCCTGGCGGAAGGATTGCCTAGCAGGGTGGAGGTGGAGCTGTGTCGCTTAACAGCTCCAGAAGAACAACAAAGAAAGCAGATCCCCCTTCCCCCCTCCGTTTTCTAATGCCTAAATGTTAAGCCTTAAAAATTCATTTGTATCTCAAGATTTCCATCTATTCTTACAATATGACTTTGTGCTGAATGAAGAGAAAGGGCAAACCTCTTCCCTACCTCCACTGCAACGGATGTATGAAATTCTTTGAATTAGGAGGAGAAATTCGTTTTCAGAAAGACTTTACTTGTGTTTTCCGCTGAAAGGCTTTTTTGGTGCAGGAAAGGATTTTCTATGATGTCCAGTTCAGCTAAGATGGACAAATCGGCACTGAGGGCCGGGATTATTAAGGTGCGACTTCAGCATAGATGCATACATGTTTAAGCAATTTATGCATAATAATAAAGACTAAGCAGATCTAAAAGCAGAAAACATGACTGTACATCAAGCACAATAAAAGCAAAATTAATCAAGCAAAATGGAAGGAACGCAGTTCGTAACAGTAACTACATCAGTAAGTATTTTTTCCAATGATAGATGCAAAGATATGTGAGATATTAAAACCACTTGTCTAGTTATGCGGTCACTGAAAATGTAACCTACTAAGAGTAAGAAGTGTGATTTGTTCCATTTTCTTGCTTTACTACAGTATACAAAGAAATTCTGAAACAAATCTTTTAAATAAACTAAGATCCTTTAGTAACAGACAGAATTAAATGGCTGTGCCTAGAAACTGCAGACAACCCAGCAATCTCCAAACAGTTTTTATAGCTTGCAATTCACCAAATGCCAATTGTGGAAATCTCCTTCCTGTCTGTCACTCAGGTTGCTAACGCTGGCATCCTTTTATGGACTCTTACTCCTTCGCAGTTGCTACTTTTTTTTCCTCAGAAGAGGAGAAAGCCCTCCAAAATTTTCACGGTGAAGCATGCCATATTTTCAGGAAGCACTGGGGAACAATCCTGTTTTGAGTGAAATAACACATTTATTTTGGGTGTTTGCCTGTCCCCAAAATTCCAGTGGACATCAATATCTGAATGTTAGCATTTTTCTACAGGTTTTGTAGGTTTGGTCTGTCAGCTTGGCTGTACAACAGCTTTGTTACGTGGTAAGAATTCTCCCTCCTGCATGCATCAAGGTTTTTGCTTCTGATGGTATTATTTTGTTTAGCTATGAATTTCAACATGCTGCCTTGGACTGCTATTGTCCAGCTTGTGATTCTGTTTTCACAAAATCTTGTTAAGCTCGCTGACAGGAATGTAGTCAGAGCACTGAGCTGGATAATATTTTGTTCGTTTAGTACTAGCCTGCAGGCAGAAACAGCTCTCGTCCTCTCCTCTCTCCCATGTGCTGTTGCTGCTTCCGTCAGTTCGTGGATTTTGCGATGAAGTGCCCTGTTTCCCCGTGGCAAAGCTTTCTCTGGGGTATCCTCATTTCTTCACACTAGTTATTTCTCTGGCAGGGTCTGTGAAGACATGAACGCGTTGGCCTCTGGAATAGATGCCACAAATCAGTCTAGCACTTCTTTCTAATTTTAATGGAGATGAGCTACTAGTTGTAATTTCTTGAATCTCTCGGTTAGGATGTAGGGAGACCATAAATCTTAAAGCAACAAACATCCCCAAATCCTACGCTTTGAAGTGAATAGGAGCTCCTGGGTCATCAGCACTTTTGGGAAACAGGCCGCTTAACTAGGTGTCTGAAGCCATTACACCCTTTTTTTTTTCTTTTTTTTTTTTTTTAAACTTTGGTCACAGCATTTAAGGAAAACGGTAACAAAAAGTTTGAGCAGTGTGAGCAGCGGCTTTGCTGAACAGCCTCACACAAAGCCTATGGATACTATAGCATCCAAACTCAGCACTCCTGTGCCAAGCCAAGCATTTGGTTTTGAGGTTTATTGTATTTATTATTGTTGGTTGATTTGGTTTGGTGGGAGGGATGTTGGGGTTTTGTTTGTTTTCAACTTCATTATGGGAAAAAAACCCGTTACTTTTTAACCTGCTTCTATCAGGGCTTTTCTTTCCATACCTTCCATCTTCCCCTTTCAAGATGTGCTCTCACTTGGCTATGGGATATGGTATTCTAAGCAATTGCTATAAATAGCTGCTAAAACATGTTTCTTTACAGAGTGTAACATAACTGAAAGTATGCAGTAAATTATTATTCTTATTCTACCTCATTTTTTGTCTTAAACTGAAAATTCAGTTCATCTCCACAGTCTCCATAGATGAATAGTGAGTTAATCAATCATGCTGTGTGCTGTTACTTGAATTGCAGACTTTTTTTTTTTAAGAGAACTAGTACAGTTTTTTCCAGTACCTAAACTATATAAGCAATATACTGAAACATAGATGAAAAAAAGGACCAACTCCTGATAAATCCTTGCAAGTCAGTTAGGGAGGGAGGAGAAGAAACATGAAGGTAGTACCATGGCTTATCATCTATTAATGGATCATATCATGGTGTTTTACCTCAGGGTAAACTCTTCAGCCTTTGTTGGGCGGCTCTTTAAGAGTGGCTCGTCCCGCAGGCAGCCTTCAGCAGTCTGGCTGGTTGGAGTAACAGCCCGCACAGCGTGGGGTGTGTGTTTTGATGGCACAGCTGCGCTTCATCCACAGCACTTTGAAATATTGTGGGGAGGTGCTCATATTTTGTATCGGGGGCTATTCTGTCTGAATAATCTTGCACTGAACCTTTGGGGGGTCCACAGGCACCTAAGCACTGTAAAGAAACATGTAAGAGTTGAACTACCCTAGTAGAGGAGGAAAGGGGTATTCCCGCTGCTGGGAAGTATGGTGCTTCGCTATTGCTTGTAAATCTGCACCATTATTTGTCTGTCGGGTCCTTGGCAGGTTGCAATGGAAAGATCAGCAATCTGAGTTCCCCCCTTGTAACAATATGATGTGGACCTTCATTAGGTAGTGAAGTTTTTTGTGTTTTGTGGTGGTGGGTCCCTCAGGGTGGTGGCTCTCCTGTCCAGAGGCCCCAGGGTGATGATACTTGTGTCCTAGAAAATGACCCTGGGCTGGCTTCACTGGCAAAAGCTCTGCCAACCTGATCCTCAGAAAAGCACAGCCTTTGTGCACTTGTAACCTGGCAGACAAAGCAGGTATACCTGCGAAAGGGTATTGGCACATCTCAAAGGTGCTGTTTCACCGATGCAAAGCCTACATAGTTTCTGATTCTGCTTTTATACCTTAGTCAAAACAGTGCTGTATATGATGGCGTGTATGTCCTGAACTCCATTTCCATATTCTATTCCTACCGCAGATGCTGGAACACCGGCGTGCAATAAATATCTTCCTTGTTCCTTTTTTACCTGCCACTTACTTCACAGGACTTTGTCATTTACTGTCCTTCTAACCTTGTTAACATGGTTTTGTGCAGGTGGCTCATCTGTTGCTCACAGCTTCCACAGACGACTCTTTGATTAAGCCATCCTGTCTCTCCATTCATGCTCCAGCAAAGCCCACCCGTGGTGCCTGAAGTATTTTTCTGGCACTACCAGTCTAGTCAAACCCCACATCAAAGAATTTGGAGGCTTGCTTCCAAAAACTAAAGCAGAGCGTAAGTGGGTATTTCCCTCAATGTTACAGGCCACTTGAGAACATCTCATGCTTACTCTGAAGGCAGCTGGGGTGTAGCCTGTGGGCTTCAGGGTTATTTTAGATTTTTTTCAGTTTTCTTCTTTGATAATCTTACAGTTATTTGCAGCATTGTATGCAACACATAGCATGGTGGAAAATGTGTGAACCTGAGTGTTTCTTTCATGCTATGTTTCATTGATTAGGAGTGTTTTAAACAGATGATTACATGGTTCCCAAAAGATCAGGAGTAATATTCTCCTTTTTTTATTTTTTCCCTCTGTCATTTGTTTCTTTGAGTGTAATTACAAATGGTAGAACATGGTTTAAGATGCCTTCTGGAAGGAGGCAAATGCAAACATTTTAAATTCCAAAAGTTTTAGATTCTGTAATATTCTTACATTAGTTTATTAGGAAAATAAGACTTAAGTTCAAAATATCTACCTTGATTATTATGGCAAATAAAAAAAAAAACCAATTAATGCAGTAAATGACATTAATTTGAAGTATAGGTTCTTTCAAACACTTAAAATTTTCTCATAGGTGTCAACTGAACTTTATTTTTAAGCCTACATGCATCATACATACCTTTTTCAAAAACAAGCATTTCTTTTGTTTTGAAATTTTAGGTGAATTGTTGTAACATCAAATATAATTAATCAACCTGGGGACTCTGAAGAAGAAAAATTAAAAGTAAACCAAAACAGATATGTGTTGCTTACTCTTTAAAATAATGGAGAGGTCAACAGAGCGTTTGCTGACAGAAGTGGAAGTATTTGTCTGTGCATCCGTTCTAGAACTGAGTAATCATTCTGGCTTCAGCTCAGGGAGGGTCGGTATCCCTGCTCTGGGCAGTCTTTGGTACTTGCAGACCTCAGGTTAAGCATGCATTTCAAATGCAGCATAAAATAGAGCTCTTCATGTAGCGCATTCCTAATTCAGGCTCTGCTAATTATTTTTGCTATTGTTTTTGGTTTTGCTGCATTCTTAATGATGCTATATATTTTGTTTATATAAAATATATAATATCAGAAAAATAAACCTAGAAAGTGAGGTTATTGGTATTGAAGCTGTGAACGTTCATTTTCAATTTCCTGTTCTAATAATTTTATGTCTTTCGTTTCAAGACTATGAAGACCAGCAGCTCTTCTCATCTTAGGCTTTGGGCTTGCCCCCCAGCTCACAAGATGTCTGTTGCTGTTCCTATCTTCAGACAAGCCTAGTCCTGACAGAGAATTGAAAAATCAAAGGAATGACAGTCAATGTAGGTCAAGATAGACGAAGTGCATCAGCTCTCACAGACAAACCTTACAGTGGTCAATAAAGCTTGGTTAATGTGTATGGGACACTGTAAGACAAATGAACAGATTGAAAAGTTGGGATTTGGTTTTCTGTTTGAATGTTAGATTGAAACCTCTTTGAAAAATAAAATTGAAGAAAAATCAGAGAAAGAAGGTGGTCTCCAAACAGAAGGTGCTTTAATTTGTAAATAATGAAGAGCACTTCCTCTTCTATTCTCCAGGTTTTAAAATCTAGACATTGCGTAAAATACCTTTTTATACCCTGATGATATCTATCTTCTAAAATATGGACTGTTTTCACAGAAGAAATGACATTTGTGGTTTTCAGTTATCCACTAGTCTGATGAGAGAAAAATGAACTTTCATGATGCAAGTGAAAGCAAGCTTATTATTCTGAACCTAAATAGCCCCAGATCAAATAAGCTGAGCCATTGTAACTTGGATTTTCCCCTTCCTTCCTTCCTTCCTTCCTTCCTTCCTTCCTTCCTTCCTTCCTTCCTTCCTCCCTCCCTCCCTCCCTCCCTCCCTCCCTCCCTTCCCTCCCTCCCTTCCTCCCTTCCCTCCCTCCCTCCCTCCCTTCCTCCCTTCCTTCCTTGTCCTGGGAAGAACAATACAGTTGCCAGTACTGCTCCCAGACCCTTAAGGCTCTTCTTGTGGGATGCTAAAGTTTGTCTTCACTGGTGAGAAAGGTGTGGTTTTGTGTCAGGGCAGTTAGCAAACTTGAGTTGTCCTGAGGTGCTGTGAAGTGAATTTGCCAAGGTTAGCTTCCTTGCTGACTTCAGCAGGTTCACCTCAGGGTAAATCCGCATCTCATCTTCCCAAAGGTAATGCTTTGTTATTACCTTGGGGTGGGCTCGGTATGTTGTTTATGCTGAGAGAGATCGCCTGCACTGCAAACAAGCCCTGAGCGGGCTGATGGAGGAAGGTGATTGTCTGCTGGCCCGGATGTCAGGCCTGGTCAGAGGCAGCAGGCAGGACCCAGGCTGGGGCTAGTGATGGTAAGATACATGCTGTGGCCCAGAGGAGCTTTCTCAAATTTCCCTAATGGTGGAATTGCTGCAGCTGCTCTGATAATTGGGGTCCCCAACAGCAGAGACCAAACTTAGTGTTTAACCAGAAGTGCTGTAATTTCAGCTTTGGTTGCAGGTTGGCATCACCTACAGATAATGTGCATTTCCTAATAGTTCAAATATCTAGGACCCTTCCCCACAAAGCATTCAGCCATTGCTTAAGTGGATTCAGTTCCTCCCACGTGCTCTTCAACAGCTGCCATGTGTCAGAATTTGAACTGAGCCCATCAAGGTTGAGATGAATGGTTGGCAAGCCAGGGAGAAACCTGGCTTGACTTGGCACATGTAGGCTAGCTTCATGAGGTTAAGGATGCTGTTAGGCAGAGCGTAATAAAGACTGTGCTGGTTTCAAAAGATAGTGCTTGAACCAGGACAGCAAGATGGAGCATTGTCTGAATGACACCCAAAGTGATGGAGGACACCTGTCTAAGTGCTGCAGGCACACATACTCTTCACATCTCACTGCCTGCAGTACAGAATGCAACCAGTAGTGCGTTCATATGTATTTTTTATGTTACATCAGCATGTATATATCTCTACATGCAACCTGTATTGTTGATTGAGCTCTAGTTTATGGTTTGCCCGTTTTCTGAAGATTTAAATGTTCCTTCCTTGAGCCTGCACCCTGTTTTTTTGGGTCATAGAACTAGGAAATCAAAGTAATTTGCAGGAGGTACCAGTGGTTACTTGACTTGTTGCTATTCTTTTACGCAACTGTAACCAGTCACAGAAGCATCGCAGCACAGCCCTCAAGATACTGTGACCGTCCCCTAGAGTTGTCCTCCTCCGGGGAGAAGGCAAGAGAATCCAATGCCTGAAGCTCTGGACCTGTATGAACGTGTCTTCTCAAAGGTGGACTTCCAGCGAGAGGAGGGTGAGAGACTTCTTTCCAGCACAGTGGTCGTGTGAACAGGTGAGATTTAAAAAAGACCAGCTTTGTGTAAACCATTGTGTCATGATGGCTGCAGTCATGTATATGAGGAACAGCACCTTTGGAGTAGTGCAAGGTGCCTCATTTCAGAATGTGCTTGATTACTTTTATGATGAGGGTCATTTGAAGTCAATTGCGTGGACACAAGGGCATTTTGAATCATTTGCAACCCAGTTATGAGACAACTTTGGGTGGCACTTTGCTTCTGCTCTTTTCATTCTCTTGAGAAGAAGGTTAAGTGAACAGATGAAACTCGCCGTGTAGAAATGGCGGGGAAGGGGAGGGAAATCCCACATTAGCCAACATTCAAATTAATAAACTGCGTTGTAATTTCAGAACTGTACTCATTTATTGGCTTTTGCATTAGAAATAGAAAGCCTGCCAGCCTTTCTTCAAGCTGAGCAATAAGTGTAACTGATGATTGACAATTGTCCAGTTTTTCGTTGACCACTGAGATCAAATGGACCAAATACTGTCAGTACAGCCTTGAGCTGACAGAAATAAGTTTAAAGCTGAGAACCTTCCCAGGATAGGAGAAGGTATTTGACATCATAGTTTTACCAGTGGCTGGGCACATACATGCTGGCCAATTGATCAGGCTGGGAATATGAATATATATTGAAAAAAAATATGTTGTGAAATGCTTAAGTCATATAGAATTTTCTTAAACAACAACAAAAATCCTTGTTATGATGTTTTTTTAAGTTGCATTATAACAACAGTTAATACAAGGGAGAAGTTTCTGTGTCAACAGGCTGATCTTCCAGGTTTTTTATTTCAAATTCAAATGAAAATCACTCGTGGTTTGTTTGGTTTTTTTAATTCCATTTTGTGGGTAATTTTTAAGCAAAAGACCTTTTTTTAGTGGTTGTTGATGAAAGCAAAGTTGTTCTAATCTACTTTGGTTGTTCAAGAAATATGCAAAAGAAAGTTGAAATGGTGAAAAACAAAGTTGTTTTGGGGGAGATGATGTATGGAAGACTTGTTTGAATGTGTGGTTAAATTAATTCTACTATTCTAAGATGCTACTAGATGTAATTTCTGGATTTTTTTTTTTTTAAGGACAACTATGAACTAGGATATACATATGGTTGAGATTAGTCTTACCTACTACTTTTTATTTCTCTTTGTATTGGTTTTATAAATTTTGCAGGTGTTGTTTAAAAAAACTAAAAGATTTAACTTTGAAATATCTCTGAAGTTTACAATTAGATAGGATCTCTCTCAAAGTTTTCCATGAGATGCAGCAATCTATTTAAATATGTGCTGCCAATTTATGTGCTCTGTGATTTTGATACCAGGATTGTTTTCATGACCTAGTAATTTAAGCAGGATTGCAACTAAGTGGCCTTATTTTGCATATAAGATTACCAGTGAGGAGCAAAAGCTGCTCCTAGTTACTCTAAAAGCCTTGGCTTCTATCTTTATCTTTTGAAGGTTACTTTAACTGAGAAACACTCCAACAAAAATAACAGTCTAACTTTGCAAGACATTTTTGTCTGAACTTGTAATTAAAAATACATAGTCTGATTCTCTCCCTGCACGAGAGGGAAATAAATCTTCTGCTTAAAATGGCTAGTATATCTGGTGCCACATATCAGGTTGTCTCTACAGGTCCCTGTTAAAGTAGAGTTGTAGGCTTATTAGCATCCTATTAATATGTGCATAAAATGTAGTCTGTGTCTGAGCCCAAATACACAAGCTGGGAAATCAAAGAGAAATCCTTCACACCTTTTGCTGGCTTCATCCTGAACTTTTATTTATCTTAAAACAACTTCCTTAAGAGAATTTCCTCTTCTAAAGGAAACACTTTTCTCCATACTTAACAGGGGAATACTGCATTGAATTATTTTTGGAGTGACACAGTCACTGTTGAGAAAGAATAGCTTTAATCATGATATAGGAATCTTAATTTTGACTTGTGTAAAATATTAATAGTTTTTAAAAGTATTGAACCATCTAGGGCTTTTTTTCTTTATAGGTAAAGGTTAGGGAAATGTTGAGTAGAGAGGATGTTCACTTGTATTTTACCAAACGTTTAGAAAGGACGGACTGCAAAAGATGCACTGGGTTACAAGTTTTGTTTTATTTATATCAACAACAGTAGCATACTTGTTTCTGAGTACTTTAGTGCTTTTTATATACTGCAAAATTACCTCTAAAACTCAGATTGGTTTAATACTGACTTAGATAATGCAGTGGAAAAACCTTCAATTTAACACTCATTGCAATTTAAAATTACTTCTGTTTAGCTTACGTTAGTAAGCGGTCGATTTAGGCTGAATTAATATGTCACTATTAAACTGAAATAAGAGGTTTGTACAAGTTTAAAATTCAGTGTTCAAGTGTTTCCTAGCACAACTTGGTGCTCAGACAGAGACTGTTCTAGTTGTAAAGTCATGTAGACTGAAGTCTGATGCTAGTTAAGCACCATCCTTTTCCAAGGTAGATAATGTTTCCCTGTTAGTTTTGTCAGGCAGAGAAGAAAAAAATGCTTCCCAAGTACAGTACTTATTCTTTTATATTCACGCTACCTTTTGGAAATGTGGTAAGTAGGTTTTTGTCAGCTTATACACATCTCTCATAATATTTTTCCCTGCACTAGTAGTCGGACTACCACTTGATTATCACTATTTTTTAATCTGTGATGTTATGGGAATCCAATGGCAACTCGCTAAGGAAAAGTGCACTTCCTAACTGTTCTTGGTGCAAGCTGGTTTGAAAAGTTATGCCTGAGAGCCTGGCCTGGATTCCAGAATCATTTAAATGAGTTGTCAGGAATGGTGGCACTCTGTGCACAGGGGAAGGATGCAAAGCACAAGGTGTAACTGTTGCCAGAATGGGAATCGTATTCAGGGTGCATTTATGCAAAGCAAACTGAGAGTTGCAGATGGGGAGGGGATAGGATAGACCCTTGAATATGCTGTTCTGTCTGGTGCCTAGCAAAATCTCGAGTCTGCCTCATGCACTGTTAGAAATTGTTTAAAAATATTAGGGAATTTTATTAAGGCTTGAGGGTTGAGAAATGCCATTCCATTTGGCAATGGAAGCTGAAGTGTGTGCTTTTAAAATCAGAACACCTATTTATGTCCTTTAAATAAATTTCATTTACTATTTCAAAAATAGTTTCCAATAGCTTTATGTTGTTCAAACCTCCACGAATCTACTTTTGTTTGTACGTTCAGTACTTGTTGTTTTAAGAAACGTTTTCCCCCTTCATTTTCCTGACTTGTAGCAGCCAGTGAAAGTGTCCCCTGAACTGCCTGCAGCCTGGTGCCTCCTGGTAACTGCTCCAGGGCAGAACCAACATGAGCAGCCTCCAGGCAAGCTCTTCCCACACTCGTGTGCCAATGGGTCTGCAAACCTGTGTGGAAAAGTCCCTCTCCAATTACTAAATAAGTTGTCATTCAGATTTGTAAGAGTATGCTAATGATTCTTTTTACAAGAGTTCCTCGCACATTGTTGCTCAGGGCTTCCACATCGTTGTTTCCCATTGTATGTTAATGTCAAATAAAAACGTGTGTGACCAGAAAATATAGGCTTCCTCTGCCTGGGCCTGCACACACAAGATGGTTGAACTTCTGTAGCCTTGTCAACTGTGTCATGGGGGCCTTGAAGTCTAAAAAGAAACACCAGCTCAAGTTTTCTCCTCTTCAAGTACCTTAGGCTTGTTTAAAGGGAATAATCTCTTCAGGGAGTTGTATACATGGATACAAAGCCAATCAGATTAATATGGAAATTAAATGAAAAATACCCACAATTTTTTTTCCCGCCCAAGATCTCTCTATGGAGCAGACCACATTTGTTGAAATGAATAGGTCAGCTCAGCTCTTTTGTTGTAAAGGCCTGTACGTGTCTAATTGCACTCATGTTCCTTGGCAGGCATGTCTGCATGGAAATGGGGGGCCCCGGAGTGTTTTGGATATAGAGCAGGAAAACAGTAGTGGTGATGAAAATAAGTGTATTCAAATAAGTGACCATGGTTGCTGACAAACTTTAAATCACCTTTATCCCTACCAGTTTTAACTGGAAATACTTGAGATACACTAAACCCCTTATATTTATGTGGCGAAAGTCTTTAGAGCTCATTAGTTCAGACCTGCAACGTACTTTGAAGTGAGCCTCCAGTTGTCCCCCCTTGGCACTTGGTGGCTCACGCCACGGAGCAGGGTTGAGGACAGACAGATGGATGGAGGATGTGCTTTGTCTCATGTGTGCCAGCTGCTGGCAGCTGTTTCAGTCCATAGATCCACATCAGAGGTAGCACAAAGTAAAAATCCCGGACTGGATGTTGGGTCCTCTGCACTGACTTTTGTTCTGCAGGTTCAGCTTCCGCTGCGCTGGTTGCTAATGTAGACGTGGCCAGAAATGTGCACCCAGAATCTGCTCATTTCATTGCTTTTAAAGTGTCTGCAATGCATCTTAGGAGGTGTGAAATTCTTGATCCTGTTGAGTCATTTGTACTGATGGACTCTGTAAAACTGTATTAGGACTTAAAATCTTTGGCTCGGCTACGTGATTGATACGTGAGCAAATAACAACTCATTTTTAATTTTGACAGCTATTTATTTTTGACAAATAAAATAACCTACAGACTGCAGGCCTGGTTGTGCCAGTCTGTGTTAAAAAATAAACGTCTGTAGGAGCAAAAGATGGCAATTTGGGAATTTTTCCTCAGGTGCTTTCTTCAGAATACATCTTGGAAAATACTGAGGAGGAAGGGGGAAAAGCCGACTGCAGGGGAACTGAGAGCAGGCTTCTGCTCTAGCAGAGGACCCGCTAATATCTGTTTCTCTGCTGGATGCAATGGGTATTACGAGAAAACCTCCACAAAGTATGTTCGCTGTGAAGCAAGGCATTTAAACATATGCTTTAATGCTTCAAGTTCCCTGCTTTTCTGAATCCAAATCTTGCAGTTGCTCTCTGTAGGAATGTATATATCCAATAGATTATGGAGAGTGGAAGCAAGTGGGCGTATACAGCCTAGATGCTGCTTTGCTCTGCCCGTTGCCTGCAGATGCCCAGGCTTTGACTGTCTCTGAGCTACCATCATTGGAAACTGGGGCTGTAAAAACGTCGTGTGTGACCTGTTGATCTCCGTGGTGTCTCCCGGTGTTTCTGTTTTACGGTCCTTTTACATCTCTCTAGCCTTCTCAGTGCTTGAATTACTGGAATGCAGCGCCAAGCTCTGGGATAAGGCAGGTGAAATGGTTGTAAACCAACAAGGAAATTAAAGCTCCTCTCCTCAACCATTTTGGACTTCCGTAGGATTATTAGCATGACAGGGTTATAGCTGTATTTAAAGGAACATGAAATGTGAAATACTGTGTGTAGGCTGATGTTTCAGTTGTGACCGTGACAGTTACTTATTAACACCTAAATATCAATATGGTGCTGGTAGGTATCTGTGAATCTTTTCAACTGGCCACAGCAATGCAGTGAAAGGCAAATCTCATGTCTACATTTTACTTGCTTTGTGAGACCAGGCTTTGACTTCTAGAATTTATAGCCACTTTCAATCAGGTGCTCACTTAATCACATTTTTATGCTTTCTCCCCATTTTGCAAATAATTGACAATGAGAAGGGAAAATCCTAAAGGGGAAGATGGTAGGAAATGAACAGCAAAAACCAGTAAATACACTCTCTGCCCCTTTCTCAACTTGTTTTTGGGTTTAGTTTATTTGGGGCTTGTGAAGTAGCACATTTGTCTTTCCCACGCAGGGAGAAACTGGGCACCTGGTGACTGAAGGTTATGTATGTTACCTGAATTTTTCAATTCCTTTGACAGCTAGCCTTGCAGGAATGCCAGGTGCGAATCTCTTCAAAGTATTAAGTATTTTTCCCCATTTAAAGTAAATATTAGTGGTTTAAAGCAACTTGCAAACTAAAAGAAGCAGAAGAAAATCAGTGTCCAGTTGATCTGAGTAGTTTTTTGTTCTGAGGTTTTTGTTTGTGTGGACTTACCTAGATTTATAAGGAGTAAATGCCAGCATATACTTAGCATGGAGAAAAAGAAACAATGCTATCTGCTTTAGTAGTGCAAGACCTACCGTTGAGAGTTACTACTAACAAAAGCTGTTCTTACTGTTTATGTGAATATTATGCTAAATCTAAACAGAAACCTTGCATGCTGAAGAACAACTGATGTGAAAAACTGTTGTCTCTAATTGACACCATGGTGTTGGATGAATGGGGGAAGTGGTGAGCCAAACAAGTTCCTCCTCTGGGTTTGTGCCTCAAGACAGCTCTTACGGCTTCATCGCTGGTCTCTGGGGTGATGCCATGTTCTCACCTTTCCCCTTTGGCCAGCACTGACAGATCTGTCCTTTACTTGGTAATGTGCTCCCACAAAATGTGTCAGATATTTTATATATCTCTGTCATATTTAAATGAAATGAGCTAACAAGTTTGCAACAAATAATTTCTTAACACCCAGAATGTGAACCTCATTTTCTTGGGAAAACAGAACAGTTCCAACCTTATTTCTTCAGGAAAACATGCAAAAAACTCCAGACCCTCTGACTATAATACATTCAATGACCTACAGCTTGAATGATGAAGACTGTATGATGATTTTTTTTCCTGGGGAATTTAAAGTTTGTCTTTCTTCGTGAGCCCAAATATAATGTGAATTTTTCACAAGTGTGTGAGCCTGTGTAATTCTCCCTAATCTCGCAGCATGGGATTCCTCTTAACATTAGCTGCTAAAAATGAAGTTTCCCTCCTAAGCTAGTCATCTAAGACACCCCCTCCCCCATATGGCCGATAGCAATGCCAGGGTGATTCATCTCACCTGTTTTACTCACCTATCCTAGAGTGGGATAAATGGCAATCTGGAGGCACTTATCTCTCTTGCTTGACTACAGAAGGAGCCTAGATGACTGGCTTCGACGAGCCGCCTGATTTGTAGTGTCAAAGTTGTGGTTTTCAAAGATGTTTTCTTAGTGCTGAAAGGATTGCTTATATATATATGCACATAGTTGTACAAATAATACCGCCTTTCTTATTAGTTGGTGTTTTGTGTATGGATTTGTGTACGCTTAAGTGACTAGTACTTAACTGTATAATTTTGTGTCCCAAACTTCTTTCTGAGGAGTAGTAAGACAAAACTGAAATGTGTGTATGCAGATACAGTTACGCAGACACAGTAGTTCCCTTCCTGCAGAGGAACAGGGCAGCTCTCGCTGTAATGAGTGAAACTCCCACCAGTTTGGTACACGGGAAAGGCCAATCTATGCTAATCTCAAGTGGAATAAATAATCCTCATTATGAAGTTTCAGTAAGTGTCCACCATAGCTGCATCCCTTTGGCTATGAAGGAGGATGTCTGAGCTCACATGCATTCATGGATATGCACGCCAGCAGAGCCCAGCTCGATTCAGTTCTGTGATAGGTCTAGATCTGTGGCAATGGGCAAGCTGGCTGCACCTAGGTTTCCCCACGTGTAGCTTTTTTCTGTCTTGCCGAGGAACCTCAGTTATGCAGCGCTGCTGTCCTCCAGCATGCCAGGCAACAGTGATGCAGACCCTTCAGCAGCTGGTTCCCCACTGAGCCAAGAGGAACAGGCCAGGTACTGAGTTTCTGTACCTTGGTGGCTACGTGGTCTTGAAGTGCTGAGCTGCAAAGCAGCAGCAGTGAGAACTCAGTGCCATCGCAGTAGTTGGTGGTTGCTAGCCACTTCCCATGACATGAGCACTGGCCAGGTGAGCTGTGGATACACACAGGGACTGTGGGGTTTTTCTGAACTATCTTTCTGAATTCTAGGCTACCAATATCTGGGAACCATAAGGACACCTCTGTACCGCACTGTACGGCAGTGCCGAGATGCATGTCACAGACTTAAGGCATGTAGCTGGTTATTCTTTGAAACTCATCAGACAGATGTCCGGGGAATTCTGTTGCAGAGTTTATCCTGCTGTTGTGGGTTGTGTGGGTTGCTGCATGCAGAGACTGCACATGAACGGCTCTGCAGGCTGTCCGAGAAGCCGGAGTTGGGAGCTTTGGTAAGAACTGTTGGCAGAGGCAGTGTAGGGAGCCAGAGGATAGCTAGCTGGGCACACCTTTGCCAACAGGCAGCGGGGATTTAACATAAAGTGCTATTGGAAACGAACTCACTCATCTGCTGATGTTCGCTTTGATTTTTTTGAAATGGCAGAGACAGGGGGGAAAAAATTACAAAATTATTAAAAATGAAAGAAAATTAAAGAGAGAGAAACATGTCTTGAAGGCAGGGAGTCTTACCTGACATGGAGAGCTCTGAATTGGTACAGTCAGGGTCTGCTTTCCTTATTTTCTTGTAATGCCAAAAGTGTCAAGAAATGATCAAATGTCAACTGATGATGTTTTGGTTAACTTTCCTCTAGCAGGAATGATGGAAGCAGAAGTGGCATGTGAGAGCACCTCAGCTGTTGGCGGTTGAAAAGTGGAGCAGAGTGGATTGTTCCACCCATATCACATTGTACCGTGACACACGCTGGAAAGACCTCTCGGTTCTCTGGGCTGGATTCTGGCTTGCCTCTGATTTTTGCAGTGGTATAATGCTGCAAAAGTACTTCTTCATTTTGGCCAAACAGTGGCAAAGTGGCAAAATCTTGGTTTGGGAGATTCCAAACTGCTTTTTATTTTATTTTACAGTCTTAAGATGCAAAAACAAGAATCTCGTTTGTGTCGCATTTTAATAAAATTCTGTATTTTTACCCTAATAATGTGAGACACAATATGTGACTGACTTTAAAAGGCTTGGATAATTTATTAAGGTTCTTTGGACTGCAGATGCAAAATATCTTAGAGTTGATATAAGCATCTCAAAATTGCATATATTTTGTGGAATGTTTTTGGCTGAAGTAGAATATATTTTTCTGTGGTTCTTTATTAATTATTTAAGGCTTTGGCTTAATTTTAAGAACAATATCTTTTTCACTCTGTTCTACCAAAAAAGTTGTGCTTTGAAAAAATAACGTCCTTGTTGCAAAATCTGAGAATTCACAAATATTTTCTCCGTGAGCTGATTTTCCTGACATCTGCTGTTGTGTTGTGCATTCTCTTCCAAAAGAGAAGTTGAAAAGGAGAGAGAGAGAGACAAAGAGGGAAGGGATCACAGTATCTCAATTTTATTTTCTTTCCTGAAAAGTCTTCTCTTTGGACAGACAGTAATTGTAGTTTCTAATGGCACAAACTTGAAGGGAAACAGAAGACGACTACAAACAGGTTTATGGGCCTATCAGCAGGAATATGTGGCTACAAATTGCTGAGTAAATGAAACAGCCTGTTGTTTCCTAAGCCCGAGTTTGTGAGTGTTATGCCAAAGTATTTGAGGAGGAGCTAGAGCACCAGGCGGTGTAAAGGATACCTGCTGGGTCCTAATTGGTGCCCACTGTTGTTAATGGCTTCCTGTGGCTGAATGTTTACTTGTCATTTGTTTTGTGCTTTGTTTCCCAGCTACTGGAAGGAAAAAAAAAATACTCACCAAAACTTTATTTTGCTTTTAAGTGGACATCCCTGGACATCAAGTGCTGTGCTGCAAATTGTCTCGTGACAGTAAGTACCTCGAGTCTATTCCTCAGTCCTGTAATTATCTGGTATGCTTCAAATGTTACTTTTGCTTTGGCTATTGTTTTTGAATTTGGAAAATTATCTGTTTTATTACAGTATATTAATTATATAACTGAGAAAAATATGCAATATAAATGTCTGGGGCTTTGTCTGCTGCAAGGCTTTGCCTGCTGCAAGGCTTTGCATGGTTAGACATTTAAAAAACACCTCAGATAATACCAGTCTATTTTTAAGCATCTGTTTTCCTAAAATGTCCATTTCTCCCATAAATCTCAATTTTTGTGGGATACTTGTGGTCTGTGAAAGATGAGGAAGAATGAAACTTTGCATGCTCAGAACTTACCTGCAAAAGAGTACCTGCATGTGACGCAGCTGCTCTCTGGTTTACTGGTATTTTTTTCTGTTCAAATCCAAAGAGACTTAAAAAAAAACTATCCAGGTCAATGTTTCAGACCCTTTGCTTGCTCTGTCCTTGGTCTCCCTAACAAGATGGCCTGTTAGTGCCAGCTACGGTGTGAACACCTCCCTGCTGGGAAAAAGGAGTGAAACTGCTATTTTTAACTAGGCCACTGAATAGGTTGTGGTGAACAACCGTGTACACACATTACTGATCAAGAAAGAATTAGAACTAGTGAAAACATCCTAATCCCATAATCTTGAGTCATCTACATCTTCTACACTGGGTTGTGGGGTTGGGGTTTTTTTAGGTGGTGTAGAGGGAGATTTAGTTTCAGTAAGCCTAGAGAGGACCGCAGACTTCTGAGAAAAAATACCTATATCTCAATTTAGCAATTAATTCTTACCCTGCGTACCTCTGTTTGAAGAACTTTTAGATATTTGCCTTCTGTTCACAGGGTTATACAGCTTGATATATGGAAACATAATATAATTGTAAAGAACTGAATCAGTTTGTTAGTGATGAGTTTATGTTTGAGAGCCACTTCTATAGCAGTAATAAGTTAGATTTCCGTTGGTGTTTGAGATGCCCTCAGAAGCAAACCAGACAATGTGGGAGAAGGTTTCAATGAACTATGGAGCGTTTTGTCTGGGGACATAAATCTAATTCCTTGATTACCATTGACGATCATGTCGGCTCCATTTGACATATGTATCACTTCCATGTGCACTTGGCTTGTACACCTTGCAGATGCACTGTCCGCAGAGTATTATCTCATGCTGTTTTGTGTTACCACTCCAGCTAACACCATGTGGAGATCTCCTTTATCAGGCACCAAGTCTAGAAGCTACTAAGAGCTGAAGGAAATTTCACCCAGTGTAGGAGACTGGGATTTAGATATTGAATTCCAGATACCTAATCTGTATGTAACTGAGTAGTGGAGAGAGGGAAGGAAGATGGGTCTAAAATTGTTCCTGACAGGCAGCCAGGCAGATTGCCACTTTGCAGGTTGATCTCAGGGAAAGCACATCTAACTAACATGGGAGCCTTTTTCTGTAATTTCTGAAGGGTTGTGATCTGTAAGAAAAAAAGAGGCATCTAAGCTGTTTACCTCTGAGTAGGAGGATGGTGATCAAAAAAATGGAGGGAGGAGTAAACAGACTTGCCCCATCTTCGAAGAGAAGCTTAGTATATTTTAGGGTATTCTCATTCCTAAGTATGTTTCTAACACATCTCCTAGCATTTAGCCAAGGTATTTTTTTATTATTTGTTTTGTTGTTGTTGTTATTAAATACTCTAGTGTTTTTATGTTCTCTCTCTCTCAGGTTAGAGGACTACAGAATAAAATAATTAAGTGTGGAGTCTTAAAGAACCAAGAGGACTGTGAAGACTTTTGGATGTTGATTCCACAGAGCTGTCACAGTTCAAAGAAAAAACTGAGGATGTAAAATCAAAAAGTTGGGTTTCTTACTCACTTGGTCATATCTGAATATTTAAGCAGTTAAGATTAAAAAAAAAAAAAAGCCCCACACCTAAACTGATTGTAAAAAATGGCAGCAAGAAAAGAAGCCAGATCTTTAAGTGCTGTAGGAGTGTGTAACTCACTAAAATCAATGCAGCTGTGCTCATTTGTGTCACCTGAGAACCAAGCCCAGCAATATGGTGTTATCCCTTTAGGTTAATTCTTGTTAATCACTTTTTTTTTAAGCTTGCTAAACAAAAAATGTCCCAGGCTCTAGAAAAAGGAAAACTGAAGTACATTTCAGATAGAGATATGAAACACCAAAATCCAAGGTAATCTTCTTTCAGTTATTTTAATAAAAAAGAAGTCTGTACACCAGAGTATGTAGAAAGTCTGATTAGTTTGCCCAACATGTTTTTTCAACAAGTGGTTTTCATGATAGACTGTAATACAGTATTAAACTGATTATTCACATACAGTAATCTTTGGGTTAGGATGAGAAATACCTTGACTTTTGATTGTGACAATTTATATATCACTTGCTCATTTTGATTCTCTAAAAAGTCATAGTAATATGCAGATTGTGTTCTCAGTCTTTGTTACCTTGCTTCTCTCTTAACGTTTCCTTATTTATTTTACGCCCTTATGCTGCTTTGTTCCCTAATTTTTGCCATAATCCTGCAAATATGTATTTGCTTCATTGCAGCTATTCCATTAATCTAAACTTGCCTGTTGAATCAAGACTGCCAGATCTATGAATTAAGGGAAAAGAGGATTACTTGATTAAAACTGATCCCTCGATTTGTATAGAGATGTCTCAATCTCCATCAGTAGATATGGAGCATAGATTACTCTGCACTTACGCTCTGCTTATAGTATAAAGTATCTTGTATTACACAAATCTATGAGTACTATGACATTAAGAAATTAAAAAAATAATAGAGATAAATGCTAGTCTAGAGACTGAGTACCTGAGTGTTGAAAAGCTGTTAGAATTGAACCATTTTATTCCTTTCACAAGCCAGCAGTAAAATTCTGATCATGATTTTGCTTTGACTTTACAGTGTTTGCTTCCAAAAGTTTGCCTTCCTGTGCCTTTGGAAGAACAAGTACGGAGCGGCCAGCCGTTGTTTCTCTAAGCCAAAGATGTGGGCAGCTGAAAAGAGTAAGCAATTTATATTATAGTTAAACAAAACACTTGTGCTTTCAAACAGTACTACTCAGACTCGAATTATGTCATCCAAAGTAATTTCTCCTTGTGTCTAAGCCGTACTTGGTATGGGAGAATAGCGGAAGCAACTACTGTGAGCTGGTCTGCTCTGGCAGGAGAGCCACTGCCTCAGTCCTTGTCAAGGACCTGCCTCCATCCTTCAAATGTTTATACAGGCAAAATAATTATTTTGCTGGTAGATGTTCCCTGAAAAGAATAAGCTCTTCCAGTAGAACAGCATTTTTTGCCTGTCAAGCTGTGTCTTCACTGTGGTTTTTCTAGAGTAGTTGTGTCCCGTGGTGGTGGAATTTCTCCCTGCCTTCCCCACGGTATTCTTAAGTCATACAGCTGCCTGGCAAAGTTTAAAATGTGGACCTAGCTTTAGGAACATGCTCATTGGGCTTTTCAGTTCTTTGTAACTTCGCAGTTGTGAAGAATGAGAATTGACACCCTTGTCTTTTTCTTGGAGGGCTTGGGATGATCCTTTCATTTTACTGTAGAGTTGAGAGTGAACTCATGTCCACCTGAATACCACAGGAATAACACTGTGCCATATGGTGGGAAGGGACTATAGGAAGTTAGAGGAGAAAAATATTACTCAGGCAATGTTTTCAGACTAGGGAAGTTCTGTGTCACATTCAGGGACCTGCTGCTGCTGTTAGGGGGAAATGAGAGAGCTAAAGAAAAGAGCCTTGGTGAAGGTATCCAAGTTTTCGATGCTCCACGCAAAAACTAAATGGCATGGAAGCAGGGAGAGTGAGGGTAGAGAAGTGGAAGAGGAGTGACACAGAGATAGGGAGGGTACAAATGCTTAGAAGAGGGTTTATTGGTGTTTGCCCCTGTCTTCTAGGTAGAACATGTTCCCTTCGAGCTCATTATTGCCAGGTGTCCTATGCGAAGGCGCTGTAAACTGAAAATGCAAAAAGGGCATGTTTAAAGGACAGTGATGAAGAATGCTTGAAGAGACTCAATAGCACTCCCAGTTCCAATTATATTAATTGGGGAGATTGATTCTGCTGTCCAAAAACTCTTTGGGTAGAAAACACTTTTCAAATAAGCTGGCAATGAAAACTGCTTGGCTGAAACAGCAGCTGGATATGAAGGAAAGCAGAAAATATCTCCCATTTTTACTTCAGGCCCCTTCTCACCTCCTCCCATCAAACCCGCTTGTTTCCCCTCTTTGTGTACAGTTCACCAGCTGTGCCCTGCGAGATGAGCTAGGGTGGGCCGCGTTCCTCACACCTCTGTGCAATGCACACATCGCTCTCCCAATCTGCCAGACTTAGCAGTATTTCTTGGGCCAGACTGTCAGGTTGCTGAGGATAACTGAGGGTTTAATTTGCAGTTTGCATTCTTTTCCTAAGTACTGCATGCTCTGGAAAGAAGTCAAAAGCAGTTGTATGGTTATGAACTCGATGGTTCTGTCCATCTATCTTTTAAATTAATAAAGTCAGTTCTGTCCAAAAGGTATTTCACATGTTGGGCACACTAAACTCGTTTATATTGCAAGGGACAAAAATAACATCTGTTTCTAGAGGAATGAAAAATGTGGTGAGCCTCAGTCTCTTCCTGCCAAATTAAATATTCTAATCTTAAATCCAGATTTATTTATTTTTTTTTGCATACAGATATACATGTGGTCATTTTGTGTCTGGATTTACCTGTTTTGGGCATGTAATTTGCTGTATGAATTGCTATGTTTGCAACATAAATTAGGTACACAGTTCCATACTAGAATTTTCTATTATTTAAGGTGTTTTATAAATATAGAGCCTATTTACCAAATGATAACCTAGCCAATGAAACAGTTTGAAAGACAAGAGAAGATGTATGCTTTTGGTTTGAGAATTCTAGAATAGAAAATTAGGAGTTTTAGCCTGTGTATTTGACTACATGGCTTAAAGTTTTATTTGTAAATACAAAAAGTGTATTGCACGACTTCTAACCTTTGAACAACTTGGAAGGAATCACTGTTGGCAAATTCTGGCAATGTTACTACAAGGTAAAGAAGTAGTTGTGTAAATGAGGAAACTGAGGGGTGGTATATCTGGTCTGCTGAGGCCATTTTGCAGTAAGAGAAGATGAGATTTTGATCTTATTTCTCTCCTTTTGTCCCCGTCCGTCCCCGTCCCCCCCCTTTTTTTTTTTTTCCCTGATTCCTGTGATGGAACAGGAAGCAGAAGTGAATTTTCTTTCAAATAAGGTTATTTGGCTTGGGAAAAACAAAAAAAAGGCTAGGGAATATTTTGAGATGGAACTTTAACCATCTTTTGGTTTAATTTAAAAATACTTTTCTGGGTCTCCTTAACATGAGGTAGATGTTCTTAAGTGATACCCCATTTGATGTTGTCATGCAATACAGCTTTTTTTCTCTTCTCAGAACAGCTAAAACCAAACACTGTAGTTACTGATCATCAGAACAACTTTTTCGCTACCTCCAGACTTGTCATGTATTCATCGCTGTTACCTAGGTGATGGTTACAACATCAGTAATTGTAATAGTGTTCGTATAGAGGACTTTTCTCCTCCCTACTTCTCACCCATGCAGTGTTGGTTGCTTTCTGTTTTGACTGAAGAGAGAAGCTGCAAAGTTATGCTCCCATCCCAGGGCGGTGGCAGACCTGCAGAGCCCTGACGCTGGTCTGATGTCCTCATCTCCAGTGGTGAAGAATGGGCCTACCAATGCCCAGTTATTTACTTGCACAGCTTCTGCTGGGTCTCTCGCAGCTGCTCTCATTGTCAAGGCAGCGTGTTCTTCCTGTGGCTAGGATGCAGGTTACAAGCTAGATTTTAGTTAAGGGATTTAAACTACAAGGCTGGGGCCTTGAAGGTGGCCTCTAATGTGAGAGGAAGAGCTGACTCATTTCATATGAAGAATGCTCTTAATTTGATCAAAAGAGGGCTTCAGCCTCTTGCCCAGCTTAAGACCCAGCCTCTCTCCTCCCAATTAGACCAGAGAAAAATGTGGTGTGTGGACTGTACAAGTGAAGCCTCGATAGACCTGAAATTGTGCAGGTCGCCTCTGTTAAACTGAAGATGCTGCTTACACCCCCTCCCAGCTGTAGTCCCCTGTAGCAGGATCTCCTCTATAGCATCTCCTCGCGTGGAGGATCCCCCAGCCATCCCAATGCCACGCTGGCTGCCTGCACGGCCACTACCACAGAGGTAAGGGGGCACTTCAGAGCAAAGCACTGCCTCTGTTGTTGGAAAGTGGGTGTCAGCAGATGAGGGAAAGTGCAATGACCCGGTTACTTCTGACCATCTGTCTTTTCCCCTAGTATCATCTCTGCCTTTCCTGGGTAGCACTGTAACTCACTATAAGATGGGAAAATAGCTGGTTGTTGCAGGCTTTGCCCCATGAGGTCAACAACATGCCCTGGATAACAATAAATGAACTTTATATAAATGAACATAAATAAATGAAGAATTAATTGAGCTCTGGGTAGGATTTAGCATTGGAGCACAGGGCTTGTGGGAGCTTTGCTTTGACTCAAATGTAGACTTCTTGTCTTTGGCCGACTGTACGCTGGATGATACCAAATGGTATCTTTTGGCTGTAGGCTGGAAAAGGGCTTGGGTAAGCAAATTGCGCTCTGCTTTCTCTTTTTACATCTGACAGCTACAGTCTCCAAGCTGAACCCAGGAGTAGTTCACAGTGAACTGCTCCTATGCGCGGACCTGCTATGCAGAACAGTGGGGATAGGGCCTGCTTCATGCTTTTGTGTAGGCTGGCAGGAAGGCTTGCTTGGACAGCCATATATGACTAAAAGCGATTTATTTCATTGCCATTAAAAGTAGCTTTGAGGCCATGTTCATTTCCATCTTTACTGCCTGGGTAGATGTTGCCTCTATAAACTGCAGTTTTGTCTATTCTTAAAATTACTTTTCCGAAGGATTTAGCCACCAGCTGAGGCCTTTAGGAGGATTTAGATCAACTGTTATGCAGTGTGTAGAGCTGGCAAAAAACAGCACGAAAGAAAGGTGAATTTTACCCCTATAAACAGAGCAAAAGTGAAAACACACAATTATCATTTGTCTCATTCTTTATTTAAGGAAAAAAACCACGCATGAACTACTGTCTAGACTGGATTAGCCACAAGGAAGCCAAGTCGTGCGCCCAGAGAAAGTCCTAAATGATCTCCCTCTGTGAAAGCACCCGGGGTTCCCACCGGTGTGGGTGACAGCAGAAAATGGGTCTGAGTGCTGGAAGTGAAGCAGCACCCTATCTTAGCTTTTGGAAAGAGGTTTATTTGTAGACCCTTTCAGGTGACTTTCTGTAATTGTTCCCAAACCAAGGGAGGATTAGCTCAGATGTCACCAAACCGTGAGGAGGCCTGGTTGGCCTTTCATCTTGCCCCAGGCTAAGGGTGGGCCGCACGGGCCCTGTTTGCCTGACCCAAGGCAAATACGTCTTGGCTCAGTGCTTGTTTCTATATGCTTGACTGAAGCAGAAGTGATTGTTCACAAATAGGCGAGAGAAAAATAAAGCGGAGAAATGAAGGGGCAGCCTTTTATGCACGAAAAGGGGAAAAGGCCGCTTGAAAATTACTTGAAAAACCCCAAGCTTTTCAGGCTGTTATATTGGCAGAATGATAAGAAAAGGAAATGAAGTGCAGTCAAGGTATTCTTGGAAGAATTGTACTCTACGGAAAATAGAAAGTTGAGGCCAGGAGTTTAGAGGGGCTGTTTGAAATGAGTTGGCTCGTTTTGGCGTGCCCAGCTTGGGGCAGCTTAACAGTGTTCCCAAGGGTGCGGTGGGGAAAGAAAAGCAAGAGGGCAAAATGGCACGTATGCAGATTGGCTTCTGGATGCTTGCTTTCTTTCCCCCTACTATTTCGCATTTTAGGAATATATTTCTAGTCACACAAGGAGTTGCAAGTAGTTATAATACTGAGCAATTCTGTAGTGGTAACAGTATACCTGTGCAAGTCTGTGGAGAATCGGGCCCAGAAATCAGGGCCCTTTTTGTTTTTCTCCATGAAATGCAAATGGCTTTCGATCACAGGCCTTGCCTGCTCACAAACTGGCAGTAATTTAAATGTATCTGCGTTTTTCAGCTGATACCGGCAATTGATGTAGGTTTTTGCATAGACATCACCTAGAGCATTTCCTGGGTTTGTATTCCTGCCCACCAGGGTTAGAGATATATATTCAACCCCCATATTAAGATTTGCTTGTGTTCTTAGGTGCTTATGTTCACAGTGCAAACATGTATAAACGTTAGTGCCATTTCACTTTCCTTAAATTCCCTGCTCCTATCATGCAAGCACACACAAGTCGTCTTTCAGTTTTCATTTGATTCAACTGTGCACTTCAGCTGTACGTTAAATGAAGATCCTCAGCCTCATGAAGTTAAAAAACAAAAAATCTTTAAAACAACTTTCCTCTGCAGTTCTTGTTCTCCAGCTCTGACTTGTTTACAGCAAGGCCAGCTTCTTGTTACTCTGAGAAAGGAACATTTTTATTGTCTTGCTGCAGGGAACAACCCTAGAATAGAGGAGGACCAGATCCAGAGTATTTAATGCATCATGTCATTTATTTTTAAAATTTAGTTATAACATTTTAATACTTCTCCTGAGTGTTAAAATAGAAGAGAAAATAGAATAGAATAGGTCAGTTGGAAGGGTCCTACAATGATCATCTAGTCCAACCGCTTAACAGTATGCAAAAAAAAAAAAAAAAATCAGCATGCAAAATATTTTACAAATAAACTGTCATTCTTGCAAAATTGTCCCAAATTGTAGCTATTAAAATAATTAAAATGTAGGCAAGGAGGTGTTTTGGTTTTTTTCTTGGATGATGTCACTACACATAATAAACTTTGGGAGTGAATGACATTTAGCTGAATAGCAAGAAAATAGATCCCATTTTCAGTTGTTACTTACACTTAGAACATTGTTTATGTCTAAGCAGAACTGCGTGTATTTAACAGTTGAAAGGTGGAGTTTTAACAAAATCCATCTCGGGCATAGAAGTGCAGTCTGTAATCTTTGTTTAGGTAAAGACACCTACATTAATCTAAACATTCATGGAGGCTGGAATGTGCTGTTAAACTGGCTGTAACGTTAATGCACTCTGGCCAGCACCAGGTAGCCCTGCTGCGGGGAGTGGTGGTTGAGGCGCTCCAGGGACGGCTGCGGATCGGCAGCTTTGCGCGCAGTCACGTTGGTTTGAAGGCTAAGGGAGTTTCCTAGCATAAGTACCGGTTGCTTCATGCCGCTTAGCTTCTGTGCTAGAAAGCTTCCCTTGGCACGCTTGATTTACTAGTGTTGGCAGAGCATCAGCAGCCCCCCAAAATGGTTTGTAGTCTGGTTTGTGGAGAAAGCAGTGAAAACACTGAGAGCAAACCAGCGTGCACCGGCTTTCTGAAACAGCAGGGTCTCCTGAATCACTAGCCTTCGTTTCATTCCTCCCTTCATTTCATGCGTCTTGAAAGATAGTTAGATCTGAAATATAAAGATGACAGTTTAAATGCAATAATTGTTGCCTCTTTCACTGGAATTATTTTAACTGAAAATAAACAGGAGCAACTAAATGTGTAAGTAAATTATGTAAATGTGTAAGTAAATAATTTCTTCACTCTAATCCTAAGGGAATGAGGTTTGTTTGTAATTCTGCTGTCTGCCCCTCTTTCTGCCCCCACTTTTGAGCACACCAGCCAGTTTCACCTCAAGGTTTTGAAAAGGTTTGTGAAAGTTGGTATCTAGGAACAGGAGTGTGAGTCAGGCACAGATTTGAAGGAGAGATTTCAGTGCAAGTTCAAGTTGGCTTGTATATTTTTTTTAATGTCACTTTGAGGGCATGTTCGGCATGGGCACTGCAAGGAACCAGCGAGTGAGACCTTTTGCCCAGCTCTTGATGTAGAATTCATGGATAACAGGGAGGAAATGGAAATTCAACAGTAAAGGAAGGGAAATCACAGAGGATATGGAACAACTATTTTTGTTATTGCTGCTGCATTTTATTTTTAATGTAATTAAAGTTGCTGCAGACTGATTACCTTGCTATATCTAAGTGCATCTGGGATTGTGATGCATATTCATCATTCAGTTCGTTGCAGGTCCAGAATGACAGGAGCAGTGAAGAACTGAAGAGGGAAGTATTTATAGTAGATCAAGATGACTAAGATGTGGACAAGCATGTTGTGTGGATTTATTTGTTTTATTGTGGAGGAGGACCTGAAAGGCAGTAAATACTCCAGCATTGGTAGGTAGACATAGTAAAAATTGAAGTTTTAGAAATGGGAAGGATGTTGCTGCTAACAGCAATGGAGAAAAGGAAATAACATAAAAGGAAAAATACAAGCTGTTCGGTAATAACTGCAAAGTTTAGCATTAGACGAAGAGTCATCCTTCCAGGGCAGCAGTGTTATTAGATGTATAGGGCTAAACTGAGGGAGACCAGTTTGGTATTGAGATGTAGATTTGCAAGCCATTTACCTAAAGGTAATAGTTATATCAGTGTGAAGAGAGGAGGCTCCCCGAGGATAAGATACAGAAGATGAGACCCAGGATAGAGCTTTGAAGAGCTCTCGCAGACAGGAGGCAAGAGACAGAGGAGAATGAGGAGCCATTAGAGGGGGATGAGAAATCCATATACGTGCTGGGCTGCAATGTAACACAGAGAGAGCTTTGTTAGAACTGGGGGGCATTAGAAGTGCCCATGGCTTGCTCCATGCAGCCTAGATCAGACTTACTGGTGTTTTGAGCATGCCTGTTAAAAATAAATTGGGTATCTCTACCTTACAGTATAGACGTAACTTCAAACCTGGGGGCCAAAGCCAAAGTGGGCTTTAAAGGAGAAAAAGGGTGACAAGGAAGGGTGGGTGTCAGGAAGGAGAAATACAGTGCAGGCTGGGACAGGGCTGAAAAGTGAGATGCATGTGGTGTTCAGCACAGCTGATCCACAGAGGTGAAAAGGAAGAAGCCAGGATGAGTCAAGGAAGAGGCGTTGATTGTCAGCAGGGATATTAGGCTTCAGAGGGATGAGGCAGAAGTTTAAATAGCAAGGAAGGCCTGGGACCTGGCGGTGGGGGGTTTGTGTCCACGTCTGGTGGCTGCTATAGTGTGCTTGAATGTTAATAGGTGAAGAGTATGGCTCCTCTCTCTTCCCTCCCACTCCTGTTTCTAATCGCAACAAAATAAAACCCCAAACTTCTCCACTTCATGCTTCAGGCAGCCTTCCTTTTCCACTTTGCATGTGTCCAGTGCCTCTTGTCCTGAAAAAGCCTCTGGCTTTTCCTCCTCTCAAGCATCACTGAAACGCGCCTGCCTTAGGAGGTGGAGGCAGTTTGTGGACGGTGGGGTCTGGCCCCTCGGTACAGGGGCAGGAGGAGAGGCCCCTCTTGATGTGGAATAGCTTTTGAGGAACCATGTTTTCTGAGGACCAGCCTTATCATCCCCACACAAATACTCTTTCACTTTTTGGTATAGAAATCTCAAAAAGCAGCCACTGACAGCCAAGAAATTGTCATCAGTTGTATAAACAAGCTTCCTTCCCTTTACAGTCCACCTTCCACACACACCTATAATAACTCCCAAACCAGAGCCTCCTGAACACCAGCCGCTCCTGTTTTAACTCTAGACACAGCAGCCAAGATTAACATGAAATTCTGTTATCTGAAGTTGTATGTATTGATAGTCACTTCAGTCTAAGGTTACCATTAACCTTAGCAGCAAATGTAGTTAGATGTGCAGCAGCAGATGCCAGAGAATCTGGATAAAAATCAGGTATGGTGCATAATTTCTGGGAAACAGAAGCATGCATAATAGGGTAGATCTATAAGAATGGAGTTTGGGGATTATTTGAGAATGAAAAATCATTGTTCATTTAGAACATTTAAGGTGGTTCATCCTAAAGTAAAATGGTGTTTCAGCAAAGACTCTCGTTTTTTTTTTTTGTCCTATATCAGAGGCAGGGCATGGGTTGGGCCTTAGTTTGAAATTAATTTTTATTCTTCACTAAGAGCTTAATGTGCTCTTGGCAAAGGTACTCAAGGGAGACCCCACTGTACTGGCTTGCTGGTTATGAAGCAGATGGATTATGGATGGAAAACAATCCACATGGAAGTTGGTGCAAAGTAGCTGGTATATTGTGAATACACAGGTGACCCTTCTGGCAGTGGGCTTCCTTTTACACACTTGGCAATGTTAAGGAATAAGCTTCTTTACACAGGACTAATACAGGGAAATAATCTGAATAGATATTCTGTAAAACAGGCCCTTATGAAGTTATTCCAAATGAAGTATTTCCAGTTATCTCTGGAGTGAAACTTGATAATCAGGAAAAAAGTCTAGAGTTGTTAACCACAAATGTTTCCATGAGTGGAGGAGTCTTGGATATGATATTGGTGGTCTCTTGACATCCCAGCAGAGGTAAGTGATGTGTATAGAGGTGTGGAGAACAGGAGAACTGTGCCAGTTCATTTTTAGGAGCATAAGTAAAGAAGGCTGGAGAGCACCACAGGTCTTCATGCCTTCAGCAACCTCACAGTGAAAAAGCAAACCATAGTGTCACTTCTTTCTTAGAAAATCTGCGGTTATTTAGCCATGTAGTTTACAAATAGTAACTGCTGTGAGGTCACACGCCAGCATGGTCAGGGAGTTTCACATTTAATCTTGTAGTCATCTGTGGTGTGGTCTTGGAGCTGTGTCACTGGGACAGGTACTTGCCTGTGGGAATTGGAAGTGCTCTCCAGGAACTGTGATGCCTTGTGCTGCCAAGTCCTTGATCGGTGTGAACTCTCACTGTTTTCTTCATCAAGGTGGCTGCTGGGGGAGCAGGTCCTGCTTCAGCTGTGCCAGAGAACAAATCCTAATTTATTGTAAAATGTGCTTAGAATGTAACAGGTGAACAGGGAAGTTTTACTGTTTGTGTATACATTGGTCATTACCAAATCTCTTATAAGTCCAGTGTATAAAATATGTCATTTATGTTGTATGTAGTTCCATATAGCTTATTAGTATTATTGTCATATACAGAGAGTTAGACATAGAGCAATATATAGTTTGCTCTGTAAAAGGGTTGCAGGTGTGTTTGGCTGAGGCTATACATTGCAGACCTGTTTTCTATCACCTTAGTCTTGTGTTGTCATTTATATCAGTGCAAGTAGGTGTAAACTGCTGCTAATTCAGGGAGGTGGCAATGACTGCCCAAGGTGCAGAGACCAGAGAATCAGACTTTTTATCTGTAATACCCAGTATTGCACTGCAAAATATGTTCCCTGTTAATTTCTCTCCCAGAGCACTTTTCAAACAAATAGCTACATCTTGTGGTGGGGTTTTTTTGGTTGTTTGAGGTTTTTTGATTGCTTGTTTGCATTTTTTTTTAACAGAAGAGCCTACAGAGTCACTTTATCAAAATTGTTTTTTGAAATCTCAGTAATAGTGCTGAAATCAAATGCAAAAGGAGCTCTTAAAGGAACAGTTATTAAAAGTCATTTGTTGTTAAGTTTTTTAATTCCTCCTTAAAAGGATCCTCAGTTTTGCCTGACATATGGACCTAAGACCCACACATTCCATTGTGAAAGTATCCCTAATGATGTGCTAGTTCTCAAGGACGTATCAGGGTGCTGCAGCTAACACCCGATAACACTGCTCACTCCAGTGCTGGCACACTTTGCCTGCTGAGTGCAAAATCTCTCCTGAAACAGATCTGAAGCAAGAAGTGGGGATCTGCATTGACTTACAGGACCATGCAGCAAGCAGCATAAAAATCAATTCTCACTCATACTCCTTTTTCTCAGGAGACTAGACAGAATGTCTGATCCTTTCCCTCTTTGGATGTCATCTTTTTCCCCTTGTTTCCTGCATGCAGGAAATGCAAATGTTACTTGTCTTACAAGCACTTAGCAATTTTTGGGTTTTAGAGCATAATAGTTATGCATTGTGGCAAGGTTTTGCTTTTTATTTTTTCACAGGACTGAAATTAAAGCAGAGCTCCTATGTTTAATACATTAACAAAGACTAAAGGAGTTATAATGAATATCTTTGCTCTGAGACTGACCCTTCCTTACCTTTTGTTTTGTCAAAACGGACGCGCCCAGTTAAAGCAATGACTGTCTCAGAGTTAAGGCCAAGTGTGCATCTGACAAAGAACTATGGGATGCACACACTTTTGGAGGTTGCTGGAAATAACTCCCCTTCCTTGCTCGAGCTCCCGTTTGCAGGCTGTGCGGGGTTTCTGCAGGAAGAGAGTTACGATGACTTTGTTGTTTACAGAGTACAATATACAGCTAACCGCTGGCACCGGGTCCAGGAGGCAGGTCCGCTGCCTCCTCTCTTTGCTCAGCTGGCCTCCTGCCTAATCTGCCTGCTGTATCTGGGATGTTTGCAGTTACTTTCCCTCTCAGTAGCAGCTTGGTTGTACTGTATGGTCAGAAAGACACAGACAAGATTGTTCGTAGGTTTCTTTAATTAGACCAGCTGGAAAATGTAGATGGTCTCTGAGGCACACAAACTCTTCTCCAAGCTAAGACTAATAATCCTGTAGTTTGAAAAATGCTAACCAAACTTCAAAGGGTGTTTTCTCCCTGACATGTCTTCATCTAACCCTGTCTTTATTCATCATGTTTTAAGGCCAGGAGGGCCTAACTGATTATTGACCCTGTCTCCTGTTCAAGGATCCATTGTATTTCACCCAGCTGTCACACAGACAGGCCAGTGACTTGTTTGGCCAAAGCAGGTAGTTCAGAGAGACATTCGGGTTTGATAATGACCTCAGCCATTACTATTTGTAAGCGCTCTTGGTAGATAACTCAGGTGAAGCAGGGTGCCTTTGTTAGAGTGACTGGATCAAATCTACTGCTATGTGCACTTAGAAGCATTGAAAAGATACTGGTTACAAGGAACCTCTGAGGGTTACTCATTCAACTTCTGCTCTAGCTTCAAATCTAGATCAGGTTGCTCAGGATCTTTTCTAGTTGAACTTGGCCTGTCTAGACATACTGATTCTGAATCTCCCTGCTGCCAAGTGCAGAATTTCAATTTCAATCAGAATTTCACAGGGAAGTTTTAAATCAGGTCCGTTACAAAAGTGTATTGCATCCACACAGTTGTTATTGCCAACCTAACTTGTCAAATAGTGAAAAAAATGCTGTCTGCATTCATTATGTTTTTATTCAGTAAATCATTGTAATAAATTCTTTCATGTAAGGGTTTGTGAATTGTTTGAGGCATTGACACAAACTTTCGCATGAAACTCGCCATCAGCTGATCCAAATCAAACCTACCTTGTGGCTGAGGTTTCCTTTGTTGCCTCAGTTGTGAAGCTTTGCACCTCTGGCTCATGCCTAGAAGTGAAAATGTGCAAATACCTTACTCTTATGCTGCTTCCACAGAGCCAGATCCAGGCATTTCTGGAACACCAGTGCAGTGCTGCACCTATGCCACCCCTGAGAGCTGCAGGTAGCAGCCACTTGATCAACAGTGATTTGAGACAGATGGAGGAAGCTATGGGAACAAACAGTGAACCGATGCAATTGCACTACTGTAGGTCTCATGGAAGTGTGATAACCACTTGGAGTAAAATCACAGTGTTTAAGGTTTCATCAGAACAGCCTTTGCGCAAAGGTTAATTGGGTCCTCTCCATCCCCCCCCTTTTTCTACTGAAAGAGGGGTAAGGTGGCCTGAACAAGGCTTTAAATCTCTGTTTCCAAGCCCTAGTGTTTCAATTCTTGGTCTCTGAGCCAGATCTTGTATCTTCATGTATACCTGCCTTTTATGAAAGATCTCAGAAAGAACCACTGTAATTTCCTAGCTAGTAAGAAAAAAAAAAAAAAAAATCATTTTGAGAATTTTGAGGTTTCGCTGCTGTTAACAATCAGCTTACCACAAATGCTGTAAGTGATGTGTTGGTGCTACAGCTAGGCTGATACAATAGCTGTTGCTGCCAAGTCCTGTTCCCCTCCCCTTCCTGTCCTTGGTCTTCTGCTGGTGCTTGTCTGACACCACAGTGAGCCAGTTCACAGAGCTCAAACAAAAAGTAAAAAATACTCCTTTTTTTTTTTTTTTTTACTGTTTCTTTGCTCTTTCTACTGATTCGCCTCCCCTACTTGTGAACTAGGCCAGGACTGTAGTTTCACAATAATTTTGGATTGATGTCAGTGTGCTGTGTAAAGCGAAGGTGTTGCCTCCAGCTCCTCCCTGCTTGTGCTCCAGCTGGAACTCACGCCACCTGTGTCGGGAGGCAGATCTTGGTGCTGACCTGGAGGAAAATCATCTCCCCACTCCGCTCCCTAGTTTTTCTTCAGGTTAGTTTTGAGCTGGTTTCCTGATATGGCTTACTATGTAGCTGAACAAATACTAGAAGGAGGGGACAAGACCTCCTCTAGCGGGTAACTTCCACTTGTTTTGGCTGAGAGACAGCATGGAAGTGCTACTTCAGCTATGCCCATGTAAAACTGGACCTGTTTCACTGACACTAGAGCATTTGCTCTCTACTTCCACTGAAGGTAAATGAGAGCAGAATACAGCCCAATAGAAAGAAAATATGTAGGATAAAAAGAGAGTGAAGTGGGGAAAAAACAGAATGTGGTCCTGTTCAGAAGTCTTTTTTCTTTCAAAGAAATAGAGGTTGGCTTGAATAAGGAAAATACAATCTCTGAAACAGTCCTGCTTGTTGTGTTAGTTACTTTTTTCCAAGTGATGATGTAGTATAGGATGGTACATCAAGGGGCAAATACACCACCATGAGTTGAATACCCCATTTTTTTAGAAAACGCATCCTTCTGACTGTTTTCTTTCTTCTGCCCACAGCGCCCAGCCAGAGTGTGGGGATCAGCATGCTGCCAACGTCCGCCTCATCGTCATAAACACACAAAGCCCCAAAAAGAAACTGAGCAAATATTTCCTAAGGTAAGTGTGAAAATCCCAGTCATCCCTGGGTCCTTTCAGCTGAATTTCCCTCTATAATTACGAAGCTGAGTGTACGAAATAAAGGCCATGTTTGTTGGCAGTTTTTTCCAGTGGCCTTACCAGAGTTGCACTTGGTATCCATTTCTACAGTTACTCATAAGTCAGTGGGTGGTTTGGTTACACTTGGCTTCAAAGCACTTGAGAGCTGATTTCATTGCTGTAAAAAGTTATCTGAACTAAAAAGGAAAATATTTGTAACTTGTCAATCCCCACCTGTTGAAGAGGCAGTTATGTTATAACCATCCTTTTTTTTAATTCTAATTTTAATACCGCTCTGTCTTTTTAAAATAATAATAATAAAAAAACCTTAGCAAGTCATTCAAGGCATATTTTTTGGCTTTAATCATACTTAATTCATATGTCCATAAGGTGCAAGAGGAGTAGTCCAGCCTTGTACAATACGAGGCTAATATATCACTTGAGCTGTGAAGGTCTTGCCTGTGCTTTGCACATAGGGAGAGATTTCAAGCAGTGACTATACTGTTCCCCCTCCTCCAGGCTTTCCAATGAAATTCCCTGTTCTAATGCTCTCAATAAAAAATATATTATGTATCACTAGTTCTGCATGTTATGCATATACTGGTTTTAAATAAGCGTGGCTGTCCTCCTTCTTCCTTGCTGCTGAGGATGAAACAGTACATTTTAAAGTTGTTTTTCCCCTCCAGGCAGTAGATACTGGAAGTACTTTGTCTGAGTGTCATCTCTTTGTTGCACTGGGCCGTTGTTCAGGCATACATTTAGTCCCACCTTGATAATACAATAATGTTTAGCCCTCGTCCTCCTCCAGGACAGATACTTCCATTCTTCAGAGCGTAAGAGCTAAAATAATTTCTTGGCCTATTGCTTGAGTTGTGCCACTCCCATGGCAGGATCTCTCACTGAATCCCCATCTTTTCGTGTCTTCAAAGGTCCTTAAAACTTTTCTTCTCTGTTGCAGTACCTCATATTGCCTTGCTTTCCTGATACCCTCAGCTATTTTCTTCTTCTCCACTGCTGCCTGTATGTTGCTGCCTAAGCATTGCACAAGGTCTCTGAGCTCATCCAGAGTGCCCAGGACCCGGTCATCCTCATAGCCTACCCCACTGCCCTGATTGGAGCGGGTCCCAAAGCCCCGTATAAGTTCTTTCTTTCCCTTCACTCATTTTTTTCTGTGTGTCCATCTCTTGACCAACTTGAGAGGTACAGCCCCTTCTTGAACATTTAAAACCAATTATTGCTACATAGAAACTACTATAAACAAACCATAGATGCTACTCATAGAAACAGGTGGCTAACTTTAGTCAGGAGCAGAAAAGAATCTTAAGACAGTATTTTAAATTTCAGCTCTAATGGGAAGTGATGAAGTCTTCCAAAACGCCTTCTAATTCTTTACTAAAAAACACTGCTTCCCCCATTCCCCACGATCTTGTTCTATCACCTGAAATATTGTATGTGCTCAGAAATTGTGTCTCTGCTCCATTCAGCACCAGAAAAAAAATTATATGAATGAGAGCTATGGGGCAGCACTGAGGTGGGCCAGCTTGAAAAAATGGTCAGTATCAGCACTTCAGAATTAAGGAGCACGCTGTTCTGCTATTTGGGTTTTTTTTTTGTATGTGTTTTAATTTACATGGTTTCCCTCCCATTGCTTTGTTATCTGTCTATACCATACCTGAAGGACCTTTATGCTCCAACTTAGAGTAGAAAATACCCCCCAAAAACCCCCTTACCATTACAGTAAAGAAATGTTCATTTTTTATCTAAGAGCAAAATGAACAGCATTAATTATTACTTTAAAACACAACAATCTTCTGAGTCTGAAAGTTGTTTGCAGGATGTCTAGAGGCTGTTGTTGTTGACGACAGCAATAAAAAGAAAAACTCAGCTGGTTGATTTGTTTCTTGCTAACGTGGTGCTGCACTATTTGCCTTTCAAGATTCTTAGATGAAACACTTTTCAAACATCAGCTCATTAAGCCTTTGGATATCCAGTTGGGTGGATAGTCCTTGAATGTGGTCATAGCTGGTGTTGTATTTGCACCCAGTGCATAGTGAAATGCACTCTAGAGCTTGCGACATTATTTGAGATAACAAGGTGAATTTAAAGAAGCTGATGAAATTATCTGAATTGGGCTAATGTAGCAGCTAAAACTCAACTCTTCTGAACAGCGTTGGGGGAATTGCAGCACAAAAAGGACCCTGTTTTTTACAGATTTTCTTCATTCATCTCTCCAGGACAGTAACGCTTTTTCTCACTGTGCCTGGGAGTCCTTGTTCCCTTTGATCACCATCTCACGGTCTTGCAGCTTCACTTCTCACTCCAGCTGCTCCCTCAGAATTCCTCCCACCTTCCTCTCGCTTGCCAGATCAGACAAATTTTAGCCCTTGTCATATTATCATGGATTTATCAAGTTTTAATGTTCTTCAGCATTTCTTTGATTAGAACTGACTGAAAAAGGGAGAAATGAAGAAACAGGAAATATTTATATGTTTGAACTCCACTGATTTTCAAAATGTGTTTTATTGGGTTTAAATTTCACACACTTTCAGCATTTTGGTAATTTTGAAATTGTTACAGTTTGAAAACAGTGTTTAAATTTAAAAATAAAAGCACATAGACTTGGCTATAGCTTATACTTGTTTCAGTTGTTAATCAGAATTCAAGAAAAATTGCAAACCCCAAATATTTTTAATTGAAAAAGTTTGCAAACAAGTTCGGGAAAATGAAGGTGTACTAGAAACTTCTTATTCTCTGAGTAAGCTAGCAGGGTTGTAAGAAGCAGGATAGCACTGCTTGGCTGGTGCTCCATCCAGGTTCAGAAAGGAGATTTAACCTTGCTCTGCATTGTGCTGTGCTTCATTCAGCCTTAGGGTTAAAGCCTTTGATTTCAAACTAAGAACGAACATGTCATAATAACATAAGTGATTAAATGCTGGACAAATAAGCTGGTAGAAATCAGAGCTTGATGTGCTTGTTTAAATAAAAATATATCCCACAAGTTCACTGATACAGAGGAGAGATGGCAACAGTGGTCTGCAAAAACTAGTTTGCCAGTGTGCAAGGCTGATAACCATTACGTGTTCTAAGTAGCCTATAGGATTTAGTAAAGCAGGGGATGCCCTGCTGTGGTACGTGTCACTTGCGGCATACAAGTCATCTCAGTGTAGCGTGTGTCTGGGAGCTGCACTTGCCACTGCCCCAGCTGCGCTGGGAGGGCAGAGCTGAGGCTGGCAGAGAAAACCCCATAGCGCAGTCCCAGTAGGATGTTCAGCAGCTGAACCCAGATAAAGTCCTTAATTGCCATGGAGAACAGGTGAGTACGCCTGGAGGTGAGATGCTTACTCCCTGAGGCTTATAGCTGGCTTTACCAAACTGTATCTGAGGCATTTCAAAGGGACTGTAATGCAGCAAAAATGAGGATGCTGCTCATGGCACTCACTGTTGCTGGAAGTATCCATAAAAAAGCAGCTTGGGAGACCTTATCGCTCTCTACAATTACCTGAAACGAGGTTGCAGAGAGGTGGGTGTTGGTCTCTTCTCACAAGTGACTAGCGACAGGACAAGAGGAAATGGCCTCAAGTTGCACCAGGGGAGGTTCAGGCTGGATATTAGGAAAAATGTCTTTGCTGAGAGAGTGGTGAGACACTGGAATAAGCTGCCCAGGGAAGTGGTGGAGTCCCCATCCCTGGAGGTGTTCAAGGAACATGTGGATGAGGCATTGTGGGACATGGTTTAGTGGGCATGGTGGTGTTGGGTTGACGGTTGGACTTGATGATCTTACAGGTCTTTTCCAACCTTAGTGATTCTGTGAATCTCAGAATAAAGATTCCTACAGAAGTCTAGAGAAAGGCAGAACCTAAAAATCAGTCTGAGATAAATCTATTGCCTCAATCGTTTTGCTATTTGAGATTAAGATTGTTTGCTTGCTTGTTTCATTGCAACCCCTCATTGTGAGATAAGAGTTGCGCTGCTGTCGCCACCAGTGAAAGGAGTTGTGGTGCAAAAAGACTGTATAGCATGCATGTGGCTGTTGAAGAGTCCCATGGCAGAGCCAATAATTTACCATAGCGTTCTGCAACACCCATCCACCACTCCCAGTCTCCCTTAGCTTTTCAGTTGCTAACATGCTTTTTTAAAAATTTATTTTCTTGTGAGAGCACAGAATAGTGACTGACTCATCACCCTCCAGAGCTGCAAGGTCAGAGGTTCTTTCTTCTTTCTGCTGATGGCAGAGCAGTTTTTCATAAACTATATAATATACGGTTGGGAAGACATTTTTGGGCATCACAAAGATAATGAGACAGGCTAGTTCATCTAATTTAGGTGGCTTGTGAATGCAGCACAAAGGCTATTGAGATTTGTTGAATTTAAAAGAAGATTTTGTTCCTTGCACTTTGCTGTTAAAACATATATGCTGACACAAACGGGGAGGTTATTATAGGCTGCTGCGGGATGGATAGCTAAAGACTAGTCTGGTGGTCAAGAGAACCAGCAAAAGCAATTATTCATGAGCTCACTTATTTCCCAGCTGTCAGAAGGAAGACTAAGTTTCTAGCAAAAATATAGAGTTGTTACCTTCTGTATATCTCTTTCTCTATTTCCCTGCTGTTCATGGATATTCTGACAGTTCTGTTCCTGAGTTAGGTTTTTGAGCTTTCGTTGCTTTTTTTGGATACAGATCATCTTTGTGGAGTCCTGGGATGAGCAGTTTGTGTTTATTTCCATGCTGAAGGTACTGGCACAGTTTCCACAGCAGTTACTAGAAGAGAGGAGGGACAGTGTCTTATATGTACCAAGTTCCCTTGAAATTCTGTTGTCACAACTGGACTTAGGAGCAGCATGAAACACACGCACATCATTCCCTAATGTCCTTAGAAAGGGCACCTGACCCATTTGTTTGTTAGCAAAGCTATGCCATGCCAGTTCTGAGCAAGTTGTAACTGCAAGCATTGGAGAAAACCGCACTGCATTCTTTACTGTTGCAGATAGTAAGGTCCATTCTGGTTCCCAGTGACCTTTCTTAAAGAGATGTCCCGCTATCTCACAACTTCAGATGCCGCTCAGTAACACAACCAAATGCTGAAGCAGTATCAGAAGCATAATGCTCCTGGTTCCAGCTCATTTATGGTTGGCACTGCTTTTCTTCAGGTTTGTGATTGCTTCCAATCCTGGTTTGACTTTCTAGGAACTATTGCATCAGAAATGGTTGTTCAAGGAAACAAATTAGTAGGAGAAAATATGTGAGCAGGTCAGGAGCCTGAAATTCATCTACCGCTGCTTGCCAGAGGGGGCATATCCATCATGTAGGTCCAGACGGATATGCAGTTCCAGAACTGAACTTGCATCTTTGAGGTTTGGGCAGTGCCCAGCAGCACTGTATCTTTAGGAGTTGCAGCAACAGAAAATGTAACTCTTTTACAGAATTATGTGTAGGCAAATCCCTACTTTGATAAACTTTTGATATAAGTAGGTGATGTATGGATGAACAGCAGAGTTGGCAGTGCAGCCGGCACTTTTCTGCCACAGTAGCTCCTCTTAAACCTCCCATCCCCTCACAATTTGTTCCTTACTAGCTGCTTCTCTCAGTCCTTACCTGCTCATCCTTTCTTAGCACCAAAATACCGCCCAGCTTTAAAACACTGATGCAGAGGACCAGAATTAAAATATAGATGCCTAAAGATTGGGGTGCTAGGGGATCTGGGACCTAGGGGTTGCAGAAGTGCTACTGTCCCACAACTAACCAGGGGCTTGGGGACGGAGTTTAAAGCCCAAATGCAAGTGTTCAGGCTCTATCTCCTAGTGGAGGTAGGGACATTAGTTGAAGTGGGGCACGAAATATTTTGTGAAATTTAGGCCAGGCCTCAGTGTTTGGATGATCTACAGATTTAAGTCCCATTGATTCTGAGTGGCAGAGAATATCATGTGTCACTTGTGTGTTCTAGAAAATGGTTCCTGTAGGCCATTAGTTTCAGGCACCCATTGCTAAAAATCTTGAGCTGGAGTTGCTTAAAGATGTTCTTTGGGCACAGTTCAAACCACGGCTTGAGCAATGTTTAAAATAAAGCAGACTTTTAAGTGATTTTTATAAGCTAGGAGTTTTAGATATTAGTTATTACATTGTTTGGTTATTTCAAGAACAACAGCAAACTGTTTTGCTTTTTCCTGTTTTTTTTCAGCAGTTGGTCCCCTGCCTTCATTGCCTTCATTGCCCAAATGTAAATGGGTGCAGAAATTCCAGATTAAAGCTTATGACGTAAATGAACCCCTAATGATTTGATTTTTGGTTTCCTCTGTTAAGTCCACATAATGGGAGCTGGCTGCTTATCATTGAGTAAAATCATTGAATGATGTAATGGGGAGTTAAATGAAAAGTAAGAGTTTTCATACTGGTGCGATGCAAATCCCGTGTCCAATTAAAGCCTCAAAGCATTTTTTAAAAGCTGTGTAAAAGGTGAATAATTTCTGTAAACAGCCCTTAAAGTGAAAACCCAACACCTTTGCTGTGGGAGAAGTCATACGATCTCGAATACCTTTGCAAACAAAGAGTCACTTGCCTTCTGCTGAGCTGCTCTCTTTTTTCAGCAGCTCAGCATGGGGTGCCAGAAAAATCATTAACGGGCCCATCTTGCACTTCTGGCTTTTCCACACCTGCGTATCACGATCCCTGCTGTAACTTTATGGACCGTGAGGAGGCAGGTTTGACGCCATGAAACACAGGCTCAGCTAACAGCTGCAGGATGGGCAGAAAGCCAGACAGTAAAATGTAAAGAGGAGGAAGGAGAGGGATCACCTTTGAAGTTTACAAAAAAAAGCATGACTTTGACCACTTCCTTTTTTAATTAGCTGTCTCAGGTACATTGAGCCACCAGTTTGAATGGAAACTGGTGGGGGTTTGTTGGAAATGCTGAAGGTAATACTGTAACGGTTTCATCTCTATGTGACTCATATTTTTTAGCCTTTTGTTTTTGAGTTTTTTTGTTGGGGTTTATTTTTTTAAGTTTAACAAACTAGCACAATGTCAGGGAAAAGAGCTTATTCCGTTTGGGAATGCCTGAACTACAGCGGAATCTGTATTTTGCAAGTGTGAAAACCGACATTAATGCAGTGTTGAAAGTTAGGATTTTGATCACGCTCTAGCCAGGAAATTCATGATTACCGTTCCCATAGCAACCAGGACACACCTCCGGGGTACACAGGTAGAATTTTTTTTATAAATGTGTATCGTGTTAACTTTTGGTCAATATGCATGCTAGCACCAGGAGGTTGCTTTTGATTTGCTTTACCATAGCTGAAAGCTGAATTGGAGGGATCCTGTAGACGAATTGCAGTCGCTGCAGTAACCAAACTTCCCTGTGTCTTCAAGAGGCCAAAATGTCATTTTAGACTAGTATGTTCTTTGTACTCTCTATGCACGTTAAAGTGTGTTCAGGGAGAAAATACAAACTGTAGTTGTCATCCACGTAGGAGCTACCCGCATTTAATTTACAAGTCTGTAAATCAAGAGTAAGGATGTTGATGTTAATGGTCTATGTTAGGGTCAGCTCCTTACACATGAGAGTGTTTTTTCTAAGACGTACTTTTGTGACTGAAAAGGCTTACACTTAAGCATGCTTTATGCATAAGGAAATCTATTTGTGCCCACAGAGGCATGTATAATTGTTGACATTAAAACAAGTATTTCTTGTAGGGGGTATTCAAATTGTTTGCATATTCTTGCTTATGCAATGATAGTGATACTTCACGGTAGGTGTTAAGAGACCTAAATGCTCAAAACATGTTCCATTTCTCATGTTTGGCAAAGGCATTCTCCAAATGGAAAACTGCAACTGGAAAGAAAAAAGGAAACCAAACATATTTTGAAGTGCTACAGATCCTCTAAGAAAGCAGATGCAAAATATGCCCTAACATAATTTTAATAATAAATATAACACTCTAATAATTTGGAACTGAATGAGCTATCTACCAGGCTGAGAATTTCTATGAGGCGATTAAAGGACAATACAGTAAAATCCTGAATACATTCAGTGGGTATTGCTCAAGCCTGGGAAAATTAATTTGAGAATTTATTGGTGATGCAAAAAATCCTTCAAATTGGAAGGGAAAAAAAATCAACAAAATTATCTACTGTCCTGCTGTAAAGTGCAGAGTGATCTTACAGTAAAGTCCAAGGGTGCAGTATCAATGGTGTAAAACTTCATTGTGATTTGTAACTGCAATAGGTCTGAGTCTGTTCTCTGCTGAAAAGAAAAAAAGAAAGAAAAAGTAACACTGGATATTAGTATAAATCCACTGAATAGAGGTAGAAATGTTTCAGCTTTACACAGGAGTTGAATCTGGTCCAGTGTGCCAGTCTGTTTTAAAAGTTTCAAAAAAGGGCAAAAGCAGGCACCAAACTGTGTATTGTGTTATACACAGCTGGTTTGTATAATTTAAAAAATAATTTGGAGTCATTCTTTTCTTGTGATATTTTTCATACTATGTTTTTAAACAGAAAATTTAAAAAAATATTTAAACTCATGTTTAAAAACTGTAGTTGAAATACATAATTTAATTCATCATAGGTAAAGAAAAACATTTATGTAAGTTAGTTTAAGATTTTTTTTTATTTATTTTTACAGAATCTATTTTTAATACTCTAGTATATACCCCATTGTAATAAATCTGCCTGTCGTTCCTTAGCATTTGTTTTTCTGTCTCTGGACATAAGAATTAACAGAAAAGCATACAAGAGAGCATGCAGACAGATGGTTCCCTCTAGGTGATACATCTCCCAGTATAGGGGTGTTGATTTTATTTTTTAAGATCAGGTACTGTAGATAGACTTCACAGTGTTTTCAGAAGTAATTTCTATAGACTAATGGCCTTAAAAAAGCCTGTCTAGTGTTCATGGGTTTACTTGTGTACATGGGTTGCGCTGTTTACTTAGTTAAGCATAAGACAAAAATTGTTTCACCATATCATATTACAATAAAATATTATGGACACGTAACAGCTTTTTGTAGAGGATGGTAGGATATAGGTGAATCGATAGCTTAACTCACAAGTTTTTTGCAGTTTTTTTAATGAAACCCTTGTCAAAACCTGTGCATTTTTGAAGGGATGAGGATCTTGGAAAATTATATTAACTGCAAATATTTTAGGCTTAATAGGTTATTGGAACTGTAGAACTGGAAGGTTCTTTTCTTCTAAAGAAAAGAGAATCTCATCCACTCCTGTGCCCAGGGCAGCCTCAGATAATACCCACTTATCACTGACAGGCATTTAACTAACTTTTTCTCAGGGACCTGCTCTCCCTGTCAAACTTGGTCCAGAGCCCCCCTCTCCTTACCATTATTTCTCAACTTGGAACCTTAACCTTCTTCCTGCAACTTAAGCCCATTCCTTTTTGCATTTTTGCCAATGGAATAACTAAATAAATAGAAAAAAAATATAATTTCCTTTCCACAGGCTTTCATGCCATAGTGTCTCCAGTCTTTTCTTTTTAAGCTAACATGATTTTAATTAATTGCATTTTCTAGACCTCTGTTCATCTTCATTGTTCTCTTCAACTGTTCTGTGTCCTTCTTGAAGCGCCTCACACACAATCCTAAGCTTACAATCCCAAATTTACAATCCTCAGTAGCCCCTCAGCTTTCATCTCTGTAGAGCTCACTCTCTAACCAGCTGTTCTGCAGTCTGTCTTAATGTAGCGGGTTATTCTTGCCGGTGTACACTGTCTTGCATTTGTCTGTGGTGGGTAGCCTGGCACTTCTTCAGACCACACTTCCAATTTGTCAAAATCATTCTGTATTCTAAGCCCAGCTTCCTGGTAGTCTCTTCCCACTTGGTGTCATCCACAGATTTAATAAATGCATTCACTACTCTGTCATCCAGGTCACTGCATGATTTGTTATGGACTCTAAGATTAATACAGGAGAAATATAAATATATTTTGTCAAAAGGATTAAAGCTGTGTCTAGTGGTTCTAACAGTGGTCCTCAGAATACTAAATCAGGAGCTGCGATGGTGAAGTGTGTGGATGTACAAGGACTTATGGCCTAGAAAAAAAGGATCTGGGAAGTAATGGGATAAAAAGCAACAAGATCTGCCTTCCTGTAGAAATACAGCCCCACTTCCTAATAGTGTAGCAGCACGTCTAGTGACAGTACTGGATGTTGAATTGGAGATAAGAGAAATAATTTTTCTGTTGAGGCTAGGCTCAATTTTCCCCATGTGTCTTTGTTCCAGGTGGTTTATGAATGTCACCAGAGTAAAAGTCTAACCTCTGCCATGGTTCTCCTTTTCACACTGCATTCGAGATTGGATGATGGCAGTGTTGCCCTCAGCAGCTGACTGCCTTTTTTTGTACTGACACAAAGGAGAATCTCTGTAAGCCACTTCCAGATGAACCATAACTGAAGTTGTGACTCATTTTCTACTCTCAGGAAAAGTAGAACTGAGTTCTGTGATGCCTGGATCAGAGAGATTACTTTTCATAAGGGGCCCCTGAAATACATTTATTACTCTTTTGGTGCCCTGCAGCCCTAGCAACATGGAGGTCACTAAGTCCTACCGCTTAAGGAGAGCAGGTTGTATTGGGTTTGGGGACTGTCCAGGAATTCCAGCGAGTGGTGGAGATATGGGGGGGGGGGGGGGGGGGGGGGAATGGATTCCTTCACATCAGCACTGAATGAGTGCTGTAGCAGACTGCAAGCCACCATGCTGTTTTGTAGTGTGATGCTTTGAATGAGCCTTCACATTTCATCTTTTTAAAATTCTAACTGTTGTCAAATTCTTTCTCAAGGTAAGAATGGTGAGGTCTTATTGGAAGAAGGTGGAGTATCGCACACTGAAACACAGTCAGCAGCCTGCAATCCCTATTTATCCTGTTGGGCTCACTTTTTGCTATTTCTGTTTTATGTGAAACCTGAACGGTGGATTATGTCCCACAGTTGCAGCTTTCTGGGCCCTCAGAATTGCAGAAAACACCTGAAGAGCTGCTCCAAACTGGGGAGGAGGTGAGTCCTCCCAGCAAATCTTCACAGCATCTCTCTGCTAGCCATGCTTTCTCCTCATTCCCTCACCCCCCGCCCCGACAAAAACAAGGTTTATTTGAACTCTCGTAATTATATCTGTCTGGGAGAACAACCGAAGTGTCAAAGTATCAAAGTGAAATTCAGAAAAGTCAAGAGCAAGTAGAGACTTGAAGGGGCAAAAGGGAAGTAGAAAAAAATGCTGGTCTTTATCATGGTAATAGTAATGAAGCCAAGCTGAAGAAGCCCAGACAATGGGCTGAGTTACTGTACTATAAACTGCTTCCTGCCACCGGGCTTCACAAGGCAACTTCCCTGAGCTGATTAGGGAACCAGGGAGCCACTCGCTTCTTTCTGGCCCTTGGGGGAGCTTGCCAAGCCCTGGGACTTCTGTCCTTCGGGCATTTCTGCTTCTCACTCCTGAGAAGTGAAGGAGCAGGAAAGACTAAAGAAGCAAACGGCTTACTTTTACGGGTGGGGAGCGTTTGGGTGGGCAAAACAGCATTCCTGCTGCTGGAGAGCCTCGCCGCGGGGGGCTGAGTGTCCTCACATACTGGCTGGTTTTGGTGCCAGCTGGGCCCGACAGCAACCTTAGACAAGCTCAGATTTCTCTTGCTGGCCCCCTCTCTCCAAGTCTACGTGCTGATTTTGTGCTTGGGAGCATGCTGGAGACGGGCGTGAGCTCTGATCCAGAAGCGGTCAGCGGAAAATGATTGCTCAGCCCAGGCTCCAGCAGCAAAGAAGATCCCCTTTCTGTGAAGCTGCCACGTAAGCTCCCTGCCTCTGTGCATGCACATCCCCTCAGGGCATCTAGCCCTTCAGGGATGCAATCAAGCTTCTAATCAATTAGGCAAATTGACTGCAGGGGTAAGCTATTTCCTATTCATGGCAACAAGCCTAGGTTACCTTAACTCTGCATTTCCCAGGAGCCCTGATCCTCCCCACCTTGGTGGTTTTTCAGATGCTTGAAGGACAAAATCATGAAAAAGCAGAGGAGCTTCTAGTAACAGTCGACACACTCTGTATCTGCAGAAAGCAAAATAATTTAGCTAACTGTGGGAGGATTTTGGTGACCCTTTAAAAAAAATATTCATTTGGATTCAAAGGTAAAGGGACAAATATTCCAGTAAGCAGATACGGGAGCATTTGCTCTTCAAATCCCGGTCATCCAAAGACACAGTGCACATAAGCAGTCTTACCCAAGTCTGCACAATTACTCACAGAACTAGTGCTGCATGTATTTAAATTTGTAGGTGCTACAAGTGGTTATGACATGTGACTTACCAAATTCAACTTCAAAAGTCCTGAGGACAGAAGTTCCAAATGAAAGTTAAGCTGCAGTTTCCCTCTCTTTTGTCCTTCATAGCAGGGATTTATTTTTACCAGGCTCTGCAAGGAGTTCTGCATAAACAAGTCCCTGAAGCCCCAAAGACTCCATGGAGGCGCAGGCATATTACAGGGTCAGGGCCATGGGGTGTCATGCCTGTTCTTCTTAAATGTTTAGATATACCAGCTTATTGGTTCCACAGATTATTTCCAAAGATGACATCAGGCTATGCTATTGTGTCTGATTTCATTTGCTATTTCAAGAGTTTTATTCAGCATAACTTCTTGCCTAGTGTTACATACGGGACAGAAGAGCTAACCCACACACTACTATAGCCAGTTGCTTTTAGTGCATAGCTGAGCGGCCCACCAAGCATATGGCCCTGCTCTTGTTTCTGTACAGTCCTACCAGTTGCAATAGCCTCACGCTAGTGGAAGACAGAATGCTGAAGGTGTTGTGTAATGAGTCGCCCACACCAGGAATTTATATATTAAAAGTGGATCCTGCATTAAGAATGATTCCTGAAGTCTTCTGAAGCCTAACACCAGAGCCTTAGCTTACAGTTGGTCCTCAAGTCACTCAAGAATTTTAAAGATCAAATAACTCTCATTAGAAATAAAATACCGTGTTGATTTTTTACCAGATTTTCTTCTTTCAGGAGGCAAGAAAGCTGCTGAATTCATACAGAAAAGCAAAATTAAGAACTCGATGAATTTGCTAGCATACACATATAAAAATTAAAGATTGCTGCAATTAAAAATTGCTACTCAAAGTCATTAATGACAATTTATCTGTTCGTTGCAAATGACAAGCAGAACATTACCTGTACGAGTGACATAGTCACACATTGAAATAATGAAAGGCAGAGAGTGTTAGTGACAACGTATGTTTGCTTGCTGGACCAGTCAGCAAAACAGAGGAAGTTAAACACTATATATTTTCATATGCATAATATAAAAACTATATTTTTATAAGGAATATTAGATCTCTCTAGAGGTATCCCAATAGAGTAGAAAACTGTAATTTAACCATAGTTTTTTTACTTGGGTGGGGTTTTTTGTTATAGTATTTCTGAGGCTAATTCAAGGCCTTATCAAATTAATTAAGTGAATGGGAATTTCAGGAGGTCGTTAAACATCAAGTGTTATACGGGATTATAAAGACAATGTTTATCTCCTAGTTGATCCAAATATGAACATTCCTTTAAGTAAGCTCACAGTTTATAATAATGTTTATAATAATAACAGTTTATAACAATCACAGTTTCTAATTTTTTGTACGTACAGTACAGAACCTCTAAAAGGAGTAGGAAATATTTCTAAATGAAAGACGCTCTTTTTACTTGCATCATATGTATCATCTTGTCTTTCTTAATGTGGCATCGTCCAGGATGAAGATCATTATTATATATGAAGACATTTCATTTTAACTTATATGAAGACATTTTAGCAAATAGCTCCACTGTTTAACTGATTTCTGTTGAATTTTAGAAGGTGTTATTATACTGAAGTTTGGTTTACAAGTATTTCTTTTTGTTTCCCCATTTGCAAAAATGTTGGCAGGGTTTTATTCGCAATTGTTAATCAATGAGTACCAAAATGATGAAGCAAAAAAATGTCACAAACATTAAAAATCATTAAAATATGATTACTCCACTGCTGCCATGTTAACCATGTGCTCAAAAAAAAAGAAAGAGACCAGCCAGCATGTACCTGAAAAGCTGATTAAACTTCAGATTTATTTCCCCACGTATAACACCAAATTTTGGCAAAGCAAGGTTACAAATCTGCTATGTTTCATGCTCTGGGTTGCATGAATGAATACATTTCTGTTGGACCAGAAGGCCTTAGAGACAGAGGATCAGATCAACACTTAAAGAAAATCCCAGTTGCATTAAGACCAGATCACTGTATTCCCATTTCAAAGTCCTTTTGCAACTACCAGAGCAATAAAATAGAAATGTAATGCATCTTGATCTAGGAACGTGAACTGAAGGATCAGAGTGGCAACCCACATTTGTTGTTAAAAAAAAGTCCTCCCCTCGTGGAACCCCAGTCTTGTTTAGGAAGCTGATGGACCTCCTTGCAAATATCTTGCTCAAGCTTCTCAGAAACGCTTAGGAATACAAATGGCTTTGCTGACTGTAATATTGTGCTCACCTTAAGACGGTGAGCAGCCTTAGTGTTCTGATGGTCTCTCACGCTTCTTAATGTTTTTCTCAAGGACAAAGTCACAGTGAGGCTCCATCTTAGATAGGAAGCTAAGTTATTTAAAATTTACACCTGATCCGTGTATTCTTCTGTGTGCGAGAAAACCTGTTTCCGTACTTGAGCTCTGATGAAGCACTTGCTGTTATGACAAAAGACCTTCAGTCCTCCAGAAAAGCAGCAGACCATTTGGAACACTGAGGGAGAACCATTACAGACAAGGTATGCAGAGGCACAGTTTTTCAGGGTAGCTCCACAGTTAGATCCCAGGCATGCTGTATTGCACAAGGGTCAGTGATGATAAGATCTGCTATATATTCAAAGACTGATGAACTTTATTGCTTTCCTCAAAATGCGTTTCTCTATTTGGTGCTACTTGGAGCAGGAGGCTGGAGCAAAACAGCCAGCCTGCAGCTTTTGAAGATGCTCACAGCATCCACAGATTGTTCAGCAATCAAATGATCACAGCTTTCTTCTCCGCTTCGTTTTTTTTAATGAAGATCTTGCAAGGCAAAGTAAGGATGAAGGCACCTTTCTAGAGCATTGCTGTAGGGGGTGTTTGTGGGTCTAAACTAAAACTAGTTGCTTCATAGTGAAAGCTTGTAGCAGACAGATGGATGGTAGGTACCAGAGGCAGGGAGTTGCACATGGAAACCTTTGAAGCCACTCTGCAGTTTGGTATAACTGGTGTAAGGCTGAGTTCAGGACTGAGGTAGCAGAAATCTGGTAGTACTGAGTGGTAGTTTGTGGGCAGACAAGGACTGTAGGCTGAATGCCCTTTAGCACTTGTGACTTCTTGTTCTCATGAGAGCTAAAACTCACCAAAATGTTTATTTTAAAGATTTTTTTAAAAATTGTGCTTCTCTAGAGTCAATGGTAAATCTGCCCAGAAGACTGGAGGGGTGGAGTTTGCATCTTCTGTTTTCAACCTCTCCCTGTTCTGCATGAATTTTAATTAGAATAAATTAAATGAAAATAAATTGACTGCAAGCATAAAGTAATACATTTTAAGTAATTCTTGGATGTAAATTTCATGTTTTTGTTACCCTACAGGTTAGAAATGTTGTATTCTCAAGTATTAACTAGGAAAAAAATCAAACTAATTTTTTTCTTATCTTCTAGGCTTTAAAACTGGGGTTTAATATCTACTGATATCTAGTATCTACAGATAAGCCTTTCAAACAAATGATATTGGGATCCTAGGTAGCAGAAAATGATCTGTGGGTGCTGTGTGCCTTTGAAAAATAATAAACTAAAAGTAAGGCTTAGGTTCCTAACAGAACACCAGTTTGCCTGTATGAGTCCAGAACTGTAGTAAGAGCAGGAGTAAACTCTTATTTTTATAGTACACCATAAAAGGTAATGCTGGATATTTACTACAAATAAGATATGTGAAAGCCAAAGGGAAAATCTGAGAGTAAAGACTCATTTTGTTTTAAATTAATTTCTGATTTTTTTGAAATATGAATGACAGATGCTTGACTAAAATAAGAACCATTATTTCAAGAAATAAAATAAAATAAAGTAATAAATAGATGTTTTCCTCATTTAGCTAATATTTTGCTGAAAAGTACCAAAACCAGCAAAGCCCATGAATGGGTTATGGTAGTCTCAGATTGTGGGACATTCTTACTGAATTCAGGGATGTATGGCTCTTCTTAAGAAACAAAAGCTTTAAACACTGTTCTTTCACAGGCTTCTCTTGCATGATTCCTCCAATTATTTCTTTATACTGTGTACTTAAGAAGCAATGTGTGTAGAGGTATTAATTCTAAGTGTTACTCTGGTAGAGCAAACCCGCATAGAACAGTAGTTAATTTTGACAGCATTTATCTTACCTGTTTTTAGGCACCTACTTTAAACGCCTAACCTTCTGCCTATCTCACCTACCCACTCTCTGTCACTCAAGAGGAATCAGGGCTGGCTAACTCAGAATTGGGCTAGCCTTGAATCTCACCCACCACGCTAACTGGCAGAAATACACTTTCTTATTCATTCCAAAATTCAGTCTAAAACTACTACCGAGGCTCGAAGGTGGTTTTAGTAACCAACAGATGTTACCCAAAGCTTGAGGTAAAGATGCATTCAGTTCTGAGCGTGTTATTGATTGTTACCATATTTTATGCCTTTTAGCTGTGTGCAGTGTTCCGCTGTGAGGGTACAGAGTTACTTTTCCTTACTCAAAACCATTTTGTGTTTCTCCTATCCCAAGATGAATTATTTATTTCCAAGAGAACATAAATCACCAAGTGCCACTGAGAAAGAGATGGAGAAAACACATTGCCAGTTTTGGCCAGAAAGAAGCAGCAGGGACAGCACTGCAAGAGATCTTCCAAAGCATGCAAAGTTTTCGATGAATTGAGAAATGAAGATAATGGAGTCACAGAAATGTGAGTATATTTTCTCCACATAATGATTTGAATCAGAGTATTTCCTAGATCACAGTTGTTCTTGCAGGAAGCTCTATCTAAAGTTTATTTCTACAGGAATAATAGTAGTTCCTGTGAGTAAAATGCCTATATTCTCTCATTCTCTGACTGAAAGCAAAAACCTGATTTATAATAAACAATAAGGTCTCCAACGCCTTTTTCCTTTTGTAACTGTGATTCAGAACAATGCAGTTCTTAAAGTAATCACACATTCAAATACGAGTAGGTGTGAGCTTTCAAATATACTGAAAGTGAATATTCAGAACATCACATCCTGGTGTTTGCTTCTGATGTTGAGAAAAACCTGCTGTGCAAACCAGGATGCATGTTTTGAAAAGTCTATAACTTTGTTATTTTGAAGCCAGATTTCTTCAAACAGAGCAAGGCACATGTTTACCTTCCAGGGATTTGTGCCATTTGTGCCAACTTTGGTACCCTTAAAAGAAACTGATTTTGAGTTTCCTTGAATGCAAAAATGCATGCAAATACGATTTTCACAGCTCATTTTTAGATAAATTTGTTTTGGTGTTCTGGAGTAATGCTTTACTAATAGTTTATTTTCAGTTCAGGTGGAGAAGGTTTGATATTGTACTACCAAAGAAGAGATGTTCTAAATAAATGAAGAGACAGAAATTAATTTCTTATAATAGAAAAATTATATCTAATATAATTATTTTTTAAACATAGCACTATGCTGTAGACATTTAAATTAGGTCTGTTAAATTAATTGTTTATAGTAAGCCTTTTCAGAGGAGTTTTTGATGTATCTTGCAGTCTAGAGCATTGGAAATCCAGTGCCAGTGCCTTAGCTCCACAAGAAACAAACCCTGTGCCTCTGACTCTTCAAGAGGTGGCTCTGAAGCATCCGGTGCTGGTATGTTGGTACTCATTTATTCTACATCATCATGTTCAGTTCCGTAAGTCTGTTTTACCAAATTTGGAGGCTTCGTCCAATTTCTGATTATTTGAAAAGAGATTTGAGTTTGACTTTGCACTCAAGTCTGAACGCAGCAACCCACAGAGACTCCAACTCTGCAGTCTGTGTATAGGCATGTGCATATTGGTATTAATGCCTTTTCCCTAAAAGATAGTATTAGGAACTTTAGAAGTACAGGTTTTAGGGATCTGGTTAGAATTTGATCTGATGAAAAATGAGAATGGATTAATTCTGAAACATTTTCTCCTTCCTGAACAAAAAAAGTAAAATATTTTGGTCCCTCCCCAAAGAAGAAATCTCAAGACTCAGTCTGGCAATAGGAAAGCTGCATTTTGACTTGAAAACCCAAACAACTCCCTCAACTGCAACACTGATATTCTTGGCTCAGATTGTGTTATTTTGGTTTGTTGCAGTGACACCAAGTGCTCTGGGTCAGCTCAGTGTTAACCTGTATTCTTGCTGTGTCCTTCTGACTCACGGAGGCTGTAACTCACATGAAGAGAGAAGCACAGACTACCTCTGCCAGACTCCCACATCAAACCAGCCTCCTGTGCTACAGTCATACATGAAACCTCCAGAGCGTTACCAGACGGGAGACATCCTTGCACCAGATGTAAATGTAGGATATGCAGTCCAGTCAAGGGAGCCTGTGTGGAAATAAGCCACAACCTTACATGGAATCTGGCTCAAAGGCAGGCAGGTGTTGTACTTGGCTGTAAACATTTAGACCAGTTTAACAAACAGTAGTATCTGGACTCAGGTTTGACTTAAAACCAGATTTTTTTTTTTTATCCATTTTTTCCAGTTCAAAATGTACACATTCTCTGAAAATGCTTACTTCTGCAAATACTGCATTTTTCTTCCTCCCTAAGTAGCAAAGTACTAATGTATTTTTTTAAGAAGCTAATATAACCACAATGATGATAAATCTCTTGTTCAGGACTGATAGTGTTAATGTACATGTCTTAGTTCTTCAATACAATAGTGAACTTTTGTTTGTTTTTTAACTTTAGGAAGTTAAATCAAGACTTACTCATTGGACTAATCATGCAAATAAAGAAGAAATCTCCTAAACTGGAAAAGAATGACTAAAATGTAGAAGCTAGAAATTGTCTTTTTATAATTTCTCAAAAAGCTACATCAGGTACAGACTATACATAAATACTTGGAAGTCTCGGTATTAACGATCATCCTGGCCCTGCGTGAAGACAAGAATTTTTGCTGCTCTCTTATCTTCTTCTTCTGTAACAAATCTGCAAAGTAATTTTTCAGAATGATTGGTATTACTGCAACTGAAAGCTTATACTGGTATCATGAAATGTTAATTTCTCAGTTTGAGCTAATATACTTACAGTACTGAAAATCACAGTACCAGAGATTTTTTCGATGTTGTGCTGCAACTAAGTTGGAGGCAAATGTAAGATATTCTATGTGTGTAAGATATTCTATGTACCACTACATACAAGCAGCAAAACTGAATATGAATCAATAAATTAAGCTCCCTAGGAAACAGAATAATAAGCATATTTTAATTCAGAAGTCCGTTCATATTCTTGGTATGTTGAAGATAACTGTTTTCAGTTTCATTTTATGAAAGACTTTGTACTTCACATATGAGTGGGCTGTCTTACACTCTCTCAATAATTGCTTATAGAAGTAAACAGACCACAGACTCCTGCAGCAGAGACAAGACACTCAGCTGTATGAGAGAACACAACTCTTGGAATGGGAGAGTTGAGAACACTTAAAAGAATCTAAAAAGGTCAGTGTAGAAGAAAAAACCTCTTTACAGATGGATCTCAATAACTGTTTTAAAGTAGAAATGTTGACTGAGAGCTGGGAGTTTCAAGAAAACCAAAAAGTTAATAATCATTTATGATGGAGAAGGAAATATGCAACCCCAGGAAGTTGCATATAGATAAAACCCCCAAATTTTTGTATACATAAAAATTGGTTCCCTCACTCTTTAGAACATGAAATGGACAGTCAAATCAGTTTTTTCTGTCACAGCTGGAAATTGCAGGGCAAATTTAGCCAGGTACGTAAACTGCCCTCCTGGTCCCTGAGAACTGACTGGCCAACTTTCAGTTTGTTTAAACACAGATGAAGTCAAAGTGTCAGCAACTCCCCCCGCAACTGTTGGAAGAAAAGCCCTGCAGCAGGTATTACAAGACCATGTATTAGCGGCCACTGCTAAGCAAGCAAGCCTTTGGAGGATATTTATCACACTGCAACCACACAGAAGAGATTGGGTTGCAGGCTTGAACACCCTAGTTACTAGCAGGGCCAGGGATGCATATGTAAGGGCAGTGTAACTTCATTGCAGAAAAAGGAATCCAGAAATGGCTGCTGGTTTTGTGTATCTTGCACAGAACACAACCAACATGTCTTAAAACAGAAGCAACTGAAATGGTAAACGTGTGAAAGCTGAAGCCAGTGATGACACTTTGCAAAACACCAAAAATGGGACTGGCCAGCCTGCTTTGCAAGAGCATGGCTACTCTGATAAACAATTCACATTCACAGGAAGAATATTCCTGAAATTGATGGTGCTCTCCTTTGAGCCATTTTGTCAGGGTTGAAAATAAATTGATGTTTATTCCAGTTTTATAACTGAAGATTCAGAGTTTAACCCCATTCATGCCAAGATAAACAGCTTCATTTCCAACTACCAATTTCAGAGTTCCAAGTACAGCAGATAAAGAACTGGGAAAAAAAATAATCCATGACCAGTAAAGAAAGTTTACCAACCTTTACTCATATCTTAAAATAAATTTTAAAAAGAAACCAGCAGTTTTAGCAAAATAAGGTGTCCTAGTTCTTTGCCTTAAACTCCAGGCAACAAGACAGGGGATAAAAATGCTATTTACAACAGACTTGCAAGCCTACAAAAGGGATTAGTAAAGACTCATTTTGTTGAAGTCACCTAAAATCCAGAACAAAGGTTGTAAGATTTTTAAATGGTATATTTCTGTGCTTAACTGCTAATAAAAGTGGCTACTAATTGTTAGGCCCAAGAGTTATATGGGAGGGACCATTAACATGTTGTTCTGTTTTTGAAGTATCTGTCTGCATTAACATAGGGCATTGTAGTGCAGATTACATTGAAATGCTGACTACTCTGCTGTAATATTGCTAGGAGGAAAACCTTCAGTCCTACAGTAGAGAATTGATATTAGTTAACTTAGAAAAGCTAAGTATTGCTCTGTTTTTGATATTTTAGATGGTCTGCTTGATGACTGAAGATATATATTAATTTCCTGTGAAGATCTGGCATTTCTGCTTTCCACAAATAAATGTTTTCCACCAGGAGTTTTTAACCTGAAACAAAGCACTTACATATACAAACACTACAAAAGCTTTGACATTAATGCCAGCTTCTTCCTGCTAAATCTCTCGTACCCCAGCAGAAGTGGAGCAGGATACATCACAAATGTAAGTTTTAGATTTAGAGGAAACTCAAATAGCTGTGGGCCAGGTTAGTTTTCTTTGCAGCAGTCAGGCCTGCCTAAGAGAAACCAGTACTTCTGAGCTGCTAAAAATACAAACATTTAGATCAATGTGTCAAGATCAATGAAGTCAATACCTGTAGCCTTGCCATATTACATTTTCAGCTTTACATTTTCATATCTAATTGTTTTTGTTGAAAGTGAATTAAGTGCCAAAAGAAGAGAGAAAAGAAAAAAAAAAGAAAAAGAGATAGTTAATTGTCACAACTAGAGCAAAAGAGGCATGTTTCTTTGCACATGCTAATCAGTTCCCTCTGTGTGTTTATGTTTTCCCCTTTGTGGGTGCAGACTGAGAGTGGATAGGAATAACGAATTTCTTCTAACCTGACAGCTATGCTTCTTCCATCATCTCTCCTTCCCCTTTGTTCTCTCCTCCAAACAAAGAAGTTTCTCCTACCGGGCTTCTCCTCAGCTTACCAGATCTGGTTTCTTTCTGCTGCCATTCCCCCCACAGCCCCTTCCCCCACCGCCTTGCTTGGTCTCCTGCCCGCTCCCACTGGTTTTCCATCCTCCCTCCCAGCACTTCTGGCTCTTTGTTCCCACAGGGCTCTGGAGATGTGCAGCAGGAGCCAAGCTCTCTCTTTTTTTTTCATTTTTCTTTTTCTCAGGGGGGAAACCTGCAGCATTTGAAGACCCATTGACAGCAGACAAGAAGATAGCAGAGAAAAGAAGGAACTGTCATATGCCACAAGAAAATACTATCATAAAAACCAGCTGTGTTTTCCTTCAGAAAGAGATACACATGTACCAAGAAAGACTGCATGCAACTTGCATGCAATTATGACAGATTGCTGTTGAAGTCATTTGTACAGAATTAAGGACTTCCCTTCATAACACGTTTAACAACATTTTTTAGAAGCACATTTACAGCTGTGAAGGAAAGTGAAGAGAAATTAAGCTAAACAGTCAACTTGGGCTGAAGTTGCCTCATAAGGTTTTCAGAAAGCTTTTACACATAGAATTAGTAAGTGTATTTTCAAATCTGTATAAGGATATTTAGCAAGGAACGAGCTTTCTGTACTAGAGCACAGAAAAGCCTCAGGTGCATAGTATTAACCTGCTAGTGTGGTGGTGGTCTGGATAAGAGAAGTCTCTTTAAAGAGAGAGAGAGAAAGCACAACTATCATTTTCCCAGCTTTGGAAGGATGTATCCCAAATTTTTCATTAAAACAATAAAAAACAAGTTTCATCACCACCATATTATGATTAAGAGACTAACTGCCAAAACAAGTTTAAGCAACCAAGAAAAAATGCTTATGAAGTGATATGTCTCTCTTATCTATTTGCCTTATTTAAGAAAGGTATGATTGCAAATGAAGCACATTTGCTTTCTAATCAAGTTCTACTAACAGTTTTAAAAATCCTGGCTGCTTCCAGTTTATGCTTGAGATAATCACAATGTGTTACTTATCACCGAGTAAATGGAACAAGCAGCAGTCAGACCAGTCCAGTAGTCCACTGAGGTTCCGTGGCAATGCTGAGGAAGCTGAAGGTGCCTACGAATTCATTATCTCTAATATCAAAGATCAAAAGAGTCAAGTGTTGCTCTGCAGCACAGCACATAAATTACTTTATAGAAGAATTCTCATGCATCCTGATGAACCTATGAAAGCTAGCAGACACTAATAGGTAGTAAAATAATTTCTCTAGAAGTTCACTTCTGCTCTTTGTTTGCATACCCCTCTGGGACAGAAGAGAAATTTGCCAGTGTTTCCACCTGAATCCTCCTCCCACACATTGAAAACAATGAAATTCTACTTGAATTAGGACAACAGGAGAGGCAATTTAAAGGGGCCCTAAGGATTCAGTCTTTTAATCACAACTGTGACAAAACGCTGTCATCCTTGCCGACAATTCCCTAGCAATTTACAGTACACCAGTGTAACAGGAGGAGACCTTGCTTTGTGAAGAAACCTGACTAGATAACTGGAGCTTCATCTTCTGATTTCCCTGCCCTTGCAATATTAAGCAAATCCTAATGATCACCAGTTACCTTGCCATCCTGAAGCCATTCGGGAGCTACATTTCGACCCTGACATTGTATCTGAAGTTATTCAGAAACCAAAGTCAGTTCAGACTTTGGTTTCTGAATAACCCACTTAATGAGGAGGGCATTTCAGTAAGACTGTGTGAAAGCACACCAGCAGCCCCATTAGGCTGCAATAGGAGCTTAAGAGTTTTTATTATAGGGGCAACCCAAAATTACTCACTCCAGCTGAACTGTACTTTGGACTGCTCCCCCAAAAGGGGCTTTCTTCCTGTGTATAAGACAAATTAAATTGCTGGGCACCTTTTCCCTGGGAGGTGCTGGAACTCAGTCCCTCAGATCTAGGCTGCCCCAAGTCTAGCAGTTGTTTTCATCAATTAAAAAAGGAGTACATAATTAGGGACTTGAGAAAGAACTGAGGGACTTCGGAGAAAACTTCCCAAAGCAGAGAAGACCTAAAGAAAGGATTAGGTATTTTTCCTTTAAGTCATTGTTGGGCTGATTTCCTGCTAAGCAGTTGCTCAAATGTAAAAAGATTTTGTTGGACTGTCAACAGTAGGTTAAATAGAGTCAAATAAAGGCATATTTTTATTATCTGCATATAATTAAAGGTGATTTAAAATGTAGGCAGCAGGCAGGTAGTGTAAAGGCCAAAAAAATACCTCAAGGATCAATCTTGTCTTCGGAAGATTGTGATGTTTCTAACAACTTATTATTTGCTGGTATATCAGTAAATGCCAAACCCGAATCATTATTTCAGATTTTGTTTCAAAACACAACACACAGAAATTGCCAACCTCCATTAAGCATCACAAAGAAAACAAGCAGTACATAATTGGGGATGATTTTTGAAATACTGTAATTCTTACAACTCTCACAGGTTGTGTCTACTCTCTCTCAAATCAATCCCCGCTTTGTCATTACCACTGCAATCTTCAAACCTTGGATATTTGAATCTTAGCATCCTTCCTCTGAGATGCTTAAATAACTGGAAATTCTGTGAGACTGTTTTATGTATTAACTGTTGAACACAGTGCTGCTGACCAGAAAGGATCCTTACTGCAGTCATGCAGCAAACAGTTCACTTATAGTCCTGCTACTTCTGAACATATATGTATATATACTTTCAATTTACCTCATTACTAGATGCAACCATTTCATACAGAGCTTCCAGAGACAACTGCTTAAGAGACTTTACTAATGCCTGTTGCTAGAGTTTTAAAAAAGAACATTTTAAAAATGAAAGTCAACAGTACACTCTGTTAGCTAAAGTTTTGGGCAATATCTACCGTTTTGTCTTTTTTGATGGATCTTCCCTAAAGAGGCAAGTATAACAACAGCCCGCTTACTTACATTCGTGACCACAGGTTGAGAAGCTTCCCCTGAGAGGACTTGTAGTTTCACCTACTCATGATAGTGTGTTACACTGTTTAGGTGTTGAACATGTCGATTGATAACCTAGTTTGTGAGATACTGCTGTGTGCTTGCATGCTAAAGGACTGGAAATATCTGAGTAAATAGTTAATACCAGTCTACTTGCAAAAGGACAGGTTGATTTACTGTCCTGCAACTAGCGTAAACCAGAGCAACTGTGTTAAACAATGAGTGATATCTCACTATATGTGAGATATCATTATCTATACATATCATTTTAATATATTTTTTTTTAATACACACACAATACTTATCTGGTGTATATATGATTTGATTTTGTGCAGAAGGATTTCTAAATCTGGTTGCTAATTGCTGTTAGGGTAGTAATTGTTGCATTTCATTAATAATGTTATTGAAGCCAAAACTCTACCCTCCTTACAAATGTAAGACTAACTTCTGAACTCATGCAACCATATATTCATCTTCTACGTATCTTCATCCTCATTCTCTAGAAGCCCTGCCAGGCAGCAAACCTTGTTACTCCAAATTTGACTCTGTACAAGGTGTTACTGAAAATAAAAATACGCGACCCTTTCTACTTTGAAGCCTACTAACAAAACATTGAAGTAAAAATAACTAAAATACTGGGGATTCAGTGTCACAGTTTCTCAATTAAGGCATCTCAAATATAGCCATTGAAAACACCCTCCTACCCTTTACTGTTACTGTTCAGTTACTGTTCAGTGTTTCTGTTCAAATGATATATTAGTTGGTCTAAAGCTGTTGAAACTTCACTTTCCATAGTTCAATACTAATTCGAGAAAAAGTGTATCCTCTATAACTAACTAATTTGTTTTTTGTAGAAGTTCGTATTGCTGTGTTAACTCTGAGACAGTTTGTAGAAAATTTTGTCTTTTTTGAAAAATATTTAAAAAAAAAAGATCTTGTTTTGAATGATGATTGAAGCTTAACCCAAATTTTTATGGGACAAACAATTCTTTCCGTGAATACTTAAAATATTCTGGGAATCACTGTTTTCCTCTGATCTTTCTCCGAGTCAAGACATTGGCAATATTGAGAAACTGAAGTTTTGCTAAAGTCTTTGTGATTAGCGAAACTGCGTAAACTTTTGTCCCGCATGATGATTTGCCCTTGTCTGCTGATGTGCATTTCACATACAGGGTAGAGAGGAAAGGAGCAGAAGGGAATCTAAAAGGAGAAGATTGTGTAGATGTCCACAATCAAGAAGGCTGAATATAATTTGAAAGTTTAGGGTGTATCTGACCCACAGTAGGATATGAAATTGATGGGGGTGTTGGAGGGGAGTATAAAAAATTCATCTTGTTCAGCGGTTGAATTTGAAAAACAAAACATTGTATTACCCCTCAAGAAAACAGAACTTGGTTTGTTCTGCTTTTGTTCCAAACAAGTGCTATGACTGCTTACAGAAATGTATTTTCCAAAACATTTTAGTGTAACATTTCACCTTTCTCTTAGTAATTTAGTAATTAAATTTATCTTTTAAAAATGTAGATTAGAATAGCAAAGGTGCTTAACTTTGCAAATGGCATCGTTATAGTATGATCAAACTCTCTTGGCTTTCCCCTTTATTTTGCATTGCAACTTAGTAGGATTTTGCTGGTTTATTTGTGTATTATACTTAAAAGTAAGCTGTCTAATGTCTCTTGGTATTAAACTGAAACTATAGGTAGGGAAACAAACTGTTGTATTGCATGAATTTTACTGATTTTTGATATATAATTGATAAGTGTCTTGGGACCTTGTAGCAACCCAAACATACTCCTGTAAATTATAAAGCCATCCGTATTAGCCAATGTTCAGTTCTGCACTCGCCGGTACACTCAAGAAATTTCCATAGTTAAGAGGGAGGGGGAGAAAATCTGTTGTTAACTGGAGCCGAGCAAGGTGAAGTCCTAGCAGGGATGGTAATACTCTGTTTTCATAGGAGTTAGAAGGTTAAGTTAAAACCTTTTTCATCTCTAATGTCACGTACTGTGGCAAGGGAAAGATTTTTTTCTGTTTCCATCCTTCAGGTGGCTTTTGCAAGGTGATGTGAACCATAAAGCCTGGAGAAGACAGTTGTGCCATACCTCTAGCTCTCATGACAGCTGGTTGATACCAGGGACAAATAGTCACAAGGCTTTCTTGGACTTTTCTTCCTGCTGGAAGACAGACCAGGATACTGTTTAGCTATCTAGTTGTTCTCTGCTTTCTTTTTCTTCTCTTTTTCTTTAATTTTTAAGCAAAAAAATGTATCAAACTTCTGTGGCTAAATTTAGGCATATGAAATTTGATAACTTAATTTCTGCAATTGCTTTATACAGTGCGATTGAGCCTAATACAATTAGTTGGGTGACTAAAACTGAGAATATGCATAGCTCTGCATCTGGGGGCAGGTGGGAAATAGAGGTTGCAGGGGCTGAACTATCCTAATTTTCAAAAGTTCTTGACTTTGGTAGGAATTGTGGGTATTTAGCACCACTGATTAATGGGTAACTTACTTAGGTGTTTAACTTCATGCACCCAGAAATGTTGAGTTTTGAGTTGGTTTGCTTCTGGAATTTGGATATAAGTGAGGAGAGCATGGTGTTGTATATCTTGTAAGATGTAAAGCACAGAGGGAGGGGACTGGTTTGAGGTTGCATATGAAGGTATGTCTAGGAGGAATAGGATAAAAGCTAAGCAGAGTAAAATGTGTGCACCATGTGAGAAAAAAAGCTTGCAAGTGAGATACATTTCCCTATAAGAGTGTTTTCCAAGACAAGCAAAAGAAATTTTAACATGCATGGACATTTGAAAGGGATCTGGATAAAAGGAGGCCTTTCCTGGACCCTGCAGAGAAACGGTTTTCATCTCCATTTGATACTGTCTCTGGATTTTTGGCATGAAACACGGTGATTTTGCTTGAAAATACACGGGGCAGCCAAAAGCTTGTAGCCACTTGTGCTTTGCTGAGATCAGCTTCCATAAAACTGAGTTCCTTTAAAGAAGGTGCCATGCTGTCAGCACATCTGTCTCGAGAAAGGGAAGGAAGCACTGAAGGTGGACGATTGCCGTTCATTAATTGCATCATATTGAGCTTCCAGGCAGACAAGTATTTGAGACAGCCAAAAGGTGGAGATTTTTAGGTTCCTTCCCCTGCTTTTCCTTCTCCCCCCTTCCCAAAAGTGCTTTGCCAAAACCTCCCTGTGGCAAAACGAGGGTTTTTAAATAAAAGTCAGGACCAAAGAAATAATTTTGGAGACTGGGTTCATTTCAATCCTTTCTTTTCTGGAAGGAAGACTTGTAATGTGTACACTCTATCACATTACACCTCGTCTTCACTATTATTCGGATGCAAATCTGAAAAACTAAAAAAAATATAAATAAAAAGAAAATAAGGCACAAGTCATTACCCAGTCTTGCAAATACAAGAGTTTGAGCTGCCAGTTGTTCCTCTGAGAACAAAAATTGTGAGAATTATGGAGGCATTAATACTTCATTCAGTTTTATTCTTGTATGGATTACTCATGGAAAAGCTTCCTAGGCTTTCAACAGAAATTTTTCCCAGGTAAAATCTACAGAATCTAGCTGATATTTAAGAGCTTTGTTAGCATAAGAGTTCATGAATAAAACGAGTTTGTGGGTTTTCTAATTTCTTGATCTGAAATGTATACCTGACTTATTAACTCAATATTTTTTCAGTTTTGCACACTGTAATCTTGTATTTCGAGATGTAAAATGGGGAGAAAACTTTTCAGTCCATCACAGCAGTTGTTACTTGTATAGAAACATATTTACTGTAAGTGTACACAACTTAATGTGTGAGACAAGACATCTGCTGAAGATGAAGTCTTGTATTAAATTCTGTTTTTATCAAAGCTGTCAAGGCATTGGGGCTTGAAGTGAAGGTTTTTTTCCCTAAAGGAAAGTGCCTTGCAGGTAAAGCAGTTACTTTTCTACTGCTCAGATTGTCCCTGTCCTTGACATCTGGACAGACAGAATCAGGAGTGAATTCCTGGGGATACATGGCATCTGCCACAAGATTCTGAAAGTGAAACGCACCTTAAATTACAGATTTGGACAATACTGAAATTTTCCCTCTGGCTTCTTAAAGAAAATTTTCACAAAGCCAGTGTTAAACACAAATAATAAGCTGTCCAAGGGACAGAATTGGAGAAGGCTTTAATTGGTGGTGTTTGTGTGGTTTTTACTAGTATAAAACAGCAATAAATATAACATGGTTGAGATTTGTTTTAATTCAACTGAAGATTAACAACTTTTTTAAAAAAGCTGAAGGTGGCAAATAAATGCTTGCAATGTGCCTGCAAGACTATTAATGTATTAGATTAACAAGCATGCAAGTGGGAAGTCCGTGACTGAAAGTAACCTGCCAGCTTGAATGAGCACATTTGGCAGTATCAGCAGATTTCAGGTTTGAGAAGTTGTCAGGTATTGTCAGGTATCAGACTACCTCTGAAATAACAGAAATGTAATTCAGATTTAAAATGCTTTGTACCTCTTATATGATGGCTATTGTTTTTTCACTCATGTATCTGGGATACTGAATGTGATACTCCGGAATACCACTGCAATCGGGTCAAAAGTTTCCAGTGCTCACCAGGAGAAAATTTCCATAGCATGGTGTGGAGCAACATGAAAGACAAATGACAAAATACTCCTTGAATTAGGAGCTATCAATCAAAAGTACTAATGCAGATAGACATGATTGGGATCAACCTCTTTCTCTGTTTCCACACAGAAGTTAGGCACACAGATTTGTAAAGGAAAGGTCAGGACAAGGCTTGAAGGTTCAGCACTGTCTACAGCAAGGATACTGATGTGAGCACACTAGACAGTTATCTTGGTGCAAGTGTGTAGCACAAAATTGACTAGCCAGCTGTCACAAATTGTAAGTTTGTTTGTGCTTGCTGAGGGGGGGGGGCAAAGATTTTATCATTGAACTATTTTGTACAACTAAATTCCTAGCAATAATAAAGTTGGATATCCCTGTATTCATATTTTGTCTTTTAGAGATCTGGGTGAATTAGCCTGTTGTTCTATCATTAACTTTTAGAATAAATTATTCACCTTCTTCAATTATATATACAGGGGAATGTACAAGTTGTTATGAGATGATGAAAGGAAGCTTGGGGAAGATGTTTTCTCAGGTCCAAGGGCGTAAAAAGGAATAGCTGTCCCAGTTAGATCCACCGCTGTTTAGCTGGTCTTACCTGAGAATTTGATGTTAGGCTGTTGGAATCAGCGTCGAAAGTAAGAGACTTAGTGCACCACATTATCAAAATTGTGCCTCTATAGAGTGTTTCGAACTAGTTAACCACTAATTGAGGCCACCGGTGTTTAACATGAAAAGACAGAGCAGATTTTCTAGGCAAGGGAGCTATAATTTTTCCTAGCAACCTGCAAGAATATTTATGGAAACTCAGGAATGCAGTGAACATCTACTGATCTGAGCTAGACATAAAAAGTACTTTCATAGGAATGAGCAATTTTAAGCAGCATAAAGGTCAGACTCAAGGTGGATAAGACAAACATTTAAAGTTAAATTGGCTTATAAAAAATACAGCTATAAGTCTTCATGCTTTGGGGAATAAGTGAGTCAATAGAACCACAAAGGCAATGCCTCTCTGACCGGAAACATTACAAAATAATCTGCCTAATGAGGGCTGAAGGATCACGTCTTCCTATGTAACAACTAACCCCTGTTAGACAGAACATCAAACTACATGGACCACTAGTCCTAGGTCACAGCTGGCATTTTCTTAGCAAGGGCAAGAAATATTTTCTGGCCCTGGGAATGCGTCTAACGTGCAGAGATTTCAAAGAGAGGCTCAGGTGTCTGTAGTGCCTCCTAGGCATTCCTGGCACTGCCTCCTGTGGCACATGCACTGGTGGTTATTACATGATGTGGTTCCCACACATTCATTTGCTGCTCATTCATCATCTCTGGTGTATCTGCATGTGGTAGTGACAGCATGGACTGCTAGACAAAAAGATAAGGCTTAAATAGTCCCTTTTTACTATATGGACTTTTTTTTTTAAACAAAATGCAAGTGCAAAATGAACAAATGTCTGCAGCATGCTGGAACTAAGTGGGACTAAAACGAGCAGTTTGGTAAAAATGCAAGTCTTCAAAAAGCATCCAGCAGGAAAAATGCACCCTTGTTAGAGAATCAGACCAGATTTGCATTACCACAGAACAAAGATTGTGAATTTTTGTTTTGACATGTAATTACTTTTCATGATAAATTATTAGCTTAGCAGATACTTACTTTCATTACAAATGGTTCCAGAGAGAATAAGGATGGGATATTGCTGATTAAAATTTCTGTGTAATATTTTCACTATGAAGTAGAGCAGCTTACCAAAATGGAGATCCTGAAGGCTTGCCCAAAGTGAGACAGTGAGTCAGTGGAGCTTGGAATCAGCCCTCCTGGATTCCAGGCTCTTGTGCTGTCCATTAAATCAACCATCTTCTCACAGCTAAACTCATTAGGTGGCATAAGGTAGAAAAAAAGTATCCAAGACCCAATTAACCTTTGCTGAATTCAAAATAGGAAAGTGTAGGAAACATTTGTGTTTGTCAGAGCTTGATGAGTACGTTTAACGCAGAAAGACTGAAGTTTGCAACACATTTTACACTCCTGGCCATGAAATAGAGGACCACAAGCATGCCTGTACATCCCAGAAGCTGCTCTTTCAGGTCTGAGCCCTGTATGACAGGAAGAAGCTGGCATTAGTTTTCCCACTGTCTCCCTGAGAAGACCAACTGGAACTTCTTTAAAGAGCTGTTGTGACAGTAGTTTCTCTTTTCTCTACAGTTGCCACTTTCCAGTGAATGTTGTCTTGCTTATTTATTCCTTGTCCAGTTTTAAAGTTGTTGGCATCACAGTCCTGTTCTTCTGCTCTGCATGGTCCTTCTACCACATATTTTCCTCTGAGCAGACTTGTCCAGGGTGGTGCACAACACACATGTTGTGTACATAACAGCAAAAAGATTTACAGGAAAATATGGTGGTGACTTGATCAGTTCGGCAGTTTTTCACTTTCTTAAAACTAGTAATATGAAAATATATATATCAGATGTGGAGAATTCCTTGTTGGTGAAGCAAGTGTGGGTAAGACGAAGGGTTGGGTATATAGAGTAGAGGTAGGTAGGTAGGTCACATACAGTTTGAAAGAAGGAAGTTAATTGGGTTCAGAGCAGTGCAAGAGAGGAGATGGTGGAGGGGGCTAGCAAGTGGCTCAGTTGATTTAAAAGTACGCTACCTGTGAGTTCAAATAATATCTAGATTGAGTTAAGTTCCATTTCTTTCCCATGAGCCAGCTGCATCAAGATGTTGAAAAAACTGCATGAGAGTTATGCAAAGCTGTTATTATCAGTCAGTGGAAATTAACTCAAATCAGGCAAAGAAGAAAACAGTTTTCTGTCAGATAGCTTCCTTGCTGATGAGAGGCAGAATATCTGCTTTCAGTAACCCCTTGTTGCTAAAGCTGTCCAAGTGCTTTTATTTCCTATGGATGAGGGAGTTACCCAGAGCAAGAAATCAGGAAATAATCTTGGCAGTAGAGGGCTCAGAGGAGGCTCTAAGCTCTGAGGCCACATTCAAGGCAATTGCTAATTCCAAAACACGAGATAATCTAGATTTAGGCACAAGTTGCCAGGTGAGTACTAAAAAAGTTGCCCTTATTTATAAAATATAAAATAGTACTCATTAACACTGTTTATTTACCTTTCCTGTGGAGCAGTGAGGAGGAGGAAGAAAAGTGTTAAACCAGTAAAGGAGGAGGAAAAAAACAATGGAAAAGTAGTTGTTTTGTTTTTAAAAATTCTGCAATTACAAATTAGGACTTGTATCTTTTTTTTTTTAGATGTGTTAATATTATCTAGCTGTGAAGCACCCAGTTTGTCTTAAGCCTTCCAGTAATCTCCATGAAATGTTCAAAGGAGAGGGAGAGGAGAAACTACGGATTTCCAACTGCCTTAAATCTTTTATTGATATTAAAAGAACTGCAAAAGGAATATGGCCTGTTTGATTCTTAGCACTGCAAACTTTTATAAAGAGAGATAATGCTCAGGGCAAAGATGAATATTCCCAGTAAAAGCATATTGTTTTGATTATTAATGATAATGTCAGAAAATCTGAGGACTTCTGTATTTGAGACTTGAACATTAGCTTTTTAACTTACCCTGACATATCTCGGCAAGAAAAGTCGCACTTACGTTAGTGCCCTTTGAGAACTGTGTGGGTTGAAGTATAAGAAAAGGTGTTGTTTATGGCAGGGTCTCTCTACAGGACTCCTGCTAGGATGTTTATGATGAGGCAAGTACTTTCTGTCATCAGGCTCCTATGGTCCCTGTTTGAAGCAGAATGTGTCTTCGGTGTGGTTTTTTTTTTGTTTTGTTGTTGTTTTGTTTTTTGTTTGGTTGGTTTTTTTAAGATTATCCTTTAGGCCAGGATAAAGCAGTAAACAGTATCTATTATTCTACTACTTCTCTTTGCAGCCCCAGTGGTGCATTGTGCCTGTCCCTCTTTGCAGTTTTTAAAGAAACGGCCTGTTAAGAGTGGTGGATGGCTCTTTTTTGTGTCACCTACTTGTTCCCACTAGCTCACTCATGACAACTCAGTTTAAATAGCTCTAGTCTTCTAAGCAGTATCATTAAGATATTGAAAAGGATATTCTAGCTCAAAACTTTGAGTTTGAATCAAAAGTACTCTGCTCTCAAGCTTGCTGATTTCGTCCACCTTCGAGCCAGACTCTCCCTTAAGGGCTTTCATGGGAGCTGCAGTTTATTTTGTTGTTTTTCCCCAGTTGGTGCTGTCTAGTGCAGCAGGCGCTGAAGTCACTGGAGGTTTGATCATTGACTTTCATGAGGGAAGCCTCAGGATCTGAGCATTTGAGATGGAGAGGGTACTTAGCAGTACTCAAGCAAAGATCTGACTAAGTCAACGGGAGTTTTGCCACCTTCAAAAAATGCAGGATGGCACTCTGCCTTTGCCTTGCCCTCCCAAATGCTAAAGGGGGGAAGCAAAACAAATCAAAATCAACATGTTGTGCTCTGTTCAGACTACTTGAAAAGCAAACGCTTTTTAAAATGTGTATGCATTTAAAACCTTTGGGGAAAATCAGTCCTATTTCTTAAATACTAAAAATAGAAAACCTGAAACATAATTATTCCAGAGGCTTAACACTCACAATGTATGAACTTGAAATGGGTAAAACCACTGTATGTTTTCACAAGTTGTTGTTTCCTCTGTAGGTATATGTTAGTACGCTGAGGTTACAAAATGGTGAGTTCTTATAGAGAGCTCTTCCAGAACGATCTTTGGGCTTTTTCTTGATTAAGCCTTGTATCTAAGGAAAACGATATGCCAGATTAAAACGAAATCCAGAAGCTTCTTATGAAAATGGCATTTACATCCTCGATCAATGCCTCAACAGTAGTATCAGTAGGACATTCCTCCCGTGTCCAGGAAAAAGCAGCTGACAAGTAGCGACAGAGATATATACCACTATTACATATACATCCCATTAAATGTATTCATTTTTCTTAAGGGGAAAAAAAAAGGGGGGGGGGTGGTGTGGAAAGCAGGTCATGGGAAAGTAGGTGTTTATTCTTTAGGGGTGGGACGTTTTGGCCTTTGAAAGGTGGGTTTCACCCCCTGGTACGGAGGCTGCCGGTCCGGCTCGGCGCTGCTCCCCGGGGCGGCGGCGGGAGGCGGGGGCTGCGGGGACGCTGGTCCAGCACCAAGGGCGGTGTTAACTGCGTGTGTCCCCCCCCGGACTGCAAGTTGAAAGATAATTAAACAAATACCTCCAATACCTAACCACACTCTTATTTTCGCATGGCATCCCCGGGCGATTAAAGCTGCATGTGGGTCGGCTGGTGCCCGAGAGTTGCGGGAGCGGACACGGGCTAGTTCCCATCAGGAAGGTGTCTGGGGATTTGCGCTGTCCCGGGGGAAAAAGGTAGGGAATGACGGACAGGTCTTATGAACCCGAAGTAACAGCTGGAGGCTACTACTCGCCCCATGCGAGAAGGAAAGTATTGCTATAAATCGGGAATCTTTACAGCTGTTCGGCTGGAGGAAGTTTTTTGGCTGTAAACTGTCATGCACTGCAGCTCTCGGTGAAAAGGCTATGAAAGTGGGGAGTCCTCTCTCCTGAGAACCAAAGTGCAATTAAGATCAGAAAGAGGGAGAAGGAAATAAAATAAAGACGGCAGGAATCCAAGCCGAGGAAAAACTTTAGGGTTTGTTCGGGCTTTTTTTCCCCCGTTCCAAAGATTATATACAACTTCTGGAAACTTTTTTTTATGGTCATTTAAAAATTTAAAGCTGATAGACTTCTTTTTGAAAAACCAGCTATACATTATTTGTCTGGGGTGAGCGGCGCGGTCATTTGCTAAGTATTAAGCAAAACGTGAAATATATAAAATTAAATTCAAGTTCGACTCTCCTCCCTTTGCCTGAAGAGAGCGATCGATGCAGAAAGTAGTAACCGTATAGATAAGTGTCTGCTGCCCAAGAAGTTGAGGTTGCTTCCCATTCCTTGTGTGCGCATATGTATATGTATTAAGAATTAGCTCTTCCCTGAAGCATCCATTCGGAAGAATTAACTAGTGTCTTTCAAACTCGGATCGCCTAAATACACGTTTAGATCGGCTCTATTTATTTTATTTATTCATTTTCGGAACCGTTCATTCTCCACCGAAACGGCCCCGTCGCTTTCAATTCCGACTGGTTCTGCTGCTTTCGGCTCTTAAACGCGTTCGTCGTCAGGTGAGGTGGAGTTGGGGAAGAACTGAGGCGAGTTTGCCCTACACGGGTCCCACCACCACCACCACCATCACCACCACCACCACTCTCGCCCTCCCCCCCGGGGACGGTACCCGAAAAGGGACGCGACTTCTGCAAGGGGGAAAAAGTCCCTCCTCTCCCCTTCACCTGCACGGAGTGAGTGACTGTCCGTGCGAGTCCTTCTCCGGGGTTAACTTCTCCCGGTGCTCAGCTTTTTCAGGGTTAAGACGATTGAAATGGCTCCTTCAAAGTACAAACCCAAAGCAAGGTGGTGCTGCCAACCAAGCGAGGGGCAGCGTGCCGTGGTCTTTCGGGGTTTGAATGCTCATGGCTTTTGCCAGGACGTGGTTGGTTGTTTTGAGCGGAGCGCCTTAAGTGAAAGAAATACCTGATAGTGAAAAGACCATCTCACACTGTCTATAGCAGCGACTGCGTATCAATTTAGCAAGCCTCGCCCATAATTTCCTTGCAAATGCTGCTTTCGCCTTCCGAAGAGGACAAAAAGCGGGCGGTAGATGCTCAGGCAGAAAGAGCTTTAAGAACCTGTAACGCAGGAATTAATCTGGAGGGAGAACATTTTTTCGCGTCTTTCTGGGACAGTGGTTGAAGAGAGCTGGCGTGCGGAATTTAACATGTCAGGTTGAAGGGAAAAAAAAGCTCTGCCGAGTTGAGCAAGTGAAGGATGTATGAGCCGATGGTGCTGTGTAATGAAAACAGAGCCGTAAGTCGTAACTCCTAAACCAAAAAGAAACCGAAAATAATAGCGGAAGCATCGGGTTTATTTGAAGTTGGATGAAGGCGGACACGCTGGGGCTGCTGCTCCCCTGCGTGCGGAGCGTGGAGAGGCAGGGGGTGCAGGCAGGGGTGCAGGCAGGGGTGCAGGCAGGGGGTGCAGGCAGGGGGTGCAGGCAGGGGTGCAGGCAGGGGGTGCAGGCAGGGGTGCAGGCAGGGGGTGCCTGCCCGCAGAACGAGCCGGTGCCCGGACTGAACCGCCGTCTGCACCCTGCCAGAGGGACCCCTTCAGCCTGCCCTCCCCGGTAGCCCTGACTTCCAGCTCCTTCTGCTCCCCGACAGCTTGCCCGTGCCCCCCGCGCGCTGTCTCCCGAAATCTCAGACACCCCGGCAGCCGTGATGCGCGGTGGTTGGGGAGATGCCGATTTTAAAAGAAACCCTTCTTTTTACACCGCGCCGCTCCTTTTCCCTCTCCTTTGCTCCCGTTTAAAGAACTTGTTATTGTTTAAAGAGAGCCCATTGAACTATTTCCTGCTCATTGTCACCTCTCCCCCCCTCGCCCTCTATCCAGGGATTCTCACGGAAAGGTAATAAACTGTTTCCCTCACACCACGGACCGCCGCAGCCCCGGAGAATGCAAACTATTACAACACCGGCGGGCGGGCGGGCGGGTCTCAAGCCAGCCCTCCTCTCCCTCGCCCCGTCTCTGGCTTTTGCGCCAAACGACTTCAGAAGAAATTCAGCCCGTTGCGAAGTTTCACCCGCGAGGCTCAGGCTCCACTCTCGCCCGCAGAAACTCGCGGGGGTTTCTCCTTGTTACGCGAACGAAGCCTTTAGCTATCGCCCTGCTTTTCAGAAGTACTTTTCTGTATTTAGGTGGGATGGCTCGTTAGCATGGATCTGATTTTTAGGATTCTTTTTTTTATTTAGGCAGGATGGCTCGAAACCACGGTGGTCGAGCACCTCGGCTGCGAAGGCGCTGCCTGTACTGGCGGCGGGAGGCAATCTCTGCGCCTTTCCTCGCGGGTGGGCCCTTGTGGTCCCCAGCAGAGGGGGAGACGGTGGCGGGGGGCGCGCTTGCTGTGCCAGGTTTCTGGTCAGCTGCTCTGGCAGCGTGGTTTCAGCTTTTTGGTTGAACTTTCCAGCTGGGGCTGTCGTTGCCACCTGCCCCGACTTGTGACGAGGGAGCGTGGGAAGCGGCGGGGCGGGCGCGGGGGGCGGCGGGCCGCCTGCGGGGGCCTGGGGAGAAGGACTTTCCCGTTTTCCTCCCTCGGTGCGAATCCGCGGCCCGGGTGTCTCCCGTCTGTGGCGGGCGTCGGTGGCCCCGTTAATGACTGCTGCGGGGAGGCGGGAGGGTGCCGCGCGCCGGTTATGAGGCTGTCGCCGCGATGGGCCATTTCCTCCGCGGCTGCCGGAGCCCCGGCCCCGGCCCCGGCGGCTTTGATAGAGGTGCAAACATTTGGGGGCAGATTTACATAAAATAGCCGCGTTTAATCCCGCGGGCTGCAATTAACATCACAGGCGTCCCCGGGCACCGTTGTGATATGGCCGCGGGCAGCCAATCGGAAAGGCCGGCCGGCGAGATCAAAGCGGCCGTCCGCCAATCAGCGGCCCCCCCCCCGCCGGCATTGTGATGTCACCGGGGGGGTGTTTATGACGGGGTATAACAGCGGCCCCTTCTCCGCTGCCGCTCGCTGGGGCCGCCGAGGTCAAGTGGAGTCAGCCCCGGCCCCGGCCCCGGCCCCGGCGCCGCCGCTCGGGGCTCTGCCAGGGCGCCTGCCCCGCCAGGCGGGCGCGGGGCCAGGATGAGCTCCCCCGGCACGGAGGGCGCGGGCAAGCCCCTGCAGTACCGCGTGGACCACCTGCTGAGCGCCGTGGAGAGCGAGCTGCAGGCGGGCAGCGAGAAGGGCGACCCCACGGAGCGGGAGCTGCGGGTGGCGCTGGAGGACAGCGACCTGTGGCTGCGCTTCAAGGAGCTCACCAACGAGATGATCGTCACCAAAAACGGCAGGTAGGGCTGCCGCGGCCCCGCGCCCTCCCGCCGCCTCCGCCCCGGCCCACGCGCGCCTCCCGCGGGGCGAGGGGCGGCCGCCCGGCTGAGCCCGGGGGGCCGGGGGCCGCGCCCCGCCGTGCCTCGCGCCTCCCTGTCGCCCCGCAGGAGGATGTTCCCGGTGCTGAAGGTGAGCGTGTCGGGGCTGGACCCCAACGCCATGTACTCCTTCCTGCTGGACTTCGTGGCGGCCGACGGGCACCGCTGGAAGTACGTGAACGGGGAGTGGGTGCCGGGCGGGAAGCCGGAGCCGCAGGCGCCCAGCTGCGTCTACATCCACCCCGACTCGCCCAACTTCGGCGCGCACTGGATGAAGGCGCCCGTCTCCTTCAGCAAAGTCAAACTCACCAACAAGCTCAACGGCGGCGGGCAGGTAAGCGCCGGCGCCGCCACCGGCACCGGCACCGACCCGTCGCCTCCCACCCCGTCCCTGCGGGGCGGCGAGGTCCCGCCGGGCCACCGCTCCCGCCCTCCTTACCCCTCGCTTTTATGCTGCTGGTATCAAACGTGCTGGAGTGGGGTGGCTCGCGCCTTCCCCCCTTTCTTCCCCCCCCAGTTGCATTCTTTCAGTAGAGCTGGTCTTTCTGCCGAGGATGTTTTGACGTTCTTTTTTTTAAATGTCTTTCTGGTCTGAATATCTGACAATGCCAACAATTTAGTAGATGCGTCTTTCTGGCTACTTGTCACCAACGCGTTGGTGACTAGGCAAGCTGCCCTGTCAAGTAACAGGGATGAGGATAACTAGGCGAAAAGTTGGGGTGTCTGACTGCAGCGTTCCTTTCCTTCTCTCACAGCTTCAGTTTTGGGGTTTATTCGTACCTGCTGCCTCTTTCTCCTCTGCGGGATGGATGGATCATTAGAAACTTTAAAACCTGAGTGCTTTCTGTGCCTGCCAGCATCTGCCGCTGCTCTGTCACTGCTTACCTGCTCTGTCTGTTTGCTCACAGATCATGTTGAACTCTCTGCACAAGTATGAGCCAAGGATTCATATAGTGCGAGTGGGTGGCCCGCAGCGGATGATCACTAGCCATTCCTTCCCAGAGACCCAGTTTATAGCCGTGACGGCCTACCAGAACGAGGAGGTAGGCACAGCAGGGAGGAAAGGATGCAAGTACCAGGAGGCTTCAAGTGGCAAAGTGCATGTTACGGAGCAAAACAATGGATTCGTTCTGTGCTTTTCAGTTCCTTCTGTGCTTTGTCTGAAGCTAAATACAAAAATTGAAATTAATATACGTAAAAACCCTACGAATGTATAATAGCACGAAGTCCTGATCACTGTTTGTCTCAATATGTACTGCAAGTTCATTGCAGGAGACTAATTCTTAAAAGGTTCTGTGAGGCAAACAAGTATGGTAAGAAATACAGTTGTCACTTTCAGCTACGCAGTGAGATATCCGGGCATGCCTTTTTCAAAACTGGCCTTTCTCTCATAGCCAAAATGCACGTCTGTATTTAATGAATCTATGAATTACCAGTCTTTCTGAGATTTTTTTTATGCCCATTCTGCTCTGGCTTGAAATGTGAAGCTTTTTATAACTCTTTAGTGTACTACCTTTCTTAGCTGTTTCTTTAGCTGATCAATAAACCCAGGCAATTCAGTCTCTTAGAGGGACTAATTCCTAGCCTTCTGCTAATACTTCAGACCTTTGGGGCTGTTTAATTGATGTCTGTAGGTTGGTATTATGGGCCTAATCTTATTTCTTCAAAAATCTGTGATTTCACTAACTTCAGTGGATAGTCCTAATTCAAATCCTAGTAGCTGTATGATAATGAATTGTGATATTTGCAAATAAAGGTATTTGTTGTTGTTTTTAGATCACAGCTTTAAAAATTAAATACAATCCGTTTGCAAAGGCATTTCTTGATGCAAAAGAAAGGTGAGAGCTCTTTACTCAATTCTGAAGTGTGGTTTTTTCACATAGATTTGTAAAAGCATATTTTTAACTAATACGACATGGTTTCTTTTATAGAAGTGATCACAAAGACATGATGGAGGAAGTGGGAGACAACCAGCAGTCTGGGTATTCGCAGTGTACGTTTTCTTTCATTTTGCATCATGAACATAACTTTTTGATTTCTCCCATCTCATCTGTTAGGTCAAGCAAAACTTCGAGAGTGGTGTTTGTTGGCTGGCTTGTTAGTTCATAGGGAGAATAATATTACCAATCCTTATGATTGTGGTTCATGCAGGTTTATGATTGTATAAACATTATGATCTGTGTCTGTGTGATTAAGGCTTCTGTATAGCATTCAAAATCCTGTAATAGAATCTTGCAGTTACCTTCATGTCCAGAAAGACAGCCGCCTTTGTACACAAGGACAGCAATATTCATATGGATATGGAGACAAAAGTTTATTTCAAAATACAGCAGAAAATTATTGAAATGTTACTTATGTTTTAAGTACTTCAAGAAAATTAGGGGCATTTTCTTAAAAAGTTTTTTCAGATAACTAAAAAGCATTCGTGTGTTAATGATTTCTGGTTTAACAGATTACTACCAAAAAATGCCTGTAGCTTGTAAAGGGGGGAAGTTGAGTTGCAGTGGGAATTATTTTGTTTCAGTGAAAATACTTAGTTTTTAAGAGTTCTTCTTAGCAGTGTGAGAAACCTCAGAGCTTAGCTATAGATTGAGACCCCCAAAGAGCAATTTAAAACTGAATGTTACACTAACAATTACTGATCACACACTGCCTACGTAAAGGGAGGGTTTAACCATTTCAGTGTTTCCTTACTGTGGTTCTAATTAAATGGTAATTAAAAAAATTGTTAGCTTGACACAGGGCTTTTCTAAGCTGTTGTCTAATTTTCCTTCATAAGATTGTTTAAGAAAGTCGTAAAGATCCAGATTTTTTCAGCCATGTTGAAAATCTCTTTCCTTTCTGGAAGTGTGCATTTCCTCACGGATCAATTCTTTATCTCACTGCTCTGTCATTCTTCCCCTGCCTGGCTGCATTACGTACCCATCTTACAAACCTCTCGCTTCCCCACAGTAGGCAGTTGGCTTATTCCCGGGACTGGGACTCTGTGCCCACCTGCCAATCCTCACCCTCAGTTCGGAGCCCCCCTGTCGCTCTCCCCTGCTCACAGCTGTGAAAGGTACTCATCGCTGAGGAACCACCGTCCTGCCCCCTACCCCAACCCCTACACCCATAGAAACAACTCGCCAAGTAAGTCTGATGTTGCAGCTCTGTAAAAAGATGGGGAATGGGCCGAGGGATGCGAGTTCTGAGCGGTGGGCATCTTGAGCGATGCCATGGAAATTGAGGTTGCTGTCTAGCTCGGTTTGCACGGAGGGCTTGGGATCAGCTTTGCAAAGAAACAGGGACGATGAGTACGTGTCCCCAGTCTCTTTATGATGGAAAAACTGAGGGTGTGTAGAACTGTCTCCTGCTGATTTATTAGATTATATTGTGCTGGCTTTCTCTTGTGCTCTTGATTCTTGTAACCACTCAGCTTAAACTTACTTTGACTTTTTTAAGTTAAGTTTGAAAGTGGGGCTTTTAATCACTAGTTATAGGGAATACAATGAAATGAAGCAGTACATGTCTGGTTCTGTTAGTGTCACTTGTTATTAACACATAATAATTGAGGGCCTGATTCTGTCAGTTTTATGTGCCTGTTGCTGTAGCTAACAGCAGAGCATTAACGTTGTTCTCAATGAATATGTCACAACTGGATACACAGAAACAATATGGAGCTGAGTAAACTGCAGAGCTATTAAAAAGTTGTGCTCAGAAATAGCTGAATGGATACTTAAGGGCATTTTTAACAGTGATTTTTAAAAAATTTTTTCTTTCTTCTGGTAAAGGCCTGTTAACAATTTTTGCCCTTCAGCCTGTATGGATATTGAAGGTTCCCATTTTAAAAAAAAAAAAATAATATTTTCAATTGTAAAGTAATACACAGGCATCCTGGTCAATCTTATACGGAGCTTTGCAGTTAATTTTAAAACAGAAAACTAGCTTTCTGTGGGCTTCTCTTGCATCTTGGAAATTTTACGCAAGTTTTGTGACTTGAAACAGCATAAAAGAACAAAACACCTCTGGCATTCCTTCTTGTTCCACTGTCATCAGCAAGGAACGTCTACTCCTCCTCTTAGCCAGCTGCCGCAGCAACTTCTTTATCACTACAGATGGCTGTACAGGATTCCCCTTGTAGCTTCCTAGTGCCTCAGCCGTGTTGGCCAGCCAGTTTTGGTCACAAGCCGAGTAGCTGAAGCCACAGTCCAATCACTCCTGATGGTGCCTAAGGCAGATTTTGGAGCCTGTGGTGGCATGGTTGGCTCAAAACTGGGATGTGCGGTCCAGTGATAGGCTTGTTAGCCAGGCTTGTCAGACTGTTACTGCCAATGTAGATGATGGAGGTAAAGAAGGTGCCCTGGAAGAGTGACTGGGATAGCGTAAGTAAGGAGTCCGCCTCTTCCCACTGACCGAAGAAGGAAGCATGGGCTGAATTAGCAGGTGGTTTGAAGACAGCTTTTTGGCCATAGATCCTTCACAGAAACAAGACTTTGCAGTTGCAAGTTGAGCAAAACAACACATCAGGAGGGGCAATGCCAGTGAAAGTGGAAGGTTGACACAACTGGTAGCTGACTTTGTTTTTCTGTGTGTGTGTCATTTTGTTTGGTTTTTGGCAAGGCAGTAATGGGGGAGGGTAGTTTAAAGCTATACGTTGTATTTGAACGCAAGATTGTTATTTGTTCTGATTCTAGCATGTTTAAGTGCTTGCTTGTTTTCTCAGCAGCCTATGCCGATAACTCCTCTGCCTGCCTTTCCATGCTGCAGTCCCATGACAACTGGTCTTCTCTAGGAGTTCCCCCACACACGACGATGCTGCCCATGAGTCACAGCACTGGCACAGCTACCAGCTCCAGGTAGGAGTCCATCCCTCAGATGGGTGTATTGATACTGTCTAGGAAGAGAAGGCTGAAAAAGGAGGTGAAGAGTCACCAGCAAATTAGAAATCCTTATGGCCAGGTGTGAATCATGAGCTATCTGGGGAGGCACTGAGAAGGACTAGTCATAAGGAAAACAGATTGAAGAAACATAAAAATTATTTTCTTATGTTTTGGTTTTGGAAATGTAGATATTTGTGACAGTGATATTTGACGGATTAAGGATTGCAAATCACTTAGACAAACATCTGTTGAATTTGAGGATGCTCTTTTAAGTTTCATATCTTTTAAGCAAAATGGTATTTTACAAGTTTATTTTTGATCTGTTCCATTTTAGCCAGTCACCGCTTTCCCATCCACCTCCACAAACCCTTGTTCTGCTACAAATCAAGGGGCAGTGAACTGCAGTGTGGAGAAGGAGCAAGCAGTTGGGGCAGTAATTCTTTACTTGAGTGTTGCCACAGAAGCCAGCATAGCGTGGGATTATACACTTGGTGAAAACCTTTGCCATTTTGTGATCATATAAATTTATCTTTTCTCTTCTTTGTACTTATTGTCTTAATTAAACTTTTGGATCCTTTAGCAGAGATTTAGCTTACAGTCAGTCCCTTGGAGCTAAACTTGGAAATTCAAAGAAATACAGATAAGGTGGTAAAATCTTTGCTATTAACCAGAGAGGGATGAGGGTTGGGCATCCTTCTCAGCATTTCAGACCTACCACTCTGTTTGTGGAAAGCGTTTTTATTTGAACCATGCACATGGACACTTAGCTGTTAATCAGAGTGTGTACTACTACCCAATATATGATAACTGTATTATTGAACATAAGTTTTGGACCTGAACATATGTTAATCAAGTAAACAGGTCCTCCTAGCACTTCTTTCTGTGTCTGACCCCCAGGATACATATTTGGAAAGTTGCAAAGTCCACTGGATTTTAGTTGCTGTGCTGAGTTGTCCAGTAGATAAAACCAGTAGAACTGGAACTGTTGGATCCTTAAGGAAGGCATCTCTGCCACCCCTTTTGTCTAAACCCCTATCTGTAAAGTAAGAATAATATTTATCTTTTTTGTTAAACTGCTTGGGATCAATAGGTAGAAAGTGTTGTGTAGTATTAGACAGCAGGGCTGAACTTTTTCTCATAGTGTTTGTCTTGAAACACCTTGTGTCTTTTAATTCATGTGTGTGTTCATACATGTGTGGTGTATATACCTACCCAGAGGAGAGAGTGTGGAGGCTGTAGTGTCCTGATAAGGCTTTTTTCTTTTTAAGCAGACCTTTCAGTAGCATCTGTGCAATCTGCAGCCATCGAGCTAGCTCTTCCCCATCTAACATGAGATGATGAACAAGGTCCTAGGAGGGCTGAACTGCTGCCTGGAGGCATCTGTCCCTCTCTGGCTACAGAGACACCCAAAGGCAATTAGGGCTCTGACAGACTCATGGCAATGGATTCGAAGCTATCTGGGTCCATGTTGCTGTGTCCAGCCACCTCCCTGGAGGAAAGGATATGGCATGGCTCAGGCGTTAGCTCTCAAACCTCTGCATTTTTTCAGGCCAGCCTGTTCATCCCTCAGCTTGGCTTAAAGTTTGCTAGTGTACCCAGTGCTGGAACCTGCTGTTGGAAAACAGAGAGGTTAGATTTATTGGTGGGGTGCCATGAATGTGACTGCTGCCTGGGGGTCCTTCCTACCCTGCAGTGCCTAGGAGCTTCCTAAAGAAATTCACTGCCTCCAGCAAACGAACCCAGCTTGGGAGCTGTGTGGTGACCTGAGCAACTGCCAGCGGGCAGTAGAGTCCCTAATAACCCGTTTTATTCATCACTTTCTCTCTTTCAGTCAGTATCCTAACTTATGGTCTGTGAGTAACAGCACCATCACACCGGTGTCTCAGTCGAGTGGGATGTCCAACGGCCTGAGCTCCCAGTTTTTACGTGGCTCTCCAGCGCACTACGCTGCCCTTCCACACCCGGTCACTGCCGCCTCTTCTGCCTCCCCCCTGTACGATGGTGGGGCTGCCACGGACCTGCCCGACAGCCAGTATGATGCCTCCGCACATGCCAGGCTAGCATCCACGTGGACGCCTGTCACCCCCCCTTCCATGTAAACCTAGACCTTTTGCTGTAAGACAGACTTTTTAGCTACTCAATTACTTTAAATGCTTAATCCTCAAGGAAGAGAAAAAGGAGATGTGAAGTAAATTATAGACAAATCGTCTGCACTGCTTTGCTTAGAGCATCCACATTATACTTTATAGTGAACAGTGCATCATTGACTTCATGTAGAGTTTACAAACCTGGTGAGTGTGCAATTCTGAGAGCAGATTCACTGCTTTTAATCTTTTTATTTTAAGTTCGATAGACCTAAGTTTTAAGATTTTTTTACCTAGATTCCAAATTTCTCAGTGTTCTGATATATTTGGACCTGAAGTTTGGTGTTGTTCTTGACTAAATTACTGTTTTTCAGTTAATTTTTTTAATGGCAAACTTAGCTATAGTTGTGAGAAGACTTTTATTAACCGCCTAGTTAGAAGCATTCTGAAATATGCACAAATGTAGCTGAGGAGTGAAGTTTTTGGAAAATCATGTGCACTAACACGTATTTGCCTCACAAATACGTTGTGTTCTTAACTGTATGCTTTTTTCCTTGCTGCTGAATTAATGTCGAGACAATCTGCAAGAACTATATTCTTCTTAATAAATGCAGTATTAATGTTTGGTCTAAACTGTCTTACCCAAAAGACTCCTTTTAGAGGTAGGTTTTACTGTTTGATCATATAGATTTCAAATACCTGTCAGCTTAGCTAAACATCTCATTTCAAACAGCCAGTGTCTAATAAGGAGCCCTATTCAAAACCTTTTCAAGTCATTGAAAAAACATCACTGTTTGGGGTTTTTTATGGTGTCCAGCTCAGGCCTTAAGGGAGGGAATTCAATACCTGGAGAATCATTCTAATTTATTTTATTTCAATATTGTACTCTGTTGATCTGTATTTATTATTTGGTAAGTTACAACTTTATTTTCTACGTGCTAAGATATGTAAATAATACCTCAAACTACGGTGTACTCTTTTAAGACAATCATACATGTGATATGTCACCCAATGGCACATTGAACAGCATGGATGTAAGTAGTTAACTTATTGTAAGAGGGAAAGCTCTAGTTACCAATAATTCAGGGGAAAAGTGCAGATATACTAAGCTTTAAAATACACTGACTACTTGACTTGCTGGAAAGATCAGGTCTTGATAAAATACTTCCTTCAGGATTGGTATCAAGTAATATGATATAAATTTCTAATGCAGGCTAACCCAAAACATTTGTTCAAAGTGTGCCCTGGGACACATCTCTTTCTCCCACTGACTCTGGCAAGTACATATCCTGAGGAAAGTGAGTTGTTTTGCATAAGCCATAATAAATAACTTTTATAATGAAGTGCCTAATGTAGCAAAGCAAAACTCTATATCAGGGAATTCCTTAAATAACTCATCGATGTGTGCTCATGTGCTACAGTGGCAGCTTTAAGATGAAAAAGCAAGTATTTGCCACCATTTTGGTCTCTTTGGCACCCTATGGGCAGGTCCCTGCACCAAGAAAGACTTTGGCAGGGCTTTGTCCCTGCAGAAGGATTTGCGTGCAACTGCAGGCTGCCGTCTCCTGGAGGTCCTCCAGCAGGAGACAGCACCAGAAGCAGATGGCTGCACGACCATGTTCTCTGTCAATATGTAAATATTGGTCTAAGCGCTCCTATTTTATTGTGAAAGTAAATTGTGTAAATGATGTAAGTGCATTATTATTTAGAATATTGTGTAGAAGTTAGCAACATATTTCATTGCGAGGTTTTTTACTTGTATTTTGGAAGTATAATTTAAATCGGGGAGAAAAAAAAAGTAAAGATTCTTAAATAAACTCAATGCTTAATTTCCAGTTTGTGGGGGGGCGGTGGGAAAGGTGAAATGAATGCACATCAGGCATATTGAACGTACAGTATGTTGACCTTCCATGGTGCAGTTTCATAAATTGTTCCTGCTGCACAGCGGCTTCCGGCCGTGGGCGAAGGGTCAGAGAGTTCTTCATAACCAAATGAATGATTATTTAGTCATGAAGAACTTAAAGATCTCTTGATGCTACATTCTCCTCATCTGCTTCTCCCCCCTTTCCCCCCCACCTTTGTTGCTCTCACCTTTTGGTAAATCCTTGACTGAGTGGTGGTCAGGGGTGGTAGCTGTAACTGGCGTTGGGTGAAAGCTCTTTTCCCACAGTGACCACGCTGGAGCTGGATGCAAGCCTGGCAGGTGCTGTGTTCTACCTGAAAACCAGACTTTCAAGTGTGTTGTTGAATAACCCCCCCTCAGAAATAAATGCCTAACTGCTGCCTGGTATACTCAGCTGCTGGAGGAGTCTGTGTTGTAGGCTGATCTAGCACTACAGTGGCATGAGCATGCAAATATCACTTCTGAGAGGTGATATGGTCCGTGGGGGAGCCCAGCTCATGTTGTGGAGGGAGCCAGCTTTATCCTTTGCCCCGGAGCTATGCCCTCAAAGCAGACATGTCAGGGGAAGAGGATGATCAATCTGCCATGCAGTGAAAGGGAAAGGGACCTGTAAAGTGTGAGAGAGATGCTAGGTCCAGGGCTGTGACATGTCCCTTTGCATGGCCCCTGGCAGGCAGCTCACTGTGGGGATGTCTTTGCTCCAAAGGGGCTTGTGTGGAGGACAGCCCACAGCTGCTGCCCAGCACAGAGGTCAGCGGTTTCTCAGGTTCTTGCAGAGCTTGTACTGAAGAAACAATTATGTCCATGTGGACAAAAATAGTCTCTCCATCTGTTGATTTAGCTGAGGCTTGCTGAACTGCCTGCAGCTAGGGCCTGCTGGCTGTGACGGGGAGGAGCCCTGTCCCCATTTCCTGCTGCAGCTTGATGCATGCCCTTGGAGGCCTCCATGACACTGTTTTGATGTGCGCTTCAAGCTGGCAGGAACTTTCCGATGCCTGGAAGACCATGTGATGCTAACCCGGGAGCTGAACTCTGGGTCCTGAAACAGTTCAGCTCTTAATGTGAGAGGAATGTTCTACCTGGTGAGCAACCTTGGCGATGTCATGTGGGTAACTTCTCTGCTGGTCAATACTTGCATACTTGTTTTGGGTCTTAAGCTAAAAGCGGATTACTGTTAAATTAATTACCATTAAAAGATTTCTGAGCCTGAAGAATAAGCACATACACACACACACAAGGCCTTCACAGATGTTGCATTGTACATCTCCAGGGAGCTCAATGCTGGTATCAGATGGATCTTATCTAATTGGCTTTTTTGGTGTGGGGTTTTTTTTTCCCCTCCCATACTTCCAAATTAAAGAAGCAGAAACCTTTCATGACATTGAAGGCAAGTTGCATGCCGCTTCAAAGCTGACTGAGCATTTCAGCATCTATCTTTTTACACCTGCTCTGCCACCATCTTCTTCCTGAACTGTGCTTTTTCTCTTACTGGGTTTGTGTGGCCAAGCAGCCATCAAAGGCACCTCAGACTCACCTTAGAAATACCGTCAGGGTTGTAGTTGCTGGAGGAGCTGGGCAGTCAGAAGACTCCACAAATACTGGAGCCGAATTCTGTGTGACTCATCTGGAGAGGCTTTTCTCACCCGTGGGCTCGCAACAGCAGCACCGTGCCACACTCCCGCCCCGGCTGCCCGCCGGCGTGCCCCTGGGGCTGGTGGCGGAGGCGAGGCGGAGGCACAAACACACCTGACATTTCCAAATGCTGAGGAAGGCTGGTGTGAGACGGCTTGCCTTGGCCGGCCCACCAGCGAGTGGGGTCTGTGGTTTCCCTGCACCGGCTCCGCCACGGCTCTTCGCCGCTCCTGTCACTGTGCCACACGCCAGACAAACACTGGGGCTAGAGATGACTGCGAGACTGTGAGAGGTCCAAATGCTCAGGGACTAAGCCGTCAGCAAATGATCAGGACTCTTAGGAAACCTATATTCTTCACCATCTCAGCATGTTGATTATTTTTTCCTTTCTTTGTTTTCCTTTGGGTAACAAACAGTCGCTGGCTGCAAGTCTATGTAGACCCCTCATCCCTATTGCACAGAAATGTCTTGCTCTGTCTGCAAAAGCCATGTGAATACACAATCCCACGCAGGAGTAAAACATGAGACTGGGTTGTCTCACACTTGTCTCCAGCCTGACTCTTCCCTAGAGATGTCAGTTAGATGTGTGAGTTAAGTGAGATAATACATATTAAGGAACTACATCACTGATGTCAATAGTCCAAGCAGTAAAAAGTAATTAAAATGAAAAGCAATTAAATAAAAAGTAACTAAAATAAAAAGTAAAAAAATTACACGGCCCCCCCATATTCTTAGGCAGGTGTAAGGAAGACAGTAAGCAGAAGCATGTATGTGTTTTAAATCACACATAGACCCGTTCCGGTGGCTTAGATCTGTGGAGAAAATACATTCCTCTTCAGGGAGTCTGGCTTGAGCTGCTCCTAGATTTCTGTACCTTTGGAAACTGAGATAAAGAAAATGAGGGAGCCAGTCTGAGTGGTGCATGGTGCAGTTCCAGTATTTCTCATAGTGTCTAACAGCATCTTACAGATGCTTTTATTTCTTGAGAAGATAAGAATAAACCCAAACCCAGGTTCTCCCACTGCACACACCACTGTGATATCAAGGATCTGGACATTGTGGGCTTTAAACCCCAAGGTTATATGACTGGCTAGAGCAGTTGCTTTTCTAAACAGAGAAGCCTCAGGCCTTCTCAGGGATCTCCTCCCAGAGCCACCAGTGCTTTTCCACTCACAAAATTTGTCCTGTCCTTTGTATTCATCTGCACCCCTTGCTCTCCCAAGCTGACACTGCTAGTTTTATTCCCGTGTACCACAGCAAAGCATCCATACGCAGGTGGAGTCTTTGTTAGCCCAAGTGTTGGCTTATGTTTATCATGTTTATTATGCCTGCAGTGTGTCTACACTGCTGATAGGAGCAGGGTAGGTGCTGAAGCCCATTCCCAGCGATAGTTTCCCAGAGGTGGATGTTGGCTGGCTGTAGCCTTGAGTCAGTGTGGAGCAAACAGCAGCTCGTTGGCAATATATATATTGCCTGTCACCCCACATGATCACACAGCTCACCACAATTCGAATTTCAAGCCAATCAAGGCTTTTATGCATGGCACAGTTACAATAATCTTAATATGCTTTTGATGCTGCACTCCCGACGTGTTTCTGAGCCCTGTCTCCCAAGGCATCACCTGGAGTGGTGTCGTGTGTATGTGACCAGAGGAGTGAATACCCTCCTATAGACAGTTGTCTGTACCTGCTGGGCAAGCGGCTTCCCGTTTTTTCTTGCCCTTCCCTCTCCTCTCCCAGTTTTACTGCACTGCAAAAGTAGCTTAGTGTTTCTTGATGCTAGTAAACTAATTAACTGCCTCAGTCAGTCTATCAATGCCAATAATGCCTCCTTGATATGCAATTACCAGACTCGTACTGCATAGATTTGGAAGGGGCCTCCTGAATCCAGTTTCTTAATTATAGATAATCCCCTCACCAAGACCTTTTAGGAAGGCACCAGGATTTATCTCAAAACCAGTTGGTGAGATTTTGGAGAGGTTTTTGTGTGTGCCTGCGGCAAGTGGTGCTGCTTCTTTTGTTGGGAGACTGTTGCAGTCCCCTCACTTCTCAATGCTTAGGAGCTATCTTTTAATTGCCAGATGAAATTTATCTATGATGGTCTTATGACTATCTGTTCTTGAGCCAAAACCTATTCCCAGCTTAGAGTTCTTCTCCCTTGATAGTGTTTAAGCTGGTATGTTAGGCAGTGATTACTCTGCCTCTCTTTCGATTGATAGGTTATAAAAACCCTCTCTTCTTCTCGGGTAGCTTTCCCTCTCCTGCTGGCCCTCTGTGCCTGTATGGCTCGATGAAAGGGGGAGCATGAGTATACATGCTCTAATGCATGGGCTTGCAGAAGAGACTATGCAATGGTGTGCTGCTTCCCTATTTGCTCTGAAACTAGCCCTTTTGATACATTTGAAAACCACATTTTCATTATCTAGAGTTACATCAGTGATTGGAATGGTCGTGGTGATCCAAGTCCTTCTTTAGCTATTTTTTGATCATGAACTCCCATCTTTTGGCAGAAAGTATTATTATTAGTCTCTTGACTATGACTTTGCCCTTGTCCCATTCAACTTTATTCTACCTCCATTGCTCCCCAGTGGTCCAGTTGGCCTGTGAGAGGTCTACATTCTGCTCTGCATTAATGACATCTCTCAAGCTCAGATCTCCAGCAGATTTTGTCAATGGTCTTTTCATTTTTGGACTAAGTTATTAATGAAAGTGCTAAACCAAGACTGGTCCAACTCCTCTGTTAGCGGCCTTTCTCTAACCTGGCCCTTCCTCAATGGCTATGCCCTTACCTAGTCTATAATTCACTTGCTAATCTCCATTTGTGATTTAAGAGAATGGTCTCAGCCCTGTGCAGGTGGGAACAGTGGCTGCCCCGCTGGGAGTCTGGTCACCTGCGAGGGCTGGAGCTAGCAGGGAGAAATGGTGCTGGGGGAGAGAGATGCATTTCTGTAAGGTCCCCCCATAAAGCTTTGCAGATTGTCCCTGTCCCTGTCCTTGGCACGGGAGGTTCAGAGGGTTGGAGAGGAGCTGCGACATCTTAGTGCTTCAACTGAGGCCAGGTAAGAATAAACCCACAGGCCATACCAATTTCCATTTCCATCCCTTTCCTTCATTATCCGTTCTTTCAAAATTTGTAGCCAAGCCGTTCGTTCTGGAAGATGAACCTCCCAAAGTCTGTCACCTGCGGTTGCATCTCTGCAAGGCTTGGTCTTGCTCAAGCAGCTTCTTTCCCCCACCTCGTAAAACACTCCCCCAACATCTGCTGTTTGCTAAATGTGCAACAGCTGGCCTGAGCCGAGGAATAAATGTTTGCTGCTGGGTCGCGATTTCAAGTCCCCAGATTCTGGAAGAGAAATGATGTGTTTCTTCCCTGAGCTCAAGAACACTCACCTGCTCGAGCTTCATTTGCATTTTAGAGGTGATCATTCGCGAGCCTCAGCCCCCGTTAGCTTTTCTGACTTTGCCTCTGCATTATACCTCCTCCTCCTCCTCACTGAGAACAGAACCAGGCTAACGAACGCTTGTGAAGAGAAACCCTCTATTATCCTTCATTTCCATCCCGCTCTAATGGCACAGCAACCCCGCTGCTCTCCCTCTTCTTTCTGTGCACATGGGCTGTGGGCTTCTCTGCTCCTTACCCTTGGCAGAGGCTAAAGCAAGACGGAGTGTGTCAGGTTTGCAGCACTTGAGCTCTCTGAATATTGTTAAGTGACTTCTCCTTTGAGTGTCATTCAAGGCCCAAGACATGTAGGTCGGTGTGGGGAGAGTTATGTGGTTTACACAGGCAACCTGGAAAAACCCACTCACTGAATGGGGAAAAGCCTGGAGAAGGTAACAGGACACCCGGAAAGGAAACCAGAACATTTAGCAGCTCATTAAGAAGATCTGCCCGGTTGTTCATATTTGTGATCAAGGATCCCTTACTACTTATGCAGAAACCGGTGGGCAGGCTGGACAACTCGTGATCCCCTAGGAAAGCTCTCATGGCCCTGCAGAAACAGGGCTGCATTAGGCCCACGGAGCTGGCACACAAGTGGCACTGCCCCACCCCATGGCTGGCCTGTCCCTGTGGGGAGGGGGAAGAGCAGGCAGGTGAAGCTAGTTTGGGTGGGCACAGATGAGGCTTTTGGACCAGGCGGAGCCGGCTGATTGTGTGGGAGGCTGATTCGCTAGTGGGGAAGAGAGGGAACTGCACATATATTTGGGATGTGGAGGGTAATAGTGAGTTTACCCTTTATCTCAGGAGCAGTCAGCTTAGAGCTTGCAGGTGAGTGCGGAGGAACTCCTGGGCTGGGGTTATGCTGTGGGATTGATGGTGCTGGGAGGAACGAGCTGCTGTGGGCTGGTCTTTTTCGCTGTGTTCTCATGGGGTAGAGCTGCTGTTTGGCTATACTCCTGTGATGAGGTGGCCAGGAGAGCCCCCAGCTTAGTACCTGGGGCTGCCCTGCGTCTCAGTCTCCAGAGGGGCAGCTTGCTGCAGTGCGCTCTTAGCAGAAACAATCATTAATTAAGTACATTAGTGAGCACCAAGAAGCTTGTGGTCTGCAAAGGTAAAGCCTTCATGAGCCTTGATGCAGGTATCTATCGCCTCTGGGGTGGAGAAAATGCTTATTCTTCTGTCTTTCCTGGTAACAGGGATGCAGTAGTGAGGCTGGCTGCTGCGTGACATGCCAGTGCTGGGGAGGAAGGGACATCCCTAGTGAAGGGGAACTGGCTGGTAACTGGCATCTGGAGGCTCTACCCACCTTCAGAAAGATAAACTTGTCTCTTGAAAACTCTGATGCCTTCCAGAAGAGGTGGTTTCTCTAAGAGAAACTGAAATAGGCTAGTGGCTTGTCTTAGCTTTGGCTTGACTTCATGAATTTCATGCTATTTTGGAGTCAAGGTAGCTGCCACTAGTTACCCTGCACAATCATTGGCACTGTTTTGCAAAAGGTTTCAGCTTGTTGAGTTGGGTTCTGGGCACTGTACTGAATGTGTGCAACTTAATTCTTGATGTGTTTTGCTAGCCTTCACCTTAATGCAACATTAGTAATAGTAATTGTGAAACTTTAATCATTCTGAGAACTTCCCACATGAAAACTTCTGTTTCAGTACACTAGAAGCGGTGTCCCCTGCTGTGTTCTGTGCCTGAATTCATGCCCAAAGGTGGATGGTCTGTGTGAGATGCAATTGTAATACTTGTCACCTGGGATAGCTATGCGTTCTGCTTGCTCCTCTCTTACTAATATATGGATGGTTCATGTGAATTTCCATCATCTGCTACTTCTTTGCCCAGATATACATTGTTTATGGTGGGTGGAAGGGAAAAGACAGAAATTTCCACTTGCCCCAGCAGTAGGATTTTGCATTTCCTGTAGTTAATTTATGTCTCTACAAAATGAAATGTCTTGCTATCAGGGTGAGTGGAAACTTCTGGCTTCTTCCTGCTCCTTTGGTTCAGACACATGCAAACTCTCAAAAAAACCCAACCAAAAAAACCTTGCAAAACAGTCATGGGCTGAATGCACACTTTTCTTATGCCCTTGGCAGCCAGAGAATCTGTCACCTTTTGGTGGTGCTTCAGCTGCTGTGCAGCTGGTGCCGGGATGCTTGCAGGGCTGGAGCTTGGGGATCTGCCCAGAGGAAGGGGGAAATCCAGGCTTAGACATGTAGGTGGAAAGGGAACACTCAGTCAGGACACTTGAAAGTGAGTCCTGTAACTTTTTTGACAACTTTTATTTACATAAGGTTTTTTTATCTGAGTGGGTTATTTGTAGTGAGTGTAGTGATCTCTTCTACAGTGCATAAAGAGCATTGAAAGAGTGCCACTGGAATTTTCATGGTGCAGATGTTAACATAAAATTAATGAGAGTAAGTATGACTACCCTAAGCTAGGGTTATTTTTTAGCACACTAAAAATACCCAGCAACTGGACACTAACTCGAATATAAGGCTAGTGACACCTTCTGTTCCAGTATGAATAAAAAGAGATTAACTTTGGCAGCTGGATATGCAGCAGTCTCTCCTCTATGTAATTTTTTTTACTTACAAGCACATTTTTCTATGTAGGTGAGGAATGGTGCTCATCTGGAAATCACTTACTTCTGAAAACCACAGAGCTGTTGTCAGGGAATGCCAGGGAATTCTGCAAATATGCAGACTGCCAAAAAATGGTAGCAATTAAACAGCCCTTGAAAAATTGCCTGTCAGAAGACTAAATTTGTTTTTTTAAATTGACCAGTGACAGCAAACAAAATTAACTTTTAATTTTGACTTGCCTGTTTTGCTAGAGAATAGATGACAGCATTCCCTCAGCCTGCTAATTTGTCAGGTTAAGGAATGCTTTTCTTTTTTGTTGAATTTCTGCTGTTAGGTAATTAAGGCAAACTTCATCTGTGGCTCATTGAGAGCTTCAGAAGTTGGTTTCAGCAGATAGCCAAGTTGTGGGGTGCACCTTTCTCTTATTCCTTGTATGAATTTGCAGTAGTGAAGCTCGGCTGATGATGTACATAAAGTCCATGCTCAGAAAGGCTTCCAGTACAGTCTAATTCACTTTAACATACTTGATATCAAATGGTTGTTAATCTCCCCAGTTTTATTTCAACACTAATTCATGTGGTTGTGGTGGTCCCAGTTAACATAAGGATTGAAATTTATCCCTGAAATGTGCATTTTCTCCCTGAACCTTGGCTTTCTTAATGCAGAAAAATTGTACACAACTATCTTTTTTTTTTAAGAGAAATTCAAAGGCTCTGACATATACTTTCTTATCTGCTTTAGCTTTTACTCTGTTCCTCTGGGCTGCTGCTGAGATGGTCCCCCTAAGCATACAGGTGTGTGCTACCAAGCTTACCCCATTCTCTCTGCCTGCAATAGCATCCATGCTGCTTTCCGGTGCATTGCTACAGGGAAGTGATCTGGACTGAAATCAGGATTTGGAGAACAGACTTTGTGCAGGGACCTCCTTCTGCAGACTGCATCATCCTGAAATGTTTGTGCAAACACTTTGCTCTTCTTGCAGTGAATTTCTGTAGGGTTCAGGGTGTCACTGCTGGCACTTAGCAAGCATTTAGAGTTGGAAAAATTAAGGCAATTATTGTGGAAATGGTACTGTCAGCTGAAAAGCTGATCCTGAGATGACAAAGCTGGAGGTTAGCTAGCCCTAAATGAGGATTCCTCAGTCTGAAATCCCATCTTTGGGATGGGGAGAACCAATTATGTTAATGTCCATATGTGACTGCAGTTGGGCTTCAGGCAGCTGCAGAATACCTTTGTGAGGGATGGAGACCTTCCTGATGTGTGCAGCCTGTGCCACTGTCTGGGCTGTGTCTAGCCCTCTCTGTCTCCATTTTGGAGGTAAGCATGACATATTCCATGTACTGGCAATACCTGGACCTCAAGAAATGTTTTCCAAATGAAAAGTCACATGGCTGGTCTTTAAATACCTTTTTTCTTTTTCTTTTCTCCTGGTGCAGTGTGTCCTTGTCCTGCTGTGGCAGGGTCTCCATGCATGTGGCAGGGTCTCCATGCATGTGCCAGCATGTGTGATGAGCTGAGCTGAGGCTCATCTGAAGGCTCCTGCTTTGGGGGTACAACCCACCCCTAGCCCAGGAGGAGGAAAAGATCCTGGCTGTGTCCCAGGGCTGGGGAGCAAATCCTGTGTGGGATATGCCAACAGGTCAGCAGGTACTGCTGGGGGCAAATCTCTGACTTGTCATACACACAAGTGTGAGTGCAATGGCAGAGCTGGGCAGGAGCAGCCAGCTTGCTCCTGCTGCTGGGGAATGCTGTGCTGGTGTGGGAAAACTCAAACCAGCATTTGCCAGTGGGCCTGCCAGCCCATGGGGAGGCTGTGGTGGGGTTTCTGCTCACCTGTGTGATTAGGCCTCAGAAATGAGCATTGCAGTTGAACTCCTCCTTGGGCTGTCACACCTGAGCGGGTGGTCAGGACGCAGTCTCTGGCACTGGCTCTCCTCAGGTCTGTGCTGCAGATGTGGCACAGGTGCTCCCTGAGGCATGGGAGCCTGAGTGTTGCTGGCTGCCAGGGGTGTCAAGGTCCTCAAGTGACCACTGAAACGTCACCATTATTGCTAGAACAAGATCAAGCAGGTTGCTTGTGACAAAGTACCTCCTGTCAGACTGCAGGCAATGCTAATAAAAGCGTCCCCAGTCTCACCTATGGAGCACAGCTAGTTTCTGTGCTCAGACCTCTGTTACAGAGCATCAGGGCCACTTCAATAAGGAAATGCTCACAAATAAATGCTCATTCTTTAGTATCTTTTGCTTAATATCAAACACTCTTGACTGATAAACAGCCCTGCTGCAGCATCAGGCCTCCTCTTTGGGCTGCTGCTGCAGATGAATTTCACCAGCCGCAGCTCAAACACCTCCTTTTTGCCTTCCTTCAACATAATCAAAAGTGCTTTTGCTAGACCAAATACTCAGAAAAGCATCTAACAAATAACCAGATGTTTTGAGGTGATTTTGTTTCTGCCTGCTCAGTTTTTGCCCAGTTTCAGAAGTTTGAAGAAAGCAAGTCCACGGGGTACTTCCTCACTCTCTGAAGTACTTCTTTCCCCCTTAGCCCCTTTCTGCTCTTCCCCTTCCACCCCCCCACCGAGATCCTTTCTAGGTTGCAGTGTAGGGGAGGGAGGAACACCTCTCTGAGCCTGGGCTGGTAGTAGACACCTGTAGCAGAGCAAAAGACATCACTATTGCTGGTCTGCTATCTCCCTCTTGTGGACAGACTTCTCTTTCCTTCCTATGAGCATGTAAGGTTGCAGTGGCCTGGCACAGCTCGCAGCAGATATAACCTGCTTTGCCTAAAAATTAATTTTATGTGTACTAATTATTAAAGCACACTGGGTTTGCCTTCTCTGGGGTGTAACTCCGTTGTGTGATCCGATCTCAGATTGGCCCCATGAATAAAGGCTGCTGCAGAAGAAACCAATAGTTATGTTTGCATTTGGCAAAGCAGAACTAAAAATTTTAAAAGCTGCCTTTCCCGTTTTGGCTGTCACTTGCTACCTTTTTCTGTTGCTAATACGTTGCATTTTAGCAACTGAAATACTACTGATTCTTATACTGCTGTGTAAGTTTTCAGATATTTTAACAAGGAGGAGAACAAAACTAAACTTAGTTTAAAAAGTGCATATATGGAAGCTGCAAGAGCAGTAACTTCAGATTTGCCTGCATTGAGATCACTGTTTTCTGCCTCTGCTGCCTTACATGATAAACTGCAGTAAATCTATCCCTTGGTCCCTTGTTGTACAGCCACTCTGCCTCTGATGCAGCACTTCCAGGACTGCCTTGCTGAAAACCTTGTCCTTTCTAACTTTGTTTTAATGGCATCCATGTTTGTTTCTCTTGACCATTTAAATCTCTTTTGATGGGAATTTTGAAGAGAGGAGCTGAGCCAAGGACAGATAATAATATTTTGCTGGGTAGGATTTCAGAAATGCAGCAAAGCATGGCAACTCTTGCACCAGTTAACTGTCAAGATTTGGTCTCATCTTTCTGGATCTTAAAGTCTGTTAATAAACATGAACTTTCCTGCTTTATGTTATTTACTTTAAATCAAGTGCACTTAAAATATGTCCTTTCTCTTTGTATTTCTTGGCCTGCCTGGACTGCAAAAAGCTATGGGGGAGAAGACTGTGAAGCACTCCTTTGGGCTAGGACTCTCTGGTCTGACATTGACAGTGGCAAGGTGTTTCCCTCTGGGGCTCCTCAATACTACACAAGAGGCTTTTCTAGTTTGGAAAGCAGCATCTTAGAAATAAAAAATAAATCATAATTAAAAATAATAAAAAAGCCTGTAGGTGTAGGGAGGGCAGTGTGATGGATGAGAGGGGAGTGGTGCTCAGCTCTTTGTACTGGCTCTGGCTACCAGAGCAGTAATCCTTTGCCTTTTGCAAGAGGATTCTTATCGCACCAAACAATGTTATACTGAGGCATGAAGCTAGGAGGCAGAGATGAGTCGTTGCAACTACAATTTCCATGTTGTAGTAAGTTTTCTAACTTGTTACCTGTCTCTGAGAGTATGAGGCTTCCTGCTGGCCCTGACAATGATGTTTGTGAGCGATTTGGGAATAGGGGAACCGATGTTTGCTGCTAGCAAATGCTCTCTTCATACAGGGCTTGACCATTAAAGACACTTATGAATGTGTTCATTACCCACTGCATATTTATGCATTTTATCTCTATTTTGGTAGGGGGAAATACACCAGGAAACAACTAATTTCTTCAGTGCAAAAGCTGTATAAAAATACATTCTGAAACTAAGCACTTCATGAAAAAAGTACAGATGGCTAATCAACTAAGTAAGATGAGACACAAGTTAAAACACTTGTCTAATAACTTATGTAGCTTTGTGTTGGATAAGTACGTGGTTAGTTTAAAAGCTGCTTTGCTTGAAACTAGCTCAGGTTTTCCAAAGGAACCAGGTAAATCCTTTGGGAAGTCTGGAATCTGATTATGTAATCTAATATTAACTTTGTAGTTGCTTTTATTTACTCTTCTGAAGAGATCGCTACTTTTGCTGAAGAAATTGCCCTGGATATAATTGTGACCTAGGATAGAAGAGAGGTTATATGAACTAAATGGTCCTAGCAGCATTTAGTGGTCAGGTAATGAATGCACACACAAAACCTGTATCAATATTGTTCATTCTTTTTGTGACATTTCCTTTAAAACTAAAGCAGATGATCGTCATACCCAAGTAGCTTTCTAATTCATGCTTTCACTGCAGTTTGTTCTTCTGCTGTTATGCTCATGGTGCTTCTCTAGCTTTCTGGGCATTAGGCTGTTGCCAGATCTCAAAGCTCCTTGGGGACAAATCCTCAATGCTTAGTGTTGTGTTTTAAATGAGAAGAGGTTGGAAGGTGGACCGATGCTGTGTGAGACCTACTGTGGGCTCAGGCTTAGGACCAAGTTCTTGACAGCGCACTGTCACATTGACCTTCTGGTAGGAGAAAAGGGCATTGGGGGATAAACTGCTGACATCTGTCTATGCGGTCAGATGGGTGCCAGCAGCAGGTCACACTGGCACCTGCCTGCTTAGGGGTACTCAGTGCTTCTCCGGGCTGTGTGGATGGTCTGTAGTGCCGTGCCACTGGCCCAGCCTCACACCCACCCCACAGTGCCCCTGGGCTGGGCTGTGTGAAGTGTTTCTTCCTCCCACAATGCAACAGCCTGAAGTTTAGCATAATCTTCTTGCCAAAACAAAGACAGAGCACCTGTGGCAAGTGGTATGGGTACTGCTTCATTCTGATGCAACCTGGTTGTGCTGGCCGATCTCACGCGGAGCAGGCTGTGTCAGAGGCGACCTGCCCAAGGAACTGCTGTTTCTAGCCTCAGTGGGGAGAAAAGCAAAATCAAGCCTATTGTAGACAACTTTGTAACTATGTGTTGTTCTTGCTCCACTCCACAAGCTGTTAAAGACATGTGTGTGTTTTATTTAATTCACAAAAACCCCATCTTCTATGTGTAATAGTTACTATGGCTTTTTCTTATCCCTGCTTTGTCCCAATGTCCTCTCAACACTTCCCCTCTGTACAGGCTCCACATGCTGCTTTCCTGGACAGGGAGCCCTTGGCTTCTATTCCAGGGGGGAGAGTTGTCCATGGAAATGGATCACTAAACCCCTTCTCCCTGGAAACCCAGGCTAGGATTTAAAAGAAAAAAAACCAAACAAAACCCCAATTTATTCAGCAATCCTTTTGTCATAATTCCCAGGGCAGGCTTTGCCTTCAGGGCTGGAGGAAGAGCAAGGCGCAGGCCAGAGCAAGGCACATCAGGGCAAAATGTCTCTGGAGTGTGATTTACTTACATTCACAGTGAGTGAGAATGTATTGTTCTTGTCCTGTGTGGGGTTTTTTTTAATGGCAGGAAAAGGTTTTGTAACCTTCTGTGAAGAATAGCCTCTCCTGTAGCTTTGACTCACAATGTTTGAGTTTCCTCCCCTGAGCTTCCTCCAGGAGCTGTTTCAGCCTCAGATGCTTTGCATTTGTGGCAAAAGCCTGTGCTTGTTCAGGAAGAGAGCACCTTGGCCTTGCAAAACTTTAATTTGGTTTCTATTGGCAGTGCTGCTTATGAATTTATTTCTTAGTTCTGTTGTGCAGGGAAGAAGTTACCTGTGCTGTGTGAAATGCCTCTTTCTACCCCCACATGTGCACTTCAGAAGTCAAGGAGATTATAAGTAGAGAGAATGTGCGGTTCTACCCGTTGGCAAAAGGGTATAGACTTAACTGAAGTTGAAGTATATAGAATGAGAATTAAAGGTCAGAGAGCCAAGACTTGGATTTTTTTTTTCTTGCTTGAGTGTTACTAAGGTGAAGTTACCTGCTCCTTTCTTTTCCACAAAGATTTCACCTGGATACTTAATCTTTCACAATAAAGCCGTAATTGTCTTATACAGCTTGAGGAGAATGCTGATCACCAGCTTGCCTGTGAGTTTCGGGGGCTACTGCAGCTCTTGAGATTATTTATCCTATCACTTCATGCTGGGACCTTTAAAACTCACACTTGTCCCATGTGAGGACAACACAAGCTACTCTTTGAATCTTTCCAGAACATTAATAATAATCAACAGACACCTGGGAAAGAGCCTGAGGGGGAGAAATTGCTTCTGGACAAACCTTCAGCTTAAGCACTCGTGGAATATTCCCAGTGCTGCTCTGCCCTGCTTTCTGTGTCACTCTGGAGCTTCTGCTTGTGACCTTTCCTAGGCCCTTCAGTACCTTGTTACAGGGTTGAAAAGCCCTTGGATGTATAATGCTTTTTCATTGTTTATATACTACTTTTTTCTTGGTGAGACAAGACCTCTTAATGAGCGCTTGGAAGTTATACAGCAATTTAACTTGAAAGTTAGTGATGCTTTTAAACTATTTAGCTGAAGTTGTTCATGAGGGCCAGACTGAGGGGGATGGAAACTGCAGTCAATAATGGGGCTGGGCAGGAATTCACTGACAAAACAGCTTTTGTTTGCTTGTGTGGGGAATGATGTTTTCTCAAAATGGAGATGTGTGGATGAATGGTAGGTAATGCCCTGGGAGGGGGGTTGTGCCTGGGTGTCCCCGGGGATAACTGCCTGGGACGGTGCTCCTATGCTGGGAGTGCCATGGCTCTTGACCACAGCACAGCCAAGCCCCATTCCAAGGCTCCTGGTTTAGATGCAGCTACTAAATTCTGAAATGCTCAAAATGAAATTTTTCATCGATAGTTTCTGCAGCAGTTTTGATTAGTTTGGATTCTCCCTTCCATAGGCAACTTTTACATTCTAAAACTGAACAAAAATATAGGTTCACGAGCACAGTTCCCTGAATGAAAGAGCACAAATCCTGGCTCTTTAATGTAGTGGGGCCTATGTCTGAAGGAAGTGCTAGAAAATAATGTGATAATAGCAGAAGAAATAAGACATCTCAGTTTTATTAATACAGATATCATACAAAAGTTGATAACTCTTTGGGCATCACGGCCTCTATATCAGCAGAGGTAATCTATGAGATCTAACCAGATACATTACTCTGACAGCCAGTAGCTATAGCTGTTGATCTAGCCAGGTAAATATTGCATCCATAACCAGACTATCTCTCCATGCAGAAACCATACGCATTAATTGCCAAGGATATGTGTTTAACATACCATAGCCTGCATAATTCAGATTACTTTGTAAATTATTCTTTTGGAATCATGTATGAAGTCACTAAAGTAACTAAACAACACCCAGCTGCAATGCTGAGATTCAACATAAAATACAAAGTGTTCAGTATGTCACAAGGTACCAGTGTCCTCTGTATAAGATGATGTCCTTGCTTTGCAAAAGCATTGTTTTTTTTTTTTTTTACTGGGATGTTACAGAGGCTGTGGTAAAAGATCTAGAAATGGGAGTCTGTGGAATAGCAAGGGTCATAGTCTAAGAGTTACAATGTCATTCTCTTGCGAAAATAAAATCTGGTTTGTTGCTGTCCATCTGATCAGATGCAAACTATACTTGTTTAAGCAAGTCCTCCAGGCTGGAGCTCAGCCAGCGTGTGTTTCCAAGGAAGAGAAGTTAAGAAAATTCAGAGGAAGGAAATGTGAACTCAGGTATAGCAATAAAGTTGCTAGGTAGGTTTTAAACATATCTGAAAGTAAATGGTTATGTAATGCCCAGTACTCAATCAGTGTTTAAAACAGAGCTTTTAGCAAAGCTATGGAGAATTTTGAAAAAATCTGGGAATAAATCCACATGTAGCAAAATACAAGCTTCAAGATATGCTTGAGAAGCACGGCTGTGATTTCAGCCAAGATCAACTGATTATGCAGCTTCACCTATTGCAAGCTATTTGTCAGCCAATACAAATATTGTCATAGTACGTTCAGAAATACCTCGAACTGTTCACTGAACAAAATGTCAATTTTTTTTCTGAGGGATGAAGAAAAGTTAGTATTTTGGTAGTAATAGCAATCTACTGGAAGCAAGCATTGCTTTAATCCACAGTGAGGCAGTCATGGTTCACCTAGTGCATGACTTGTTTTAATCTCTAACATGTACACAGGGATGAAATAGCGATACATGTTGCAAAACTTCTATTCCAGGGAGAACTGTGGTTTGGAACTTTTTTCACGAGTGTAAGTTAAATCTATGTAGTAGTATTGAATATAGCTTTCTGTCCATTTTATAAGGGAAGTCTGTTAACCACATGTTTTTCCTCTATTAATTGTGGGGAAATACTGATCATGTGTACCTTGTTAGGGAATTACTACATACACTAGGGTTTCATTTGAAAGGATGGTTGAGCTGGGGCATAAAGTAATGCTTCACTTAGCAGAGCTCATCATTGCCCAACAGTTTTCTGGGGATGTATGGCTACAGGACGTTCTGCTTCAAAGTAGCTGTTTGAAGGTATGGCTCCAGCAACGTGTATGTAAGGGAGAAAGCTCTCGGCACAATTGCTGAAGAATAGCTGGTATGGAAAAACTGTGGCGTTTTCTGTGTCCCACAGCACAAGACAAGGTTTTTAGGAAGAAGAGAGTCAAGGGTGTTTAAAGGAGAGACTTAGAGGGACAGGCACAAGTTTTCTGTAGGTAAACTTTGATCTTTTGGTAGTGAGTCAGTATCGGCATCCTACTTGAATAGAAATATTAATAGGAGAAGCTGCACATGCTTCCCAGAAGAATGGGGGTATGAGAAACTGTCTTCTGTTATCCGAAAGCTATGGCCAAGGAGCAGTGAGGTGCCCTGACTTGGTTACTTGCTATAGTTTAATTTTGGCAGAAGAGTGGTCTGTCATTTGCTGCAAACTCACGAAGGATCCTTTAGTATTGCGCCTTGTTCACGTTAGGCTTTGCGCTTGTTATTTACTTATGCCAGCACATATTAAAACTTGCCTGGTTTTACTGCTGCAAAGAGACTCTTCTGCTATACAGCCGTGGTGTGAGTGTTTGTGCTTTGGGGTGCTGATATCTCTCTTGCTTCATGCTCAGCTGCAGAGCTTAGAGCTGTGGTTGGCCTTTCTCCAGGAATTCAGCTATCCATATTTTAAGGGTGGACATTCAAATGCATGCAAGCTGCAAATAATCGTTGAAATCTTTTTTTTCAATGAAAAAGAAATGGATGCAGCATAAGGTTATTCGTCTGCAAAAGAAAATCACAGCTTCAAGTGGGCAGTTTCTAAAACTACTAACTTGTATTACTTATTAAATATGAGCATGCTGAATAGTTTTAACTTGCTTCAGTATGAATTATGTTAAATTGTTGCCTTGTATTAAAAATATCCATGGCATGAGATACCTATCTTTTCATGAGACTATATGTCTGATTGCTTGCCTCTTCCAAGTTGTAGTCTCTTTATGCTCCAGCACCTCATTGATAAGTGTGCAGTTGCCCTCTGTGCCCATGTTGAGTCTTCTTCAAATTACAGTGTTTTTTGGGCAAGCAAAATTTCCTTGGCACCATGCACAATATGGGGTTGGGGTCTTCAGTTGCTAACTCTTTGGAGGAGAGACTTGTTCCTTCTATTTATGTCTAAGGCATCTGTTGACATGAAGTGTCTGCTAAACTACTGTGTTTTACAAGAGAACCTGGCTACTCAAATCTAGACCTGAGACCTTGTGATGTTGTGTAAATAATATGAACTGGTTCCTGTCCCAAGTATTCATAATCAAATATTAAAAAGATAGAGTGAGTTAAGAGGATATCTGCTCACCAGTGTGATTATTTTATTACTGGAATACTAGAATGAATGCCCTCAAAACTGTAATTTAACATGTATGGCATAAAGAAGCATGTTAAAGAATCTGTTTTTCTGGCTATAAAAGTCAGTTCTATGATTCAAAGTATTACAGTGCTGTGTCTTGTGAAACGTATCTGTTCTATTAATACCTCATTTTAATAAAGTGGAAAGCACTGAAAACTGTCAGAATCAAATGGGCTGGATAGCTGTCATATTGTTTATTGGTATTTACTCACTTGACTCTGACATACTATACTTCTAATTGGCAGGCAGGCAAATGAATTGGCTATAATTCTTCCTGCAATGTTCTCAGCAGGATGCAAAGGAACGGGAGAAGAAAGTAGAAGCTCGAATAGTATCATGCCTAGGGGGAAAATAACAGGACAGAGAGCCCAAAAATCAGAGCCGAAAGAATAAAGGAAACTTCAGAGGAGGGAAAAATATGCGTGCAGAAAGTTCCATTGTACTGATAGCAGCTTGAGAGAAGGAATTAGGAACAACCTTCCCTGTTCTGCAGGGGACTGATTTTTGTAATCTCTTTTGTGTGGGGATCTCTCATGGAAAGCAGCAAGGAGCAATCTGCACTAAACGGCTCTGAGCCTGGAGCTACGATGGGTCCAAGTTGCAGACGGTTTGTTTTTTTGTTTTTTTTTGTATTTTAAATTGCCCTCTGGGTTGTGGCAGGCCCACGCCAGCCTTGACTTTTTTTCACACTTGGATTAATGGGGGGCATGAAGAGTCCTCTAAGCTAACGTATGGCAAAACACACAGCCATGTCGTCTTTTGTGCTCATAGATACACCTCCATGCCTCTTAATTAAGCTGCTTTTGGGTTTTGAGGTATGTTCTTCAGCAACCACTTTGAAATCAAAGGGGAAAATTTGATTGCACTAGGATGCAGTCTTAGACCTACAATACAAATTTCTTCTTAAACTTGAAAATTGCAAACCAGCAGCATTGGCAGTTAGCTGCTGTGTCTTACTGAGCCTTGGAGCATGGAGAGATTTAACGTGAATGCACTGAGTGTCCAATGGGACAGCCGGTCACTCCAGTGCTGGAGAGGCTTAATGGAACCCAGCCTTCCTTCCTGGAAGGAAAAGCAAAGAAACTAAAGATAAGTTCTGCTGGTGATACTGACTGTTTTAAGACAGAAAAGAGCATAAAGAAAGGAAACAGATCCTGCTCAGTGGGTAAGGAGACTAAAAAAAAGGAAGGGAAGCACAAGAAGGTTTTTGGGGACTGTCCAGATATTTCAGTTAACAACCAGAAATCCAGATGTATCAGCACTGGATCCATGTGCTCACTGGAGCGGTGAGTATTTTCCTTAGAAAATGTTTCTTAAAAAACAAGAGGGAGAATGGTGCTTCAAATTGGACTCCTCAAATCATATTAAATGTTCAACTTCTGCTTCCAGCATTTGAAAATGACTGCCAAAACCTTGTAATGTCTGTCCGTTATGATGGTTACCACCACTATTAACCATTCTCTTGTTCATTACCCTTTATCTTGGAGGAAAAAAAGAGCTGTTTCATTAGTGGAATTTGATGTTGTATTCTCTGGGGAAGCAGCAAGCAGAGGTTGGATGGGGGGTGTGGGATGGGGGGCGACCGCTGTATTTACTGCCTCAGACACTGCTGCTTGCTTATTTCATGACTAACAGACTTCCAGAAGGGAAGCAGGGCTTAAGGAAAGAAATAACTTTTCACAGACATAACAGGCCTCAGAAGGTTAGCCTGTGTTACTTTTAAATTTGATTAAACTCCTGCCAGGATATTACTTTCAGATACTCTGTTCAAGGGGAAAGTGGTTTAAAAAGTGTAAGGAATTTGGGTCACAAATTAACCATTTTTCCATTGTTCTCCTTCCTCTCTGGTTAATAAACTGTAACATGATTTGGAGAACTCATCATGTACAACAATTGCAGGAATAGCCCATATTACAATCTAGTGACTCTTCCATGCGAGACACATGCTGTTTGCGATATTCTTTCTGCTTTATCTCAGTCACCAGCTGTGTAACCTCTATGAGAAAGAGACTCTTACCGAACATAACTCTACAGGTGATGTGTTCATTTCCACTGCTGCTGTTCCCTGATTTTTCCCAGTATGAGCATCACTAAAATATATATACATAATGTCAGCTGCCATTTTAAGTCTGAATCTGCTTTGTTGAGAGAAGTCTATTTTATTGCCATCTTATAGTAGCTTTTAGTAAAAAGCTTGGAAATTGATTCTAAGAAATGTGCTAAGTTATAGTAGGAAAATGCTTGTCATGGCTTCACCCAATATCTTTTTCAGGTATTTTATTCTCCCAATACCTCTCCAGAAAAATTGGACAAGAACAGGCTAGGTGAGACCAGCTGAGGTTAAACTGGAGGTTTGTGGCAGAGCATAAACTACACTCAGGTCTCTTGTAGCAGAAGCAAGTATCTTTTTTAAGATTTTTAACAAAGCTGCAGAATTGCTTCTTGTCTTTTAAAGGTGCATTTTGGCTTCCATTAGGCAAAAACATAAGCTGGCGTTACAGTGTGGGAGGAGTGTAAGAAAAGGAAGAAACAAAAGACATTTTTCACAATCCCTGGAAAGCTTTCAAAAAATGAAAGTATTAATGCACTAGGGGGAAAAGTATGAAGAAAGCACATACAGCTGCTATCAAATAAATTATGCAGGGCTGATCAGATGACAAAAATGTTGGAATATGCTTCAGGGACTATAATTGCATTGCCAAAGGAAATCTTGTAGACTTTCCACAAGTAAGCAGTTTTTGTTGATGAAAAACTGTTCTGCTGATGTACTTTTAGTTATAAAATGATGTTCAAGCTCTCCCTGCTGCTGGATCCTCACCTAAGGAAGTTCTTATTGTAACTTAGTTTCCAGCATTAGTGTTACTTTCAGTTTTCTTTAATGTTTTGCATATGCTGGCGTACAATTTTGGTACCCATTTATGTGCAGAGTCTCCATATCCTGGGAATCTGGGAAATCAAAGTCCTGCCATACTGTCATAGAGTAAAGGGCTTTGTCCTATTCAGAAGGAGGCACTTCTACACATCCACTAAGCTAAGGGCGGGCTGCAGAAAGCATGGCTTATCTGTTGACACACAGACAACTGTCACTCAGAAAAATGTGAAAAGTTGTTCAGAGGTGGGGCTGGAGTTACTGCTGTGTGCAGGTCATGACAGCTCTGCAGCAGTGTCCTGGGAGGAAGTTGCATTTTTCTCAAGGGATGACGTTTTCTTCAGTAGTGTTGTGCATAGCTTCCAATGCCCTTCTGATACTCACCTCTCCAGTGCTGAGGCCCATAGGAGGAATAGCCAGGATTTTTTTTTGTTAGATGCAAGCTTTAACTTGTGGAATTTAATTATCTGAAATAAAATCCAGAAGTCAGGAGGTAGTTGGCACAAGCTGAAAAAGTATTCCATTTAAACATAACACAAATCTTTTTTTATGGTGAGGGTGGTCAAGCAGTGGAACAGATTGCCCAGAGTTTGTACAGTCTCCATCTTTAGAAATATCCAAAACCAGTCCTAAGCAATCTGCTGCAGCTGACCCTGCTTTGAGCAGAGGGGGTGGACTAGACAGTCTCCAGAAGTTACTTCCCAACTCAGCAATTCTGTGATTTTTGTGAGGTAGGATAATACCTAAGTACTTATCTTATTTGCCTATAGAATAACCAGTCCTGGTGATATTTCAGCATGTCAGTGAGTGGAAATAAATAAGAACAGCTATTGGCCAATTTCCAAATGACTATATGTTGAGGTTAACAGAAACATATCCTTGCCTTAAAGTCTCCCTCTCCAGTGATAGATTCTACAAAGTGAGTTTACAGGAAATGGAAAAGCCCCATTAATTTGAGATTCTTGGAGTGAGATCCTGAATGCTTGCTTTGACACCAAAAGCAGGATTCCAGTGCTATTTAGTTGCCTAGATCAAAAGCAGCAAGCTAGACTGTTGACACTTAATGGCTGCCTAGCTGGAGATGTGTAAAACTAATCAAGTTCCTTCCTGTTTGGTCCAAAACTTCCGTGCATAAAGTTGGATGTGCAAACACACACCCAAGTAGCCAAGCATAGGGAACTGGGTCCCTTGTGACAACCTGGGTGCCTTTATGACCTGCAGTTGAGGTAGTGTTTGTGTCTGAAAGCTCCTGAGGGGTTGGAGCCTCTTGATTATGCTCAGAGCACACCTGAGCACAAAAAAAACTCAGCTGCACATGCTTCTCTCATTCAAAAAGGCAGCTCTTTTGGCAGCTACTTGCAACTCCTCCCTAAAAGTGATAGCTCTTGGTTCAGCTATTTCAGTAGCCTATATATCTCCTGTGTTCTAGCAACATCCCTAATTCACAAACTGGGAAACCATCCAGGCTGGACCTGGACGCTGGACTAGTTTTGCTGCAAGGAAGTAATGAGATCAAATGATGGCCAAGCAGAAGCAACATAACTCTGTAGCCTAGTGTCAGTGGTAATTTCCAGGGTTATTTCTGCAGCTTAAAATATGTATTCAGCCCTGGAAACACCTAGTCAAATGCTTTAACCATGAGGCTGTCATGCTAAATTCAGGTTCAACTGCTCTGTTTCAACAAGACCAAGACTAGCTGAGATGAAAGCAGAATCCCAGAAGAGCACTTGTTGCTTTGGATGTCAGACAGCTGGAAGTGCCTATGCTGTGGGTCAAATACAGTTGTTAGGTCCAAAAAAAATCTAGATATATATACCATGGCATTCACTATGGGGAGGTCCAGTAACTCACTACCCTGCATATGCACTTTCTGGGTCATTATTTAGTGACTAGCTTGTCTGTTGACTCCCTGAATTAAATTACCCATCCGTGAGTAGATACACAACTTTTAGGGGTGAACTAGAAAGAGGCACACTGAGTCAGACCTAGATCTATTGCGTTTCTAACTGTAATGAACAGCTGTTGCCTAGGAAATAAGGATAGGAGCAAAGTATAGAGATACTTCTTCAGAGTACCCTCACAGAACAATATCTGGATGTGCTTGAGTGCTCTTGTCTCTAGTGAGATAGTGGATTAAAAAGTTTGCAGAGATGTTTTAGTTGACTCGCTCTCAACAGCTGAGACCAAAAATCTTTTTACTCTAGAATCCTTACAGGCAAACCCCATGCAACACCTAGAACCTCAATCGTACAACCACTTCCTCATCTGTGCAAGAGGTGTTGCCGTCTGTGTTTGTATTCAAATGAGCTACATCACTCTTTAGCAGTCTGATTTTAATGGGTTATAAGCAGGGGGTTTGTGCCACTGAGGTACACTGGAAAAACAGTACAGGTTTTGATAACAGCAGGAAAGTGTTTCAGGTTTTGGCCAGGAAATCATAGGCTATGGTTTTGGTAACTCAAGGCAGCTGAAGCTTTTGAAAGCAGTAAGAGAAAAGCTCCTCTTTCCCTTTCACTCTTGACTGGGGGCAAATGCAACCCATGTGGCATTGAGCTTTGCCGTTTCCACATGCTATCCCAGCAATCATGGTTGTAAGCCATGTTGTCACAGCATTTGTCTGTTGATCACTTCATTAGAACAAACAGACACTTCAGCCTGATGTTTCTGCTGTGCACACTGGCAATGAAATAATTAAGACTGGGTTGTAATAGTAATGACAGCAACCCCACAGCCACGTTAAAGTGTAAGGAAGCAGGTCTTGCTATACTAAACTACTCTGCAGTCTGAGCTGGCTGGCTGTGGTTTTGGCCTGCCATTGACTTTCAGCTGGCTTTTGGTGGGTTATCTGTCATAGCAATAGCAGCTGTATAGTCTTTATATAGATTACTAATATCAGAGTATAGATTTTGTGGATTAAACTTCCTCATAAACTGTTCTCAGCCTTCAGCACTGTGTTGAAGGACACCTAGCTGATGGGTGCCTGATCCAGGACTGAGGTTTCCAGGCAAGATTGCAATCAGGTCAGCAGTTCTGTTTTCAGGCAGAATTTGATCATATTGGGTGATGCAGGAGGGGGTTATCCTTTGCTGCTTTCCCACAGTGCAGTGACTAATGATAAATTAGTTAATGACAGTACAATGATAATCCCTTCAGCAGGTAGGTGGGCTGAATTCAGTATTTCTGTAACTCTTATGTCTCTCTTCAATTGCAAATAAAAAAACCCAAGCAAACACCCAAGAAATATTTTTAGATGCTTTTGTAATTGCTGACATTCTTGAAGGAAGATTGATAAAGCTGTGTCTAGGCATAGCTTAAGGCTCCTCCATTTACATGTATGAAAACTGTTTAATTCAAGTTGGTCTATAATACCTGCCCTTGTTGCATTTCACGGCTGACCTGTAAGTTCAGTACTATAGCACTGTGTGTGTGTAGATACCAGATCTGGCTGGGATTTTGGTCAGGAGAATGAGAACAGCTATCTCTTTGAAGGCAAGAAAGTGCCAGTAATTTAAAAGGAGACAGTAACTGTAAAAGGAGACTGTATGAAATGGCATAAAACCAAACCTGCCTTGTAAGAGGTACCAACTTAGATCTATGGGTCATCCACTAATATCAGAAAAGCTGTGTGCTTACTTATGTGAGAGTATAGCTCACAAAAACACAGTAAGTTTGGACTTCATTTTCCTGCATGGTTGCTTTTTTTTTTTAGTCAATGCTGGCTTGCACTGACAGTAAAATTAGGTCAATTGCTTTGTGGTATCCTGGTGGAATTCACTTTACCATGTGTATTCATCTGATGACCATCATTTGTTACCCACGAGGACTGAAGAACAGAACCACCACAATAATAACCAGAGCTAAATATGTTAATTTTTGCATCTTGAAGTAAGATTTAACAGGCTTTTTTCCTGTGCCATAGGCTGATCTCTCATTCCTAATTTGACTTTAAAAGAAACTTAATATACTTTTTTCTTTCTCCTATTGGGTTTTACAAAACTGACCATTTGAAAGCTGCAAGAGTGATTTTGATGGGACATGAGCTAAATGCTAACTGGTGTCAAAAAGAAATAATCCAGTTAAGAAGTTACTTCATAACTGATTATTGAAGTTTTTCTTGCTTCCCTTCAGTAGCTGATGGGTCTGATGTAGGGGAGCAATTCTTGTGTATTTAAGTTCTTTAATTGTAAATGTAACTCTCTTCATTTTACATTCCAAATGGACATCACTAATTTCATCTAATACTTATTCTGAAGAGAAAGCAGTCAGATTTAATTTTCTTCTTCTAGAAGAGCCAAAGAAAAATGAGGTTTTACATCAAGAATATTCTAATATTTTATTTTGTTTGTTTTGATGTTTTATGCTTGTGCAATGAAAAAACCTCCTCTAGGTTTAATACTCCAAATTCAGACATTGCTTTTCACCCTGGTGCCTGAGTGCTTATAAGGACTTGAGCGTCAGAGCTTGGCTTCAGCCCCCATTTGCAAATACTAAAATTTAGTGCAGAAACAGCAGGTGCTTTCTTCCTGAGGCAGATTCATTGACAATATAATACAGAATGAAAACTGAGCTGGATAACACTGCAATTCTAACACAATAGAGCAGATCCTGCACTTTCTGAGTGCCCTTTATGTAAAATATTGCAGGCAACTTGGAAGTTTCAAATTCATCCCAAGATGGGGAAGCTAAAATGAAACTATGTTTTATGTAATCACTGCATATGCAATTTCTTTAATGAGGACTCTGAAATTTGTTTTGTTAAAGTAAACGGTTCAGCATATCATCTATGAAATGTACAAAGAAAACACCAAACTTCTGAGGGCTATTTAAAGCTGGATGATAAGCTAAGGATAGATGAATAATTTTGATAGTCTTTTATCTAGCACTGTTCTGAGCATTGTTGAGCAAGGTACTTTATAAAAATGAGTGACACCAACTTTCACAAACATGGAAGCTGGGTGTGAAAGTTACATGAAGATCGTATGTGCCATCAGTGACAGAGTAAGGAGTGCAATTTGCATCACAATTTCTGGACCAAAGCAGGAAAATTTGACAGTTACAACTCTGAACCTTCATTTAATTTGGGGTGTGGGGAAGATGAATTCTTGTAACAGGTGGTGAACTCTGATTTCTTGCCTGTGTGATAAAGCAAATAATAAACTATACAGGTTTAGCATCCAGTCATTCCTAATACCAATAACTTCAAAAGGAGTAACTATTGGGGATGAGCAAATATTCATTTATTTAGGAGATCTGGCCTCATTCACAACTTTTTGTTATGGCAGAGGGAATTTTTCATGCTCTAGCAGGTTGGTTCAATCGGAATTAGCCACGAAGTCACACTGAATGTGATGAATAGGTTCTGTTCTCCCAAAAAAGCAATAAATAATTCTGGAAAGGACTGCATTTTTCTATTAAGTTTGGGATTTTTGTTTTGTTTTGGGAATATATTTAATCTAAAGCAATAAGAAAAACTAAACTTTTCAAAACTAAGAAAAGAAATGGTGCATTCATCCTCAAACTAATTTTTTCAAACTCCAATTTAGCAATAAATCCGAGACCCACTTATTTGCCCCCTACCTCTAAGTTACAGATTTGATGAGCCAGTAATTTATCAAAAAGGCTAGGGGCCCCAGTAGTGAAGTTTGCGACATTTACACCCTTTTGTGAATCAAAGCCAGACTTCTCAAAGCTCAATGCTCCAGCTGTGTTGAAGGCCTGGAAAACATTTTTCTTTGGCATCTAGCACCAGCAATGCCCCTTACAGTAGAATTGCTCCAATTAATAGCCATCCTGGTGGATTTGGATTGCCTCCACCTGAAGCAGGGCAAAACAAGGGACACTTTCAAATTGTGAGCAATTTTCTGTCTTTGAGAAGATTGTTCTGATTCAGATTAGTCTCCCCTGCCTGCAAACCCTCCCCCCGCCAGCAACAGGGTCATGTCAGGAAGGAATGCAACATCTCTGGTTGAATTCAGCGGGTAATCTTATTGGGTTTGCAGAGTTACTCGGAGAACTGAGAGCTTCAGTCTGTAAGATGGACTAGTGCCCAGTGTGGCTAGTAAAAGTAAGAACACTGTTAAAGTCATTACCAGGGGAAAAAACACACCAGCTAACTTCAAATAGGCTGTTGGTTTCTTGAGACAGGGCCAAGCTTCTTTTGATACTGCGAATCTTGCCAGTTACCCACCCTTTATATATGCGTATATAAAATGTTCCTTTTTAGCCTGAACTGCTAAGAAAACAAGACATATGTGAGCTTGCTGTCTGTTTATCCATCTCCATTCCTTTCCCTCCCATAGCTTTTAGCCCCACTGCTCAATTCCCACTGACTTTGAAAGAAGGTTTCAATGATCATTAAACTCCCACTGGTTTGGCAGACACCAGGAACGGAGTTGAGGAAGGGGCTGCTGCCCCTCTGGCAGAAGAGCAGGGACAGCCCAGGACCCTGTGCAGCAGTGGGCCATAGATGATAGTGGGCCAGTCAGCTTGCTGGTCACCTAGAAGGTGACCGGACACAGTGTGGGCTGCCTCTCACCCCACTGGGGGCTGGCTGGATGCTGGGGGAACCTGGGCTGCTGCCAGGAAAGATGGTTGAGAAGTAATGCTTGCAGTGTGCCAGCAGGAAGCCAGGCTTTGCTAGCTGTGCTGCCTGCAGAACAACTTCTTAGCGAGACTAGGTACGGAGATGCATTGCTCCTCTGACTTCAGTTGCTCAGCCATTTGCTGTGCTTGCTTTGCAACTTCTGGCTACGTGCAGAGCTGCACTCATCTCCCTGTTCAAATAGCTCTTATGCTCTAAAATAACAGCACAAAAAAATAGTTTTGGCCACACTGAAGCCACCAGCAAGACTCTGATGGCCTGCCCGTTGTGTTTGGTTTCACCTGAGGGCTGCTTGCTTATTCCTTCAGGACCACAAGCCTTTAAAATCATTGCAGATAATATCAACCTTCCTGTGGCAGGGATGACTGGATTTGCACTTAAGGTGCTCCCTTTTCTGATAAAGATGCCCGAGAAGGGAAGGTTTCAGGTGATGACTAATTGGCCAAGGGAAGCTCTTTTGGGTAGAAATCACAGGATCTTGTTTTGTTGTTGCTCCCTCCTACTCCCTGTATGTATGACAACCCGCTTGAGTGTGTAACTTCTGTTCTGTAAAAATTATATGCCACAGGGTTTCTCTTCAAAGGTGTGCAACTTCAATATGTCTCTGAGTTTTTCATTGTAGCTTATTGCTATGGGATATTTCCACCAGAAACTATCTGAAGAGAGACCATTTTCTGTGAAAAGTCCTGGTCTGTGAAATGGGTTTCTACTGCTGGTCTAGCTATGGGTGTATACAATTTAGGGCAAACGGCAAGATGATGGATCTTGCCTGACATTACTTATCTGACTCCTTATCTCAATAGGTTCTCCTTGATAGATGATACTGTTTTCCTTCAGTTTCAAGGCATATATTTGCATGGGTTTATATTTTCTATAAATTTTCACTTTTAAAATATATACAAACATTCTTCCTTCATTCTCTTGGAGCAGAAGTACAACAAACCAACCAGCAATTTTCTTTTTGTTGTAGAGATGTTTACATGACTTGCAGTCTTAGTGTAAGTGGGGTGGAAAGACACGTGTTGAAGTGATTATGTATAAAGAATCTGTTCCAGCATGCAATCCCTACACTCCTTTTTTTTAAAACAAACATTAATACGTGCGTTCTGTCTTATGGAAAGCATTGGTTAGGATTTAACAGGATTTTCGGGGGAAAAAGTGGGTGGAAATCTGAGAAGGAAACAGTAGAGGAACTAGATCCTGATGAATTAACACGAGAGAAAACAGATGGATCATGATATGTTTACTGGAAGAACTATCTTCCTAACTAAAATGACTTAATACTTCACCCTGGCAGTCTCCACGTGGGCCTGAAATGAACCACTTTGAATTAGAGATGCACATGTATGCTTTCAAATGAAGAAATGTTATTTGTCACTACCAAGCCTGCAGCTATAGCGTCACAGCAATAGTCCGCTGTAACTGGTAGAAATGGCTGTAAATCAGTAATTCCATTGAGGGAAACTTCTGTTTCAGCACTTGCTTTTTCATCTGTCTGTGCCTTGGCTCAGGCTGACCATACGCTGCACCTCTGTGCACCAAGGCGTCATACCACAACAGTGGTCCCTTCCTGGGAAGGACATGGACACAACACCCAGAGTGTATTTGGGATGCAATATCCCTTTCAACAGAAAATTAAAATAAACAATATGAAATATTTTATGTTTTTAATCTTTAAAATAAAAATTTTCCCAACAATAAGAGGATATTCCTAAGACTACTAATATCTTGTAATGTATTTTGAGACATGCTGGGATGTTCCCTAAAAGTTAATTATTTTTTTTAAAGTCTTCAGAAGGTCTTTCTGAGGGTACGGAGGGACTGTGTAAGTACTGTCACTGTGTCAAAGGTGAGCTGGGGAAAAAAATAAGAGATTCAAGAAGTAACATCCTGGCATTTAAATTTCCAGGCAGCTGTGTGAGCTGCTGTTTCTTCCTAAATCAGTAGCGTCTCATGGGAAATGGCTGGGACAAGCTGCTGGGTGTTTTTACGTCACTGTAGTGAATCTGCTCTTCCTGAAAAGCTGGAACCTATTTATTTTTAACAGCCCCACTTATTTCCCAAGGGTCAGCATGTTTTCACATACTGCATTTTAAAAATTTCTGGAGCAGAGATGACAATTGGACCTGTCAGTCCTTTCACAATGGAAGATTTTGTTAGCTGCCGGCTCCCTTGCCTCCTTTCAGAGTGGTAAGCTGTAAGGTTTTGAGATAAGAATACAGTAAGTGACATATTTCTACTTTTTGACACTCCCTCCACTTTGCTATAATCATAACCCAGTTCTAATACCCTGTTGTTTGAGCTTGTCTGGCAATAAAAGTTAGATACCGGCATATACAGGGTGATTATGTAGATAGAGAGGTAGTGCAGGCAGTCTACCTGAGTATTGATTGAGGGCTTCTGGGCTTGTAATTAATCTCTTCTGTGCTATTTGATTTCTATTGCAATCGGTAGCCCCCCTTCTTCTTCCAGGCCCCCCCCCCCGCATGGGGCTCACTGGTTCTCCTGTGGCAGACACAGGCTGCCATGGCATGTGAGGAAGGATGTAGCTAGGGCATGGGCTGTAGAAGAAAAGAGGGTTAAAAGCACCCAAACTGCTGTTCCCATGAAACACGGCAACTGCTCAAGGGTATTAACGTGAAACGGAACAGAATGTGCTAGTTTGCTCTTTTAGCTGACTGCTTTCACAACTGGTTTGTGAGAAAATTTGAAGTTGCAGTTTGTCATAATATGGGACAAAAATGCATATGAGGATTTTCCATAAGACTGGAACTCTAGTTCCTAATTAGCTCTAATAGCAACTCTTCTGCTCTTTCTCTGCTGTATATTCTTGATGTGCAAAGTGTGGGCTCTCACTACAGAGATGTTTACCAGTGATTGTGCTGCTCTTCCAATATGCATGGATATTTCTGTGAAACTGTGAAAGCAAGTGATAGTCACTATTTTTCCTCTGTCTACATCCTACGGGAATTAGAGCTTCAGCAAAGTACAGTGTTTCCTAACACCATAATGAGGTATCCATCCAAGCCTGCTATGGAAGGAAATAGTTTTCATTTAAACAAACAGGTAGCAGATAACTTTCCTGACTCTGTCATCATTATCTTTCTTCTGAAAAATCTTAATTCCAGTTAGTTGTAAATACTTTTAAGGTGGTTTTCAGGTCTTGAGAACACCACTTACTCCTGCCCACAGAAACAGCTTTTATATATAAATCTTACTAGAACAGTCCCAAATATTTTTCCATTTTAATTAATTGTTCTTAGAACTATATTCAGGACATATTCCCTTACTGTAGATCTATTAGGACATTAGATGACTATTCTATAAGTGCAAATAAAAGTGGTTCTAAAGATCTATTGGCTATTTAAAATCATTTGTGGTTGAAGTGAATTAGGAGATTAGTAGTATTAGTAAAACTGGGAAATGTTTATGTATTTAAGAGTTCCTCTACTGTAAATGTCAGGCTTTTGAAAGAAGAATGAGTTGCATTGGAACCCAGATAATGGGTTGCTTTTAATTTATTACTTCAGGTAAAGAGCTAACAGAAGTACTTGGCTGCAGCAAGTAAGTTGAAGGGTTTTTTTTTCATTCAATACATACATCCTGGCCGGATATCTACAGGGAATTGACAAAACACCCAAAATGTCCTGTTCCAGAAACAGTTGAGTATGGAGTAAAACCTGGGATGGATCATTTAGGCTTGGTCTTTGCTTTGGTTGTTCCAAAAGCCTTTCTGGAACACAGATTTTTTTTTTTTTTTTCAGTAAACAACAAAACCAAGTTATTTCAAAGACACTAGCCCACTCCATCACTAATAAGAACATTGCTGATGTGACGTCCCATCCCGGTGGCTCTTTTCCAGACAGTCAAGAACCCAAGCTAAATAACTCCTCGGAAGATACTGTTGATTACAGAATTCCCAACATTGGAGCTAGCTCAGAACTGATTTATAAAGCGATGTCTTAATTGAGATGACTGAATAACTACGATAATATCCCAGATCAGGAGGAACATAAGCCTAATACATAGTTGCGACAAATTATGAGGTAGATTTATAACTCCATCTTTGGGGCTTACTGCCATGAAAACAATAAAACTGTTCTTTGGAAACTTAAGGTACTTGAAGAAATTTCATGCATGAGGCTGAAAGCTGTTTCCATACACAGCATGAAAAAACTTCCTTAATTTCATTTTTCAAGTGTCTTGTATGTGGAATGTGATAATGGCATTTTCAAGGCAACAAGCAAAGTCTCCTGCCGGCACAAGCACTGAGTCAAAGTCAAGGCAGTGGTAGAACATTATTCCAATATCCTCCTGTTGCTACCGTGGGCATTGTCCCTGTTACAGTGTTGTGTTGTACTAGACTAAGCTTAAGTACCCTTAATTGTCACAGTGCAGTACAGCAGGTACAGAAAAAAGCTTCTGTGAATTCAGTCAGGTGGTGAAGATTCATTCATAGCACAATAGACTTTGATGGACTTGCATGTGGCAAGGCAGTGTACCAACTTTGAGACTCTAGGATAACTTGACTGCCTAGATCTGAGTTTCCTACAAAATTGCATTTTTCTCCTCTAGGGAGAATGGAAGGAAGGCTTGTGCTGTTAAGTCAGAAATGTCTTTTCTTAGCACACCTTGCCCCAGATAGCAGAAACAATCTATACAGTGTTTCTAGTCTCCTCTCTTGTTAATGAATGAATGGGCAAGATTGTTCCAGGTGTGACTCAACCTCAATTAACTTCAGTGATCAGGGATTATGCTGGTCCATTGAGTTTCTCTCAGGTTTGGTGGGCTGCCAAAATGAATCATGGCAATATAAGGGCTTCCTACAAGTAAGGCTTGAACTCAAATTCATTCATTTATCTTTCTTTCACTGGCAAACCACACGGTTCCTTACATTGGCACCTGTAAACAGAATGGTGAGAATCCTCCACAAAGTGTTTCTCTCCACAGCTCTCTTGAAAATATATCCCTCAATTTCTTGTTGCCCTAATTATTGGGAGAAATGTTCAGCTTAAATTTTCCAGGTAAAGTTTAGGCTTTATGTTCACATTTCCCTTCCAGAATCATGACCTTCATGGTTAGCTCACTTAGTGATTTCTTTTAATAAATTTAGCTCTGGTTAAAAGTGTTAAGCCTCATTTATATTACAATGAATGCACTCAATCTTGGGGAGACATTTGAAAATCCCAGGGACTGAAGGCACAAGCCAGAAAGTCCTGGCTAAGCACTGATTTAGAAAGACGAAATGAGCTGGTAGATCTCACTTGGCTCTCTTGTTACTCTTGGGCTGACACAAGGAGGAAAGGAGAAGGGGAGAACAGCAACTAAATTAACAACCCTGGAGGCTGAGGTCTTTCTTTGATAGAAAATGCAGTGGATGCTGCAGTGTAAGCTTCCTTGCTTGATACGATGCCACAAGGGCACCCTCAAACTCATTCTCAAGGGAGCTCTCTAGAGGAGAAAAGTACTTGTTCCTGCACCTGTGACCTTGCTGCTTGCATTGTCAGAGACGACCGCAAACTCAACCAGTTTTGAGCTAGAGGTGCCTTCCTTAGTCTGAACTGTGGACCTGGTATTGCTCCTGACATAGGTACAGGCCTTGGAACACAAGCTATCTCCTCATCTACTAAAAAATAACACTGTGTATTTCCTTCTGCTGGTGATATTTATTCCCTAGGACAATCAAAAACACTCCTCTGAAGCGTCTGTTGTTTGGGGCGCATTGATGTTTGGTATGCATTAGTGTTTGAGCTTGGGCCAGTATTCTCATTATCCTTCCTTTGTCCTGATGTCCTAAATCTCCTACTTCATTCTAGATGCACGTCATTGTCTGAATACTGGCCTCACCTCCACAGTCACAGGGATTATTTTGTTGTGATTAGATAGTTGTAACTAGTATAATCCCTGTACTTTCTTACGCAAAACCTGTTCAGAGCTTCCCAGTTCTTGTCTCTCTTGGCGAAGCATATATGCAGAGTTGTGTGGCCTTTGTTTATCGGGTGATGGTAGGGAACAGCTGGGCTCCAACTGCAAGTTTGGATACTCCCCATCTGTAGAGTCAGAATTTGTGAGCATAGGAAGTCTGGTTACTGCTGGAGCTAGCACGTGCCTGTGTTTACGTGCACTGAGAGCAGGCGCAGGCTGAAGTTGAAAGGAGATGTGCTGAGAAGCTGAAGGAACAAGGCTGTAGCCTTACTGCAATATCCTGCTGATGATTGCTGCAGTCCCAGAGCCTGTGACAACTGGCTGCAGGAGCTGGCGGCCATACAAAATGGAGGGCACACCTGACGTTTTGAAGCCCTCAAGTACGTGCGTAGCAAGACCTCTTAGTCCTCAGTCCCTCCGCTGATGGTTTAATCTATGCTTGCACACATAGATGCGGTCATTCAGCAGGCTCTGGTTCATGGACAGAGCCCCAAAGGTACCTCCACAGAGCACGGCACCATGCAGCTGGCTTGGTCTCTCCCTGCGGGGCTGCAGGCGTGACATGCTGCATGCAGTCTCACCTTGCTGTGGAGCCTACGTGTTTGCTGGGCCTCTGGAGATGTAGAGGCAGGTTGGAATTGGCTCTGCTTACGATGCAAGGGAGAGTATATCGCAGTAATGACACACTGCCCCTTTTTTTGGACTTTCTAATCAGGGATGGGGTACAGCCTGAACAATGGCAATCAGGCTTATTCACGCTATCTCCATCAGTGCACTTCAGTCCTCTTCAGTTCTGGATCAAGGAGGTCTTTTCAGCATTGTTTGTCCTGGTAATTTCCACGTTCAAAGCTGCTTTTTAAGACCACATAACCAAAACTGCCAAAATAAAAAGCTCTCCTAAGAAACCAAACTTAAAGAATTAAAGGAAATAAGCTTTTGTTCGGGAAGGCTCCAGAGAGAGGGAATGTAAACAGTACATATAATCTTGTCTCCATCCCAGTTTTATGTTCCCCCTTGGCAAGAAAGGGCTTGTTCACTTTCTCCTAAAGAAGTTGGTATCTATAGGCTCTCTCCAGAGCCAGGATTTCCTGATTCACAGATGCTGTTGGTAGAGAGAAGGCAGCTAGATGTCTCCACTCCACTGCAGTTCTCGCCAGGTTTTCTATGGGTATTTGTTCAGTTTAATTCCATCTTTTTCCTAATCCAGTAGTTGTGAGGGAGGACTGCACCAAACCAAGGTTAACCCCCCCATGGAATTTATGTTGGTCTTTCTCTCTTCTCCTGTAAATTTGATCTCTTGTCCAACAACCTACAGCCTCCTTGTGATACAAAGACACTGCATGATTTGTTAGAGTTATTTAAGATCTGTGTGCAAATCATATAGATGCAAATGTATGCAAAAGAAGAAACTGAATTTTGCTCAAGGGATACTTTACCTAAGAGATACAAGAGTAAGCTAATCTGTGCTTGCTGTTCACTAATCTGTGCTTGCTGTTCACTAATTATCAAGGTGCTATGTGTTAAAGGACCATTAGGATAACTGTCAGACTTCCCGAATAGTGGGGCCTAGAGAATCTCAAGTGGAGACTTCTGCAGCGAGATTATAATCTCTAGAAAGATATCCAACCAGTCTTGAGTCAAAGACTCCAGACAGAGTGAATTGTGTCCTGGGGAAGCGGTTGCAACAGTTAATTAGTTACTCTAAACATAAAAGATTTTGTTTAGCTTAATTTTTCAGACACCAGATCCCAGTCTGACTCTTTATAATATGTTATAGTGCTTATTGTTTATAGTTAATTTTTTTAATCAGTGTCACATGGAACTGGATCTGAAAGACTTACAGAAGCCTGTTACCTCAAGATGGTTCTCTTTCAACATATGCATGTATAAACTGAAAGAAAACAAACAGAAAAAAATCAAGTATTGTTTATGAGGCCTGTTAGGCTGTTTCTAAAAAAACTATGGTAACTGGCATTGATCGTGTTACTCTCTCCTTTATTTTACATAGTCACTACATCCTAAAATGTTACAGTTGTGCCAGTTGAGCTATAGTAACCACATGTATGTGCTCTTAATCAATGGCAAATGAGAAGGAATACTGGCTAGGCTGGTCAGCAATGAGAAAGAGGTAAGAAATCCCATTATTTTCCATTTGTTGTAGTCCCTACCCATTCACATGACAACTATGACAACTTTGGTGGCACATAATTGATGACCCTGTGTCTGCTCCTTTGCTCTTCCACAGCTTTGCCTAGGATCAGTGCCAAGCTAAATGACCAATGGCTACATCCTGTTTATTTTTTTATTATTTTTTTTAAAATACTGACTCTACAGTAGCTTTTTTCCAGTAATTTGGAACTTCCAATTGACTTTCCATTGACTTCAGTGCATTTTGGATCAGATCTTAAAATGAACATCTGGTTGCAAATTCATTAGCCAAGGCCTAACAAGACAGCCTCTGCGAAACAAATACCTTCAGACTTTTTGGTTTGATACTCTTTGAACATCTTACTGTAAAAATTTGGTGGTCTTGAACTGTAACGCAGTGGCTTCAACAGCAACGTCAGCGTGGCATTGACAATGTGCTCACCTGCTGTTCTCTGATCCTGTTATTTCCTCTTCAGAAGTACAGCTCAACATATTTCTGTCTATGCTGCCCAATACACAGGATTTACAGCTCAGCTGAGCTAATGTTGGTATTGGAAAGTTACCTTCTCAATTTCTCCCATTCCCTTTCCATTTAGTCAAGAAATTGTGCTGCATGTCTCTATAATGATTCCAGGCTCGTGGTAGGTGTTAGGAGGAAAGTTCCCCTGCTCTCCCCCAGCCAACAGGTTAGCAGCAGGCATTGGCACCGTCATTTTTATGTAACTGTTGAGTCCTCTTTTAGAATTTGGAAGGGATCTAAGTGGTATTTTAGGCTTTGAGGTCTTACTTCATCTGCAGAGGAGATATTTGGTTTTCTAAAATTCCAAATAAATGGGAGTCAACCTCAGCTATACATGTTTGCATTTATTATTATAAATACACAGGGGTATAAACACAGGGAAAGTAAAACTTGACCCACTTCATTTATCCTGTTTTAATTTGCTTCCAGTAGTTTATACAAGCAGGAAAATACATGAGGACACAGGGGAAAACAGGCCTCTAAAGAGGTTGCTTTAATCTGGGAGGAAAAAAAAATCCCAATGGACATTAAGAAAGGCAAATTTGATAGTTCATTTAACAAAGACATCAGTGCCTGTAGACAGAATTTTTACAGCTCTGCTGGATTTCACCCTTTAAAAGTTTTTGTTGTTTTTGTTGAAACCATGAATTTATAAATGTTATTCTTGTCCTTTTTTGGACTTTATTTAATCAGTTTAAAATATATGCAGGTTATCTAGATCCCTCCTGGTGTGGACTTTTCTGACCAGCAGTGCATTTATAGTTAAACAAGTGAGGCATTTGGACTGTAGTCATTTTGATTTATAGCAGCAGGAACAAAGCGAGAGAGTACAGACGTCAGTGCTGCTGCTGCTGATCTGGCAACAGAGACTTCCTAATGTACAAATTACGTCTTTCACCACACAATTCCCTCTCTACCCAAACTAGAGACAGGGAAGCATGCTTATTTAATGCAGTGCATGCAATCTATACAAAGGTGTATGTACAGTACTGAGTGGATATTATAACGCTCATTTTAGGTATACAGTTTATATTTCACTGTGCTTTTTGCATTTTAAAATGAATTTGCCATAATGGCAAATATGCAGTAATTCAGTTTTCTTGCCTCTTCTAGACAGAATGGTCAAGTGTGAGTTAAAGCCAGTTGTGGGGGTGGCTGTGGTGCTCTACCCCTACAGGCACCTGTCCACGAGAAACTTCAGTGAGACTATTAATTCACTCTATAGACCATCAAAACACCATGGTGTTTTGTCCACATCTGGCCCCAGAGGCCTTTGAATAACTACCCCATGGATGAAAGGCTCCAGATGGTCATGCTCAGCTCCCTGCACTACCGAGTGGACGGAGGACTGTGTTGACAATTAATATCGAATATGGGTGGTGGAACAAAGCAAGACCAGAAGAGATCTTGTCTCAGTGGGGGCATTTCAAATTCCAGGGCTGAGTGTAACTGTCTATACCTACTTCTATTCTGCATGTAAAGATCCTGCCAGTATTCCTTTTCAAATGGTATGAAGTATTCCACTAACCAAAAACCAGACGTGACACAGCTGGTTAAAACAAAATCTCCTGGTAGTCATCACGCCCAGGGACCAGGCATCACATGGCTCTGGTTAATAGGTGGCTGCATTTCATTAGTAGCTGGAGTGATTCCTATGCGTATAGCACCATAGCTTGTATATCTGCTAAGCCTTTAAACCACTTTGGGATGAAAATAGCTCAATGCAAAATAATGGTCTCAATTTAGCACTGCAATCTGCAGCCAAAGGCTTGGAGCAACTCCCGAGGCAGAGCAAAGATTGACTTGTTTCAAACCTGCCCCTCCGAAGGCAGGTCCAGTGAGTGCAGTGCCGTACTCAGTGCAAAGGCAAGGAGCTATCCCTGTCCATTAGGCAGGCACAGCTCCCCTCTGCTGTCCTGACAGGAAAGAGCGACTGTTTCTGCATAGACGGCAGGCCCCTTCCCGCTCCGCGGGCATCGTCCCACCTTCGGTATCGTATGGCATGCACTGGTAACGGGCACCCTTGCTCTCACAAGGTCAGCTTTTAATGGGGGGAAATAAACAGTAAAGTCACTCTTATTAATATGTACTAATGCATGCTATTTTTCCCGTCCCCCATTTAACACGCTTGGATACTGAAAGTTGCATCATTCGTAACACAAAAAACATGCACAAACAAATCCCGAGGTTGGTTTTGCTGCACTGAAATAAAATAGTAAGAAAATTTATGAGAAAGAGCAGTCACAGTGGCACAACGTAAATGACCGTGGGTGAAGGCGGGCCGTTTGCCATCCCTGGGGCTCTGCAGGAGCCTTTCCGAATGCCTGCCTTCCTGCCCTCACATGTCCTGTGACCAGGGCAGTTTACTGAGTCGCTCGCATGCTTCAATTGTACCTGGTACGGTGAGCCGGGGCGTGGTCAATTCCCTGAAAGCCTCTGTCTTGCATGGCTTTGTGGCCTATCTGTTAAATGGATATTTATTGAGGAGAATCCTCACTGATACAATTAAGTAAAATATAGCTGAACAAAGAGGTAGCGTAACTGCAGTTTTATGCATAAGCTGGGTATTACATTGTGTAAGCGCGTTCCTGTTGTCCTAAGGATCCCTGCTGCCATCCAGCATTGGTTTTATGATACCGGGTTTATGTTTCCTTTTTTTGTGTAAAAAAAAAAAAAAAAAAATGCAAATAACAGTAAGTTTCAAATGTACAGTGAAGCCCTTGCTGTGCCAAAGTTATTCTGTTGTTAGACTCCTTTTTCTCTTCAGAAATCTGGTTTGTGGTCAAATTGCTTGCCCTTTTGAAATTTTTTTTCTTTGTATTTTGAATGAAGTAAAATGGTTATTCAAAGTAGTTGGAGCTACAGAACTGAACTGTTTCTGGAACTGTTGCTTTTCGCATTGACAGAAAAAAAAGATTTGCTACCATAAGATTGTTAATACACCCAGTCCTGAGCCGGAGGGGAGCAGGGTTAGGTGCAGCTGGGAGGATGTAAAAATGGCTGTGCCTCATACCACTGGGACTTGGACGGCACCAGGCTCGTTTGCAGTCTAAATGAATATAGTCTTTAGGCTGCTCTAATATATCCAGCCAATCCCTGACCTCGAAGGACCTTTATCTGCTGGGGAGGTGCCAAGAGGTGGAAGCTCGTTTGGGTTCCTTGCATGGCCGCAGCAGGGAGGTGCAGGATCTGTTCCAGCTGCTCAACGTCACCAAGGATTCCTGTACGGCAGGGCAGCGCTGCGCCAGCAGCAGAAGCCGGCTTTGCAGCAGCTTGGTACTGCTGCAGTTAAGCTGAACTGAACCAGGGCAGGGTTTGGCCAGAGCGTGGCTGCACGCTCTGCCAGCCAAATCCAGTGACGCTTGAATTCACTGATTCCCATTGACTTTAATAGGACCGGGATAGTGTCCTTTCTGCCGAGCTAAGCACAGATATGTTCTGAAGCAGGGCAAGGCCTGACCCCACAAAAATCCAGGGAGCTTTGCCATCACATTCTCCTAAGGAAAAGGGTTGGAAGGAGGCAGTTGGGAAGAAAATATAAATAAGTATGTTTTGGGTTTAACTGTGCCCTCAAGACTTCCCTCTGACCTTGACGAGCAGGAGAGGAACACAGGCGGGAGGCTGGGGTTACGCGTGCAACTGAGGACAAGCACAGAGCAACCATTTTATAAACCATTACTCTTTACAGCCCAGGACTTGTGATTCGGGGGGGGAGGGGGCGATGACAGTGGGAAGGGGAGAAATAACGGTGGGTGTGCCAATAATGCAAAAATGCTGAATGAGTAGGCTATTAAAAATAATAATAAAAAAAAAGGTTGCTTTTCTGGGAGAGAGGGAAATCCGTTATAATACAGTAAGCCGAGGGTACAGCCTCCTGCTCCAGCCTCCCTCAGCGCTGCAGTGACAGGGAAACCGGGGGGTGGGGTGTGGTCGGTACCTGAGAAGACCCACGTCCGCGTGCGACCTGGGTGAAATAAATAAACGCAGTAGTAATTATTCATCAGAATTATTATTTAAAAAAAAAAGGGGGGGGGGATGGAATTCCCCCCCCCAAAGGAACCGTTAACCGTAAAGGCGCCAACGGCACCCGCCAGCCGGCCTGATTTATAAGCGGGATGATAAAAAAAAAATAAAAATCCCATTAAGGCGTCTCATTGAGGAAAAAAAAAAGGGGAAAAAAAAAGGGCAGAAAGGAGGAGGCGGTTGGGGGTTGGGGAGCGCAGAGCCCCGGTGCGTGTCACTGAGGCAGCATTGACGCAGGCAGCTCTGACGGCAGCAACCGCGGCGGCGGGGACGGCGCGAGGTTGAATGGGAGCGGCGGGCACGCGCGGGCGGGGGGGAGGGGGCGCCTCGCGGCACCTCCCCCCCCCCCCCCCCCCCCCCACGCGAGCGCGCGCGCGCAGGGCGGGGGCATTCTCGCAGCCCTTGCTGCGGCGCTCATCGGTGTGCCGGGCACGGAGCGGCGGGCGGGGCGGGAGAGGGGGTTGAGGGGAGAAGGTGTCTGTGGAGGTGGAAGAGCGAGCCCGGAGGGCAAGGCTCTGTCTCCCTGCCCTGCCCAGCGCCCCGGTGGGGTGGGTCACCTCAGCCCGGTGAGGGGCGGGGGGGGGGTTTGCCTGCCGCCCTCCCCCCCGTCAAGGGCAGGGGTGGTGTCCTTCCCGCCTAGCCCGGTGTGCGTGTGGCCCTGTGGGCTCACGGGTTACCTCAGCACCTGCCTTCGCGGACCTGAAGTGAAGGCGGACCGCCGCGGGTAGAGCGCGCTGGTTTTCTGGTAGTTACCGCTTTACAACTTGGGAAGCAAAGGTTGGCGCACGCTATTGAAAAACGCCCGCTCGTCCCTTCAGTTTGTTTCTCGCAGCTCGTAGGAAGCTTGGGGACTGTGGCCTTTGAGGGCGGAGAAATTAATCTTTCCTGCGAATTTCTCAAAGCTTTTCCCATACAGTCTCTCTAAGAGGCAAAAGAAAAACATGATTGTATTGCTGATAATGCAAACACTTGGTGTTTGCTTGTCTTTGCAGCTGACTTTTTTCTCCGTCTTAATGGAGAACTTGAATCCCATTCCCAGGCTTTTCTCTGCAACTGCAATGTAATCATGTCTCAGGACCAGAAGAGTTTTCGTAAAACAGTGAAAGGTGGCAACACAGAATTTTTTGCCTTGCTTCCTTGCCTTTGGTATTCCAACTGCTGTTAAGCAACCCTGAAAATACCTCCTTGTCTGCGTGACTGATGATATGCTGTTCCCGAACAGTACTTAGAAAGGACCTCACATTTTGCGGTCATCAGTCTGATAACTTCCAGCTCTGTATTCACTACAACCTTTTTACCAAAAGGACAGTACAAGAAAGCATTTTTCCTCTCTGTCAAGCAGGGTGATTTCTGATGGGAAGCAAAAATGTAACGCACAGGCCCTGACTGAAAAATGAGAGGCCAATACAGTGGAAGAATCTGTGGAAGGAAGCTGAAAAGAAGGCTGCTGGTGGCTTAGCCAGTGCTAAACCATGCAGTACGTTACTTTTTGTTCAAGCAGGCAGGACATGGGTAGGAGCATACATGAGCCCATGGCATCTGACTGTACTCACATCTGTCAGAGCAATCCGGGGGCTTTTTTTTGTCAAATGTGTAGATTAGCACTGGTGGAAGAGGAGAATCCTTTCTTTCCTCCTCTCTGCTCTATCCAGAGAGGTCTATGTCCTGCGTTCTAGTTCCTTGTTCTACCCACCTTGTGAAAGCAAAGCTTCTGCAAGACAAAGTCTGTCCTTGAAGAAACAAGGTTTGCTGAAGGTTTTTATGGAGTTTTCAAGTCAAAAGTGCTATCTGGAACATCTCTGAGGCTTGTGACTATGAGTGCTGGTGTTGCTGTTCCTGCCTTATGTTTTCGCTTTTACACAGATGCAAGTAGTGAAGCAGTGCGAATTGCACTAGTGTAACGGTTCCTTCAGCCAGATATAGTTTAGTTGGATGGTCATACAAAACAAAGTGACAGCATAACATTTTGAGTTGACAAAAAACCCCACCAAAACAGTACGTTTAAAAAAGCCTGAATCTATTCCCATTAAATTCACTGGTGAAGATGCAAGTGAAAAGAACTTACAGCGCAGAATTACACGTTCAGGTGGGTAGGGACCTCAGAAGGTGTCCAGTCCAAGCTCCTGCTCAAAGCAGGGTCAGCTAAGAGATGAGACCAGGTTGCTCAGCTCAACCTACCCTCTTCTCTCATGCACAGTAGTTTTAGAGCGTGTCTAACAGTGCTGCCACTGGTCCTGGTTTTGAACAGTAGGAGCCAGATTCTTCCTTCTCTTACTTACATTAGTTGTGTACTTTGTGGGAGTGGATGCAGTTACTCCTGCTCTACACTAGTATAAGAGGAGAAACCAGTGCTGTTGAATCAAAATGCACCTTAAAGCAAAAACTCTTCTTTGTGTTGGTCACTGAATTGCATTTTAAAGACTATAAATATTTTGTTATAACTACTCCTTTAAAGTTACAGTGTATTTTTTCAGTATCCTACATTTAGTGTGTATTTTGTTTTCCATTTTTTCTTTTCGTTACAAAATACATTCAGATGGAAATACCAACAATTATTTTCTGAGAGCCAAAATAGTAAGGGTAGATGATTTGCTGTGGAGTATGATTCGTAAGAGGAGTTGCACTTGTTTCTGACAGCACTTGATATTATTCAGAGTCCCTTAAATAAAGGGTTAAAAATAATTGGAAATATAGAGTAGAGCACATCTTGCAGAAACATACAGTTAGAATTGATTTTTTTTCTCCTTCAACAGAAAATAGCGAAGAAACAAAAACCTGTAGGTTGGATACCGTGGCAGGGGTTTAAAAGCGTAACTCCTGTGAGCCACTCGGATGGTTGAGGAGCTAGAGCTGGAAAGCAGAATGAAAGCTGAATGAACAGTAAGTGGAGATTGTGTGATTTTCATAATACTGGAATTACTCATTTAGACTAAAATATTGCCCCTCCCTTGTACAATCTCAAGTGAAGGTTTTTTACTGAAAACCAAGGAGAACCTGATTTTCAGTTGCTTATGCTTATTCCAATAAAAATGATACTTAATCAAACACAGGTTTTACCCAGGTGAATTTGAGAGGGTTTTACGCCTCACTGCTCAAAACTTTTGAGTACAAAAGACACTGAGACAGGCTCTGTGCTGCAAAACATGCAGGCCAGAGGAAGCGGGGAGGCAGAGCAGATAAACCACCTTGATACTCCACAGGCGCGACAGCTTCTCAGGTGAAGAGTGGCCCCAGTGCAGCCCTGCAGGCCCAGGCTGGCTGGCACTGCCACGGGACGCCTCCTTGTCCCACCTCCCAGCCTGACGCTGCACCAGAAGTGGGCAACAGAGCCCTGCGCTGGCGGCGCTCCCCGCAGGGCAGCTCCCTTCCTACCACAGACTCTGCCAGCGTCCCCCAGGGGCCTAGGGTGGGCTTCCGTGTCTTGCCGTAAAGTACAGACTTTGGTCTGTAAAGGAGGCTATAAGGAAGAGGGCTGTAGAAGTAAATAAATAAATAAAAAACCTAGGTCTTTACTGGGAGAAGGCACCATGGAAAATGGTAGGGATGAAGCCCAGAGTGGCAATGTTTGAGGACAAGAAACCTTTGCAGGCTCTTTTCTCCCATTCCAGCCCTTTTGGTTACCCAAGGTACCACAAACTGTTCTTCAAGCACATGGTGTTTCATATACACCCACCATGGAAACTCTCAGTACTGACCTTCTTCTGGTGCTGGGCTAGCGTTTAAGTACCTAGAAACTTGCGAGCAGAATGACCCGCTGTGTCTTTTACAAAACGTAACATAGTTACAGTTTCATTTCATCAATGCCATGGGCACTGCTAAGGCAGGTGCATGCTTTCTCAGCTGGGTAAGGGACAGTGGATTTTACCTCCCAGGAGCAAGGGAGTTGTGAAATTCCTGCTGTAGGAATAGAGGAGCGGAAAGAGCTGGAGCAGAGACAGGGTAGGGGAGGAAAAGTGCTGGAGAATCAGAGTTTCTGCCACTAGGAGATGGGGGAAGTTTCTGCACACTCCCCCTCTCCGTCTTGAGCAGTAGCTGCTACCCTGAACACTTCCATCCTTCTCAACAGCGAGCTGCTTGAAAATACATTCAACAAATTCACAGTTCTAAAAATCAGTAAAGGCTCGAACTGTGCAAAATAAGCCACCATATTTTTACAATTAAAAATGCCACTACATGATCATAGCTGACATTTATTAGGAGGCATGGGTCAGGACTTGGCGGCCACATGTGTTGGACAAATATGAGGTGTTTGCAGAAGGCAGAAGGAAAAGTGGACAAAATAACTTTATTCTTGAAGGTAAGAACACCCAGTTCTCTCTAACTTAACAGAGCAAATTCAGCAAGGCCTCTCTAGATAGAATGGATCTTCATCTGTTCTGTGAAAATACAAAGATGAATGTTGTGAAATTAGAGTACACATTTAATGCTGAAAGAACAATATTAAAAAGAAAAAAAAACAAACAGAGACATGGCTTTGTCTCTTGAAACTGACTTAGTACCACCTTCCTGATAGTGCTGAATTTCATATGAAACTTTTAAAGGTGGCTTTCACCCCCCTCCTTTGAATTGTTAAATTACGAGATCAAAAAGGTGGTCATTTTCGTAGCATAAGAAATTGGGAACTGTGTCAGTCCTCCGAGTTTTCTTTGTGCTATGTGTCACCTGGTATTGTATGTAATGTCAGTGCAGTGGGGCTACTTGATCATTGTTACTACTGTAAATTAGCTTGTGGGGTGGAAGCATGACAGATACGGTGCTTAAGTTCTGGGTTTTGTTTTTAAATTGGGAAAGTGGGTGAAGCAAAAGAGCATGTGCGTGAGAGAGAGAGAGATACTTCAGTTCTAAACCTGCACTAAACTCTCCCCAAGGCCTTGCTTGAATCGCTTAGTGGAAGACACCATATTTTCAGTCATATCAAATAGTCTCTTACCGTGCAAGAATTCCCACTGAAAGTAGTGGAACTAGCCAGGGATTAAGGCAGATGTAATAAAGATGATAGAACAGGCTCTTCACCTCTCTGCCGCTGTTTCCCAATTTATAAAATGAGGATAATAAAATTTACCAACTGTTCCGGGTGTTGTAAGGCTACATTAGCTCATGCTAGCAAATCACTCCGAAGACAAAACCAAATGCTATACAAATGCTAAGTATTCTGTCAAGATGTGCAGGAGTGTATTCACAGTTCAGGGACAAGTACCAAAATAACTGCTTTGAGTGGGGAGAGGGCTTTTGCAAGAATTAGGCTTTAATGGTGCAGATGTCTACAATATCTGGAACATTGTGTTGTCAGTCACCTCATGAAGACATGCAAAGGAAAAACCACAAACTGTTTGGGAAAAGTGATAGTATGGCACTGCATGAAAGAGAATTGATTCTCTCATTGTGCCGATGTTAAGTATTGGTTGCGTATTGCTGGGTCAAATAGTTCTAAACTGAGTCAGCCATGTGAGAAAAAAAGTAAGAGAAAGCAAACTTGCAACATAAGACCTCTCCAGATCTTAACGACTGCTGCGTTTGGTTATTTGCTGTGTCTGTGCAGTGTGTATTGTACAGAGGTGGCTTTGTCTTAACCAGTGCTATTTCTAGCTCCCTTGAACTTTTAATTTTATATCCCTTTAAAATATGCTGTATTCAGACTGACTAGTCACTGAAAACCGTGGTGAATGGTCCTTTGTGAACATGATTGACAGGCTAGGCTGGTAATGCTTTAAAAAATAAAGCAAAAAGTAAAGTGTTTGCAAACTGAGCTGTATTTATTGAAGGTCTTTTGCCTGATGATTTCAGTTATTGACTCATGTGAGGCAAATACCCAGTCCAAATCCATAAGCCTGAAAACCCTTCAAGTCTATGTCTGAGTACAACTGTGTTTAGCAGGGCCTTAACTCCAGGTCCCAACGCCTGCTTCTGGAATCCCACCGTGAGGGATCACCGAGCGCCACGTAAGGATTCCTGTTTACCTTCACAAGTTTTAGATCAGGACCTTCTCCTCTTCTAATGAAAAGACTTCAGACTTGATATACTGAATACCGCTGGCTTAAGTTTGGTGACACAAGTCCACCAAAAGAAAACAGTTCCGATGATCCTATCCAAAAGAAGTTACCAAAGTCACTGAAAGTGGGTAGCATTTAAATGAGTAACAGCATAGAAATCAGTTACTTTTCAGAGCATTAAAAATGAACTAATAGCAGAGCTCTCGTGTACCACATTAGACTTTTTTTCTTGAGGCCTACCTCAGTGGCTAATCACAGTGCCAGGCAGAGATGGAAGGCAGCATTCATCTGGAAGTGGGAGTGAGAAGTACTAGAATTCTTACATAAAACAAAGATCAGGAAATAATGGTGATATGCCAAGAAACCCCAAACGCTGGTAAATTATTTCAGACCGGTGCTATCCCCACCTCAAAAGCTTTCTCTTTGCTTTTCTCCTCTGGACCACATCCAGTCAAACAGCAACATTCTGTCTTCTTCCGTTCCCCTCTGAGACTGTCCCAAAATCTTTTAAAGTGCGGAGTCACTTCTAGGCTGTGAGTAAAGCAAGAGCCAGCATTGGTACAGAATATGGAAATGGGTACTGCCTTCCCTTTTTTCCTTCCTCCTTCTCTCCTCTTGTACATGTCAGCTAAGAGTTCAGCTATGGAGAAGGTAGTTCCTTGAGATGGTCCAAATCTTGCTGTATGTAGTGGCAAGGAATTTAAAAAAGAGTGTAAAAAAGGAGTAACTGGATGGAAAGCTTTCCTTTGCCAAGATCTATTAGAGAGGATGGAATAAAACCCCAAAGGGAGTTAGGCTTAAAGTTTGGCTTGGTACAGCCTCAGAGGTTATTGTTTATGGAATTATGCTGTTCACCCCATATCCTCCCCCCAGGAGATGATCTATTCCGTATTTCCATCCCTGATGTCCATGGTACCGTAATAAAAACATGATCTGTCAGCATGTTAATAATTCAGTGGAAACTCTTGTGTAAAGGCAGATCTTGTTGGGAACTTCCTAAAACACAGATGTGGGATAATGCAATGTCTTATATTGTGACAGACATATTGTGATTTCTGTGTGCTGAATGGGTGAAAAAATACATTTAGAAATGTAGTACTTAAGATAAAATGAAATACAACATAGCATAGCATTGCCCCTAAAGCTTGACAAATACATCCAATTCTGTTCCCAGTTTTTTAGGGCATCTCTCTGAAGGGATGTGCTACTAGGTCCTGAAAAGTTCCACAAATCATTCACAAAAATAAACACCTTGCTAAATCAGACTGTGTAAGACTGCAAGCATCTCCTGCTGATGATTTGAAAAATCTCCTTTACTTTTCAGCCAACTCCTACCAAAGCCTTGTGTGGGAAATTATTCTAACAGATACATTAAAGGCCATCATGAATGCCACATTTCTTCACTACAAGGGTGGTGAGGCACTGGAACAGGTTGCCCAGAGAAGTTGTGGATGCCCCATTCCTGGAAGCGTTCAAGGCCAGGTTGGATGGGGCTTTGAGCAACGTAGTCTGGCAGAAGGTGTCCCTGCCCACGGCAGGGGGTTTGGAACTAAATGACCTTTAAGATCCCTTCCAACCCAAACCATTCTATGATTCTATGGTTGAACGTCCATGCCAGCAAGAGAGTCTTTATGCCCCCTCTCCCTGTTTGGCACTCCTCTCTGCTGTCTTTCCCTTCTCACCAAGACAAACTTTGGAAAGCGAAAGAACCCGACACCTTGCGAGTGCTTCCAGCAGATAGTGAACCCGCTTCGGGCTTGCAGTGATACCACTTACATCACCAGTCCCTAAAGTTGTTCCAGCAAAGAACTGGCTTAATGGTTTGGGCAAGTAGCCACTTACTGCATGTAATCCTTTGGAGGCCGAACAAGCCGTGCCCCAGTCCTGGCAGGACGCAGAAGGAAAAATCTGGACGCTAAGCGTGGGGCTGGGGATGAGGAGAGAGGGCAGAAATCAGCGTTCATGGGGCACCCCACAAAACGGGCCCGGGCATACAAGCTGTTTGGGGATCGACTGTTTGGGCTCGACAACTGAACCAAGGCACCCTTGTGGGCCGGGTTCCCCGGGGACCTTCCCTGCCGCCGCCCCTGTCACCCCCGGCCCCCCCTCCGGCGGAGGCGAGGCGCGGAGAAGGGGTTTGCTCGGTTTTCTCCCCGCCCGGCTGCGGCCCAGCCCAGAGGCACCGCAGCGGCAGCGCGGACACGCGTGGGCCGGGGCAGCCGGGAGAGGCGCTGCCCTCCCCCGCGGCGGGGCCGGGCGCGCTGCCCGCAACGGGAGCGCGGCGCGGTGCCGGCGTGCCCGCTGCCGCCCGGGAGCCGCGTGCTGCTGCTGGCGGGCGGCGGCGGGGTTATTTAAGACCCGGGCTGTCATTTCTAGGACAGCGGCTCACGGGAGGGGGCGGGGAAGGGCCCCCCCGCGGCGTTTGCAGCGCCCGCGGGGATTGGCAGCCCCGAGGTGCGGCCACCCCCCGCCGCCCCCGCGCCCAGCAGCGCCCGCCGCCGCCCCCGCCGCCGCTTGGCAGGGCTCGGGAGCGCGGCAGCGGTCCCCATATGCGGTCAAAACCGTGGCAGTGTGAGTGTGACCCCCACATGGAGAGGAACCGACCGCTTCGCAGCGGCATTTTTTTGCTTTTCTTTGTAAGCACCTTCCAGTGCTGCAAAAAAAAAAAAAAAAAAAAAAAGAATTCATTGCAGCTTATACAGCAAGAAATTGCTACTTAAGAAGATCTAGCTATACACCAGGAACGCTTCAGCCTGTACCCGAGCCTAAATATATTTGGAGAGATGGGGGGAGGGCACTTTTACCCGGCTTTCATCAATGCCTGCTTGAAGAGAGACAGAAATAATTAAGAAAAAAAAAAAATCCCTCCCCTCCCCCCGCCCGAGCAATCATAATACATTGAAATTTCCCAAAGTCTAGTCAGCTGCAAAAAATAAATGTTTCTGGAGCTAGAGGATCGTGTTGCAGAAGCGTGTGACTGCGAGACCTAGATTCCTTTCCCTGCTCCCCCGTCTCTTTCCTTAGGTGTTTTTTAGCATTATTATTTGTTTTGGGAGGGGAAAAATCATCTTCGCTTCAGTCTCTTGCTAGAGGTCCAGACTGCTTACGTCTGAGCGCCCCTTATCATTTCAGTGAATGGCAATTGCAGCCTTGGTGCTGTTATAGCAATGAAGCTACAGACGTCATTGCCTCCTGTTGGACGTGAGATGTGTCCAAGCATCAGCCCCTTTTGCTTAAGAAAAACTCTTTAACTTCCACGCAGCCGACAGGCAGGCTTTTCCAAGATCCTGTGGACCCAACATTGTATTGATAGAGTTATATCTTTTTATTTATATATACATATACGCATACATAGGTGTGCATGTGTATGTGCGTTTGTAAGTATGTATATAGAGAGACAGAAATAGATAAATTAAAGCCGCAGCTATATTGCAAGCTCCTCTAAAATCTCCTGCTCGTCCGAGTAGCTCTCTGCATCGTTTTGTTAAATACAGCCCGGCGGGAAAGCCATCATCAATCAATTTCGGGTAACAAGGAAGACTTGTTGAACACCTTGTTCTCCAGACCCCGGGAAGATGCTGGGCTGCTGGAGCGTGGAAGAGCCAGGATTGTGCCCTGAACTTCACCCACTTGGCAGCCGCTATTCCTAAACCATTTCCCCTCTCCTCCCCTGCCTCTTTGCCTCCCGGACTGAGAATCTGCTCTTTAAAGTTGATCTGAAGGGGAAGCAGAGACGAGCTTGTGCATAGTTCGGAGGGTAAGTTGTGTCCTCGACACCCCCCCCCCCCCCCCGCGAATAAATACCCGCTAGCGAGCCTTGAAATCCCCCAGGAAAGGGGGCAGGTGGCGGGGTGGGGGCACTGCCTGGAGGAGCGGCACATCTTGCATCCAGGTCTGGAAAGGGTTACAGAGGGAGCGAGAGAGACCGACCGACCGACCGACCGCGGGGGTACTGACTTCACGGCGGAGTTTGCGAGGTGCGAGTTATTGGTGAATATTCCCGGCCGGCTGCGGAGCCCAGCAGCACCGCTCGGCCGCCTCTCCCGCAGGTGCCGGGCGCGGTGGCCGCAGCCCCCGCCGAGCCGCCCCCGGGGGCCGCGCCGCGCCCCTGCCCGCCGCCGGCAGCCCCTCGCCCTCTCCCGGCCCCGGCAGCCTCCGGGGAGCCGAGGATCCCCGGCTCCCAGAGCACATGACCCCTGCAGGGAATTTAGCCTCCCTGCACCTGCAGGCTCTTGTCATCCCTCCTCCTCTGCTCTGTTTTCTTTTTAATCCTCTCATCCCCCCCGCTCTCCACTCCTCCATCCATTCAGCTTTTACCTTTTTTTTTCCTTTTCTTTTTTTAACCAGAAGGAATCCCAACAGGGGAAAATAATATCAATCAGCTCCCTCCTTCCTCCCTCCCCCCAATAAAAAAAGCACCACCCGCTAACATTTGGAAAAACAACAGAGGACTATTGCTCCTCTCTCTCTCTAATTTTCACTCACACACTCCGATGAATGAGCAAGGAAGGGGGAGACCTCAACAGCCCCTTTAGACGTGGGGCTGAATTGATGGGATTGTGATTTGTAGGATTTCTCCACTTAGTCCCTGCCTCCTACTTGCTCTCCAGCCACTCCAAAGTCTCTTCCCCTCTCTTTAAGCAGCGATTTCTTTCAATCTCTCTCTCTCCCTCCCTGTGTCTCTCTCCCTCACACTCTCCCTCTCTCTCCACATACACTCATCTCCCCGGAGAGAGAGAGAGAGAGAGAGGAGAAACTCAACTCCCAAACAGCGACCAGATGTCGAAGAAACGCAAAGCCCTGGAGGGCGGCGGAGCCCGGCTCCCCCCCGAGGACCCCAGAGCCTGCTTTGGGGCCGGCGAGGAGCAAGGTAGGGCGACGGAGGCCTGCAGGTGGCCGGGCGGTTGGCAGCCGGGAGCCCACCACAGGGGCGCGTCAGCCTGGCTGGCCTCCTGCAGCCCACCGACACCGGGGTGACTTTGGCGTTTAGGCCAGGCTGCTCCCACCAGCGGGCTCGAAACTGCAGGGCTGTTCCCATCGCACCGACACTGAACTTCTGAGAGGGGAAGGGTTAAGGGGGGCATGGGGAAGGGGAGAGGGAAGGGGGTGTGGGAGGGTGGCCGAGGTGGGTGGTGGGTCTGCCCAGTGAGCGGTCCAGGCTCCCTTCCCCACTGCAGTTTGTCACTGGCATGGGAATAGCCACACTGCCTCATTGATCTGTAGCTCGTGTAAATCTGTTTGCAGGGCGCTCCTAGCTTGGGCAGCGAATGAGCTATAGGCACCTAATACATACGTTGTGGTTTTCTGTGGGTCCAGTTTCCTTCAGCAAGCTTCCATCCCTGGTACGATTTTGGTTGCATCATGTTGAGGCTTCAGATGCTGCACTTGCAGTGCACTTTGCATCCAGCTAAAGTTGGTTTTTCCCCAGCCTTGCTGCTTTGCTGTAATTTTCAAGCTCCAAGTATTTGTGGTGAAAGCTGCTCTGTACTTTTTGACAAGATAATATCAATGTAGCAGCCGAGTGGTGTAAAATCAGCTATGCACACAAGTGTGAGGGAGTTCTGCAGCCGAATTTCTTGTTGTTGTTCAGCCAGCCCAGTGGGTTCCCTTCCTTTGTGTTTATTTTGACTAAGTGGGCCCAGATGAACCAAGATGAGCTACAGGGTTCTGGGCTTGTGGCTCTAATGCAGAGAGAAGAGGAAAATACCAGTTGGATTCAGAGCAGTGTTTCAGGCTGTTGCGAATGGCTCTGGAGGCTACGGTGGGAGATGGTGTGTGTGTGGTGGGTTCAGATGACGATGTGAATATGTCTCTGTGTGCTTGAATTCAGAAATGCGATGCTTTTGTCTGGGCAGGTGTATGCAGAGCAGAGAGGGATGGAGTGAGTGTGTTCTCCAACATGGAGTCTGTGGCCCTTTTTGTAAAGGATGTGAAGGATCATAATGTCACAAGTCACCCAGATCATGAAATTCACTCGCCACCATGGATGTTTTTGCTTTTTTCAAGGAAATGTCTCCAGCACAGTGGCTGGTGTGCTCTTCTGATTTCATTAGAAAGGAGCACTCGTAGTGATTCACCATCTCTTTCAAAAGATATGGTTTAGGGTTTATGTGGTTGTTGGTTTTAAATTGCTTGGCTCTCCCACAAGAAAATAAGATCCATGTTCATACTTTCTTATAATTTCTCTGCTTAAGACCAGTCTTGACATGGGAGGGACATTTTAAGACCCTGTGAATGACTTTATTTGCATGACAGCATTCAATGTTTTTGCAATGTGGAATTTTGCTGTTACTAACCTGGAAAATCTTACCTCTTTGTCAGCAATGGAGGAGGTTAAACACAGAAGGGGCATTCAGCAGAGACCTGAAAGTTGGCTATATATTACATGTAATTTTAATTTAAATATATGCCAATAGTGGGTGTAGGAGCACCTTACACATTATTGTGATGAGGTGATGTATGCCTGGTTTTCATTTTTTTAAATTCTTTTTGTTTTTTTTTTTTTTAACTCCACAATAGTATTTCCTTTAACACTTCTGGTTATGTAACAAGAAACAGAAAACAAAATATAACTTTAAAACAGGATTGTTCTTTCTTGATTTCAGTATGTCCAAAACAAATGAAATGGAAATAGAAAAAATATTTAAGAAAGCATTGGTTTGTATCTAAAGAGACTAAATAAGGTATAGTTTTTCTCATAAGGGGACACAAGGTATTTTGTAAATCAAACTGATTGAAAACCTGTGCTTGCACCTAGGTAATCCAGGCTTGTGTCATCTTTGACACAGTAAATGATGAAATTAAATTAAAAATGTAGTTTTATTTCTGAGCTCAAATTTATTTTTGTGAACTTTTATTCTGTTTATTTTCTCCCTCCTATTTTACAGGAAGGAACGTTGCTTGTTAATTACATTGTCTGTGACTATGTAACTGTAGAAACCATTAAGAGTGTGCAATGTATCACAATGTTGTAGAGTGTATTTTTGTGTGAGATGGTGGATGTGAAGCTTTCTTAAGGCATGAGATGTGCAGGTAATTTTTTTTTTTTGATTAATCTGAAGTATTTCACTATGAAGCACTGTGCTCTTACAGCAGGTTTACTACCTCTGTAGAGCAGGCATACTTGCTAGTTTGGAGGGAGAGTGTGTAATATTTGCCCAGAAGTATGGAAAAGCCATGTAACTCCTGGGTTTTAGCGTTAAAACGCGTGTGCATTGGGAGCAGGGAGGCGGGGAAGGGGAAATGGACATTAGTAAATGAAGGGAAGAAAAATAGAGAGCTCAGATTTCTGGAGGCTGCCAAATCCTGTGTTCCTGCAGAAGTCGAATGCAGAAGCCCTGCTGTCCTCGGCTAACGAGGTGACTTCTTTCAGTGACAGAAGCGCAAGTGCGCAAGAGCCTGGATCCGGGTCTGCCATCTTACGTCTCTGTGTCACCTGGTCAGCTGAGGACATGCGTTGCTAACACATGAATTTCTTATGTTTTTAAATCTTAAGAGAGTGCAGACTAATTCTTAGCTGCTCCAGACTCTGTTGGATATTTGGCCAACTGAAGTGTGTGCTTGCAGAGTTTCATTCAGCTCTTGTTTATCCTTACTTGGCAAAGCTGTGGGTGGACAGACACTATGTAGGCCACGATACAGATTTTTCAAACTTCCCCAGTGTGGTTTTGTTTTTACTCTCCTTTGAAGTATTTTATGAAGGACCCTGTAATCCATACTGTAACCTTGCCTTTTATTATGGGGTCTGATGCTCTATGTTTCAAGGCTCACTGGTGTGGAGAGGAGATAAAGTATGAGAGTACTCAGCATCTATGCTGAGCATCTAGTACTCCAGCAAAGCTGGTAGGGTCTTAGTGGAGAAGGCAGATACGGTTGTTCAGTGTGATACCCAGCATGGAGAAGGTGGGATTTGTCTGTTGAAACACAGCTCTCTGGACTCCCTTTATAGTCAGGAAGCAGAACATTTCTAGGGAGCAATTCATCTCTTCCTGAAGTGGAAGTCTACATTTAGTCAGCAGAATCAGATCTGAGAAGTGCTGTTTCTGCCAATTGAATATAAAGGTAGTCCAAACATCTAGCATGGATGTAGACAACTGTATTTCAGCAGATGACTCCTGCCTTTTGACCAGACTTTTCAGGCTTCAGTGCAAGTCAAATAGCAAAGACATTTTTCAGCTGCATTTGAAGCAGAGGTCTTCCCTTCTGGCGATAACCCTTTTGTTTAAAATTGTAGCACAAAAAAATTGAAGAAGGATGCCGTTTTCTATGAATGTGTGGAAAGCTAGTATGGAAGATGGAAAAATGGAGGGTATTGTTTTAAAAACAAACAAATAAAATGTGGACACTTCTCAGGACCAAATGCAACGTGACGTTTTGCCTAAATTATTCAGTAATGCTGCTCACAATTATATAGCAGTTCCTGGATATAGTATAATACAGTATTTTGGAAATCTTCCTGCAGAAATTTTTGAGCATGATGGATTCAGGGAAGGAAGACTCTCCAAATTCTCATTGGGCTGCTCTTTCTCTATTTGGGTTGTGTATGAAGATAAATAAATGCATTTCTTCCACCTCCCGTGTGGTCCAGCTGTTCAGAGTGCTGAATGGTCTCCATTGTCACAAGTATGAGCGATAGTTGAGTTTTCTGCGCTTTACAAAATTGGTCTCTAAAGAGAGAACTGTTGCAAAACTCTTCCAGAGGCAAAGTTGAACTCCTGTCTGCTCGAGAGTAACTTTTAAGATGTGATCACTTTCTTTGAGTTCAGTGGGACCATCCACATGCATAAAAGTTAATCATGTACATAAAGAAGTGTTTGCAGGATTTTGACTGTCTTAGTTATTATTAACCAAAGCCCTGTTGAGGGTCACTACTACGCAAAGGATACTTCCCTAGTAATTACCAGGGGGAGCAGTTTAGTATAAACTGTTCTCTCTGACTAATACTAGATGATTTGTGTGAGTGCTTAGCATTCACATTTGTCTTGAACTTTGGTATTAAGTTATTGATTATTATTAAATCTTAATTTGGGATCATCAGACCCAGGAAACCAAGTTCTGTCCTCTTATTCAAGGCTTACATTGATGTAATGGAAATGAGAATTGAACGCAACTTTTGAATTGCAGTTTTCCCCCATACTCGGTCTTCAACAATACAATTACAGTCTTTACTCCATTTGTTGTTTTATCATGCAAGTGACTATAGGGATTCCTTTGCGCTCTGCACACTGTTGTAGATCTTCAGGTTTCTCTGACACAGGTGGAAAAGCAAAGCAGTTCTTCCCTTATGTGTGTGATTTGAGGCTTCAGTTTCTCCCGTACTTACTTTTCTCTATCCTCTGTGTCCTGGCCATTATTTTTTTTCCACTTAGCTTCCGATCCCTGAAGCAAAGCAAGCCTTCTCCGTCTCTGTATCCCACTCTGGAAGATCTGGCTACTCAATGTTAAGGTGTTTAGCAACAGAGGCTTATTCGTTTGTTGGAGGGCATGGGAAAGAGAAGGGAATTATTGTACAGCTGGGTTTTGTGCTGATACTGTAATAGCACAGAAAAAAAGTGATCCTTTTAACTCTGTTCAGAGGAAAAAGTTTGTGTCACCAAAAAAAGAAAAAGAAATGCAGCAACAGCTTTTTAAGGGCTTTGTTAATGGAAGAGAAACCATGCTTTCCAAAGCTGATTAGCTCAGTGGTTACTGATAGTTTCCTGTGTTAGATTTTTTTTTTTAATCTCTTTCTCCTGAGACAATCAAGGATCTGCCTTCCAGATGCTGTGAACAATAGATGGGGTCTAACTTTTGGTTTCAGAGGATCAAATTCAACATGCTGAAAAGGAGGACAGTTCTACCAACCCACTTCAATGTATGTGAAGCTGCAAACTGAGAATGCTGGAAAGATGTAAAGCTAAGGAGAATTCAAGATGTTTGGGAAGAGAGAGTGGAGACAAGGTATATATGCTGTGAAATAGCATTGTAAGCACTCCCTGGAAAAAATATCTTCCTCAGGTGTTGTTGCTGACTTGCCTTCCCATCCACTGTCTCATAAAGACTGTTGAGGAGCTTTTTTGTTCCCATTTGTTTCAAAAGGTATGTTAGTGTGTGTCTAGGTATAAGTTTATGAGCCTTGGTTGAAGTAAAGTACAAAGGCTAACGCTTGAGCGTTTTGCTGAGTCGGTGCTTCCACATAGGAGAGGACTTTTCTGTCCAACAGTGCAGTACTGCCTAGTACTGCTTGGTCTTGAGCTGCTGCTAGCAAGATGTGAGGTCACTATCTGCATTCTAGGCGAAAAAGCTATCCCAACTGACATCATGAGGCAGAACCAATGGGAAAAGGGTGATATTTTAAGTACTTGACGTAGTTGCTTTGGTTGGCAAGTGTGACTTTGGGTGAATTACTGACTTGCCCTATAAATAAATTTATCCAAACATTTTAAAAATGGAGATGACTTTTTAATTATTTGTGGGCACTTAGACATTTCAGCTATGCTGGTCGTGTAGCATGTATGGTAATGCTATAAAAACGCCCAGTGAGTCAGGAATTGAAATTCCAGCAAAAAGCAGTGGAGAAGTCTCCTGAGTGACTTTTAAAAATGGGACTTTGCTTAAGTAACCAGCCTTTTCAGGAAAAGCATCTCTTGAAGCTTTATGATAACTATTTGAGACTCTGCTTTGGGCTCCGTGAAGTTGTAGGATAGTTACTGTGATGATGGTGCTGTAGCCCCATTTCCATCTGGCTGTGAGTGCAAGATGTTTGCTAGTCTATCCTCCTGGCTGGTCCCAGCCTGCAGACGGTGATACTCCAGTGTATCATTAAGTGTTAACTCAAGGTAGCAACTGCTGTTAAATGGAGTCAAGTTGTGCAGCTGGCTGAGTCCACACCTGGTGGCTCCTGTCTACCTGCCTAGAGAGTCAGTGGGGAGACAGTGGCTCTGAAAAAGATCTTCAATGGAGACATCCCCCTGACTGTACAGGGAGCGTGATCGGCCTCCCAGAGGGGACTAGGACTAGTCTTTGGAGACCCTGGCCCTCACCTGGCCTCAGGTGCTCCCCTGACTTGTAGAGGTGCTGCCTGGGTAATGGAGACCCTGGCTGACAAAGAGAGGCTCCTGACTTAGGATGCCTTCTAAAACTTGCAGAAAAAGCTAAATAGGGAGGACAGTCATAAAGGTGAGAGGGTTATAAAGGAAGTGAAATTGAAAATGTAAAAACTTTGCAGGTTTCCTTTAATTTCTGGTAGAATGAAAATCTGTGTGAATCTCCTGGATTTACTAACCAGGCGTTGTACTGTTTCTGTTTGTTCTCTGTAGCCACTCTCCTCTTTCTGTAAATAAATAAATAAATGAACCTGCTTCCCTATTCCTGGTCAGCCAAGAAATGCGTATCTACCTTTACTATGAAACGTATGAGGGAGACTCCTGGTCTCCCTGCTACGTTCACCTGATCACACAGTGTGGGCAGGAGGCTGCATTTTGTTGATGATACCACCTTGCCATGGTTTCTGAACATATCCGAGTCCAGTGCTTCTGTATGGGAAAGGACGAGAATTGCACAAGCTGAGTGACATGAAAATGCAGATGTATTTGTTTTTTAAGGGCATTGTGTTGTTAATATGCAAAACCAGAGACTCTAATAATCTCTAATGAAGTACTTGTTTATTAATAAAGTCACTTTGTGTTTTCACCCTGTGGCCTTAAAGTTTTTGTACTATTTGAGCATAATTCTGTTTTTAAGTTACTAGTGATAATGCAGAAACCTTGGCAACTCAGTGAGCAACAGTTGTGGCTTTATGCTGGAGGAGGAGAAGAGGGACGCTGTCTGGATTTGATGGGCTAGAACATAGTCGGTTTGTGTGTTTATCACTTCAGTCACAGTGTGATGGCTAATAATGTTGACATTTAAGGTGTGCCCACACATTGGGCAATTGAGCTTGTGTTCCTAAGCTCATTCCTAGTATGTCTGCTAACATGTGGAATGAGCAGCTGTACTTTGGGTGTCAAGCTGTATTAAAGCCATCCACACTCTGTTTTAGTTGAATACCGTGTCTCAGCTGAGGGGCAGTTGATAATAGATGGATTCTTACATTCTTTTTCAGTTAGTGTTGGGCCCAGATATAATACAGGAGAATTAAAAATGAAAACCAGTACAATACGGATCAGAGGTGGAGGAGTCATGAAATGATAATTCTAAGAAATGAGAGAGGAAACAAAGATAATCCTCAGATTGTACTTGAAAAGCACTAATAGATGTCCAGCCTTCAAGGGAAGGCTTACTTAAGTTTAGAGTTGAAGGTAAAAAAATGACAGAGAGAAGATGTCAAGGCACCTGGAGAAGGCAACCTCTGCATGAGCATAGGCTAAATCTCAAAAGAACACTATTTTCAAGAATAGCCCTTTTTCAAAATAATTTTTATGCAACATTCTTAATCTTTATGTAGCTGTTAGGTTAGCATAACAAATTAATATCTATGCAAGATAAGCGAATTGACTGTTCTGTTCTGTTTGAGATCAGGTTAGCTTTCTAGACCTTGCCCATGGAAAATCCGATTTATTTTTCACTTTTAGTCTTTATTCACTTGCATTATTTTTCTGTCATATTTCCTTTAGCATGGATGCAGCCAAGATGGGCTTAGGCTGTCTACAATTATTATTCAGGCTTTGCAGATCTGCTCTGTATATTGTTAATCACTTTCTAATGTTATATTTTGTAACTAAGGACTGCAAATGAGTAAGATCAGATGGTAGGTCTCTGTTTTAACTGCCCATGCAAGTTCTCCAGCTGTCTTTGGGAAAAAAATTTAAATAAATTATAGGTGGCTTCAACTTTGTGTGACCTTGCCAGAAATGGGACTAGGAGCACTCACACATAGAGGCTCTCAAGAAACAATTGAGTAAGTGGTCTTTCTCCTGCTTTTCAGCTGTTTTTTGCCATCTATATAACACTGCATGAGTGCTTCTAATCTCTTTCAAGGCCAAAACAAAAAAGGGCTCACAGAGTCACATCATGGCTTGTCTGGGCAGAGGTAACTAATAGTAGAACGTGCCTGCAGGGCATGAAGAGTGTCCTCATTTGTGTGGAGGGAGCTTTAGACAGTTCTCTCCACTCTGCAACTCTTCCTCAGCGTAAGGAAGGCTTGGCTTCTTAGGAAGCTCGCTACCTTCTTGGAAATGCAAGAAACATTGCACAGGCCGACTTTTGCATTGGTTGACTCAAGGCTCTTGCCTTCAGTGTTTTGGGGATGTTGGTGGATATTTTGTTTTGTTTTTTTCTCATTGTAGTATGTGAAGAACTGCAGCATTTTCTTGTAATGGAACTTCTAATTTCAGGAGATGGTGCTGTGGCCCATATAGGGTTTTGAGGCAAATCACATATGTTGCATTGGGTTCTGGTCATGGTACCAGAAATAGGCTACTTCTTAAGATCCAGACACTTTTCTGCAGAAGGTTCTATTTGAATGTTGGTCATCGTTATACCACTTGTCCTTTGACTTGCATAACCTGTTAGTTTCAAACTCTATATGCTTACCTTAGCATGAGGAAGTTTAAAAGTACTTGGGTTTTCGGTGCTGTATGCAAGAACCACATGCTGAGATTTGGGCAGGGAGTTGAAGGTGCACATGAGACATAAGCATTTGACTACATGAAAGGCCTACAGCTGGCACATCAACAATGGCAGCATACAGCTCCACAGATTTAAAACTACACAGGAGGACAGCTGTGACTTAGTCACACACCTTCCTCTGCCACATCTGGGGGAAGGAGAGACCCACTGCGATTAGCCTGCATAGGTAGGGAGAAAGCTACAGGTAGTCATCTTTTCCTCTCTACTCTGAAATACACAGCCACAGTCCTGACCGGTGATAGCTAGTTACTTGCAAAGGAACCTAAATGTACACCTCTGCTAATGCTGCATATGCAGCTTTGGAAAAGATTTTCATGAAGATGTGTGGCTGGTAAATCCAAGGAAGCGGTGGATTAACACTGGGAACAGACTGATGTAGTTATACATTTATATGCCGTATACAACGGTTTTATTGGGCTTTGAAGGGCCAAAGCATCTAGATAATCCTTTATCTAGGCCTTTGCAGCTAACGATGCAAGGGGCTTCTGGTATGCAGCTTCTTACAGGATGCTCTTGACAGATGCCATTAGTTCTGCAATTGCAACCCGGGTGTTGGATGCTCCCGGGATTTTCCTTGGTAGGACTATATCTTCTCACCTTCTCCTTGTATTACTCCCAGGTAAATGGAGAGTAATTAGGAATAGGCTGTGCCTCACTGTTTTTTAAAGGCAGATGATGAGTGACACTTAACCTTTTTTTTTTTAATCATTTAAGAATGATAGCAGTGATTTTTGGCTGGGCAACTGCAGAATAAGCACCACTAATCCTAAAGCATTATATATTTTTAATTTGGGATTATAATAGGCTATGAAGGAAGGAGGAATTAAAAAATGTAAAGCTTAACATGAAGGAATATTTCATTTTATTCAGGAAACATTTTGGCAAAAATCCCCTGGATCTGCACAGAACCTACAGATTTAAGATGTCGTTGCACAGCCAGCGGCTGAGATCATGGCTGTCTAACTACAGTTGGATATTTTCATATCTGCCAAGTTTAGCCTTAAATAAATACATGAAAAAAGGTCATGCTTCATGCTTTGTTCAAACTCTTGAAATGGTTCTCACTTAATATTCTAGGGGATAGTGACCTCCCTTTGAAGATACTGTCTTCCTGCTCAAAATCCTGCATGGAACCAAGAAAGTAGCTGTTTAAATGAAGCCATGAAATATCTGAAGGTACTTTCTGGAATCCCTTAAAATGACCCTAGTTCAAGAAATATGCCCTACTTACTGCCAGGAGTGCAGTAAAGTCAATCACTGGAAATCTATTAGTTGTGGGCAATTGCAAGCGCATTACCCAACATTAACCCACAAAAAGGAAAATTAACACAGTTAAGAGTAGTTCTTGCCAGAGAAAGATGAACAAATAGGAGCAGAAGCTGAGTGGGAAGCTTCTAGCAGCAGGAGGGGGGGACTGTAAGGATCATCTGTTCAGACGTGCTTTTTTACTTCTCCTCCTGCAACTCCCCAGGTATATCTCTCTCTCTCTCTTTCTCTCATTTTTTTAAAGACACAGATGCAAATATACCTAATAGCTACTGTGAAATCTGTAATAAGGATCAACTAGCCAGGAGGCAGTTTTCAAGGACCACTGTGATCGAGGGTAATGTTTTTATAATGAAGTCATGTCCAAAGGCAGCCTCAGCCGATAGCAAGCTTGTACTTGAGCACTGAATAAGCACCTTGTCTTGCATGGTCCCTGCTCCAAAGAGCCTGCAATCTCATAAATCTGGCACACACATACAGGGTTGTATTTTTAAAATTGCTCATTTTATGGTTTTTGAGTTTGGGTTTTTTTTTGTTTATTTGAAGCCATTGAAGTCTTCCTTCTTTATCTCCCTCTATTTACTCATCTCTTCTCTGTCATAGTACTCCAGCAAGCCAGTTTTGTGCAAAATATTTTTCTTTATTTCACAGAAATTCTATCAAGTCCTGTGAAGACAACAATGAGATTGACAGAAGGGAAGCAGCAAGCAGGGCAGAGAGTGTTTTCTGGTAGGCCTGGAAAGAGAGCAGGAAGGATGGGCAAGGAAGTTCTGTCTGCTTGCTCCTACCTTCTCCTTTATTTACAGTTTTCTGATACTATTTCCCTTTTCCTCAGAAATGCCCATCTGTGTGATAGTCAGCTGCATCTGTGCTCTGAGATAACGTTGCTGTTCAAATGGCAGGATGGAATGGAGCGTGTAGGTGAGAGAAAAATATCCAAAGTCAAACAAACTCAAGCAGGATTTAGCCAGAATGTCTTGTTTCAAGATTTCTAAGCCAAAACAGCTCAGAAAAAATGTCTTGCCTTGTTGCACTATGTTCATAGTCTTGGCAGACCATGTGGTGTCTTATGTGGCATTTCATGACCTTTGAAGCAACGACCTCTGTTTCCAAATACTTATAGGCTGTTCAAGTCTTTGCAGGCTTGTCATGACTCAGCTTGAATGACACCAGTTAGTTTATACAAATTAAACTGTGATACAGCTCATGGTTCATTCTGTTATGGTAAGGTGGTCCATTGCACTATGTTGCCATTTGAGGGTGACACTCCTTCACTGAGTTTTTAGTATCCCATCTCCTTTTACTAAAACCAAAAGTCAGTATTTTTGAAAGTAATGATATTAGACATACACAAATTCTTGTTCGATCATCCTTTCTTTTATCTATTTGAAAATAGTTTTCTTTAAAAGAAACTAAATATTCTTAGTATTTTATTCTGCTGTAAAAAGTCTCTCTCTTACCAAAAAAAAAAAGAGGAGAAAAGAAAACATAATTCACTCATTAAAACACCTTGCTGGGGGTATTTAGAGACACCTTTTGTTTACTCTGAGGAGTATTGTTTTAGGATGGTTGGAGTGTTTTGTTTATTTTCTGCTCCCCACTGAATCTAGTGGAAAGGGAACAAAACCCACCTGGTGATCAGGGAGAGTGGTTTACTGGTGTTTTTGTTTTGTTTTGTTTTTGTTTTGTTGGTTTTGTTTAGTTTTTTTTTGTTTTGTGTTGCTTTGCTTTTTGTTTGGTTGGGTGTTTTGGGGTATCATGCAGGGGAATTTATGGAAGGTAATGGGCTTGGGTAGGTGTTACTGAGGAGGACACTGCGAAGGCTGTAGTAGTACAAGTTTATTATAGAGCTTTGTTTGACCAGTGGAGCTTTTTGCTACTGGTTGTGGTGCCAGGTAAAATGGGGAGGGGTTTCAGTATGGCTTTTGAAACACAAGTTGAATTTGCTTGCTTACAATAAAGACACAATAAAGATTTTTACACAGATTTATTGAGAATGGAAATCCAGGAAAAGATTCCAAACAGGGAATGCCATGACTTCATTTTACAGCTTCCTTCACTGTGTTTCTGGTGTTGGATTCTTCCTTTTTATTTTTTTCCCTCTAAAATGATCCTCCAAATTCTCTTGCAGGACACTCTCCTTTCCTCCTCTCCAATTGTTTATGCTTAATTTAGAAAACCTAAATAAGTGCTATGATAATGTATATGCTAATGATTTTCCTTAACCATTTTCTTCCGTCCTCCAGATGTCTCTGGAGTACCACATGGTACAGAAAGTTCATTTTGAAATGAATGCTGGGTTGGACTATATAAACTCCATAACTATTTGGATGTCAGTTGGAGGAAAAATCATCTCAGGTCATCACTGGAAACTGCTGGCACAGCTCTGCTTTTCAGTAACTTTTAGTTCTCTTAACCTTTCAGATTTTATTAGAAAATAATAAGATACGTTAAGTAACTCCTCACTACTTTATATCCTTGCATAAAAGGGAATGCCATGCTGGTGCTTTTAGAAGTGCTGTTGAACTGTACAGATGTGGTACTGAGGGTTATTAGAGATTGAATATGTCTGGAGCATGGTGTTTGTAAAACTCCAAAAGTTATTACTGAAGTCCTGCATAAGTTTTTAATATTTGTAATGACATGCCTATGCAATATTAGTACCAGGTTAGGCTTGTGGGTTTTTCTGTGGTTTTTGTTGTTGGGTTTTTTGTTTGTTTGCTTTGCTTTTTGTAAGCAGCTTTTTGTTCCTTAACTGTCAAGTTTTGTCTCACAAGGCTCCACTTATTTTTATTTAAATGATGACCAGACATGATGGGTCTTGTGCTATCATGACCAGCCCTTCAGCTGAGGTCAGAAGCTATGAACTTCTTCAGCTGTTTCATCAGCTCGGTGAGATTGGTAAAAGCAGATATTCTCTCTCATGACTTGCTAATCACCGAAGAGCACAAGACAACAAGGCAATGCTGAACAAACCTAAATGTCTTTGTGCTGCCTACTCGTTGTTGTAGTTGTACCCATCTTCATTCATTTTGCTTTCTTCTGCTTTATCCTTCTGGTAAAAAACCTCTTCTCCTTCCTTGTCCTCTTTCTAAATCTGCTCTGCTCAGAATTTGCTTTCTAGAGCATGAATGATCACCATCTTGTCATATCTGGAACTTGGTATGGAGTTGGGTTAGGGACTGAAGAAGGAAAAAGAGGTGAGTTTTGGTGTCATCTCCGTCTCTATCTGCAGACTGAATTGTGCTGTTTCTTGTACTGGTTTGTTGCATTTAGGCATTTGTATTTTAAAATAACTTAAACTTAGGAGTCTGTCAGGTAGCAGAAGATGAGAAGCACCTACTCCAAGAAAGCTAGCTGAATTATCCAGGTGGAGCAGATGATACTTAGTAAGAGTTCAAGAATGTACTGAAAGGATGGGGAAAATGGTTACTAGAGTGGAGTGATATAAAAATAATTTGCTACGCTTGCTAAGTCTGAAACCTCTCTGTGGAAAAGCTGCTTTTACCCTTTTTTCTCTCACCCCAGAATTTCTCAGCTTGACTATTGGTATTGCTTAACTGCAGGCCAGAATTCTCTATCTGCCAGAAGAGATACTTTTAGTTGCAGTAATATGTAGAAATTTTCTTTTTCTGCTTTAAGAAGATGACTTCTACCAGCTTATCAGAACGGATTTAAAATTGGTAATTTCAGATAATATATTGATATTTAGCTTTTTTTCCAAATCTAAGTTATTAAGTGCAATACTTTGAATTTGAGCATAGATAGGAATAGAATGTTATCCTTGCTGATATGGTACAGAATATGGTACATGACATTAAGCCACATCCTTACACAGGGAAAATTGTTAAAGTTAGAGGTATTGCATTGACCAGTACAATTGCACTCTGCTTAACTACTCTAGAGCAACAAATTGATGCTGCTTGGGAAAGGGAGATTGGCATGTACATTCATCCACTGTTCTCACCCTTGCTTGAGCTGGTGAGGGGCCTACTATGAATATTCCTGATGTGATGTTTAAGGTGATAGAATTGAATCTGGCATGAGACTCTAAGCAATAGTTATTGGAAGAAAGACTTATTTTTGAATATAGTGTGTAATAATAAGGTTTTTTACATGCTTGCTGAACATGTTTTTATGTAATAAACTTCTACAGCATTTGACTGTCTTCTGTTGTCTTTTCATGGAAGTTTCACACTTCAAACACCTTACGCAAGTTGTGAGAGTTCTTTGACCGCAGGAGGCGAATTACCCGGATTATCATTATTGTGAATGGGCTTCTTTAGTGGGGGTTGCAAGGAGCCATGTTCTCTATTTTGACAGTTCTACCTTCACATTAGTCTGGGGGTAAATTACTGTTTGAAAGTCTGGCTTTCAAGTTTTCCCAATTTTTTTTTCTCATCTGAGGGGTTTTTTGCCTCCAACAGTGGATCATTTGTCTTATGGTAGCTTGAGCAGATGTTTTATATCAAGGTTACTGACTACTTCTTGTCTAAGTGTCAGGCAGTTAGTATAAACAACCCCTTCCCCTTGGAAAATCCTTTGGATTGCCTTGGGGTGGAAGGGAAGGGAGGGATTTTTGGGGGGTGGGATTGCTTGTTTTTAAACAAAATGGACATTTGAGACATGTCTTCTGTTGTGTTTACTGGAACTATCTCCCAGCACTAGGATCTGCTGGAGGAGGTCTATCACCGATTAAAGCACTGAGCTGTGGTTGCTTTAAGAGAAGAGACAGCCTATATTGATTTTGTTCCCTTCATGTTTTCATATCTATGTAGGCATCAAAGAGGTAGGTTCTGTCAGCGGTTCATGGCAGGACAGCATTGGAATGGAGAAGACCAGACGCTTCTCAGCTTATGTTGTTTAGTCTTTCTTATATCCTAACAAGAGACCAAAGACAGCCTGAGAAACATTACCTGATGTTTCCTAGCAGGGTCACTGAACACCCAAGTGCTAGATAGGAGGGCCAGCTTCCATGGTGTTCCAACAAAAAGAAATCAGAGAGCAAAGTTTTTAGTAAATTTGTAAAAGGCAAATGTTTTCCCTGCTTTTTGTTAACAGTATGGCCCACTCGCCTGTAATTTTTAGGTTGAAGCCAAAGAGCATGCTCTCTCAGCAGCCTTCACAAATGATCTCTCCACCTGTAGCAATCTGTTCCATTGGAAATAGTTCCATTTTGGCCTTTCATGTTGGAAACGTACACAATTTGTCAATGGAAGCTTTTAGGACATTGCTAGTAATGAAGTGGTAGGACAGGATTTGGGGATTAGCCACTGTCCAACCATCTTTCATTTGCTGATAGCTTTCTGTGGTGCTTCAGCTTCAGCTCCTCTTGAAGATCTCTTTCCTTTCAGGCATACACACAATTCAAAATGAATGTTTATTACAATAGCTTAATAAAAAAGTCACAACTAGAGGGCCCCCAACTAGAATATCATGGAATGACATTTCTTTCATTTGCTGCTAACAGTCATCATACAATTTATTTCACTAATAGTTTTAATAGTACTTGTTACTTGCACAGGTTTTCTGCCTCAATTTAGTTTCTACTAGGGCACAGACACAAGCTACAGTTAGGTGAGAGGTGCTGTGTGGTGTGAAATATGAAAGAAGCTTGATATCAAGGAAGAAATGGGATCTCAAATTTCACTGAGGTCAGGTGGTCACAGAGCAGACAGGTTTATCCTGGAGTCTGCTCATGCCACTGCACATAGCACTTGCTGTATGTACTGAAGACAGGCAGTCATTTCTAGGGGCTTTGCTTTCAGCAAAGTCTGATACGCATTTGAGGTTTTTGCTTGCCTAAAAACCCCCTGTTTTTCAGTAATGTCTAAAGGCTGCTTGCTAGTCCTGCTGGAAATGTATGGTTCCCAGACTCTTGAATGACAGTTTTGCCCAGTGGGCTATTTTTCTTTCGCTCGTTAATAAAAAGACCTAGTCACCTGCAGAGATCCCCAGCTGTGGCTCCCATTTCCCAAAAGAGGGAGGTGGACGCCTTTCCCAAATCTTCCTGAGACCCCATACTCTATGCTGTAAGTCACAACCCTCATAGGTGCCATGGTCCCAAGTGCTGTGCAAACAGAAGTCATGTAACGGTCCCTTCCTCAAAGAGTTTGTAGATCAAAATGAAAAAACCTGGTAATAAAGTGAATATTTAGGTAAAGTTAGATTCTGGATATAGCTAAGCCTTTCTTAAAGTGCACACAGACTTAATAATCTTGAGAAGAAAGCAACAAAATATCCACTATGGGTTGGTTCATCTGTAGGAGTGGATGTGGGTTTGGTCCACTCTATGCTAAAGCAGAAAATCCGTGGTTTAATCCTGAATTTGGGGACTTTTCAGTATTTGAGATGATGACGTTTATGTTCTGGTTCCATCTCCAGGTAGGAATTTGCACCAGTTCTTCAGGACTGGCATAAGCTCCCGTGTGGCAGTATCACCACCAGTGGTACTGAGGGATCTGTCTGGTACAAAGGGTAAATGTGGACTTCTGTTCTGCATCGGGGGAGAGAAAGAGAAGTGGTTGAAAGTGACATTTAACTGGGAGAGGTCTTTCATAGAGTTTAAACACCTTTGTGAATAACAGCAGCCTTCTGCACTGGTTGAGGAGGAACTGTAATGTTCCCTGAAATGCCAAAAGTATTTAAGCCTTGCTTTTGATCCTGCTCCTTCCAAGTCCAGCATGCTGCCTTCAGCAGCACTTTTGACATCCCGAACAACAAAGCGGTCTTTCTTTTTTCTTCTGTGTTTTGGCTGGTCTATCTTTTACACGCTGGAACCAAAGCTTTCGGGTCTCTTTTGGAGCTTTCTGTCCCGAGGCTGCATTTTGAGGGTTTAGCTCCAAACATTAAAATAGTGCCTTCTTCCTTTTTTACCTATGAAAAGAAAGTATAGTCAGTCAAGGGTTTGACGCATAGGTCTCTTTCTTTTCTTCCTATGATTACTAGATTTTTTTTTTTTTTTAAAGATTCTTTCTTTGTGCCCATTTACCCAAACACTCATCCAACAAAGCATAGTGAGGTGTGAAGTTATTAACAAAGAGGGAAACCTGTGGTGCCCACTGATCTCAGGGACTAGTTTGTGGAATGCTGCATGTTGCACCTCTTGGCCCTGGCTATGCTGTGTACAACATTGGACTGCTTGAGGCCTGACTGCTAGAAAGATCAGCAATATAGATCCTCCTTCTCCAGGGCATATGGCAGTGAAAGGAGAAGAGATGGGGTGGAAAATGAATGTCAGGTAGGGAGTAGCAAAAAGAATGATCTATTTGTGAGGAGTGTGTTGCTAGAAAGCCTGACTGGGGTGTCTGGGGCTGAGTTAGGGCATATTTGGCTGACTTGGGTTGGGAGATTAAATAGTGACAGATGGTTCACATGGTTTTCTAATGCAGGAGAAGGTATGAAGCACGTCTGTGTTTGTGTGAGAGAGCGCCAGAGCTTGGAGGATTGATTATGTGCGAGAAGCTTAACATGTGAGCGCAGTGTTTGTGTGCAAGATGCAGAGGCAGGAGTGTTTGTGTCAAAGGACGTGTGTGTGAGAGAACTTGTCTAGCTGGTGTATGTGTGTACACAAGGGGGGTTCTCATGTTGATGTTCTACTAAGAGAGGACCTGAACATATTTGTGTAGGCTGGTAAGTTTTGTTGTGATTTTCTTTTTTTAAAAGCTGATTTAACTTGCCTCACTGTAAAACTATAAATGCTGCAAAGATGTATTTCCCTGCTGAAATGTTCTTTCCTGCAAATACTGTAAGTTCTTGAAACCTAATTATTTTTAATAAAGCATTCTGTCATAGGACATAAAAATTTCTGTTCTGATATTTTGAAGTATGATGAAGCCAAGTTTTGCAGTACATACCTAAGTCATAACATATAGAAGGCACTTAATTTGTGGACCATTACAACATACTTCGGGTCATGTTATGGCCAAAGGCTGTGACTTAATTTACCCAAAAAGTATTGTAATCACACTGAAATGCACTTCCTGAACTCTCTTACTGTTTTTTGTGGGCTGATTTTTTTATTTTATTTTATTTTTTACAACAAGAAAACAGTCAAGGGTGTGCATTTATTGGGCCTGATGGACAAGAATCTGATACTGCTGACAATCTAGCAGGAAATTTTGGTTCTATCCAGAATTTTCCAGTCATGTTATAAAGTATAGCTATATATAGTAGCACTTCATTTAGCTAGATTACTTAATGAATAAATAAAAATCAATATTTGGCCAATACTGCTATGGCTTAAAAACAATTGTGGAGAACGATCAGGATTGTACCAAAACTTTACAACAGCCTCACAGCTGTGCAGTTTAGACAAACTAAGAGTATTTCTTGGCAAAATCAGTTTGATGTTTTTCTATTTTGCTGTAGTCTTTCTTGTGCATTTTATCATCCTTTTCAGACCTGCTGTGTTATTTCTCCTCATTCATGGTCAGCGCATTGAACTCATTCTGGGAAATCTTCTATGCGGTCCCTAAATTCTCCTAGGTATAACACAACCTGTCCTTCAGAAATCGTTCTGGTTTTTTTTCTGTGGTTTGAGTTGGTTTTTGTTGTTGGTTTTTTTTTCTTATTATAGGGCAGCCTTTGATGGGTTTGCTCCTCTACAATCCGAGCTCACCTCAACAAACAAGAAATCTATGAAAAATTAAAACTCCATCCTAGTAGTAAGAGTCTAGCTGCAGATGTTAGTCTAGGAGCAGTTGGTTAGGAGTAGGAAACTGAACATTTTTTTTAAGGATGGCCTCACTTTGACTCTCAGCTTACTGAACACATTGTAAATTTTTTTATTCTAATATATATAAAAATAGCGTGCCAGAAACAGCCAGAGAGAGAGGTGTTAAGCATGAAGTTAGTCTATTCTTTTTTTAACTTATTAGATAGTCTGACACATTAGGGTAATGTGTTCTGCCGCAGTCATACTGCTCCCCCATCAGATTTATCCTGCTAAGCAGGGAAAACCGTTCAGTAGGAAACTGCCAAGTTGGAGATGGATGCTATGGAGAAGTCACCCGGGGGGGTCCGTAACTTCCACTCCATGCCGCAGGCGTGCCCTTGCACGCTGCCGGGAGCAGTCAGTTACTGAAAAAATTGCGTTGTAGTTGAGAGGTAGGAGGAAAGGCCTTGACTATTCAAGAACGAAAGAATTGATTCTGGACAGCCAACGTAACCCTGCAGTCACAAGTGCTCTTGGATGCTCCCAAAGAACAGGCAAGAGGTTCTTCTGTAGGGAAATAGAATTAGAGGGGCAGCTTCTGACACCTGTCATAGGGATTGATTTGTACTCTGGGGCAGAGTGATTGCCCCTGTCTGGTTTGAGTGAATGTTCTCATTGTTCACATTTAGTAATTTTGATTGATACTAAACTCTTGATGACCTCGGTGCAACTGCGTGGCGAATAAGCTTATCGAGTTGGTTTGCATTGGTGGGGGAGGTGAGAGGGAATACAGAAAAAGAAAAGGTTCATTAGAGAAACAATCACTGCGTTTGGTGCTATTGCATGGCAATGATTTCCTCAAGATGTTTCTGCCCTAAAAATTACATCTTTACTAAAACGTTTCTGCCTTTTGTTCTGTTGTGTCAATCACATCACTTGCAATGGGAGCAAGATAGACTAGGTAGGAGTGCTTGGTATTGCCTGTTTGTTGAGGCATTCAGCATTTGTTGTACTATTTTGTTACAGGTCTACCAGGAAGCACCAGTGAAGTTTTTGTCTCCAGAGTCCTATTTTAGAAGGGGGTGGGAGACACGCTACTGTCTTTCTTCTCTACCCCTAACCATTGCTTTATCACTGTCCCTCTGGTAACCTTTTTAACTTCATGTTGACAGAGGCATAGCATCTGGCTTCTTGACTGAAGGTTCAGGTGATCAGAGTTGGCCATTATAGAGTGGGTGGGGGTGTTTTAGGTGTGGTCCCAAACCCAGCCTGATTTTAGAAGTGCTATCTGGTTTTGTACTGTGAGGAGAAGGTAAGGTCACCCCACCCCACCCCACCCCACCCCACCCCCCATATGTACAAAAAGCATTAATATATATGAGTTGGGAGCATGTGAATTCAATGGCAATTATAGTTGCCCAATGTCTGTTTTAATTGATGAAGACTGAAAGGAGTGCTGAGATTATAAATGGTTTCAAAATTATTTTGATCTTCCATTTTTAGCTAGGAAGTTAAGGAGTTTCTTCTTGTTTATTGCTCTCAAAAGTGATTTGGTATTAGCAAGGTCTCTGATAGCAACTGGCTTCTTCCTGCCTCCCTAGACTCAAAAGGTGCAATCTCCAAAGCACGATGGAAGTGAGTATTTTTTTTTTTCTTTTACTTTGGTGGGTGCTGAAACTCATCTGTGCAGGTGGTTTGTTTGGGGTTTGTTTTTAATGAATTTAATGGAGAACTCTTACTGACTTATTCAGTGGGCTTTGAATCAGACCCTCCTTGTTTTAAAATATTTGGAAAGGAATATGTGTATTGTAGAAACTGTTATTTATGTGTTGAAGGGTGGGAGTGGCTGAAACTGCACTGTAATTTTTGCCAATTGTCTTGAAAAAGTCCTGGAATATCTGATGAAATATTAAGCTGTTCCACTATACACGTTCAGTTTCTTTTACAGCTTGCTTATAAATACTTCAGGACTATTTCATAGAGTTTATGGAATTTATATGATTATACATATACTGTTGCTACAACCTTTCTTTAGGATTTTGGATTGCACTAGTGTCTGTTACTATGAAAAGCTGCTTTGTCAGGTGATGCCTGTGAAACCTGGGGCTACTCATCACCTGAGCCGCTTGCTTGTTTTGTTACATGTTCTAACCTAGGCTTTAGCTCGCCTGAAAGCTCAGGTCAAACCCACAGGCTGAGCTGAGCAACTTCAGCCCACTCGTGTTTAAAATCTTAAATCAATGCTAAACAAAATTTTTATCCAGGGTTTTTGAGATGATTCAGCCCCCAAGCTTTAAAGTGAGAGCCCATGTGAATCTGGCACAATGATGTTTCCATATATCTGTGTGAATTTGTAGTGTGTACTTGTCATACTGCAAGCCTTCTTAGGACACGACAGGTGGCAAAGAGCTGTCTTCATTTTACTCTTTTGGTGTAAAGTTACTTTGACCCTTAAGTGCTCAATTATTCTGTGTGCATCCATGCTATTGGAAAGTCAAACATAACCGATAGGGGTAAACTGGTTTTCTGTCTTCTCTCTCTTTTTTTTTTTTTGAGTTCATTGTGTCATTACTAGTGTGGAAAATTTTAGGTTGTTTTGTACCTTTTCGTTGTTTCTTTCTCCTGGCTTACAATCTATCTGACTGTGTTAAGTTACTGTGCTGTGATTAGTGGCATGTGGCCTGGGAGAGTTAAGTGATACCTCATTTCAGTAATATTTATAGTGTTTTCTGTTAGAAGATTGATGCCTCACTTGTCTCCTTTCTCCCATTAGAAAGTATGCAAGTTTCTATTCTCTAAGTTTTTAAGAGTGAATTTTTAAAATCGGACATCTAAAGGTTTTATCCCAGTTACTCTGGGATTCTCTGCTGTGGCATTGTCCCCCTTCATGTATCTGAAGATATGCTGAAGTTCTGGTATAGATCTAAATTTTTGCAAAGTTTGGTGGGAGAATGGGAACTTGGTCTGAAAATCACCAGAGCTTTTACTGAAAGCCTCTGTCTCGATTTTACTCTCTTGAGTCTGTGTCTTCCAGGTGCTTTCAGTGCTTTATTATTTATATGTCAGTAGTTCTTACAAGCTGTGGTCATGAATGTCAATATGCAGTTGGACTTTATGCAGATCAGTTTTGACCCTGGCTCTGAAAATCCGGTGGCTCTTTTTCTCCTTTTACCTGTAAGTCCTTATTTAAAAACATTTAAGAAGAAAATTGAAGTCCTTTTGACTCAAAGTATTTTTTTACATTCTGAAATGCCTTCCTAGATTGAAGCTGGTCTTTCTGTCTCTGTGTGTTTGATAAATGGCAGTTGTATTTACTTAGCTATTGCTCAATAGTGTTTCCTATTTTTCATGTGTCTGATAAATGAGGTTCTCCATCACTTTTATGTTCCAAAGCTTGATAAAACAAATGTTTTCACTTTCAAATTGAGCCAATTCTTTTTGTCACAATCAGGACTAGTAAAATTTGCTGAAGTAAAACAGTGATGACTTTGATTTTAACTTACATCACAAACTTGTCCCCACTGGAGAGCAGGTACTGGGATATTGCTAATGTTTAGCCATTGGAAGTCATAAGGAAGTCCTAAACTGGATTTTCTATTGGTCTGTGAGATTATGACAGAAAAAGTTTTGAATGGCTAAGCAGACAAAAGGCAGTTTCATATACACCTCCTCTTCTTCTCTTCTTTTTTCACAATTATGGCTAACTGATTCCCCTCCCCCCCCCCCCCCCCCCCCCCCCCCCGCCTTGGGGGGAACAGGGACTTTTCATAGACTAACATAATACAGGACAATTTTAACTGTAGTTACAATGAATCATTTAGAGCTTTCAAAACTTCAGTCATGCAAAATAGGATGGCATTTCAGGGTAAGACACAAAGTATAATAAAGCATGAGAGCTGTCAGCACAAAGTACTAGAAACAGTACAGGAAAAAAAATATTTTCCCCAGAATGTGGGATTAAAGCTGACTGCCTGAACATGCTTGAGGATATTCATAAGACTACAACTCATTCAAAATTTGAAGAGCCTGCCCCTGCAGTTTTTGATCTGGCCTTGTTACAGGAAAAGCATGGGCAAACGTCTTTTAAAACCAGACGTGTTATGCATGTTTTTGCATAGGAAACAATATTTCATCGTTCCCAGTTCAAAAGGAAAATAACATCTGACTGTATTGGGTATGTGTCAAGATAGAAATCTTAATGCTCCAGAATAAAACCCAGACTCTGAAATCTTTTTGTTCATACCGAGTTATTTCTTATTTTACAATTAGCCAACAGAACACCTCTGGAGTAAAGACTGGTACTTACTGAGAATAAGCATATGTGCATTGGTCTGTGGTAATTGTAAAAGAATAAAGTTTTCATATTTGCATAGCTGAAATGTTGAAAGTTCCAATGGTCACTCTGAAACAGCAGTTAAATGTAAAATCTTAGGTTTGGTGGTTTTGTCATAGACTTCTATAGGATCAGCTTTTCTCCTTAATGAGCGTCAACTGTTTTTGAACCTAATAAAAGTTAACAGTTAAGTTTTGATTCAGATTGGCATTGTCCCAGAAACTTACAAGTAAAAGACACTTAGGGCATGCTCTTTCTTAGTGATGGCCAAGTCACAGCTAGGCATGAGCACTTGCCTTTGGGTACGTTCCACTGCTGTGGCAGGGAAGTAGTTACAGAGAGAGGCTGGTTTCTAAACTACCAAATAGATTGCCTTGAGAGGTAATGCTTGGCTTGGGACCCTTTCTCACATGGAAATATGTTTGTCAGTTGTCTCTGTGTCCTTCCACTCCACTCTGCTCTTACTCAGAAATGTGTGGGAGTGACTTCCCAGCAGTCAGGGCTGGTAGGAGGACCTGTGAGATAGTTTCATAGACTTTGTCAGCTGTGTGGTGAAACCAGGATCGTCTTTTCAGAATGTGCTTGCTCACATCCTGGCATGCCCAACAAAGGCCATCTTTGTTTCTGCTGCCAGACAAAGCACACGTAGCAGCTGCTTCTCTTCTTCCCATCCCTTCCAACCATGTTTTCCATGGCTGTGCTCTAATTTTGTGTCATTCTTCGTGGCCAGGGAACTTCCTCTCCTCTGTGCGATGTACCAAACAGCTGGATGCTGGCTATCTAGTTAACAAAAAGGAAGCTAGCTCTGGAGAAACTCTGGAACATGGAGAAGGGAACTTTTTAGTGTATGTAGGAAAAATTCCATTTCCCTTCAGAAAAAGTTACATTGACTTTATTACACGTGTAACCAATACAGTTCTATAGACATTATTTGACAACATTAATTGTTTAGTAGAAAATATTATTATTTTTATAGCTTTTCCTTTAAATTAATCTAACAGGTCTTACAGTGAGGATAATATTCTGTAGAAACTTAGAGCACATGGGCCTTTCCCCATAAGCATTGTCACAGTTCCTTCAAAATATCCTTCAATCTTTCCATGATAAATACCTTCTCTTTCCCTCTGGGTTTGTTCTGGCAAAACTGAAGTCCATTTAACTTTTTACTTTTTAAATAAAGTTAATAGCTAATTCAGAAGTGCTGGCAGGCTCCTTTTAACTCTGTCACCTTGATCCTTAATTCCAAGCTGAATTTTCGTCCTATGTGGCAAAATACGCACATGCGCGCATACACATGCTGTTGGCTAGGATTTTGCTGTTTCCCCGTAAAGGTTTATAGGAGTGCATTTTGTTAAATAAGCGTCTTGTTTTGCTGTGGTAGATCTGAGAAGAAGGGTATACTGAGGTAATTTATCCTGCAAAGGAATACTTCATGTTTTTATTATGCTATGTGGGGTGGGTTTTTTATGCTTGTGGTAAAAAATAAGAATCGATTGTAAGTTAGAGCATGTAGGGCCATCCATTGATGGGGAAGCCATATATGAATTGAAACCTCTGGGTGCTATTGTGAAAGACATGACTGATAATGTAACACGTCTGACAAACAAATACTTGACTCTGCATATAGGTGTCCCTGTGTGTTTATTTGTTGGCATCTATAGGTTGTAGACTTGCTCAAGAATGTCTTTTTCTTGAAAAATTTGATGCAAAGTAAATATGCCCTTGTAAGGTTTGTATCTCTAAGTTTTTTTATGAAAGTCATAGTTAATTACAGAGGTTATATATGTATATATAAAAACTTCCTTTTCCTTAATGGAGGGTTTTGCTATGGCACCTGGGTTCTCAAATAGTTAAAATCTTGTTATAGAATATAAACGTCTACTGTGCCTACAGATACGCTGCATGTATCAAAAGTATATTATTGTCTTTAGAGAATGAATTCTGCACTGCATACATTAACGTTTCTCATGTTTAGCTTGCAATTCTCTGTGCTATCAAGTGCTTATCAGTTGGTCTGATGACTGCTTTCTCTACAAACTGTTATATCCTCTTTATATACTACAGCTACAGTATCCCAGTTCTTACAGCGATCATATGGTATCTTTCAAAACTTACCTCCAAAAGTCCACTATTTCTTGCTCTGTGTGGTTGCCACAGGATGTCTAACTGCATTTGCTGACCTCCTCTTCTCCACTGTATCCTCTTGTGCCGAGAGAGCCAACTGAGGCTTGAGCATAGTGTGGTCTTGTAGAAGTTGAAAGGTCTAGAGGAATTAGTTGTCTATTGCAATAGGACGTTGCTTTGAGTGTAAAAAAAAAAAAAAAGTTAATTAGATGGTTAGTTTTTCCTTTTTTCCAAAACCAAGAATATTTGTTTATCCTGTATACCTCATTTTGAAGAAATGTCTGCCTCACTGTCACAGAACCTGACTTGTTTTTACTGCCCTGGTAAGGTTTCAATATTAAAAAGGAAAATGTAACTGTTGATTATATATTGATGTTTGTCTCAATTGAAGAGCTTAACTCAAGAAAGCTTTTTTGGGGTACAAGTTCAGGGTGAGTACAGGAGAGCCTAGATAGAAAAATAGAACCTTCACATCAGATTCACCATATGGGCTGCCTAAAGACAGTCATTGTCTTTGGAAAGCTAGAGCCTCATATGCTCATCCTGGTTTCCGTCACCTTCTCCAAAGCAAGGACAGGGTGAATGGGGAAGTTTTGCCCACCCGCTCCCTGCCATGTGTGCTAATGGAGTCTGCTGATGAAGGTGTGAGCTAGCCTAGTCTCTCAGCTGACTCCAAGGTACCCAGAAAATGGATCCCTAGATGTGAACGCTTGACAGTACTGTAAACACAACTGTAGACTAAAGGCATCCAAGTAAGTTTTCGAGTGACGGATATGGGTTGCTATGGCCTCTTCACCGTGAAAAGAAGTAAGGCTAGGTTTCTATGTTTCACTGTTAGGAGTTGAATGCCTAAGTTACTTTCTCAATACATAAGTGCATTTTAAAAGTTTCAGTGTTCTTTGGAAGCTTTGTCATTTCAAACTGTTGCATATAAACCCCGAGGCATTTATCAAGTGTATCTATTAAAAGTAGAAACCCTATTGAAGGAAAACAAAGGCAATTACAAGCCAAAGTTAATAAATAATATGAACGTTGACCTCAATAACTGTGTGTATCCCACTATACACTCTCTGACCCTTCCCCTTCCTTAACAGTCTACATAAATAGTGCCTGTTTTATATTTTGTGATTAAATTCACATGGGTGGGCTTCTGGGCTCTAATACAATCTTGTTGCAGAACATGAGAGAAAAGAGCTGGTAAAAAGAGAAGGGGAAAAATATCATCAAACTTAAGCTGACTTTTTAAATGACTTTAATACTTTTAATTATGCTTCAATTTTTCAGATAAAAGAAAACACAATTGGTCTGCTGGTGTGGAGGACTGAAAAAAGACTTGATTTTTCTTTTTTATCTACCTCCCTTTTTCTTTCCTTCTAGGTTAAAAAGAGGAGAGGAATGTTTTCTAGCTAAAGATTGATTCTAAGGACCAAAAAAATGCCCAGAACTCCAACTGCTTCTACCCATTCTTGTCAAATATGTGGGGTTTTTGTCAATGAAAATCTCAGACAGCTCTAAATGTTCTTAAAGTATTTACAGTCTAGAAAATAATAAAAAAAAAAAAATTTTTTTCTGGATGACCTGAACATTTAAACCCATTTCTCCTTTACCCACTATGGCCTCAATATATAAGGCTGTCAAAATAGAAATATCTTCATGCTATAGGGAGAAACGTCCTATCAGCTTCTAATCAGCCAGCTGAAGACAAAGCTACTACATATTATAATCTATATACCCGATCGTAAACCTGTAGCCATTGTATTATGAAGGGAAGTGCTCATACGGCAACAAACTATTTAAGTTAACTGTGTAGATCAAATTCTAAGTTACTGCCATTTTTAATTTTCAGGTGTTATATGAGGGTCTTGTCCACCTTCTCCCACAATTAAGAGATTGGCTATTAAGAAAGCGGTTCATGTCCTAAAAGGGCAATATATAAACAAGGCAAGAACTTTATTGTTTTGGGGCACAAGTCACTAATGGTGATTTTCATTTCTTCCAATTCACAGATGTCTCACTTTAAGACATCTAATCGTAGCTGGTCAGCTTAGGTTGCCTTTGTATGCAGTGGAGAGTATATTCAGTGAGACACAGGCACCACCAGATGGTGATTCATCTGATCTATTTTAGACACCTATTTTAAGACAAGATGAATCACCCAGTGAAGGGGCCTTTCTCATAGAATCATAGAAAAATTTAGACTAGCAGCGGCCTCCTGAAGTCACTGGTCCAACCCTTTCCTCAAATCTGGGCTAACTTCCAAGTTAGCCCAGATTGGTCAGGGCCTATCCGGTTGAGTTTTGAAAATCTCCAAGGATGGAGTTTGCAGCCTCTCTGGGCACCTTTTTCAGTACTGAACCACTTGACAGTTTGTCAACACCCTGTTGTATTGAAGTCCTTTTTTTGCAGAGCTACTAGCCGGTCTAACCAGTTGGTCCCCAGCTTGTACTGATCTTTTTTTCCTCTCTGTTGACTATAAAGGAAGCCTGTGGTGTCTAGACTTAAGGCTAAAGTTAGGTAGTGTAAATACCACCCTAAAAGCTGATTTCTATGACTAGATTAAATGTTAAATTTGGATATGCTGCTATACTTCTAATCTTAAGCCTTGGGATCCTGCCCGCTTATTAAATGCGCAGAGTTTGGATGTGCCAGATAGATATGTTCTCAGTAACATGTCTGCTTGAACCGAGTACCACAAGGGTCTGTCCTGGGACCTGTCAATGAATGTCTTTGACAGTGACCTGAAGGAGGTGGTGGAGGGCTTGTTCTTAGTTTGCAGATGGCACCGAACTGGGGGGACCAGTCAATACGCTTAAGGGCTGTGCTACTGTCGAGGGACCTATATAGGCTGGAGGGATGGGCCAGCAGGAGCTTTATGAAAGTCAGCAAGGACAAATGCCAAGTCCTGCACCTGGGAAGAAACACTGCATTGGAACCGTACAGGCTGGGGAACAGCTCTGCAGAAAAGAACCTGATGGTCCTGGTAGACAACAAACTGAATATGAGTCAGCAGTGTGCCCTGGCAGCAAAGAAGGCAGACAACAGCATCCTGGGGTATATTAACAGAAGTATGGCAGGTAGGTAGAGGGATGTGATTATTCCCCTCTACTTGGCAATTGTTAGGCTGCCCCTGGAGTACTGTGTCCAGTCTTGGATCCCCAAATACAAGAATAACATTGCTAAATTGTAATGAGTTTAGAGGAGGGCTACTGAGATGGCTGGGGCCGGAGCACTTGGCTGGTGAGGAGTGGCTGAGGGACTTGGGCTTGTTCAGCCTGGAGAAGAGGTGACTTCAGGTGGACCCAATGGCAACCCCCCAGTTTCTAGAGGAGGTTATTGAGAAGGTGGATCCAGGCTCTTCACACTAGTGCATGGTAGAAGGACAAGAGATAACGGGCATAAGTTGAAATGAGAGGTTTAGATTGGCCTTAGAGGTTTAGATAAGGAAAAGCTTTTTCACTCTGAGGACAGTCAAGCAGTGAAGCAGGTTGTTCAAATTCCATCCTTGGAGGTTTTCAAGACCCAGCTGATAAAGCCCTGAGCAACTTGGTCTGATCTTAGCTGACCCTGCTTTGAGCAAAATGTTGGACTAGAGACCTCCAGAGATCCCTCCAACCTGAATTATTCTATCACAGAATCATTAAGGTTGGAAAAGACCTGTAAGATCATCAAGTCCAACCATCAACCCACCACCATGCCCACTAAACCATGTCCCGCAATGCCACGTCTACACGTTTTTTGAACAACTCTGATCCTATGAATTGCATTTAGCACCTTCATCTCATCTTTTAATTTTTTTTTTTGTTCCCTTTGGGGAGAGGAGGCAGGTGCAGGGATTATATTTTCTTGTTTAAAATACTGTGCAAGAAATGAGAAATAAATCTGTGTATTGGTGAAAATACGACATTTAGGCATGTCACATTTCATATATTTCCATATATTTCAATTGCTATGTTCCTTTTTTCTATACAGCAATAAGGCCTTTTAAAAAAAGTCTTTTTAGAAAGCAGTAGTTACTAAAGGAACCTCCAGACGAACTGGTTAAGATGCTACCCATATATTTACTAGACAGAGATAGAAATACTGCTTTTGAGCCTAATGAGTTTGGCCTTCATGCAGTCCAAAACCACTTATGAATACAGTGTTTCTCCATTCTGCGCTTTTCCTTTAAACAAAAATACCACTGGGCTAAATTCAGCTTTGCAGTTAACTCTGATCTCAGACATATCTCTGTAATCTTGTTGATTCAGCTTTAGTGGGGTATTAAAAAAGAGAAGCAGTTGAATAGGGTCTTTAGCCATTAATGTCTAAGGCTAGCAGGTTATTTCCAGAACTAAGCTTTAAATACTTAAATGTGAAATTGGACAAGTATCATGCTTTAAAATGAAGGTCCAGATGAACATATTTCCATGTTCAGTCCTGTTCCAAAGCGGGGACCTTGATGTCTATGGATCTTCATTGCACCGCCATCCAGCATCTCATACCCAAAGTTGAGATAGAATGAGTGGCAGGGAGGAGTAAAAGGGCTGTTTCTACTCTTTTAAGCAACCTGGATCTTCTACCTTGCTCAGTGGATCTGTGAACCTGTCTTAAAGGGCTAAAATCAGCCCCAGAAAGAATGTTTTGCACCAGCCACTGCCTGGGGCTCTTGGCAGACCTTGCTAAGCCACAACAGCGTTAAAAGGATGCTCATGACCCAGGCAACAAACTTCAGGAGGGGGAGACAGTTTCTTTACTTAGGTTCTCTTCAGTCTCAGGTGGTTAGTACTGGATATGACTGACTCCTTTCAAACTGGCTAGAAATTGGAGGATCTCTCACCTTCCCCAAAGCTGTGCAGTTCATATGATACAAGTCAGCTTCCTGAGGCTGTAAGGCAAGCTGGCTGAAAATCCCCATTCTGCAAAATTGTACCTGTATGCCTGCTCACTTGCTAGCATGTGTAATGACTGCCTGCCTTAGTGGTATCTGTTTTGTTTATGCCCTGCAAAGCTGTATTTTCATCATCTTCAAAACAGTGTCAACATGGTCACATCTAGGCTATGGGTCAGGTACATCATGAGTCTTCTGATTGACCAGACTGAGGATGTATCCTGCTGTGGCTCCTTACATGCCTGCATTCCTGAGTTAATTTCCTTGGGGAAGCAAGGTGGAGGGGATGCATGCCCAGGTCTCACCTTGAGATAGGGATCAGGACGCACCTGGGCTGTATGCTTGCCTCCAAGAGGTGGGAAATTATCTTGTAGGTGAGGTTTAGCTGAAGCTAACTTTTTGAGGGCAATTATGTTAGCATGTTGCTGCCCATTGGGAAAATAAATGGCTTCACTAGAATGTACGGAAATTTCATTTTAGGGTATGTTAACTATAGCAGCAAACACCTTTGCTTGAAGAGCAGATGGTTCACTGGGGTTTTGAGCAGGGAAAAATGATTGTTGCTGGACCTGAAGACAGTATACAGGTATCTCATGGGGACTGCTCTCTCCTGGCAGTGTGGGAGAATGATTTTACCACATTCAAAAAATTCCCATTCACGTAACACAAAATAGCTTTTCTAGCTGATGGCTTTGACTCTATCCACCTGTGTTAAGTAAAAGTACTGGAACTGCCCTGCAAGGCCTTAGGTGACTCTCTGCCTTCCTGATGCAGAACCTCCCGTGCCATACGAGTGTGTTGGCTGCAGACTCTTTCTGTGCATTTGGCAGGCTTCCACAAAGGCACACTTGAATTTTGTCTTGTGCCATCTTACGTGAGTAACCTATATGTTTTGAAATTCCTCCTACATAGCTTCTGCATGCTGACTGTTGTTCACAGCACGTTGTACCTTAATTCCATACCTGGTGAATGTAGCCTAGCTGTCATGGCTCATGCTAATTGGTGCCATCTGGCAAGGTCCTGTGTATCACAGAGGACATATTCTATTTGCTGGGGTTTTTTTTGTCTTAATAGTTTGCCAAAACCTCTTTGAGGTAGGAGCTTCATCTGTTGTTTGGTGTTTGCATAGCAGCTAACAAAAAAAGATTCCAACCCATGAACAAAAGGCGCGGGTGCTTTTGTGGTACAGGTGTGAAATGCTAAAATGCTTGCTTTGCCTAATTTGAAGAGATTTCCTTGAGTCAAGCTTACAGAAGCCCAAGCGTACAGAAACACTCTGTATATTGAGATATGTGAATTGATTGCAGATGGATGATAATTGTATGCTGTTTCTAGATATATCCTTTCTTGATATATCTAGTTACTTCGCTTTCCTGATAAGGTAAGCCTACAACAGTGAAGGTTGCATAATTTCATTAAAATGAGGTGTTTCCCTACTTCAAGAGGTAGATTATTCATTATACTTAACTAGCATTCTGATAGCTAAATCATGTTAAGATCTGTTTCATGGGAAGATTTTAATACCTCTTATTGCAATGGAGCCATAAATAGCTAGAGAGAAAGTACAATGGTTAAAAAAAAAAACAAAAAAAAAAACAACCAAAACCCAAACTATTTTTCCCTTAAAATAGGTAGATTTGGTCAACATCTAACTTAGGAAAAAACAGTATCAGTATGTAGTCATGTTTTTTTCTGAGAACATGCAAAGTAAATTCTTCAGTGAGTTTAAATTTATTTAAAAGTACTATTCTTTTAAAGAATTACAAAACTTAATTTAATTTTTTTAACCTGAATTATTTTTTAACAGTAAGATAATTCTTCTGTCTGTCATTCGATCAATTTCACTGGTGCTTTGTACACAGACTATAGCCAAGGCTTTAAACCAATTGGCATATGTAGGTAGTCGTATCTGTGCTTCTCTGAAACTACGATCAAGTTCTTCAAGCATCTGTTTTAATTCAAAAACAAAACATATTTGAGGTGTCTTCATGATGAAGAAAACGTAAAAAATGTGAGGTGAATGTAACCAGAGCAGGGAGGGGTCGCCATACAATCTGCAACAGTCACTCCATGAAGTGCGAATTAAAGCAAGTTGTGGATCTTCTAAAATGCCTCTTTTGCACAGTGAAATCCAAACCATATAAAGTGTAAGGCTGTCCAAGAAGTGTTCCAGCTTTGAGCTTTCACCGAAACCCACGTTTCTTGCCGGGTTTCTCTGCGGACTGGGCAGGTGCTCCATGGATGCTTCCCCAGGCTGGGAGGCTCCCTCGCACTTCTAGCAGCGGCAGCTGCTAGGAAACCAGTAGGTTATGAGATCAACATCTTGATATCAGGAGGTTGAGGCTCCTTCTCAGCTGCCTGCAAACTCTGACAGCAGCCGGTGCACTTGGGCTTTGGGAGGCTTATTCCTCCCTCCAAGGGAGGAGTGTTTTGCAGAGTTTTTGTAGCAAATTCTGAGGCCTGACCAGCTGTCCTGGCAACTACCACGTTCAGCCAAGTGAATTGGATGCCCTAGAAAAAGCTGTTCAGATGTTGACATGAACCATTCATTGACATATTAAAAAAACCAACCAAACACCGCCCCCCCCCCCCCCCAAAAAAAAAAAAAAAAAAGGAAAATCAGAAAATGTGCCATTACTTGTGAGCAGCTTCTCATTTTCATGCCTGCTAGTGGGGTATATTTCATAGCTGGTTTTTCCCCATTTCTACAGCTGGGAGGTAGGAAGCCTCAGAACACGACCTGAGCTTATATCAAGCTCTGCAGTGGAAAGTTTTAGGAGCCTTGATAACCTGAGGTGACAGGATTTGAGGCAAGTCACAACCAGATGTAAACAGTCACTTGTCGTGGTGGCTTGTGTGAAGAGTGCTTATCTTGTGTCCATCACATTTTCTACCATGTCTATTTTCTCTAGCGGAGAGAAAGAGGGGTGCTGGGCACTGCTTGCAGTCCTACCTCGCTGTTAGGGTCCGTGAGGAGCTGGCAGGGATGCTTCAGTGCTTCAGCCCCTGACCACCTTGTACCTGCAAGTCAGGGGAATGCACTGCAGACCCCTGAAGAAGTTTTAGGTTGTTTCGAAGCGTAGTTGAAAAAAATAAGCACAGATCTTCTCTGAACTGTAGAAGAAACAGTTGGACTGTGGCAGCAGCTTTCCATGTAAACATAATATCTTATTTAATGGCTGTGAGCATTCTTTGCAGTAGATGGGTGTGGGGCAGGAAGAAAGTACTTTAACAGTATCCTTCTGGACCAATTTCAAACAAAAAGCGAAGGTTTTTTCGCACCTAAAATATGTGCTGCTGAAGGGACAAAAACACTTCTGGCATTCATCCTGCAGTCAAATGTAAAATAAAGATATGTTCTTCTTTTATGGAAAGTTGTCCTATTGTTGTACAGATAGCGGTCAGTTTTGCAAAAACATCAGGAAGATTTTTAATGTATAATTTTGAATTTTGAAGACCTTTGGGGCATTAAAGTGGGGGACAGTGATCTATATACCCCTGAAGATAAATATTCTAGATAAAACAATTTAAAAGTACCTTTATATTTCTAAAGCATTTATTTTAATTTAATTTTATTTTTACAAGCGTGCATTTCAAAGTCAACTTTTCACAGTGTATGTGTATGTCATTGCCCTCTACTGGACAGATTTAGAATAATTTTTTGCTTGGAGTCTGTGATTGTTACTTCAGCGTAATCGGAAGAGGGATGCCTTCACTCTCCAAGTATTAAACAAACATATGGAAATATCTCTGTAAGGTGGGTGTGTTTGTCTTTGTATTCTGTGTGTTTAGCCAGTAGTTTTCTGTTTTTAATTTGTAACAAAAATCTCTTGCAAAACTGAGGTTTTGAGACCTTTGTTTATTTTGTGGAAAGTTATGCAAGGTAAGACTGCTTATCCTTATTACGAGGAATCACTTATACAGGATGGCTGTGGAAAATTCTCTTTTGGCTTGGTAAAATCTCCCAAACATTTCATTAAAAAAAAAAAAAATTCTGAAAATTACATTGGCAGTGAAAATATAACTGTAATGGTCAACGTACTCGTGTTGTAGTTCATGGCTAGGTCAATGTCATATATTCTAATCCTTAAAATGTTTTTAATGAACAGGATTAGAATGGGTAAATAATTAAAAATAACTGTCTTGCTGTTTCCACGTGGCAGTTTGGGGGCTTGATCCTGCTTTGTGCCCAAAGAGCTGAAAGCAAACCCCCTGTTTACGGACAGCTTGGGCGGGATCAGCTCTTTTTTTGTTAAATGTTTTTGCTTTATTGGTGGCTGGCTTTCTGCTGTTAACTGAACCTTGCCTGGAGCTGGTGTCATTTCATACTAAGCAGGGACAAGACTTGACTCTCTGCTGCTTTGCAGGTTTGGGTTCTGGGTTTTTTGGGAGGAGAGGTGGGAAATAATCACACATTACATACACCTCCCATTTGGTGAGGGCTGCTGCACCATGCAGCTTTCCATATAGGACAGGGAGAGTGGGTTTGGTAAGAGTGGGAAGAAGATGGTAGCTGTCACTAGTGAGTGGCATTTGGCTGGGTACCTTGTTTGGGGATGCTTTTCCCCCATCTGCTCACCCATTTTATAGCTGTCCCCTTCTGTGGCTAGTTGGATATCTAAATACACTAAATGGAGAGGAAAATATTGCTGCTGTCTCCAAAGGCAGTAAAGTTGAACTTTTAGTACAGCACCACACTGAGAACTTTTGGTTCAACAGAAGGAAAGGAGAAGAAACAGGTACTATGTGATACATAAGCATCTAAATAAAGTCGGGAGGGTGGCCGGCAGAGACGAAGAAGGAAGTGCCAGGTTTGCTGAGTGAGGATCTACTCCCTAGTGGAATTCCTTGAAGACTGGTCTTGGGCCTCCTGTGTGTAATGTTTTGATGTTGACCTCAGGCACAAAAATTGGGTGTAATGACGAAATTTGATGATGGCAGAAATTTGAGAAGTGCTGTAAATATAGAGGAGGGTTAGGCTATCACACAGAGAAAAATGGACTATCTTGGGGGCTTCAATAACAGTAGAAATGGGTTAAGATTGACTAATGCAGAGAGCAAGGTCATATTTGAAGTTTTTTTCTGGTCCTTTTCTCATCAAGTAGATGCGTAACAGATACAGGTCTGCAGGCCTAGCTGTCTGAGATATGGTAGTCAGCATAGTTCATTTTAAAGTGGAAATTGATTTTAATAAATTTAATGGTATGCTGCTGCCAAACTTCCGTGACTGACTTGGTTTGTACAGATCTTAGGACTGACTTTGGTCAGCGATGGTGTATCATCTTTTGAGATTATACATGTCCTCTTTATTTAATTACTTTTTTACAGTTAAAAGCACCAAACACAATAGCAAAGGAAGATGGGAAAGCAAATTTTGTTCTTGGGACAGTAGGCGCAAGAAACATGGCATAACTTTTAGGTGGCAGAAAGCATCTTGAATGACAAAAAATAATTTAACTCTTCAACTAAAATATGTCATTAGCTCGTTCCTGCATGTTTTGTAAGTTTTCTCTGAGACTTGGATAATGTAACAGCCAGACTGTGGATAACTGTTCAGGTCTTCAGAGAATTTCCAGTGTTCCCTTTCCTTTACCTCTTTGGAGCTTGGGAAAAGAAGAGACTTGAATACCAGACGTTAAGAAGGCTACACTGAATGTTTTGGTGATTCTCTCTGTTGTCTGAAAGCCTGAGTGAGTTAAAAGCCTTCAGGGATTTTTTTCCAGTTGTACACTGCATTTTGGAATTTGTTGTTGGCTGATACAAAAGTAGATCAGGAGGCAAAGAAACATGACTTCCGTGTTTGCCATCTTTGTTGTTGACAACAAAAAAAAGGAGGTTCAACATCTCAATGACAGAAGAGGCAGTTAAATGATATGCAGAATGGAAACTTCACCTGGACTTCGGGCAATCCTTGTTATTTTCTCTGAAGTGTTTTAGAACAACAATATGCTAGTATGGCAGGAGCACTAATAAGCAATATGGAATGAGACCTGAAGGGAAACAAACCTGCACTGAGTCACCTATAAAGTGACATGCAGATGTTTCCAGTATGCCAATGTTCATTAGAACTTGTGTATGTTAAGATATGTATTATTATGCACTTAGTACTATCTAAACAGAAACATCTAGGCAGAGCTTAATCTCAATGACATTTTGGAAACAATTTTTTTACTAACATTTTAGAGTGTGATGAATTTGGATATTCAATAAAACAAATTAGCATAATGTTTCGCATACCGGATATGTAGCTTTTAGACAAGGCATCAGGTTATAAATGAAACTCATCTGCATCTAGCCAGGAAGCACTGTGTTTGCATATATAATCTGACTCAGTACCAGTGCTATAGCCCTTACTATGTTATGCCATTGAGAGGAAGAATAGCTTGAAAAAGTCATGAACTATTTTTAGCTTGCATTTAGCAAGGGATAGGGTTGAAAGGAAAAAGAAAATTAAGGGCAAGAGGGAAAAATTATGTTCTCTATTTTAAAAGTTTCAATGCTATATGGTGGTATATTTGAAGTAGCAAGAGCTAATAGGAAGTAATTTTTACCAAAAGTCACAATGTTATGTATAGGACAGATGTTGATGCTGGATTAGGGCTGGAATCTTGAAGAAGTTTACTACATAATCTTGATTATTTTTTTTTTAAAACCAAGTGTAAGTCATACCAGCACTGGATGCTGAAGTGAATAGGGAACTTATAGACTAGTAGAATGGTTTTGGTCCTCCACACTTTCCAGAGTATGTCAGACAGCAGAGACAAGTGTTGTATACATCCTGGAATTGGAAGATGCCCCTGAGAATGGAATGGTAGTGGGGATCAGGAGTGCAGGTAATGACTGAAAACATACTGGAACAGCAGAAGTGGTTTCCATAGGCAGCGTGATAAAATTGTGACAAACTGATGGGTATTGTCACACAGACACAAAGTACATGGAAGGATCTTCTTTATTAGTGACTCCCATTGCTGTCCCAGAAAACCAACCTAATTAATTCCTGCCTGTCATAAATGCAAGACTGTAAGTCTAGGGATGTTCCCTATACATAGAGTTAAGTTCAGGAGGTGGGGAAGCGTTTGTTCAAAAGTTTACCACCTGCATGCCTGAAAAAGTTCACTTAAGATTTGTCGATGAAGAAAAAGTAATTTAACTTAAAGGTAACTTTCTTACCAGCTTCACTAGCAAATGTGATGCCTTTTTGCTCACTCCATGGACTGAGCGAACAAACACTGGACTTCATCACAGCTGATGTAACCTCTGAAGGAAAAGAACTGGGATGCAACAGTGCAGCTTCTGAGGATGTTGGGGTCAGCCATGTAGGAGGAGCAGTTAGGAATGGAGCTGTCTCAGGAAGGAATCAGACAGCAACCGAGGCTGTCCAGATAAACATGTCCTTCATGCTGTGAGGCTGGGCTGGGGTCAAGGCAGGCAGAGACAGTGAGGGTGATGGCTAGAGTGAAAGAGTGGTTTCAGGGTACTGGACATAGTGGTATGGAGGTTGACCAAATACAGAAGGCAGCTGGTTATCAAAGCACTTCACAATTCACTGAAGGGTAACTGCAAACATCTTGAAATGGCAAGGGCTTCAAATAAACCCATGCTTTCTCTCCTCCTTAGGCAACCTCATAAGTGCGGTTTGAAAATACAGTTCTTCCACCTAAACTTTCTGTTTCACAGGCTCCATTTGTAGCAGCCTTGTTTCTTCCAGTCTAGAAAATACAGTACTCTGGCTGGAGGGTTTGGAGGAAGAGCAGATGGAATCAGTGTTTTGGGTATAAAGGAGTATAAACTCTTCCATTTTGACCAAATAATACAGTGGCTGTTTGCTGTGAGAAACTCAGTCATGCATATACTGGGCAAAATTTTCTGTCTGTCTCCAATTTAATAGTGAGGGATGTCACTACCTATTTTAAGCATGTATCTCTGTCTTTGTAAAAGGCAGCACTATCCTGACCAGTGTTAACTTGTTTTCTTTTTTCTAAATCACTCTAGGGAAACTCAAGTTTATGGCCTGAGTAAAATCTTAATGATACACAGAAAATGTGTTCAAGTGATAATGCCCATGTAATCTTCATACAATCTATACTATAAATGCCAAGAAATCAGGGTCACCTGAAATAATTTAGATTGGGTTCTCTTTGAACTGTGTGGCTTGTTTTGGAGCCAATATCCTGCTTTTCCTATGAGCAAGGAAATCCTGCTGATGCCAGTACAATTCCAGGCATGCATGCCAGGATATCAGAGAGAAAACTTGTTGCACTGACTTGGATTGGAGAACACTATTTATCTTGCCTCTGCAGTTCCAGGGCTCTGGAATTTGCCCTATTTGTTGGTTCAAAATATTTGGTGATATTGCAGTCACTCTGGAGAAGAAACTTGTTCAACAGGATTTTGGATGGGACTAACCATATATGCCACATAGCAACAAAAGTGTGGAGTGGCAGAAAGGAGCTTTTATTTTGTTTTTCTTTCCATGGGTGGCAAGCTGGCAGAATTCTTTGCAGAGCCATTATTTTAGATGCTGTTGGAATTCTGTTCAAATACTGTAAAAAGATGGCCTTGAAGATTTTGTTGTTGTTTTAAACAGGGGAGAAAACCCACTTAGTTAAAGCACTGGACCTGTGCATAAAAAAGAAGGTGAGTGTCATTATTCCTGCTTCACAGCTCAAGAAACTGAAGCATAGGGAAGTGAGCCTGGCTTACCCAAGATCATGCAGAGCAGAGAATCGGATGGAGCAGTAGAACCAGGAGCAGAATGCTGTTTTTTCACGCCGAAGCAACATCCAGTCCACTAGAGAGTAAGGCCTTGTAGCAGCCCTACTGTCACTAAGTTCATTTAAAAATATGAAAACTTCCATCCCCAAAGACCTGCTCAAATCAAACATTTTGAAATGATCACTTTGGGTTTAGTTAGAATAATATGAGAGATACAATCCAGACTTGCTACTACTAAATAAATGTATACTAGGGCACAGCTTGATTTTTTTTTTTTCATTTTTTATTTTTTTCCTAAATTGAAATGTGCTGGAAAAGACTAAAGCCAGTAGCAATTTACAGTCTGTTCTTCCCAAATATTTAAAGTATGAAAAATCTGAGAGGAAAAGAGGGAAAGGTGATAGCTGTACATGGGCTGCTTTTTTTCCTCTGTTGTAAATTCTGGAATTATTTTGCATACTGTTTGACTGTAAATTCAAATCTAAAGTAAAGTTACAGCATCAATGTCAGCCATGGTTATGGCTCTGGCACCCAGTGTTCTTAGTGATGATTTTTTCACATGTTTGGATTTCTGAGGCTTTAGCATCCCTGTGCTCTGCATCAACAGATTGAAGATGAGGAATTTTCTGTAGCCTTTTCCAGCAAAATCTGTAATGATTATTTCTTTTTGTATGTTTTTTATTTTGGTAGAATGCTTATCTATTCAAAAGTTAAGGTTCCCATAGCAATGTTAACATGGCCACATTGCACATATGCAGCATTTTCAATAACTGTTAATTTATGCTTTGCTATATATCTTAAATGTGGCTGAATTACTGTTGCTGTGGGAACCTAAACTTTTGAGCCTGCTGACTTCTTTGCCTAGCTTAATGCCCAATTATAAAATTCTGCAATGTGAAAATGGTGCTAGCATTGAACTCCTTTCTTAGCCTCCTGAGAGTTGGGTATGTTAGAAAACAGTGGGCAAAGTCAAAAGAAATTCTGAATGTATTTTCAAGTAAAAGGTTTTAAATTTTATTTCTAGCTAAGCTAGTTACCCTAGAACAGACAGCACAATGGCTGCACAGTCCAGGGTATGCCCCCAGTTCCTTCAGAAGAATCAAGTGCTGGTACAGCTGGTACATACCTCTACCAATGTTTACCTCTGCAGGCAGGGATTTTTGTGGTGTAGACCAGGACCATCCTTGGCAGCAATTTGAGACTAGGTGAGTGTAGAGGAGAAGGTGTTCAATGGCATGGGTAGTATTTTCATACTCCACGATGAGGGACGACTACCAGCTGTAATACTTGTAGCATGCTCTGGAAATCCCTTGATGTACATGTGACTATTAGCCATCGTCCGTGTAAATGAATATCGATTCTTCTTGAAGTTAAACAGTAGGGGTCTCCAGTTGTATAACAAGATCTTCTGCACTGTTCCTTCCAGTAGCACTACAGTTTAAGGATTCGCCTGTATGAGGAAAATTGATTGGCAGGACTGTTCTCTTCTAGCTTAGGGTATAATTTAGCTGTTCCAGAATAACTCCCACATGTGGATGAAATATTCCAAAATAAAAATGATTTTATTCTATAACAATTATTTCACTTTGGAAATGGAGTAATTATCCCAGAATAAAATAATTACTCTACTTCCAGAGCAGAATAATTATTACAGAATCAGAGTTGCTTATTTTGGACTAGTGCATGAGCACTGAGGAACTGTTATGGAGAAGTTATTGTACTCTATTTGCCCTCCTTAGTGTTCACAGGCAACTGAATCCTGCTAGTCATACTGGGCAGCTGGTAGCCTTGAAGTTCTGTTGGGGAACATATGTGCTGCAAAAAGGGGTCTTCAGTCATATCACCAAAGGCTTCAAGTTAAAACACCATCTTAATGTAGCAAGTCTTTGAGCCCTACGGGTATTTTTAGAGGTTGATTATTAGTACAGGTGATTCAGAAATAGTTGATTTAAATAATGTGTCCATTACCAGCATGACACAAGGCTTCTTGGCGTTTTTAATACTGAGAGGCCCTGCTGATGGGACTTATCCAGGGCCAAAGGGTTGGAAATTGAAGCCATGCTCAAGTGACAATGAAACCATGCCTGTAGGAGGTCAGTTAAGCAATGGAAGAGGCTACCAAGGGGAGACGGGGGGGTTGCTCTTTATTAGGGTCTTCAAGACGTCTAGGAGCCTACCCTGCCCTAGCCAAACCAGGCTGTCCTTCCCAGGAAAGGAAGAGCAGCTGGGTCCCATTGGGGCCGTGTCAGGCCAGAGGTGTCGGCCTGAGCTCAGCCAGGCGTACGCCTGGGGTGGGAGCAGGAAGTCTTGGAATGCCGACGTCTGAAGGAAACTTGACATATTTCTAGAGTTGGTGCGGTTCACTGGTGACGACATACAGTCGCTGTCACCTAGGAAATGAAACACGTTCCCATGGCAACCCCAAGGCTGCGTTATTACTCAGCTTCAAAATGTTGACAGTTGGAAAAAGGCCTCTTCAGATGCCACCCCCCACCCCAAGGTTTTTTTTCCCCCGTTAATAAATGTGCTTTATTATTTAATCTGAAACAGGGGAAAGGCATATATTTAACTCAAGATGCTTCATGGAAATAAACCTTTGGGGAAAAAAAAAAAGTAGGATGTCTTACTCACTAAAAGACTCCACTGCCTCCTAAAATAGTTCCAGATCCTGTGAAGGTAATTTTAATGAGGTGTATGGCACTTCAGTTGGCTTAAATCATCAGACAGCTCCTGAAATTATTTTGCTGGATCCTTTTACATAGTTTGAATCACTCTGAAAGTCTCCAGCTGTAAACCATAACTTTGTTTTGTAACCATATAAATAACCGGGAAATGAAACCTTCATTTTACAATAGTACGAATGGAGACATGCTTGCTACACGCTGCCTTCAGCTTTTCTTCAGTATATATTTTCCATGGTCTTTTTCCTTCAGTCACCTGCCCAGATCTTCTTGCCAGTCCTACTGGCAGCACCTGTGCATGCATAGGCACTTTGCTTTTCAAAGCGATGGGTATGGACTTGTAGGGAGTAAATGCTGAAGTTAGTTATTTGTGGCAAAAAGGACCATGCTCCTTGCTGAGAAGCTCACTGACAGCAACGAGGGCTTATGGCCCCAGCATCTGCTGCTGTTTCTGTGGGGGTATGTCCCATACCTGTGTGACCTTAGTGAGGTTGCATGGATAAGAGGATTTTATCACAGCAGTTCTCAGCTTGTTCAAGTGTCTTTTTCTTGCTATCTCAAGTCTTGTCGGTGTTGACAGTGCCTCTGAAATTCATGTTTTCTGCACATTTTCATCAGAACTCCCTGCTTCTTTGTACTAAAGTCTTTTGTGAAAATATTAGGACCAACCTATGAGGAACAGAATTTCTGTCCTATAGATAGCGGTGCTTTTCAACACTACTTGTTGCTAGCTATTTCTTCACCTTTTTAATACCTCCAGCAGTCATTTTCTTCCATTATTGAATTATTTCCTACGTGTCATTGTATCAAATGCTTCTCAAGCAGATGAGAAGCACTGCTTCTGGTTTTTGTTTGGGTTTTTTTTTTTTTCCTAGAAGGTTACTTTTAAAAAGGTCTGTCAAGTTAGACTAGCAGAGTCTATCCTTAGTCTATCCTTATCCTATTTTCAGCTCCATGTCTTCTTCTATCCTTTGTTTTGAGATCTGTTGTAAATCCTTGCATGCAAGTAAGATTCCATGACTTCTTTGATCCTTCCTCCCCAACCTCCTTCTGAAATAAAGGTCCTATGTCTGCTGTTCTCCAGTTGATATTCCCTGTGCCTGACTTCATTAGAAAGATGTAGAGCTGAACCAGTAATTTTAGCCTTTGGATCTTTCAGAATCCTAGCCTGTGCCCTTCCCCTGTGTGTACTGACACATCTGTGAGTATGTTGAGCTTTTGGCTTGCAAAATTTGTTTCCATATCTTCATTCTCTTTAGTCATCCTGCTATAACAGAGGTCTTCATTATCATACTTAATGGTAACTCAGACAAAGCATTCATACAGACTTCATAGAATTATAGAATGGTTTGGGTTGGAAGGGACCTTAAAAAGCATCTAGTTCCAATGCCCCTGCCATGAGCAGGGACACCTTCCATCATTCCAGGTTGCTCAAAGCCCCATCCACCCTGGCCTTGAACGCTTCCACGGTTGGGGTATCCACAACTTCTCTGGGCAACCTGTTCCAGTGCCTCACCACCCTCATGGTGAAGAATTTCTTCCTTGTATCTAATCTAAATCTACCCTTTTTCAGTTTAAAGCCATTACCCCTTGTCCTATCACTACATGCCCTTGTAAAACCATGCTTGTATTAGTTTTTGCACTATGCCAACTGCAATGTGCCCCTTCTTTTTCTGTCTTTATTCTCTTGTTTATATAGCAAAATAACCTTCTTCCCCGTAACACTTATCAAAGTATATCTTGGCTTGAATTTTGACAATTTTCACTTATCCTTTCCCTTCTTGATCTCTGGTATTAGGAAGATCACATTCCTTGCCATTTCATCCTCTTTTTCATTAGTTGGTAGGCTTTCCACTTATTCTTAGTATCCTCCTTCAGGTAGTTATTCACCCACTAGACCTGATGCCCCTTAACACAAGTCCTCCTAATTACTGAAGATATAATTTCAGTATTTATATCCTGGGTACATCTTGGAGAAGTTCCAGACCTGCTTCACAGTCAAGTCCTAGACTTCCTCAATCCATCTGCTTTTACTAATAGAGTTTATCAAAGCTGCCTGTTTTCCTTGTAGAAATCTGTTGTGGACTTGCTTTCTTTTTATTTCCAGTCAATTTAAACAGGGACCTCTTGTGTCATATTCTACATCTAGATTTTCTATAATGTCCTTACTGCTCACCAAAAGCAAATATAAATTTGCTTTAGTTATTGCATTGAATAGCTGAAGAGATCAGGGCAACTGATTGTATCTGTCATCTTTAGCTCCTTAATTGTATGAGAAAAAGGTTTATTACTGTTAATACTATTACTCCTTGCTAATGCTGTTGAATAAAACCTATCATTTTACTGTGAGATGTTGTATTTATTTCACTGTAAAATGCTGAAATTAAACTTCTGATGTAGTCTGGAAGAAAGCAATCTGGAATAGCTCATGATTTTCTATTTGGTAAAATGTTGTGTGCATATTAAAGTTTACATGTAGTGCCACTTCATTCTGGATCAACTAATAATCAGTAATATATGAACAAAAATAGATGGTGATTCCTATATGTTAGGAAGCTGGTGTGGACTGTTGCAGAGTTTCACTGTCTGTGCTAAAACTACTGCTATCTTAAATGGGCATCAGGATTTCTCCCTTGAAGTTTTACGTATGTTTTTCTGAGCAATCTTTCATCTGGTAATGTAAAGGTATTTCAGTACCTACCTCACTGTTAACTCTGCTCGTAAGGTTGATATTGGCAACACTCCCATCAGCTGCTGATTTGGAAGGTGCTGACTAACCTAACTACTGTCAGGTAATCTCTTGGCTGTGACCTCAAGTCAATTGAGATGTGAGGTTGTAGAGAGATGAAATTACAGTCACAAGGCCCACTGGAAAGGATTAAACCTTCACAAAGAAGGTAGAAAATCTTGTCCCAGAATTTGGTTGTGTTTATGTAGCCTAATGCTCAGTGATGATTTGAAATAGATGTTAGGTTTCTAACTACCTTGGGAGATAGCAAGCGCCAGTAGATCAGGACAAGCTTTCTCTGTTGGACGCTGATCAGAACTGTGTGAGAAGGTGGAGTCATAATGTAACAAAAATAAGAACAGCACAGATGCAAGGTGTATTCCCCCTTTGTCAGGTACTTAAATGCAGGTATCTGAGGTAATGTTAAACACGGATTCTAGCTGGTATATTTTTTTCCCCAGCATTAATTAAAACCAATAAAGGTTAAAATATTTCAATAGAAGTCAGGTATTTGAGGAGTGATTCAGGGACCAAAGCACAGGCATGCATGTAATGCAGTTTTAGATTTCCTGTGGTACCTGAGACATTGGCAAAGAGGTGGCAGATATGATGCAGGATTTACGGGAGACCCACCCTCTTCTAGGGCAGGAGCTGAAAGCCAGACTGAATACCTTATGACTTCTAAAATGCTCATGCATACCTAAGTTTAAGCACTTGAGTCCCTCTCCAAACAGCTGTCTGGATCTAGGTTTTACCTTTTGGTGTCACTGCTCTGTTGGATGCTCATCTCTTGAGTCCGTTCACACAAATGACTACATGTGCAAAAGCTGTGCTTGCAAGTTTCCTTTTCCTGTCATTTCCTCTCAAACAATAAGCTTTTCAGGTGCTATGAGAGCTATGAGTCCTTGCTGTTTTGCACAACAGTCCTTATTCTTCTTTCAAAGGAAGATCCTTCTCCAGAGCTCATCATGGAAAAGGAGAGACTGTGATAAGGTCATTGATTCCTCTTTGCTGACCTTGACAAAAGGCAAAGGGATTAGAGATGTAATTTTTATTTTATTTTTGTAAGCTTTCTCAAGATAGAGGACCACTTTTTTCTTCATTTCAACTTCTCCCCCTGTCCCTCATGTTTCTCGTTAGCTTCCCCCCCCCCCCCCCCCCCCCCCCAGGTCAGCATCCTGTCTCTGGTTACTCTATAAAGTATATCTCCCTAAGCCTATGTAATCATTGGAGGGCAGAATGTCCTGCAAGCTTAGCAGACAGTGCTGTTTCTGACTAGTGAGTCATAGTTTGCAGACTGATCACAGTGAAGACCAATAAGATATTAGAGAACAGGGAGATTAAGGGGGGGGGGAAAAAAGGTTGCTGAGCAACGACATGACATAAGCATGGTTACAATCTATTTTTACAGCAAGAAGGTTGCAGAAGACTATAGAAAACATTTATTTTCCAGATCCTTATTCATATCTGTGGGATGACAGTGGCCTGAAGGGAAGAAATAGTGTACTGACTTGGCTAGCAGCTGCACCCTTATGATTGCCTGTATGGCCAGGAGTTGGCAGTAGATTAGAAGAGAACAGTCATGTACCATAATCATCCCACAGTTTCTGAGGGAAAAGACCATGGCTATAACAGAAGTAGATATAGTAGAGAAGCATGACTGCCAGTAACATCCAGAAGTCACTTTTTCCACATGCATCATATATACGAAATGTTCTTATTTTTTTAAAAAGTCCGAAATATGTTAGCATAAATTTCCTTTGGCCAGCCAAGATGTCTGCCACATAAATTGTTCTGTGTTTGAGACAAGGGCATGAGCATCTTTACCAGCTTTTCTGTTTGCACACCTTCCTGATCCCCTAGGAACAATTGTGCACACCCATCCCCAATTTTACGTCCAGAATGGGCTAACTGTAATCATGCAATTTGTCACCCTTTTCTATGGGGACATTCAACAGCAGTCAGGAGGGGGAGTCAAGTCTAGCCATCGCAGTGCAAATATCACATTTGATTAGCTGGAGTCTTGAAATCAAATAGAGCCATGCCAGTTATGGCTTCTTCAAAGTAGGTTGGTTGATCTTTTTGGCAAGAAGTGCATTGCAAACAATTGACATAGCCTACAACTTCCAAATATTGATGATTTGCCAACTATGCTAGCATGTCTCTTGATTAGTTTGGCATTGGACAGAGAAGCAAAGTGGTAAGGTAGGAAGGAAGTGGAAAAATTTATGAGCAAAAGCAAATGTGGCATGAATTAAATAAATATTTCATCTAAATTTACTATGAAATTTTTAAACTGCTTGAAGGCTTAGAGAGACTAACTTTGCATAGTGGCAGCATCCCATTATAAAGTCCTTCATCACTAGAAACTTCATGAACAAGTTCCTGTGAAACTACTTCATAACTTTTGGTTAAAGGTGGCTCTGCAAAAATTACATTAAATCCTCATCTGGTCTCATTCTAAAAATGTTCTTGTGGGCTTGTGAGGTTTTCTTTATTGTTTCTTATTCCTTAATTTAATAATAATGATAAATAAAGACTTTCACATCCCAGCTTTTGAAGTCTACAGCTCACATGAAAAGTTGAAAAAGTCACTATTGGATTATTTGGTGCTTTTTTCCATATACTTTGTTCTCTTCTCCCTTGTCTTCTGTTTGAGCTCCTCATTACTGAGAAGGCTTTAAAAAAAATGGTGAGGAACGAATTGTGAACTCCATGCAAGATATATGCACAATTTACTTAATTTTTAAATAAGCAACGTCTTTTAGTTTACCTGTGGCAAGTGCCCTCAATCAGATGAACCCATCTACGTAAAACATTTTACATAAATTTTTAATGTACCTGAAACAGGAAGAGTATTTCTCTCTTGAGATGAATTTTGAATGTGGTTTTTTTTCTTCTCTGGTTTAGTTTTTATGGATGCCTTTTCAATATTAATACATTTAAGCAATATAGTCCTTCTCAATTACGATTTACTGTCATTCCACACAAATTTGTTCCCCATCTCAATTTTGCTGATTATTATTTACTTTGTATCAAACAAAACACCCTGTTAATTTCAGAGTACTTTTTGTAATGGCATCCCCTATCATTTGTTTCCCTTAAACAATAATTTTTTTAATGCCTTTGACCTGCTATGGTGTGGATTCATGCATTACTGTGTTTATGTGCCTGAGGATGTGTGTCTTTGCTTACGCATTTGGGAACTTTGGTTACAGTTCAGGAACTAGTCCTTTTGTTTCAAGTAACAATAATATATATAAATCAATTGTAATACTCTTGTTTTTTCTCTTGTTCAGCTGTTTTCTTTATATTCTAACATTTGCTGCCATCCTGTGGTACACGGAGAGAGGCACACGTACACAAACAAACGTTGGTAGTGTCACATAAATGGAGAATGTTTAAACATACACAATGAAGGAAGCCGTAAAGGTGTTGGGAAGAGAAAACACAGGCAAACAGTCTTCACTTGTTGCTAGTTTGAGCAGTGTAGCGTGCATCTCTCTCACGGATACCAGAAGGAAGGCTTATGTGTCACTACAAGAATGGAGAAAAGTTTTATGTGGCTCCACTGAAGGTGCTAAGGAAATCTGAGGTTTGGCTTTTTTTAATTTGGGAATTCTTCTTTTTAAAAAAAAAAAAATAATTCTCAAACATCTTCCCTCCTTACTGCTTAGCTATTACGGTGATAAATGCTTTAAGAGCTGTCAAGTACCAGATGCTTGAAAAAAATGTTCACAGCGCTACAAAGAAGGGAGCTTCATGCAAAAGCTGCTGAGCAGGAAAGCCAGGTTCTTGTATTGGTTTGATCTGCAATGATGAGGCAAACCTAGGGCCAGTTTTTGTGACAAACTGAGAAAGAAGGTAATAATGCTTTAGATTAGCTGATATCTTACTGGCTTGTGTACTTGCATTGATCATGTAAGATCTAACAAATATGTCAGACACTCACCTGGATCTTTTCTGTCTTGTAGGATTGTTACCTTTGAGAGTAGGATGGGTACTCTAAGCAAGATAGAGGATAGAAACATTTCCATGTTGCTTTTAACAATAAAGTTCACCCAGAATCCGAGACACCTTCCTGATGCATGATTTGGGTCTGTCTTGTGCAGGGCTTTGGTTTCAACAAATCGGCATAATCTGATGACAGACCTTTTAAAATAAAAACTCAGATCAGCTATATAAGTAGTGTCTATATTCCTTTATAAAAACGTTTCACAGTTGTATGTAGCATTTATCATCTGAAACAGAAGAAATGCCTTAGAGGAAAACAGTGGAGAGTGGCTCTTCCTTTTCTGTCTTTGCTCGCCTGCTTCCTCTCTGCACATTCTGAGGGTCCAGCTTTCAGCCTGGTAGCTGAGACCAGCCTGGACAGGGCTTCCAGAGATTTATTGCATACCAGAGAGATCAGAGGACCTCTTCTTGACTCCTGGATCATCTCATGACTCAGTCAGCGTTCCCCAGTCCTGTAAAGCATTTCGGGATTAATAAACAGATGAATTAATATGGGCTCACATTGAATGACTTAATAGCTATATGAAAAGTGAGATCAAAGATTTCTGGAGGTTGACAAGAAATCTAAAATCCACAAATAGTACCATTCTTATTTTAGGTGTTGAAGTAGGCAGTCTGTGCCTTTCCTGAAGCAGCCCTACTCATTGTGTACAGGAAAGTGAAATCTTGTAGAATTGGATCTACAAGAGTGGGGAAACAGGGCTAAGTTTGAGTCTAGAACCGTTTGGCCCTACCTCCCAAGTTTCTGTTACTTGCCATTGGTGTTTTCTGGTAAGATTTGTCTCCTTATTCCTCTTGGCAAGCCAGGTTTTTTTTCTTACTGCTCTTTCCCTGTCTTTTCAAGGAGCAAGAGATTGTGAGGTCTTCTGGCAAAGTAGAAGGCATTCAGACTTCCTCTTCACCACCACCACAAGATAACTGAACAAGTAGTTGTTGTTATTCTCTAGTAAGTGCTGTTCAAAGTACTTGTTGCTTCTGAGCTCAGTGCCAAGTTGGCTGGCATGACTGGAAAAGGTTTTGTCTTTCCATTCTTCTAGGTGAAAAGGGTGGAGAACAGAACCTTTATTAGTTTTAGCAAAGACTTGGTGAGGCTGTAAATGTTAACAGTCCCACACAAGACCCAAGGCAATGGAGCAGTGAGCTAGCTCTCTAGGCAGAGATAAGATGGGAAAAAGCATTCCATGAGCAAATCATCCTGGAAGCCATTTCCAAACATCTTAAGGATAAGAAGGTGACTGGGAGTAGTTAGCATGGATTTATGGAGGGGAAATCATGCTTGACCGGCTGGATAACTTTCTATGATGAGAAGACTGGCTTAGTGGATGCAGGGAGAGCAGTGGATGAGGCTTATTTTGATTTTAGCAAGGCTTTTGAAACTGTCTGTTATCACATCCTCATTGACAAGCTGATGAAGTACATGCTAGATAAGTGGACAGTGAGGTGGACTGAAAACTGACTGAATTGCTGAGCTTGAATGGTTGTGACCAGTGGCATGAAATCCAGCTGGAGTCCAGTCACATGGTGTTCCCCAGGGATTGACACTGGGGCAAATACTATTTAACATCTTTATTAATGAACCTGGATGATGGGACAGACTGTATCCTCAACAAGTTTGCAGGTGATACAAAACTGGGAGGAGTGGTTGATACACCAGGTGTTGTGATGCAATTCAGACAGGCTGGAGAAGTGGGCCAAGGAAGCTCATGAAGCTCAACAAAGGCAAATGCAAAGGTCCTGAGCCTGGGGAGAAAGAGCCCCATGCACCAGCACATGCTGGGAGCTGACTGATTAGAAAATAGCTTTGCAGAAATGGACCTGGGTCTTCTGGTGAACCACAAGGTAGACTTGAGCCAGCAAGGCACCCTTGTGGCAAAGGAGGCCAACAGCATCCTGGTCTGCATCAGGGAGAGCATTACCAGCAGGCTGGGGGAGGTGATCCTTACCCTCTGCTCGGCACTGGTGAGACACATCTGGAGTACCAGGTCCAGTTCTGGGCTTACCTCAGAGAGGCAAGAGATGTGGACATACTGGGGTGAGTCTAGTGAAGGGCCATGAAGGTGGTTAAGGGCTTGGGGCTTTTGATGTCTAAGGAGAGGCTGACAGAGCTGGGACTGTTCAGCCTACAGAAGAGAAGACTCAGGGTGTTCTGATCAATGTTTATACATATGTGTTTGGGGGGGGGTGTGCATGGGTAAAGAAGGCAGAGACAGATTCTTCTCAGTGATGCCCACCAACAGGATAAGAGGCAGTGGACACAAATTGAAACATATGAACTACTGTTTAAATGTAAGAAAAATATTTTTAAATTCAAGGGTGATTGAACGGTGGTGCAAGTTCCCAAGAGAGGTTGTGGAGTCTCCATTGCTGGAGATACTAAAAACCCAACTAGACACCGCCATGAACAACCTGCTGTAGCTGACCCTGCTTGAGCAGAGGGCGTTGGACCAGGTGATCTCCAGAGGACCCTTCCCACCATCCTGAGATTCTGTGACTGCTAAGCTGAGTGACTGGCAAATGCTGCTAGAAGCGCTTTCTCCAAGGAAAAAAAAAAAAACCCAGACAACAAAAAACCAAAACCAGAGAGAGGGGTTTTATACTGTGAAAAGTACTAGATGTGGGGCTATTAAGAAACAGAAACTCTTATTTGATGGCAGAATTTGCTTTAAACAGTATCTTTTCATCCTTAAGCATGTCTTGTTTTTTCTACTTGCTGCAGGCTTTCCCTGCCATGTTAGTAAAGCAGAACCCACAGATCTCCCTCAGATGAGCAGCTCAGAGGGCTTCATGAGTATGGTAGCAAGGGGATGCATAAAATATAAGTGTGAAGCATATTAGTATATCCTGCCACTCGTTAAAGGGTGAATTTTTTGGGTGTTTTTTGGCAGAATTGGGACAGGCTGAAAGTGGGAAAGGCCAGTGGTCTATGTCCAGGGAATGTGTGGAAAAGACAGAGGACCCCTGAGAACAGGGCCTGGAGTGTTTATTGTCAGGGCCCTGGGGGCACCACCAGGCCTGACTGTTCCTGCCCAGCCCCAGCCCAGGACCACGTCTCAGCCCCTGGGACCATCAGCTCCTGCCCCAGCGATGCCGCAGCAGGGCCAGTCTCCAGCTCCCCACAGCCCTGCCCTGCCTGGCCGCAGGTCCCACCCGCAGGCCCATGGCCTGTCCTGGCCTGCCCCCATCCCCAGGGAGGTGCCCAATGCCTGGGGATGGGGCTGCCCTGGTGCCCCTGGCCGGCCAGCTCCTGGCTGGGGCATGGAATGGGCCCTGGCTGCCAGGCCTCGCCCTAACGGACCCCCATGGGCAGCCCCCACTGCCCCCAGCCCCAAGGGAGCCCCCGGGGCCCTGCTGATTGCTGCGCCACCTTTCTAGAGACGTTTTGAGGCTGTTTGTCAGTGTTATGTTCATTTAAAGTTAATGCCCCCCCCCGGGTTTCTCTGGGACCCAGCTCCCGGCCAGAGCTCCTGCAGGCAGGCGAATACCAGCACCCTTTATCACAGCAGAGTCCTTGGGTGAAAACTTCTAAACTTTACCTGTTTCACTGACTTTGAAAGACACTTGTACTGGAGTCACATTAGAAAATGTAATGTGGGTACCTTGAGAACTTTATTCCTTTTATTTCTGTGACAGAGCCTCGCTATTAAAATAGCATAATAGATGTGCACTAGGTAGTGCATTAGGAGGGAAAACAATGGGAAAGTAACTTCTGAAAGGCTATAGATAGTGCACTAAATGGTGACTTTTCTTTCTTGCTAACTTGGGTATCTTGTCATATGTTAATTAAATGCCTGGAAAAATCTTTAGGAGATAATAAGAAGATAATAGTGCATAGACTTTAATGTAAATTGGAAGCATTATGCCATATCTCTTCTTCTGTCTTACTTTTAAAGCTCGGTAGGAATTCTTTGCTCAAACAATTGATCTTAATGTACTAAAAAGTAAGACAATTTAAAAGTAAATTAGAGAGTTGAAAAGAAAGCTTTCTGAATTCCAGTGATTTGGTCTGTCTTCTTCATTTGAACTCCCCATTTACCACTTGTTTATGTGTCATTTCAGGGTTTATATAAAGGCTATCCTTGTCCTAGCTCATCTTCTCCCACTGGGAAAAATCAGATCTCATATATATTTCTTTGTTCCTCCTTCGTTCCCATTTTTCCTTTCACTTTTGGAAGTCTGCTTCCTGTGGTTTTGATCAAGGGTGTGAAACTATAGCCTGTGCATTCATGTAAAGGCGCTGGGAGAACATCTGCCATGAATTCTGCTACCCTTGCCGCAAAAGATGGGAGAGGGATGTGGCTTCTGATTATCCTCATGACTGCACTCACTGGCGTTTGTTGTTGTGAAGGCTAATGCTTGCATTTCAGCAGGGCTTGATCCTGTGAACTACACAAAGGAACCTCACCATTCGTCTTTGTCCTCCCCTACACTAATTGAAGTGAGAGTGCTTTGCTCTGAGGAGGAATCCTAGGCAAAGCTGTGCTATCTTGTCACTATCTTGTTATCTTGTACAACTGGATAGTTGCTTACATTAGATCCAGATAACAAAAAGATGTTTGGAGTGCATGTACAGTCTGGCTAATATATTAATCATGTAAGTTCCTGAACACCCTGACACTCTTGCTATTTTAACATCTTGTGTGGTCCACTGAAATCCTTCAGCAGAGGATAGGAGTTTCTTTTACTTGCTTTTTGATGTCGCTTCATCTCTTTCTTTCTCTTTCTTCCTCCTTCCCTCACTGTCTCCTGGAAAGGGAGACTTGACACTGAGACCAGTTTCCCCACCTGTTCAAAGCACTAAGTTTGAGAAGGCAGTCCTGGCTTTCAGCTATAGCTGCAGGTGTCCTCAGTTGGAAATTGATGCTCTCTTCCATTTGGAAGATAGTGTTCAGTGGAGCTGCTTTATTCTGCAACACAGCAGTAGCAACTGCAGCCAAAGAAATACTTCAAATCGTACCAGATTTTCTCATCCACCTATAAATCTGTCCAAAGGTGTTGGTGAAGACTTGTCTGTCTGAGACTTTGGGATCATGGCTTCCAGGTATGTGCAGGTCAGCAAGGGAGGCTTGTACACCTTAAAGGCTTGTAAGAAAGCTGTACAAATAGCTATTAATTATGACCCGTATGTTCCCTTTATGATCAAGATATTACATTGGTGGAAACACCAGTTTCTGTAAGAGAGTGCCCTTCTCTGCTCTGTTATCAGTGGTTTTGATGACACTCTACACCAGGAAGGGGCTCCATGCAGGCAGTTAAAAGTATGTCATGTCTGTTTTTCAGGAAACTCTACTTTGGGAGCTAAGAACTCTTTGTTTTGGCATGCAGAGATTTCTCAGTTCTAAAATATCTAACCATTAAAATAAGGCACTAGTGTTTTATTAAATTAATGGGGGGCAACCTTCATCTTTTCCTTTCCAGCTATACCATCAGCCATCCTATGATACTCAGCCTGAGCTCCCCCAGTGCTCACATACCTGGCAACTCAACTTGCCAGTCTCCAGGACATCTTTGTATGCAAGAATAACTGTTTTCTTAAAAAAATCACTGAGAGCATATATTTATTCTTCCTTTTCTGGCTTCTAAATGATGTGGTCATAAGATTAATGGGCTCACTTTTTGAACTGTGAGTTTGTGTTACGAGTTTCATTGTTTTCAGCCAGTCTTTATGTTAGAAATTGCAGCAGACAGAAAGGTAGGTAAGAGGGACAGCACCTCCTTCTGAAGTATTTTATAAAGATTAATTGCTTTTTTGGATTTTCCTTGCTGTTTTTACCTCACTGATAGAAAAATATTGTAGCTGAGAATATGTAGCTACGTAGCATTTTTCCTTAAAAAGATGAACAAAAAAAAGGCAAAGGTAAATTTCACAACTTTGATCTTCAGGAAATTCTGTTTCTACCTGGATTAATTTAGCTATTTAAATCTGTCTCTCCCATTGTTTTTCATTTATGGGAACAACATGAAAGGTCATTTCATTGCAACACAGGTCTTTAGAGTACTAAAGATTCCATACTAAAGATATGTGTGAATATTAAAAAAAAAAAAAAATTTACCCATCCTTACTAAACAGGTTACCAAGATTATGTGATACTTTTGGCTGGGCTAGGCTACAATGTGTTCAGATCCTCAACATGTCTCCTGTGGTACAGTGAATCAACAGCAGTGGTGTTTATACAGAGAAAAAAAACAACTTGAAGTAGCAGTAGCAGAAGGGGTGACTTCTGTGACTGGTTCGTGAAGGGTTATTGTCCATCTGTATTCTGTGACTGTGCAATCTATAACTAAACAGTCAAATTCTGCATCCTGTCTTGGAGAGATGAACAGCTAGGGTCTTCTTATACCTCTTTTGAAGATACAGACACTTGGGATATAGACATGATTCCCAGTGGATTCTGATGGTTTGAAGAGTCTAAGTATGTATATCACCAGTGGAAAATGCACCTAAAGAACAGGAGCAGCCGTAAGAAAAGTGATGACGTCTCCCTGGTGCCAGTAAATTTCTGTTTTGGCTAGCAGGTTGATCCTGAGCAGTACTGAAAAGAGTTTTGCAACATGTTCTTTTTTGAAAATGTGTTTAGTAGATGCAAGGAGTTTTATGAGCTGTCTTCTGCCACAAGGGACATGATTTTTATATCTATTTTTAGAAGTGTACATACAGATCTGATTTGAAGTTATTGCAAAATAAGAGTTTTCTTTCATTCCTGTTAATACCAGGGTCTTCAAAATCCATGGAAACATCTTTTTAAACTTTTTATTTTGTAACCTCACATCAACAATTATACTTAGATATAGTCATCTTGTATGTATTCATATCAGTAGCTTTAAATGACAGAACAAGTGGAAGAACTTCAGACTTATGAAATATTTGTGTGTATGTGAATGTCAGAGGGGACATTATTTGGTTTTATGCTGATAGCCTCTAAGGGCCCTGTATAGGATCATGATGCTGTTGTGCTGGTGGTTTTGGAACCATGAAAGTCATCCATTGTGTACCTGTGCAATGGGTTTTTATATATTTTGAAAAACACTGAGCTAAAACAAGTGCAAGCATTCCCAGTATATGCAAAGCATCCCTTTCAAATAAGGGATATTCACATCTTTGTCCTTCCCATCTTTTTATTTTACTATGTTTTGCTACTTTCTTAGAGTGGAATCAATCTGTGGAGCTATGTTAAATCAGCTTTTCATAAGTGACTGCCATTCAAAATGCATAGGTAGAAATGGCAGCAAAGTCTGAGCAGATTATGAGCAATATCAATTGACATATTATCCTATAACCAAAGAAGGGAGGTGAAGCCAGCTAGTTGGGAAAAGTATTGTTTCCTAAGAGTTTGCTAGGGGTTTCCTTGCTTTCTCCCCTTCCTCCTCTCTCCTTGGAAGTAGGCTTTTATTTTCTAAACTGGGAGAAGGGAATGGACGGAGTACTTCACCTTCCTGTCTTTCACTTGTAATTCAGCAGGTGAGATAATAATTTACGCGTACTGTATCCCACGAGTGTCATGTACAGATGAACACATTAGCTATATTTAGTCTCCCTTTCCTAAATGAGGTATGCTATGTCATGTAACAGTGAATTCAGCACAGCATTTTCCATGCCCATCTTTAGTTCTTTCCAAAAATACTATGAGTGTGTACAAACCCCTTTATGAACCCTTGGGCTGAAAGGTGCAGGAGCTTCTTTAGTCGAGAGTACCATTTGCGTCAGCATTGAAATTGGAGACTAACAATGTTCATTTTGCTACTTCCTGCTGTTTTTAACCATTCTATTTGCACAGAATCCCTTCCAGACTTCTTAACAGTGCTGTGAATTTCTCCAGAGGGAATATAGCAATTATGTTGTGGTCACTTACTTAGTGGTTTCGTTGTTTTTGTTTCCTGGACTCTTCTCCTGTGCATTACTTGGGAATTGGTCAAGGGTACGTTCTCTCCTCAGATAAAATTAAGAAACTACTTTTCTAAGAAAAAGTCAGTTGGACTATTAAAGGATTTGTTTCTGCCAAACTATAGCTAGATATGCCGGTAAACTCAGTTTATTTTGAGGTTATTTTGCTGCTACAGTTGTTCTAGGAAGTTTCCTTCCTTTTCTGACTGTTCTCAGCATTTAAACAAGTCTCCCCAAAAGACCGGTTATCCCAAAAGCAAAGGTTTTCAGCTTAAGAAATGCTCTTTCTGAAGAACCTTTACTTTTGTTGTGGCTTTTGTATTTGAGTAGTAGTTCTATGTTCACCTATTGTTTGAGCTGAAAGGAGCACCAGGTGCTGCTGGACATAAGACAACCAGCACATTTCTAGCAGAGCAGACAGTCCGCAAAGAGCTGGAGGCCTGCTGGCGAGGTGCTCCAAGCCTTCAGATTTTGCCCCAAAATGGTGCACTCGCTGTTTCTTCTTCAGCTGCCTCATTCTTCACTACTTCCTGTCTCGTCTGGCTAGAATGGGGCCTCGTGCACAAACATTTTGCTGAATGGTCGTCACCTTCCCCCACCATTATTTTGAGAGTGTGAGTATATTCAAGGAAGAGCCATTGTCTAACACTGGGGCTGATGGGGGTGACCATGCAGAGGGACAAAGTCTATCCAGATGATAAAAGAAACCTAGTTTTCATAGAAGGTAGGGAAAAAAGATTTGTGTTTTGGGCGAAAGATGAGAGAGACGGATCAGTTTATCTAAGAACTGGGCAGATTCTGCCACTCCGACTGCCATTTCAGCCATGTTCAGACAATGCTGCATCAGTTGCCAATCATATCATATCGGGAAGTATTTCAGATCGCAAGGTTAGAAACCTAATGTGGAGCTATACTGAACTACACCAACTAAGGTTCTGTTTTAATGGGGAATCAGTATAAGGCTCACATTCTGCAATACCATGTTTAAAACAAAAGACAGATTCCCTGGCAGATCCCCTGTCTCTGGTAGAGTGAATTATGGGTGGACCTGAGTGCTATAATTTTTTCTCTCTGTAGGCTGCTCATTCTTTTTTGTATTGTATAACAACCACCACAGTGATGGCTGCATAAATATTCTTCATGCTTTATTCTCGTTTGCTTCAATGCCTAAGGGAAGAATTTTACTGAAAAACTTGAAAAAATAATTTAGGCATCTCTAGAATACAGAAAATGTGTGTACTTGTGTGGTGGAGAACTAATTTACTAAATATTTTTGTGTGCTTCTCTAACCAGTTCAAAAGCTGAAGGGACGAGGAAGCCAGAGTCTGTGATTTGTGGGGGGCTTGTTTGTTTTGGGTTTTTTTGTTTGTTTGGTTTGGTTTTTGTGGAAATATGCTTTTTGGAGAAGACTCCACAAGTGTTTCATAGATCTCTTGTTTTGATTCATTTACGTTATTTCATATTTGAACAGGAGAGCTATCACACTTCTTTCTATAGGTCCTTTTGGAATTGAGAGGGTTCACAGTTAGACGCTATATAGCTCACTTAAATGAATACTGAAAAAAAATACTGGTTCTGAGGTGAAACTCAATAAAATCTCTGGGTCTCCTTCTGTTTACTTCAATGATCTGTGGACTGGAAACATGATGAAGATATACAATGCAGCGAGGTAAAGCTTCAGAGGAGTCCTGTGGTCTTCATGGCATGTCCTACTATGTTAGCAACGGGCAGCAAAGGCTTCTTATTTGCATGCACTAATTTGCTAGCAAAATAGAAGCTCTACAGCTACTTAGGCATATTTAAGGAGAATCTACCTAGAAATCTGTTAAGGTGGGGTGTGGGATGTACCGCTCTTACTTGGGAAAATAGTTATCATTGTTAAATGATTGTTGTTTATTAGTTACTAGATCTAGGTAATTCCAACAGAGCATAGCTTTATTGCCCTCCTATCTGCTAGCTGATAATATTGCAGAGCATACTATTGCGGGCCCTCCTGACTCAGGCTTTGTAACCCTGCTTTGTATCAGGAGCTGGTAGGGCAGGGCTTTCTCTTTCTGCCTTTCATCATTGACCCTTGTTAAGAGACCTCCCTGAATAGAGTATATGGACCTGATTCCTTTTTTTTTTTTTTTTTTTCAGTGCTGGACTCAGCTGCTGTGGTACAGTTTTAGTTTAAAATTTTCGTTTGTTGTTTAAAAGAGTAGAATAGGCATGCAGAACTCTATTGGAGAGCTTGGAAATAATGATGCCAATCAGCCATCTTTAAGCTTTTAGTGCACAGTAATCCTGTTCCATGTGTGGTTGGAGGGGTCACGGTCCCAAGTTAATGCCACAGTGTGGCCTGCATAAAACTGAATACTGAGAAGGAAGGAATTAGCCTTGGATCTCGGTATCCCTTGAAAAGGGGGGATTGGGGATGGAGAGGAATCAAGTGGGAGGGAGTAGGGGAGAGATCTACAAAATGCCACACCAATTTTATTGCTGTGATTGAGAGACTTCCCTGGAACACTGCCCGTGCAGGCGTAATCAGTCTGCTCTATGAGGTACAAACCAAACCGTAGAGCTGACCTCATTAATTCTACTTTTATTTTATTTCTGTATCTGTAGGGACAGACTAATAAACAAAATGAAACCTGTGGGGAGAGGTAATACAAAAAGTTGTTTTTCTTTACGTTTGCCTTTACTGATGACTTTTTAGTCTTGTTTGCTAGCATAGCTAACTTTTCACCATACCTTTGCTTGCTTATTGTTTATTGGTAGGCTAAATTGCATCTCTTTCAGTGATGCTTTTGCTGAGCCTCATTAGTTCACAACCTAGCTTGCGCATCATATACTCTGCAATCAGCTGGTGAGAGAATGGTGCCCATTCTCCATCTCCACTGTTGTTTCTGCGTGCTGACTCTGCGCTCTCCTCCCTGCAGGCACAGCACCAGAAAGCAAAACTTGCCAAGATGCTCAGCGTGCATTCTCTGTTTTTCTGTTCCACAAAAGAGTTTGAACTGAGGTTGGCTTCACTGCTGTCTGTCATCATTAGCAGCTGTGTCCTGCTTTGAAAGTCCAGTTTGTGGACACACACACTTTGGCTGCTGAGAAATTATTCAATGTGCGTAGTCCCATTAGAAGTCACCTGGTGATCCTTATCTGAGGGAGAGACCTGTGCACTAGCCCTGAGTAACAGTGATACATGCTAGGCATAGAAGGATCCAGTGATAGTTAAGCTTAGTTTCTTAAGGAAATTGGACTGCAGTGTCTCTGGGTCTCCTCTCTTTGCCCTTTCCTATTCCCTTTTCTCCCCCTGACTTTTGGACTCTCAGGCTAAATTTAGCCAAAGTTTAAAAAGGGATAGAATTTTAAAATAGAATTAGTTTCATTAGTTTCCATTGCAATGCTGATGGAAGAGAAAGACACAAATTAGTTCCCTGGCAGAGGCAAAACCGGGCAAACTTCAACCATGAGGTATTGCATTTGAGAGCATCTAGGTGGCCAGTCCTCCCATGTTCAGGCAGGTCAGTCAACAAGTACCCAACTCTAGAGTAGCCACAACATGTATCATCTCTTACACACAAGACATTAGGGGTGTTGGTGTTATTGTGGGAGTGACAAGGGTTTAAAGAATGAAAGACACAAACTGACAGAAAATTAATCTTCCCTAGTTCGTTGGACAATTTTTGCATTTAGATATGAGGAAAAAGATCTTATCTCATATAGGCAACTGCTGTATATTAGCAAATATAATTTATCCCCTGGAGTAATGCAGCTTATCTACTTTTGCCTCCATGGCGTGGACCCTCTGTGGATATTATCCGTTTCGTGTTGCTCTGCCAGAGTAGGAGCAGCTAGTTTGCAGGCTCCTTGGCTGTGACAATTTGCAGATGGAGTTCATTGGGAAGCATTTTCTATATTTCTTGTATAAGAATAGAGAGGACATTGGGCAATTTTATACCTCATTTCAGAGCTCATACTACAGCTTTCCTGTGTACCAATGCAACTAATAACAGACTGTCTTGTTTTCTTACGTTTCTTAATTTTCATATTTTTTGTAATAAATGTGTGATTAAGAAACTGTATGATATACTGCCTCTTCCAGAATCTTCCTTGGAACAGAGCTAGTTTGAAGTGTTACAGAAACAACTTCTGTCCAAACACAGCCAGAATGATGGTGGATATGGAAAATCTCATAAGCTTTGGCAGTCAGGTGATGCTGCAGTGAGTCACATATGTGATTTGCATGTTAGACAATTGCATGTTTTCAGTTGCTAGCATTTTTTACTATTTTGGAAAAATTCTATTGTGCTATTTTGATCATTTTAACCAATGAAAATAGAAGGTAGTATATGATTTTGTCTGTAAACAAAACTATCCTGAGGAGGCATTGTCAGTTCTGCATGACAGGTTAACAAAAATCTTTTCTTTTAGCAGTAAGTATCATTTAACAGCATTATCCAGTTTAATCAATTCAACTCTCTGGCATTTGTAATACATTTACTTTATATTATACCCAAAATATCTTATTACAGCTTATTATATCGTATTAAATTCTATAATACGATAAGCATTGCGTGCTTATTTTGAACAGTGACACAAGTATTTGTTGTCAGTGTGCTCCTGGGGTATCCTTCTGTTTTCCATGTTTCCCACAGCTCTTATCATCAGTGTCAGAGGCAGTTTTCAGACCTGGGAAGGTTCACAGGAGCAAGGATTAAATTACCCCTGAGTCGCAGAAGGTGAAGCAAAGAGTTCCCGACCACTGGTTAGCATCGTGCTGGTCCACAAAGTGCTAGGACTTCATAGAGGACATGCATTAAGTCACAGATACCCAGATTTGATGTTGAAGGTCAAATAAACCATCTGTGTTATTAAGGATGAGCTTAAGCTTAAACGGAGTGGTTTTGCCAAATGTATTGTTAAAGCCTTTAAGCAAGCAGATATCAAGGGACAATGATAGAAGTTGTTACAGAGATGATACACTGTCTCTGTAAATTAATTCAGCCTGTGGGTTGCTTACAGACTGCACAGGTTTGATTTGTTTCATATGTGCTGTTCCCAGTGGAGCGACTGGTCCAGGGAAGTTCCCTTTCATGTCCTATTCCTGGTTTGGTTTTAAAATATCCGGAAAGACTTCATGGTCTTGTATGAACAAGCCTGTTTGTAACAATGCAAGACTCAGGCAGAAAACATCTGTGAATGGCAAAGGACAGGCTGAGGTGAATAACATCCCTCTGATTTGGTAGCCAGGTAGGCACTGGAAGCAGCTGTCTTGCTAGAGGGGTTACTAATTGCCCCATGGAAACAAATGAGCAGAGATCTTTGTAAGCTTATGGGAAAAGGCGCTAACGAAAAGTAGGCTGTCACAGCAAGCGATTAGTACTACATATGTTTTTAAAAATAGTTAAAACTCTGTTTCATATAGCTTGTCCTGTACCTCAGGCCTGTCCTTGGTGTTTGGGGTGTGTGTGTAATACATATGGGATATATTAAAGACGCATTTTAAGCCTGGTATTTCATCCTGCGTGCTGCCTGGGAGCTGTGTCCCATCCATGCTCACTGCAGCTGTGTTTCTGTTCTTTACCAGCATGGTGTAAAGCCACAAAGGGCCGTTTCATATGGCTATTAGTGAGGCTCATTCAAGAGTTTTTGCTTGACTCCCCTCTTGTTTTCATTGCTGCTGACTGCTCATAAAGTTAATAGGAAACTGAGGACACTTGCAAGCCACTCTGGTGAAAGGCAGCTATAAACAGCTCTGCCTATGAAGTGCTTAGAGGGTATTCCTTCTAAAAGTGCTCCTAGAGATGTGGTGGTGTTTCTGTTACTCGTTGTGATTCCTGCACAGGATGTGTGCCCAAGTTGATGTGAGACACTTGAAACTTCACCCCAAGGGTAAGGCTCCCACCATTCATGTAGGCTACATTTACCATCCTGGATATGTGCAGCTGGAGCGGAAAAGCCAGAGGCCGCTGAGGATCTGATCTGACCCAGCATCTTTGTTTTCCATGGACTGTCCAAGAAATAATGACTAATCAGTGACTGATGCTTGTGCATCGTCTCCTTTCAGAAACGTTAGGTTAAACATAATGCTGTGATTTGAAATTCATGCAGGAACCAGAAGTCTTGTTGCCATACAATCCTTCTGTTGGCTTCTTAGCTGCAAACAGGCCCTGCTGCCAACAGTTCCTACCAGATAGAGCTTTCCCCACTTTTCCTTTCAAGTGTAAATTGCATACTGGTCAAATCGGGTGAAACATGCACTCCTTTCCTCCTTTCCTGTGTCCCAGTCTTTCAGCTTAAATCACTCCTGCTTGGCAAGAAGTCTGGGCCACAGATTATTGCACTTGTTAGACTGCAGCACTGGAATTGTGAAAATTACTGTATGATTGACAGTCATGAAAATGAATCCCACAGCACTAAAGCAAAGTCTCTCCACTTTTCTTGGCAGACTATTGATTTCAGCTGTGCTTTGCTTAAAAGACACAGAATTTCTCAGAGATACAGAAGCTGATCGTGATCAGTCCTGAAGGCAGTGTCTCTGCGTGTATTCTCCTCAGTCACAGGTACAGCTTTCTTGCAGAGCTACAGGGAGGGCCAACGTTGCCTCTCTCTTCATGCATCGTCTGCTAGCAGTGTGGCATTTTTGGGGGAAATGTTATGCACACACAGTGTGAAGTATATAGAGAATAATCTCTTAGCATGCTGTAATAGTGATGTTTTCAGATCTGAAATATTAAGTGATCAGAGTTCACTGCTGTGAAATTCCTTAATTAAAAACAAATCTGCTGTGTTTATAAAATGTCTAAACGTGCTGTTATGGTTAGAAGAACACACAAGAGAAGGCTTTGTTGAAATGTAAACACTTCGTGAATTATTACTGCAGTGCGCTGTCTGAATGCACTCATCTAATGACACAGTGCTCAATGTTCAAGTGAATATAATTGTAGCAAAGGGCTATTAGGCTCAGATTCAGTGTTTAGGCTCCTAACTTTCCACTGAAATAGTTTATTGAATCCAGATCCTTTGTTAACTCTTGCCTTTTTTTTCTTTCTGTTTTTTTTTTTTTTTTGGCATTACTGTGAGCTTTTTTCTTTTTAGGGTAGTTCCTTATAGTGATGGAAACTGGTAACTTCTCTTTTGAATGCCATTGTGAAAGATTCATTTGCTGACAGGGTCATGTTTGTAAATGAGATCTTCAGCACTGTCTTTTTCTCTAACACCCTAAGAAGAAATGGCTCTGTCAGAACACTGGGGAAGGTTGTGGGAATCTGGGGAAAACAGTTCCTGCCCAGGATAAATAAAATTTATTTATATGAATATGAGGTTATATATGAATATGAGTTTAAACTAGCTTTATCACTCGCCTGCAGCCAGTGCGAAGTGTAGAGGAACTGTTGCAGCAGCTTCATAGGTGCGGGCAGGGCAGAAGAGACTGTTTGAGAGATCACAAATGCAGGTGCCACTGGAATTCTCCAAAACCTCATGTGCTGTTATTGGCTTTTGTATGCCCCATATGATAGGGGGTAGACTTCTCTGGTATCCCTATCAGGGGTAGGTGCTAAGGTGAATGGTTCTTCCAAAACTAGAGCTCCTAAGCAATGGCAACACAGCAGGTATATAGCTTAGACGGTGGAGTGATGATATCTGCAGATTGAACAGTTTGGTCACTGAAATGCTTGCAAACTACCTTAAATCTCACCACAGTGAACAACTCCACATCAGAGTGTCTTTAGAGTGAACTGTGGAAAGTTTGGATGGATTTCAGAAGGAGAATAGGCTCAGCTTTCTATTCAGAATTTGCCTGCTGAAATTTTAATTGAGGCATCTCTGGCAAAGATTTACTGCCTGTGGGCATAACAGAGTGTTAATTTTATGCCCATAAACTTGATTTTAGTTGGGATTTTGAAGAATTACTACAGGCATGGTAACAGGAGATGTGAACCAGCCATCTGAAAACCACGCTGATGGGACCATCTGTATTTTAGTACAGGCTAAAGTCTATATCCTCAGTTTTGGGACTCAGGGGATTCGGTCAATAAGTGATTTGATTTTCTGAAGTTATCCATTGTACTTTTTTGCTGATTTGAACTAATGAAAACACAAAGGCGTGCCACATCCAGAGTTCTCCTCAGTTTTGGAAACTGCTGAGCTGAAATCATCCCCAAAGCTAAAATCTTGCATGTAAAGTGTGCAGATGGTCTTAAAAGGAGACAGTGGTCTCTGCCCAGTATTTTGCTGAGAATTCTTCTACAATTAAGCAGACCAGGGCTAAATACTTTATCCTGTTGAAGTGAGCTGCGTTGCAGGCAGCCAAGGCATGGTGAGGAGAGAATGCTGCGGTAGCACAAAGCAGTGGCATTTTCGGGGATCCAGTATCCACCGCTGAACACCAGAGGGCACAAACTCTCTAACAGAGTCTACCAAACTCTTCCCTCCCGGCTCTGTCAATGCCAGCATTTAAACAAGTCCAAACAAAAGCAGGCTTAGAAAAGCAAACATGAAACTTCGCTGGGAAAGCAAAGGGAAAGTCAATGCGCTAGCAGCTTCAGAGAGCAGATAAGTCTCACATGTGCAGGATGCGTACAGCCGTATTATGTCAACTTGTGTCAAGGACTGTTGTATGATATACACATGTAACATGTATGGGTTTATTTTTACATGCAAGGAGATGTGTTAACAGTGTGTCACCACTGCATGTTTACAAGAGTTGCTTTATGTATGAATAAGAACATACATGGATTAAGCAGGTCATTCTGCACTAGCGACAATCAAAATGACTTTATATAAAATGCATTTATTTCTCTAGGTTGTGTTTTGTAGAAAGATCATTTTAGAAACAAGACAGGACAATTTGGAACCATTTACCTACCTGACTGCTCGGTTCTCCTTATGTGTCAAACTGGGTACTTCTGTTTTCATGGACTCAGTTGCACTGAGTTGCAGGGGAAAATTATTGATACTATATCTAAAGACTTTTCTGAGACATGCATAAAATCATTGCTATGTTGCCTCTCCTAGGAAAGAATGTAAGTGAGAATTTGCAAGTGGATGCATGTGAATTTTCAACAGATTTTTAAAGCAAGTCAGTAGCCAGACTGTGGTCTTAGAGCCAGTAGCTTGGGACCCTCCAGGCCTCAAAGCAAGTGTTACCTTCCCTTTGACAATCTTCTGCTGTAGGAAAGTATAATACTCCTCTTTTGAGCTGTGTGAGGCTGTCAGCTTTACAATGTTACAATTAAATCTGGAAGAAATAGACTAGAGAGCTGACTGCAGTTTATCATGTGATACAATCTCAGTGTATTTTATTTTAAATTTGAGTCTAAAACGGGTGAATAAAGCTGTAATCATCCTGTCAGTACATGTAACTACTTTCAAAATTAGAGAGTGATCAGTCTAACTTGAGTAAAATTTGGTTGTAATTTCAGTAATGCCATTAAACTTCTAATTACCAGCAAGTGAGGCTGGTCCAGTGGTCCCAAAGTGCATCTGTGATCTGGGAGACGCAGGTTTAGTCCCTAGGTGTGCCACTGGCTTCCTGTTGGACATTAATCTCCTGGTGCTTCAGGTCTAAGGCCCTCAGAGAGGATTAACTCTCTCAGGATCCAGGGCAGAGTTCAGGATACCCAAACATATCCCGGAAGTGTTATTCAGGGTGCTTCTCCTCAGTTTGGCTCTCTGAAGAGGAGGTGAAGCCCATCTGAGCAAGCTCATTTGGGTAGAAGGGAAATCCTTTACTAGCTTTTCCTGTAGCGTTTGCTGGGTGTATAAGAGTTTGTGCTACTGTGGAAAACTTGAACTGTTCCAGCCACATGAGAACCCTTGCCTGGGCATTTGGTGAAGCTGGGGTGTGGGGCTGCATTCTCCTGCATCATGGAGTGCCTTTGCTTACATCATCCATAACTGGTTGCTGGAGTTGATTTTTTTTTTTTTTTTTTTTTTTTTTTTTCCCTGGCAAACACTTGCATTTAGGATGCTATAGGCCAGAGGCTGCACATTGTCCTCTGTGGAGGATGTGATTAGCTCAGTGTATCATGGCAAGCTGCTGACAGATCACGGCAGACTGGAAACTAGAAATGGAGCTGCCTGTGGCTGCCCACCTCTCAACCAGAGTGACAAAAGGTGTGTTTTCCTCTATGGTAGGTGGTGGCCATAGCAGGAGCACTTCTGGCTTGTGCTCTTGGTCTTTTTTTAGGGTACCCTAAATCAGCAACTGGGGAAGAATATTCCAGTTCGGTAAAGCTCCTGCTCTTCCTGCAGGATGTAATGATGCAGTAGTGGTGGCAGCAAGGCTTCAGGCCAGCTCTGCGCTAGGCAGGGAGGTAGCTGGGGCTCCTGCTTGGCAGTGTTAGACCATCAGGAGAAGACCTTTCACTAGGGGGGACACAGTGTGCTCCCTGAGGAGGAGCTCCCCAGCAGAAGTGTCCTTGCAAGCTGGCTCTGAACTAAAAACTGTCAATCCCAGGTGAGGGACCCAGGTGGCAGGAGTGGCAGGTGCATGCTGTGGGTGACAGGGACAGTCAGAAATGCCGTCAGGGCTCTGTTGGTGTTAGCACTCACCTTATGCTTATTAATATACTTCCCTCAGGGAGTCTTAGCTCCATCATGCCCATCATTGCTGAGGCTTCCTCTAGTCCCTTTGTGCTCCCAGTCCAATCTTTTAAATTTTGTAGCAACACTGTTAGTAAATCTGGTGGTTAGCCACATCTTCCAGCTCTTTTTGAAGAGGTGCCTCAGAGCAGGATGACTTGGACAGTGCAAGTAGAGACTGGAGTGTGTTGGTACAGCTGCAAAGAGTTATTTGTACTATGCCTGCCTCCAGCCTATGCAAATAGCAGGAGAAGCGATTCCTCGCTTCTGTACGACCTGACTCCATTCATGTATAACTGTGTGCACCTGTGCATTTATGGAACATAAACAGACTCTGCAGCAGAATGGAAAATCTATGAAGAAGCACAAAAGTACCTGTTCTGTTTCTGAGACTCCAAAGGCACCCAAGAGAGCATAGCATTTGAGCAAGCTGAAGAAACAAATTTGGAGTGTGTTACTAGACATTTTGCAGGCATATTTTAAAAAGAAAAAACCCCTCTCCCCTAGAAACAGTTGTCTTTGATCTCTGCAGCTTTCTAAGTAGTGCCTCTTTGTGTTTAAAGCAGCTGAGATTCATTGTGCATCAGATAGTTAAAGTCTTGTGTGAGATTGGGAAAGTGACTATAAGAAGTGTCTTTCCCTGAATTCAGTGGGTCTTTTATGAGTATATTTATCAAGGAGGTAATGGACAGAGAGATGCATTTAACACTGTTATTCACCAGCAACACAACTCTGAATTTTAATGAGTTCTTCCTAAGCTTTAAAGAGTCTCCTGTTTTGTTCCCATCAGGTGCCCTGCCCTTTCTGTATTCCAGTTCTGTTGCACCCATTGAGGACCGCTCCTTGTTGTCCCGAGCTCCTGGGAAGGTACTCAGTTGTTTCCGTGGGCTTACAGAGCTGCATCCATACTGCTTCAGGCTAGGACAGTGATGTGAAGTTTGTAAATGTCATGTTTAGGCTTTCAATGCTGCTCCTTCTAAGCACTTTAAAAATTAGATATCTGCCATTTCATACTTGTTGGTTGAAGAAAACCCACAAGAGATTTCTGTTTCGTGTGGTGTTCCAGAACTGAGCTGTCCCTAGCTCTCTGACCTTCTTCCTTGTCAGCTGGTAGCAACCATTAGTCCAGCTAAAGCAGTGACTACAAAATAGCTGGGGCAGGAGCTTGATTTCTTATACATGCTTCATAGATGCATGTTATTAGGAAGAGCAGAGGTGGTGCTCTAACCAATAGTAGTGCCATTTGTTAATAAACTTCAGCATTTACTGAAAGAAAGGACTTTCAGGTAGTGGTCTATCAAAGTTCAGTGTTGGTTTTCTAAGATGTGCCTGTAATCTGGGAGAAAATCAACTAAACCCCTTAATGTCTGCGGCCATTCTAAATGAAGAGCTAATCCTCTGTAGGATATATAATACTCTTACTTTAGCGTACCTCAGCATTTTAAATGCAGCTGCATTTACTAGGATGCTTCTAGGCTTGCCTGGAGATCAAAGTTTCAGTTACCCTGTAAAAGCAGCGAGTATTCTGGTGGGGAGAATTTAACAATATTTTGTTATCTGGTTCTTGGCTTCTTGCCAAAGAATAGTGCCACTAGGGCACTCAATGCTGTTTATATGATTTTCATTGACTTCAGCAGGCATTGAATCAGGCCTTAGAAGCACAATTTCCTCATTGTTAGCAGCTGTTCATTGCTTAGCATTACTTGAGCCACTATTCAGCTGGCCATCTGTGATCTGGGACTTCTCAGACTGCAAGAAAATCGTTAGCTGTTCCATTTTGGCAGGAGAATATTGTAACTTATCTTAGGGATGTATTTGTACAAGGAGTAATAATGTTTCTCCCTAATAGCTATTGCTTGTCACTTGCCCATCTGTGGTTCTAACACACAAATGTTAAATAATAAATACAGTAACAGAACCAGTACTTCATACATTCAAAGGTATGGTTTTTTTTCACCAGGATGCTGAGAAATTAAGTCTGTTAGCAGGAGGCAGTCCATATTATCAGTTTACGTACTTGTTTGTTGATCACTGACACTAGTCAGTCCACAGAGAACCTAGTAAAAGTTTACAAAATGACAGAAATAGGTCCCTGTCGTGGAGAGCTTGGATGGTGAGTTATGACACCAAATCATGACTGAGAGTTTTGGATGCAGCTGGATTAAAGGGTATAAGAGAAGAATTGAATGTAGTTTACATTAAGTGTTTGTATGTTTGAGAGCAGCCATTTAGAGGTAGAGGTGTTGTCCTATAATAATTCTTCTCCAAAAAGAAGCAGCTGTGGAAGTGGAGGTCTGTACCAATAAATCAGCATTTCAGCTAAACTGTTGAGTGTTACTATGTATGGCTAGATTCCTTCTAAGGTACGCCTGTACCTATGTTCTGCTTCTTGCAGGAACCATTTGCAAATTCCTGATGACAAATATTTCCCTTAAAATTGAACACCATTTTTTATGAAGGTTTAAAGGAATGTAGTGAGGGTCAGAAAGAAGGAATTGAAGGGTCATTTATGTAAGTCTACCCATGTCAAGGAAAGGATATATTAGCCCAAGATAGTAAGTGATACATATGGAGAGCTTACTAGAAGGGAAATTACCTTTTTTGTTTAGAAATATTTTACCTGTTTTTATAAAAATTCTTGGGCTAAAAGCTGCTCCTCATTTTGCTCATGTGGTAAAGTAAATGAAAGCAACCCTGAGTTTGGCTTCTGGTGAGTAGCCCTTTGTCCTTTATGTACTTTCAGTCATGTTCTCAGTAGGTACTGGAGATGCGTATCTCTGACATTGAATGGGAAAAATCTCAGCTTTCTCTGGTTTCTGAATTGAGCTTCTTTCACTTTCAGGTTTTCATCTAAAACCAGGGAAATCAATTTCGCTGTTGCTATTGAAGCTTGACTGCTCATTTATATGAACAAGAACTACAGAAATGAGGTTGGGGGGAGGAGGGGGGAGGCAATGGGATTTCCTTGACTTCCTGAAAACAGGATTTTGCTGTACCCAAATTTTCCATTTCTGTTTCCAGCATAGAGCATTATTGCCCAGTGATAAGAAAAAAAATACAGTATTTCATCAAAGATTCCCAGACTATGGGAACTTACGAAGTTTCACGCAGAATTCAAAAAGAGTTTTCTGGATGCCAAAACAAATGTCTGACTTCACTGTGGCCTGGGAGGAGAGCCTGCTGAGCTCTCCCGGAGGGGGAGGGAGGGTCTTTGCACTGTACTAGGATCTTTTTTGACTCTCTGAGTCCGTCAGCAAAGTTTTGGAGAGAGATAACATGCAGGTCTGTACCTTGCTCTGGGAACTGCCAAGAGAAGCACAAAGACTCCATCCTATAAACAAGATGTGAGACACAAGTTCTCTCTTTCTCAGTCAGTTCAACGGCTCAGAGACCATTCCCTCCATCAGGCGACAGGGAGGGTGGTGAGAGGATATTAATGCATCCTCCAAAGTGTGTATTAAAAGAGTTTAAAATAACGAAACAACAGTTTTCCTTGTAGTCAGGCTTTGTTTGCCAAATCATGAAGTCTACGTAGTAAGTAAACCTTATGAAAATGTAATAAATCTTCTACATATTTAGCAGATGTTGGTGGATTTATCCACTATAGGAAGTTATATATCAAACTGTACAATTTAGTGCCTGTTTTGTGTACTCTGTGAATCACAGACATGTTTAATATTTCTCCCTCCGAGGTTTAACAGCATATAAATAACATTTAATAAACAACCTTTAACTTTAAACAAACGTATTCAGACGTATGATGTGTGCTCAGATCTCATATTTTAAGAACACTTATAAATACTGGACAGGACTGATTAAATCTAGCAATATGTCTTTAATTTACATGCATTCAGTCTTTCTCCCAGCAGCATCATTTTCAGTGTCTCAGTTAAGGATGCATTACTTTTGTTACGAACTGTTGTTTCAAAGGTGGGCAATTTTGCAATCCTGATTTGCAGAGAATTTAAACTTGGCACATGAAGTTCCCGCCCAAGAGCCATTTTTTTCCCCCTAAATGTATTCTGAGAAGTAGTTTATTCTTCATGTTGTTATGGTGGAAAAACAATGCCTCAATGCTTTCATTCCTCTGATTCTTAGGCCTATAAGCACAGTGATTGAGTTATTTTTGGATTAGAAACTTCAAGGCATGCAGCAGCTCTTACTTCCTTAAATTTTAGGATAAAGTTTTTGGTGATGGCAAATGATGATCTGAGAACAAAACAAGGAAGAAATAAGAACCCAGAGGGCAAATATATGCAGTACAGGAAAATGCGGAAAACAGATTAGCAGGTATTTAAAAAAAACCACAAGAAATCAACCAAGGAAGTGAAAATTGCAAATTGCTGTGATCAGCAGATTGCTCATGGGCTTTGTATTCCTGGAGTGTCCAATATTGGCAGCTTTTCTCTGTTTTACCCTAATGTCCCTCACAATGAGACATAGCTGAAGAGGTCCATAGACTTGAGAAGCTAGTTGTGGTAAGGCACAAGGAGTAAAAAAAGCAGCCTTGCTCTCCTCTGGGTTTTTTGGTTTGGGTTCCACCCCCTCAATGTATTTTCTACACTTCCATATTTTTTAATGCTTCCTAGAATGGAGCTCTCACCATTGTCATTTACGATTGTTTGTCAGGTTTCTAGGGGTCTCAAACTGCTGTAAACCCAATCCTTAGCTTACTAGATATCGATCCTTTTCTGCTTTCAATGACTTTGAGAGATTTTTGGGTGCTCAGGAGCTGTTAACATTTGTCTTTGTGTAGCATTTCTTGGTGTAAGGAGCCTGCTCAGAATAAGTGGGGATGAAGGAGGCGTTGATTGACAACTCATCTGAAACCCACTTGAGCTATTGGAGATACTAACACCAGCTTCAGTGAGTGTTAGACTGCGATTTCTTGATTGCAGTCATGTCTGGGGATTTTGCTGTTTCTCACCTCAGAATACAGATGTCTTCTTCAGCACTGCTCTAATGTGCATAAAAGGACATTTTGAGTATGTGGTGCTTATCATTGGTGTTTCTTAATGTGCAGTGGTTTTGCTGTGATCATACGAAAAGGGGTTTGTTAACATTTTGATTAGATTACCTACAGTAAGAATCCATAATTCAAAGAGGCAGACATACAGTTCACATACAGTAGCTTCCAAAAGCACAGATTTCTGATCCTTTTCGTAATGCAACATACTGTGTATCTCTGATTGCTAAGGAGGTTGTTAATGGAAGTCTAAACTTGAGTACCCAGAGGGTATCAAGGCAGTCATACTTTACGTATTCTGCTCATTAATGGTAAAGGCAAAATGTCTATTACATGTTTAAAACTGCACTTTAGTTGCTTAGGAAAGTGAGAACTAATCTCTGTTTCATTTCATATTATCCACTGCCTGCTTTGCACAGAGCTGCATAGGTGATTAGGTAGGGAGAAGAGATTTTTCTAGCCCCTAAACTGCCTGTTCCTTGAGGAGAAAATTGAAGGTAATTAATTCTTGGTGGATACCAGCTGGTGAAAAGTCCTTTGCCCAGACATAGCAGCAAAGTGTTACTAAGTGCTGTACTTTGTCTCTTTTGGTTGAAAACCTCAGAGGAGCTTTCTCAGACTAGTTCTCCAGAGGTGCATGAAGCAAGTGGTGCTCTAAAACAGTTTGCACTTGGATTTGAGAGCACTTTATTGTCGGGTGCAAACATCAACACCAATATGAGTGAAATAGGTTAGTAGGCTTTCACCTAGGGTGAATTGGTAGAGACCCCACTATTTGTTGTTCTGCTGGCTTTGTTCGAGGTGAGGTGATGCTACCCAAGGGAGAGAAGTCAGCAGACCCTTTGAGTCCCTCTTCAATACAAAACTTCAGCAAACAGACTGGGTGCATGAGTTACGACGTTCCCACAACCAGTGTTGCTGGAGTGAAATCTGGGATCTCCTAGATTAGTTGTCAAATTAAAAAAAATGGCATAGTGGGAATTCTAAATGTTTTGTATAACCATAAGTGAAACATCCAGTTTTCAATCTATTTAATATTTTTAGCTTCTTTTCCTCTTTTTAAACTTGAGTCAGTTAAAAAATTCTGTGTTATAGCAAAACATTGACATGTGTAATAATGTGGAAATGAAACATTTCAGCATTTCTGAAATGAATGATTATGGGTAGAAAATGTTGAAATAAGACTTCACATTGTTTAAAACATTTTTCCTGTTCTTTCTGGCCAAACATTTTCATTAGATGTGACCTGAAATGGGAGTGGTTCTGTATTTGTCCCCCTCTCTCCTTTCCCCTGAAATTGTAGGTTTTGGCTAATTTTAGCTGTTTGTGAAAAGAGAGAAGGAAAAAAAAAAAAAGCCAAGTCTGGCTGTACTCTCCACTTACTTTTATAACCTTTGTCTTCACTGCTAAATGAAGATAGGTTTTGTAAGTTTCTCAATGGTGTCTTCCACTCTTCAGATCTTTAGAGGTCAAGGAGCAGTATGCAGGCAGGGGAAAGAAAGCTAGTTAAGAGGAGAAAAAGTAAATGTACATGTAGACTAGTCATGTGGGTTTTATGCTTACTGTGAAAGGGCTGAAATATTTCACCCCAGTCCCGACTGGGTTCATGGGACTCACTGAGTTACCACAGCTGGAAGAGTTATCACACATTAGGTGAGCTGCAGAAAGTAGTTAACTGATCTGGTAGCTTGGGGCAAGCCAGAGGTGAGACAAATTTGTCTAAGCATCTTTTGCTGAGGTTTATGCTAATGCATTTTACCTCCAGTCTGTGGCAAGCACGCTCAGCTGACGTCACTGCGTCCTAGTAATCAGAGAGAAGGATCTTCCTGTTGGTGAAACACACCGTGGCCCGTAGGGGTGATGTGAATAAAGGCCAGCCACCACAACAACCAGTCGGCAAGTTTTGAAATGAATACAAAGGGAATGTTTTTCACACGTGCTTTTTTGTCCTGTATTTCAGCTAGCGCTAAGTACAAATCAAGCCCCACTGTAGCAGTGGTGAGTAGTGCAGATCAAGAAAAGGGAGTTAAAAGAAATATTAATTTATTTTGCAGCGTCAAGGATGTAAGCAGCGTTTTCAGGCAACGATCGCATTTCTTCTGCGTGTTCGTACGTTCGTAGCCTGTCTTGCTGACTACAGGTCCTAGCTTGAGCCCTAGCAGCTGTAGAAGGCAGAGGGTTGTGCGTGAGGCATCTTGATCAGCTCCCAGCTGGCTGCTGCTGTTCTCCCCACCCCCCTCCAAATTACCAGGGTTACTGCCTGGCTCAGATTTGCTCAGGGTTACGTCTGCAAGCGTCACCTCTGCAACTGTAATACAGATAAGAATTTACCAACAATCTTGAGAGACATTCCCTGGCCTGAAGTGCTCAGAGGCATGTGACAGCAGGATCCGGGGCTGTGCTACCAGCTAGGCAAACAAACACAGTCATGTCCAAGTGGTTGTGTTGCCTTGTCAAAGCTGGCAAACTGATGATATCGTTCAAATAGTCTGTCCTTCTGGACTCTTCAGAGAGCTTCTGGCTGGGAAGGGTTTTATGCAAAGACTTTCTAAATGTTTCTCTGCTCTCTGCTGATGTTGTCCTTTGCAGAGGCAAGGGAAGGAGGAAGCCAGTGTCCCCAAAAGGCAGGTCCTGGACAAAATGGGAGCTGCCAGGTCAAACTGAAAAAAACAAAATTAAGCTTAACTTTAGATCTGCTACATTTTCCCTAGCAAATGTGAGTGTCTGTTTTACAGTCGGTGCATCCTTACCTGGAGGACTGTCTGATGGCTGCCATTTAAGTGAACTACTTCTGTCTGCGGACTGTCACTGGGCTGCGTGCAGAGGGGCTTAAGCTTAAGAGAGCAGCCTTGCCTGTGCTGCGATCGGGCTTTTTTCAAAGAGTTTCTGCTAGTTGGCATACCAATTTTTCCTGGTCTGTATCTACTGGGAGAAGGGAAGGAACTGAAGAAGGTTAAAAGATGGTCCCCCCTATCATACCAAAAAGGGCATTATGAAGGATAGCCCGAATGGAGTGTCAGCTCTGGCACACTCCTCCCTTGCTGGAGTGGGTGAACAAGGGACCTGTAGGCAGCAGGGGAATGGAGACTGAGGGCATAAAATCACTTATCCACAATGATGATAATCCGTGCTCAAATACCTGGTCACCTGAATGCAGGTAGAAGAGGTAGCCAAGTTCTGAGAAAGGGAGTAGGTTTGGCATCATGGTGTTGCTAGCTGCCTGCTGCTGGGGCTCTGTGGCACCTCTGTGGCTAAGGAAACCCACGGGAGTCCTTGCATGCAAATGTGGTGGGCTCCAAGGACTCCTTTCACCCCAGGCTGTGTGGCCTTAATCCATATTTGTGCAGGATTGTTTTTGTTCTCCTGGCTGGTGATGCCATTTCTAAAGTAATTAAAAAAAATGAATACAATATGTTTGGTGAGAATATTACTGTAATTAAGATTCCCAGTTGGGTTTCTCATTTAAGCAGCAGGATGGTCGAGAGAATTAAATTAAGAATCAGGAGCTCCTCTGTCCTCACCTTGCTCTGTAGAGTGATTCATGCTGTAAGTGGGGCCTGCTCAATCAGACCAGCATTTCCAGACTCGGGTGCCTAAAGATAGGCACTTGGACTTGTATTTAGGCTCTCACATAAATGTTGTTTACTTTGCAGAGGTGCAGCTCCCGTAGAAGGGAGGAGGCTTACAGGTATTTGGTCTCTCTGGAAAAGGCCAAACTTCAGGCACCCAAGCAGGGAAGAATAACTTTACCCTTTGGGGGGCACAGTTCACTCCTGTGAAAATAATGGTAAATACTTTGTTATATCACAAGAGAAGAGCGAGGCTGAGCTGCTGAAGTTAGCATTAGAGTGGCATTTTGGAAATAACAAAGCTTTCGCTGTGTATGTGCTTGATGGAAGAATTCACAGGACAGAGAGCCTACTTTTATAGTGGGGAAATAATGGAGAAGGGAATGAAAGCAGAAAAAACGTAATTTTGACATTCCTGACTTAATTGTATGTTTAAATCTCAGCCTTAATAAGGGTCTAAATCTCTATCAGTTAATAAAGCTTTTTCCTTTTTCTTTTCTTTTTCTCATGCAATATGGGAAATAATGAATAGGCAAGTGCAATTTGTAAGGGGGGGGGGGAATCCACCAACAGGGTTTGCTGAATTGAGCAATTGAGTGGCATTCCTGTGGAGTGGTTTTACAGTGTCACTTGAACCCCATGCTTAAGCAGTCTCTAGGTAACTGGAGGCAGATCTGTTTTCCATAATATATTGACTCAGCCTGGAACTAAAAACACACACACATAAAAATCCCCAAACCTTGCTGTATCCATTGCTGGCAAAAATAATAGAGCCTGTTTAAAACCTTGTGCTTTTTATCCACGTCAAGTGACTTTTAAATGGCTTGGTACATAAAGAAAAGGGAGCTTTGCTTGGCAAGTTGTCCCAAATCATAGTTACTTCTTGATATAAGGGATTTGTAAGAGAAAATGTATGCTCTGCTAGAAGTGCAGAATTCAGAACAAGATGCGAATTTTTTTTGGCTCCGGGACAGAGCTTTGGGGGAAGCGGGCAACAAGGGAAGTGTGGTACTAATGAACATAAAGCCTTACATGGAGGGAAGAGAAATGAGCCTTATTATGAGAGGACAGAAAGATGGTAGGAGGCTGATGAAAGTGGTTACAGCTTGGGAAATATGAGGGGGGAGTCACGGGAGAGAGCGACTGAGTTGGTGGAGGGTGCAAGAGGTTTTCATCAAGGAGCAGAATTTGGTGCTCAGTTTGGTGAAGCTGCTGCGAAGGGCTGGAGGGAAGTCAGAGATGGCAGTGAAGCATGGAGGAAGCCCAACTAGAAACAAACTGAAAACTTTTCCTCAAAACAGTGCCAGATGCTTCTGGCAGTCTTGCTGGCTTGTGAGTGTTGGAGTTCATGACACTATTTGCAGAGTCTATATTACTCCTTGGATGCAGCTTCGATGAGGAAAATGCTGCCAGTCTGAATGACTGTTTATCCTCGACTGGTTGTAGGAGACTGGATAAGGGGGAGTTTTTACCACCTTTTGCCACAACAGCCAGGATGGGAAAGTTATAGAGGGAAGACTCCCTTGAAAAAAAAAGAATTTTGGACTCTGTTAGAGATGCAAAAGGCACAGGCTGTGTATGTGCAGTAGTTAAAAGCAAAAGGGAAATGCAAGCATGTTTTTACTTCTAATTCAGACACTTCTCACTGTAGGCAGGTTGACTAAATGTTGGATAGCTGCATTTCCAACAAGGAGGGAGCTGACACTGTATCTGTTGTACCATCTGTTTACCAGTTACCAGTGTACTGGGGACAAGCTTCAGCAAGGAGTGGGAAAGCTTCCAGAGTTCGCAGTTGTGTTTAACTGCTTGAATGCCAGAGATGTGAAGCCAATGTATTGGCAAGCTTCCGGTGTTCGGAGCTAAAACTACTGTATGTAGCATCTCCTTTTCTACTAGCACAACTTTTCTGGTTGGGTGCTTCTCCTTGCACGCTGCCGGTGGTGGCAGAGGAAACCTGGCCCCTCCTAGCCAGACTGCAGTGGGGAGACACATTCCCTACCCGTCTTCTAACTATTCTGTGCACAGGAAGGAGGAAAAACCCCACCTCAAGCCTGCTAACAGTGGTGCCAGAATAAAAGCTGGAGAGGAAAGTTATTTTGCTATAGCTGTGTTGGTCATTTCCCTTGTACAGACAAAGCTGGGGTCTGCAGTGTGCCTTACTATTGTAGCAGTGCTGGAATGTCAGTTTATTAATGAACTACTGGTGTGATGTTACCAAATACATGGTAACTAAAAGCTCAAAAGAAGCTAGTGGCAGCAATTCAGCCAATCAACCTGTTCCCCCTGGTTTGCAGTTTCACTTTCAGATTGCAGCAAGCAAGCAACTTCCCAGTAAGCTCCTGAAATCACATTTGGACAACTTCTGCTTTGGTTTCCTCTCTCAGCTTTTTCTGCTCCAAAGCTGACAAAACCCGGTGGCTGCAAACAGACTTGAGTGAAAAATGCAGGCCCTCTCCAGCCCTCGAGATTAGAGGCTTCTGTTTCAAAGCTTCAGTGCAGAAGTAGGTACAGAGCATGAATTTTCTAAGTAAAAATTGTGAGTCCGTAGGAGGAATAGCAGAATTAGCTTCAAGCTGATGATGATTTTGAGCCCAGGAAGATGGCACTGACTACCTTTGCTTTCTGAATACTTAATTTCCTTATTAAGTCAGTGCAGCTCAATTATTTTTGCCTCTGTCTGCAAGTGTCAGAACTTGGGCAAACTGTCATAGTTTTAAACTTGTACGAAACAGTTTTGATCTCTTGTGGAACTTTTTGGATGTGGAAAATCCTTATCAATCTCAGTTGTAGTTAGTTTTGCTCTCTTTGAATGGCATCTTTGTCAGGCTTGAGGCTATATGCTTTTTACTTCCCTCTAGCCTAAATTTCCCTAATGTTCATTTACTCTGGCCTATAGACATAGATCCACCCTACAGATCAAGTCTGTTGATCCATCAGGTCCAGCTAATTTCAGACACCTGCAGTTCTTCCTCCTATGGATAATGGGACCTGCAGTGAAGAGGACCCATCTGTCCTGCAGTATCTTTGGGGCAGACATGAGCTTGTTCTGCTTGAAAGCTGCACAGTGGTGGTTAGTGGGCCACTGAGCCCCGGTTAATAGACCTATCTGAGAGACAGGGCACATGGTTTTTTGCTTGACATTAGAATAACAGAGCCAAGCATCTTCTAGCGAGCTCAGGACCAGGCAGAGTGAAGCGATGTCTGTCTGCAGAATTAAATTAAGCTTCAAGTGATGGCTGCATGGTATAATTTAATACTTGAAATGATGCACTGAGACCAGACATTTTAAGACAAAAAGTATATGTGAATAGCTGTTCCTGAGGCTCTGCTGTTCTATGAAGATAACCGAAGCAGGCTTACATGCCCTGTCGTCTTTGTTTCTTTTCCTTGAGCAACTATAACTCCTCTCCCCCCTGAGAGAGGCCCTTTTAAATCACTGGAGCCCTTTGATCTCAGATGCACACGGTTGTCTTCTGGCACTGTCTTAACAACTCTCAAATGCTCACAGAGATGAGGGTTTTTTCATGCCAGTCTGTTTCCTTCTTGCTTGTCTCCCCTGAAAGTGCTAGTGAACTAGTATGTATGAAGTGAACATCCCCAGGACAAGGTTTTTATGCTTGCTTGTCATCACAAAAAACTCATCTTCCAGGTAAACATTAAACAAAGCACCGCATTCACACAGGAGAGTTCCTGTTCCTTTCTGACAGTTCCCATAAGAGAGGGTAGTATTCACCAGGCTTCAAGGTCCTTGCCTAGAAACCATAGCCCAGAGCTCGTGGTGCTTCTCCTGCTCCCAAGGCACACCATTTTGATGGCCATGCTGTGCTTCACTATGGAGTTTGTATAGCCAGCCCCTCTGTACCAGTCAGCAAGATGGCCTGCTTTTCTTTATCCACACCCACCCCCCCTCAGCCCCCAATAAAGAAATGAAAGAAAAACAAAAGAAAAACCTGACTGTAATCCTTATTGAGAGCTGGTTTGCTCTGCGCTCTACACCAGTTCTGCAGGGCATGTGGGCTTTGAATGCATCTCCCGTCAGCTTAATCTCTTTTTCTCCCTCAAGGAGCACCTGAGTAGTTGGGGTTTGAGATGGAGGCCTTTGCTATTGTCAGCCTGGAAAGCATGCAACCTTTGTTGCAGGCTCTTGGCTTTCCTTCCTGGCCTACCCTGCAACAGCCAAGGACTATGTGTGTGTGAAGAGGTGTATAATTGCTCTAGCATCTGGAGTTGCTGCATCGTAGCCCTCACTGCCCAGCCACTGGAGCGCGCGAGTTGAGAACTCAACCAACAGAAAAGCAAATTATAGTTGTAGCTGTGAAAAACCCTCTTGTTTGGTTATGGTCAGATACATATGGCCTGCTGCTTGGTGTACATATTATGGAGGAGGATTGCTTTTTTTCTTCTCTGACATGCTTTTAAATCTAGGCTTACATTTGATAATACTAAGGAATGGAAGCCAATTCCTTGGCAGTAACGCACCTGTCCTCTCTATGACTCTTCGGCTGACTGGAGAGGAAGGGATTCTCTGCGCCCTTGCGGAGCTGCCATGGTAAATCGGTTAAGATGTATATACTCATGCCATTTCGTGTTTTGCATGTTGGCAAAGCTGCAAAAAAGGTCTTCAGGGCCCTCTCTCCATAGCTGGTTGCTTCTGCTCTGATCTTACTTACACATGTGCACCTAAATGAACGCAATTGTGGAAGGGACTTGGCCCCCACGGTCACAGCCCTCTTCTGGCACCTAGCACATCCCCAGACGCTCGCTGTCCCCATTCCCCTGCTCCCGAAAGCTGCGTGCTGCCCTGGGGTAAGAGTGGTCGTCAAGTGTGGTGTGTCCGTGCCAGGGTAAACACGAAGGGCCGTGTCCTGTGGCAGCAGGAGGGCTGTGCAGCGGCAAGGCCCTCCCGCACCCGCTCTGCCGCCCTGACGTGCTTTTTCTACAGGGCCTCCGGATAGGGGGTTTTGGGCCAGATGAGAGTGCCCAGGGGCTGGCGGGTGCCCGGGTGGCAGAGGGAGGGGCAGCGTGGAGGCAGTGGCTGCAGGTCTGACACAAGCCCTGCCTTGCTCTCCTCCCCTCCCCCTGTCCACGCCGCTTTGTTTCATTACGGTGGGGCGGTTTGATTCATGAGCTTCTCTCCGCTCGCTGCTGAGCTGGGTGACTCAGAGCACAGGCTCTGTGCAGGCTTCGTTAGCAGAGATTAACGTCAGCATGCACCTTTTGTTTGTATGCGGTTCTTCTCCCCTCACCGCCTCCCCTCCCCAAGCTCCCCGTCTTGTAGCTGCTTGCAGAGTGAGCATCGATTGACAGACCCACGTCTGCATCCTTGCATCTCTGGTTGCCACCAAAGTGGGCAGTTTTCCAGAGGTGTGGTTCAAGTGCCACCAGCTACCTCCAATTAAATCTGGTGTGCAGGCTAGACATAAGCAGAAACTTCCTCCATCATGAGAGCGACTGCTGTGAGCGTCAGGGCTCCTGCTATGGATTCACAATAATGTTCAGCCTCTGAGGGGAAAAGAAAATACTGTTGTTTGGGAAAGGGGGGTTTGGGGGCTTGTCCTGTGTTCAAAAGAGTGGGGGTAGGGCAGCACAGATGTCATGATTAGCTAACAAAAAAGCTGCAAATCACTGCACCTTGCAATGTAAAAATGCCCATCAGCAACTCCCAGTGTCCTAGGAGGAGACCCACAGGGACCCAATATATTTCCTTCGGATTGGGGACAGATGTTTAGCAAGGTTTTTGTCACTGCCCGAATCTCTCCAGTTTGCTGAAGTCAGTTCCCAGGGTGGAGGAGACAATTTTTAGTAATGCAGGGGAGGGGGGGAAGAGCTTCAGTTTTCTTTTTGTCTGTGTAAAGCGTTGAGAGGAAGAAGAGAGGGTAGTATAGCTTCTGGAGCCAGTGAGGGAACATGGGGTGTGATCTCTGACTCCTGCCTCTCCATTCACAGATGGCTTCATTTTCTAAGTCTGGCCCAGCAAATTGTCACTGAATGCTGTTGCCACGCTAAGGCACTTTGGCAGTTTGTCTCCAAGGTGTTTCTTGTCTTAATCCAGCCCTGATGAGCCCTTCCTCAGCAGGAGAAGTATCGCTGCCCCTTGAATCCTCATGGGCTGTCTCAGCCATGGGAGGGGTGGGGTGCACAACTGGAGCTGTGGGTACTTCATCTGCCCCCCAGGGCAGCTGTTCAGGGCAACCACGAGGTACTGGAGAGGAGCAGCAGAAGGAAGATGGTACTTGGTCATTGCTTTTCCTCTCTCTGAACTGCCACTCCAACACTTCCATTACTGCTGACATTCACGTTTTGAAAAAAAAAGAAAAAGAATGCAGAAATAGAAAAAATACGTGCCTGTACCAAGTAAAACAAGAAACGGGATACTGCAGGAAGTAGGTGAGACGTAGTCGATGCTGTGAAGCGCGACCTGTTTTAACAACCAGTGGAGTGAAGTATTACTGCATAGCAACTCAAAAGAAGCAAGGCGAGCATACTGCAATAGTGATACAGACCGTGCTTCAGCAGCAGGTTTAAAACACAAAATGAGAGCAAGCACCAGAGCAGGTCACTAGGGCTGTGCAGTTGATGTTCAGACACGTTAAAGTAACCAGACTTGCTTACGGTGCGTTAGAGGGAAATTTGGACAGAAATGCAAGAAATGAGCAATTAAGCTCATTGAGCTGAATATTACACATCAAAACCAGTTGACAGGTGTGAGTTCAGCAAGCTGCTTGACCACTAAGTCACAATAAGCAGAGTGGGAAATATATGGGTATATTGTCATGTGGAGAAATGCAGACCCACAAGCTGCCTCAAAATGAGATGATACCTTTAGGTGGCCTCTAAAAGGAGAAAGCAAAGCTTTTGTAGGTAAGACACACAAAGAAATTGAGACTTCTGATAAGGCTTTGAAATCCGTTCCAGAATGCTGCAAAATGGCAGCTCGTGCCTTATTCCACAGGGCTGCAGCACTCCGGGCATGTAAACTGGACAGCAGGCTTTTGTGCTTCACAGGGACGTTTAGCAAATCACCGACATTATGAGAAGGCTGTATTCATTCTCTAATAGATGGCAAACAAACAGAATAGCTTCTTGAATCTCTTGTCCCCTAAATGCCGGGTGAGGCGGTTAAAGTACAAGGATTTCTGATAAGTGTTTATGTAGTTGCCTGGTTCTGATGCTGTATTTCAGTTGTAGGTGTTCCTTCCTTAGCAGTATCAAATTCTGTAATAACTAAGAATTTTCTCTTTCAGTCTGAAAATTGAAAGGGTAAGAAAATACAGGGAGAATAAATGCACAGAAGCCTGCTATTCCATTTTTGTTTCCACTGAACTTTTCAAATCAATTTGCAAACAAATTTCCCAGCAATTTTTTGGCGGAAGTTTTAGCCTGTTCTTCTGAAAAGCAACATGGATATAATCATGGGGATGAGACACAACCTGCCTCTAGATATCTCTGCACCAATATTTTACCAGCTGCAGCGATTTCTTCTGCAAGACTCTCGATAACTTGACTTTTCGGAAGACTTCCCGGAATCAAGAACTTCCATGAGGTTTTCTGTCCCATTCTTTAAAAAAAAAAAAAAAAATTTTAAAACCCTCATGTTTATATAGAAACACATGCAACTATGATGTAAATGTGCTCTAAAGCCTCAGAAAATGTTATAAGTTAAAAAAAAAAATAGCAAAACATTGTAGGGATACCTGAATGGAGTGAAAGGAGTGAAATGAAAGCTGGCCACATATCTTCAATGCCTTTTTTGTAGCTTCATGGGATACCTCAGGTTCGAAGGGACTTCAGTATGTACCTAGTCCAACTTCCTGCTCAAAGCAGGGTCAGCTCTCAGCTAAGACCAGGTTGTTCAGAGCTCTGTCCAGTGACTGCACAACCCCTCTGGGCAACCTTTTCCCACGCTAAGGCATTGTCTGTACAGATATCTTGTTCAAAGGCAGCTTTTTCTTCTGGGAAAAAAAGAAGTAAGTAGTATATTTATACATTCTAATGAAAAAGTGGTGGTTACCCCTAGGGGAACAACACAAAAAAGGCAGGTAGCTTTTTTGACACAAATGACTGGCTGTGGCATTGGTAGAACATGGGAACAGACTTGTCGAAGCTGGTGCTGGATGCCAGATCTCTGAGCTATAAAAACCTGAGTGTTACGTAGTCTCATAGAGAAATATGGTATCTGCTACTACAGTTGTAATCAGTGGCTTTCAAATATTTTTGATTTTGGATTTCTAAGGATATGCAAGTAGAACTGCAGACTCTTTTATCATGATATTTGAACCAATCCTTCCAGGGCTTGCTTTTGTGGGCCCCTTCAAATTGGCCTATAGATCCATGCACCACAGTTAAAAACTACTGCTAGGAGTCTTCAGCAGTTTTTACGTATTTCTTTTCCTGATGTGTGACTCATCTGTAAATACAGGGAAATATTTATGCTGTCATCCTTCATTGTTAAGGCTAAGTGATCGGGGTGATACCTTAATCCAATTTTTTGCGTAAGGCAAACACAGAATTTTCTGATTCCTGTCTCAAGTCAGTAACTTCCATTTCTGCTGCTGCGGCTCTTCAGAAAGACATTCAGAACTGACTTGCAGGCATCAAGTGATGGAGAATCCTCCACATCTGTTGGTAAGATTTTGTACTGCAAAACTATCTTTGCTGTGACAACTTGACTAAGACTGAGTTTTCAGTTGTGTAAACACAATTGGTCTTCCCAACATATTTTGCTACTTCCAAATATCTATTTTCTATGGAAAATAAGGTGATTTTGAAAATTCTGATGAAAATGTGCCCTGTTTCCTGTTGGCTTGTTTGTCTCTTCAGGAGCTTGTTTTGACAAAATGCTGTATGAAAGAATTCAAATATTTCATAATATTAAAACCTAAAAGGAATCAGTAATAAATTCCAAATACTGTGTTTATTAAAATGGAGCATTTAATTTTCACAAAAAGCAAACAAAATAACTGTAAAAATGTTTCAGTCTTTCCTTTCCTGGTAGGAAAAGCTGCTACAGCAAGAGAATGAAATGCTGCCAATTCTGTTGTAGATTTTACTGGGACATGCACAGAAGACAGAAGTGCCATAAGCTTGGTAGAAGCAGCAGAGAATGCACTGAAAGGAGTTAATGCTTGTTGGGTTTTGTTGGCTATTTTTACTTCTAAGCTAAAACTCTTTTCTCTGGTTTCCCAATCTTTTTCACTTTATGGTTTATATGTTTTCTTTGTCTCAGATGCTTACTGTATTTTTTTGGAAAGGAAGCAAGAACAGGAAACAAATGCCTGAAAAATTCTGATTAATAGTGGATATTAGGCAAAGAAAATTCGGATGAAGTGGAATTCTTTAAGAGCATCTTTCCTTAGTAATTATGAAAATCAGATGACACAGTCAGTCCTAAGATTGGGAATATGCCTAATGGTAGGAAACACTAGTAGTTCTGTATCAGTACTTTTACTGCTCTTCTCTACTCTCATTGCTCAGTAGAGGAAAATTGATCACAATAAGGTTAATAACAACATTGATGCTTTCTTCTGGATTTCATACCATGACTGTTTGGACATTCATAACAAAACTGATTTTTTTATCTTTAAACATCCGATACCTCTGATTGAAACTCAAATGAAAGCTCAAAGTCAAATTCCTACTAAGTTGTCACCAACTGTGCATTGAAATTCAGGTCTGGAACAAGAATTCAAAAATTGAAAGTTATTATCATCTGAGAATTTGACACAATATAATATAAAAATAGAAACATATAATATAATAATACAATATTTAATATAGGGGGTGGAATCTGTCATGTGGATCAAGGCTTAGCTCTTTTTCCAAATGCATTAGTCAGTGCATTTGCAAACCGGCTCATCCTCACGCATTGTGAGCAAGTAAGGGTAAATTTTTGCAAAAGTTTATCTGTTCAGCTGTTACCCAGCCTCCACCAAAAGGCTACAGTCTCCAAAGCTGTCTTTTAGAAGTATCACATTTTTAAACAAGCACGAAAGTCTTTGCAAATTCATTTATGGTGGGATATTTAGTGTCCTGAACAGATCTGAACCTGCATAGATTAGCAGTTTCCCAGGTACTGAGCATCTAATGCTTCTGGACCTGAGAGCTTATGAATGCTTAGTAAGTGTCTTGTAAGAGCAGTCTGGTTACATACTGCTGATAGGGAATCATTGGCTTTCCCTAAAGGAAAGTTAAGTTTCTCAAATGATTTATGTAGAGGGGCCTGTCTGCAAAATAACCAAACCAAGTACAAAAATATTCTCAGTCTGACATAGTCACTCCTTGATTAAATTCTTCTTTATTGTTTGAGAAGAATTAGAAGACGGTTTTCACAGCTATTTTATTAACTATATAATATAGTTATGCTTTGCATTCAAATATCTTAATGTTTTAATCATACATGCATAGAAAGTTTGAAATTATTTGGGCAACTTGTCAGTAAATTTTCCTGAACGGTAGATTGCTCTGAAATCTGAACATTTCATTTGAGAATGAGAAAATATTAATGTATATGGTAGTGCGTGAAAGCAGAAGGCAGGCAGGAAATGAAAAAAAGCTGGTGGGGTCATTTAAAAAAAAATCCAACCCATCCTGATTTTGAGCCTGGAGCAGATGTAGCATATAGTGATCGGCAAAAGGAGCTGCAAGTGGGGCTTTTACTTTGAGGAACTGAGAACATCAGTGAGCTGTTCTATGCTGTATAAAAGCCTAAACCACGTTTTTCTTCTTGTCTTTTATTTCTGTTTCTGTATTTTCCTTTTTACCTCAGAAACACTAAGTTTTGTTTTTTCTATTTTTGCCAGAGGCCTACTTGGAGGGTGTGGGCAGTAGAAATCTGTTTGGAAGGGCTGATTTGAAGAGGCTGCGTTGTTGAAGAAAGATTATATTCAAGTTTGTCAGAGGTATAAAGAGACTGATTAAAGCACACAGTATTATTATAGTCTGAGACTGTATTTTCCAAGCGGTTCTGTTTGAATAGTATTCACAGCATACAGAATTTTGCCTATTTGGATTTCTTTCTCCGAAAGTTATTTGTGAACTACATCTGATGTTTGCAAACATATTATTCTTTGAAAATAGCTCCAAACTAGACCTTTCAGTTATTTGAGATACTCAGCGTTAAGGATATGGGTATGGGTTGCTAGTATCTTTCGACTTTCATGGAGCTTAATAGTTGTATGTGCACACACAAAAAATAACGTTGATTTCCTGCCCACTTTCAGCAACGATCTGGAAAGTAATTGCGTCCTTTTTATATATTGTATAATTGTGTAATTAGTTGGTGATATTCTTGATGCATATAGCAGGATAAAAATGCTTTTTCAAGACTGCTAGGAGTAGAAACTTGCTCTCTGCCAGTAAAGTATATTAGTTTTATTTTGGATATGAATGTATGCAAGAAGAAGATGTAATTTTACACAATATTTTCACACAGTCACTTTCTGGACCATTGAACAGTAAAAGCTACAAAAACTACTTGGCTAAATGAGATCAAATGGTTGGGGCTGACAGATGTTAGCAAAGATCATTTATCTCTCATGTTGCAGTTGAATGCGTGGAGTTTCAGAAATGCAGCTTTTGGTTCGTAAACCAAATTATTTCAGTTAGGTTACTACATTAGGAACAGATTTTAATCTAAATGTTCCAAGTATTTAAGAAACTTTTTTGTTTTCAAGTTGGTACAGTAAAAGAAAATGTACTTCAAAAAACTACTTTAAAATTTGATGCTTCCTTTCATTTGCAAGTATTTTCTGTAACAGATATCTGATGTCTTAAACAAACTGATTTCTAAATATCTAGACTTGCAGATCTAGGGAATAAAAATTAGATTACATTACATACAGTTAACAATCGGTGCATATTTCTTCATCTTTTTTTCCTCCAGCCTGCATTAGTTGTCTGTCTTTTATTACTCATTTAGATACTCTGAAATAGTTCGCAAAGCTTTACAGGAGATGGGATAATTGGACTCAGCCTTTGAAATTTTGTCCCTGTGGATGGCGGACTAAGGAAAACAGAAGCAGAAGACCTCAGAATATGGTGATAATGTTTATATGATGTGTAGTTTTATGGATATTGGGGAAACTGTGGGAAATTTCTTCTGAAATGTGCCTTTGTTTAGCCTCTGTCATACTATTTTGTAATGGGGTTCATGAGAGCTCTATAGAGCATTCTGTGGAGGCTCTTTTACTCTGCCTTAAATGTATTGTTGTTAGAAATTAGTTAATAAACTGGGGGAGGAGTACTCCTTTCTGTCTTTTTAATGAATGTGGCAGATGATACCCCTTATGCCTGAAGAAATTCTAGCCACATGATTTGGTGGACATACAGTCTGCAGCCATATCAGAGTAAGATTTTACTGAAGGCTTGACTGAGGTTCCCTTCGTACTGCTGAATTATTTAAAACTAAACTTAAATTTAAATTAGAACTAGCATCTCTGTGGCTAGTTTTCTGGCCCTGACACCAGGTGGCACAGACCACCATGTCTGTGTTATATAGTGCCAGGCCTGGAACCTGACGTGGCTGTGGTCCCAAGACATTAGGACTAGTGTCTGAGTGGTGGCTTTGGGGAGGATCTCTTCTCATGTGACTTCAGGCACTTTGGTCGATGTTGGAGCCTGACGGTTTTATAGCAGAAGGCTGAGGTAGGGTGTTGTGTGCTCTGGGCTGTGGCATGAGGAGGTGCTGGAGGGGAAAAAATCTGCTAGCTAGTGCTGGAAGACTCTGTGGGGCAGAGGAAGCCCAACATGCTGCAGTCTTGTCCATACTTCCTACTGAGAATTGCCTGGGTGCATGTTATACCCCAAAATGTGCCCAGGCGTTGTGCTAGCTGACATGGGCGAAAACCCCACTAAGGAGCATGCCGAGAATTAAAGTAGCACAGGTGTTCACTGAGGTGTTTTACTAATAAACTGAATCTTAAAAAAAGATAATAATACTTCATGTTGTTAATTTATATAACTGAAGTAAATACAACAGAATATGCTTTTTTGTCTCACTACCATTTTTGGTTTTTAGTGCTTTTTTTCAGTTTTGATTCTGAGAATTCAGAAGATTAAACTTCTCTTTCACAAAGACATTCTGGAATCGTCTGAATTCCTGATGCTATAGGAGAATGTTTATTTCTTTTTTTTTATTGATTTTATATTTTTTTTAAATCTATGCTTTCTCATACTCATTTCTTTTATACTCAGTGTATAATAGAACATTTATTTAAATGCCTTTGTTGTGCCTATCACATAAGGAAGGTTCCACGTCTCTCCCTTCCCACCCTGCTGAGTGCTAATTTAATCTTTTCAGACTGTCTGCCCAGTGGCATGGGCAGCAAGGTGTCAGGCAGTGGACATGGAGCATCTTGAGAGGGTTGTGTCTACCACAGCTAGAGCTGTGTCGCCCTGGCTGCTCATGCCGTGTTGTGGCTTCTGAGAAAGCCTATCACCCTGTGGGGACAGATGAGTGCTGTATGTCCTGGTGACCGTGGGTTTGGCGTCAAATGCCAGCAGAGACTGCAAGGCTGCAGCGGGTCCCCAGGCATGCTCCCGCACTCCAAGGAGCCTGGCTGATGGCACTTTTCCCAATTAATTGAATGGGAGGTTAATAAAAGGGGCTGTGTTTGGAAGGAGAATTAGAGGCTGTCAAATGTGTGTAAAGGGATGGGTCTTAATTTCCTTCTGTCATAAAGGGGCTGTGTTCCTAAGGTCCCTCTCAACCTCCATAAAGCACATCAAGACAGCTTAAGAGTTACTTGCTGGCAGAGCAGCCCCGCGAAGGCAAGGCAAGGAAGGCATACTGTAAGCAACTCCACCTCTGTTACACTGCATTTCAAATCTCCTTGGAGAGGCACAAACGAATGAAAAATATCTTGGATGCTTTCTAGAATTATAATTCTTCCTTTCTCATTACTCTGTCTAGAAACTGGTGAATTCTTTGGATGTTTTCTGACTTAGAGCACAGGCGGTGATTACAGGGCCATTAGGCTGGACACTTTAAAGGAAAAATTCTCCTTCCCCAAATGTTTTTCCAAGAAGAAAAAAAAAAATAGTGGGAAAAACTGAAAAAATCTGCAGTAATTATTTGCTTATTCAGATGTAATTGTAATTATTGAAGTTGTAATATCAAAGCATCTCTGAAGGTCAGCTGGTCCAACCCCTGCTCAACAAGGCCCAAGTTGGAAGTTACGTTGTGGGGCTCAGAGTTCTGTGCATCATTATTTCCACATAGAAAGTACTGCTAGATTTATTCACAAAATAATGTGGTATAGATGGATGACTTGTAAATAATTACAGATTTTTCTAGTATTGGAGTTCTGGTGCATCTGGAGGTTTTTCAGTGCTTTTCTGTCATTTGACAGACTTTGAAAATTGGGGGAATAATAATGCTGAAAATAGAAAGTATCAAAGGTGTTGATTAGTAAGCAAAAAGAAAGGTTATAGCTGTAGGGATCAGGAGTAGTGTTTTAACAAATAAACATAAAGAAATATGTACATTTTAACACTTATTATATTGTGGTTAATGTAGCATATTATTTGCCTACAGGATAAAGGTCCAAAAGAAAAGGAAGGTAAGAAAAAAAAAAGATAAGTAACTGCACGATATCAATACTTTTTAAATGAAATTACTTCATTTGAAATAGATATCTATTATAGAAAAATTTCTGATAGATTGACATGTAGAAGTAATACCATTTTTAAAAGTCTAAAAATACATCGCTCTTAGTTATGAAAGAGAATATTTCATTCTCCTCCAAATGTCTCTTTTCTTTTTCTTTATCAGACTTGCAGTAAACGTGGTGGTGGTAAAATGTTTTCCTCCCACAAGTTCGTCAGTTAATATCCCTATTACTTTCATAGTGTTGACCACTGTGGAGGTCCACGGTTGTCACCACAGTGAGAGATGCTTGGACATAGTCATGGGTTGTCATGGGTTACTAAGGGAGAAGGCCTGGGTTGAGGCTGTGTGTCTGGTTGTCCTCCTTGATCTTTGGGTTGGACTACTATCTGGTGCAGGCTCTGGCCAGCTCCTTTGGGGTTCTACCTGTGGGAAGCAGTGGTCCCAGGCAGCGAGTCTAGCTCACTTATTTGCCTGCAGTGGTCCTACAATGGTCTCTCTACTGCTTTTAAGGGAGCCTGGAAAATGGAAGCTGCTTTAGAACCTGAGGCCTCTACAGCTGTTCCTGAACTTCTCTTTTCATGATCTTAGAAAGGTGGAGGAGGTATGCAAAAGTGATGGGAAAAGTGGCCAGACTCCTCCCTGGATCTGCAGTGTTCCTGCTGGAATAGGAGAAGTTGTCATTACTACCTGTTTGGGTTTTTTCCTAGCAGTGAGAAAAAAGAGAGTTCATCTCGGTGGACTGTGGAGGAGTAGAAGAAGAGAAAGAAAGGTGAGGTCTTTATGTGTGTGTGTGTGTATATTTATAGCAGAACTTCACCTGTGATTTTGGTGAATCATGTAATCTTGGCTATCTTGAAGCCACATCTATAAAATGTGACAAACATACTTGCGTCATTGAAGTATGGTGTGGGTAAAGCTCATTCACGTGATGGATTCAAATGTTGATATTGCATTGATGGGGTTGACACAAATTCATGTAGAGAGAGTCCCATTGCTTTTCGGAGTACTAGCTCTATATTTTAAAACTTTGGGAAGGAGAAGAAAAACTGCTTATGAGGAGCAGCTGAGGGAACTGGGGTTGTTCAGTGTGGAGAAGAGGAGGCTGAGGGGAGACCTTATCGCCCTCTACAATTACCTGAAAGGGGGTTACAGAGAGGTGGGTGTTGGTCTCTTCTCCCAAGAGACAAGTGACAGGACAAGAGGAAATGGCTTCAAGCTGCGCCAGGGGAGGTTCAGACTGGATATTAGGAAAAATTTCTTTCCTGAGAGAGTGGTGAAGCATTGGAACAGGCTGCCCAGGGAGGTGGTGGAATCACCATCACTGGAGGTGTTCAAGGAATGTGTGGACATGGCATTGTGGGACGTGGTTTAGTGGGCATGGTGGTGTTGGGTTGATGGTTGGACTTGATTATTTTACAGGTCTTTTCCAACCTCAGTGATTCTGTGAGTTGCCTTACTGTAAATGGAAGGTCATTTACTGGATGATGGGAGAAGGTTAAAGAGAACTAATTTAAACTTGTGATCTTTTTAGACTCCTGAGTGGATGGGTTGCTTTAAAGTGTTACAAGCACACTCTTCCCTTCTCCTTACAACTCTGAAATAGTGGCATAGGACTACATAAAAGAAGGTAAAAGCGTGTCTTCCCACAGCAAGGCTTCTGCAGTTACAGCATCAGATTTGTCATGGCCTGTGATTTCTGGAATGTGTTGCAAAAGCATTGATATTTTTTTTTTTTTTTTTTTTTCCCCCATTTTAAATCCCAGGAATCTGTTGTCCATCCCTTGGGAATATTGTAGTCAGTGCAAAGCTCAGCATAAGCTCAAGTGCCCTGAATCTTTCTAAAAGCAAGCAAGTTTCCTTTTAGCAAATGCCAGAGCTGTGTGTACTGCCATACGGGAAAGCTGGCTGTTTGGCTGGTAATACGATACTTGTGTAAGGATATGCAGTTGCTGGTGCAAGGGAGAAAAACAAGGTCAGCAGCCTCTGCCACTACTCCAGAAGGTCAGCTTTATATATTTACAGGAACAGCAGCAGGCTTCTTCAGCTTACTTATGTTAACTACCTTTTCAATCCTTTCCTTAGTGAAGAGGACTATTTAAAACTTCAATAGAAATCTGCATTCAAAGAAGACAACTAACTTTTTATTGCATAACTTAAAGATATCACTGATCTTTCTCCCTCCCCCACAGCGACAGAGCTGTCAAATTGAAAACATTTTCAGTGCACAAGCCTACTCCTTTCAAACCTCATCAAAATTAACTTGAGAACACGTTTAAAGGGAGAGAAATGCTGCAGAGAAACAGCTGCAGCATGCTTCATGCTGCTTTCTTTTGGAGCACCCATGGAAATGTCGAAGTTTATATCTCTGAAAGGTAGTTATTATTAAAAAGTAAAATTGAGCGCGGCTAATTGTGAAATAACACTTTCTGGGTGGGGCTATTTTCGGTGGTCAGTTGAAGGAGGAAAGCAGAGTTGCAAAGGAGGTTGCTTTACTGCTGGCATGGAGTCTTGGAGACTTCATAGTATGTGAGTCCTCCAAGAAGAGGCAAGTTAGAACAAAAGTTTCAGCCATGGTAATGGAAGTGCTGAAGGAGAAATGTTCAGCTACATTGGTCAATAGGTTACGTATTCATGATTCAGCTCTCTTGCATAAGTTCCTAATGTCTCAGGAAAAGTACCTAACATCTTGGGTAGGGGTTCAGAGGAACCTCAGAGACTGAGGAAAGGAATGGGGAGAGGTTGTGTGGATCTCAGTTAAACTACAAAAGGGAGAAAATTCTGGACACCTTGCACCTCAGTTTAGGCACCAGCCTGAGGCCTCACTCCTCCAGGGTTAGTCTCTTGCTCTGAATTGCCCTCTAGGGTAGATTTTCCTTTCACATGTACAGCATACAGAGTCTAATAAGAACCCCCCTTCCTAAATCAGTTGCTTGTGTTTGTGCAGCAGCAGTGCTTCTCTTTAGGCAGAGAGGTTCAGTTGTCCAATATTAGGTGAGATGAGTCTTGGCTGAAGAGTTTTGGAAGGCTCCTTGCCCTTTCCTCTTCCAAAGAGATTTCCAGCCAAGAGATGTCCCCCATATTACTTGTTCATATCCCCTCACATTACTTGCAACAGCACACTGGATGGTGTTTGCAGTTTTTCTTGCTGTCTTGTGGTGATTGTCTGTAGGTTGTCTGATCAAGAAAGGCTGTGAATGGTGCAACCAAGAATGCTCGGGAGGGATGCTTAGTAGAGGTGAAAGATTTTACTTTTCAAACTACACCCTCGTTAATCCATACCAAGTACTGTGTAAGTGAAAACTCCCTTCCTTTAAGATCACAGCAGTGTGATTTGGGCTTAGAAGAGGATGGCAGCATGGGTTTGGATGGGGATACCTAGAAACAGGTGTTTGTTATAAAACAGATCCCTCTTCTGTGAATTAGAGTGTGACACCTCTGAGACATAATCTTCACTTTTGGTAGATCTAGTGCTTCTAGGATTTTTTTCTTTAGTAATAACCGCTGGATTAACATCTAAGAACTTAAGGCATCTTCACATCGCTGGTATCTACATGAAAACATCAAACTGCCAACAGTTGGCTGTATAGCACAGCTACTCTGTAGTTTTCAAAGCCCAAACAATTTCGGTGAGTGGAGGCTTGCCCAAGGTAACATATGTTGGGAGATGAGGAACAGGTCCAATTTCTCGTTTACACTTTTCTTTTTCCCCTGTTATTCTATATCCATCCAGATAAGTGTGGAGCCATTAGGGTGAGGATGGAGAGTCCTACGTGAAAAGTTTGACAGCCGATAGGGCAATCGTTCATTTCATTACAGGTTACGTGTTCAAGGACACTGTCTACAGCTCAGCAGTGACCTGGAACAAATTCTCCAGCATGAGGGGAAAAGAATGCTGCCCAAATGCCTTCCTAATGAGAGCAAAACAGAGTGAACCTGAGATAAATTCAGAACCTGAACTACAAAGCAGGAAAACCAATGCGGAAAGTGAAGCAATGGGAACTTGGCAAGAGGTGGCCGAAACCCTCCCCTAGTGCATTTGCCACACAAAGCTGTTGAAATATTGCTCCCTTTCTAGTGATAATGCAGCAGCCTTTTTAATGATGGTTGCTGCAGATAATGTGGCAGCCGTAATGAAATATAACCCAGGCAGTGAACCAGAGAGAGCTCCAGACTTGCTGGAGACTAAGAGAGAAGGGATAAGCACCAGAAATGACTGAGAGGATAAGTGGCTTGCTGAAAAGAGCTGAAGGACATCCAGTAATGAGACAGGTACAAATGCATAGAGCGAAATGAAAGTAAATAATGGGCCCCAAAAATATTTTAAGAAATTATTCCTAACAAAACTTCTCAGACTCACAGGAAGTTTTGTGAACTGGAGTGTTCCCTGTGTCAATTAATTCAGGAATAGTGTAATATGTTATGACACAAGAGTCACAAACGAATTTTGAAATAATTGGGATTATATCAATCAATGGACATTTCAGGGGATGAAACAGTAGTCTCTTCTGATAAGGTACAAGACACTGATGCTTGTAGACTTCCTTCTGGTCTCATGTCTGCCGGAAGGTTTCTCTGGCACCTTGGACAGGGTTCTCAGGGCCATCTTCCACTGCCATCCCAGCTATGCCAGAGCTCCTTGCAATTCAGAGTGTGGTTTTCCGTACAATGTGCCCATTTTCCATGGCTTCAGATAGGAAACTGGACGCACCATCTGGACGCATAGAAAATTTGTGGTAGGACTGGAAACTGGCTTGAAGCTTTATGATCTTGTTTAGGTGCTGCTCGTAGGAGCATTGTGCTTCAGTCATTCTTAATATGTATAAAATGGAGTGAACATGGTCCAGCTTACAAAGTGGTAGAGAATTTTACTACATTAATGTGTATATACAGAAGTAGCAGAACTCAACAGGTCACAGAATGTCCCGATCGGTTTACTAAATACTGCATTCATTTAAAAATCATTAAGAGAATGGATATAATGCCACAATGCTTTTCTTTTTTATGTATATCTAATTGTGGATTTCACTTCAGCTATTCCAGGCACCTTGAAATCTTTGATGTTTTATTTATTCTCCGCTATGCATTCAATTCATTTTCCTAGCCTAAGAAGCTCTGAGGATTGGCAGAGCTTTCAGGCAGATACGAAATGCAGAGGTTTAGTAGTTCCCAGGATTGGACCCAGATTGGAAGAATATCAAAGGCAATGTATTTCCAATCACAGGCAATACAGTATGACTATTAGGGTATTAATAATTTATTTTACGATATAGAATAAATTTTAGCAACATAGTCTGCATTCGAGCTGGAGAGCTGGATTATGGGGTTAAAGCACAGCATATATGACCTTTGTCTGATAAGCTTTGTTGGGAGTTGCTGTGACGTTGAACTCGCCCTTCTGCTCAATCCAAATACTAGTCATCATTTCCATAGTGTGTAAATGTTCATCTAGATGATGACATTTCATTCCCGCCTTATCCCGGCTCACGTTACTGCTTTGGGAATATCTATTGTAACTCTTATCCTTCTGCACACTGTGCTGTCGTCACCACTGCTGTGGCTAATCCACTACTATTTGGCAAGAAAACTGTTTATCCATTCTGCGTTAGGGCAGATAGCTGAAGTAAAAGCTGGAGGAGGAGGCAACCAGCGTAGTACACTGTGTTTGTTCTGCAGTGCATTAACATGCTAGCTGAGCTAACAAGCAGAAGACAACCAAGTGATTTAGTCACTAGACTAATTTTGCCATGGGGTTTGACGACATACTCCCAGATACACTACAAGGTTATTACGATCAGTCAGAAAGCACTAAAGACGGTATCCATGTAGATTTCTCAACTATGCTGCGCTTTTTCTATACCTTGGCATGAGGAGACTCACTCACACCCTGATTACTAACGCTGAACTGCTTGAATCATTGTCTTAAAACATGAATGTTTATGGCTCAGTGTCTCAATTTCCTCCATTTTTTGCTATCTTTATGTTTGTTTTGGCTGCTAATGGCTCAGACAGCAACCTTTTTTGCTACCACGAGCCACAGGGTTGTGTAGGAAGAGAAACAAGCCAAGGGCCTTCCATCTGAGGAACAATTGCAAACAAAATTCTTCCAATTTTAGGGTTTGGGGTTTGCATGTTTGGTTTTTTTGTTTGGTTTTTTTTTTTTCCCCACTCTAAATTTTTTTTAGAGTTTGTTGGCTTATTTCATTAGCTATTTATGCTAAGGAAAAACCAAACCAAACCAAAAACCAATTGCTGTATCCACCCTCAGGAAAAAGAGAAAAAAGAAAATTGTCCAAAAGAATGAACTAAACTTGTTACAATTCATATAACTGTTCACTTCTTTAAATGCATTACTTCCATTTGATTCTCCTCAACTAAGGGTTACTCACCTCCTTGAGTTCTTGCTCTGATTAGCAAGAAATAAGAAAGTTTTATTTGAAAATAGCCATGTCCTTGTTCAACACTTGTGCATTTGTCAATTTTTTGAATGAGTTTTCCCCCTGGATTAAGTAGTGTCTCCCTTGGGCAGTTCAGCCCTGTGATGAGAAAGGTTTTCATTCTGCTGTCTTCCGGGTAGCTACCTGGCGCTGCACTGTAGCCTTTCCACCTATGCATTTTTTATTGTTAAACATGAGCAAGCAAAGGGAAGAAAAACCAAAACCCCTAAACCCACCGAGCATTGTTTATATCTGAAAATTTAGGAGACAATACCCCTTGCAATTTTAATTCTGCCACGCTGTCTGTGTGCTTGACAGTAACATTCATGTGAATGAGCACACACGCTGTTTTCCTTCCCCGCCTCGTGGGGATCCTCTGTCCCGTCCCCGGTGCATCTGTCCTGCCTGCACAGGAGCCCACCAGCCGGCCCTACTGCCATGCAGCCATCCCCTGGAGCTGGTGGGTGAGGGCAGGCAGTGACTGGCTGCACCCAGGAGGCTCTGAAAGAAGTTGAACAGCAGGAAGAAGTTACATTTTAGACAGCAGGAAAGCTTTGTTTCTGAGGGTTTTTGGTTTGTTTGTCCTTAACTCTGCCAAGGAAAACTAAAATAATCATAATTTGGGGGAGAATACAGTCCTTATTTTTCTCCCCTGTTACTAATTGGGAATGATGCAGAGAAGCATACTTAGTCAGAGGGAATGACTAGAGATATTACTAAAGACTCACAAGCTTTGCTGAGCTTAATGTGGTCAACAGATGGTGATTTACTACTGCTCCTAATACGAACCTTTCTGAATGAATGTTCAAAGTGACAGCAAGCGACTGTGGACCTAACAGGAGCTCCTGGCTAGATTTGTGTTTCTGTTGCAAGCCATGATGGAGCTTTTTCTCCTAAAAGAATTTTCACCTTTTTAAAATAATGAAAAATGCAAGGCAAGCTCAAGATTCAACATTTTAGTTCAAGCAAGATCTCAGATTCTCATTAACATTAAACAAGAGTATTAGGTTAATCTCAGCCTTCAGAATCTCTCATGACCACAGTATGCTCTGTAAGGTCTTATATTTAATAATATTCTGCTCGTGAAATGCAAATGAAAAAAAGGAATTAGTTATTTTGTTAATTCTTTTTTCCAAATGCAAATATTTCCTTACTCTGTCACTTTATTTATGGAACTACTTGTTCTCTAGCATTTTTCAAACCTCCAATATATTTTAAAAAACCTTATTGTTAGTCTTAATACTCCTAGCTATTTGTGCTTCATTATTCCTTTATGCGCTTCAAGTACCATCGTTACATTCCTTTGATTTTTCTTTTTAGAAGTAACAATGCTGTAGTTTTATGCTCCCTGTAATTTTTAGAGCTCCATTTTTACTTGCAATTAACTTAACCAACTTGTCACTCAGACTTACTGGTTTTGAAATTCTGTGCTTAATTTTGCATAATGGTACACACTCCCCCTGAACCACCTTCATCATGTCTTGAAAGTTTAGCCAAATTTTAACAACTTATCAGCATATCACTAATAAGCTTTGCCAGTTTATTTAACTTGTAATTCTTAGATTACACAGTTTATTTTATTCATATTTCCAGTTGAACACCCTCCAAGAACTGTATTAGATGGCAAATTCTAATCCTCAAACAGTCCCTAACTTTCAGTTCATCTCTGCTGTTTAAAATATTTTTAAACTCTCTTTTGCTTTCTGTTGTCTGCAGCTCAGACTGCTGTGAAAGCAGAGCTTCTGCAGGACTTGAAGAAGTGCTCCTCATGCTATGTTTAAATACTCTGTTCTTCTGAGGTAAATTTAAATTATCTTGGTGCATTATTTCTAACCTCACAACAGTCACTTGTCCAGCAGTCGCTGCTGAGGCTACTTCCTTCATTTGACAGTTTCTGCAGAAACATGGGGGCTGAACCGCAGCAGCATAAGAGTCCGCTCTGAAAGTGGTTATCATAGTCAAAACCAGCTGAGGATATGCCCAAGGATTTGTCTAGAGTTCAACTCACTGGCCTGAAATGGGGCCAGTGCTCCTCCACTCTCTTGTGATGATTTCCAAAATAAGTTTAGTTTATGTTAAACTTGATGGATTAGAGGGTTTTCTTTGCCAGTTAGGGACTAAGCAGAATCAGCTTGGACTGTGCTTCACATGTCCTCTTCTTTAACTTGAAGACTATTCTTCCCCCTCCAACTTGCTGCTTAAAAAATATATTCAGGGACTAAGCATATTCCCTCTCAGTTTTTTTTCTGCAGAGCTAAATAAGCCAAACTCTCTTTAGCTTCCTCTTGCAAGGTAAGCTTTCCAGTTCCTCTGCTTTTCGTAGCATCATTCTCCTGTTTGACTGTTTTCTTCTCACATGCAGGTAACCAGAAGAACACACAGCATTAGAGATGAGAAATGTTTGTCAGATGTCTCATTCAACACACTGTTAAATCACATTTGCCTCTTTCAGGCTGCTTGGTCCATGGTGGCTCACTGTCATCTCTGAACTGATCCTGGGATTACACCCCACTCTTCTTCTGTGTCTGTTCCAAACAATAAACTTCTGCTTTTGAGTTCTGAAGTTCATCACTTTACGTTCCTGTTACTGCATTTCAGCCTGTTTCTGAACACTCTGTTTTTTCTGAATGATACTTCAATCATATCGGTATTGGTGAGAATCAGGGTTTGGTCTTTTCAGCAGATTTCATCCTCTTGTGCCTATTTTATGCCAAAGTTATAAAAAATATTGGTGTCAAGACTAAGTCTGGAGGAACTCTATTAGACTTCCTGCAGCTTGGAGTAAGGCTTTCATAATATCTGCTTTAGCTATCTTCCTCCACGTAATATTTCTGTATCAATCTCCATTTTAACAACTTCCCTTCATGGCACGTCACCAAATGCTTTATTAAAATCTGAATAGATAAGGTCTACTCTGTTTTATTTCTCCAGAAAATTAGCTATCCTCTGAAAGAATAGGCTATTCTGGCACTACCTGCCTTTGGTAAATGGTAATGTTATCAAATTCCCTCTTTGTCTATGTCTTTAATTGTATTTTATGTTGGCTTTAAAGATTTTATACTACTGGGAACAAGCTAATATAATCTTAGGCCTTAAGTTTAATTTGCAGTGACTTCACTCGCATCTTTTTCTTTTTTAAATGCAGATGCTATGCTTGTTGTTCCCCAGTGATGTAGTATCATCTCTTTCTATAGAGGGAATTCTAGAGGGATTCCCTATAGAAAGAATTTATTGTATTAAAAATTTATTTCCCTGGATTTGCAATTTCTTGTGTCAGGTGTTTTAGTGTTCTGGGATGGACATTCCCCAGTCCCTACTTAGCAAATTGCAGCAAGCACACTTAGGTTTTTTTCCGTCTCAGGTGTTTTCTGTTCTTTTAATTTCTATACACAATAGTGGTTTTCAGTTCAGACCTGCATTGCATTTAAGCTTCTAGCTTGTCTGCGAAATCATGTAGATTATCTGCCTTACCTGTTTTAAACAGGTGCAGGCATTATCTCCTAATGGCAAAAATTAAGACTATTGGTATGGTCATCAGCCTGACTGGTGATGACAGCAAAACTATCTATATTAGACCTCATGTAATATTTCCCATGGAGTGTGGTAGTAATTGTGGAATTTTCTTTTTGTTGGATTGATACTTGTGAGAAACTGATGGACTCTTCATAGTGTTAGTTAACTTTTGCCTATGAGCATATTCAGGTGTTGCCACTAATTCACTGTTGTACATGTAAACATTAATATGTGATTACTTTGATGTATTTATAGGTGAGGAAATGGAAACCTTACAGAAAGAAATCTGACTACCATGTGTTTGGGAAGTAGCAAGAATTGTTCCTCATTCATTTGCCTCCGGAGAGTGAATTGTATTCGGGCCTTTTCTGGTGAATCTTTTGTCTTTTCCTTATTGCTCAAGAATTGTGTATTTCCAGTAATATGCAGCTGACCGACATGGGTCTGGATCAAACGATTCCTTTGGCCAGATTCCATGAAGGTCTTCGAATGTCACCACTCTGACTTTGATGGGATTAAGTATTCAATGAGAGCATAAAGATGATGTGTTTAGTGTTATCTGTATTGCTGAACAGGCTGTCACCTCTTATGCCAGATGGAGGGTTTTTCAGGATGTGTGTTTTCACTTCCAGATATGAATTACAATAATCAACTTAGCTGTGCTCTGCAAAGCTTTCCCTTTTGTTGCATAATTTTAACTTTCACCACAGCTGTTAAAACCCTCTGTGATAATAAATATATATAGCTCTATGATAATGGAGGAATTGCTACTTTCAGTAAGCTGCCTTTTGCAAGTTAGCTTTTTTTTTTAATGTAATGTGCTTCTTTTGCTGTGACAGTCCAGGACTCTGAGACCCAGCAAGTTCCATGTTAATGTGTATTACGTGGCCATCCGTGAATGCCATTCTCACTTGCAACATCAGCATTAGAGCCAAGAATGCACGTAAATTGCATCTGGATATAACTGTTCTTCCTGACTTCTCAACTTGCATGGGACCCCCTGGAATTTCCATAAAGGCCTCTCTTTGATACTGGATTTCCCTCGTGTAAATGAGGTTTATGACTCACTTTCTGTGGTAACTTTTCAACAATACATAAACACCTCTGTAATGCACACTGAAGACTCTGGTCCAAACAGCTTTATTTAACACACAGTGACTGAAACATGTTTTACTGTCACTTTCTTTTTGCCTAATGCAGTTACTGTTCAATGAAGTAATTTTTAAAATATGCAAGGACCACATTTAAGTCAAATACCAATCTTGTTGGACTTCAAATCCCTAACAAAGGGACGAAACATCTGTTCTGTGGGTGGGAAGCTAGTACCTAAAGTAGTTCTTTGGGGAGTTCAAGGAAGTAGGCAAGATGACTACGCTTACTTTTCAAAGCGTTCTGATAGGGGAATTTCTCAGGAGGATTACTTCTGCAAGGAGACTACTGTTTGACTTGCTACAAGTACAAGGACCTTTATTTCCTTATTTTTTTCTGCACCTTTGTATAAACAGCTTGAGAAATGATAGGATTTACTTCTGTGCTGTCTGTCCAGTGATAAATATTTCTCTCCTGTACAGAAATTTCATTTGTCTGTTGAAAATAATCTCCTGTTGTTTGGGGGATCCACTTGGGAAGTAGGCTGAAGGCCTTGTGCCTGTTTGCCATTGTCCAAGAGCTTGTAACTAAGGAGAGGGATCTTCGAAATTATTTAAGAGTAACACACTATGTGTGATAACATAATTTTGAGTTTTCAGTCATTAGGGCATAACCGAACTGGACTTTTGTATTATTTTTTTTTCTGTACAACTACTAGAACTAGAAATCACTATTTTCTTAAATGACTGTTCAGTTGCTTACACAATCACCTGACTCACCTGACTCTGAGAGCTGGGGCTTGAAGATAAAGTTGTTAAAACAGCTATGATAAAAATGCAGCACTATGTGCCAGTAGGTTGAGAGAAGGGTATTAAAGCAGGTTGTTTAAAACTTACTTCTAATAAGAAATTAAAGGCAGACATACAGATTATTGTCCCCAGCAAGGGAAGGTGACATTCCAGTGGTAGTTCTTTTAGATCTTTATCTTTTTTTAATCTGTTTTGGCTTTTAACTTTCTTTTCACTGGCTGGCAGTGAAGGCTACATCTTCTGTTGTAAATTACACTACTTTCATCAAAATCAAGGATGCTATACATATACATGTAAAATAAAGAACTGGTTCTAAACAGTGTAGTTTGTAGTTAGGTAATAGGAAATGAACCTCAATCCACAAGGCAACAACATGCAGGACTCATCATGGCAGTAAGCCTGTTTGAAAACTTGTAAATGAGATTTTAAAATTTTCCATTCCCTTTGGGTTTCGGAGAAAGCGAACAGGTATTTTTGGTTTATTTTTTCCTACTATTGCAAATTTAGCAACGTTGATAATACTAATTTCAGTTCACAGTGGTGCAGCATTAAATTATTTAAACTTTTTGAAACAATTTACAAACAAGTCTTTAAACAAAAGAACATACCATTTTTGTGGATGTTCTCTTACAAAATCTTGAACTATTTGAAAGAAATATTTGTAATACGCTGCACAACTGTTGTGGATCATTACTACTCTGTTTTAAATTCTTCAACCTCTTAAAGACAGATGTTTACCTAACTGGTCCATGTTTTGATGTATACGATGTAGGGATATATTCCATTCTCCAGAATTTGTTGTGATGAATTGAAAAAAGCTTTTTGTTCTCTACAGTGCTTTATACCAGAGAATTTCAGATAAAAGTACTCCTTAAAATGTGAGTGACATAAATTATTATACTTTCCAAGCATGGTTGTATCTGCTGTGGATATTGGTAGCAAAACTTCCTTTGGCTTTCAAAGCATGTGTAGATTGCTGATGTATGCAATTACTTGGACTTTGTAGTGTCTAAAAAGATCTAACCTGATTTATATATGCAAAAGAAAAATATCGATGGAGACAAGTGACTTTCCTGTCATGTTCCAGTACAATTTATACACCTTTCATGAGGTCTGTTTTATCCTCTTTCTGAGTCTTGACTTTGCCAAAAGTCTAATATAAGAGTAAAAACTTCAGCTTAAAGGTTTTTGTTTTTTCCTTCACAGCCATGGTGCTTTTTCTCCATCCATCCTTCAGTCTGTAGACTGAAACTGTAAAGCTGACTATTTATGTAAAAGGCTTGTTAGGAGGCTTTACTTCTACTTCTGCTTCAGTACAGCTAAGCCAGAGTTCAAAGAATTTAATCCCTCCATTTAGACAAATGGGTTTGAAAACCCATGCCCCAAATAAAGAGTGAGTTTAGGTGTTACTGAAATGGGGAGGTTGGATTAGGATGTCCAAGCTGCATCTGGAGAACAAAATGAGAATGATGGGTGATTGCAAGAAGAAAATCAGGACCTTGCAGGTTCCAGCTGTGTATGTATTTAAAAATGTCAAAATTGTCACCAATTCTGTTTTAAAGCAGAAAAAAATACCTATTCTTAAATTGGGGAAGGCAGGTTTTCCTTCTGCTTTTCATACATTGACTTCTTTCTCTTTCCTTCAAGTATTCACTTCGGTGAAATGAACTTACTTTCTTCCAAGTTCTTGTCCTAAGATAACTGAAAAATTGCGGTCAAATGCTGGACTCAGCTTTCACTGGAAGGGAGGAGGGGAAGGAGGTTGGGTAAAATGATCAAGACTAATAAAGAATTTCCTTTCTATCTCTAAGTCTAATGGGAGACTTAAATTCTCTGCTGCAAAGGTTTGACAGTTTGTATTTTCTATTTGCCAAGAGTACTGTAAGCAAATTACTGGAGGATGTTCTGAAGGGGGGATTATGCACTCTCCCCTGCAGAAGCTGTCCTAGTTTGACAGAGAAGGTCTGAAATGCATAGATCCCAGCTCCCAGGTATGAGTGCTGTAATGTGGTCATTTTCTCAGGTATATTTAATTTTTTAGAACAGATCTAGCAGGAGACATTGTAGAGATTGTCATGGATATTCCATGACTGGAGGCTTGGACATTCTTCTTAAAGAGAAAATAAATGTATTCAAATCACCTTGGGCAGTAAAGAAAATTTAAACTGGGTACTGAGATTGAAGTGCGATGTGTGTGTGTGTGAGCGCTCTGACCAGCCTCTGACTAGTTTGATATTGGGTGAAGAGATGGGTGACGACTTCTCACAAGTTGTGAGTCTAGCCCTTGCTTGTCCTCCTTCACTCTTGTAATTGTTCAAAACAAATTACATTGCATGTAAGTGTGAGTGGCGTATTCTTTTTTTCAATACAAGGAGGAAAGACTGGAAGTGTGAAGGAGGATTTATTTTCCTGGAAACTTCCTTGTCTTCCCTCACCTCTCTCTGTTACAAAAAATAAATAAATTTCAAAGTTGGTTTAATCCAAGCACAGGAGTTTTTATTATTATTCAAACTGAGGAAACTAAACTGAGGAAAAAAAAAACCCCAACCTCACACAGCTTTACTCATCAGTTGTTTAATATAATGAGCACAGGATTTTTTTTTTCAGTGTAAGTTCTTAATTATAACATCATGAAAAAAGCCCAACCAGCCAAGTAAAATGACTGGAGATGACTGTTGACCTAAACTACAGAAGAAAGCAAAGACTGCTATTCTAAGAGAGCATCTAAAGATTTTCAGAGAGAAGCCTTTTGGCAGACAAGCTAGGTAGTTCCTATGTGCTGAAAACTGCAATGTTATGTACCTATTTGTAAGACCGATGGTGGAAGATATTTTAGACAGGCAGAAGATAATAATAGAAGATAATTCTAAAGTTTGCCAAGCCTTTAGATTTTAAATATGTCAGATTTTGCATAGCAGGCTTAAAATTGTGTAAAGTCACTACAAAAACAGGGGTATGGAAATATCTGTGCAGCTTTTTATATGTGAAGTCATTTAAAGTTTTGAAATAAATTGAACTTTTTAATAGTGTTATATGTAAACACAGATCATTAATTTTAAGTGAAATTGTAGAATTGGGAAAACTAATTTTCCCCAGAGTTAACTAAAACCATATTTCTTTCCAGTATCCTTCTTAAAAGTCAACTTAGAGAAAACCTTAACAGATTAGCCATGTTCTTTCATAATGGCCACAGAAATTACATTTTTCACATGTTATATGTTGATGTATGTAGTGTTTTACAAATAAGTATGAAGGCATTTCTCTTTTCATGAGTAACTTGCAGTTCAGGGTCCTGACCCTGCGGAGACACTTGTGTGTGATTCACAGAATCATCCAGGACGTAAGGCCAGAAGGGATATTAGATCGCTTTGCAGGATTTGTTTTGTAATACAGGCGGTTTCATGTTACCCATCTCAAGTGTCTTGTACCGAGAAACATTTGTTTGGCTAAGCAGATCTTCCAGAAAAGCACTCGGACATCATTCAAGGATCTCAAGGGGTGGAGGGTCTGCCGCTTGTCTTGGTAGCTAGTTCCAGTGATTAATCATCTCCTCTGTTTAAAGTTTGCACCCTATTTTCAACTTGCATCTGGCTTCAGCTTGCAGGCTCAGGGCTGGTTCTCTGCTGCCCAAGCTGTCCTGCTTTAACTCAGAGCATTATGAAACATCTCAGTGATTCTGGTGAAACATCTCCTGCTCTTGAATACGTATGAAACTCTTGGTGGGGTGTGTTTATCCCTGTGCATGATTTTGGATAGAGCAATGGTTGCTGTCCTTTAAAGCAGGAATTAAAATTGCATGTTCCTTACAGTAGGTTAGGAGAAGGGCCCATGTTTTTTTCTGTTTCCTACCTGCTGTATATTTGTGCAAAAACCAGCTGTGACCTAGCTTTGAATGGTTTTATTATGGAAAAAATACTTTAATAGGCTTTCCTTTAATCTGTGATAATTAAAAGCAGCATTTGCCTTTTATTTCTAGAAAGATGGTTAAGGGGAAACAATTTTTCTGTTTTTACTGTGAAGTGTTTCTTACATATGCTTGGTGTAACCAATCTGACCCAAATGTGTCTTAATGGTATTGCTTGTGTATGTTACAAAACCTGTACAGCATGCCCTTAGCTGTCCTGCACTGCATGTATAATTTCTTGCAGTTGATATCTGTATTGACTCATCTGAAGATTCATTCTTTGTTTGCTTTCCTGATGCACACGCAGACTTTGTAGTTTATATTTGCATCACGCTGTTTATGTCCTGTATTTTCTAAATGTTTTAGGTGTCAGGAAGGCATTTCCTGCATCAGTTGGTTTGCTTCCACACATCCTGCATCAGAATATTCTTTAAAATTAAAGTGTGAGGGGCTTCTGACTCTTGAATTGCAACAATTTAGTTTTGTTTTAAAAAGTTATCTTGTAGCCTAATAATTTATTTTTAAGTTGAGGATATTAATCTGTTGCAGACAAAGCCACCTCTGATCTCTGTCGAAGGGAGACATGGCTGCAACTACATCAGACAACGTGAGGTATGCACTCCACACACGCTTCTGCTAGTGGTAGCACAAATCTGCTTAAACCTCCTGGGAAATCTGCACTTGTCTATACTTTCATTGTAAGAGAGGGTAAAACTGTGTTTTCTTGCTAACATCTAATGGCACATGTGGTTTGTAATGTACAGCCCAAATAAAACAGACACTCTGAATGCTGGGTATCATCTGTGACACTTCACTATTGTGTTAAGGTATTACTGAATTTATATTCTTATGGGTATAATTAGTTTCTTTTAAGAAAACCTGATCATGAGATACATTGCTTAACATAATTTGTGCTATTTATGCATGGATCAGAAGTTTTTAATGGTTCTCAGTTATAACGGTTCTCTGAGCAACCTGATCTAGTTGAAGATGTCCCTGCTCATTTCGGGGGAGGGTGGACTAGATTACCTTTAAACGTCCCTTCCGACACAAACTATTCGATGATATCTGAGCCATGACACTGCAAGTGATTAGCAGAGGTATAGACAGTCGTGAAGCAGAGCTTTGTGGGGCAGCTTCTTGTGCCCACAGTTTTCAGCAGCCTTACAGTAGTTGTACTCATGGGGCCTATGCTGGCTATAGGTAAAAAAATAGCCTCGGCATGCCTCCCAAGCCAAGGTATTCCTAAGCCCTGTCTGAGGTAGTGTCAAGTGAGAGAGGTCAGAAGAATGCCATTCATCAGGACAAGTTGCCCACAAGAGTCTTTGGGGATATAAGCCCCCCTAGAAGTAGCATGGTTGTCTCCTATGACAACTTGTTTCCTCTCTAGCTTCTGGCCTCATTATTAGGAGAAGCCAGAACAGGCGTGTGGTGAAGTGGAGCTTCCGGCTGCCCTAAGTATAGATGTCATCCCAGGAGTAGGTATTTTAGTAGTCCCTTGCTGGTTTAATTTCTTCTGCAGCTAACCCGCCAAGGATGGGGAACAACAGTGAGTTCCTTTTAACTCCATTGTGCATCGCACTAGGAATCATGCATGTACTAGGAATTAAGGATTAGTTGTTGTTATGTGCTTTAAATACTGATTATGAAGGATGTGTAGGAAATAGGATTCCTGTACAAGAGAAAGGATCTGGTCTTAAATCTTGATGTTCATAATTCACATGAAGCTGTAAAGCTGCACCTGACATACACCATTCCAGTGTGGGAGCATAAAGTCAAATCCCTGCTCGGCCTGTGGCTTTTATTTAAGCAGCAGAATTTTCTCAGGCAGGAACAGGGAGTTCAGAATTCCTTCTGTCAATGTCTAACTTGTACGTTGTTGTCCAAGTCACCTGAGCGTATGTTTACTGAACTGTTTCCACTAATTTGGCATACCTAATGTTTACGAACGTGATGCTCAGGCAAGCGGGCAAGCTGAAGTTTTCAGATAGGTAGGCAGATTTTGTTCGAAGATGTGGATCATAAACTGGGACCCCAAATCCAAGGTATGCAGAACAACTATTACTAAAATACTACATTCATATGATGTTCTGGTATCTAAACTCCAGTACAAGGTTGAGTCCTTTTGTGCTATGAATTGCACAGAACGTAATCCAAATGTCAGTTTGTATTTCAAAGAGTGTACATTGAGGCACTTACTAACAATTTGCTCTTAACTCCGTTGTGATGGTGGCCTGCATGTAAAAAGAAGTGTTATTAATCAATCATTTGAAACAAAATCATGGATCTAGGCTGTGCCACATTAAAACTTCTCCAGCAAGGGTAGGCATGTTTAAGGTAACTCACTGAGAAAACTGCAGAAAGTCTTAAAGAAAGTACTTACAAAAGACAAAGAGTTGCATGTAAAATGAAATTAGACAGTTTGTCAATGTATTTAACGCACTGTTTACAGTTAGCATTTCAGATGAGTTGAAACACTGAGAAGTATGGTACACATCAAGGCAGTTTGTGTGTAAAATGAATATTTTAATAAATATTTGGTTTTGTCTTTTCTGAAAGACAGTCTTGTGCGCTTGCCTGTTTTGGCTTTGTGGTTTTTGTCTTTTTTTTTTTTTTAAACTTCTCCACTTTCTCCCTTTAGTCATCGGCAGCTGAAAGCAAGTAATGATGAAATGTCCTCTGTTTTCAGTACTATGTGATTGGCATCCAAACAAACACAGCAGAGCAATGTAATTCTCTCTGTCTATAATAGTCTGCTGGCTTGCATTTTAGAAGCATCTACTTTTCTGTTACAAAGAAAACTTGACTACCCTGCCTGTAAATCTGTGTCAGGGCTTGGGAGTGCATAAGAAGGATGGAGTTGACTTTTGGAGTCAGTTGCATACAATGTGGGAAAATGGAGTCCTGAAGCTGAAGTTGGAACCCAAATGTTGTTGCTTCTGTTTGCTTCTGTGCATTTTAACTAGAGGAATGTTACTGCTTTCTGACAGTGTTTCTCTTCCTAAAAGTCATTCAGGATTTTAACGCAGCTAGTGCATCCCAGGATATATAGTCAGTGGTGCAGGTACTCACTTAAAATCAAATCTGTTGTCTTTCAATAGGGCTTCTGTTTTAATCTGCAAGCTTTGGGCAAAAGCCTTGTATAGCTTTCCTCAGGTTTTCCTTTCAGTATCACACCCTTGCCTGTTGTTAGCTGAAACATCATTTTAAGCAGTTTTAACTATGAGGTGGCATAAGAGTTAAACTTCACCATAAACCAGCATGTAACAGTAACAGCATGTCCCACCCCAAAGCAAAAGCAGGTGATGGCCACCTAGTTTCTTGCTGGAAAGGCAGTCATGGATGGGTCTGTAGCTGAGATGTGAGGCAGAAAGAGGAGCAGAAGTGCAGAAACTGGATGAAGATTCTAAACCTGCGTCTCCTAATTACATATCTGGGTGAAATATCTATGGAAAGGTGGTCTGGATCCCTCCCAGTGCAGCAAGAAATTGTCTCCTGTTTGCTTCTCAGTTCCGCAGAATGCCAAACTTGGATATTATTGAAATTGCATCAGGATTTCACCCTAGTGGCCTGCTTCCTATCAGTCCTTCCCTCAAGGAATACAAGGTGCAGGACCCCAGGGAGGCTAATGGGACTATGTGCACAGACTACTAATGGTCTGACTGATTAGTGACTACTAATGAGATGACCAATCCTTGTCAGGGTTACATCCTGCTGTCATTTTGACATTAATAGGTATGAGATGGCACCTCTGCAGATCAGGATACCTATGATACTTGACAACAAGTGAAGCTGGTTTTGAAAGGAGTTCTCTTTGATGAAGAACAGGATGGGTGGAGATACCTTGTTTAGCAACCCCAGGCTTTACAGAAAGTATTATTTTCTGCCCCTGGAGAAATTTCTCATCCAACCTTGCTGGATAGCACTCTCTGTCTGTTAGGGAAATAGTTTCTGAAAGCAGGAAGCTTAAACTGGAAGTAAAGTAAGAGGGAGATCCATGCCAAAGAAAACAAACAAAGAAGGCGTTCTTGTTTGAGGTACAGGCCAGAAGGTCATATGGGTTATCTGAGACATGCCAGGACACTGTCTTGGGAATGAGTATGTATTTGAGAGAACATGCTCCTGCTCTCGCGTTTACAGAGACACACATGAATGATTATACTGCCCACTTGTTTTGCCATACTGGAACTGAGATGAGGAGAATCTAGTAGAATTATTTTTTGTTCTGAAGCAACTGAACTACACAGTTTGGACACATGGCCATAAATGAGTTTTGCCTGAATTTGAGGAGATTAGCAATAGCATTGAACCAGTTAAGCCCATCTTTGATGTTGCTATTGTTATTCCAATTATTTTTTTTAAGATAAAAAGAGAAAGAGTGAGGGACCCACTGTGTCAGTTTGTCTTACAATAACTTCACTGCAAAGATAATTGCAGTTTTCCTATTGCTGTTCACTTACCAGATCCGTATCTCATGCAGTGTGAGCTCCTGCCTCTCCTGTTCTGTAGGTATCATTGTGGGAGCTGCCTTCTCTGTTGTTGCTAGCCATTTGATCCAGATTTTGAATGGTTCATATAGCACTGTAAGCTACATGAATGCTTTGAAACCTAAGTATCCAGGTCAAACCCACTTACCTGAGAAATTGAGAGTTGAACCTCCCTTTCCAATATACAAAGACTTTTTATGTATTTGGAGAAAAAAAGAAGTGTTTCAAAAGAAAATTAAGTCTCCCACTCCTGCTGTTAATTACAATTGCCTAGGCAAAGAACACCCTTCTATGGTAAAAAAATGACTCACCATGGGTAATGAGTTCTTTCATGCTTTTCCCTATCTGATGGTTGAGCACAGACTTTTCATACAAGGCTATGTTAGCTGCTCCCTTCATTGTCCAGAGCTCCCTTTTAATCTAAGTGGGATTTGCATGCAAATATTCAAGGAAGAACATGTTCCACCTTGAAACACAGGTATTTCAGTTTGTAGCAATCAAATGTTCTCAAATCTGGAGATTTTTCCCTTTTCTTTCTCTTGAAAAGGTTGTAGACATTTTGGATGATGTAAATCTCAGAGTACCTCTGCTTTTCTGCGTATACTATTGAGTAGCAGTCAGTAGCGTGGATAGGATGTGGAAGTGTGGGTTTTAGGTTTGCTTTGTGCTGCTGAGCAGCTCAGCCTGACCAAATCCACTGCACTGAACTTTGTTGGATTGCTGGGGTTTAAACTGTTAGTAGTAAGTATGGATTCTAGGAGCTATTATTAGTTGAGAAGGATAAGAAAAAAGGTCAGGTAAGATTGTTTAATTTCCATTTATTCTGAAGACGACTCTGGTTAATAGATCCCACATTCTCCCTCGTTGGGATCTGTGTCTTGTGTGTACTTATTTGAGGGTTTAATTATGGTATTTACAATCTTCCTCCAGACAGTAAGCAGAGTTCACACATACAAAAATAGTATATGGCCTTCTTTCAACTTATGATGAGAACAGAGAGATGTCTTCGTTTGACAGTGATGAGGACAGAGTCTTTGGAGCAGACATTGTTTCTAATCTGTTTTCCTATATTTGTACCTCGATAAGAAGGAGGAGAATATGAAATTATACCAGCGCAACAGAAACTAAACCATGAGAATGGTTTTGTCAGAACTGGAAATAAGTGCTGTTTGAAATAATGAAACAGTTTTAAGGTTTGAATTTGTAAAGGAATTTGTATTGTGAACAGACTAAACAAGGAAGAACCTTCTGACAACCAGATACATTCAAGGCAGTCTTTCCAGCCCATTGGTAACTTAACTTAGAGGTGCTTTACAAGAAAGGAGTTGGTATTAGCACTTGAAAGAGGTTTGAGTGTGTCTCCACTGGATGTCAGTAAAAGTAAAGGAACAGAAAACAAAATGAGGTATTGCAAATATGTTGATCTCATTTACAGAAATGGCAGTCACACATTATTCACAAATCTGCAGGCAGCTGAATGACATTGAACCAGGTACTCAAATTATGGGGTACTGAACACTTTGCCCTTGTCTTTTCGATGACAGACAAACCCTTTTCTTAGAAAAAGTCTCAAGGTTTTTTCAGGCTGTAGCCAAAATTGAACCATAAAAGTCATGCAACTGTTGCGTTCTTCACCTTAAAGAGTCACCATTTGTTTAAAGCTGAAATACAAGACTTCTTCCAAAGAAGCCAGAAGAAATAGCTAACCTGCTATTTACTGTTGCACTTGTTTGTACTTCAGCAAGATTCGTTGCCCAGAGATGCTAAGAAATCTCAACGCTGGCTTTTCTGCAGATCAGATATATAATGAATTACATAACTAATAAAGAAGGTTAAAACCAGGACATTTACACCGTTGGTGCTATTATTTCATTCCAAAGAAGAATCAGGAAGTGCACTGCTCACATTTTCGGGGATCTGAGATGTTAATGTTTTAGGGTTTGAGGATCTCTCATCCCAAGAACTTTGAACTGTGGGCTTTGGTGTCATTGATGGCAGTATTCATTTAATTTGGCAAAAGAACAGACTGTGACCTACAGAGCTTTAGTTTTAAAAAGCTACCCCTGTTATATGCCACATGCATTCATGCTAAGTAATTTTATTTAAAAAAATAACTCCTCGTCTAAGCATGTTAACAGTCTAAAGTTTTCCAGGAGAGCTCTAGGCAGTAGATTTTGCACCTGCTCTGCCTCTTGCAGCTTATGGGGTCTCCTACTACTGTTCACATGAAGGCTTTCAAAAATGTCTGTGAAGATTGCTGCATTTGGGCAAAAGGAGCTCTCACCTGATGATGCTCCATTTTAGAGTATTAATGATTTCCTAAAGCTCTCCCATCTGAAGAAAATGTGCTACTGCTGCTTCTTGAGACCTAGGGGTTACATTGGTAGGAGCTCATTTAGCCTCGAAGATGAATATTAGCTTTTCGGGTTCTTGGCTGAATCTCTGGTAGTCTGAAGTGTGGTGTGGGTGGCTGAATCAGTAGGTGCAGCAGTTCATAAATGGAGTGAAAGAACTTTTTGAAGGTCTTTAAATTCAACTCTTGATGAGGATGACAAACTCCCAGAAGCTGATTAAATTGTCAGTGATTCATGTGATGACTTAAGGCTCTTTGTATTTTACAGAAACTTTGCTAAGGAAATTCAGTGTCATAAAGTTTCCTTGCTTTCTTTTTTTTTAATTTTTAGTTTGAAAAAGATTCAAAACTTTTAACAAACTCGGCCCATTGGAGATTAATCCAAACACCCATTTTTAACAAGGCTAATGTTATCACACTGTTTATATCTGTCTTTTAGTTCCTCCACTTATCTTCAGATAGCTTTTCTATTTGTTTTAACCCATTTTCCTCATATATTGTTGGATGGCTAGCAGGAACAGAGATGATAATTTCCTGAAAAAAAAGAAGAAGAAAAAAAATGGCTAGGTATAGGAGAGAGAGTCAAAAGAATGCCTCCATTGCAAAGGAGGTTATAATCCTGCACCTTCTGTCTTCCCAGAGGTAGTAGTCATCTGGCCAGCAGTGGTGCACACAGGTAGCTCCAGACTGGTCAAAGCATGTGGTGTCACTTGGCTAGCCCAGCATGGAGTGGTGGGGGATACATGCAGAGAAGGAAAGCCACTTGGCACACAGGAGGGAGTTGACTGAGCAAGGAAGCATTAGGAGTTGCAGGACAGAAATCTGTAGGAAATATGCTGCATTAATTCTCTTTGTAAAACTGCTTCTTGGGTTCATAGAAAGATTGGGTAGGAGCTGCTGGAGGCCATCAGGTCCATCTCTTTGAAGGCAGGAGATCACCAAGAACAACGAATCCTGATGAAGTTGTCTTCAGTGCCTCCTGCGACAAATATCTGATGACCTCCACAGGCAATTCTCTCTGGTGTTTCACTAGCCTCAGCTTTGGAGTTTTTCCTAATATCAAGACCAAATCTTTCTTCCTAAAATTTAAGCTTATTACTGCTTAGCCTGCCCATTGGGAATATGGTGAGCTCTTTTCAAGTGTGTAGAAAGCTGTCTTGTCTTCAGAAACAATCTGTATTTACTTCAGAGGGAAGTGGATCAAGTTCTGGCTTAATTTCTGAAGAGTTTCTAGTAAACGTACAATATAGTAGTTGTAGTAGACAATAGCACCCATCATACCGTATAAAAAGCATTCACGATACCATATGAAAAGTTTTATAACAATTTATATCATAGTCCATGAGCTGTCACTTTTTACAATTTTCTTTTGGAATTAAAAGTATTCTTTCTGACTTCTTCATAAAAAGGTGTTTTTTCTTTTGGAGTTTTTGAGTAAAATCCTTTAATAACTTATAATTTGGCAATAATGAAAATGTAACTTGCATAGAGAAGCTAGATCTTCTTGGCTGGTAGGAAATGTGAATTAAAGAGCACATTAAAGTATAAAAGTACAGTTAATATATTAAAATTATGTGTTAAACTATGGTAGGGAGGACGGCTGGGTTAACTAATAATTTTTCTTCTAGTCCGGAACATGTCTGCAGTTTGAATACTTGAAATACATAGGACATACCATATGGCCAACTTAAAGTTGCTTCTGAGTTCACCTGAAAGATGGAATTTCAGAAGGAGGTTTTAGATACTTCGTGCTGCTTCAGTATTTTGTTCCATGTAATGACAATAATGCAGTCTATAGACAAGTAAGTGTATTTTTGCTAGCTCATTTTGGAACAATGCACCCACCCTCAATATGCGCTGTGTGTGCTCTTCTGTTAGGGAGGGAAATGTAAAGTCCTGTCCAGAAAACTCTCCGTAACCCTTTCCTCAAGGCTTGCTTTTTTATCCAGAGCATAGACTGAAAAACAGAATAAATCAATGCCTAACTACTGGGTGCTAACCACAAGGCCTTTCTAACCAGACTAGTTTAGTGAGCCGTGTGCCAGCTGGTTCAGTGCTGGAGTTTTCACCTGACTTCTGTGTTCCTGAACACATCAGCTGTGTGAACTAGCAAAGCGATTCATGACGTGGTCTTTGCAGCATCTCTGTGATATCATTTTGGCTGCCTACAAAGAGATACTGACAGTGCCATAGAAGACTGTGGTTAATGGATGTAGGACTCAGAGGTCTGATAAACATGCCTTAAATCAGCACTTTCTGTTATTTGTTTTTGTCTTGTTGATGTTGATATGGTGCCAAAGGGCTTTATTACAAGTAGGGGTGCAAAACAAGTAAGGGGAGAATCCTGGTTGTGAAGGGCTTTAACTTAAGAATGCAAACAGTAGGAAGAGGCAAGAAACAAAAGGAGGTTTGATATGGGAGAATGAATCATGAAGCATGCTGTGGTTTTTGGAGGCTGCATATATTTTTTTATGGTTTTAGTGTACCCAGTCCTAGTTGACATGCATGACTGTACAGTCTGGAATGTGTTAAACATTTTTTAAGGTATTTAGAAAAGGGCAAACTGAGTTTAGTTGTCAGCACAGTGTTACCTGTATTGATGAGTTATTGCGTAATCTTGCTCATGTTCAGCATGTCATAGCAGGGGATTTGTTATTTTAAATATAATATAAAAATGTTTTCATGCTCGCACTTGGCTGCTTTAAATATTTATTGTGTATGTCAAATTTTCAAGCATAATCAAAGTGTTACAAGATACTTAAATGGAGATTCCTGGCACAAACAGTTACTGAATCCTCTAGTTAGTTTGCTATAACCTAAACTAACCATCCCTTAATTAAAAAAACCTCTGAATATAAAAATTGCTAATTATGATAACTAATGCTTCATTGCTGATGGTTTGTTGGACCTGCTGCTTTTCTTAAGAGGCAAGTGTTCTCTGTGGTCTCTGTTTGTTTCGGAGCAACGTGATTCAGAGAGGGCTAAATGCAGGTGCAGACCTTATTTTCTTCAATGGAAATGTCATCCTCCTAACACTGAATTTGATTTTGTCTGACGATGACTGCATTCTGGCAGCACCTTGCGGGTGTGTCAGGCGCTTCTGTGTTATGTACAGTGTACACGTGTAACATAAAAGATGCTCTTTGTTCCTCTTGCTTAGGATTTAAGTTTTAAGGAACTTGAAAAACACGATTCTCTTGACTAGCTATGAGATTGGTGTTTTTTCTCTCCTCACCACCACTGCCATAAACCCTGAAAGCATGTCAGCAGTGTAATCTTTTAATTCAATAGGAAGAGAATATAATAGAGATATTATTGTGAAGGATGAATACCCTGATAATTGATTTGAGATGACATTCATATCTGGAGAGTCTTTTGTTTGGATGCTGTTTTGGAATGCTGAGATTTTGAACTTATAATGGAAATAAGATGGATAAAGTATGAGCTATGATGGACAGAGAATGAAGGACATCATTATGAAAAGAGCAGGAAGAAAGGAGATTTTTGAGGCTTTTGTTTGTTGTGGGAACCTTAATGAGAGAACATGGTTAACAGATGCAAGGCCTCAAAGACTACGGTCACAGGCAGCAGTACAAAACCCTGCAATAAATAATTCTTGCTGAGTAGAGCAGAGAAGTAGGAACTTGGAAAGCTTAGAAGATGGGCAATACTGGTTGGCAGCAGGCATTTGCCGTGCACATCAGCAGCAGTAGGGGAGGTGGAAAAGAAGCTGCTGCATAAAGGGAGCAGGCTCATTGCAGAAGGAAACTGCAGTCTTTTTTTCTCCATTTCTTTTGCTTTGGGGTGTGGGAATTTCATAACATAGAGTTTTCAGGAACTAAGAGCAACTGCTTTCAGTCCGCACCCAAAATAAGTGAAGAATAGCAATGAAATGGGTGACTCAGAGAGATGACTGACTCTAAACCCAGCAACTGATTGGATGGAATGCTTTCTTGAGTCCTAGACATCTGTATCAGACTTTTGAGCCTGTTTTGGTGCTTGCTCTTCCAAATATCTGGTAGCTGAATATTTTCCAATCCATATTTGGAAATAGTTGATTCATTCATAAGGATAATATTCGTGCTGTTTAGGAAATGCAGTAGTTTGCTCATACAGATCTAATTCAAATGATAGTGTAAAATTAGACATTATTTTAATAAAGTAGTATCAAACTAAATAGTATCAAATCATTTTCTGAGAACTTTATATGAAAGCACAAATGATATGAGCTACCTATGAGTAACTCAGGTGAAGCAGAGGAAATGCTGTTCTTTTATTTTAAAATGTTGATATTTAGTTAGCTATTCCTTGTCTTGAAATTTAAAATATTACTAAGTGATATTTCCTTTTAACGATAAGGTGGGGTCTCACACATCACATGAGTTGGAATTCTTCCCAGACAAACCTCTGAACAAAAAATTGGCTACCATATAGTCTGCTCTTTGCCTATTTTACAAACTTGCTGTTGTTTCTTGTGGGGTTAAGAAGGACTCTGCATGTGCAGGTGGAATCAGCATATACTTCGGCAGTGCTGTCAAAGGAATATCAGCTTTGAGTGATTGGAACAGGAATATTATTTTTGATCTTGAAGTTCTCTGATATAATTTGTGTTGGGCTTCAGGTCAGAGCTATGCACTATACTTGAAGAAAGCCAGATTGTTGCTTTTCCAGGGTACTGCAGACTGGGCACGCACTTTTGACTCAGGTTATTTTCACAGCTACAGAGCTGAGGGAGAGGTTTCTCTGCCAGGTGATGATGAAATCCTACAACTGTCTGCCTGCAAATCCTGTACTTTTTAAAAATGCTAAACTCACTTTTGTTTCTTAACTCTTTAAGAAGTTATCCATGACCTCTTCCTCGCATTAAAAAAACCCCAACATCGAAACTGCCTCTAAAATGAACATTTTAAGGTAAGGTCCACAGAGCTGGAGAGGGAGAGACTTTCCAAAGCACAAATGATAGTGGGAGACCCAGTTCCTATCCAAGGTCACTGAGGAAGCTTATGGTAGAGCTGAGAAGAGAATACAGGTATCCCTGCCACAGCCATGGACATGTCCTGCCTTTGTTAGTTTGGGATTTTGGGGTTTTGTCTTCCCTTCCCGTTGCATTTTTGTTGTTTTTCTCCCAATAGCTTCATGGGTTCTGCATGCCACAAAAATAGTCAAGAAAAACAGCTTTTATTTCTGTTTTCTTGATGACCTTTTAAAAAGTTTATGAACAGTAAGAATTGAGCTCGTTGCCATGATAATCAACTATCGAATCAATAAAGTTAAGCTGGTTGCTAAGGGAAGGCCATGTATAGTTGTGATGTAACCCTGACTGCAGCAGCCCATCTTGTAATGAGAGAGGCATTGTGGGGGGAGATGATTCTTCTGCAGAGAGGGCTGCTTAAATTTGAATTCAGCTTAGCAGTGTTGATTTAAAGTACCTTTCTTTGTTATGGCAACAGAAGGGAACTATTACATGTCTTTTGAAATATCTAATCTTGCTTCCCTCATTGACCTTGTTCTTGATGAACAGGATTAAATATCCTTGCAGGAAATTTGCTTTAGTGAGCGTGCTAGAAGTATGTGAAGATGTGTATAGCTGTGGAAGTGAAGAGTAGCAAACTACTTGTAATACAGACTGAATTAGCCCCTCACCTTTTTCCCTTCAAAGTTCACCATTTCAAAGTAATTGCCCCAAATACAACAGCTTTGATGTTGCGACAGCTGAGTCCTCCTCCTTGGCTGCTTTGGAGGCTTACCTCAACATACAAAAATCTTCCATGGTTGTAAAGCTTTAAATCAGCAGCTGCAGTACTGCCACCCCTCACGATGGCTGATGGCTGAAGTCACTATGACTTCCCCTCAGCCCTGCCATCCCCAGCAGATTTTTTGACCTTTTGAAGCTGTTGGTGGCTGGTCTGACTGAAAGGGACTAGACAACTGGCCTTGCTAGCTGGGCAGTGGCATGACGATGGACAGAGAATCAGTTCTGGGTGTCTGCACTTTTCCTCGGCTTTGTGGTGTGCTTCTTGGCTGCAGCTGGGCCATCAGACCATTGTGTGTTGAACAATCACTGAACAAAATGGGATTTAAAAAAACACAATATGGATTGTCAGCCCAAGGTTACTACACAATCAGAGTGAATAGTTAACTCACAATGTAAATATTTTTACGTCAGGTGTTTATAAAAGTAATATAGAGAACAGGATATCTCAGAGGTGTTTAATGAGAGAACTAATAATGGTTCCCTTGAAAGCCTCCAAATCAGATCTCTCTTAAGGTAGCAGCTCCTGCAAACCAGAATGTTGAGCAGAGAAAAGAAATTATTCAGTTGATTTCTGGCTGTCATTGCAAAATAATAATCACAGAAAAGTGCTAGCTACCATTCTTCTTAGAGAGACCAACGATTACATTGCCATAGAGATTTATCCTCTTGAGCTGCTGTTTTCCTGAGTCAGGGTTAACACTCTTTGGCTGGGCTGCCTGTACTACCAGTGCTTGTATCTACCTTCCCTTTGCAAAGAGCTTTAGACTCCGGAAAGGTTGATCTGCCAATCTGGAGGTCAAACAAAATCTGGAGAACAAATATCATTTACAATTTGTTCCATTAATGGTAATAGATGGGTATTAGCGCTACAGTCTTCATCATGCTTAGTCCCAACCTGAGAAACACACATGTAAGCAAGGAGAACACAGTGTATCTCATGGATAGATGACCTACAGAAAACATATTTGTCTACAACAGGATGATGAAATTGCTCACATAAGCAAAGCTTGATTAGTAGTTGGGTTGGTTTTTTTTTTACTGTCGGGATTTTAGTTTTTTCATTAGGTTGGTGTGAGTCACTGCTGGTGAGATTGCAGGAAGGGGTGTGTTTTGAAGAAGGGAATGCAAAGGATGAGAGATAAGCTGCATGCCTTCCAGGTTTAAGGAGTATATTTTGGAAGGTTTTGGATCTACAAATGACAAACTGTAAATATTGTTGTAGTATTTTGATATTACAGACCAATGGAGCCTTACTCTTTCATGTCTGCTACCAATCAGCAGTCCTCAAAGAAATTACTTTTAAAGGTTTCATGCAGACTTATTATTTTGCTTGTTTTACTGAGTTTTGTTTTTGTTTTTGAATTTTCTTCAGGGCACTTTGTCAGTACATTGCCCGCAAAAGATCTTGCTGTGGGCTGGATGACAGCGTGGGGCACAGCTGGAAAAAGCATGCTTTGCAAGCTATTCTGTTGCCTTAAATATGCTCTGCAGGTAGAAGGCAGAGAGCTTCCTGCACCTGTTGGATGGCTCCTCCATCCTCCTCACAGGTGCCTGGCCAGCTGGCCATGCTGACATGTCGGGGCAGAAGGGAGGCTCCTCCTCCTTTCCCTACTTTTCCTTCTTAATGATCCCTGGGCAGGAGCTGTGGCTTCTAGTGCATGTGCTACACCCATGACCTGGTATCTGAGTAGCTCTGCTTCATCCATACGCGTATATGTAGGGCTTGTTTCTCCCGCCTGCTCGTTGCCCTATTGATGATAACAATCTAGCCTTTAAAGTGTTTTCCACTTGGCAAAATCGCCCACAAACAACTATTGTTTAGATTAATGCTGACCTTGTAGCTTGTGATGAACCCAAGACCTACGCAAACAGAAAGTGAATAGCCACAGTTGCAAAGTATCTTATCAGATATTTGAAAGAATAATAAACAAGAGGAAGTGGATAGAAGAATGCCTTTCAGTGAGACCGTATTAAAATAGAGCTTCATGGCCCAGCTTCTGTGATGATAGATAGGTTCAGGCAGAGATTGCACTGAAGCAATGCTCTTGTACTTTCTTTCAGGTAGTCACAGTGATCCCCTCTGTTGCCTGGCCTCTACTGACACAAGGATGTCCACATCATTGACCTAGAATTATTGCCTAGCATCACTTCAGGGCCTGTTTTGGGCAGTCTGGATGCTATAGTTGCACTTTTATTACTGGATGTTTGTCAAATACATTAACATTATTGGTCCTCAACATACAGCCTATTAGCTGAGAATTTCTGGGCTTTGCAGTGCTTGGTTTGGGGATGACTTACAATCTCCCTGTAATTTCAAGGAGGGCGCCTAAGGAAAAAAAGGCTTTCAGAGTCAGATTGTCTCTCATTGTGTAAGTCCCCTGACTGCTTTTCAGTCCAGGAGCCACGTTCAAGCAATTTGGCAGCAAGACCTTCCTGAAGGCTCTGCAGGACTCGGCAGCAGGTAGTGTCCGACTAATACCTAGCTGTGGGGGACACAGGGAGGGCTCCACAGTTACTTCTGCTGGGATTTCACTGCCAGCCAGGCAAAGTTGGCCAAAAGTTTGTTTGGGAACCAAGAGGTTATTGTTCATTTGGCTCTGAACCTGTCACGATGTGTACTGCCTCATGTCTGGTTAGTGGGACAGAGAAAGGTTAGAGACATGGGAGAGAGTGTGTGTGGGAGGATGTGTAGGGGATGGGAAAGGACATAGGGTGCCAGCATGCGAGGTCAGGGCTGAGACAGAGAGCTGGAGGCTTGTTGAGGTGAATGGTAGGGACGTAGTCTGCACATTCCCAAATATGGTATTTTTGCTCACTGCAGAGTGATCTACGGTTGTGGTGTGGGTTTTTTGTTTACTTTTTAAAAATACCTATATTCCTTGCAGATGGGCATATGCCATATACATATCAGTAACTCTTCCATTCTGCTTTACCATTTTGTCTTGAAGTATCAGGTGACAGCCAAGTTGTGTAGTTACTTTTGAATCTCTGTGTGCTGCAGGTGCTGTAGCTGAACGTGGAGGCAAAGAGAGATGGACAGAGGAAGAAGGCTGGGCAAAACAGCCTTTCTACCGACAAGCACACTCTCTTCTTTTAGGGTCCTGGGCTCTTTTTTGGGAGGGACCTGCAAGGATGAGTAGTCTGTCAGGTTCTCTGTGTAATATTGCATAAACCCCATTGGCCGTAAGCTAGTTGTCTGAAGGATTCAGTAGTTGTACTGAGGATTGTGAACAACAAGCAAGAATAAATGCCAATGACAGCTCAATACAAATGAAGGAAGTGAGGATAACAAAACCTGCTCTTCAAAACAGATGTGTGCTCAAACCCTCCACTGCTAAAGCCCAAGGTGCACATGTTCTCTTTTATATAGTGCAAGTTAGGAGTTGAACGTCATCTAACAGTTTGGCCTGGATTTGATCAATTGCTTAAGTGTATTGATGCCAGTGGGACTGCTGATTGAATGCCCAATTTGTGCAGGATTGTGATTCACATGCTGGATGTATTACGCCATCTTTCCCCCAAAGATTAGGTCACCAGTCATCGGGGCAGTGGTGTCTTTTATTATTGTTGTTGTTGTTATTACTACTATTACTATTTTAAATCTCTTGTGTTTCTTTGGGGGAAGATGGCTGGTTTCTACAGAAGCTGTTGTCACAGTGGGAAGTTACTGCATCCGCAGCAGCGAGGCCTTCCTGCCTTGCAGTCCTGCTAGCACAACTTCTTACTGCCACAGGGTTTCCCCCAGCAGCCTGGGTAGAGCTGGCACTTCTGAGAGCGTTTGGAGTTGCGCTCAGTTGCCAAATGCTTTGTTTGCTTTGAAATAAATGGTTAGGGGTGTTTGCGGAACGACCGTGGACTGAAGACGTGGGGCAGGGTTTGTTTTTTCTGACTTTTTGCCTTGGGAGAAGGGCTTTTTGAGCCATGTACAGAAAGCCTTAGCTGGTGTCAGTGCACCTGGACTGCCACGAACCGCATTCCAGGGTGAATGAAGTGGTGGCAGCTCTGCTATCTCCCCCGTGCTCCCTCTGTGGCCTCCTCCGGGCTGCTTCTCGTTTTAAATGGCTGAAACTGCAAAAGCAATCTGACGCCTAGAATTGATCTAAATGGTTTAAACACATCTAAAGCCTTAAGGCCAAATCAAAGTGTAACTATTCATGTGAGTAGTTCTGTTGACGTCAGTGGGTTTTCTCGCTTAAGCGTACTAGATTTGACAGCTAGGCTAGAGGTTATCAAGATATTAAACTGTTTGAGGAAAAAAAAAGCAACCAAACAGAAGCTCTTGATGTCCCTTAAATTGAAGCAGTGCTTTTTGGGGGGACAGCAAGAAGCATCTGGAAATGGAAGCAGAGCAATGTTTTTGCTCTCTGAACTTTTATTTAGGTGGAATAAGTTAAGAAGTGCACAGGGACACCAAGATGTGGAAGCACACACGTGCCCTGGAGCCACCCAGGCTTCCGGCTGCTTTTTCTTGACTAGGATTTGTCAGGGTGTCAGATGCTCAGCTTGCCTCTTGCAACTTGCAAAACAATCAAGCAAACAAAAGGTCTAGTAAATACAATGAAGGGGGGAAAAAATTGCCTGAGATTACACTGATATTACAAGCTAAAAAAACTGTCTTAACTCTCAAATTCTCCTGGTGCAGCCTTTAACTTCCTAAAATCTGAAAAAGGCCTCAGGTGCCCAGATGCTTTTCTCTTTTCTCCAGCTTTGTCAGTTGACCTGGAAAAGTATTGCTTCTTCCTCCAAACTTTGCCTTGCTATACTCTTATGCCATTAGGCTATAATACTCTTACTGCTTCAAACTCTTAGTCACTTATCCCTGGGAAATGCATGTATGGAGGACTGCAGACAGAGAAACTTGGCTTATACAGCCACGCCTGGGTGGTACTGTCACGACTGGGCACAAAGGAGAGAGAAGAGGCTGCATGTCCGGCATTGGTTTCCCCCCTGCCTGCCCCTTAGGTGCTTCACTGGGCAAACCTCTTGAAGGAGGGATGACTTTTTCATTGAAGAAGCACTGGTTGCGATGTACTGTGCACTTTAAAGGGAACATTTTGAAGTTAATCTCTCTGGCAGTTCTCCGCTGTGTGAGGTTGCATTTTATAAAGCAAGGAATGTGGCGCTGTAAAGCGGAGCAACTTTGGGTTGGTGCAGTACCTAAGTAATCCCAAGAGCACTTTGCATAGTGGCAAAGTACATGTGAATACAACGGGTGCGTAGGCAGAAGATAACGAGCTGAGGAGAAGAATGGTTTCGCTGGGGAGGAGGTGGAATAAAGTGGGAGTGGGGCTCTCAGCCCCAACACTGAGCCTGTGCAGCACCCTCAGCTGCTGCGTGGCTGGCCAGGAGTGCAGGACGAGGTGCTGAGGTGGCAGCCAGTGCAGGCTGGATGGAGGCAGAGGGGCCACGAGCAGGACAGGCATGTGTTTGACAGTGCAAGCTTGATTTTGTCCTGGGCTCTGGGTATTTTATTTCCCATCGTGTCTCTGCTGTACCAGTTCACAAGACATGACTGGCAGCTTTGCCTTGTAATTTATTTGATCATGGTAATTTTTTTGACAGGCTTCCTTGTGATTTTTTAATATATCAAATAGAGTTTAATAATAGCCTGCTATTAAGTTCTTTTATTTCTCCCTTGGGATTTACTTATGACTGTTGCCTCTCTTACCCATTTGAAGCTCTGAATCTATTTTCCAACTGTGAAGAACTTAGAAGCGTGAGTGCATGCATAATACGTAAAAACATGCAACAGAATTGTGTTATCCTTGGGAATTAATAAATGTCAGCATTGAGGGTAATGGAAGGATAAACCAGGCTTGCTTAATTTCCAGGGGTATTCCTATCAAATTCAGTGGGACAGGCTGTCAGCAAGATGCTCTCCAGAAGGATTTTTTTTTTTTTTTAATTCTAATTTTATTTCCCCTCCTCTTTCGAAGATTAATTTTATCGTTGACTTCAGGATCAAGTGACCTCTGAAGAGAATAACCTCAGTGAGAGCAAAATTGAACAAAATAAAGGAAATTCTGCAGTATAGCTAATAGCTTTGAAATATCAAAGACAATAAAAGGAAGGAGGTTATGTGCATTTAATCAAAGTGTAGGGTAAGCACATCTAAATGGCATCTAATGGTAGACGATTATGTTCTGTAATGGGGGAAGCCAAAATTCTCTTGTTTTCCTTATTCCCCTGAGACTGTTGGTGCTGTGTCTTTTGCTACCTGTTTTCTATCTCCACACAGGCTAGGCCCACCTGTTTTTTCTGCTCTTTGCTTTCACTGGTTATTTTCCAAGAACCTAAAAAAAGTATTTGTCTTCTACTCATTCCCTTCATATGTGAAGTTGAAATGGGGCTAGTGTAAAGCCTGATCTGACTAGTCAGGATTCAAGTGCACCAAGGGTGACTCAGACCTTCCCTTATCTCTTCTCATCTGCTTGCTACCACTCTGGTTGTTTAGCCCCAGTGTGACATTCAGATTTCTCCTCCTTCTCCTCTCCAACTCAGATTTTCCTGTGTGTCCCTGCCAGAAAAGAAACCTGCCAGATATGGGACAGGCTACATTTTGCTGAATTCAGAGTCAGTCAGAGTTCACAGGCAAATATAGGCTTGTTCTAAGACCTGATAGGGTTTGCAGCAGTGTGAGGATAATGTAGCACTCTGTTAAACTGTGCATGCCAGCAGCAGACCCTGATTTGCAGTTGTGGTATAATTCTGGGAGAAGGGCATTACTACAGTAATAGGATGGTAGGAGCTGTACCAATCCAACCCTCTGCCCATGTGTTGGATGGATAAGGGAGAAGATACCTAAGTGCACCCACGCGCATCAACAGTGAGGGTCATATAGTGTTTAAAATGCTTTGCTAAAAAAGAACTGACAGTGGTTTGCAGAGCAATTGTTCCTCCCTTTGTAGAAAGCCAAGACGTGTGGAAGTCCTCAGGTTCCAGTAACTGTCCGCAAAGCCGGTTGAAGTTGATTCAGAAGCAGATGATGTCGTGGTTTGATCTTACCACTTGAACATATATGGATTGAACAGATTTCCTGATTTAAACTTTTATTTTTATTAAATGGGGAATATTTTCCAGGATATTAGGCAGCCAAGGATTATTCCTTTGTCTACAATGTGAAATTCCTTTAGTCTTTTTACATTTTATCTTTTGTCTCTCCTTTTCCTCCTTCTTTGCAGTGGCATTTGTTGTGACCATTGGGAGGAAACGTTGTTCTGCTTACTAATATTTTGGTTCCTCTTACGTACTTAGATGACTTTGGGGGAAGACTGTGTTGAGGTCACACACCGCAGCTGCATGGTGGTGAAGGCTAGACAAGAGCTTCCATGGCCACAGAATAGCATGGCTCAGGAGATCGACTCACAGCAAAGGAGATGACTTTTTATATTTCGTACAGACAGGCAAAAAATCTTTCTTGAAAGAGGATTACATCAAGAACTAATATTTCTGCTATATAAAGCAAACTTATAAAAAGATAATTTTAATGTTAGATGAAGTAGAAGGCATGGAATAGGCACAAAAGTGTAAATTTAATTCTGAGCACCTGTATAGGGACAGTGCCATAACTGAGGTTCAAAATGTGGCAGTGCTTGGCAAATCACGTGGAAATTATTTTGGTGTGCACTAAGAAAGCACTCATTGGGAGGATCCCTGCAGTCTGCTGCCTTCTTCAAGTTCCAAAAATACCAGTGCACTTTAATTTGATCTTATTATCCCTTTTCCCAAGAAACAGTTATTAAGGTAAAATGCAAATAATGTTCTAAGTCAGAAAGCATCTTACATTTCCCTGAAGTCCCTTGAAGGCTTTCTGAAACAAAAAAACCTGCAGAAAGCTCCAAAGATAGTAAAATCCAAGTTAATTTTGAGCTAGAAAGCTATGAACTTTTCAGAGCCCTTAGGCCATTTTGGGGAATGCTGCGCTAGCTGTAGCTATATAGCATTTTTCCAGAGCATTGATGAAGTGATTGATGATGCAAAAGCAGGGAAGTTTAATAGAAACGGACATGTGCATTTTGTAACTAATAGAAATATGAAGTAAGGAAAAAAAACAGTGCTGCTTTAGTGAAAAGATACGGACAGAAACTTTAATCCCCTCCTATGCGTCGTGTCCCGTTCTGTTCCCCAATGCAATGAAGACAAGAGGAGGAGAGGGTTCAGAATTTATTTGTAATTTTGGTACCAAGGATAAAAATAAACGGCTGGAAGTATGTGGAAATTCTTTGCAGCTTTCTGAATTTCTGAATACGACTGGAGTGAATGGAGAAACTGTTATGCACCCTTTTTCTTTCCACTAGTTTATCATTGCCTCTGGATTTTTGTGTCTGAAGTGCCTGCTTGTTGCAGGAACCAGGGAACTGAATCATTACAGGCAGCCCACAGGTCTGGTGACTTCATTTCCTGGGTTATATAAAATCCAAACTTCCTAACAAATTGTCTGCAGGAAGTGTTTACCACATTGCTATAGAACAATTAGAGTGCACAGAAACCTGACCAGGTTGAAAAAACAATTACGTGAAGCATTGACGTTAATTTATAAAGACCTTTAAACACGGCAGTGGGGTTGCCAGCCAACGAGCAACCAACCTACCTACCTGGCCTCCTGGGCAGAAATATTCAGTTAGATGTCAAGGCTAGATTTATTGTGAAGGGTGGAGACCTACATGGCAAAAGTGCAATTAAGGCATTATGTCTGGTTTGTTGCAATCTCTCTAATAAATTGTTTACCTGTGTAGAGCAAGAGAACCCATATTCACATGAGTTAAAATAAATCTTTAGTAAGTCTGCTGAGGTCCCTAGAGTTAGTCTAGATTTAAATAGTCCAATTAACAACAGAATTTGTTGTTTTGTGTGGGGACATGGCCCCAATACTGCAGAAACTTACTCCTGTTCTGAGCCACGTGGAGCCCATGAAGATGGAGGGCCCCCTGCATTGGCATGGTGACGCTGCAGGAAATAAGGTTAGCAGAAACAAGAACCACCCGTTAATCTCTCACTGCACCGAGTTATGAGTAAAGTACTATTTCCCCATCCTATGTGCCCACAGGCACTTGGCATCCTCTTTTGCCCTGAAAGTGCAGCTTTTCCCTGACTAATCATTCTTGAAAATACCGTATTGGGTTTGTGTGGCAAGGTTTTGATAGTGGGGGGAGCTATAGGATTGGCTTCTGTGAGAAGCTGCTAGAGGCTTCCCCCATGTCCGACAGAGCCAATGCCAGCTGGCTACAAGACAGACCCACCGCTGGCCAAGGCCGAGCTAATCAGCGACGGTGGTAGTGCCTCTGGGATAGCGCAGTTAAGAAGGGGGTTAAAAAAAAGCCTGCACTACTGCAGACGAAGGGAGAAGTGAGAATGTGTGAGAGAAACAAGCCTGCAGACACCAAGGTTGGTGAAGAAGGAGGGGGAGGAGGTGCTCCAGGCACCGGAGCAGAGATTCCCCCACAGCCCGTGGTGAAGACCACGGTGAGGCAGGCTGTCCTCCTGCAGCCCATGGAGGTCCACGGTGCAGCAGATATCCACCTGCAGCCCATGGAGGACCCCATGCTGGAGCAGTTCATGAAGAACTGTATCCTGTGGAAAGGACTCACACTGGAGAATTCCGTGGTCCCCCCGTGAGAGGGACCCTACCCTGGAGCAGAGGAAGAGTGTGAGGAGTCCTCCCCCTGAGGAGGAAGGAGCGGCAGAAACAACATGTGATGAACTGACCGCAATCCCGATTCCCTGTCCCTCTGCGCCACTTGACGGGAGGAGGTAGAGAAAATCGGGAGTCAAGTTGAGCCCAGGAAGAAGGGAGGGGTGGGGGGAAGGTGTTTTAAGATTTGGTTTTATTTCTCATTACCCTACTCTGATTTGATTGGTAATAAATTAAGCTAATTTCCCCAAGTTGAGTCTGTTTTGCCCATGATGGTAGTTGGTGAGTGATCTCTCCCTGTCCTTATCTCGACCCATGAGCCTTTCTTTATATTTTCTCTCCCCTGTCCAGCTGAGGAGGGGGACTTACAGAACGGCTTTGGTGGGCACCTGGCATCCAGCCAGTGTCAACCCACCACAAATACAAAATAGCAACAGAACGAAAAGCAGCAGAAAACTGTTGCTAACTACACAAAATATGCTGCTTTTGAATTAACCATTTTCTTTTCTAAAGACTCCAACCAAAACAAACAACTTCTTATAGAGCTGTTATTGAGGCCATGTTTGCAAGTCTTGACTCTGGCCAAGTTCTGTTAGTTACTTTTACAGTTTGTAAATTTTCATCAGGATGGCAGGCTCCTGTTCATTTAATATTGCAATTTATACTTCTTGTCAAAAGTATTTTTATCAACATTCGTAAACAGAACCTTGGCCTAGAGTTTGAAAAGAAGAAAGATACAACTGCTGTGGTGTGATGCCTAGCACTGCCTTTACGCAGAAGATGAAACAGGAGAGAAATTGGGAAAAGTACATCTTCACGTTCAACTGGAATTGTAGAAAGCAGAAAGCAAGTCAGCAGTCTACCTAAATGAATTGGTATTTAGCTGTTTCAGCATAGCTTTAATCGAGATCTGAAACAGATACTGCTTTGACTGCTATTTTTTATGCAGCAATGGAAAATTGTTCTCTGAATCATGACTACCTCAGGGGTTCTTGTTTGAAGGTGGAGGATGCCCACTTCTGGGGAATTCCCAGTGTCATATTTTATCCTTAGATTCTGAAATCAGAGTCGTTGGTGGGGTGTAGGACTTGCTAAAATTCAGTCACTTAAGGGATTGGTATTACACATGAGTACTGTCAAAGGATTAAATTTCCTAAATGAGCCGCTTAAGTGATGCGCCACCTCTTGGTCCACAAGTTTGCTGCTGGGGAAACTCCCTGTTAGGACTCTTTGTCAGAAGGTTAATTGTTTAATGTTTGCTATTTTGCTTTTAGATAATGATGGATCAAATCTCTTGCTATGAAATTGTAGCTTGCTTTAGTCTTTGAAGCAAGCATTGCATCTGTTAAGTATCTGATTAGTTTCTTGCCTAACTTCAGTGCCATGTTTGGTTATTGAAAGGTCTCCAATGTGTTGCCTTTGTAGAAGCCTGTAATACTGCAGTCTTTGCACATTTCCCATTTAAAGTAGTACTCTTTTTTTTTTTTTTTTTTTGACCATCTCCGCTGGAATAAGATGTCTTTCTCACTTAAGTTTTCCCATCTATGAAAGGATTGTGGTACTTCCTTACTGTTGCAAAGTATTGAGATCTCTGGCCAGTAGCACTTGTTATGACTGTTAAATATTATGCTACACGTAATTCTGTGTTTGGACTCCTAAACAAAAATAGTATGATTTTCAGAAATGGTGAGCAAATGCAACTGAAAGAGAAGTCAATAAATACCTAAGAAATCAAGCTGCTTACATTTAAGTGACTAACTATATTGACTATAGGAATCTGGATCTTGGGAAAGAGTATGAATTATTATGTGCTGGAACTATCAGTATTTAAACTTGAATGTGCCCAAATATAGAACTAGGTGCCTAAGCTATTACATCTGAATTTGGAGAGAGCTTGACATTTAGAAAACATTGAGCTCTCATTTTCTGCAACTTTGACATATCCAAAGCATCTCAGGGGGGACATCTAAAATTACTAAATACTTTGAAACTTTTGGCCTTAGAATTTAGACTATGCATTTTCTCTTTATTGCGATGCAGCCACTCAGAGCACAGGCTGGAAGATACAAATAGAGATATCTTCTTCAAGGAAATTGTTGTCAGAATTCATATTGGTATCTAAATCAATGTGCTCAGAATTTTTGTGAAATTTGTAAAGAGAGCATGATCTTAACATATGTTTCATGTTAGAGAATGAAACAGCCTTTTTGCAGTCTGACTCAGCCTTATTTGCATTGCAAGCTTTGACTATGCATGAGGACATACATGTGGACCAAGCTCTTGATGTAACAGTAAAAATTATATGCATTTGATGCATCATTTCTTACATGAATCAACCTTTAGTGCTATTAAACAGCTTTTGTGGAGTTTTTTAGAGACTGCTTGAGCCCTATGAGATTTCATTCTCTCTGTTCCCCAAGCCTGCATTTTCATTTTAAAACAAACAAATAACTTTCCTACCCCCCTCACCCCCCATCAATCCTGAAGAACAAACTGTCAGCTTTAGAAATGCTGTAAACATGGGGACAGTAAAAGGCATTTTTGTTATAATCTTGTCTTTGGAAGGGAAGATCTGAATGAAGAGGTGATAATCAGAAGCAGCTGGAAAATATGTCTAAAGAAATTAATGGAAAATAGAGCACTTACACTTCTTATATTAAAATAACAAGACAAAAAAAATCTTAGTGTGTCTGTGTAGGAATCTAATGGAAGCAAAGCTGATTGCTTACAATATGGTAATAATCCCAGGAAGAGTGTTTTCAGCTCTGGTTGCTCTGCTGCATGGCTTTTGAGCCATCTTGTCAGAGTATATGTGAGAAATTACCATCATTATAGTGAATCTGGAAAAGGCGGTTGTGGTTCTTTGGGCTTGCTGGGCTTCACGTGACCAGGGAGCTGGGCAGTCCTTAGGTCTCTGTGAATCTGTAGCCAGAATGGGCGCTGATTTGGCTTTCAGTTCATAGGAAATCTGTCAGTGAGCTTCTCTGACTGATCCCTTGCAGTGCTTTCTCCAATGTTGTTATTCTGGTCTTGCCTTTCCTGTCCTGGAAAGGCTTGAGGTGCTGATGCAGAACAAGCTCTACTCTCAGCTTGTGTTGCCCAGGCATCCCCCATAATCTGGGAGAGGATTTCCACACACATATCAAGTAGTTCTGTTTGCTATATGGTGCTTCATATGGACTATATAGGATCCATAGGGTGTGAAGTGAATCGCCATCTACCTGTTTGCACATGCATGCATTTTTATTTTGGAGGTAGTTCCTGGAAGTACTCCTTGCTGTGAGGTTCTTGGTTACTTGACAGCTTTCTTACAAGTAACTGCTCCTAGGATGAGATGGAAAGACCTGGCTATTGGGAACTGAGAGGTTCTGGCTAAAATGCAGGGGCGTGTGGCAGATAAGAAATAACGGTGTGTGGGGGCAAATTAATGCCAGCAGTGTTATGCAAGTACAGAGTCCATCTTTGTTATCTTTACTCAACTGCAGAAGTCACAGCCATCAGCATCAACGAAACAGTCCTATAGAGTAAAGACCATCATCTTTTGGCAGCTCTGTAGCACAGTGGTGCTGTCATTAGCCATGCTTCAGGGAGCAGTGGAAAGGTCCTGTCCGGCCCTGAACGTCTACTGAATCAGCAGGGCGCTGCGTATCGGCACTACTGGGAAGGAAATCTGGCCTTCAGGTAGTACTCTGTAAAATGTAAGTAGGTTCTCCTTTTATTCCCTTTTAGTGGCCCAGATTGAATACTATTTTGACCCAATCGGACCCAATTAATCTGATTCTGCTTGTACCAGCCCTGGGTAGATCCTCCAGTGGATTCTGTGGGCTACCCAACTAGCTCCTCGGTGCTTTTGGAAAGAAGTAGACCTGCTTTTGACAGCGTATTTTGTGTGCGATGATGTTGTAGATAAGTAAAAGACAAACACTTTTGGTTTGCCAGTGCTGCTCAACTTTGCAAAAATAACATAGTTAAAATTGGGGTTGGATGACATTAAGTAAACCATTTAAAATGAAGATAACCTTTTCTGATAGTCTAATTTTCTAAGTGAAAAGAACTGTGGGCAGATGCTAGGAGGTGCAGAGAAGCAGGCAGTGAAGGGCACACTGGGGGAAAAGGTGTCTCTGTTTACCAAGGACTCATCCCCTGGAAATACAGGCTGTCCTCCCAAGGTCTGCAGCTCTCCGGCATTTGCAGAGCAGTGACCGCCTGTGAGAGGAACATCCCAGGATTCCCCTTCACGGCACTGTGAAGCTGTCATTTTTTATCAGTTTCACTGCTGTTTCCTGTTTATGGGAAATTTGTGGTGGGACTGGGATTGTTTGGGGTTACAGTTCAAATAAAGTCGAAGGAAAAGTCCTGCGAGCCAGGACCTTGGCTGTTTCGGCCTCTTCAACAATCCAGTCCTGTCACTGTAACTCAGCTTTTCCGCCTTTCCTCTGGTGCCTTCTCCTGCCAGGAGCTGTATTTCTGTCCTGTCAAACAGTGGGAGGCTTGGTAGGGGCAAATGCTGAGTGTTACGCTACCCACCTTGTTGAATTTTTCTGCTCAGTGAGTTACAGCTGATGTGGGCATTTTTACTTTGGTTGTGTAAAATCAGCCTGAGTGGTTTCTCCCAGCCGAGGAGGCTGAGCAGCCTGGTCAGTCCCTGCAGGAGGACTCACTTGGGCTGGGGTCTTTCCTCCGTGCTTTTCCACACACCTCTTGCCCTTACCCGCAGGGCTTGCACAGTCTTCCTGTCTCCATCTGTTAGTGCTGGCCTTCACTTTGCTCAAAGAGAGCTTCATCTTCCTTTGACCCTTACTGCTTTTGGTCCTGTCGAGCTGTTTTGTTTCATTAGCAGCATAATGAGTTCCTGCTCCTGGTGGTCTGTCCCCTTAGTGTTGGGTGACAGTGGTCTCTCTCCTCTTTCCAGTTACTGTTTTAAAGGGTGAGGAATCACTGTCCAAAATGCTCATTATGGAGAGAAAAATAGGTCATCTGCTGAAGGGTTGCATCTGCAGCTGAAGAATGACACATGGCTAGCAAAGATTTTCTCTTCATCCCCCAAAATGTCCACATCTCCTCTCTCTTTGCATTTTAGGCACAGGAAGCAGGAATGGCATTAAGGGATAAAATATCCCCCTCATTATCATTAAGAGCATTGCTTCCTGGCCTCTTTTATAAATCAGTAACAAAGGGTAATGGAGCAGAAGGTTTTCTCTGAGATCTTAATTAATCCAAGCAGAGATATGTGTCTGTGATGTGAGTTAGGATTAGAAATTAGCTCTAAAAACAAAACAGCCTATGCAAAATTGATGTATGCTGGCCTATAAAACAATTCAGTGAATGAGTTCCCATTTGTAATGTGGCATTCCTTGAAATAATTGGCCAATTCAGTCTTTGTCAGAGGAGGTAGTAACTGAATGAATATTTTTATCACTTAAAGTGAATTTATGATGGTGTGGAGAGGCTGACCAGTCTGTTCTTTCACTGAGCCAGAGCTTAGCACATTACCGTGGCTTTATAAAAAGATACTCTTTTTACTTTTTGAGATATGCCTTGGTTGTAGAGGCCTGTGATCGGGATGGGAGGTTCAGTCAAACTACAGAGGAGGGCAGGCATCCAGGAAAAAAGTATAAGAGCATCTCTGTGGGCATCAGAGAAGAGAGAGGGGTTGGAGGAATGACAGGCTTCCATGTCAGAAAGTGAACTTCTTCCCTACGCACGCCTGCGGGAGTGGGCGTAGAGGGGAGGCTGACTGCCTGACTTGCTTCTGGAAAACTTCCATGTTTTCAGCAGAGTGAAAAGAACATTATTTTTATTACTATTAAAAAGTGCTTCTGCACTTACAGTGCCTGTAAGTGAGTACTACAGTGCTGCTCAGTGGAAGGTTAGCTGAAAGTCAGAGGATATGTTTAGTCTGATGCCTTGGGAGGCCTCAATCTGCATTTCACCTGCATGATCTCAAAACTGAATATAAGGGATTAGGAGGTTCCTGTGGTTGGTAATGGGATACAGGAGGCCTTCATGCGGGGCAGGGGAACTCTTTGGTGAGCTGTGGAAGGGGAAAGTGAAGGCCATGAGGATTACAAGCAAGGAAGGAGGCAAGAAAAAACATGTAAGAGGACAAAGAAAGGTCCTGGGGAAAGGAAGGCGATTAATGAGCATTTCCAAAAGCTCCAAGTATAGGGAGTGTCCCTGCTGGGGCAAGGCATTAGCCTGCTCTGAAAGGGCGGGGGGGGGGCGACGACATGGCACAGGCACTGAAGGTTAATCACAGAATCATAGAATCATAGAATGGTTTAGGTTGGAAGGGACCTTAAAGATAATTTAGTTCCAAACCTCCTGCCATGGGCAGGGACACCTTCCACTAGACCAGGTTGCCCAAAGCCCCATCCAACCTGGCCTTGAATGCTTCCAGGGTTGGGGCATCCACAGCTTCTCTGGGCAACCTGTTCCAGTGCCTCACCACCCTCATGGTGAAGAATTTCTTCCTTGTATCTAATCTATATCTACCCTTTTTCAGTTTAAAGTCATTACCCCTTGTCCTATCACTACATGCCCTTGTAAAAAGTCCCTCTGCAGCTTTCTTGTAGGCCCCTTTCAGGTACTGGAAGGCTGCTATAGGGTCTCCCTGGAGCCTTCTCTTCTCAGGCTGAACAACCCCAATTCTCTCAGCCTGCCCTCATAGGAGAGGTGCTCCAGCCCTCTGATCATCTTTGTGGCCCTCCTCTGGATTGCTCCAATGGTGATGACAGAAAGGGGGTGGCTCCTGTGTATGCCCAAGTCCCTCAGGAAACTTCCTAAGCAAGATGAGATTTTGCAAGGGATGAATGCTGCCAAAAAATGTTTTTTATAAAGTAGGGTTTTTTTGTTTTCTTTTCACCTGCTGCTTGGTGCTGTGTTGAGGCTATATGATCATATCTACCACATCCCCTGATGCCAGTTGGGCAAGATGTCTCATTTCAGCCAAAAGAATGCAGGTAGATGGAAATGATAAGGTCTTCATTGATCAACTGCCCTTGTGAATAATAGCAGCACTGAAGACAGGGGTGTTGGCCGGGAAGATGTCAGGAAGATGCCTTGGATGGGCACTGGTGCTGTGGTACGCTTGCTCTGTCCATCCTGGATGTTCCCCTGCTAGTAGGAGGAGGCAGCTGGGATCCCCTTGCTCCTCCTCATGGCAGAAGCAGATTTGATGAGCCTGGTATGGTCTGAGCAATAGGTCAGATGTGTTGTTCTGCCCTGGCTGTGGGCATCAAGGGCAGGGCTGCCCGACAGGTGCCCCTGGACAGCCCTGACCACCTGGTCTGCATACCTAGTTATCCCTCCTCCCATTTCTTCACCATCCTTCCTCCACCCCACTACCTCCCTCTTAGCAGCTCATTCCTGTAAGGTGGGACTAAGCAATTTGCTTAGATGTCTTCCTGAGCCCTCAGCTTCATGGGGCTGGAGTGTCTGGAGGCAGTTATTCTGGCCACGGCTTTGTTATTTTTATGTGAAGTTAGGTTAGGCAGAAGTCGCTTTCTGACAGGTGCTCTGTGTACCCCTCTCATCAGTGTTACCGTCCCTGGCAGTGTCAGCCAAAGCAGTGTGTGCGAAGTGTGCCACAGAAAAATGATCATTGCTGACCAATGTTTTCCTTGTTGGCAACACTGAGGCAGAAGGGTGTTCCTGGCATCCCTGTGTGCTGCAAATAGTCTTTGTCTCCAGCAATTAAGGATTGAATATGATTTTAAAGAATTATATTGGCATCTGTTACAGAAGAACTTAACCCTTCCAAATCAAGTCCGTATTTGGCACAAAACCTGCTTTGAAGTCCTGCAGCTAATAAAATGCAGAGATCAAGAAAGCAAGTCTAAGAAATGTTGTCTTCTCCATCAAAGAAGGAAAAAATTAAGGAGAGGCATGACCATGCCTCTGGTAGCACTGTGTTACCTGGGGCACAGAGACAAATCACAAATCCCCAGCAGGGAGCTTGTTGGCTTCCCATGGGAACTTCCTTATCTAGCAGGTCAGATCTACGCTCATTCACTTTTCTTCGCATTCTCACCCCTCGTGTCTGTTTTAGGGGTCAGAAACCCAGCTCTGCTAGGAAATAGAGCGGTTGCCTCCAAAGCATGGGATGGTGCTCCCCGCTCCACCTCAGTCTTCTCTCTTTTTAGCTCATTAGGGAGCCCTTGCCAATTAGGCTTCCCAAGAACCAGCTAGACAGGAACAAGTTTGCAGTGAATGTATCAGACTGATTGCATGTGTCATTTAATACTGCTTGCGAGTAAATGATTGTGTTCTTTGGGTAGTTCATAAAATTGTCTAATTCTTCATGTAGTTCTCACAAAAAAAGACATGCACAAGAAACTAGTCAAGGGCACCATTCCTCAGCAGGAATAAAAACAATGTGAAATTTTTAGACCAAGCTATTTTGGAGAGCTGACAAATCCAAAGAGTATTTAATAACACTTTTGAAAATGGAGTCCAGTGCTCTTTTTTTTTTTTTTTTGATTCCTTTCAGATATTTTCCTGGGTTTTTTTCTCCAATCTGATTAATTGCATCATCAAAACTCAGGGGCATGATATAAACTGTGGGAAGGATTAGCTCCATCTTTATTGAGAAGTAACTTTTTGTCAGTGATGTCAATGTCCAAAAAGAGGAAAAATGAGAGGACTCCTTGGGGACCTGTACCCATTGCTAGCCTGGTTAATTACTATTAAGTATTGATACTGGCTATAGCTGAATTTTATGAGTACAACAGAGCACAAGGCTGAAAGAAGCAGCAAAGTTTACTAGAATGGAGGTGGGTGGTATAGCCCTGCACCTCCTCTGTACATGTGTCCCAGGCTCAGGGTGTGGGGCAGAGCTGGCGTCCCTAACATCCTTCCATCGTAGAAATGTGTCACCTAGACCAGGTGCATGAAGGACAGCTGGTTTGATGCCTACCAAAATATATCTACCCCTCTTCAAGGTTTGGAAGTGAACTGATGTCCTGGCCCTTGTGAGCTCTGTGCCCTTACCCCAGTAGCTGTTTTGGAAGAATGTGGAGAGGAGGGACAAGCTGTGTTACTACAGCAAAGGGTGGGCATCCTGCTCCCCCTGCCCTTCCATCTTCCTGCCCCAAGCTCTTGCATCATATTTCTGGTGCGCACATCACTCCTGTGTCATAGCTGTCCTCTTCCCTTATTATTTTTCTACCCTAATTCATCTTGTTCCACGGTGTCAGGCAGGCCTAGCAGTAAAATAAAGCAATGGTTTATTAATCAAAGCCCAAGGCAAAGTTACTAGTGTTTAGAGGACTGATGACTATAAACAGAGCCAACTGTATGTGGTTATAGCCTTCGTTTAAAGTGAGGTGCTTCCCTAGGTGGCTCAGTACCTGTCACTCAAAGGCCGTGTAGTACATACTAACTTGAAGTGGATGACCTGATCTCTTCCCACATCAGATAAATTCTTCAAGTTCTGGGGGAATTCAATTTCCCTCATAATGTTTCTGCTCTTATTTTTAATAAGAATAACAGGCCAGTAGCAAAGCACTTTGCCAAGACCTGCTGCTCCTTTCCTACAGTCAGTCTCTGGGTCACCCTCTCCCCAGCATGAGGGAAGGTTTAGGAGAGAGCATTGGTAGCTCCGTGTTGTACTCCTGCATGCACCTGTACTGTACACACGTGTTGTCTCCTGTGCACTTCTGGGGGCAAATGACATCCTTTCCACATGCTCTGTGCAGGGTGAGAGGACAGGATGGGCAGGGAGGCTGCACTGAGAGACATGACTTGTAGCAATGGTGGTAGCTGCATACTGATGTTGGGTAACTCCTCTGAGGAAGGAGCGGTCCTTGTCTTCCTCGCATCTGACTCACCCCACAGCCATGGCAAACTTACCTTTCCTACCCCGTGCTAGTGAGGGGGTGCACACAATTCCCTTCCCTCCCATGTGGAAGGGCTGAACCACTGGCCAGCAAAGGCTGGTCATTTCTCTGTCTCAGGTGGCCACCGTGAGCAGGGTTGGGACCTATCCACCCACTGTACCCTGTCAGAGCTTGTGTTGCCTCCTGCTGCCAGCCCCCCGTACAATTGCCGTAGTCCCGTAGGCTGCCATCCAGGAGAACCTGTGTGGGGATGTATGCAACATGAGTGGAAGACGAAGGTTTGCTGGATGTGGTGGCAGAAAAGCATGCAACAGGTGTCTGTTTTAGAAGGGGATGAGTAGTCTAGTTCCATGTGTTGCCAGCAGAGGTGAGAAATGTTAAGGTCAGTAGTGTGGCCTCCCATGACCATCAGCAGTGACATACTGGAATCTGGCAAGAAACTTTTCAGAAGAGCATGATCGAAACTTGGGGTTGCTCAACATGAGCCAAAGCTCCAAGTACTATATCAGTAGCTGCTTGGTATAGGGAGAGGAAGGCTGACTTTTGTAAATACAATTTTAACCTATCTGTGTCTCTTTAACAGAGACTGAAGTATCTAAGAAGGAAGATGTAAAACCTCTTGAGAACCTGAAGTTCAATAAATTACCAGGACTAAAAGGTACCAGTATACATCTAAGGCTTTTGGAATAAATAGTGTGGAATCACAAAAATAATGAATTGTGGGCTTCACCCTAATCCTGGTGAAGTCCACAGGAGTCTCAGCATGCTTCTTCAGATGGAGGACAACATCCCAAGTGTGTAATAGAGTTGTTGGTTTCTTTAAAGGACCAGACAGCTTTATGAATAACTTTTGTATTTTAGCAAGTTATGACTAGCTGTTTGTGGCGAGAGGAAGTTGTTGTAGTGCCTGTTATTGACTGCTTGCTGAGGCACTTCAAAGCGTAAGTAGGGAGAGGAAAGGCCAGTGTAGGGTCCTGGAGAACGAGTTCCTGGCCAAGTGCCTCAATTTTTTAAGATCTTTTTGGTGTAGTCCTTCGTAAGAAGCTTTGAAAGCAAATACAGAGGTACTAAGCAAGGAACATTTATCCTGAACTGATGATTTAAGATTTGGAAGTGTAGGTATCTGCTGTGCCAAACAAGGGGCATGCTCTGAAGCCACAGAATAAACAAATGATGACTGGCGGCGACTCAGAGCAGAGCAAAGTTAAGAGGGGAGTCGTAGTTAGGAGAAGGTGGTACTTGAACCAAGAGCATTGTAGGGATTTGAAGGATTTAGAGGAGGAAGTGGAAAGTAAATTGGGAACTAGCCTGAGGCCCTATGAAATCAGTGGGAAGACTTCTTTTCCAACCTTTTCCAACTTCCCTTGGGCTTCAGGTCAAAACATGAGTGTAGAGGATGAAGACCACCTGAAGGGTTGCAAACACCAGTGCAGATGGAGAGAGGAGGAGAAGAGGGTGAAGGGCACTGAAGGTACAGAGAGAAGTAGGAGAGATTTCATATTAGCTGAAAACCCCACAAAGGTCCAGAGGTTCCCATGAGTTCTCATGGGCTTCCTCCTTCCAAACACTTGGGTCTTCTTGTGGCTTACCTGGTGGGGGTGCTCGGGGAAACCACAATAACCACTGGAGTTTCTAGGTTACTCAGTTGTATTAAAGAGGAGATTAAAATTCAACTAGAAGGTATAAATCTATATGGTATAGAATTGAGGGCAGGCTGGAATATCATGTGAAAGGTTGCCATCTCCTTCAGTGACAGCAATAGGAAAAGATGTGATAAAAGCAGTCACAGGAGGAGACAGGATCAGTGTGTAAGAGATTTTAAAGAAGAAGGGTTACAGGATACAGGCCTGAGGCTTTCTGAACTGTGAAGGAGATCTCTATCTAAAAATATTAAAAAAAAAAACAAAAAACCAAAAAAAAAAAACTGAGGGGAATAGTGAAACATGTTCATTTCCTCCTCTTTTTCCTGTTGAATGAAGCCAAAAAAAAGACACACTCCATACTGTAAAGTTGGTATAGTAAATGTAGAGCTAATCAAAGGGTATTCTTCCTTTCCCAACACCTCGTCAACTGCTGCAGCCTGCAGTCACAAGAGGTGGAGGCACATGAAATAAACACTGTGGATTTATTGTTGAAAGACTGGCAATTTTGCAGCAGAACGCAACATTTGTATTGTCACACCTGAAGAAATAAGTAGTGGTATTGCTTGCAAGCAGGTATTGGGAGGTAGCTCCTGTACAACCCATGTACAGCCCTGCACAATTAGCTGGCTGCTTAGCTCTTCTCATTTGTCACTCCCAGTCACACGCATCGTTTCTCTCATGCTTTTAGAGATAGCCGCGGCAGTGCTGGCATGGCGGCCCCAGTGGACTGCTCATCTAATCTGCTGTGGCAGTTCCTCGTCTATGTAGGCCACTGCAGAGCAAATTAAACTTTTGGTGTCTTCATCCTCTTCTGCAAATGGCTTCTTTCTTTGGTCCTGCTTTGATTTATATTAGCATCCACCTTTTTTAACCATATGGGTCTGTCCCTCATCTTTGGCCTTGCGGTGAGTCCAGTAGCTGTTTTCCTGCAAATGGCAAGTGTATTTTCAAGGCCTAGGCTTTAACTTGCTGTTCTGGTAAAAAAAAAAAAAGTATAATATTCCTCTCACGCCCTTGACATGAAAATAACAATGTGAACAATAGGAGTTGGCCGGAGCCAGCCTGACGCTGGAGCACGCCGCGTGGAAGGAGGTTGAAGAGGAAAAAAAAAAAAAGCCACAGGCTGTGGAGGGAGGATGTTCGGCAGACTATTTGCATCAGAGTTTGAGAACCCACACAATAAAAATGAAAGTGCAGAGCACGGGCCAGCTGCCTGCGATAAGATCACATTGTTGGAAAGGGGAGAAATGAACTGTCTCCACGCTAGCTGGGCAGGCAGCAAAAGTATGAAACAAATGGTGAGATCCCACATGTGGCCCTTCTTCCTTGGGCAATGACGTATTGAGCAATTTTGATTGATTTTTGTATGTCACGGTGTGCCAAAGCCAACCTGGGAGAATTACAGCAGATGGTATAGCGTGCAGGGGAATTGAGCTGAGCGTGGATACAGAGGGGAGCTCAAATCAATCATTTTTAACAAGTAAATGCAACTTTGTGCAGTTCCCCAGCAGCGGTAGGGCCGTAACTGATGCGATGGCTTTATTGCAGCTGTTTGTGGGTGCGTTTGGCCTCAAACAGGGAGGAAAGAAGGCTTCGCTGTGGCTCGAACAGAGCTCTCGTTTGTTCTCTGAGCAGCTCCAGGATTCAGTTCCTCTCATCTGTGGCAAATCATCTTATTTACCACCTCCAGTGACCAATTCAGATGTCTACAGAAATGGCAGTTTAAAAAATTCACAGATGCTATTAGAGATAATGGGCTAGCTGGATTTTTTTCATATATTTAACATATGCTGTGATAAGACTGCAGTGTTGGATTCAAACTCTCCCATCTAATTTTTAGAACTTGTTCTTTTTAATGAAAATTATTAAAAATAATTTTAAAAGAAACCCTCTAAATTACCTTTAAAGTTCCCACATGCCTTCCTCAAGCATTACATAAGGTTGTCGGGCTGAACTCTCAATTTATTCCGGTCTGAGTTCCTAAGTGATTGCCACACCAAAATAAATGAGTGCATGTCATCATTTTAAGATGATCTTGATTTTAGTCAAGTACACCAACAACATCCCTTTGCCAAAAAATTGGGCCCGGTTCCTTAGTTTGTGTCTTTCTTAATCTCAGACTGACTGACTTGTATTTATTAAGGAAATTTGTCTGTAGTTATCAATACTAAATTTTAATGCTATTTTCTCAGATTCCTTGTGTATCAAGAGGGCTGGTAGATGCAAGTCTTCCCAGTTTCTTTTCTTCAGTCAGTGATACACCTGCTAAAAAATGCAGGCCATTGTAAGAGGACGCGTCCTTTACCTTGTGCCTTTGTTCTATATGTTCATACTGAAATAATTTTATTCTCTTGATTTAATATAAAATACCTACTAGAAGAAGGCCTCCTTTGCTCATGTCTATGAGAAATGAGGCTGGCGAGCTAACCCAGGATTGTCCAGCAGCTTGTGTTGCTGGTCAGTGTTGTTGGTTTAATGCTCTCTGGATGACTTTATGGGCCTTCTACACTACTTTTATACTCAGCGATAAAAAATGATGCCTGTGTTATTGCCAAGGAGATGTGGAGGGTTTATTGCAGTGCCTGCCGGCCATTTCTCTCCACCCTCATGCGTGCAGGTGCTAGCACGCAACACTGCTTTCACCTCCAGTGCTCTCACCTGCTTTGTCTTCCAGGAATCCTACTCTCCTGCTACAAATTCACAGTTTCTTAAAACCTTTAGGAAGAGTTTTTAGGATGAAGTGCCCGAATACCACAACACCAGCTTTATATTTCCTCTGATGTAAAGCGTGGACAACACCCTCTCTTTATTGCCTTCTCTGCCCTTGCCCTTGGGCATGAAGAACACATGATGTAGGGAGACCCAGCCTAAACTGAGGCAACTAGGGAACTTCATCACGGAGCGTGGTGCCGTGTTATTGCTCCCTCCCAACAAAAGGTTGTTAAGCTATCGCACAAACGAGGGATTCTCCTACATCCTTTGTGACTTCTGCGATGGGTGTGCTAGGAGGGAATACTTTGATCTTTAACAGGACACAAGGCTGTGTGCCCTGTGTCTGTCGTGGACCGTGGCCTCCCAATATAAAAGCGTGTACCTAGAGGTAAATTCCACACACTCCAGCATGGCTTCATCAAGCAAGTGTACCTTTTGTACCAGTCTGTGAAGACATTATCCCAGTGTTCTTTCCTGTGTTGCTACCCTATGAAATATAAAGGTTCCATTTTCACAGTTTTTTTTCTCACTGTTAAAGACATTGACAGGACTGGCCCTGCAGTTTAGCACCACAGGCACTGGTGGCGGCTGCGTGGCACTGTAGAGGTTTGTGAATGTGTTGAGTTGGGATTATCACAGGAACTGTACATGCAGATTGGGCCTCTTTAGCAGAACTGTTTGAAGATGACTTTCCTGTGCTCAGGATTAAATGCAAGATGTATTTCTCTGAGTGGAGATGTGGAGATGCCGGTCCTGTGCTCATGTTTGGCTTGATATTCTTTTTCTCTTTTTTTTTTTTTTTCCATGAGCTGTTGAGCTATTATTGATGCATACTCACAAGTGAATATATATCTGTGAGAACCCACCTGGCTTACTGAATAAACCCACAAGTCTGGTGGGTAGAAGGAGACCAACAAGTCAAGCTTCAGATTGCTCCTCATTCAGTGTAAAAATGTGAGCAAATTATTTAACCTTTCAATGTCTTTATAATTCCTCCTGTTTAAAAGAGGGATTGCAGAATTTGGTTCTGGAAGGATCTTTTGCTTTTTGGATAAAGGTGTTATAGAAGGAAAGAGCACCTCTTCAGATTCCTGTGAGCCCAGCTCTGCCAGGTCAGCCTTTGCTCAGTCAGATCGATGCTCTTTGTGAATTATATCAAAGTTAAGGAGAAAAAGAGCCCTAACTAGTCTGTGGGTAACGGGTGGGGATTGTGGCCTGCAGATTAATTAGGATGTTTGTTTGTTCCCTCTGTTTACTGATACTTGAACTTATGTAGGTACATGCTGTAGAATAGCATTACTGAAACTGTGTTTCCTGGTGTTTTAGGAAGTATAACCTTCCACACTTGGCTGCATCTCTAGAAAGTTGACTGGTTTTGGTTTTTAATTCTAGCTGTGTTTTTAAAAAAATGGGCTTTCATGGAAGGTGAACCTTTACTCAAAAGTATACCTGTATAGATTTTTCCAAGCCATGCACAGTAGTAGGGGACAGAGTCCCCACTATTCTGTAGGGTAATTTTAAAGAAAAATAGTAGAAACATGCATCATGAACTATAAAATAGTGGAAGTTCTCAGTAAAATCTGCTCAAGTCTTTTTCTCCGTCCTAAAGAGAGACTTTTCCATAATCCTTTTCCATATATACTTGGATTTATTTTTCATTATTATTTTTATTAAAAGAATTGTGTTCTAAGAACTGCTCAATCCACAGGGCTTAAACAAAGAATTAATGTCTGAATTGTCATCATAATGTAATTTTTAGGCTGAAAATCATTCTGGTATGGGATGCTTGTAGCATAAAAGCTTTCTGCTATATAAGGAGATGGATTTTATTTAACTTTCTCAACCACAGTCTATCTGTACAAGAGAGGAGCATCCAAATTCAGACTAAGAATAGAAACTTTCTAACTGTATTAATGAGTTTCTGCCATAGCTCTGTAACTAGTAGTCAATGGTACAGTCTGTGCGATTACTCATCTCTGCTTTCACGAAGGCTAAAGATCACAGGTGTGTTTTCTTAGTGATGTTAATGTATCAGGGTCTTTTTGTTTCAAAGTCTATGGTTGCAGCTATATGGATGTGAGCTTTGCTCTGTCTTCCCCCTGGTTGTTCCTCCCACTGTGTTGGCTCACTGAGCTTTGGTGGTGAAGGCAATGGTGAGGCTCTTGCCTCAGGGTACTGTTGGTCCCAGGATGCCTGAAATCCCAGTCCTTGCCTGAGCATCCCATGTTTTCCAAAGTGGACGGCAGGTCTAGTAGCTGAAGACCAAGCTGTCAGGTCACACGTGCAGCTCAAATTCCTGATCCTTCATGTGTTCCCCTTCAGCGCAGCGGGCTGTGCCGGGGTCTGTGCACGGTTGTACCAAAACCAGCTCTTGAGCTCCCCGGCGCAAGCAGCTATGCCTAGTAGTGGGATCCAACCTCCTGAGAGCAATTCCTCTGGCACCAAGGGGGCAGCTGGTGGCTCCTGAGCTTTCTCTGAGTAAGGGGGACGCAAGGTGCAATGGGGTGGGAGCAGGCAGGCTGAGTCTGGCCCTCTAGCTTTGGCAGCTAACTCTGAGGCCAGCTGATTTTCTGGGGTGAGAGTGACCCCTAGCCACCTTCCCTTAGGGCTGTATCCACAGAAGGGGTAATGCTGCTATGGGGTATTTACTTATTGATGCAGTATTTAGCTTATTAGCATTTCACTGGTGCTTCAGGGAAATGAAACCAGTTATGCCCTATACATTATACCTCCCAGTCCCGGGAAGCGAGGTGTAACTCCACTTTCCCCGCAGCACATGCTCCCTCCTCACTGACTGGGAAACACCGAGACAGCATGTAGCATGCTTTGGTGGCCCAAGGCATGGTACGAAGGTGTGACGCTGTGCTGAGCTGTGTGTGAGCTGACCCCTGCCTGTGGGAGCCCACCAAACCTCTTCTCGCTTGGTAATGAAGCACGACAGGCTGCTTCACACATCTGCTGAGATGCATTTCTTGTACTTGCAATGCTTCACATTGATTCCTCTCTCTCAGATCTGGTTTTACTTTTCACTGTAAATCATCAGTGAGTCCCTTGGTATTGGGGGATTTAAGTGGTTTCAAACGCAGCAACAGGAGACTCGGACCTACAAATCCATGGCTCAGGGGAATGTGATGGTTGGGTCCGTGTGCAGTTCTCTACAGTAGATATTACCATTACACTTAAAGGATACTTAAAAGCAAAAAAGAGCTACAAATGCTATGAACAACTTTTCCCTCCCCCTCTCCCCCAGTAACGTCCGGCTCTGCCTGTCTGTAGGTCACTGGCCAGAGAGATTTGGTGAGGGAGTTGCAGGACATAAACAAGTAGGATCAAAATGGGCACTCCATGCTGCTGTTGGAATTGTGCGCTGCGGGCTGGTTTTCCCCTGAGAGGGCGGCTGTGCTGCCCTTCCCTGCAGCTGCTACGGGGCCATTTGGGGTCAGTACTGGGGTGATGGTGGTGGCATAGCATAGTGTGGTGTGGTGTGCCCCCCATGATGGCAGGGAGCTGCAGATCCTTCCCAGCCTTCCTCTCCCCGCGGTTTCCCCTGGGCTGTTGCAATGGGGCTGCCATGGCTTTGGGCAGGAAGAAGGAGGCATCTAACCCAGCCCTGCAAATGCCACCCCGCATCACTGGCACGGGGTAGCCCAGAAACTCCCCTCGTCGTTTCTCTTCTCATGCTGTAAAATGCACAGCTTTTGAACTGCCGTGGGAAACTATAAATGTATCTGCTGGAAATACCTCCAGAAAAGTCTTTTTTTCTTTTCTCTCAATTAAATTTGGCTCATCGTGGTGACAGGTATTGAGATTGTAGTTGCACGTCCTCCCAATGCATACCCCTTCTTCCTCCTCCATGCAGAAAGCACAAAAGCTCCCCATTAGTTGGCCCCACACGTGATGGATTTGCAGCACCTCAAGTTATAGGGTGATACCTATAAATAGAAAGGCTTAAATGGAGCCACAGGCGAAGTGTGGCATTGTGGACAGGGTCTGTGTAATAGGATTGGAAATGGGTTCCTATCATTTTGCTGTGGAGTAGCTCAGCTCCATGACAGCACTATTATTAGAGCTCAAGGACAAGCAAGGTGCCCCCTGAGCTCAACCTGTTTCAGCTCACAGCAAATGCAGGTGAAAGTTTGTTGTGCCAGTGGCTCTTGGCGCTGTATATATAATATATACTTATCAGGGAAGTGCAATACAGCAGTGGCAAACATTTAACACTCAGGCCCCTCTGCTAAAAAGTTAATCTTCCTGGAAATAAATTTAATTCCCATTTAGTCAATTTCTTAAATTTATTACCAGAGGCAGTAGGAGCTTGTTCATACAGGGAAATTTTGCCAGTTGTACTTGCATAATTTTAGCAGGATGGTTAGAAACGTCATTCCTTGCATAGATGCTTTTATTCCAGTGTAATAGTGACTTTTTGACAGAGCTTATACGTCATCAGATGACAAAATTAAATTAACAAGTGTCTTTTTACTCCAGGAGTCACACTGAAATATCTCTACCTAACTCGGCAATATGGTTTATGCTGCTATAACTTTTCCGGGTGGCACAGATAGAGGTGCCCAGTAATAGAGTCTCCTTGATAAAATGATACTACTGAAAAGGACAGCATGTAACTTTTGGTCTGAAATTTGGGGCTTTCCCCACCTGAGCCACAGATTCTCCTCCTGCTTTTGAAGGGATCATCATTTAATCTGCCTGTGTGTGTTCATTTGCCCTTTTCTAAAAGCTAGGAAAACCTCTTTTTTTTCAAATCTCCCAGGGTGCTGCCAGGTTTGAGTCATTAAATTTCAGCTCTGTGAATAGAAGGCACTATTAGTTTTACTGCTTGATTGTATTATATTATTGGTTTTATTACTGTGGTGGTCCTTTAACAAACAGAATGCTTTATAATCTCTACCCTAAAGAAATCCCATTTCATGAAGAAAAAGCCATATGCTGTAGTTACAAGCAGGGTTGCTATTAAACACCAGGCTGTTGCTAGTTTTCTGCTGGCACCCAGGATCTCAGAGGCATCCCCTTATTTTACTGCCTGTGACTAGGAGCAATAGCGAAGAGCGACTGCAACAGTAAGAACAGTGTCTCTGAATGGGCTCCTACATCATCCCCTTCAAAAGAACACATAGATCCACAGGCAGCAGCCCTTGCAATAATGAAGACTGCTGCCCTGCGGATTTGTGTCGTTGGGGAAGGTCGGGCACGGTCTGCATCTTGGTGGGTTCTCGGATGTCTGATAAGGGTTGTACTTGGAGGGTGTATTTGCTCTCAGGGAAGGAAGGCACTAATAAGGTGGTAACCCAGCTTTCCTCCTGCTTCATGTGCAGAGGCTTCCTAGATCATGGCTGGACTGGGGTGTTAATAAAGCCAAGTTTTCTCCACTCCTGAGGAGAAAAGCCCCTTTCATTTCAGCATGAACGTAATTTGGACAATCTGGAGTAATCTAAGGCCACTTTAAATTCTCTTTCACTTATATTGGTGTAACTTCATGGTCTTCTGTGGAGTCCCTTATCGTTTATGCTGATATAAAGGAGAGATGAATCGGTCCCTATGTGCTTTGCTGACTGGGAGGAGACAAAATTAAACACAATGTTAGCGTTGCCGCTTCCTTCCTATCCCCATTTCCCTGTGGTTATCCTGTTAAGCAATTCAGAGTAGCTCATTTTCTTTGACTCTCTTCTCTCACCCGTTTTACAGTCTTTGCATTACCTCCTTTTAATAGTCCAGATAGTGTTGTGAAGGGCCTATTAGAAACACCTAAGTCTGATCGCTGTATCATTTGAACTTATCTGGGGTTCTATTTAATCTCTGCTCGTGGTATGTCATGATGAAGAATAATGCAGGAGAAGATGACATGTCTCTTATTCAGTAGCATGAATCTCTTCATTTTTCTCTCTATTGTAGAATGAAACAAGGATAACAAAGTTTAGATCTTGTCTCTTTTGATTGCCTAATTCATTGTATAGCTGTGTACTTGTAACGTAGCTTTGACAGGTATATCTCTGGGAGAAACTCTGACCCAGTTCTTGTCCGCATGGGCAGAATATTGAATATTCTTATGGATGCACTTCCTTTATCATGGGATTTTTTGTTCTTGCAATTCATTTTATTGTCTGTTAAGCTTTTTGTGAGCAAGATGACGTTAACAGGATCACAGTCAGCAGGTACAATGGAGAATTGTGAATACGGTGCGATGTGGTTCATTGTAAAGCAGTAGGCAGGTTTCAGAGGTGTTTGTTCTGTCTTAAGGCCACGTGTTCGTTCCTCAAGTACCTGTAATCACATCCTAGAGGAAAATTATTTTAGTAGATGTGTTAAAATAATGAGTTCCGTTTCTAAGCACGTTAGGAGTTACGTAGCTGCATTTGTTTTTTTTAATGTGAGACCTACATTTCAGACATCCAAGGTGGCTCCCTGACATTAACAAATCACTAACGTAATGGCTATGAAACATTTTCAATTTATTGTCATTTTCACATTGCTGAGCATCTTCTCTGCAGTCACCAAATAATATAATTTGCCTTCTTGGACTCAAACACTTGAGCAAAATTTCAAGGCAAGGCAAGCTGTACTAATGAGGACAAGCAAATGATGGCGTGAGATGTGTCTGTGCCACTGCCCTGCATGTCAGCAAAGAAAATGCAAAATCCTGTATTGCTGCACTGGAGGGCTGTGTATGTTTGGGAGGGGGGATGGTGGAGGGAAATGAGGGGAATGGGACAGAACCCCAAAGAGATGCTGTTTACTTGGAAAACACAATGCTCCCTGAGGGGGTGGGGTCCATGAGCCCAGTGCTTAGTCATGCTGTGCTCCCTCTGCTTGTCTGCCTCCGTGGGGGTTTGCTTTGGCTTGTTTCATTTTTCCTCTGTCTTTTGGTCATTCGTCCTCCTCTTACAGAAATAGTCACTGAAAGACCTTTTTTCCTTCACATGTATAGTATGTGCCTGTGTTCATGGGGTGATCTGTGCCCATGTTTAAGGAGGAAGCTGCCTTTGTTTCTGATACCTTCTTCCAGAAATGAGGCTAATTATGTTGGGTTTTTTAATGCTTTTTCTACGTACTGGGTTGCTGTTAAACTCCTCACATTTCAAAGAGATTTAATGCAATCCATTACAGCATTAGGTAATTACTCATCTATTGTTGCAGTAAGTAAACTGATCATAGTGATGCTTAAAGAGCATGTGTTGATAATGTAAGAGATATGGAAATTTCAGAAATACCACTTTATGCTGCTTTTCTCAGTATTTTTAATGGGTAACGTAGTTTTCATCCTCGTATGTAGCCTCCATTGATCTCTGCTTATTTTTTCATTAATGTATTCATCACTGCCTTCCTGGATGTCTCGCTATAACAGTATGCCTATATGATGGTTATTTCCAATGTTTGCCAGTGCCCTCTGTACATATTACCACTGGGTTTTCCTACCGTGTCTAGTTAGTAACACCAAGGGGTCTTTTGGGCTGTTATGTATGATAAGGCTATCACTGAAGAATTAATTGCATGCTTTCCCTGTATACACATTATGTGGTTACTGTTGGAAACGTTTGAAATAGCTTAATCTTTATTGTGTATTTCATTGTTTTTATTAGACACAGTCTTTGTTCAGAGAAAAGAAGGATCAAGAAAACTAAATTTGAATTAAGTGTTTGGGGTTCAAAAAGCAGAAAAAAATATCCCCAAAATTACAGCACACTTTTTCCCCCCCTGCTGCTGTGCAGAAAAGCGTTAAATGGCTCTTCTGCCCTGTGCAATAAATGCTTGCCTCTTTAATCCCAAACATGGGCTTTTCTATTTGGTGTCTGTCTTGAACCAGACACTAACCAGATGTGGACTATCACTGTTTCAGCAGGCTGTAAAACAAAAGGAAAGAAAAAGAATTCGGTGGAAGTGGAAAAGTTTTGCTGGTCATATTAAACTCAGTGTCAACACTTAATGATACTGTACTATAGCTCTGGATATAGCTTTTCCTCTCCACTCAGTTTGGATAAGCTTTAAAAAAAAAAGTGCTTGTGGGGATGGTTTTGCCTCCCTATTGCAGCTGTGATCACTGAAACATAGAAAACTACAATGACTGGTCCAAAATCAGTGTTGGGAACAGAGCACAGCATGGTTTGACCTTACAAATAATTACAGTTTCTAAAGGACAGTTTTCCCAAGCTGAGGATGTTTCTTGTGTTGTTGGTGCATGTGTTGCTTTATCTAAGATCAGTATTTTTAACGTTGTAACAAGCATAACATAAGGTCGGGGTTAAAAACTGATCGTGCTGACACAAATGAGATTTTTGTCATTGACTTTCAAGAGAGGCTGAAATTTCCCTGTTGAATTCTATATGCGCTTTAATGCTGTTCAAACCAGGCTGAAGATAATTTATTGTTCAAAGAAACTGTGTGACGTATCTCACAAGTTTTATTTTTCATGGCAGTGATCCTAACCAGACCTGCGGTCGCAGTACTGACACTGTGCAGGAGGAAACCTAGTAGTACAGCACTTGGCAATTCGCAAAGTAATTTGGCATATTTGTTTAACACTGCAGTCAGCGTGTTTGTAGAATTGCTGGAGATTTTTTTGCCCTATTTATTTTCTTTGTTTTTATTGTCCTGGTGATGGGTTTTGGGCTGAGTGTGTAGGTTTGCCAGAGTATTTCCTCTGCTGTTTACACCTGTTACGTAAATCCTTGGCATTAAGCTGTTTTTCTCAGCTGTGCAGTCATGTTGGTTTGGACTTCACTAGGAGCAAGTGTCGTGGCAGTAATGAGACTTCGTCCACATCTAACACTGTCTATCCAAGGGCGTCCCAGTCTCCAAGACATTGAGAGACTGGGGCTCACAGCCATGTTCACCACCACTGATCTGTCTATATTTCTAAGGCTGTTGTTGCAAAATAAAAATGTTAAATATTTGTTAATTTGTTTATTTAAGTAAGACTTGAGGTTGAATCTCAGATTGGGAGTCTATAAAACAGGGAGAAATGCATGGGCCCATGTTCTGCAGGCCTCCAAGGCTTTATTTTTTTAGTCTAAATATTCTGCAGTGCTGTTGCATCCCTTTGAGAGTGGTGGGTCTGAAAATGGAGAGCAGAAGTGATTCTGGATTGAAGTTCATTAAGTCTCTCCCGTATGGCTTGGCATACAATATCAAGCAATTTTTTTGTTTTGATGACTTGGATTTTAATTTCCTTTTTTTTTTTTTTCTTATTCCTGTTATTATCAATAGCATTCACTATTGGCCACAGCCACCATCCTGTAATAGACAGGAACTATCCTACATCTCCTACTTTAGAGACATGTAAGGGGATGGGGAGAGGCAGGACATTAGGGGCCAAGTTTCTCTTCTCTCATCAGTGGCACCTTGGTGGCAGCAGTGCAATCAGTGGCAGCTTTATTTGCGGTACTGCTGGTCTTCTGGAAATAAAGGACAGGAGAGATTATGGGAGAAAGCTTCAATGCCTGTTCTGTTGTTTTGGCTGTATGTAAATCATGTCATACACATATTTTAAATAACTTGATAAAGTTACTTAAAGGCCTCTAAACAAGCCCAGAGCCAGAAACCTACTCCTGATGAACATGCAGAGGTCCCTGAGGACAGCAGTGGACATCAGCCGATAAGATGTAGAGAGTAAAGATCCCAGATTCGATCCTGAGACTGCAGTGTATGACCTGAAGCGTATGACCTGAAGTGTATGACCTGAAGCTACCCTCTGGTGCCTGGGCTGCAGCTGGTGTTCAGGGACACTTAAATCAGAATTGGTTTTAACGCAGTGGTGAAGTAGCAAAGGTCTGTGCCCAAGGTGAGGAACAACACGAGGTTTTTGATTTGTGCAATGTATTTAAATAAGTTTGGTCACAGTTGTTGGGAGGACCTGAAATACTCAGGCTTGTAACAGTTCATTCTGAGTGACGAGATGTGGCCCATCCCAGAGATGTTTGCTCACTGTTTTGTGCCCCAATTAGCTTAAACATGTAGGTAACAGGGAGGGGGTTAGTTATCCTCCAATGAGAGGGCAAGCAAGAGTACAGCCAACATCTCGTCTTCAGACGTCCTTGCCGGTGTTACCAGCTTCCTGACTGCTGGAGGGCTGGGGCTGGGTGTGCTGTACCCTCTGCCCTGTGATTTTGCAGAGGAACAAAACTCCTCCTTCAAGCTCGCAAGTCAGACAGTCCACTAACCAAAAGCCATTTCATTCCTGGTACTGTCAGAGGTAGCAAAGGTCATGCCAGGGTCAGTTAAGGTTGTGTCTGCCATTTCAATGCCAAAGACTTTTGGAATTGCTGCAGTGATGATATGATGAATGCTTCTATCACAGGGTGGTGGCAAGTGATTTACAGTGTTTATCCAGTGTCTGGAGATGGATTGGGCAGGGCTGGTCTTTCCAGATCTGAGAAATATTTCGGAAGTGTAGGCATAGGCTTTCAGGTCCCCCTGTTCAGTTCTGGCTAATTGTTCTGGTTGTACTACTTCCAAAAGGGTTTAGACATGTCTGAACAGCACTATCGATGGAGAACAGAGCCCAAATCAAGTATGGGTAGAGCATTCACAGTCCCACTGTCCAGCCACTACCATGTTGTCTCTCAGGGAACCATTATTTATTTTGTTTGTTGATTTGGTTCCACTTGAAAAGGGTACAACATGATGTTCCTCAAGATAGGTTCATTTGGGCTGGCACACCTACCAGTCAGACTGCATGGATGTTGGCCATTAGCTCTGTTCAGAGAGCAGATCTGAAGCCCACTGTGTTTATATGTTCAGCAAAATTAGATCTGATGACTTCAGCTGGTGTTTCATCCGTGCAAGCTTCTTGCCATGCGTTATAAATATTTTGAAGAAGTGGTTACAATGGGGAAGCTTGGGATGGACTGAAGCAGGCGGTGGTTACTGAACAATTGCACATCCGTACCATTGCCCTCCTGAGTCACCTCCTCCGCTGGTTTGACCTTTGAGAAATCTGGGCTGACTCCTTTGTCAGAAGATACACGCTAAAAAAAATGTGTTTGTCCACGGCTGGCATTATACTGTATTTTCAGACAACCTAGGAATACCTATGTGCTTTGTCATGATTTTTTGGCATGAAGTTCTAAGGCAAGAATGTCGCTGAGCACTACACTCCCTCTACCTTGTTTTCCTTTGCTATTTCAGCTGACCAAGGTCTTCTTCGCTTCCTGCTGCAGGCTGCCGTGTTGTGCATCTAGCCATTGCTCAATACAGATCAGATATCCACCGAGGGGGATGATCCCCGAGTGTACGAAGCTGAGAGAAAGCGTAATTGATATCCAGATATTACTGTTCTTCTGTGTATATCCTGTTATAACCACCACTTGATTTTTCATGATGCACTGCCCTTGTGTATAATTGCCCTCAACTAATTGGCTGGGACAGGCAAGATGAAATCTAGGAAGACACTACAGTTTTAAAATGAATGTACTGATCTTGAAATTGGAAATAAGTGAATGATCTGGGTCATAACTATTCTCGTACTATACAGAACTTCATGAGATTTTTTTTTTTTTAAATGGAGGTTGATTTTTCTGATTTCAGTTTATCTTCTGGTCTTTGAAACTGAAGGATTCAACTATTACACATTTTAAGTAAATCCCTAATGATCAAAAAACTAATGTAGCTTTTATTTAAATTTATATAAATGAAAACTGAGTATCCTAAGCTGTTTCTTTCAAACCAGAACCTAGTGAATTTACCCAAAAGTCTAAATATCATGAGACTCAAGTTGCAACAAAATGAGAATGGGAGAAGTGGGGGAATTTAGCAATGCCCTAGATATTGTTTAATTCAAAGCCACACTGAAATAAAGCAAGCCTTTCCAGACTTTGCAGGGAATTTCGTCTGACCTATGTGTAGGTTACAGATACATAAATTGTATTAAAACAGTTTCTTACACTGAAAAAAATGAACACATCATGTTAGAAAATCATCTAATGCTTTAACTTTATGTTAATCTAATTTCATGTTATTTCATGTGCAAATTAACACTGTCTAATTAATATCTTACAAATAGAAAGAATGATCTTGAGTTCAAGTAAATTTTAGTGTTTTAGTCTTGAGAACATATTATGCAGAAACGGGTAAGAGGCACACACTATTTGCGAAGAGACTGTAATTCCTCCCTCTGCTTTTGTTTTGTTGTGTTTTGTTTTGAAAGAGTAAGCATGTTTGATGAGTTCAGACATCAGAACAAAAGACTTTCTGCTAATCTTTAGTTTGGAGAAATCACCAGTGTTGGTTTTGATTCTGTTTTTAATAAACAGAAACGGTGATGACAGCTTTGTTTGGTTTTTAAGATTGTCAGTCTGTTTCGGATGCTTTTGCTGCTTGGCCTGAAGGCAGGGGGGAGCGTTGCTGGGGTGGGCTTCGAGCCCCCTGGGGCTGGAGGGGTCTGGAACACCCTGTTTCCAGTGCTGCCTGCAGTGCGGTGGACTTGGGAGCTCCTGCAGTCCCTTCAGGAACAGCTTACATAACTTCGGACATGCCAGCAATACGCTACGCTGTGAAATAGCCTCTTGCCTGCCTGCCTGCTGGCTTTTTTTTTTTCTTTTTTCTTCTTTCTTTTTTTTCCTTTCCTTCTCTCTCGGAGGGATTGCATCATCTGCCTGTATTTCACAGCTTGGGCAGCAGGGGAAAGGAATGGAATAAATCAACACGTTGCTTTTATCAAGTAAACCTCTGTGTTGTGGCCTGGTCAGAGAAAGAATATAAATTTCTTATCTAAGCCGTCTTTAAAGAACGTTTCACCCCCTTTTTCCTTTGAAGGATTTTTTTTTTAAGGCTTTCCAAATCGCTTTATCAGAATGTGTGATAAGTTAAAAGGCTGTGTTTTCAACAGTTTGCAAGACTGAAAAACCCTTTTCTCAGAACTAAGAGCGTCTAACAGCTAAAATGAAGTATTTGGAAAATCTCCTCACTGTAAAATCACAATGGGACCGATACCCGTTTCCTCCATGAGAGGTAAACATCCAGCACCCTTCCACTGGCTTCCGTGGAGTTACTGTGGATTTGCAGAGAGGGAAGGGAGGAGAGAACCTGTCTCAGCGCTACCTAAAGCTAAAGCAAGTGAGATGGGTGTGAGGAAGCGATCAGCTATTAGTGGGAGCAATGGCAACCGCATCAGAAAAAACACAGGGCTATGATGTCAGGTTTTAGCACGCAAAAATATTTTCAGTTCTTATAACATCTTGAAGCGTGGAGCAATGGTTACAGTCACAATTCCAGTTGTTGCCAAGGATTACCTCGTTCCACTTGTTTGTTATTGCTGGTTTTCATGTTTTCCTGTATTTCTTTAAATTGTTGTATTTTTTTTCCTTTTTCTTTTTTTTCTTCAAAGGGGAAAAAAAGTCCCATAAAAAAGAAAGCTGTGCTTGGTTTCCAGGATCACCCTGAGTGTTGTTGGAGTACATGTTCTATATTAAATACGGTTGGATCCTTTTTACCACTTTATATTGGAACCTCTCATTGGCTTTCAAGATGACAAGATTAGGGATAAGGTATTTGTGTGTGTGTGTGTGTGTCCCACCGTCCGTCCCTTTGATATACATTAGCTGAAGATCCTAAATCAAAAAGGAAAAAAACTTCCTGTCAATCCTTCAAGCTTTAAAATACATCCTTATATTGGAGGATGAGTAGACATAGAATTGTTTAATCTCTCAGAGCTTCTTCTGGATCAAGCAATGCCTTGTACAGTCCTTACAAGAACTGTATTTTCAAACCAATTTGCTGTAGTGCTTTTGCCTTTCACCAAGCCACTGCTGAAGCTCAGTGGGGACCAGGGGTGGATCTATAGAAAGCCATATGTATGGCAAAGAGGAATGAAGCCACTATCTTCTGACAAACAGATCCCTGTTGTTGCTACTAAAGGCTAGATGTGTCGGTCTGCTGTGCTGCTGGGCTTCAGTGGAAAAAGACTGGCTGTGCAAATAGTCAGCATCATTTTTTTTTCATTCTAGCCCAGGAGCACTGAAAGGATGGTAAAAATGGAAGTATCCTCATGACAGAAAAGAAAGAGGACTACAAGTATGAGAATATCTTTCTTTGAATAGTGCATTGTGGGCATCAGCTCCAAGGTATTTATATTCTTCAGGTATGCCCAGGTTCGATAAACTGTTGTCATCTGCAGGCCAGGATCTGGAGGTGTCTGGTTTGGTTTTGATTTATTTTTACTAAGGAAATTGCAATGTATTGCAATTAGAATCTCATGTTTGAAGTGTTTCTCAAGAACACAGTTCCACTTAGGGTTAATATTTATACTTCATTTAAAAGTCCTTATCTGTGTTATGAAAAATGTTTTAGAAGACTACAACAAATGGTTTAACACAATTAATTTACTTTGTAATTTTTGTGTTTATTAATTTTTGCTTTGTCACTTCTCAGGCTGCTAATAAAAAGTAAATATGTTTTTTTTCACTGGTAAGCAATTTCAAGTTTCTTGTTTGGGATACAAAGTCTGTGCTTTGAAAGCTGAATTTACTTTTTTTTTTAAGAAGTAATATTTTTATTTTACTCTAGCTTATTGCAAACTGTGTTCCAGGAGCCAATTTAACTTGTCAGTGTTATTTTAGATGTAGACTTCATTAAATATCTACAAGCAAATTAAAATCATTCATGTAAGTGAGATATTTTCTCAAGAATTTGGCTTTCAACACCAGAAATACAGGAAAAGAGTGCCAGGGGCTTTACTGTGTTGGAAGGAGAACACTTAAGTGCCAGTGAAGTATAAGATACCTTTATATAAAATAAGCACGCTAGAAGAAAACTTTCAGCAATATCCTTTGCATTTGGTTCGCTTTGCTGAGAAAGGAAGTGTTTACTTGAGAAAGCATCTGGATTTTATTGTTTTTTAATTCATTGTGGACAGCCTGATGGAGTCTGGAACCACTTAGCATGTCACAACCTTTCATTGTCACATGCAATGTGGAAATGAAATAAAAAGCGATCCAAATCTCAGACTATGTAGCCCGAGTTGTTAGGTTTCCTGTGGTCTTCCTTCTATAAGACAGCCCTCTTGAACAAATACAAATTTGTAGTGACAGTCCTTAAAATGCCTCTTTGTTTATCTGAATACTCCTCAGTGAGCCTCAGTCAGGTTTCTCAGGACAAGGGAAACATGGGCGAATCTGGGTAAAAAGGAAAAATGAGCAGAATCCAATGTGGCCAGTGTTCCTTTTCTCATGACGGCAAACAAGAAGAGGTGACATCTATGGTGGTGCATCTGAGACTGGGTGCACCTTTTTTTTTTCCACGTGGTTCTGGTCACTTCTGTCTACTATGATAAGTGACCTCCCAGGAACGGTAACTCATCTGCAAGATCAGCCCAGTTTTGCAGGCAGGAGTCTGAATTATTTAAATTAAACTTTATGGTTTTTTTAGAATCATACCCGAATTTTTTGAACTCCACAGAATGAACCTTCCTGTTTCTATTGATTCATTTATAAGAAAATGAGATTAATGTAGACAAGCTGATCTCAAGTGAGGCTGCATCTAATAATTCAATTTTTTTAAAATTTCTTATTTATAGTTTTAAAGGTAACCTGCTCGCCTACATGAGTATGGTGAACAGACGATACATTTCAAGAGCAGATACTTTCATTCTCACTCCTCCTCTGAAGCCTATGAAGTTACATCAGAAAATAATTTGGACATGTACATCTGAGCAGTCCTTTTGTTTAATAAATATCTGCAAAAGAATTTGGTATTCCTTTTCTCCTCGTGTTCCCATTCTTTCTTCTCTTTGTTTATGTTTTAAATAACACTTCCTTGTATCAATCTGTTGCTAGAACTGGTGTTCTTGTCTTCAGTAACACTTTCTGATGGCAAACCCTCTGCAGCATTAATGCACAAAAATCTTTGTTGTGAAACAGCTATGTTGTATGTTTATGTGTATATAGCAACCCTGATGGCCCTAAGCCACAAAAGCATAAAAATCAAAATCCGATGTACATGCAGCATTGCTGACACAAAACCGAAGAAAAGGAAGAATCTGGAAAATGAAGGCAGCGCATACCTTCCACCCACATGTCCATCCCTTACCGTTACCGCAAACTCCGCACACTTAATTAGTGGAGAGAAAGCTTGCCCTTCTGCGCTCTTCACTAGCTCCTTCTCCTTCCCCACACAAAACGCAGGCAGTGGCGGATGTTGGCTACAGCACTGAGCTGTAGCAGAAAAGGATGGTGTGCAGAAGCAATAGGTAATTGGAGTGGGGGAAGGCTGATGCTGCCGTGGAGCAGAACTGAGACTAGGATTTGTGGTCTGTGATTCATGATGCTTGTCTTCATAGTAAAATACCCTCTTGTAGGTGGAAGATTAGCAAGTGTGTATTGTTTAGGTGGTTACGTTAGCAATGCTGAAGGCACAGTGATTGTTGTTTCACAATGCATGATAATTTCCTGGTTTTATTGAAAGGCAGGTCAGCGAGGAGGGTTCCGTCCGGTAGTCCGGTAAAGATTTCCCAGTAGTGGGAGCAATGGTGGGAGGAGAGCTTTGTCTCCCTAGTTAGCACGTGCCTTTGGAGGGAGACCTTAGCATGATGCAATGCTAAATGGCACAGTCAGTTTCCTCCCTCCCCACCCGGCCCCGTCTCTGCTGAGGTTGTGCAGGATCGATCAGTCCTGGGTCAAGTTAGGGAGTGAAGTAAAGTGGAGTTACTAATAAAAATGCAGCTTCCCATGAATCTTCCTTTATTAGAAGATAAAATTGGACCCCCAAAAAAGAACGCATGTCAATTATGACTAAAGATTGCCTTCTTCAGAAGCCCTTGTTGTAGAAAGTCTGCTCTGTCAGGATCTATGAGGTCTCTGTCTTTCTGTGAGGTTCTTCCTAGAGCAGGATGGAAGACAGACTATAGTTTTTCTTTTACTTTTTATTGCTGAGGGAGGAAGGCTAATGAGCAACAAAGTGTAGGTTTCCAAAGAAAGATCAGCATCTAGACACCAAATGGGAAGGTGCCATATGAAAAAATATTAATAGAAGAGAACAAAGGGAATTGCTAAACTCAGCAGTCTAGTCATATCTTAATGTAAAATACCCGTGCTGAATCCATGTGTGGAAAGCACATTTATTTTGGCCATTGTGTGGCACATGGAAGATGGGTATGTAAAAGCTCATTACAATACTATGGCTCCAGGTCCTAATTCAGCATGGCTCTCAGGCAAAAGTCCACCTCTCAGTGTATGTATCGTTCCTGTTGACTATGGGTCCCTGTGTGCATATAGGGCGAACATGACCTTGGCTGCTTTGTAGGCTATTAGTCCATTTTGTTGTACAAAGTGCATGTCATGCTTCCCTGTGGCTAAATTACAGTAACTTCCTATCACATATTCATAGCTGATGAAGGCCCAAAGACTTCTGTGCTTGTCTAATTTGGCTTCCTACAGGGCAGACTGAACCACGTTTTCAAACCATGCTACAGCCTTTAAAACTGTAGCAAAAGTCTACAGCGTAAGTGAAATGTTTTGGTTCTGTCTACGGAGGAAGGACTGAGCAGGGTGGCTGTATATGTGGTGTCTGCAGAATTGCATGCAGCTGCAGATCATAGGCATTGTATTTCGGGGTATTTTCTTATGAAAAAGCGGTTCCTGCACAGTGAGCACTTGGCCTTCTTAATTGTAAACTCCTGTTTACTGTTGTCGTGGGTATTTTTCTTACTTGAACCACAGTTTAATGGTTCAGGAATCTCTCTCACGCAGGTTACGATCTGCTTGCTTTCTACTGAATTAAAGAGAATTGAGTTCGCCTGTTTCCCTCCAGTATGACACTACTGCAGCCTCTATCAGTGAGCTCTGCTCACCCATGTGACGGTCTGGTGATCCCAGGGCTGATTTGTATTTTGTTCCATCAGTGGGAAAAAGTAATTGCATGTTTAACTGTCTTCATAAATAACAGGCTCCTTTCTCACAGAATTCTTTTGTTTGTAAGTGTTTTGTCTGAATTTTAAATAATATTGAGGAAGTAACTCAATATGCAAGCAGATTGATATTTTGTGAGCAAGGCTTGTAATTGGTTTTGTTCTGAACAATTTTGCTGGGAAATTTTTCTGGTTTATGAGGGTATGAAACCAATCAGCATGCTGCCCCCATGGTAGCCTAACTCATCGACAGAATTATTAGCTAGAGCTCACCAATAATTCTCATACCAAGTACTAAATAAGTATGAAGTAGACTTGAGTACGGTAATGGGCAAGCACTAAAGGAAATTCAGTTTCATCCCACTGTTCTAATTTCTTAAATGGCATAGCTCCTTGGTACTTAAGTTTTGTGTCCCGTTTTAAAGAAATGACCTTTCCTTCCTGAACTGCAGACTCAATGTTGTTTGGAGCAGAAGCAGTGAAAAGCATTCTGGAAAATTGAAAGTAGCAAGTGAGTTTAATATGATCTTCACTGAACTGAAAGTGAGAGAGCGTTTTCAGGCTCCTCCATGCAGCCCTGTTCCCATAGTGATCGTGTGATGCCAACCAATGCTGTATTTGACCAGTCCAGCCCTGGGTTAGGTGTTGGATGGGATTTCTAATGCCAGGGTGCTTTACTGAAGGACTGGCATCTACCTATGTCTGTGGATGTGTGTAGGAAGCTCCTACCCAAATATCAGGAGCAATACAGAGATGCTTGTTTATAAATGTAAGTCACGAGTAATGCACATCATCATCTAGAGTCAACTGGGCATCCTGATAGTTGGTGGGAAGCAGTAGGTAGGGAAGACATATAAAAATTTGTTCAGGGGATTTGCTTGCTTCCCCTGCCTTCAAATGAGGACAGTGTTTCGCTCCCCACCTCCTAGGATGTTGTACTGGTTTTGGCTGGGATAGAGTTAATTTTTTTGATAGTCCATGAGTATCTGTATTTTGGATACAGCTGCAGTAATAGTACTGCTTTTCTCCATGCTGGCTAAAACTCCCAGTGGCAAACACTGTGCTACCAGAGCTGCAGTGCTTTTCCTTCCCCATGTGGGCTGTGCAGCACCGTACCCCCTGAGCGCTCCCCCAACAGCCAGTGCCGGGCGGCAGCAGCGTTCGGGCAGAGGTCCTGGAGCAGACCATCTCAGAGGGAGCTCAGCGGCGTCGGCAGGACTTGCTGTCACGTGTATGGGCTGTGGTGTGGAGACCCTCTCCTCAAAGATACCCACCCACAGGTAGTGATCTCCAGAAACTTGAGCTTCTTCAGATTCATTTAGTAACATGACCGTTGTTTTAAAAAAGAAAGGGCGAAAATAAATTCCTTCTTATTTTTTTATCCTTCTGTCATCTGATCCATGTACTTACAAGACTTTCTGATTTCATGAAACTTTGGAAAATCCCCTCTAAAGGCTCCTTTCTCTTGGAGCTCATGTAAAAGAACCCTGTACTGAAGCCTCTTTTGGGGGTAGGTAAGGCTCACTTAGCTTTCAAAGAAAGGAGGGTGCAGAAAATCCTATCAATTGATGAGACTTACTTTCTCTGTTCTTTGTAGTTACAATTTTGACTTGTAGTAAAGTTCTTTATTTCAGAAAGTGTTCACCTTGAACTGCCCTGATTGGGAGTGCAATGGGCAGGTCAAACTCACCTCAGAATGTCAGGCATTGGGTAGGGAGGGCCATCACAAACAGCTTTCTGTTCAGTTTGGTTTGCCGTCTTTGGGGTTTTGGTTTGGAGTTTTTCTTAAGTTGGAGAAAATGACTAGTTTTAATGCTCCTGCCTTGCCAAATCCTCAACAAAAGATTAGAACATGCTTGAAAATGTTTCTGCATATTCAGTCACTACAAGTGAAATCAATGTATCGTACCAGCCACTATTTAACTTTCTTTTGTTTAACTGGAAGTCTAGGACTCAAAACTCTTTCGAAGTTCAGCGTTGTCCTTTTTTTTTCTCCTTAGAATTACCCTGTGAGGTAGTGAGTCACCCTATATAAAAATTCTCACTTTTATTGAGCTGTTTGGAAAATGTGGCAGGGCATTACCCAAAATACCTGTCTCGAGAAACAAAACCAACCAGCCTCCCCAAACTAGCTATTCCGCTGAGCCAGACAATAAGCAAAAGAAGAGTTGCCCATGAAAGGAGGCTCGCAGGATGGAAGAGCTAGCTGAGATGAAAAAAGCATGTGCTGGCTCCTTGGGAGCCGCTGGTGTCTCGGGGAGCGGGGCAGAACGGTCCGGTGCCATAGGGACCTGGGAGATGGCACTCTGCTGGCTACATCCGTCATGTGCCAGGAAGTAGGGAGGTGATGAGGATGGGGGTGTGTAGCCCTGTTACCCCACAGCCTCCATGATCCCCTTAATGCAGGAGATGTGGAATCATCATTTGTCGGTTTAATGGGGTACACTGCTGGGAGTGTAAATTACTTTACCGAGAGAGTGGTAACACAGGGCAATAAACTGCCCAGGGAGGTGGTGGAGTCACCCTCCCTGGAGGTATTCAAGGAGCGTGTGGACGTGGCATTGTGGGACGTGCCTTGATGGGCATGGTGGTGTGGTTTTGTTTGTTTGTGTGGTGTGTGTGTGTGGTTGGTTTGTTTGTTTGTTTGTTTTTGGTTTTTTTGTAATGGTTGGACTTGATGATCTTACAGGTCTTTTCCATCCTTAGTGATTCTGTGACTGCAATCCGAGTATTGCCGGCCAAGGGGAAATAACACTGAAGCTTGAGAATGCAGAAAATAGTCAGGTCACTTGCAATTTAATTCATTATGGAAAGGAAGAACAAAGTCCTGAAGTTTCCAGACTGGAAGGGGGTTTTCGTTATGGGCAAGCTCCAATTTCTGAGGTATTTTATTTTTTTCATCCCCTGATGCAGTATTTGCTGCTGGTGTTTAATGATGATACTTTTACGACCACTAAATTGAATTAAACCTGTTTGGACTCTGTATATTGAAAGTATGGGAATCCAGAATCAATCATTTAGGCTTCAGAGCTGATGCAAAGGGATTGTGGGGTTTGTTTTGCTTTTTTTAATATCATACCTGTAAAGTGATAGGTGCATGTACTGTACTGCCAGTTCACTCATGATGGAAGTTGCTGAAGCTCCCAATCATCACCAAATCTGAGTATCTCTAGCGCTAGAGGCTTAGTCCTGATATCATCCTCACAAGGTTGAGAAGTACCATTAGTCTGGTTGTAAAGGGTGTCAAAAGAAGGATTAAATCATACTGGAAGTCTCTTGCAGAGCCATTAACTGGATCCAGTTTGAGGCCTTAGGTGTCAAACCTATCTTCTCCTCAGTGCTCTGCCTTTTAAGCCACTTTCATCCGAATTGCTTCTGAAAAACTTAAACACTTGCCACTTTTAACAACGTGATCACTCTACCTGATGAATTTGGTGAAATCACCTAATGATGATGCAGGGGAAATGGAAGTACTAACCAAACAAATACATGCGGGAATAAAACTGGCAGACATTCTTCCTCCCGCAGGCTTCGAGCTGGCAATAAGAAGAAGGTCATATGTATGTGCTGCTCCTGTCTGCACCGTATCTGCCCTACAGAGCTCCTACAAAGCATAGAAGTCCACAGTGTAAGACTGTCCTTGTTACTGTCAATGCCTGTGTTGCCGGAGTATAGGAAGCTATTACTATGGGCTTTGTCTTACCATTGAGTTACTATGCGCTGATGGAGACAAGATAACCCTTTGTGCCTTTACAAATTTAAAATATATTGCCTTTACCTAAACAACTTCTGCTGTTTCACCTGTTAGTGTGTGTGATCGGTAACCCTGGGTCAACCAGCGGGTGGTATCTTCCCCCACTGCTGTAACGGTACAGTACATGTGAGCCCTAATGAGAGTTCAGGGAACCTAAAGAACTTTTCACATGTCTCACCGGGAATATCATCTTTGAATGTGCTTGTCTGCTACAGGCTGAACTGGAATGTACATCCTTTAATTCATTTCACTGCAACAAAAATATTCAGAGGAACTGAAAATACAGAACACAGTCTCCCCATAGCTTTTTATTAAACACAGGGGTCTCAAGGGTTTTGTTTTAATTTGTTTAATAGTTTTGAGATCATTCTGGTATCTTCTACTGATTGCACATGCAAATACCTTAGGGATTCTTTGCGGAAGTTGCTTTTGAATGGTGTTGGTTTAGTAATGTGTGGGGGTTTAACTGCCTTCTAGTTTGAGACTACTGCTTATAACTTTCTCACTCTTTTGAGAGCAGTGATTACAAAGACTTAAGAAAAGACAGGGCCAGCTTAGTTGGGGGCCTAGCATTTAGTTGTTGAGTTTAATTTAGGACCTTGGTTTACAAAACTGGTCTATTTTCAAGTCTTCATTTTTCAGGGAATGGGGAAAGGGCCAGAAATTAGGTTTAAAAACTTACAAATGTTCCCTTTGATCTTGCTAAGCCAAACACAGGAGCCCTGTGCTGACGCCTCGTAGCCAGGGAGTAAAATGAGCCATCAACAGAAAGTCAAATTGTCTAGAGCATCTCTGGAAGAAGGATTGCAGAAACTCTGCCATGTGAAATATTCCAGAGGCCAGGCTGGGCTGGGTGGTAGAACTGAACAAAAGTCACTAAATCTACAAGGAAGGCATTTTGCCTGCGTGCTTCCAGCAGATATCTTCTTGGTGCACACCATATTGTCTTCCAGGTTTTGTATAAAAACTTGCTGCCATTCAGCTAGGGATGTCAGCTTCAATTATTCACAGCTTGGTGTAAAATAACAGTGTTTTCTGGGGTTTGTTTTTGGTGTGGTTTTGTTGGTGGTTTTTTTTGGTTTGTTTTTTTTTTTTTTTTTTTTTTTTTTTTTGTAGAGTTTCATTCAGTTTATATCCCAATACCCCTGCTTTACACTCTGGACAGCTTCCTTTGGATCACCAATGTTAACATGATTTTAAAACTTGACTGATTAGTTTTAGACAGGAGCTCAAGCACTATCACCATGACTTTAAAACACTAAAACATTCTAAGAAGAATTTTTCTGTCTGTGTTTATGGTCAAAAGGAAAAAAGGAGAATGCATAAGCATGTAGCAACCACTGTCAGCCGCATTAAATGAAGAAACTGAACAATTAATGATATTTTAGAGCAGTTATTTCATTCTGAGTTGCTGTACTCCATCCAAAAGTTTCAAGTGGACGCATGTGAAAAACTGAAATAGCCCTTGCCTTGTGCAGATATTTCATATACCTCCATTTTTGATACCAGACAACCAAAGCACAATGTGATTGGATGCTGCTTCCATTTTACTCTTGTTAAGTACTTGGGTTTATAAAGCATGTTCTCCTTGTTGCAAACAAGTAGCTGCTAGCCTTCTTTAATGCTGTTTGCTCTGAACAGAGAATGGGAGGCAGAACCTGCCAGAATCATCAGATCAGGGATTGACTGGCGGAGGGATGTGAAAAGATCAGGGAATATGGGTGCAGAGACGAGTATTTCTGATGATGAGAGCAAGACCACATTAATTTTTTTCACAATAAAAGAAGCTAGAAACAGACGAGGTATTCGAGGAGGAAATTATGCCGCTGCAGTAGCAGGAATGATGCTAGCAACAGCACTCAGCATGACCTTGATAGAAGTGAGCACATCTTTGAAATCTGCTGATGGTTTGTGCTCATCGTTCCCATTGGCCAAACCATGATTGCTTCCCCAGCACAAACCCAGATACTTGCTGTGTGACTTGAGATAAATCGCCGAGCCTCTCTCAGCTCCGTTTCTCTGCGTGCAACAGCTGCCTTTGGGAAGTGCCGGGAGAGCCTTGCCTGGACACTACAGTGCAAGGGACAGTGAAGTGCTTGTATTTGATGTAAGTGGTCAACAAATGATGAGGATAGAGCCCTTTCAGTGCTCTGCTCCTCAACAGGTCCAGGGCAGGGTACGAACCCTCCAGATTTAGATCTCTGCTTCCTTGCTCCCATTCTTTAAATAGAAAGTTTTCCCAATGGTGAAAATTGGTGGGCTTTTTAACATGCCGGCTACAGAATCATGTAAGGCTCATGTCTTAAAATTGCTGTTAATGAATGAAGCGAATTATTCGGCAATCCAGTCCACATGGAACCTGATTAAAAAGCAAATATCCCTGAATATCTGTTAGGTTGGATCTGTTGGTTCCTCGCCGGAATCAAGACCAACAGCTAGTGCATAAAAATGAATTTGACCTCATTTATGCTTCATAATTCTGTAGTGACTCACTAATTAAATTTCACAATTCCAAGTGCACCCCCTGGCTACTCATAAATATCTCAGAGGGTTTAAAAAAATGTAGGTGTTAGTCTTTTAGGAAGATAATAGCCTATCTTCTAGAATCTTTATTTGCTAAATGCTGGAACTATGGTGTCTGTTTCCAAATACTTGGAAAATACTTCTACAAATAGTGAATGAGTCATGTTTTTCATCTTTCATGTCTAAGTAACTCATGCTGACATAGTGCTTCATCTCCCTCTATTCCTAAAATATGCTTGCTTACTCCTTGTTCACAACCAGTTTTCTGCTCCTTGTCCTCATTAGTTCACCTGAAAATGTTGGCATTGTTAATATTTATTTCCTCACATACGGAATAAACTGGTTCATTCTTCCACACTTTCAAATTAATGCTTGCTTTGTTATCTCTCAATGAGCCTAGTTTGCTCTCTCATTTCTCAGGTTTTTGTTACGTTTATTTCTCATGCTACTATCATCTCAGTGGGCTTAGTCTACCTTGTTTTAACACTTCTTTGTTAGAAATTCCTTATGCTGCTGCTTTTAGAAGGTTGGATAGGGCTAGAAGAAGAGATTGGGAGTTTATAACATGATTTTACCTGAGTGTGATCTTTGAAAATGCCCACCCTGTAAGTGTCCCACATAGTGTACTGGAGTCGGAAGGTGGCAGATTTACTTGGAATTGAGACAGTGTTGTATTTTTGTACTTCATCTTTCCAGACTCTTGTCCTCCCCCACTTCCTTTCTGGAAGACATCCTGGTGTTAAAATAGTGTCTCATGCTCCAGGGCTTCAGCTGGCTGCCCACAGGGGTTAGGAAGGATATTTCCCTCTGATGCATTGTTATCAAGGTGCGTTCTGGGGGATGTTTTTCACCTTCTTTTGACTCCTCAAAGACAGGCCACAGTTGCAGATGAGACACCAGATAGGGTAAATAGTAGAGGGAGTTCTCATTTTGAGATACCTGTCTAGTATCTCATAGTCTTATACCTCATGTGAAACTGCTGATCAGATTTGGATCAGCTAGGGGAAAAACTGATTCTCCTGGTCACTCAGCTGAGACCTGGGAAGCATCTTGATTTTCTTTCATGATAGGTATGTGGATCACCTACAAGGAATGTGTGGTTGTACCACACCTGTGGTTGCAAGTATTTGAGCTCTTTCTTCCCTTCCTGCTTGTAGTCTCGCAGCAGGCAGATAGCTTGGTTGACCGATTAATGAATTGCTTTATTTTAACCAAAGTCATTATTCTCAATAGAAAGGGCAGTAGTGAAACCCCTCCTGGTAAGCAGGAGGTCATGGTAGATCAACTTGTGGTTTCTTCTAGCTTTAAACACTATGAAATCTCCCTCCAAAACTGATGCCATTATTACTCCATAGGTTAGCTGGCAATGAGAGAATTTCAAGGCAAGCATCCAGCACCCACCCACAGATTGTGTTGGCTCTGAGCCTGGCAGCTTGAGTCCCTTCCAAAATGTATCCAGGATCTTCTAGTTAGGAATGCAGCATATTGCTGGTTGTGACACAGATACAGCTGAGTTTACTCCGTGTCTTATCTGTAACCTTTTAACATTTTCACATGGCTTACTCATTTGCAGAAGCTTTTGTAAACCTGAAAACAGAAAACAGCATGGGCTTTAGGCAGCTACTGCTGTTTTCCCTGATTTAAGATGTTCCCGGTCTTGCCTCTGGGTATCCTTCATGTTACATTCAAACCTCCAAGGGTCTGCTGTTGTTGCTTTCTGGCCCGCACCCTTCATTTTTCTGGGCAAACCTCCCTCTAGCCTGTTGATGTCGTTCCTAATTGCCCAAAGGAATCATTGCTGAGCAATGTGAGGCATTTCCTTCCCTCTTACTAAAAAGCACCAAAATAAAACTTAGTCTTTCACAGCAGTGGCTAAACCCACCACGTCTTTAAATTGTGTTATGGCTACAGCATTTTGGACTGTTACTGTGAAGCAATAAGGTGTTTAAAATCAGGTTTTCTTTAATCTCTCCCGCTCCCTGACATTCATGCACACTCTATATACAGGCATGGACGCTCAGTGAAGTCTTTCTCTACCCCAGTATTCCCCTGGCAAAAAATTGCTTGTGCCAAGGTCTTGTGACTATGGCATTGTGGGCACTGGGAGGAGACCACTACTGTTTGCATCCCAGGGACAGAGGCTGCTCCTAAACTGCAGTCAAGAAAGGTCAATTGAAAATGGTGCTTCTGAGGTACTTACTCTGTGTCCCCTGTACTGACCACTTGCTATTTTTTTTCCAGAATTGCCTTGGAGTAACGCAGAACAGAGGTCTGTCGTGCTAGTTTGTCATACTGCTTGAACGCAGAACAGTAGACTGTCCCTGCTTCAAAGCCCTGACAAGCAAACTGGTAAATATATAGTCTAAATGAAGTATATAAAAACCATATAAAGCTAGATTCAGGAAACTGCTACGTCATAGCTGTACAACTCGAGGCTCTTCTTAGTGAAAGAAAAAAAAAAATTGCAGTAAAATTCTGGTGACTTTTTAAGGAAATGTGTGGTGGCTGCTGCAAAAAGTTTGCTCTCATCACTCTTGTCAAACTCCAGGACTGTCCCTGGGGTTCTGCTGGCCTAGCAGAGACAAAAACTGAGGAATGGATTGTTGGGCTCTAGTACTGTTAAAAAGGTGCATGAGGCTTTACAAGTCCTTAAAAATTAGCTTTCGTGGGTGTTAGCACTTTCCTGCAGTCAGATACTTTGATTAATTACACCCTCTCATAAAACTTCTCCATGAAAAAAAATCCAGTTCTTGACAACCACATAATAACTGAAAATCAATAAACTGGAAGGAGGAGTCTTGAGATTCCTTTCAGGGTAATGGTTAGTGATAATCAATCTCCCAAAAGTTAAAGTAACTTTTCAGATGGGAGGTTGGGATTGCGCTTTGTAATAGAAATTCTGGCCCATGAAAATGCCACCAAGATGCTCAAGACATCCCAGCTGTGGAAACTCCAGCTGCTTTTCACCAATAGCTTTGAGACTGACAGGCCTGGGCTGAGATTTAGGCACAGAAGCAGCGTCATGGCTCTCTTTTCTTCTGTGCTGGCTGGAAGGACTCGTACAAATGAATGAAGAGAGTTAAGTCTGCAAACCGATTCAGCCCTGTGTGTTTTCCACTGAAACTACTGAGAAGGCTTGTTAATAATTTGTCATTCTAGACATGTGTTTTCAAAGTGTGCTTGCCCTCCCTTTTATAGAAATGAATTGCAACCATTAATGCCCTACAGGCAACCAGAAATCCATCAGAGCACAGAGAAAGGTTTGAGCTGTACTTGACAGAAACATCTCCCTGAGAATGAAATGAGACCCCTTTTCTTAAGGGGTGAGGAGTACTGTATTGAGTCTTAGGACATTAACAACTCAAGTCTAGTCAGCCTCCAGGTGAAATGCTGTTACTATTACCAGCCTCCTGAGATATCCATTCCGCTCTAGTTTTGTACCATTGCACTGATTTTGATGCTCTACCCTGTGAAGGAAGTTGTTTTGGTATCTTTTTGCTCTTCCTTTGTTGTTACTGAAGATGCTAATTCAGTAATGCGCTGCCAACGTGCAAACACGTGCCGCTTTTTCTGTTTGATGCTAGACTATTTTGATGCAACCTATTATGCATTAATTGTATGGTTTCAAATCGCCTTTGGGGACTGCTCAAGGAATAGGCAGGAGAGTCAACTGTGCCTCTGTCACAGGACTCTTGGTTCCTTCCTCCTTCACAGCAGGTCAGGAGCCATCCTTGCCTCTTGTTCTTGTCCCTGGCCTCTGCGCCTTCCCTCTCTGCTTGCCCAGAGTGCTTTTCCCAGCAGTGTAATTGCCCCCACTGCGAACATCCTTAGAGGGTTTGGGTGACAGACTCATCAGAGTAGGGGTTGCACAGTGCCTGGGTCCCCACACTGTTGGGGAGTGCTACTGTTATGCAAATAATGAAGTGACCTACACATCTTTACTCTTTTCTGTACATTAGGAGGGAAAAAACAGTCTTCACAGCTCGTTTTTGGGTACATACATATTATCTCCAGTTCAAATTGGAGAAAGCAGGGCAGGCAGATGTGGTTACCTGCCTGCAAACCTTGAGCAGCACAATGCTTGTTGCTCCTGAGTTAGCAGTGAAATTCAGTGGCTGGTGTTTTTGGGAGAGGAATGCTAGATCTGGCATGGTGATCTGGAGAGCGTGTAAAATGCAATCATCCTGAGTTTTTAAAAGGGTCACCCACTGCAGGTCTGGAGATGCTGGGGAGCCTGGTTTACGCTGTGTGCTGTTCCTGCGTTCTGGAAGACAGTGAGAAGTTCCTGGTGGATTCTGTCACCTTCAGTTGGGAGGGCAAAACACCTGTTGTTCTCAAAGAAGGGGTTGTCAGACTTTACCTCAGGAAATCACTCCTTGACACAAGCCAAATCTCTAGTTATAATTTCTCAGCTCATCCTTTCTGGCTGGTGTTCACTAAGAGAGCTCAGATGTAGCATCACCAGCAGTGTCTGGAGTTAGCAGGACATTTTGGTTCCATTCAGCTCAATCCTCTCTTTCATCAACATGCACGGCACTTTCCGATCAAGATAAAGATGCCCTGAAAAGCTTCCAGCCCAAGTTAAAAGGAGAACAAACAGGAGGGAAGGGCAACACGGAGAGGGGTAAGAAGGAAGAGGGGAGAAAGTGAATGAAGGCGAGACCGGCATGATTATTGGAAGAACTAATTCGGATGTCTGGTGCCAGTGAGTTTTCCAGATTAGTATGAATAGCTTTAAAGGCATTTTTTTGAATGTGGCAGAGGCCACTGTTTAAGTCTCACTGAAGTTAATTTTGTGAAGGGGTATAAGGTGGGAAGAAGAGAGAGCGAATGCATGCCGTATGGGGTTTAAGAGGAGAAATCCAGGCACAGAGACAGCATGAAAAGAGCTTGCAAGCAGGCGTGTGAGGGGAACACAAAGGGGCTGGAGGGAGGGGGTGAATGGAAATAGGGGAGGGCCAGGCTGAGCAGATGGAGACAGCGAGAGGAGGAGGATGGGCAGGCAGGCAGGAAGGTGATTCGCTTGTAAAGAGACCCTGGAAAGTGAAAGTAAGGAGTTTGGCTAAGGGGTGGGGGAAGGGAGCGCACAGGGAGCCCCTGGGTGCTGAATGCAGGTGATGGTGTGGAGCTCGGCACCCTGGGGAAGTTTGGGTGGGTCTGGAGGGGATTGAATCCTCTTTCCGGTGCCAGAGCCCACTCGGCACCCTGGGGAGACCAAGGCCTCGCTCCAGAGTTGCAGTGAGTGAGCGCAGAGAGAGAAAGGATGAGGGTGTTTAGAGGTACAGGGAGTGGGATTTATCTAAGCCCTTTCTGGGGAGTCTTTCATTGCGCTGCTCAGCATTGCAGCCATGATTCAAGCACAGTCATAAAGATGTTAAAACGAAACAAGGCACCAGCTCCTAGAAACTCAAACATGCAAAATCTGTCAAGGAGGCGACGCAGAAAGAGGAGAAGGAAAAGCTCCATGTACAAAGATGTGAAAGACAAGGAGATATAAACGAGCTCAGTAGCGCGCACCTACAGAAATGGAGAGCAGACATGCCTAAAAGGTTTCCAACACAAAGAGTAAGGTGTAAGGAACTTCCATCACCTGTTGCTGAGGAATAACTCCTGCGTCCTGGTAGAGGCGATGTCTGCCTGGCTGCATGAAGAATCAGGGGTAGGCAGCGTCTCCAATTTTGCCTCATCACTGCAACACATTATTAAATGGATGGAGAGGGAAAAGGGCCAAACTGTTAACAGTTTGGATGACTAGCTAAAATGTAACGTCCTCCCGTCAGCAGAGAGCAGGAGAAGAGAGCAGGGTACCGGCAGGATACCCTCTGAGGGACTGAACGAGGAGGATGGGCAGTAGAGAGGAACTCCTGGCCTGGGGGGTGGAAGAAGATGGGCTGTCAGAGGGAGAGCTAATTCTGGAGCAGAGTGCTATCCCCAACCCAGGAGTGCCCTCTGTGCCCCCTGAATATGCTTTCTTAGCCTGTCCACCGCCAAGAGAGGCTGCTGTACTGGAAGAGAAAGTCAACTTCTTTTTCTTGTCTTTTTTTTTTTCCCCCATTTTAAACCCGTTCCAATTCGTGGAACCAAAATTAGAAATAAATTATATCTATGTTTAGATGTATCAAGTTGTCACAAAAATGTCTCCCAGCATGACCATGACGTGCAGGTTCTTGAACATGAAGACGGGGCCATTAAAAGCTAACATTTCAAGGGATTTTGGGGATCTTTGTCTGTCCTTACCCATGTGTCCCTTTCAGTCTCTTGTTTACATTTTATCATTCCAGACAGCTTTAAAATAACTTTTTTTTTTTTGTAAACAGATTCATTTGGGGGGCAAAAATCAAGGGGGGAAATAGCTAAACTTTCTAAGAGGTGGAGTATTTTTCCCAGCTCAGCTCAGCTGGCCTTGGTGGCCAAAACTGTCTGGTGGTAACACGCAGCTCCTCACGCCTCAGCCACGTATATGTTGTTTGCAATCACCACATCAAGCAAATTGTTGCTTGGGGAATTACCTTTTGGATGAGTGTTGGGGTGATTCAGAGTGCGTTCAGTTTTGTGATTCACAGAGCTGCAAAGGAAAACTGATGACTGGGGGCAGGGGAAGGAGCAAGATGGTGAGGCAGAAAATCGATGTCCAGAAGGCATTTGTGAAAGGGCACATTTCAGAGTTTCTAACAATATGGGACAGAGACATTTGGCAACCGGTACATTTATGCTGCATGCTTTAATCTCTACTTTCTGACAATATTTTAATGTTTTACAAAAACACTATTGCTAACATATGAACACTAATATTTTTAGATCGCTTCCTACTCTTAGGTACTGTTATATCACACAGAACAAGTTAAACCAACTGTTCAGCCAGGTACTGTTTGGGAATGCAGTCTGTTCGTCGGGCTATATTCTGAAGTCTTTATTCATCTTCTGTTCTGCCAAATTTCTTTTTCATGTGAAGTGCTCCATTGCTCTGGTTAAACCATGCGTCCCCCTTCCTCCCAGCATTTTTTTAAAATTATTTTTTTTTCCAAAAGTTAGGTTTGCTAGAAACATGGAAGAAGCCATTGCAGATAAACCTGTCTAGTGGTCTTGCCCTGCTTTGGGAGGGTCCACTCTTAGAAACATCTGCAAGAAATCTCAGTGAAGGCACCTGTGGAATGAAGTGCTTGTGGGAAAGGATTTTTCCTAGCCTCATTCATTGAATTGCCAGCCTAAATTCTGAAACTTGGGTGAACTTCTTTTCTAATTTCAAGCTTAACCTTGTTAGCTGTCTATAAACACCTCATTTTTAAAATAGCAGTGATTCCAACAGCATGGTTACACATTGCATATTCTAAATATTTTTAACCAGTTATACAGTTTCAGCATTGCTGGAAAAGAAGCAAACCCCTTTAGTTATTAACTACAGTACACTAGCCTGACTCCTCAAGTTTCTGAAAACAACCAGGTACCATGACCATGCACAAGTGCTTAGGTATACCTCAGTATTTAGTGTTAATTATTTAGTTAGTTCTGTGTGCATAGCTATTTGTAGAAATGCAGTGTTCACAGAGTCCTTAAACACACAAGAACAAAATGTTACAATGATTAAACATGGGCTGAAATGACCTGTCAGCTGAGGATGGTCAATGTTTGTGCTTGGAATATGCAAACCTCTAGCAAAACCTTGATCATAATGTGGACCAATGGAGTCAAAAAGCCCATTTCATTGGGCTCTTATGGGAAGTACAATACAAAAAGAGATGCCAAAAGTAAAGAAATTCAGAAAAGCTTTTTTTCAAGTAAACAAAGCATTTCCCAAGCAGCAGGACATAATGGTTTTAAAGATATCTGCAAAGTCAGAATTCTCCCCATTGTAACTTACGATGAGTTACCTAATCAGTGACATCAGGGAGTAATGAACCTTAAACAATTTCTTTGGTGTATTAAGTACAAACAGGCTTTCATATAGCATCTATTCCTTTTGTCCCACCTGATTTTCTTTTAAAAATATACTTGTTGTAAAGAAATTCCTTTTATTCAGCAGTTAATACAGGGCTTGACAAATTTACCTTACATCTAAATAGCCAGTGAAGACTGAGTCTACAAATGTGGGCAGTTTGTTTTGGTCTCATGTGTGAAAAGCCCAGTTGTAATTCTGCTTTCCCTGGCTTTCTGAGGATTTTGTTTTGTTTTGTTTTGTTTTCAAACATGCTTGGAAGGCACATGTTGACGAATCAGCAAAATATGACAGTCTTGTTAGCTTTTTAAGTAATTTTCCATCTGGTAGATCCATCTAATCAGAGTGGTGGGCTTAAAGTTGTTTGCTGCTGCTCATTTCACACAATTTGAACAGTGTTACCTGCATGGGGATTCCTAAACTGCCCTCCACTTCCAGTGCTCATTGAGAAGTGGATCTACTCCTTGTCACATGTAACTGTAGCAAGTACTCACCTGCAGCATAAGGCTTAGATAACTTCTAGCGTTTTTTGCCCTAAAAAGAGAGAGAACCTCATCTCAGCCAGATCTCTGTGAGCTGCAGTTGGAGAGGCTTTGAAACGCAAAAAAAAGAAGCATGAGAAAGAGTGAATAAGGCAGGCAGGCAGGGGAGGGGAAGGGTTGGAAGGAAAGGCCAAAAACATGAGGTCTGGCTTTTCTCTTTGATTGCTGTGGAAATAACTCAATCCATTGAAGTCCATGGCTTTATGCTGGCACAAAGCAGAAAAGAGTCAGGCACAAGGTTTTAGGCATAGCAAAGACACAGTCTTTCTCCTGGGTAAATGAGTGAATTATCATCGTTCAGCTTGAACTTCTCATCAAGAGGACTGTTTTATGGGTTGGGGAGTAAGAACATGAAGGGCTCATTAGACAAGCATATTTCTGATTGCCTGAATCTACTGCAAGGATGTGGTAGGATTTACAATAACTGCTAGCTAAACAGCTTAAAAAAATGCTCTGCTTTTTCAATAAAGATGATGCATCCTTCCCCAGGGCTCCCCCAGAGCTCCAAGATGGTGACTCCACTTGACTCCGTTTACTTTTCCATTACTTTTCTCTACATTTCCCTTCCTTCCAAATTTCAGCCTGCCATTCGATAACACAGCTGGTTTTCTTTTCTCTTTTTTATACTTTCATACATCAGATTTCTAAACCTTTTGCATTCCTTCCTACATTTATTCTTGCATTTCCTTAAAGTGCTATAGAGACTTGGGGAAGTAGTATACACTGAGATTTCTTTTCTATAGAGAAATATCTTTGCTAAAACACAGCTATGCTGATTTTCATGGAAGAGTAGTAGTGTGAATTAACTTTGTTGTTGTTACTCAAAGCAAGAGCCATTTCAAAATGTCTTTTGAAAAACCTAATCTGACACACAGTGTACACAGAAGTAGCAGCTGTAATAAATCCTGCTGTGGTTGGGTCATTTGTGTCCCAAAAAGGAGTACAGGTCAGTGCAGCTGCAGCAGCTGCATCAGTTACGTTCGTATTGCTGCCTGTAACCCAACTATTGGAAAAATCTAAGAAAAATTTCGGAAGCATCTCAAACTGTGCACCAGGCTTCAACACGGGTCACATGGATCAAATATTTTCGCTTGGCAGCGTAATGCTGCAATCTCATGAAAGCTCTTAATATTGACAATGCACTAATCTCTAGGTGGGAATCTTCCTTCTACGCCTAGGCCAGGCCAGATATCTGATTACGGAGAACAAGTTCTCACTTACAGCAAGGTATGTATAACTGGGGAGGTGGGGGCTTTTTTACATCTCACTATGAACAAACAACTAAAGCAAGAGGTTGTTGGGGTTTTTTCATCAAATAACAGGTTAGTTATTGTTGCTTGGAGTTTCTAAATTTCTTCTCGGATTAAATTAAGACATTTATGTACATTGTAATTTAATGTTTGGTAGAGTGGGCTTGCATAGAAGGCTGGTAGTTCACAGCCGAGGAGGGATGGTTTGATCTCAGCAATGAGTGCAGTTTTGAAAAATTACACTTCTGTTGAATGTGTGGGTTTGTTTTAAAAACTGTTTAGTGTCACATATAACAAAGAAAAATGGCCATGGGAAGAGGCAAAACAAAGGAGAGCAGAAATTTATTTTCCTTAAAAAAGCAGGACAGCAGGCACTAAGGACAAGCCATGCATTGTGATCATACCCTCGGTGGCTGAGACAGCAGGAGGCTTTTTAGGCAGGGCTGGAGCTGTGCTCTTTGGGTGGCTACCCTGCTGGAAGAGCTCGTCTGCTTGCCTTCCTGGAAGGGCAGAGCAGGCAGCCAGGTGCCCTCTGGCAGTCTGCAGCTTTCGGGATCTGCTTACTTTGCCTCTGCGTGAAGCCAGACCCAGCCTGGACTCCTTCCTTATACGTGTGATGGATTAGAAAACAGAGGGTGACATTGCAGGCAGAGGAATAGAGGGGGGACCAGGATACTTTTGTGTCATTCTTTCAACGGTCTTTTGTAACTCTTTTTTTAAACTTCCTGCATAACTTTAGGGAAAAATATTAAACTTCTGTGTTTCTTCCTCTGTAAGGCAGCATTCCTGAATAATACTTCCCTGTTTTGCAGAGCTGTTGGGCAATGTCTTGAGTATTTGTGAAGTCTGCAGAAACATTGGGTGCTGTAGACCACCTGAGAATGAAGTGCTTATAGCTAAAGGGAGGACAATTGACCCGCCGGCATAAGAAAGGTTATGAGCTGAATTTAGCAAGAATTGTTTGGGGACTGAACTGGTTTCATGCTCTCTTTCCTGTGTGCAAGTAAGGGTGTGTTAGCAGAGTTTATAGATTATAGAATTTGAGAGGCCATTGTCTGCACAGAGGGGAACTGGAGCAGATTTTGGGATGATTCAGAGAGCTCTGAAGTCTGTATTACTGGAAGTGGAATGAAATGTAGCAGTACAAAGTGCAAAATCATTCACCTAGGGATGAACATGAATTTTTGCCTTAGAGCTCATCAGTTGGAAACAACCAAGAGGAAAAAAAGTCCTCATAGCTGTGTTCATCACAAAATGATGGGCAACAGTGACCCCTCCCACCCCCCCAGTATTGCGACCATGATATATCAGGTGAAATTTCTCCAGAAGAACTGGGCAAGTGTTTAAGCCATCTGTAAAACCTTAGCGAGAGCGTGTCTGCAGCTGTAGTCACCTGTACTGAGGAAAGATGAATTCCAAGTGGAGGAGGTGTAGAGAAGGGCTTGTAAGGTGAGACATCAGGAGACTGGAGCTACTGTTATATGAAAGAACTAAAAGATTGTGCCTTGATTAGTCAAGAAAAATGAAGTCTGAGGAAGATACTACTGCTCCTTTTAAATACCAAAGGTCAAGAAGGCAGAAGAGATATTTAAAGCTAGAAGAAAATGGTGGTCCAAAAGAAATGGCCATACATTTATTTTGGCTGGAAATTAGGAGCAGGAAGAGTGAGATTCTGAATGACCTTTTTACTGGGGCACTGGAAGCCGTGTAACTGATTTTTGGATGTGTGACCATACGATAGTAGGGACTGACGTCAGGGATGAGGGGATCCCTCATAGGCCTCTGGTTCAGAGCTCCACTGACCTGGAAGAGAGTGACGGGCTCCACGTGGCAGTGCCTGCAGCCGGAGTCCGGCTTCTAGGCAAGGGGGCGGTGGGTGGGTTCCCCTCCTGTGGCACGTGCCATTTCCCAAGCTTCCCCTCACGCCAAAATTCTGACTGACAGTCTCATTTTTGTTTTCTTCCCCCTTTAAAGGTTCCTGTGGATCCCTTTCCCCCTCATTTAAAGCCCTGCTCCACAGATCATTTAAAGCTGCATTAATGGTAGCCTATTATTTTGGAGCTCCATGGGGCTAAAATAGAAAATCAACTCCGATAGTTTTGTAGGTGAGAAAAATGGTCTCTAATTTTGAGTCTGTATTGTGATAAGCCGTCTGCAGGACAAGGGCTGACAGGCAACACAAGCTATTGGCAGCAAAAATTCTGCTTTTCTAATAAAAGCCTTTCAATTTTATTTAGTGAAGCCACATCCAGTCAAACCACAACTTAGGTTAGAGTAACCATGGGTGAAAAACCCCACATAGAGCTTTAGTTAAATGGGAGGTTTGCAGTCTCACATAGGAACCCTTTCTCCAGAAATAGACCTGGAGTTGCTCCTGCATTAGTGGATTGTTTAGTCTGGATGTCAATCTGTACTTAAAAAAAAAAAAAAGGTAATGATAGGTAATTATATCTGAGTGTGCATGAGCCAGATCAGATGTAGAGACGGTCTGATGTAACTTGGGCGTTGGGGCTACTTTGTGATTTACTTTTTCTGCTCTTAGAAACTACAAACTAGAGGGCTTGCCAGAAGCTTTCTCAGTGTAGGGATTCTGAGTTACAGGATTCGGTGGGAGGCATGTTGCTGCTTTGTCTTGAAAATAGTCAGACCCACAGGTGCAGCATTTACATCTCTGCAGACCGTCTTCACAAAGAGAAAGCTGAGCTGAGGATACTGTAGAGATTGCTTCAAGTGGGTTGCACTGGGCTTTCTCTTCTGCTTTGGTCCTAAAGGTGCAGGAGGTTTGCAGAAAAAAGAAAAAAATACCAGTTCAAATAAACTGTGCAAAAATCTGCTAGATGCTCAGCTCTGTTCTTTCCAAATGTGATGGCAGTATTTTGCAGTATACCACTCTGTATTTATTTTCTATATAATAAAGCAATCAATATCTTTTAAAATCCCCATCCTTTTTGGCTAGCATCAATACAAAGCTTCCTAGCCTGAACACGACTCCTGTCAGGTTTACCTACGGAATGTGAATTTACTTTTTTTCTAAGGGAAACTCATAAAGAAATTATTTGTGCTTATTTTATTTCTGGGCTGCTTTGGTGTAGCTGCTGATCCTGTATCATCATGGGGGTAGGATGTGTCCTATTTGTTCTGCTTGAGCTCCATGGTCTGTATTCAGTCTCCCAGTCATACATTCAGGGAACCTATATCAAGCAGGAGAGATGAGCAACTCCCTGTCTCTGTGACCAGGCTGATAAGATAATGCTGCTTCATTTCTGCCATCCTGAAGCATCCTCCATAGGCAGCCCCAGCCTTCTGGTAGAGCACAAGCAATCTCTGTCCTCCCTCTTCCTCTGCTTTACCAGCTGACCTTTATTTAGACCCAAGGCTTGGGAAGAATCCCCCTCCCCTAGTGAGTACCTGAGCTCCCTGTGGGACCCAGCCAGCAGAAGAGCAGGAGGAGGTGTTTCTGCTGGGGAGAGACTTTGGAAGCAGCAAAGGGAAAGCAGGTGAAGAACTCTTTGTAGCTGAGACAGCAGGGTTGCTGCCAGCTTGAAATATGTTTGCTGAGACTGGGGAGAAACGGTGAACCAGAGAGAAGTATGGAAGGATGGATCATGCATGAGGGAGAGAAAGCTGTTGGAGTAACAGGGGCTGCTGGATGATGGCAAAGGAGATAATGGGGAATAAGTAACAGACAGATAAAAGAGAATGAATAAAAGTATATGGCAGTGGTGTCTTATTTCTGGAGGAGAAGAATTGTCCTGAATCAAATAAGCTTGGCTGCAATGGTCTAGGGTTGCATATGTGAGACAGTATTTGTTCAGGGATGATGGCAGTAATACCCCAGCTGGTTTTCACATGTTGATACTAAAGTATTTTCCAAAGGAAACCTGTACCATTATGTTGATTCTGCAGGTAGAGAAATACTGGCTCTGTGTGTGTGAGAGAGAGAGGGGGAGAAAGAAAAAGGAAAAAAGACAGGGAGAAGTGTGAAAAACAGGCAAGAAAAAGATAGCAAGTATGTCCTAGGGTGGGATATAAGGACAGCAGGTACATGTTCATAGTGTGTGCATGTGTGCTGCTGTAGGGAGATAAGTTGGGCTGAATTTCTGGGTGCCTAAAGTGAGTATGGGATAGAGAAAAGTTACTTAGATAATAAACTTTTCTCAATTTTACCAGCTTGATTGTGGTGGTGAATGAATGCACATCACACATATGTGTCTGAGAGTGCACACAGGAGAGCTATGGGTGCACAACAAACTTGAAGCGTTCAAGCTTTCATTTCAAAGTCAAGCTTTCTAGTTTTCACGATTGCAAAGGTACGTTTCTATGTAGAAACCGGGCATGAATTTGAAACAAAATTGTTTTAGAAAACATGTTAAATAGCCCATGGTTGCTAGAGGTATGCATTTCTGCACTTTTTGTCTCATCAGGGTATTAATTCTGAAGGCTAATGCCTGCATTTCATTACCAACAGCCACAGTTTCAGGATTGACTTTTTTAACAGATGGAGCAGGAGTGAAAGTTCTGTTCTTCCCAGGGGTAACTTGGTAGTTACTGCAACTCAGCAAAATGGGACTTGTCAGAAACTGTAAAACAAAGGAGGAATTCAAGTGAAAAGGAGGAAGCATTGTTCTAAAAAGAAGCTTGTTACCCTTTGAGTGATGCTCAAAAGTCGCAACAAAGTGCTTGAATTCAGCATAAATTTGGTTTATTTGTAGGTAATTCCAAAGGCTGGACTCAGTCTCTTCATTTATTTTTGCACTGGCTGTTAATATCAAAAAGGAATCAGCTGTAGGCTTAGGCTAGAACAAAGCCTTACACTTAAATCGCAGAGCTGAGATTGCTAGTTCCATCCAAGAATTTGCCAGTGATGGGGCAGTAGGTTTTCTCATGAACTCTGCAAACCATGTTGGGGAAAAGTCTGCTTGTTTTTAGTGGTTGGAAAATTTGGGAAAGTGAAGAAGGAGGTTGCAAGAGAGAGTTATGGGGGAAAGCTGGTATCCCTGTTGTGACAGTAGCAGTGTGTGGTCTGTGCTATGTGCTAGCAAGAACTAGTGGTGAAGGAGTGAAAGATGTCAGTATTAACTTTTTCTTTTGGATTTTTCTTAAATCTGTTACATATAAAGCAACTTTAATTCATTTAAAGTTTAGAATTTCCATGTTCCAATTGAACACAGAATTGAAATAATTATTTGTCTCTAGCAGATCGCAAATTGTAACAATATTATTCTGCCATAAATTAACTCTAGATTTCATTATGAAAACGGAAAGATAAAATTACAAAAATCCTGATAACCCTATTTATTTTTCTTGCAATAAAAATGGCTATTCCAATAGTATTAGGTAAGAACAGTGCTGTTGCCTACCATGCCAACTGTTACGTCATTTGCTGTTTGTTTCATTACTACCTAAGAGGCCCTGGTCCCAAGCCAGGATCCGTTTGTGCGGGACATGATTCAAAAGATGGTCTTTGTATCAAAGAGCTTACAGTGTTTATGGTGCTTTGGGTTTATAACATAGCATCTCAGTAAAAAGAGCTGCTGTTGGAGTTTTAATTTAGTTAGAGGACCGTTTCTCTGGAGGGGGATCCTCTACTTTACTTTAACAAAAGTAACTTAAGCCCAAACAGGTGTTTCCTTTTCTGAACACCCTTTAAATAAAACCAATAAATATCTGGTCTTTGTGCTGCATAGGACAGCACAAAATGGTAGATGGCATCATAAGGTTTTCTTTAGCTTCTTTCATAGCCTTCGATAGGAAACAAATCTGAGTACCATTATTGTAAATATTTCCCTTTGTACATTGGCACTAGCTTTTTTTCTTCCTTTTAAAATTAAATTTATCTTGCTTTTTATTACAATGTAATGTGTAGTGATATGTCTACCTGAAAATTTTGAGATTAAAGAAGTCCTACCCTTGCATATGAGGTATCTTCTTTCCATAAAGAATTGCAATTTTCCCCTGAAAAATAATACTGAAAACTTTACATAGTTTTGTGTGTTTCTAAAAGGAAAAAGTTGCCAGGAAAAGACATGGTCTTCACAGCTTTATTACTGTACCCACCATCATACATCACATAGCATAGCACTTCTAGAGAATCTTTTATTGTTTATAGTTCCAGCCACATAACCTTTCAGATGTCATCTTGCAGATCAGAAAGTGAAGTGACATAAGCAGAACAAAATACTGAGAGCAAACAATATATTTACTTTTGTTTTCTTTTTCTTTATGTCAGTTATCTCTGAACAGACCTGGACTGCTTAAAAAAAAAAAGTGGTGTTTTGATTTGCTGAATGAATTGCATTTCAGTTTGGATCTCTCAGTATTTCTTCTGCATCTGGACTAGGTAATTCCCAGAAACACTTTCAAGATGGCTGCTAGCACATGTTTGCACGTTATCAACACTTGCAGTTAATATTCTTGTGGAAAAGAGGTGGCTTGTATGAGTGCTTATGGGAATCAAAGAAAATGGCCGATACATATCCTTTAAACAAATTTACTCCTTGCATGTGTACGGCGTTTGAGAATAATCCTTTGTAAAAAGAATCACTTATGAAATAGGGTTCTCTATAAATTACTCTAAAGGTTTATAGAATAAGGCTTTAGGAAACAATGTCTGTTCTGTAGGTTTCTAATTTATGATAGCAATTCAGTAGCTGGGTAATAATTACTGTATTCTGTAAGATCATTTAGCAGAAAAACCCTAGAAAAAAATGCAATTATTTTTAATAACTTGCACAGGACTTTTCCATAAAGGATTTAATTTGGGGCTATATTTACTCAGCTCTAGAACTTGGGTTTTAGCTGCATTTATCCTTTTGCTCCCCCGCCCCACCTTTCCAGCATGTTGCCTTCTCTGTATTTCATTGTGGCTGCTCCTGCTCCACCAACACTCAGGTGGTTGGTTCCATTCAGCAACTCTCCTGCCTTCATCCTACATTTTTCTAAACTCCTTTTCCCCATAATATGTCTTATTCCTTATTTTTTTCAAGGAATTGATCATACATCATAGAGGGGACTCTTAGGATATAAGGATGATGAGTGAGATAAGAGGATTTACCAGGCAAAAGAGAGGGACCAGATAAAAGATGAGTCACTGTCATTCTTAAAATGTAGCAGACAGAATTGGGAAAGAACAGGTGTTTGGTTTTAAGCTGTATTTAATACCAAACAACCATTGTTATAACTTGATTTTACTTTTTCCCCACAATGTTTTCCTTCAAGTATTTCAATTAATATTGCCAAATTATTGCCAAACAGGCTTATTTGCTGTTTTCAAACCAGGCCTGTTCCTGGAAGTACGATGCCTGCTAGACCTCCTGATGGCTTCAGTGGGAACTCCAACTCCTGAACTCTTGTGAAATCGCATTTACCCATCCTCATACAACCAAAGACTTTTGCCGACCATTGCACTGAGACAGCGCATTCATACCAGAACCCTTGCACCTGATGAAGTAGATGCATCAGAGTATTTTAATTTGCATTTCTTTGTGTTTCAGAGTTTTTAAAATCCTTTTTTGGGATGATGTAGCAAACCTTACTGTTTCACATCAAAAATTCCTATTGGAGTGGGTGAGACTTTTCCGGTAAATGATGTGGGTGTACGGTTAGTACCACAGTGACATCATCGCTCTGCGGCAATGGAAACTGCCATGCTGACTGAGCAATGAAAACCCAGACTGACAGATAGATTGGGGAATGAGCAAATGGGATTAATCACTAATTTATCCCCAGGTATTGAGATGGCCACCAGGCATCTTTGACTTGTCTGCAAATCCATATATTTTACAAATATATATGTACAGAGCTTGAAAATTAATTTTCACTGTCATCTAACTTTTCTTCTGTAATTGCTTTTGCTTGCCCAGCCAAGAAGCAGGTGACCAATCAGGTATGAATTGCCAGTGGCTAATGAATAATAAGCAAATGAACAGTTTGTAAATAACCCTTAACCTGAAAGCTGCTTGTCTAGAATATCTGATGATTTCTTACAAATCAAAATGTTTTTTGCCTGGTTTGCTGAATATACACATCCATATTTATACATGCACAATTCACAGTCCTTGTATAAATACACAGATACCCAGTTTCAGGCAGTGATATTTGAACAACTGTAGTTTGGATGAATGACAATTGAGGAATTTAGCATAGATTAGCATAGTCAAACAAGATTTCTACAATTATAAATCGACGATGTAAAGTTTCGGTAATTTACTCACGATATTGACAGAACAATTGGGGACTAATCTGTCTAAAGGAGCACCTTTCATTTTTTCAGGTGAATAGCTCTTGCTTTTTGTCAGTCATTTCAGTCCGATTATCTCTTTCAGTTTCAACATCTTAGTAAAAGAGATTTTCTAATACGAAGTTGTTAAGCAAAGAGGCTGCAACAACAAAACACAATTCACCGAAGTTTTGTTTCCATCAGCTAAGCTTTTTCTCAGAGAATTTAAATATTTGCTGGATCTCTAGTGATCCTCCTGCAGTTGAGAGAAAAGCTCTATAAGTAAAGTAGGTAAATAATGTTGGGATTTAAGGAAATAAAAGCACTTCACACAAATAGATCTATGAAATTGAAGTTATTAAGCCGTTTTGATAAAGTCAAATTTACTAAAAGAAAATGGATCATAGAAGCAGATGCAGTTTTCTGTGTTTTAGTTCAGGATTTTTAGGCAACAGCAGGTTTTAAGAACGATGCAGATGAAAACAGTTTAGTAAAACCTGCCCTCTCTGAGGTTTTTTTTGTTTTGTGGGGGGTTTTGTTTTGTTTTTTTTAAATGAGAATCTTTGAGTTGTTTTGGCATTTTAAACCTTTTGCAAACTCTGTGGATTGTTTCTCACTGTTACAGAACGTTCAACTAGCTGAAAACACATTTTAATTTGAAAGCGTTGTAATTTTTAGTGGAACATCTTCTTTTGCAGCCTTCCAGATTCACAGTGATACACAAAGACTCTAACTTTGGCTGGAGTTAGTGTGTATTCTAGCATTAAAAGAAGTCCTGAAAAGATATATATATAAAATACCTGAACGATTTAAAATAAAACCCAAAAGCGTAGGTTTATATTGTTTTCAAAGCAGGAGTCGAAATTCGAAAGGGAAGAGCCTAATTGTGAACGGAAATAGGAAGATTGCGGTGGCTGGATGGGGATTCCCCCAGACCCGCTAACGCAGCACCTGGAGTCACACCGGACGGACGGCGCGGAGGTTTGGTCTCCGGAAGAGGGAGGAGGAAAACCGAACGGCCCGCGTTTCGGGTGCCCCGCTGGCGACAGCGAAGGAAACAACTTCTCCGCGAGCATCTGCAACGGTTTCCGCGGCGCCTGCCCCCAGCCCCCCGGAGCAGGGCGGCGCCCGCGCCGGCCCGCCTGGGTCCCCGCCGCCGAGAGCCGGTCCCCGGCGCACCGCAACAAAATCTGCCGCCAGGGGCACGGCGGCAGCCCCCGCCGGGCGGGCACCGCCGTGGCGGCCGCTTCTCCGCCCGCTGGCGGGCGGGAGCGCCGGGGGAGCCGGCCGTCTGCCTGGGGAACGCGGTTCCCTCCGCCCCGTCCAGGTACTTGAGGAGAGGGAGCCTCGGCCGGGACGTGCTGCCGAGGCGGGATGGCACTGCGGCGTGGGCCGGCCTAGCCCCACAGCGGAGCCCCGGGAGGTGCCCTCCGCGCTGGCGGCTGGCGCCGAGGCTGCCCCGCAGGGAGCCGGCTGCTGCCAGCCCGGCGCTCGGGCGGGCGGCTCGGCTCTGCGCTTCAGCGTCCCCTCTGCAAGCGAGGAGAGCCCCGCTGCCCGCCAGCCGCCCGCCGGGCGAACGGGGGCGAGGGCAGGGCGGCCCCCGCCCAGGTGCGCGCCGCCGCCTCAGGGCGAGGGCAGGGGTGCCACGGGCTCTACGAGCGGCCCGGGCCACGAACGATCCTCGCCGCTTAACGGCGCTGACGGGGCTGCGGGGCGAGGGGAGAGGCTGTCCCCGGAGGGCAGGGCGGCGGCGGGCCGCCCGTTGCCCTGGGGTTCCTTCCGTTAAGCTGACAGGCGGCGCGGGACAACGGCTGCCCATCCGCCGCGTCTCGCTCGGCTCGACCCGAAGGAAGCGCCCCGGCCGGGGGAGGCCGGGCTGAGGGGAGCCCCGCGGCCGGTTGGAGACGCCGGCCCCCCCTCCCCGCTGCCGGAGGTGAACTCCGGTAGACTTGGATCTCCTCGCCCGCCTCTCGGCGGCGGCTGGCGCCCAGGGCAGAGCGAGTTCGGGGCGAAAACGAAATATGTGGGGCGGGAGCTTCCAGCGCAGCCCTCGGCCCCGCTCCGTTCCGAGCCCGCCCTCGGGCTTCCCTTGGCCGGGCGTTTGCCCGGCGGCTGCCCCGTTGAGGGACGCCGTAGCGCGGCCCGCCGAGGCGCCGCGCCGCCGGGACGGGCGGGCTGCGGCCGGGCTGGCGGGGCGGGGAGGCGAGGCGAGGCGTCGTCCGAGGGGCCGGCGGCGGTGGCGGGACGCTCCTTCGCGGGGAGCGGGGCCGTCTGGGGGCTGCGGGGTGGGACCCCGCCTGCGCGGGGACCCCGCCACGGAGTTGGGGTGGCGGCTGGTCGGCGCGACAGGCTCTGCTGGTGAGCGGCGCCGCCTGTGCCTGTGGAACAAGGCCGGTGGCGGCCCCGGAGCCACGCCGCACCTGAGGCCAGGGTCTGAGGTAGCCCCTCGGGGAGCCGGACGGCTTGGAGGGCTGGGGCTGAGGGGTAGGTGGCTGCAGGTGTGCCAAGTAGAGATTGAGGGCGGGGAGGGGAGAGAGGGGGCTGAAGCAAACACGTGTGATGCGGGGCATCGGGGAGGGACTGTGCATCCCCGTAGAGGAACGGGGGTTCGATGCCCCACAGAAACGCAGGGGCAGCTCTCTGGCATCTTCATCCCAGGCGCCGCAGGGCGTCTGCCTTTTGATCTCGGTGGCTGGCAATATCTGTTTAAAAGAATGAGGCCGCATAGGGAGGATCTTTTTCTCGTGTCTCTCCCTGCGTTGCCTTTAGGTAACCGCTGTGCTGTAGCTCCTGTGTGTGCGCGCCTGGCAATGAGAGGAAGGGAGGCAGCCTGGGAAGCGCTGGCTCCGCCAGTGGGCGTTTTCTGGCGGCCGGGCTGGTGTTGGAAGCGGCACTGCAGTGATTTTATCTGCCTCTTTGCAGACGCGCACGCACGTACGGGGCAATAATTGCCTCGCTCGAAGGAAATACAGATTGTTGCCGTTTTCTTGCTTTGAATGCGAGGTGGGAGCATGAGGAAAAGCGGACTTTAAAGAGGGATCGGAACCGCTTGGCGGTCAGTAGCGCCCTGTCCCCTCCGGCCTAAAGGGGGAACGGAAATGTGAGGATTTTATGAGGGCGGGGAGCCGGGGTGCGGAGGAAACACTCCCCGGGGGTTGCTGGAGGGAACGAAGGACCGAACCGCGCGTTGCCTCTCGTTTGGCTCCGGCCTTTTTCGGCTTCCCCTTTCGCTGTACTCCGGTATCTCTCCTAGACGTCCTGCCTTAAACTACGGCGAAAGGGAGGGAAGAGCGGAAGCATGTCCAACCCGGAGAAGCGGATCTTATCCCGCCCCTCGGCCCCCCTGGCTGCAGCACCCGGGGAAAAGCCCGGCTCCGGCAGCCGCCCGCTCCACTCCCATGGCCAGAGCGGCGGAGGTGGAGGCAGCGGCGGGTCTCCTCCTCCTCCCCCCGCTCTTGGAGGCGGCTCGGCTGCCTGCAGCTCCCTCTCTCTCCTCCTAACAACCACCAGCAGCAGCAGGAGCCGTGCTGCAGGGACAGCCTCCTCCGCCGCCTCCGCCAGCATCGTCCCCAGAGCGGCAGCGGCTCCTTTCCTCGCTCCAATCCCCTCCTTTTCCTCCGCTTCTCCATCTTCTTTTTACTTCTTGCCGCCGCCTCCTCGTTTCCCCTCCTCGTCTTCCTTTAACCTCACAAGTCTCCAAGGGAGGGAAGGAGGAGGAGAGGCAGCGAGAGCGGCAGGAGGAGGAGGAGGAGGAGGAAGAGATGTTGGCGGAGCAGCAGCAGCAGCTCACTTGATCGCCCATCCAGGCGGCAGCGGCAGGAGGAGACTCTTCTGTTCTTCCTCCATCCAGGGCTTGCTGCTCCGTTCCGCAGCCGGCGGCCCCGGGCAGCACCACTCCCGGCTCCTCCTCTCCCCAGCCGCCTCTCGCCCGTGGTCCTGCAATTCCCTCGGTGCTGCAGCAGCAGCAGCCCGCGGCGACGGGATCCGAGGAGGCGACGGCCCCGGCGGGAGCAGGACTCCTAGGCGGCAGCAGCGGCAGAGAGGCGCCTTCTTCTCCTTCTCGTCTCCCCTGCTCCTAGGGCCAGACATGGAAGATGGATCTAATTCTGCAAGCTGCTTTAGGAGGTTTACGGACTGTTTCTTGAGCACAAGTAGGTACCGGAGCGCTGTGCCCGGCGGCGGGTCGCGCGTGTCTCGGGGGGAGGCGAAGGGCTGTGTCCGAGGCTGGGTGCATGCCTTGAGGAAAGGGCATTTCTTTGTGAGTGGGGGGGAGGCGAAGACACAAAGGGGCCGTATACGTGGGGCGTGCGTGGACGCATGGAGGAGCGGCCGGGTGTGTACTGAGGATGCACGGACAAAGGAGATGCTCGATGTAACTGCGTGCTCTTTGTGTCAGCTGGCTGTTAACGCCTCGGGGATTTCGGCATCGTTTCGGCATCAGACAACTCTACGTGTATGTGTGCCAGCCTTTCACTTGGTGCATGCTTAATTTGCTCAGGAATGATGCGTAGGGGAACGGAGACTTTCCCCCCTACTTACTTGAAGAGGCAATAAGGAAGCATTATGGTATCGGCAGTTGACAGAGAAGCGGCGGTGGAGGGCGAAAAGGGTGAAATGTGTCGCTGCTTCTGCACCCCCCGTCAGATATGCCACACGCCTGCAAATTCGGTGGCTTTGAACCGGCTTTGGTGCTGGGTGCCACCTTCCCCTGGCCGTGGCTCATTGCAAGGCGGGCGAGGAGCCGGAGAAGGAAACATGTGCTCCTTGCTGTGGGGGCTGGCGCTGAAGCGAGGATAGTGACCGGCTGGCGGGGAGGGCGGAATAAAGGGGGCATTGAGGCGCTCCGTAAAGGGCGCTCCGCAGCGAGCCTCTTCCGCTGCCGGCGAAACCTTCACCGCTCCCGCCGAGCCCAAACGCGGGGGAAGGGCGCGGGGCCGCGCTCGCCCCGTGTCGGGCGCCGGGAGTGGGGCGAGAGCAGCCGCTCGGCCTCTCGCTGCGGGGCTCGGCGAGTGCCCTCCCCGCGCTGGGCGGGGGAGCCCGGCGGCAGCGGGGGCCGCTGGCCGGCCCGAGCCGCTGAGGCGGGTTGTGAGCGGCGGGAGGAGGGTTTCGCATGGCAGAAACTCCCCGTTCATAGGGACACGGCCCGGCTCCCCCTCGGGTGTCTGGCCCCGAGCCTGCCGCTGCCGCCTTCCCTCCCCGAGGCGTTTCACTCATACACCGCGCCCCGCCGGGTGGGTGCCCCGGGGCTTCGGGCTGAAACCTCCCGCGGTTGGGCTGCCCGTGCCCTCCCGCCAGCCCTCAGCTCCAGCGCCCCGCCGGGAAATGTGCTGGGGTTCAGTTTGGTCTTGGGATTTATGAATTCCCAAGCGGAGTGTGTATCAGGGCTAAAATACATCTTTTTTTTTTTTTAATCAGAGCCTTTTTTTGCTTGCCTAATGTTTTGATGCTTAGGGTGACTTCAGTCAGATGCGGTTATTTGTTTTTTGGTTTGTTTTTTTTTTCTTTTTGTGTTAATTTCTTAAATCATAGATTTATGCCTTAAAGTGTCCCTAAACTTGCATTTTAGTCTGTTAACGTACTTTTATTAGGTGGCTTTTTGGATACAGATGAATAGTACGTAGTTGACACATGTATGTATTTTGGGGGGATGTGAGAAGAACTATAGAGATGTCGGCTGAAACCCTATTATTTGTCTTATTGCCTTCCACCTATCTTTAGCACAATAGCCTGCAAGCATGGTAGTACTTGTTCTGTTCTACGGTAGAGGTGAATAAAGATGACCATATATTTGCTGCATTGTCTTTTTGAAACTTTATGCAATAGTTGATTATGTTTCAGAGCCACATACTTATTTAGTTTTGAGGCCTGAAGGGAATCCTAAGCTCTTCCAGTTTTTATTTTGTCTGTGTTTGGGAGGGCTAGAATGCTGTCGTGTGTGGTGCAACTCTGATGTTTTAAAATAAGTGGTCTTGGGAGCAAGGGACCGAGCCAGGCAATGTGTGTCATGTAGGGCAATTCTCCCCTATGCTGGACCAAGAAAAAGATGACACGGAAAACATCAACTCTGTTCAAAACACCGTTTTAAAAGCAACGGTGAATTCAGCTTAAGCTATTTTATGAACACTTGAACACAAGAAACCTGGTCATCTTTGATTGTGACCTCTGACTGAAGATTTTCCTGCAGGCAGGAAAGGAGCAGAACGGTTCTTTCCCCTCCGAGTTTACTGTTTACTGATGTCTAAGAAGACATGCAGCCTCTCTGCGGAGACACTTTCTGTGCCCTGCAGCCTGCTCTCATGAAACTTTCAAGAAGCTAAATGCCTGATATCTCTACTTCTCTTTTGAATGTGATTGAAACTGGCCAATGGGCTCAAAAGGTATTAGTGAGGTCAGAGGGACAGACATCCATGTGCATACATATGTACATATGCGTACACTTCCCTCCCTCCCTGAGTGATTGCATAAGTCTGATTTCCTTAGGAAACCAGGCTGAAAAAAGGAGTGGAGGGAAGTCAAACAAGATACTATTCAGTTCTAGTGCAGCTACTGCAAAGAGTACTTGTCCAACTCTTTGGAGTACTGTGCACAGTCCTGGTTACAGTGCAGCCGGAAGGCTATTATTGTTTTGAAGAGGATGAGATCATGTAGAATAATGAAGATAATGTGCTATATCTCCTAGCTTTTGTTTCCTGAATTGTATTTTAGCTTCTAAATCATACGTGTATATATATACACATATATATACTGTTTGACTTTAAAGACAAAAAAGTCTAAATATTTTTACGGGCAAACTGAGGAGTTCTGTAGGGAAGAGGGTTGAGATGAGCTCTTTTGGAAGGGAGATTTAAAAGTGACTTAACAGAATCCTCAAGACTGGAAAACAGTGAAATCGCTAGAGATGTATTCTTCTTCCTCCTCTGTGCTCTTTCAACTTGCATGCTCTCCAGTCAGGGTTTTGTTAGAAGGTTCTTGATATTATTAAAATTTTAGGTTTTTAGTCCAGTACTGGACTGGATTGCAGAAGTGTATATGAACTTTGTGTGGTGTGTGTTGTTTTTCTTAACTGTTTAAAATCTGTAACTTGGTCCATAACACAGTGTTTTGAGAAATTTTTAGTACCTAACATCCTGGATCAATTCTCAAGTGGAGTTCTACCGTATTTAGCATGCTGCAAGCTGCCAGGTATTCCAGGTTTCTGTGAAACGTCTTACCTTCAGGGGAGCATCCCATGTTCCTTCTACATTCAAGGTGTCTCAAGCTGCATATGTGTAGCGTATTTCATCTGTGTCCCATGAGTCTACTCACAGGTATGAGTATTTTACAGTATGGGGGCTTTCTGCTTGTCAGGGTATTACTGGTATATTGATATTTTATACAGAGTGACCTTTTATCTGGCTTTTTTTTTTTTTGTGATGCAGCAAGTTTATCCTGCACCTTCACATGCCAGATGCTAAGACTTTCCAATTGAGTAGTACTCTAAGAAAGAGTAGATGTCGTAAGATCTGTAGTTGTGGAAGAAAATAGCAATTAACATTTAAATAAAGTTAAAAGTATTCCTGTTACCTGCGTTAATGGGAAAGTTAATCTTTGCTTGACTTTCTTTTTTTTCCTGGTCTGTATATTCATTACTTGCAATCAGGGTTCTGTAAGCCAAATGCTGATCTTCAGCAATGAATCCCATGTGTAAAGGTGGACAGGGTTTGGTTTACAATTAAATCATCCTTAAAATTTAGATGCTGATGTAGAAAACAGAATTGTCTCTGGTTTTCACCCCAGGGATTCTGGCTCCGCATTAATTGAAAGCAAAATTGTCACTGAAGTGGTGTATAGTTATGGTAAGTGATGTCATTCAGCTGCTCCCATCAGGACTGATGTTTCATAATACCACATTTTATAGTAATGTATAGGAACACCATGTATCCTGGTCTGAAGCAATGCCATTCTATTTAGAGGGATAACGGACCAATACATAGGGCAGACAGCAAGGAATGGCATGGGAAGGGAATGGAAACCGTGCGGACACAAGCAGTTAACAGTGAAGGAGGGCTTGTTTGTCTGAGTCAGACATTTTTACAAATGGTTGTCTATAAAGCATGCAGTTTACATTTGAAATAACTAATACTCTGTCCCTTTGACTCCTCAGCTCTGCTGCCCATGTTTGCCTGATGGCTTGGGGGTACCTAGCGCTCCTAGGCCTTGAGAAAGGAGGTAACGCCTTCACTGTTAACTCAGTAAGCTTGCTCCTTGTGTAAAATGGACTGTGGAAGGTGTGATTATGCACGGTGAGATAGTGTAGGTGAGTTGGCAGTTGGTTTCTCTTTGTCACTTGTGCGAGCAGGATGGCAGCTCATTTAAGATTCTAACGCAAGGCTGGCGGCTCCAATCACCCTTTTTGTGTCCTTCTTCCTTTTGCTCGTGTTCAAGCCATACTCATTGGCTGGACATGGTGAAAACCTGAAAGCGTAAAGATGAGTTTTTATTTCCGCATATACGTGACTTAGTGAGTTGATTTTGAAACAGTCATGTGAATGCTCATTAGTGGAAATGATCTAGGGCATATACTTGGCTTACTTGGTTTTAAATTTTCTGTTGTACAGATCAGTGCAACAGTTCAGTTTTAAGATTTTGTGCTGTATTCTAGTACAAATAGATTATGCCTAACAGTCTCTCAATGTTCTCGAATCATGAACTTAGTTTTAAATTTGGAAAATAAGACTGAGAGTCTCTGTGTGTGTGGATTTATAACTTAGAAATGGCGTATGCAGCTTGTTGTTAAAAATAACACACATTCATTTAATAGAATGTTAACTTTGTCTGTGATTAAAATCGTATTTCAGTTTGGTGAGGCTAATATGAGCTAATTTTTTTTTAATGCTACTTTAAAAAGTGTTTTAGTTTCAAGTCATTATGTTTAATACTTCAAAGTTCAATGTCTTTTACAGTATTCTAGTTTTTGCACTTTTGGCACTATTATTCTAAATGAAAGCTAAGATCATAAGGAAAAAAATATATATGAAAACAAAAAGGGCTTTTTTTTAATTTTGTTTTTATACTCCCTCTGCTGGCTGTTTCAATTACAAGTACCTGTACTTGAACTTTGTTACTAAATCTACTCTTCCTTTACTGTTTTATCAAACGAGCAGTAACGTGTATTGATTTCAATCTGTATTTAAAATACAAAAAAGGGTCTAAAATTGTGAAATGAAGAACCACTATTTGCAGGAATGGAAAATTTGACACCTGTTTTATGGAGCAATGTTTTTGCTTTTGTTATATCTTGTATTGATCTGAACTCTAAAAACAATTGAATCTTTTGGTGCGTGGGCCACATCTTCATCAGTAAATATCACAGAAATAACAATTCCTATATTGTAAAGATTTAGTTATCTATTCCATTTATTGTAACAAATTTACTGCCCAGCTTTGAAGAACAGCTGTGGCAAAACCTAAATAATTATACTATGTTTTGTTATGTTAAAAAAATAAAAATCATTCACGATTTTGACTTACATCTACTTAGTTAGCTACAAGGCTGCACTCAAAGTGTTCTGCAGAAGTAATGGATAATTTCTTAAGATACTGTTTTTAGTACACTAGTATACAGTAGTGTTAATCAAAAATATTTATAGCACTCAAAAATTATAATTCTTAGGAACTTCAGAGATTATGTACAAGGATTGCTGTATATATTATTGAAATGAAGCCATTGCATTCCTCATGGATGTCAGTTATGGTTAAATTTTTTCAATATTTCTTGTTGATATTTCTGCTAAAGATCCAGACTTTGCTATGTAATGTGTCCTCGCTTGTGCTATTACTTGGCTTCCCACTATCAGAGTTTGAAGAGTGCCACCTACTGATTGACAGCTCTGTGCAGTACTTCTTTCCTTTGCCATCTGAAGGCTCTTCACAACTCAGCCTCAGTTATCTTGTGGGATGTGACAAGTTGATGTGGTTGGACGTGGCAACTGTGCTGAGTCAAGCCTCAGCTTTGACCTCTTCTATTAAATGATGCTATTTTTTCTTTCTAATTTGTTTCAAGGTGAGGAAACAGGATTTTCATCCTGGGAGGTGGGCTTCCCCCGCCCCCCTTGTCCCCTTTTTAAAAGCTTGTGAGAAAGTGGTGTATTTCTGTGGTTTCATCATCACTTCTTGTCAAGCTGTCATCATTAGCGTGGGAGGAACCAGCTTGGCTGATGTTTATAGAAGACTTTGGCTTCTGCTATGCCAGACAATGTATTGATGTGTTGCACACTCGAATGAGACAGTTCAAAAGGCAGGTAACAGACTCGCAATTCTGACTTTATTAACAAATGAACATTCCAAAATGCTCATGATGTGTTTGTTTTTGCAGGGGAGAAGGATAATCTGGTTAACAAGTTCTAAATTTTTATGGTAAATTGATGAATTCATCTTTACTGTTAGTGCACATTGAGAATGCGTTGCTTCAACTTAGAAGTATGCTAATTATGTTCTTGGGGGGGAAAAAAAACTTGGCAAGAGTATGAATTAGTTCAAAAATGTGTATCATTTACATACTTACAAGGAACACCTTTATTTCAGAGTTCTTTTTATATCTCTTCTTCCCAGTGATTCGCCACAGGAAGCTTTCTTAATTTCCAGCTCCTAAGCACCTTGTCATAGGTGGCATTAAGAAGAAAAAATACTGTGTTTCCAAATTTCATATTCTTTTGAAAAATACTCTGATAACAAGTTTTAGTGTGGGTGAGTGAGATTTTTAACAATAAAATGTCACATTATTAAGAGATGCGAAATCTTATGGCTCAGTAGGACTGGAATTGGGGTCTTTGTATCACTTGAAGGTTTTCCAAAGTAATTCTGGCTCAAGAATACCAAAAGAGAAGGTTTGTGGATGTTACTCGCTGCCTTTAGAGAACTCATATTCATTTTAATGGTTTCTAATTAAAATAATAATAAAAACCCTCAACATAGAAGTAGCAGTAGTAATCTCACCTTCTTTGATGTTGGGACCCAAATAAGAGATTGTCAGGATTTGAGACCAGTTAATCCACCTTCCGTCTGGAAACTGTGAAGATTTAATGCTTTCATTAACACTTATTGATCTGATTCCTTGTTTCTGCATTATCAACCAACTCCCGTGCAGCTGAGCTGTACTTCTCTTAACAAAGTTTATTCAGCTGTTAATAATTCCAGCATTCTTCCTTCCTCTTATCTTTCCACTTGCATTAAAAAGAAATCCCCTAATGTCAAGCCAGAAATAGTTCCTAAAGGAAAGAAAACTTTTGCATCTGAAGTTCTGACAACTTTGTACAGAAACGTTGCGTCTCTAATCCTTCTGATCCATACGTACCAAAATAGCAGATATTTCTAGCTGCTGACAAGCATTGCCGTGTTCACCTTAATAATGCTGTTAACTTTGCTTTGCCCTGTGGGGAAATTTCCTAATTGGCAGGAAAAATGCCACTTTCTTTGTCACAGATATTTTAGTAGCATTTCTGCAAAGTTGGGGTGTTCTGCTGGTTCAGAGAATAAGATGCTTAGCCTGAATTATGGTGGCTAAGTGTGCATCCTGTTTATTCTTTCGTAGGTTTCCTCATTATCTACTAATTTTTATTTCCCCATTGTATCTCTTCCATAGTGTCTTACTTCCAAACTGGGTAAAGCTACTACCCTCTCTTCTAATGGTTTTTGACTTATTCTTAAAAAAAAAAAAGTTATGTGCCTTAGTATTTCACTAATGATTTTTTTCCCTAACACACAGCAGTTAAGTTTATGATAACTCATTCTTTTACTTACACTGTTTTTTTGTGTTTATATTTTGATTTTCTTTCATGCATATACAGATACCTTGGCAACTTCTCCAGAGTGAATTCTTTCTTGGAACGTAGCTCTGTCGGCTGTGCTTTCTTTGCATGGCTTTCTCTTTCTTTCAGTTGTGTCTGTATATTTGGCTTAATATTATTTCCTCCTTGTCCACCCATCAGCTTATTTTAGCTGATGCTTCCTTCTTGATTGCTGAATTGTGTTCATTTTGTTTCTTCCTGCAGTGGGCCTGTGTCTTACCCTGTCCTTTTTACAATGTTCTTATTTTCCCCAACTGCTTTGGTTGTGTGAAGGCACTATGCTGCTGCTGCTGCTCTTCTTCTGGTGTAGTTCACTTTGGCTGCATTGTCTCGTTTTTTTTTGGTAAGACTAAATCTTGCATGGCAGTTTGAAAACTCTTGCTACGTGTTCTGTATTTGCAGTGACTCATTGTATTTCCTAATCTGCCACTGTCTGCCCAGCCCTAAGTGTGATGTCAGTAGAGATTTTTTCCCTTGCTTTTTTAAGCAGACGTAGGACTGATGAAAGTTACTGTTTGATGTAACAGGAAACTGAACTCATCTGTTCTTAAAACAGGCACTGCCTTAGCCAGTATGCTCAGGTTTCATAATGCCAGGCTCCTTTGTCTCTCGCTTGTGAGCAAATCGCTTTTGTGTGGATGTGTCTCACTGTTCCTGTTTCTTCAGGCTTCAGTTTTCACCAGTAAAGACTTTCAAGACAACTACCCTCGAGACGCTGCTTTTTCATGAATCTTGAGTCTTAAATGTAGTTCCGTGGCCTTCAGTTCATGTATATGAATGCAAGAGGGTCTTGGGAATAGAGGTGTCCTTTTAGAAGTGCTTTCAAGAGGTCAGAGAGTATGGGTGACCTGCAGTCTCAGTCTCCAATATTTATACAACAGTGCATTCCCCTTACAACTTCTGGCTTAGCTCTTGTAGTAGAGACAACAGGATCATCTGGCGTATTGTAGGAACTTTCATAGGCTGGTTGTGGGTAGGAATGTGCTTGTAGATTGCGTGTTTCTTTCAAACCTTTTTTGGATGTTTGTTGGAGCTATATGCAATGCTTATACTTCTCAACTAAGCACAGAGAGGATGTGAGCTTGAGCTCTAGCCCTGTCCATTCTGTTTAATTTTTAATGTGCTCCTTGGTCCAGTTTAGACCGATGCCTAACTGCCTGCATGTGTGTTGGGAGAAAGCAAAGGGGGACTGTTCCCAGAAGGCAGTGGGAATGGTACTTGTCTCTTCTGACCTTGTGTAAGGAGAAGAGTTTAGCTTTGCAGACACAAGCTGTGTCATGCCCCTTTACTTTGTGGCTAGAGAACAGGCTCTGGGGTGTTTTGTTTTGTTGTATAGGGACATAGCCATATGGATCAGCAGAGGAATCTTTATACTGTTTGTGGCACTAGGGCAGACCTTGTTTCTACAGTCCAAGTTCTAGTGAATGTACCCCAGGTTCTCCAAAGTCCTGAATGAAAGATGCATCCAGTGAATAAGGGACCATTGCTGGAGGACAGGGCTTGCTGCCTGACTCAGTGCAATTATTTAGCTTGTCTGTCTTTGTTTCCTCAACTTGCTGCTTTGGAAGGCTTCTTAAAAGTTGTGGCTAAAATGCGTAAATGAATGTTCATACGGGAAGGAGAAGACAGAATTTGTCAGTTGACAAGGATGAATGAAGTGCGTGTGGTGATATTGCGTATCTTATGTTAAGGAAAAATGATGGAGGCTTATCCATCTATGGCAGTAGTATTGAAGGGGTAGAAATCAGAAATAGAAAAAGGTGAAGATTGGAATTGTGAGACAAGTTTAACATTTTTATTGCTCAAAGGAATGCAATTACAGCAGAAGAAAATGTTCATCCTTATAGGGAAATCTATTTATAAACTCTGAGAGGTTTCTTTTGGGGTAGATGAAAGATTTGATATGTAAATATCTCCCAGCAAATCATCAAATTTTGAAGAAATCTTTTCACTGAAGTGTAAGATTATGGGTTTTTTAAGTGTGAGGGTTATTTTTCTTTTTAATGTCACAAATGCTTTCTTTCTGCTTAACTGCAATTTTTTTCCTCTTTTTAGTAACAGCATAAATAAATGGTGACTGGTGAATCTCATGTACTTTATGAATGTACTTACAGATAACCATTTAACTTGTTTCTTCACTTTTTGTAGCTTAGTGTTATCTTCACCGATCGGCTAACTGCTATTTGACAATCTCTTGTGTATGCCAGCTGGTCACGTCTTTTACCATTATTTTACTAGGTCATTCTGAAAGTTTTCCTGTTCTACCCTGTGTGTTTTTTCTTTTTTTTTTTTTTGAAAGCTTTATTTGTAGCTTAACTTATCCACCTTGTTCCTGTTTTTTCTAACATTTTATGAAAGCATAAATACATCTACATGTAGAGTGCATGCCCCTTCTCTGTCTCTTAACATGAATCGTCTTGGATGGCTCCAGCTAACATCACTGTGGCTGATTACATTGCTGATGGTTACCTCTTGTCCATGACAAGCCTTGATTCTTGTTTACGAGATGATGCTGCAGTTTTTACCTTCTGATTTGACAGCAAGGCTCATTTTTTGTTTGTTTTTCTCCATTCAGCTGTGTGTACCTTTTTTTTAAAAAAAAAATATGTTGAACTACTCTCTTAGCACTTTGCAACATCTTGTTTTAACAACTTGTGTTTGAATCAAAGCAACTAGCTGTTCTGTTGTGCCAAGAAACACTTTTTCCCAAGCACTTGTAAAAGGAGGTTTTTGTTTTTCTTATTTGACAACAATTCTTTTGGTGTTTACGGAGCTGAAGGGAGGAATGGTAAGGAAGTTGAAATCTCCTATATATATCAAAATTGAAGAGAGAACACGAGACAAGTTACACAGTTATATTGAGCAATATTGGAATATTGAAATTCTTTTGCTAAACATAGATTGGTAAGACTTAAGCTTCGTTTAAATATAGAGATTTCCTGTGCTGAACTTCACTTTGGAACTTAAAACTGAGTTGTCAACTGATTGGAAAGTTTGTATAAAGACTTTTGTATTGGCTTAAACTAATACAAATTTGGTAGGTTTTAGACCTCTCGGAGATGAGCTCTGGCAGGTCTACTAGTGGCAGCTGAGATACCTAACCTATGCTCCTCTGCTCGAAGTCACTACCAGCTTAGCAGAGGTAGCAGAAAAAAAGCTAAAGCACATTGTCTGGCTTCCTAACCTGTGATACATGCAGAGGTGAATGTCTGCTAATATGTTGAGCTGTAGGCTGCTGAGATTGATGAATAACTGCAAAAGTGACCTTGGGTCCTACTTGTGTGCTGGTAACCTCCAGAAGCAGATTGCAAGATGCTGTTAGGAGCAATGAGGACATAAACTGTTACACCTACTTGCTTTGTTCCCCTTTCTGTCTGTTAATGCTGGAACGTATCTGACCCCAAAGCAAACCGTTTCAGGGAGATGAGACGGTAGGTGCTTGCTGACTCTCTCTGGTGTAGGGTAAGTTTTCTGCTGGTTAACGTCCTGAATAAGTTCACTGTGGAGTCAGAGGATCACTGGTGCTGGTGGGAAAACAAGCCACGTCAGCATGTCACTGGGAGCTGATGAGCGGATAACCCCTTTCATCAGCAGCTCTTCTTAGATCCACTTGGCTGTGCTTGATACAGTTACGCCATAGTTTCATGGTCACTTGAAGTTCATATAAACTAACCCTCCTGTTTAAAGAAATGGCCTAATTCTTCCTCCTTAAGGCTGCTTTTTCCTATACATGTGTACTCCTTCCTTGTGCAGGCACATTTGCGTGGCCTCATGGTGATCTAGATTGAGGAGCTGCTCTCAGTTAAAACAGACCAGGATTAAAAAGGGAGAAGATGCATGCCTTAAAGGGTTCATGAACTTCTGAAAATGAGTTGGAAGTGCATGTTTAAAACATGTTATCTAAGGTGGAAGTGTCCTTCAGAGATGGGCAAATAGCATGATTTATGTAATGTAGATTTTGCCATCTTGGAAGTCAGCTTTATGAAGGTCTCTACTTGCATGCTCAGTATTTTTTGTTTTGGTGTTTGGTTTTTTCCCCCACAAGACTTTTTGCTTCGCTTGCGTAGTACTTTACCCAGACCAGAACGTGCATGATGTTGGTGATAGGAAGTGTTACTCAGTATCTTCTTTTTCTCTCGGCACACCCTGAATCCTTCTAATTCCGTACTGAAGACCTTCAGAGGAGTGTGGAATTGCTAGTTGTCTTATGGTCTTTTCTACTGGTGGTGGTTGCATGAAATAATTTTTTTTGTACTATGGGGCAGTAATAGACTTTTGTCACTTGTGTATTACTGAAGAATGCAAAAGGGATTATAGAGAAGTACAAGACTACTCACTAGTTGTGTATACGTCAATGACTGGAGATAACCTGAAATAATAATATCCACCACCCCAACTCCCTGCCCAAGTGCTGGGTGAGCACAGACTAGTTCTTGCAACAAACCTGGAAGTTTTCTAAACCAGGAGGTTGTCTAAAAATTAGACAACATGGACACCTCTGTCATCTTTCCAAGCAATTGGGAAAACCATTTCAAATTAATGAGTGGCTACAAAGGAGAAAAATGGCAGAGCCACAATGAGACTTCATGATCTGGCTTCTAATCTGGAGATCCCTCTGCCAGACAACATTGCTTTAATGATGCAAGGAGAATGTTGCTATAGCTTCCTGTGGCTTAATTTGTTGTTGTGTTTATCTTTTTCTGTAAACAGCTCCCAGACACTGGGGATCTAGGAGCTTTGAAAGAAAAACATAATGGTGCATCGTTCTCTTCAAGGCTAACAATGAAACCAATTTAGATTAAAACCATGAAGTGAGGTGATGGTTAGTTTTGATTAGACCTACTTCTGCTGCTGCCACTTTTCTATGATACAGTTTCATTGAGGGAATAATTGCTGTTTTAGCAAGTAGCGTTATATTCATTGAGAAACGGTAAGCACAATAAAGATGTCAAGTTTACCTCACCAGCGTCACTAAGGATGGGGGGAGAAAAAAGATGAAAGAGAAGACAGAAGAGAAGATATCCTTCAGATGCTTCTACACTGCATTTGCAATTCATAGTTTTCTGGGCACTTACCATTTTCTGCGTCATTTATTGATCTTGAGCATTAGAATTTGCAGCTGTTGTGCTTCACTTTTTAATATGAATTTGGTCTGAGTTTCAGAACATAGTTTCTTCTTCCTCCCTATTTATTGGTACAGTCTGGCCACAGCTAATTGTGCTGCAGTCAGTGCTGTTGCTTAAAGAGTGAAGTATTATGCCGTACTGAGGGAGAACTGCGGTTTGGTAATGTGATGTTTTTTGTTGATGTTTTTATAACTCAAACGTGCATCTTTGCATAAGTTGGGAAATCTTTGTGAAACTATGGCAGAGCTCTTGAACTTCAAAATAATTATTGTTTTTTGGGAGGAGTATCAGTAAAGGGTGAAAATAAGGAGAAATAGATAAGCAAGTTTAAAATCATACAGTGACTGTAAAGTAATATATCTTCAGTTTAGATGATGGTTACTGATATCTTCCTATGTTGCTATTCAGCATGCACACTGTCATTTACATGCAGAAGCATGGATAATGGTGACTTCCTATCTTGTACTGCCGGAGGTTATATGTGGTCCTTTACTTACTGGTGTCTTTTATATTGTTTGGCTGTCAAAATCTTCATGTGAAGGTTTAGTCCTTCAGTTCTATCAACTGATCAGCTGATTCACAGATCAGTGAACCTTTTGAATTCAGGCTTGGGATTTATTTATACGGTTTTTAGCAGTTTATTTCTATCCCATGCTTGTTTGGTAATAATGCTGTTCTGAAAAAAAATAGCTATGTATTTATGAATTATTTTGGTAAAACACTGTAATACAAATACTGTCATCTTACTGCCATAATGCTTTCTTTTTTTGGAGCAATGCATAATTTAGGAGAGCAGCACTTTGGGTGGTACCCATTTTATATGCGTATTTTCAGCTACTTTGCTTGCATGATTTTTCTGCTGAAACACTGGGAATCTGCTCAACTCTGCACCTGTGACAGAGCAATTCAAATTAAGTAAAACAAAGACCAATAAGCTCTAAACCCCAGGGAATTCAGTGGGCATTAGATCTGAAGTCTGGATGTTCCTGCTGCTTTTTCTTCTCTCTTTGCTTCCTCCACTCATTTCTTTCTGCCTAGCCTTTGTGCTGCCTGGAACCTGTGCCCTCTCGTAAGGTGGGCAGAACTTCTGTTCTCTTTTAGCAGCCACTCGTTCATGTCTCTGTGGTCTTCCTAGCTGCTGGTTTTCATGAACTCATCTGATACGTGCATTGTTTGGTCAAATCTGATTGCAATTAGTCATAAGGTCAAAATGTATTTGTAGGGGTAAATTTGGTAGCTGAAAAGCCAGTAAGACAGTTGCATGTCTTGTTTCTTTTGACCTTCTAAAGATTTGTTGGGTTTTTGTTGTTGTTACATCTTTATTAGTTCTCTCAGTAGCACTGAGGTTCTATTAATGATGGCTCTAATTTCTTTGGATTCTGAAAATTTTTAATATTTTATGCACAAGGCAGAGATACACAGCTTCTGGGGGAGAGGTCAATGATGTTTTCAGTAGCTTGTTCCTTCTCAAGTGTAGTTTACCAAGGGACTCTGCAATCGAGTCATTGTGATGGGAAGTGCATCTCAACTGATGTAATGCATTTGTGTTTCCTGGAAACAGAACAAAGTCGCAGCTCTGCTCCATTTTGCTCCATTTAATGCAAGATTTGCCATTGATTTCAGTTGCCATGATATTTACTCCTATCATTTGATCTTTTTGTTGTAACAGGTTGTTCATGCTTTATGAATCCATCTTCCTGACATCAGTTCCTCAAAGCAGTGTTCAAAGTTTTTATTCATGAAGGATATTTTTACAAAATATTTTGAAACATGGTGCAGCCAAATCTGATTTCAACAAAACTTCTTGTCTCTTCCTCTGCAGACTATGCTAAAACAGGGAATCAACATAATTGATACAGCAAGAGGTGCTAGATGCATAAAGCTGGATGGACTTGATAGATAAATTCTTCAAATAGATTAAATACTTAATCTAATGTGTATTACTCCTGTCAGGAATATATTTTCTGATGAAGATGCATTGTTTCCTGTCAGTCTGTCTTGGAAACTAAAATGCATTCAGCTGAAACAGTATCACCTTGATCCTGTTGGCTGCAACAGTATATGTTTAACCAAATCGCTTTGCTGTATTATACATTAACTATTTTATCTTAAAAACTCATTTAATCTGAAGGAGAAACACATTGCATTTCATCACTTGCACAAATGCTGTGCATGTTTTTTCAAAGATTCAAAACAGAAATGTTCAGTGACTACTGCTGAATTTTTTTTTTTTTTTTTTTTTTTGGCCTCTGGAAAAGGATGACTGTCTTGCTAAAGTAAATTATGGCAATATATGGAAGAACATGAGCTCCATGTTATACAAGTGGTTGGTCTGAATGCTTGGGGTGTCCAGATGGTTTTGTCTGGTCACGGTTGTTAGAACACAATACATGGAAATCTACCTTAGTGATAATTTGTAGATTGTATAATTATGTGTAATGAATTTGTGACCAGAAGATCTTCAAGAACACTCCAAAGGAAAGAGTCATCCCTTAGTTATTCTTGTTTATCCTTAATTTTGGTAGGGATCATAGTGGTGGAGTAGAGGACAGGTTTGGTGCTTAGTAACTTTAGCTGATTTTTTGCTGTATTTAAGGCAATGGTAGTACAGGGCCGGGAAAGCATACAGCCAATAAAAAAATGTTCTAAAGCAAAGAAGTCCCTCCTGTGTACAGACACTTTGATCACAGAGATGTTTTCAGAATTCAGCCAGACCTGCGTGATGTTGTGATGTTGTTCTCTAGAACGTTTTAGGCACTTTATCAGTTACTTATGTATGCAGATATGGGAGCCTTGATAGGAAGGGAATGGTAACTAGACAGACAGTTGTTCTTTCTGTATGCCATAGGGCAGAAGACTCAATGGTTGGGTTTTTATATGTTTAAGTCTGCATAAATCTTGCTTGAAGAAAACATCTACAAGTGGTTTAAAAACAGTAGGATAAAATTATTTTGTAAAATATAACAAAGTATGTTTTTGTAACAGCTTGAAGATACTTATTTGTGGCTGTTCATTTTTCCAGGCCAAACATGTATTTGCAACTCGAAGCCCAATAAAACCCTCTAAAAAAGAGTTGGATCCAAGATGAGAATGGTACATAGATTTTTTTCAAATAGATTTTTTTTCTTTTAAGTGGGGTGATGTGTCTCTAAACACATTTGTGAATTAAATGAAGACTGGTTTAGCCTCAGATTTCAGGAAAATGAACTTGAAAGGACACTATTGGGTGGTCTGAACTAATGAATAAGGTATGTTAAACAGGTGAAAGCTTTCTTTTTTTCAGATGTTGATGCGCTCAGTTCCTACTTCATAGCAATCTCATCTGAAACAACTGTCATCCTCTTATTTGGTTTTTTTGGTCATTTAAATCATATTGAACCACTAAGTTTTCCACATGGCCTTTCTGTAAAAATCATACATTGGCACAAGCTCAAGGGCATGAACTGCATTTTGTGTTTATAAAGAAAATGGAAATTAAGGGAAAGGAGGGAATTGCAAGCAGTGATGGGTTTTTCTAATGAAACTTTAACATAGCTCTGCTGCTGATTTCTCCTTATGTGCATGTCCAACAGAAAATGGAAAACACCTTTTCTTCACCACCTCCTCCATGATAAAAAATAGGGCCTTTTTCCCTGCTGGCCTGCAGCTTGGGGGGGTGGGGGTGGCAACTCATGTTTTGCTTATGAAAGGGTTGTGATGTTTTTATGGAAGCTTTTAAGAAAACAAAATATTAAATAGCTGTTGTACAAAGGGGCACCAGTCATAAAATACACTAGAAGTGTATTTCTGAATCATAAGCTGCATTTTGGACTTGAAACAGACTTTTTATTCCCCCAGTGTTAGTGGCGAGTATTAAAAATGAGTTAAGGACAATGCTGATCCTGTAGCAGTTGGAATATTAGAGCACAGAGATTGTTCTCCTGATCAGATGCTGTAGACAGGCAACTCCTTGCTTGCCCTTCAGCCAGTTGTGCAATGTTCAGGGCTGAAAGTCTGTCAACATAATTTTTTTTTTTTTTTTTTTCCTTTGGGACACTTGTGGAAACAGGACATCAAAGCTCCCCAGCAAACACACTAAAAGGCTGCTAGGATAATGATTTGGATAAGGATAATTCATTTAATTAACTTCATTTCAGGTTTTGAAGGAAGCACAGTGGAACTGCTCAAACCAGAATATTTGACATCTGAGTATGTTTTAGTTCATTGTATTTAACTGAGTTTTTCTCTCTTGAAAGTGGAAAGCAAGAAGTTGCTGTATTTCAGGAAATGAATATCTGGTTTACAGCATATTTAAGACCCTTTACCCTTCCAGCTAAGCTCACAGCAATAATTCATACTCAGGCACTTGCTACATTTGACTTGAATTCAGCTTAATTTTCCTGACTTTTTTAAAAAAGTTACAGAGACTTTCCTTTCTTTAACTCAACAGATGGGCTTGTGACATCTTTGAAAATCAGCAGGCTTTGTGAAAAGAAATGGTAGTTGCTGTTTCTGAGGCTATGATGAGGAAACAGTGCTGTTGGTTATGGTTGGGAGACTGGAGTCCAAAATACGATTGTAAACTAGTTTACCAGTCTACAGCTTTTCTTTTGGTATTCACATAATTGTATGTAGACAGCAGTTGTTTTTCAGTGCTGTGGCATTTTGAAGTGGACTACTGTGCTTGGCAGATGAAGTAACCCTTCTTCTGACTGATTTAATGGTCAAAAGGAAGAAGGGTAATACTGCTTTTAAATGCTGTTGTTAAACTGTGAACTGTGAGCTGTGAGCTGTTTCATTTAGTCACCTGCTCCCTTCCCTTGCTGATTTTAAGTTATGCATGGTTTAGATTTAGATTTATGGTAAATACATTTTTCTTTACTAATGTATTACACCTTTGTCAAATTCCCATGTATCATTCATGTAGAAGGTGGGTAGCTGGTGGAAGTTAAGGAAGAAAATAGAGTACTACCAAGTGCTGGTAACAGTATTTTTAACAACATAAACTGATCTGTTCATATCCTCCTAAAATAGAGAGGTGGGATTCCTGGAGGGTCGAGATGACGGCTTTGCCTCCCCTATTAAGGCTATCTGCTGAAAGGGTGAGAGAACTTTCATTGGCCTTTCCTCCTTCTAAAACTTCTCGTATGTTATATTAATTGATTCCTACCACAGCCTCCTAGTAGTTGCAGTATCTTCAGGAAGAATGTTTTTGTTTTTTATCCCACCACAACTCCATTTCAGAAGAGACTTCTCTCCGAAAGACCAAACACCTGCCCTCGTGTTGACAGCTTTAGCTTTACCAAGGGAGGGCAGCTGTCAAATGGATGAGATTGGTAGTCTGTTTTTTTTGAGAAATATCAGGAATGGATATCTAATAGTTACAATTCTGTGACTGCTTTAAGTAGCCATCTTACAGCTATTTATTGTCTTGACTAACGCTGGCAGCATAAAGGGCTGCTTGATTCTACTGCAAAGTGTACTTTGAAAGATTAATGTGCGCAGGATGTGTTAACAGGAGGAAAACGGAAGAAAGCAAGAAAGCATATAAAAGAAACAAGATTGAATTTCATCATTTCCTTGCCAATCAGAAAGTAAACATAGCTGGAAAGACAATTGGGACATCAAAAAATGGAAGGGGCAATAAGGAATTTTCTGGCAGAAAAGGAAGATTTAAAAAATACCAACAAAACAAAAATAGATTATGACACATCAGTTCATATTTTTCCATTGAGGAGATACAGTCCCACCTACTCAAGTTTCTGAAAGAAATTCTGTCGGTTTGAGGAACTGAAATATCATCCTTTGGTCTTTTTTTTTTGTGATACATTCTTTTTCTCTATAGGTTAGGAGGATATAGGGACCGCGGTGGTTTTCTGTTGTATAAGTAAGGCACGTTCTTTATTACAAATAGCAGCTAGTTTTCTGGTAGATGTCTTTTATGATGCACTTAAGTTTTAATGCTTCCTTAATAATTTCCTTTGTTGCAGCTTAAAAAGGCAAAGACTGGCCTGCCACTATGTTTCTAGGCAGCTGAGCTGACTCTGTAAGAGGGGTTTCTTTGCAGGATTTCCAGTGTGAAAGGAAGATGGTAATTCTTGGCCATTTAGGAAGTCTTAACCTCTTTGGACCATGAACCTATTTTTCAGAGCTATTCAGAGTATAGATTCCTTGCATATATGTTTTCTTACTAAAGAAAGTGAGTTCAAGTCCAAGTTGTGCAAAGAGAGGCAAAAGAGCTTTACAGACACCTGAGTATCAGAGGGCAAAGTGTTTCATACCAATAGCATTCTTCAGACTTCAGGTTTATATAGAACTGGATTTAAATACTAACAATGGCAAGGAAATGTCTGAGGCTTTACTAAAAAACAGACAAGGGATTTTGCTTTCTTCCTGTTTCCACTCTTTCAGTGTTGCTGAATTTATTGATGTGTATTTTGTTAAAATTTTTTTTTTCTCCCCTCTGCCAAGCCCTAGGGGACACAGCTGTCTGCCCTGTAACTTCGACTGTCATCATTAGCACTCTGTTATCTCAGATGGCTGTATGAGGGCTTTAATCTTCTATATAATTGGTGGTGGTGATTGCTGCTAAAGCTGTAAAGGAAAAGCATCCATTCACCTTCGTGTGAAGCTGGATGATTGACTAACTCATGAAAGTTTCCTCTCGGCTCTGAACCAAGTAAGGAAGGCAGAGTACCTCAGGCAGTTTAATTTCCTGGGTTGATAATAGACTGGGAAAAGAGCCATTTGTTGTCTTTGGGGTTGTCCATATATGGACAAATCTTTTGCTGGGCTGAGTAAAACCAGTCATCTTTCAGGAAAGAATAGAATGTTACAGGACTTTGGAAAGAAAAGGTTTTATAAGCAGAGGTCTAGCTTAAAATAATGGATGGTTGTTCACTTCAATGCATTTCAAAACAGCACGGGCTCAGGTTTGTAACCTGGAAGCGTATTAGAGAATTGCAGCTATAGATGTTAAGTGTGTAAGTGTGTTTACGCTTACTCTTGTTGTTTGGCAGCCTTTGCTTTGAGAAGGACTGATGCTGCTGCTGCTGCAGATTAGACCTGTAGGCTTTCACTGCCTTTTTATTTAGTTTTGGATTAAAGACTAGGAAGATGTTTAAGGTGAAGTTAAATACAAGAAAGACTGTATATACATATTTTGGTCTTTGACCATCTGTGGCTCAGTAGTACACTTGTTTATTGTTGTTTGAAGGCCTTTAATAGTATTCCTTGATGATTCGGAGGATCAAGCTGAGCATTATCACATAAGAGATCCAAGAACAGCTGGACAGATCTTGAGCTGACTGCAGAATTGTGGTGTTAATTTCTAGTAATTCAAAAAGTTTGGGGTTTGTGTGGGGTTCCCCCATTTTTACTCAAGGGGACTATGAAATACAGAGTATGTGTGTGGGGAAGCAGTGAAACAGTTTTCTCTTGGGTGGATCCTAAAACACCAGAAAATGAGCTGCTTTTAGCCATTGTTGGAATGCTGTTATCTCTGCATTTCATCAGATGACAGACTGGAGGACAGGAAGCTGGGGGGAATAAGTCGAACTCATGGTTGTAGGATTATGTTGTACCTACTAACACAGTTTCAACTGGTTACAATAATTTAGCTTTACTATCTTTGCTCCAGGTGTAGTAGAAGAGACCTTGATTTCAGATGAATAGGGACTGTAGAAAGAGTCCTTGATTTTCTGACAAGGGACTGTGTGTAGGACTCGTCCCAATGCTTGTGTTGTCAAGCCCACAGGCACCCTGGTTAGGACATTGGTTTACTTCTGACTTAGGGGAGATCATGCAGTATACTGAACAGCAAAAATACTCCCTAAAACTGTTATATTGCTCTGGAGGTTCACTTAGAGTTGTTGTGTTGACAGTCTTGAAGATGATGACATTTTTTGGCATGTTAAAGCCCAGAGTAGCTTTTTTTTTTTCTTCCTCCTACCTTTTGTAGAAGGAGAAAGTATATAAGAGAAAGTAAGCAGGTTTTTTTTTTTTTTTTTAAGGGTAGTGGGAACAGAGCAGCTGATTTGCTTTAGGCATCACTGACAATTCCAGCTGAATTTCTTAGACAGAAATAAAATATTGTAAAGCAGATTGCTTAGATTTGACAGATGCTTGAAACAGAATGATCTCTCTTTTTAACAGTAGGTAGGAGTCTTCCCAAAAGTAGGGAAATCCCCTTAAATATTTTTTGTTGTTTTAGAGGTTGGGTCAAAACAGGTTATAAAAATATCTTTGGCTATTGAAAGTATTAAAGTTTCAAGAGGGGGAGGAAGGAATGGATATAGGGGAAGACAGCAGCATGCATCCTGTCTTTGAGACCAGGGTGTTTAAGTGTTATAAAAGAACAGTGCCCAGATTGACTGTGTTACCAGGCAGGACATCAAATGATGCAGGTTCCATAGTCTGTCTGTAAATGTGTGGGATTCTGTAAGCTTAACTCTCCTCAGTCAACAGGAGATTGATGAGAGTTGAACTCATCACCTCTGGCACAAACTTTTAACCTTGAGTTTTTTCCATGCTGTGGTGAAAATGCTTTCCTTCTTTAAGGATTTTATGTGTAGATTCTGAGTAACAATAGCTTTTGATTTGTATTTTGTTTTGTGATTTTTTTTTTTTTTTTTTTAACTGTAAAAAGCAATGGTTCTGTTTTGCCTTTTAAACTTAGAAGTGAGTGTTTCAGTTTCCTGGTTGTCTTACAGTGCTTTCGTCTTACAGATCTGACTTAGAACCCTTGCACAGATCTTCAGCTGTGAAAACTATTATTGTGTTTTCTTCTATTTCTTATTAAATTGAGCTAGTTTAAGCCTTTTCCTGTTTTTACTATTCCAGTTTTTGCTGAAAGCAAAAGACAGTTAGTGCCGCAAAATAGTTTCCTATTACTGTCTCCTGCTTTCAGAAATACCTAATTGCCTATTGAATAGAAAATCTGTATTTGCTCATAGTTCCACAGCAAACATTGGACCACTTTTTCACTAGGTAAAATGTTGGGCCGTAGAGGAAGCGGTTTCAGCGTAGGTCTAAGGAAGGGTATGATCAAGCAGAGAGAAGGGCAGGGACTTGGGACAAATTTAAATGGTCAGGTTATGAAGAACCACTAACAATTTTCTCCTATTAAAGGCTCAGTTCTGCCTGTTTTATGGTGGCAGGATCCTAGATTGCCTATTGCTGAAGCCTCCATCTGCTGGATTGTTCTTCCTTGGCCGACATCAAGATTTAACATTAAGTAGAGAAAAGTGTGACCGGGAACATGTCTACATTAGTGTGTTCAAGTCAGAAGTGTGCTTTTGGGGCGACTGTTCCAACTGTTCTCATTAGTTCCTGGTTCACATCAGAAAATGGTCTCACAGAGCATCCCTCCACTAACTGTATTCTTTCCAGACAAAACGAAACTGGGATGTGAGCTACAGCATTCCACCCAACGAAGCAGGTTTGGTGCATAGGACCAGATTAGATCTAGTCTGAAATAAAACCCACCAAAGCATTAAAAGTATGAATGCTGTGTCCTAGTAATCACCCGCTTTGGTCTGGAAATCCACTCCTGGCAGCCTGTGCTGTGCTAATGTAGGCACAGATCTGATTTGCAGCTCGCTCTGCCACAGGAATCCTTTATGGTGGTGGCAGAAGAGGGGACCCAAGGTGTATGTTATGCATTGACTGACATTTTGCTTGCATGTAAGTGTCTGAAAAATGTCTTCTGAAGGCCAGGGCCTGCTGAAGAGCTTTGGCGAAGAATGATGGAAATAATGCAGAATATTGCTTTAAGAGTATTTCATCAACCATTGAAAAGAAGTCAAATGGATGCGGATGAAGGATCACTTCACCATGGGCCTATTCAATCTGTTCATGATTAATATGTTTGTAAAACATAGCTAAGGCTTATATATTACACTGTTTTGAGATGCTATCTTGGGTTTTGGTGATATATTAATGTTATAAATTTAATCCTGCTGAACTGAGCCTACTTGCAAAGAAAATCAGAATTTTTATTTCACCGAGAACAGTATTATGCACTGTGTCAGACGTAGTTATGGAAAGTTCAAATAAGTGTGGTTATGAAATGCCATGGCTCTGAAATAGGAAGCAAAAAAAAAAAAAATCCAATATACTTTCAAAACACAAATGATGAGAGGAATATTACATTCTTCCCCACGCTTAAATAATGGTGTGCCACTCAGTGTTCTTTCTGGTTTATAACTGATTTTTTAGACTGAACTACTAATCCTTTGTTGTGCATTCTTTTTGTATTTATATCAATATTGAATCTGATTTGAAGAGTCCTAATTTAAACCATATAATGAGAGTTTTCTCAAAAAAATCTGTGAATGTTGGGTTTTGGTTTTTTTTTTCCCCTTGTTCTTCTGTCTCCAGCCAAGTGCATTTTTTCCTAGCCTTATAATGGCTAACACACAAACTTATGCCCCCTTTTCTGACTATCTAACCTAGTTAAAAATAAAATAACCTTAAAAAGAAAGGTCTGAAGAATACACACGTTCGTGAACTGTGTGATCCCGATTCTGAGCTGCTACTTCTCACATACAGAATAAGTCCAGTGGGCTTGTTCTCAGTTTCCAGTGGTGTGATTTAATTTTGCATAGATCTTTTATGTTAATCTTCAGACTGTCCTTTGTCTCTATGAATAAGGTTCACTTTGCATTCTGTCATCTTTGTTTTAATGTCATTTCTGGTTAGGTAAGCTAAATGAGAATCATCCAAAGCTTCTTAAAGCAGCCATTGGAAGAGAGTGAGTGAGGTGTTGTGTAGCTGGATCACATACCAGGAGCTACTGCTTCGTGTTCCCAAGCAGAAAAGCAAAAGGCCAGTTCCGAGCTTCAAACTTGACTTCCCATTTGGCAGTGCACAGTGTCACTGGCAGGCCATAGGAACATCCATATTTGCATAAATAAATAAAACTGAACATCACATCCTCTGCTGGGGGCTACGCTGATACCATTTTAATTAGATTCCTGTTTGTGTTAAGACCAGTCTGACTTGATGTATTATGCCATTGATCAGTGTAACATTGTAAGTCTAACAGGAATTTATATTTGCTGTCAAGAAAGTGTATGTTTCAGCAATGAAGCACAGAACCAATATTATTATAATAAGCATGAGCTGTATCTTACTCTTGCTGAAGTTTATAGTGAAGCTTTCCCTGACTCCCAGGAGCTGGGATGAATCCCTTGATGACTGCTTCCAGGTCTGATGCACTTGGGACCATTCTTACCTCTTTCTGCATGGCATGGGGAGATGTTCATAGGATGGTGCTAGCTATCTTGCTGGGATTTAATAATTTGTGTTTTGATAAGAAGCCTTTTTGTTATATTTGCTGGACTGCCAAATAAGACAAAATAAAAAATTATGCATGCGTTGTAATTGATTCTACTCCTAAATACTGTTTTTCTCTTTTTCTGTTCTCAGTAAATCATGGGTTTTACCTTCAGCAGGTGCAGCATGTTCTGCTAATGCTGATGTTTTATGTAACCATGGTCACAGTTATTTACAAGGGTTTTATTGACTAATAACAAATCACTATTCTATTTTGCAATTTTATGTATTTCATTACTAACGCTATACTCAATGCTAGTGCAAGCAGTGCACTGACAGAAACGTATTAAAATTTGGTATTATCTCACTTTTTCTTGGAGTAATTCAGTAGAGCATTCAGGAAGTATCATGTACGCTGACATATTTATATTAAGTGTTTGGTGCACAAATATTAGGGAGTATGTGTGTTAGGGTTTTTGTTGCTGTTTTTTGTTTTCTTTTGTTCTTTTAAGCCAAGCATTGTCAATGCTGCTGTGGCAGCATTAGCGGTTTGTTAATTGTTTCTGATATCCAGGGGTTCTGATGTGAAGTTGCTTTAGGAAGTAAACTATACAAATTCTTGTATGATAAATGCTGTGCCTATACTGGTCTCAGCTAAATTATCCAATGCTGCCTTTGACTCCAACAATATAAGCTAACTAGCTAGGCATTTTTGAATTTTAATAGTGCTGTGTAGCTCATATAGAGGACACTGGCGGCAGTGTTATAACCACAGATAAGGTGATTTTATTAATTGCTCTTTTGTGTGATGTTACTTACATTAGTACTGTGTTGGTGATTTTTATTATAGTTCTGTCTTTGTTGTTTGCCTACATTGAAAGCATGTTAAAAATACAGATACGGCATTTGTCACAGGTGTGGCTTGTTGCACACATTTCCAGGCTGTTAGCTGGAAAAATAGCAGAGTAGAGTTCATGAGTGTGCTCATGTAACATACAAGTAAGTAAACATACTGTAAGTAAACATACAAGTAAGTAAACAAACTGTAAGTTAACATACTTGTGCACATAATGGATATAAACCATGCAGAGTTTGTGACTGAATTTACATGCCCTCTTGAGATGAATTGAACCATCAACCCACCTGTTTCTGTTATCTTTATAGTCACAAGTAAGATTTGTGCACCATAGACATATGTTGAATCCCACCTCCAAGGTGTGGATTTTGTGTTGTGGAAAAACCAGTACTGTAAGAATCTGTTTCTGAGAATGTTGTTCCAAGTTGTAATAATTGCTACAGTTATTGTGAATTGCCATTTTTTTTTTTTCTGGAAATCTGCCCGTTGGAAAAGGACCTGGGGGTGTTGATCGCCAGCTGGCTGAGTATGAGCCAGCAGTGTGCCCAGGTGGCCAAGAAGGCCAACGGCATCCTGGCCTGTATCAGAAATGGTGTGGCCAGCAGGAGTAGGGAGGTGATGTCCCCCTGTACTCGGCACTGGTGAGGCCGCACCTCGAATCCTGTGTTCAGTTTTGGGCCCCTTGCTACAAGAAAGACGACGAGGTGCTGGAGCGTGTCCAGAGAAGGGCAACGAAGCTGGTGAGGGGTCTGGAGCACAAGTCTTATGAGGAGTGGCTGAGGGAGCTGGGGTTGTTGAGTCTGGAGAAGAGGAGGCTGAGGGGAGACCTTATCGCTCTCTACAATTACCTGAAAGGGGGTTGCAGAGAGGTGGGTGCTGGACTCTTCTCCCAAGTGACTAGTGACAGGACAAGAGGAAATGGCCTCAAGTTGTGCTGGGGGAGGTTTAGATTGGACATTAGGAAAAAATTCTTCACTGAAAGGGTTGTCAGGCATTGGAACGGGGCTGCCCAGGGAGGCAGTAGAGTCACCATCCCTGGAGGTGTTTAGAAGACATGTGGACGAGGTGCTTAGGGACATGGTGTAGTGGTGGACTTGGCAGTGTTAGGTTAATTGTTGGACTTGATGATCTTAAAGGTCTTTTTCCAACCTAAATGATTCTATGATTCTATGGTAGAGCCTAAATAAGATTTAAACTATGTTGAAATGATTGGTGGTGATGGAGTCTAGCTGGGCATGTGTTCTTTAATTTTCTCACCCAGGTTTGTCAGCGTTATATTTTGTACACACCAACATTTAAAATATGTATGTTTGATCTTGTTTAATGTCCATTTCTCTGGAGTCCATGTTTTATTTGGTATTCTTAAGCCATTCCTGAGACAAAACAGTTCTTGCTGTCAACTGCAGAAGATAGAGCTACTACGCTGCACTTGACCATTATCGTGAAAATAAATGTAAGCACAAAATGTAGTAAATATAAGCACAAAATAAATGTTGTTCTTTCTCTGGTAGCTGTTACAAAAGGAATAGTCACCGAAATGTTAGATTATTATCTAAGCCTCTTCCCTCCATATCACTGTTCTTAATTGGGGAGCTGGGGGGTTGGGAAGGGGCAGGAGGGAGGTTGGGTTACCTGAATATGATAGATACTTCATTCAGTCTGACTTCAGGTCTTGTCTGTTTTGCACATGCTGATTTTCAAGCAGATTGACTATTGTAAGGTGTTTGCTAGAATTATGCTGTAATAAATACATACAAAAATTATTACAGTATAATGATATTTAACTTGTAATGTAGTCTTGGTGATTTATATATTTTTGTGATTTATATACTTTGTGTACTGTCTAATTTTGAAAGGATATAAAGCTTAGGTGCCCGCCCTCCTAACAAGATCTGAAAGCTCCACCTGGGATAGTATGCTTGCTTTTAGATGATGTTTCTTCCAGTAGGAATTTGGAAGCATACAGCTATAACCCTTTCAGACCGAAGGAGGACTGCTGTGTTTAACAGTGCTGTATATACCATAAATACTACATGTAAAGAAAATAATTTAAAAAGGCAGTGGAATATATGGAAACTGTTTATGGCACTTATCTGATTGATTTGGATTTATGTTGAAATCTTAATTTTTCTTTCTTGAAATGCAGTTTTAAAAAAAACAAGAGAAAGCAATAATTCCACATCCCTTGCATTGTTTAACTGTTGCGTGGTGGGTGTTGAGATCACAGTTTCACAGAGATTAATAAGTGTGCACAGTCGTCTGCTCCACAAGAAATGTATGCTTTGTGTGTCCACTAAGACAGTCCTTAGGATAGTGCAGTATGCACTCTTGTTATTAATGGTGATAATGATACCACACAGGCACAGGAAAATGGGGTTAGGTTTGAATGATGAGCCTGAAGTTGGTGTATTCTAACTTCTGAATTCTGGCATTGCATGAGTGAGAAATGATGACATAGAATAGTGGTTTTGTCTTAAATTTCCCTTATTTTTTTTAAAAAAAAAAAAAGAAAACTGAGGACTTAGCAAAATTTACTTATGTTCCCATTGTAACAAATACTCAGATAGCCAACTTGTAAAATGCGGCCTCTTAAATTAGCAGCATGTGGCATTGTTTGTTAACAAAGGTTGTGAAGTGAAGTCTCAACCCAAGCGAGTGTGAAGGGAAGCTGAGCAGAACATTATAAAGTGAGGATTTCAAAGGGAACATGTTCTAGCACTCTGTGAGGCTAAATAACATGCCTATAAAAAGCAGAGCTACCAATTTTACCATGATTCTGTGGAGCTGAATGTTTTTCCTGAGATTAACCACACTTTGGGAACATACTTAATGCAGGTGGAACATCAGGAGGTTTCTGGGACAAGTATGGAAGTTCTGAGCATAGTCAATTAAGAGTATCCATTGGTTATTGCTTAACCATATTTGGTGAAGTCTTTATGGATAGCTATGTATCATTGTGATTTCTGTTGTGAACCCTGTTCCTCTTTTTAACCCCATGAGACATTAGAAATAATTAGACAAATGTGCGAATGAGTAGATTTTACTGAATGTGGGCAAATCTGTACATTTTCTATCACTGTTTTCAGAAAGAATCCTTTGCTGTTTTTGTGTTCAATGTTAAGTTCCACTGAATTAAAGCCAGTCATGGAAAACTTTTATTTAAAATCTGTGATTTATGAAGTGATGATTTTAAAGAATAGTGTTGGGCAGTCTTAACTATAAAGACAGACACTGTTATTCCAGTCATCCATTTTGGAAAATTTATTAACTGTAGATTTTATTTTTACTTTGATAAATTGCCTATGATTTAGCAGTAATTATAGTAATAATAATTAAGTGTGGTGCCTGGTTGTGTTCATTAAGTTCTGTGAGGACAAATATCAATAAGAAAAGAAAAAAAGCTAGACAGCAGTTGGACCACTGAGACCTTGTGCTTTGATGTTTTAGGTTAGTCTGAAAAATACTTCAAGCCAGCATATGCCAACACTGCTGCTAAAGGAGTCGGTGCTGGTGTTTCTGAGATCTTCTGCTTGCCAGCTCAAGGGAGAGCAAGGCAAAACATTTCCCCAAAAAGGGAGTGTGTTGATGTGCCCAAGAAAAACAGGGAAGGCTTTGTGGGGAGAGGAGTGAATAGTTGAGAGAAGAGGAAGGGGTGCTCCAGAGATGCTGACGTATGCCAGATCACATTATCTGTTGAGCTAGCTTCGGGCTGCGCAAAATTAGAGTTGGTTGGCTTCTGAGTGAGAGAACAAGTGATTAAGTAGCCCTGTGAGACTGAACAGTGGGACTAATAAAGCTTTTTTTCCTCTCGTTTTGTCTGGTGGCTGGCCCCCTCTTTACATGCCCTCGTATGTTGTAAGGATTTAGCTGATGCTGCAGCCTTTTTCTCAGTGGAGGCACAGATACGCTCTCTTTTCTACCAGGCTGATCATTAATACAGGTATTCTGTGGTGATCTCAAACAGACTAAATCCCTGAAAAAGATGAATATTTTTAGTTGCAAATGAACAGAACTTAATATTTTTATTACATACATGTGCATGTTTGCACATATATTGATTATCTAATTTGCTCATTCCCTTTGGAAATCATGCAAAACTAAAGTTGTTTCACGTGGAGCTGAATTACACATTCTGAACTTAGTATCTCTAGAGGTACCTCTTCCTCACTGTAATGCTTTTGGCCTTTGTCCCCAAATACTCTTCCTCCATAGCTCCCAGAGGCCACATGGAGAAGATGTGATGTGACTGATTGTGTGGGTTGACTGGCTGCCAGCGTGCTGATTGACTAAAACCTGGGCAGGCAAGAGAAAATCTGAAGATTTTTTTAACCATGGACACACCAGTTTATCCAGTTGCCAGTGGCCATAAAACTTCCAGGAATGTAGTTATCCTTGGATAACTGTTGTTCTGTGTTGGTTATAGTTGAAATTGGCTCTTAAGCCCAGAAGTTATTAAGGGATGAAAACAGAGAAGCTGCTGATCTGGCGATTCAGACAGAAACTGGGCTGATGGTGTGAACACTGTGGATGGGAGCCTGGATGTTTTCTCCTCTAGACTCCTGCAGTGGCTGTGACTTGCACAGGATGTTTCCAGACTTGTGTAAGTCTAATGGGGCAAATGCAGAGTTCATTCTTTCTTCTTTCCTCTGCTTTACACTCCCGTGTTGTGGCATTTGTATCCCAGATCTCAAGTTGCAGGGCAGCATGTAGTCACTGCCTTCCTGCCTAAGAAGGTGGTGTGCCAAACTCTGCAGGTCAACAGACTGACTATTCCTGTGATGCGGAGTGGATGTGAGTGCGTTGCAGTATATCTAGTTAAAAATGCACTTACCCTTCCCTGGTGTGTGACCCAGTGTACCAAGAGGAGTGCCTAGCATGTGACTCTCTGAGTACTTGTATAACACGTGAGCAAACGGACTGGAATTCTGTTAGCTTGAGAGGTAAGTCTGTCTGCAATCTTGTTTTCATTCACTATCCACACTATTGTTTCAGTGCTTTTTGTGTTAGAAACAAAGTGCTCTTTCAGGCAAAAGCTATTGATGATATGCAACGTTTCCCAATATATTGATGAAGAAGGAGAATCACGGTGCTCAGAAGTAATGCAACAAAGTGCTTGGGAATCTAGCCCTTTCCAGGGTGGTACGTAGTGATAACCACAGAAATGGGGCAGCAGAGGGGATGTGTTGCAGGGAAGGAGGTGTGGAAAAGAGGGTGAGTACTGTGATGAGAAGTGGATTTGCACTGGAAAACAGTTTGTGCTAAGGATTCAACATTGATCCTATGTGTTTTAGTAAGATTTATTTCAGCCTGGCTCTACTTCAGTTGTGTGCATTATAATGCCCTTGGAGTTCCTGGAGTGCATCTTGCCGCGTAGCTCAGCCTACAGGGCAGCCTCCGTGCATGTGCTCTGAGACTGCTCCACCATAGGAACCAAGGTGTGGTGAGTGGGGGAAATGGGGAGATTCACTTAAGAAGCAAAGTTCTGAGCCCATGATGTATGAACAGCATGCTAACATGATGCTAGCATGCATATACACCCCATAGGGTGCCTCTGGCAGTGCTGTTAACACGCTTAAAGAGCACTTTGGATACCCCCAGAATCTTCTTGTAGTCCTTTCCTTCAGGTTTCCCTCCCTCCTGTGTCTGTGATGGGCTGCAGGGGTGGTGCTGGGCCGTCCTGCGTGGGTGAGCCTTAGGCTGCAGGCACTTCACGAAGGCCCACAGTGAAAGCTTCCAGAGAGTGACGGTGGGTTGAAGGCCAGTGGTGCAGTGTGCCAGCGTTGCCCGTCAGCAGGCAAGGGGCAGGGCGCTCGCTGCTCCACACTGCTGCTCCACTCCATCCTTTGTCCTTGTTGCCAGCTAAGTGGGCTGAGTGTGGCATCAGTCCTGATAGGGCATGCAGCGTTTATGTCCTTGAGCCCTGATCCACCAGGGAGGCATAAAGCAGTGTGTTGGAGGGGACCAAAAAGTGACACCTGCACCCATGGGCAAGATGACAAAAAAAGAAAAACAAAGGAGAAATGGGTGAGGAAAACACGCTTGGGAGCCAGGGCTTGTGAGCAGCACTGAATGGGCAGGGCTGGCCTGTTGAGGGAAGAATGATGGAAAATGCATGCTGAAGGGGATAAAGCTTTCACACGTCAAAATCCAGGGCTGTTTTTTTCTTTTTATGCATTTGTTGCCTGAGTGGGCAGGCATAACTGTATTTGAAATTCTTTCAGCAGTTTGGTTGGTTGGTTTGTTGGCTTTAAAATTAACACATCTGCCACTGATGAGGAGAGGCTACAAAAGCCTGTTGGCCGAAATAAATGCATGCTGGCTGTCTGCATTTTCTTTCTAGAAGCTTCTCTAGGTCTTAAGTTACTTCTGTGAATGTAAAAGAAATATTTTCACTTGTCTCATTTGAAGTCTCTTATTTTTTTTAAAAAAAGTAATATTTTTAAAAAAAGTTCCAAAGTTTGGTAGCTGTAAGCTAAAGATTAGTGCCAGTGGTGGTTAGCCCTCAGCAGCAAAGTTGGTAGACACATCCCAAACTATAAGCACTGCACCTGATGACAGGTTTTGGCAGGTATTTGCAGACCACCAGAAGATACAAATACAAAAGCAGCGCCAAGTGAGGTGTGATGGGGAGAAAGCTAGTGAAGGGGAAAGAAAAAAAACATAGAGCCAGCCAGATCTTGGTGGATGGAAAGGTCAGTGTTCTGTGTGAGGAGAAAAGAGCTATTGCTGGGTAACTCCATTCATGGCCTTGGCCTCTCCTACAGACTGGTTAGCTAGTTTTATGGGGAGAGGGAAGGTGTTAGCTCCTTTTGGAGAGAGAAAGGTAGAGCTGGTCAGCTGAATGGGATGAATTATCCGCTTTTCTAGGATTAAAAATTTTGGCAATGCTTGTAGAGACTGTGGGACTTAAAGTGAGAAACCTTTGCTAATAACCATGCCTCACTGATTCGCTTGTGACTGACAGATTTTTTGCCTGAAGAGGGTTCAGTTCTTGTTGTTTGCAGGAGGCAATTCAATGGCTTTAGAATTTATAAATTTTTCTCTTTCAATTTCTAAAAGGTCAGTGAAAGGTATATTTTCAGATTTGCTCTTCAAGGTTTGCTTGTTCATGTTTTTCCACTTCAACTTTAAAAAAATGTGAGAGGCAAATAAACTTAGAAAAAGGGAAAGCCTTCAAACATTTTTACTCCAAAAGAGGTTTCTGTCCCTGCACCTTTTTCTTCCACCTGCGTCTGGACAAGAAGTGGCTTGCCTACTCACTTGACTGACCTGTCACTTCCATCACTGACAATTGTCTACTTTTGTGTGGAGATTAATGAATAGTTTGTTATTGCTTCTGTCAAACCTGAAAATCCTGGAGATGCAAAGGACAGTATTAGCTTGCAGTCATGCAGCTTTTGAACATGGAAAGCCTGGTAGTGCTGAGAAGAAAAGGTCTCCAACTGAAATGGTTGGAACTGTTTTGGCCAGTGCGTGGCTTGCTTTCTCCTGTGTCTGTAAGGGAGCAGGAGCTTAGCGTAATACTAAAGGCTAGGGTGCTGTTGAATATTGAAATCGCTAAGATGAAAACGGAGGGCTCGGTCCATTTGTTAAGAAACATTCCTATGGCTTTGCATGTAAGTGTGTTTGTTTTCTGAACAATTGGCTTGTACACTGCTAACCTGTGCTGGGTATGCTTCCTCTGTGGGAGGAGCTCTTCCTCACTCCTCTGCAGGAGACGGGCTCCGGTTGTTGGGTGGTCTCTAGCCTGAACTATGTACAATGCATGTACGTGTATCTCAAGAGCCACAGGGAAAATACCTATTTACGCTGTCTCTGTGGTTAAAGCACTTCTGTGTTCAGTGAGTTTCAACAAGCTATGTTGACTTCTCCACTTAGTTGCTCGTTAGCAAGTGCTTCTACTACATAGGGGAGTTTGCTGTGCTGTACAATGCAGAAATGCTAGAAAAATGCAAGGAGTGGTATTCTGGAGTTAAAGCCAGAATACCAGGAAAGAAAATATGGAGGAGGAAGGACAAGCACAAGCAGTAGAGGGCCGCAGAGCTCAAGGAGCAGGACAGCTTGATTATGTTTTTGGAGAGAAACTTTTTGAAAGGAAAGGAAGAAATTAGGATGTGTGATATCGGTAATCCAAACAGAAACAGTTAATAAGAGTTGGAGGAATGGAAAGTTAGGGGTTTTTTGGCAAGGATTCCCATCTGAAATTAATACATGAGAGTAAAAACAACAATAAATATCAGTGAAATGTTAAACATTAAATAGTCATTTCCCATAAGGTCTGGGGCTCTGTTGAAGGTACTTCATGTGACAGCATTTGTTAAACAAAAATAATTCCCGTTCGGGATGTTTAAATCGGGCAGTGCTTTGGCTGTGTGCCCATCAAAATGCAGCATTTTCTGATGTTTACGGTTATACCTGTTACATGCAGCTGGCAGATACATAGTGTAGAAACTTACGGGCCTCAATTATTTTAAGTAAGGGTATTTGAAATAAATAATACTTTCTTGCTTTTGGCACTGACAGAATGATAGATGGGAGCAGTAACTTAGTGGATATCTTCACTTATAATTCATGGTCTTTTTTTCAAAAGCTAATTAGTGTAGAGTATCCACAAAAAGTAGGCCTTGCCAGGTTGGATACACGTTAGGTGAGAATCATGGATAACTTTTCAAAGGCTGAATGAGAAATACTACTTCTCTGAAGATCAGGGAAAAAAAATAAATCTTTTAATTTGTATGTCTCAAATCTCAGGCAGGCCTGACCCTGCCTTTTGGCCAAAGAATTCTGATCAGGGCAGGACCAGATGAGTAATGTTTGTGGTGGTTCAAATCCCTGGCGACCCATTCTGAGCAGCTGCAGTTCCTAGTTATTGGAAGACCCAGGTTTTGACTAAGACAACAGCTGGGGTCTGGCAGGTTAGTAATAATAAAACAAATTAGCAATATCAGCTTGACAATGGCAACAGCTTTAAATGTTGACTAAGAAATTTTAAATTCCTTATTCCAGTTTTGCTTCTCGGCTAAAGGCAGAAAAAATTGGCAGTAAAATAAATCCTCTGAATACAATTCACTGTTCATTGTGTGGTGTTCAGGAGTAGCACAGTAGAATTAATTGGTACTTTTTGTATTAGAGCAAGGAAGCAACTTTTTTTTTTCCTTAGGTTTGTCCAGTCCACAGAGTTTTGTTTCTTTTGAAAGTCTTGCTCCCAGAGTTGCGTTATATGCTTTATAGAGATGCCTCCTGGGGGGCTCTACTGCGCTCCCGAGGTAGATGATAGAATATAAGGCAAAGCCAGCTGTGAAAATAAGCCCTGTATTTTATTATTTTAAAACTGACCTAATCCAAAATGTCTGATAATTGAGGGGATGATGTGGCATTCTTTTTCACCAATTTATTGATTTGTGGATACTGTTCTGGTTAAAAATGAATGCTGCTGGTGTTTTAGTTTATAAAACTATATTTCATAAACTTCAAGCAACAGTATCAAATATACGAGAAAGCAAACGCTGGATATGGGAAAGTGTGTAGACAAGGTGGTATTTCACAGGCCAGATGAAAAATAAATGTCAATACTTTTGGATGTTATGCCCGAGGTTTCGTAATATTGTCATATGCTCACCTTCTGCATGTACACATGCAAAAGCAGAACAGAAACTTTATTTACAAAACAGATAACATTGAGGGAACATTTCCAAGCCAGAAAATAATTTTTTTAAGACTATACTAAAAAATAAAATAAAATCTAATTCCTGCCTGCAGTATAGATATAATTCCATCCGTTCCTGGGATACTGGAAGGGGCTGCAAGGACTGCACACAACTTTGCATTTTATGTACTGCTAAGAGCAAGAGAATGTGACTAATCTTAAAGCCTCCTGCTTTTGAGTAATACTCTGTTTATCTTCTATGTTTCATGTTATTTTTCAGCCCTGGTCATATTTTCCTTTTTGTTGAGCTATCAGAAGTGGTCTGACTGCTGTGAGCAGTGTAATGGCTCTACTACTCCTGCCACAGCAACAGTTATCCTAATGGCTCCTAAAAGGATTGTGGGTGTCACATAGCTGTGAGAGGAAAAAGTAACCTAGCGTGCATTGACAAACCAGCACCAAGAAGAGAATAGCCCGCACCACTTTAAAGTAAGAGGCAGAGGATAGATGGGGATGTAGAAGATAGATGCCCTTCATTTATGTTTTTAGGTTTTCTGGTTACACTGTGATAACTGCATAAAAGCTTCTAGACATTGCCACCGAGATTACATATTGAATTATGTGCTCAGTGGCAGTTTGCCACTGCCAGGGGCACTACTGCATATCTAATCTGATGCAAGGTTAGAGGTAGTGCTTTCTTTACTAACAGACGCATCTGTAGAAGTTACTGAAATTTTAGTATTATACATTCTGCAGTTTATAACAAAAATAGTAGTGCTAGTACATAGAAACAGAACGTCAAACAATGTTTTCCTAAGCCTTACTAACAAGAATATTAATACATGGTCTTTGTAAGTTTAAGTTTTACTTGGAGTGCATTTAGTGCTGTTGAATCTACAACTGGAGGGAGGAATAACTATAACTATTTGTAATTGGACTCCTTTGGCTATCCAGAGTTCCTGCACTAGATGTACATATGAAAATGCCCCCTTGTGTTCTTTTCCCTGTTGGGTTGGTTGTGATTCTGTCTTCTTGTGATATTTTGGAGAGAATCTTAACCACTTTCCACAGAGAACTACTTTAAAGCTTAAATGTTATGTATGTCTGTGAAAACTAAATTGGCATACTTAATTCAGTGCTTGTTAGAAAGGAGGACTAATCTACTAGTTAGAGCCTCAGCTGCTTCTCTCTAGCTAGACCTTGTCTAGCATTTCTCAGGATTCCCAACTTGGTTTGTCAGTGTGCTCCGGAACTGTCTTGAGGTGGGCTTCAGAGATCCCATGACACTTTCCGTGGGTGCTGATAATTGCACAGTAACACCCGTGTGACTGTGTAGTATGGTATTTAATTTTTCTAAATGTTTTCAGCCTCTGTTCAGTGATACTTCCGTGCAAACAGTTCATTGAGGGACTGATGTCACAATTCACTCCCCCAGCATTGCATCATGAAATTAATTACAGATGACCACAGACAAAATATTGTCCCAAATTGTCCATAATCTAACAGCAGCCCCCCAGAGGCAGACCCTGCATCTCCAGAGAGCTAAAATTAACTCTGAATCCATACTTGGATCATTCATAGGCTGCTCATTGCCACATCAGTTGTAAATTTTGACGGTGTGACACTTTCAATTCACTTACTCACTTACAACTTTTGAGCAAAGGGTAGGGAAAGAACAAGGAATATTGTTTACATACTGAAGCTGAGATAGGTATACATGCTTTCATATGAACCTGCTGAATATATTGCTATTTTATGGCATGTATGTAGCAACTGTTAGCAATGTGTACTGCTAAGGTTAATATTAAAAAATAGAAACAATGGAATAGAATAGTTTCTGTTGTTGGAGGAATATTGGTTAGGCCAAAGGAATTTAAGTAAAATATAAGTCCAGTTGATTATCAGTTCACAGTTAAATGTTAATCTCAAGAGTCTGTAACAGATGTGTCATATTAGACAAATGTTGCTTCTTTTCAGTCACCAAGTGTACAAACTAGCAGATTAGCAACAGGCTTTGGTATTTGTGTGTTTAGGAAAAAAAAAGCAAAGCTAATAGCCAGACAATTACAGCTGCTCAAAATAAAAATGATACCAGTGTTTTGAATTCTGTAAGCCATGTAAGTAGTGAAGAGGGAAAACACTTTCCATATTTTTAATAATGTTTTTATATTAAGTATTCTTAAATAACCTAACATTTGAGGAATTTGTGCATTTCCGATTCCTGTCTGTCTTTATTATTATCCATATCTATTAAATGTTTGGGTCTAGTTAGCTTTTAATAATTATATGAGAAGATAACCTTAAATAAGGTAATAATATGTATTTTAAGCTTTTATTTAGTATCTAAGGTCTCTGAATCAAGCATGCAGCTTTTTTGACAGAATTAGTCTGTGCTGTAACACAGTAGCAGTTGATCATTGCTTACTTATCAAAATATTCTAGATTTAAAAGGCTAATGATTTAAAAAAAAAAAAAAAAGCAGCACCGAATTCCTGGCAATAAAATAATTCAACTAACTTTAACCTTCTAAGTATGATAGGGATTTTTGCATCTTGACTCATAAACAGCTTATTTGATCATTCTGACTGTAAAAACAAGACTCAGTCTGCTTTGCTTTTATATTCTTGCTTGGTTGATTGACTAGTGGAATTATTCACTGTAGATTAATCATGGTGTTCAACAACCACTCCTCCATGTGAAAGAGCTCCAAGAAAAAAAATCTAAAAATAAGTGAATGGCAGTAAAGATCATAATTATCTCTTGGTTTGTTATACACGTGTTTTTCTGGTCGAGGTCATTACTATAGTCTTTTAACACAAAGGCCATTTTACAGGTGGGAAATCGAGACATTTAGACCCGTATTGTGAAATGTAGCCACAAATTTTACATTTCTCTGTGCTAGAATGTCTCTCCTGAAAATTCTGGGCTTTTAAAAATTGCTTTCATAACACATAGTGAACCTAAATAGAAAACAAACTAGCCTTTCTGACAGTCAGGCTGAAGAAGACTCTGATGGGTACCAGAACGTGACATCTGTAATTGCTGGTTCCTACGGAGTGGTTTGGCCTTTAGAACTCCCAAGATCTCATGGGAAAATGATGTCAGAAGTGGAAACAGAATTTTGTTCTCTAGAGCAAATCTATTTTTATTAACAAAAATGTTATAATTAAGGCTTCATCGTGGTTTCCACTCAAAGTTCCTGGTTTAAATGCTCATTGCCCTCTAAAACTTAATGCTCTTTAGGTAGCAATTCCCAGGCTTTTCCTCTGGCTGAGAATGTTTATTTTGGGAGTTTGGATTAATACAGTTTTCTGAGGGAGAGGAGAGACAGGGAATGATGGCAGTGACTTTTTTTTTTTAATTAAAGCAAAACTTTGAGTCATATGTTGAAGCTTGTACTTACTAAGTAGATACCTGTTGGAAGTGTTTCAGGTTTTGATCTGACTACTATACAAACTTTGAAAGCTAATGTATGTGCAGGATTCACTTTGAAGCACTATAAAGTGTATAAGGTGAGTAGCTAGAGAGTGTCTGCTGCTTACACATTTCAATAACCTTGTGTTTTACAAATGTGTGTTTTCGTGTTTCACATCTCAAGATCAGGCATTGAAAAAGGATGACATTATGCTAGTGTGGTCTAAAATTCTATTACATTTTTGATGAGTTAGTTAAGGACCTACTAATGGAAAAAATATAGTAGATGTACCTATTCTGATTTTTTTTTTTTAAAAGTCTTCCAACTTGACCAAATGCAAACCAGATTTTCACCAATGGAGGTCTTTCTTGAAACTAAAATTCAATTTGTTAATCCTTCTGTTGAGTACTTGAGGTACTGTTAAGTTTGACAGTATTGGTGGGTTTTGGTGGGGTTTTTTTTTGTTTGTTTGGTTGGTTTTTTTGTCTGTTTTTTGTTGTTTTGTGTTTGGGTTTTTTGGTTGTTGTTTTTTCCCCCCCAGAAATGTCAAGTATACTTTATTTTACCATTTCTGAAACAAATGGAACTATTTATCTCTAAGCCTGGTCTTCACTGGCTGCAAATGTTTTGATAAACTTGTCTTGAACAGTGAAAATTACAATTAACTGAAAAAGGCTTTTTCTGACATGAGTAATCATAAGAATTGTCAGCTTGGGATCTAATTTCAAATTAATGAGTTGAAAATAATTTCAGCCCTCCCAAAAGATTTTGAAAATACTGGATCTTCCTGCTGATTGTGAGGTTTGTATCTCACTGTGTTTTAAATGCTTCTGCCTTCTCCTTATGCTGTGAGAAGGATGCATAGGAACCAAGGCTGCTGACTACTTCAAGGAGATGACTTTTAACAAACTATAGCCAGAGTGGAGCCAAACAGCCACATTATTTTAATTAAATAATGCTGCAGCTTTTAATTTTAAATGTTAATTGAAAGGCTTTTTCCTCACATGAGCAAAGCCCGAAGGGTTACTGTTTTTCTCTAACAGCTGCTGACATCACTTACACCTAAATTATGGGGAATTGCATTCCTTCTGCTGATTTAGGTTCTACTGATGCTGCCAGTTACAGCAGAGGAAACACTGGAACCCAGAGACTTGAATGCAAATATTGACAATATGTGGTGGCAGAAGTTATTTTAATAATGTTTTTAATGCATTTCTTTGTAATATAATTTCTTTTTTTGCGTTAATAAATGGAAACTTCAATTGAGATCTTGTTTTAGGTTTTTAATAATTATTTAAAGAGCATTCATGCTCAATTTCTTGTGATCTATTGGCAATTCTTTCCAAGCAATGTGGACTAGTTGTGTTTCTGTATGGGACTGTGGATTTAATCATAACAATATAAATCTATGCCTCAGAGCAGAAAATGTATTTAGGATTTAACATGTATAGTTTCCCAGATTCTCTCTGCAGTTGTTATGCACTACTGATATCCGTATGGAGGGTTAGGAATGTCAGCTGTAAAGTGCTAATGCATTTTGTAGAGAAACTGCCGGTATTTTTCAAAAGAATTTTTTAGTGCTGCTTCCTTCTAATCCATAGTGCTGTACAGTACATGCATGCTATACTCTACATGCACACTGTACACTCTTTGTAAAAATAGATGAATTTTGCAATTCTAAGTATTATTAATCTTAATTTTTCTTTTCTGTGTGTAATAGGAACTTTAATACTGTATTCAAAAAATGAATGCTACTGTATAGTCATTCTTGTGTGAGAAATTTGATAGGCATTTAGTATTAGTTATTTCTATAAGACTGTACAATGTTTATGCCTTTCAGTTGCAGGACAGTCATTGCTGGATTTGGGGGCTGAACTTGACTAAATTGAGAATATGTGAGTTAGAGGTCATAATAATTATTATTATATAAAAAATGAGCGAAAGAAATCGTGGCTGTATTAAAAATGTGGCTTCTATGGTCATCTTGCTGCACTGTAATTTTTTTTGGACAATTGAACAGCACTGCTGTCACGGTTGGCTCCAACTTTATATTTGGTAAAGCTGTTTAATTATCCCGTTAAAGACATAACTCCTGAAATGCACATTCACAAAATAGTGATAGTTAGAAACTATTTTTTTCTGTTTTATGCTAATGATAATTTTAATTTCCAAAAACTATTTTAATGCTTGCACAAAAAGAATAATCAGTAATGTTTCGTGCGACTGATTAATATGAGACCTTAAGAATGCAAGCTGAAGCGGAATTGTTGTCAAGTATAGACTAGGTCAGAGTATAACTTTATGTACACTTTTAATGTTGAAAGAGTCTCCTCTTAATTATTAAAACCCGTAAAACCAAACACAGTTTTATTTAGGAATAATCTTTGTCTCTTAACATGCTATAGGTGATAATTTTTTGTATGCAAGTGGGAACATTTGTGTAGGAGAAGGTTGATTAAAAGGAGCCTAAAAGTGTCTGAGTGTAGTTAAACACATATGCTTAGTACTTAGTAAACTTACATATGTGTAACAAGCAGCTTTTTATTCCACGCTTGAGGCTGGGGTTAGCCTGGACTTAGAATTGAAAGTTATTACTTACATTATTACCTAAGCTCAAACTGAGCTATTTTGAATAAAGGACAGTGTTTGCAGTACATGAGTTGTGTTAACATTTTGGGCTTGGGAAAGCAAGGAGCATACCGCTTGGCTAAAGTTTAAAAGTTAGCTGTACATTAATCTTTTTGCTGTTTCCGAGAACCTGACCCTTGCTTGTACTACATCAGTTAAATCTACTTGTCTCTTAAAATTCTTGAGTTTGCTGTGTTCTCTGTTGTATTGATGTAGTTGTCAAGGCAGAATTCAGAGATGGCTTTCTTGTGGCTTAAATCATGTGGTAATGAGGATGATCAGCTAAGATAAATCTCAAACAAGGGGGTCATATTGTCATCTTCAGAGTTTTTAGAATAGCACAGAAAATACACTTTATAATACATGATTGAGCTGTATTTATGAACAGTTATCTTTGGTGTGTTTGATTTGATGTCCCTTTAGCCGAATGGGGCATCAGATACTACGTACATGGGTGGTTACTGCAGAAATATTGGATGTCTCTTCTAGTTCCTCAGAGTTCCAGATGTCGGAATCCATGCGAAACCATGGCTAGCCTCACCTGGAGCTCCTCAGTTGTATGTTTGCTTTGGCCCCCTTACCACGTTCCTCTGGTGTCAGGGTTTTTCATGTTTCCCAAGTATCCAAGCTCTGTTTGCCCCATATAATAGATGTCTATCTGTTAAGGAGGGAGGGGAAAATGGGTGGAACAAGAAGAGTATGTACAGTGAAGGAAAGAGAAAACACAGAATCTGATTTAAGACTCAGCAATGGGCATAACCTCTAAAAGACAAAATGGTACCAAGCATGGGGTTAGCTACGGTTTCAGTGACTGAAGAGTTAAAAATCCGTCTCTTGTATAACAGACCATTTATCAGTTTATGGAATTGCTTTGCTCTCTTTTAAAGACAAGTTAACATGAATCAAATATAGGTCCTATAATTTTCGCACTCTGAGTATTCTTCTTATTCTTTGTGTTACATTCAAAAAGGAATAACCTAAAAATTAAAGCTTGTCTCCTATGTAAAATTCTGTGTGTTTGAAGTTGAATCCTGTTGTCGTTTTGTACATGTACTTTCTACTGATTTATATGGAATTGCTGAGTGTTTCTGCTGTAGTACTTGGCCTGAATTCAACTCAGCTGCCCCTCCACTGTTCACATGGAAATATTGATATTAAAAAATCCTCTGCTAAGATGCAAGACTAACTTTTTTTTTTCATGTGGTGTCCCTATATCAGCCTAGGATTTCTTAGCACAGTATATTTTCTGCTGTGGCTTTAAAATGAATGAATGAGTTGGCATGTGAAATCAAGGATGTGACCAGCTTGAAGCATCCATTAAAAGTTTACCTTTGGGGGCTCCTTGGGTCTTGCCATTTGCATGACTGTTCTTACACTGAGGCCCAAGCAATTACCGGCGTCTGTCTCCCAGAACGGTTCTGTGTGCGTTTGTCCTCACCAGACCTGCAACTTGAGTCATTACATGTTACTTTCTCAAGGTTGTCAACACAGTTGAAAGGATCATCTGGACACTCTTCAAATGTTTGTTCCCAGCTACAAACACTTGTGGCTTGCCTTGGAATCCTTTTGGATAAACCACAGACACTTGAGCCTGGGCTAACTACTTGAAACATGCATGACAAATGTGTTGATTACTTCTACATAATTGTCACTCAGCTTAAAAAAAACAATCCACAAATCAAAGAGAAACCACCAAAACTTTCAGGTCTGAAAGGCTAAGGGTTAGTTTGTTTTATTGAGGCTGGAAGGCTGACACCTTTCAAAGCCTCTTGCCGACAAGGTCTTATTGTCTAACTGGAGAAGCAGAGAGGTAGTACTGCAGTGCAAGGGGAGGCATACCTTTCAGAGAAAAATCTCTACAGCCATCCCTTGGCCCAGCTTTGGATTATCTGTCCCTGCCTGATTCAGGAGGAAGGGCCAACCTTACAAAAAGCAAAGCCAGGAGGAATCCCAAGTGTTGCTCTCCTCTAAGAGCGAGGCTGCTTTGGAAACAAACAAGCCCTGGTATTACTACAGAACTACAACATTGCAGTTCTGTGCCTAGATTTCACTAGGTGAAGTTCTTTACATTTTCTATTTCAAAAATACTTTTAAAAGCTTGCAAGATTTCTTATTTTAAAACTTGAAGATGAAAAGCCATCTTTGTACAACAGTGTTGATCCCTTTCAGAATTTCAGTGCTGCTGTAGCCATTTGTGTGTGGGAATCACTTAAAATGTCTTAGATATGTGAATATGCCTACTGAAATCAGTAATATTTAGAAATGGACACATGCTGACATGTTTGCAGGTTTTGAGTTCTAGGTTTCAGCACAGAAAACATTTTCTGAGCAAAAATTTTATTCTGTAAGCATCATCTCATGTGCCTCCCCACTCAAAAGTTGGAGTCTGAAAAAAACTGTTAGATTTTGCTGGCAAATGTGCTGGCAGGTTTATGAACAAACCAAAGCCTTTTTCTAGTGTACTAGCACTGGGAATGTTCATGTACCCGTGTCAGTAAAACCCTTTCTCCAGTCATAGACAGGCAATGCAGTCTCCTTGCAGAAATGAGTGTTCTGGATAAATTTTAAACACTCAATCCAGAGATCACTGTGAACAGTACAATCCCGTGAGTATTTCAAAAATGTAAATGAGTAAATTTTAACACTGCACTTTGCCCCTTAAGTGAGCAGCTCAGTGTCATTTTGAATTATGGTATTATCACTGTGGGCATCCAGTAAGGTACTGGATGATGTACTGTAGTTAGCCTGGAGCTTCTAGGCAAAAGCCTGTAAATAAAAATGGCAGAAAAATGGTACCAGATGAGCCAACCACTGAGAACTCTTTAAGAATCAGGTAGAACCATTGTTCCTGCAGAACAGGATTTCAATTGATTTAATTAATAGAGGGCAATAAATAGAGTTGCTTTCCTAATGCCAAACAGTTTGTTATTCTCCTTCTACATAGGGAATGTTTATGTCTAGAGACTTTTCTCTGAGAATTTATGGGTTTCTGTATGTCATCGTGTTTGCCATATCGAGGACAAATGAGATAAAGCTTTTTGGAGTTTGACTGCAAATGGCTACAGTTTCCTGAGAGGATGTATGCGTCTTCTACAGTGTGCTGCATCAGCTTTGGCTGTCCTGGGAAAGTTTTCCCCGAAGGGGAATGTTAGCTGGCAGCACATGGGATGAAAGAGTGCCCACAAACAAGGCCAGATCTCTTCAGCTGAGCTGACCTGAAGTTGTGAAGACTGCCCAAGCAAAGGCAGCTGGCTGGGAATGTTCTGCTGGAGCAGTTTGGTTGCTAGCAAGACTCTAGTTGATTTTTTTTTTTTCTTTTTTCCAAACTTTCTAGGGTGCAGAGGGTCCAAATTTCCAGAAAAGTGTAATTTGGACATGCAGTGTAAAGTCAGGTAATCCAATGTGTAGATCTGGAACCATATCTGTTACTTAACAGTGGTGAAGTAAAGACTGCATTGTTTGTTTTAGAAGAGATTTTGTTAAGGTGGAAAAAATGAGTTACCAGAAGGCTTAACAGCTAATGTTTTTGGTATGAGTGCTCTTTCAGTCCTTTTAAAATTGTCTTGAAGCAAGATGTTTAGTTTGGGCTTTTAACCTTATAAACTGTATTTCTCTGTGAGAAAATAGGAATGGGTGTTAAGACAGTGTGTAATTTCATATTAGTTAGAACGAAAAGCAATGGTCATAACTGTGAACCTGTCTATGATGTTTTCTTGAAAGTAACCCATCCAGGTAGTTTTACTGAATTTTGTGGAGGAATAAACATTTTGCCCAAATAGCGATGGATAGAAGATTCACTGCATCCATATGTACCTTATAACATGCTTAATTTCCCATACTAATGTCTTGTGGGGCAGTTTTACTAGTTCAATGAAGATGAAAACATAAGATTATATAGATACTACTGAGTCTGCATAAAAGACTTTTTTTATGCTGCTTTATTTAAAGTCAATTTTTCTGCAGACCTTCATGCTGTCAGACTTGTTAAAATAATAGCATCGTAGACTCCTTTCTGCTACTTCTATACTATTTTCCGTGATGGAATGCAAGAAGAGCAAAACATTCAGTAATTCCACATCTTAGATGTTTTTATATAACCGATATTTAAAAACAACTTAAAGTTGTTTAACGTACAACTTGGTCATAATAGACTTAAAATTTCTTCTATACACAAAGAATTTTGTCATATTTTTTACAACCCTACAGCTGTTTGTCTTGCCAAAGCTGACGAAGATCTCTGGGTAAAAAATGAAGACTTAAAAACAGGAAAAAACCCCCAAACCTACATTAGTTCTAAAGAGAGCACACGTTTGTACTTTGATTTCTTATGTTGTTCTCTTAATATATTTTGAGCACATTCTAGGGGTTTTTGAGATGGTGTTTGCCCAAATGCATACCTTTTGTGCTATGATCTTTTGAGGGATTTCATGCTAAGGAGTATTTTAAGAAATTTCATATGCTTAAGGAAATGTTTTTTTCCTTCAGTCCATGCCGAATCATTCTTTCAGCTGTGGACATGTCTTATCTTTGGATAAGATAACAATTCGTACTATATGGGATTGTTAACTTTCTCATGGCACTTCATTAGCTGGGGTATGTTAATCCTTTTGTTTTGGCCATTCTAGGTCACGTAATTCTTTTCCTTCTGACTTACATTCTTTGTGCAATTTTGGTTTCCTAATGCTTTCCTATTTACATACATAAAACTGTTGAACTGAATTACATCAGAGTATCAAAAAAGCAGTGTTGCCTTAAGGTCTGATGGAGTTTCTTTAATGAGATAGGGATGTTTGGGGATCATTTCATCCATCTCATATGGGTGTTGGGAGCCTTAATTTCATCCACTGCATAGCAGTTTGAAAACTGGGGAAAAAAGTTGTGGGAAGTAAAGGAATCAATAAAAATTCTTATAAAAGAATGATCAATGGCAAGGTTTTTTGTTGGTGGGTTAGTTTGTTTTTGTTAGGGTATTTTTAGCAGACATGGTCGAGATCAAAGCTACGCTGTGCTAAATAGGATGTTCAACCTGTGCAGGGTACAAACAGATGTCCTTCTCTTTGCTGACCATAAATGTGATTATCTTTAAGCACCTGAAGAGATCCTATTGACTTCATTATACTAAATACATGAGTAGAAATAGCGTGTAAGTATTGGGATATTACCCTAAGAGAAGAGGTAAACTTTGAATGAAAATAATTACATCCATTTTACAGATATAAAAATATGGTCTATAGAGTGAAGCAGTGTTCCATGGTCAGACACAAGAACTAGGAAATTAAACTTAAATTTCTTGATTCTCAGGTTATTAGTTACCAAAGAACTGTTCCTCTTTTTCAGCTTGAAATTTGACTTCATTGCATAAAACATTCAGTAGTTGAGTAAATAACATGCTTTCCAGTCCCCTGCTCCTTATGTAGCTTGTCACCTAAATGGAAGAATGAATACTCTAGCTACTCATCTATAATTTTTGTTCCATTTCAGTAACGGGGAATATAAAATAATCCTTGTTAATTTTTGGTCTGTTTAAAATTTCAGAGAAATTAATGTGACATCTTTGACAGTTCTATATTAAAATCAGAAATGAAACAATTTTTGTTCCTTAAAAAACTAAGTATCCTTCCTCCACCAGCTTGGGTGCTACTTTTCAACAAGTATTTTGAAATTGTTTAATTTAAAAATCAATGGTTTTAATTCAGAACTGCCACCTCCTCGTGAAGTTTGGTAACCCTCCTTCAAGGATTGCAGCTACAAGTAGTTGTGTTGAAAGACTGACCATGTTTGAATAAGCTTGCTAGCTGTACTGTACCTCTCCAGTAGTCTCATCTATGTGATTCTGGCAGCTTACACTCACAACCAGAGGGCCAGTTTTTTTTATTCTTTCTGGTGTTTAGGCCACTATGTCATCAGAATTTCTTCCTCTAGGGTAGGGTTATGATTGGCAGAAGCACATTTCTTCAGCTGAAAAGGAATCTAGCCATAGTAAGAAACATCTGAGGTGCCCTCCTCCGGAGGGCTGCATTGCCTCTGCAGTGGATTCAGAGTTTCAGTCCCAAACTGATCTCTCCATAAAAAAAATTATACCTTTTCGTGTTTCATATTCTGGGATAGAAGTGGGGGGAACTACTTGATTAGTCCTATGAACATCATGAACAGTAGCCCCTTCCCTGTAAAAACTTGAATTCTAGTTCTCTATTATTTTCTAGAAAAAAAAATATCCTTTTTCTACTTCCTTCCCCTCACCCCTTATTTTCTTTTCTCTTCTTTCTCCCTGCAAAAACCAAAAGCCAAAAAATCCCCTAAAAATCTGACGCAAACCTAAAAGAAACCTTAAAACAACAACAGCAGAATTCCTAAATCAACTTCTTTGTGTCTGACAGCAAGTTAAAATCTGAAGCTGAAAATGAAATTGAGGTCCTCCTTCTCTGTAAGTTATCACAGTGCAAACAATGGAAGCTTGGTGGGTGCGAATGTGCCGGTTGATATCAAATCTTTGGTAGACATGATAACGTTTTCACAAATTAGAATTTAAATACAGTTTAAATAAAAAATTGAACAAGAGTGTGCAAGGAGTGTCATCTGGTTCACTCTTCAAGGCCTATGTTGGTTCTGCAGGACTTGAGGGGCAGGGAGAGTGTTGTCCAAACATGGCTTTGGTCATTAACTTAATTGGATGTAGCTTTGAATTTTCATTATTATAAAAACAAACCAGCTTTCATATTTGAAGAAAGCCTCAGTTGAACAGTACATAGCATATATACGCACTGTGTAGAGCCTGTAAACTGATTTGATTATGTAAAAAATGACTTAGTTGTGTTAACAACAGCTGGCAGATCAGTGGTATATGACTTAAGTTTAAGTTTAGCACTTAAATCGACTTATGAAATGACTTGGTATTGTATATTTGCATTGAAATCTTGATGATTATCTTCTTCCAAAAACACAAAGGAGGAAGAAGAGGGGGAGTTGCAAAATGCAGCTACCAGGTAGGCCCTTTCTTGTACTTGAGCAGTCACGTAATGTGACAGATACAGTTTTCAAAGATGATGCATGTTATTTTTTCATGTGTGTCTGTTTTTCTTGGCTAATGAGGCATCACATCCAGTGTTTATGTATGTGTGTCATAGATGTGTAACTACACTCACAATTCGTCAACTGTGTTTTCTAATTGAAGTAGAAAGAGTACTGTTTCTTAAAAAATCACATGATCTAAGAAACGTACCTTCTTCTGTAAGTCACGTGACACATGGAGACACATGATTCCACATGAAGTGATCTTTGATCGCTGCCAATAACTTCTATTTATCATTTAACACAAGTGGAAACAGCACACTCTGCAAGCCACCAGTTCGGTTTCCCAGTCCCTGTGCACAGGCCTTTGAGATGAGCGCAGCGGTGACTTCATCCAAGTGCAGAAATCCATTGGTAAAGGTTAGACTGCAGATTAGTGTCTAAAGGTGATGTTTCTTTTCAGGTTTCTGATTCTATTTTTCTCTTTCTCTGTCTTCTAAACCTGATAAAGCAACAACCTGTTTGACCAAAATAAAGTAACGAATAAGAAAACAGAAAAATAAATCATAAAACTCAGAATCAAAAGTAGTATCATATTGTGGTAATTTCATAGATTTTCATAGCAAACCAGTGGTTATGTAGTATTTCACTCTATAGACAATGTTTTAAATGTCAGGATCCTTGATCATAAATTTTTATTTTGTGTCTTATGTAAGAACACATTATTGATATTTACCTAAAAAATAGTCAGGTCATATTTGGAGAAGAAAGTGTACTACTTGTACTGGAAAAATTCCCAAAATACACTAAACTCACAGTGCAGACTTTATTCTCCTGCTGGCAATGTTGACAAAGGCTTAGGATGTGTTTTTGTTTAATTCTTCATTTCTGCTGGTGCGTTTTGACCATAAAAAGCATATTGCTTCTTCAGATGAACAATTGTCCCACAGACTACACAGTATTATTGTAGTTCAAAAAGCTGACATAACGCGAGGAATGAAACTTGAAGCACAGGATGGTTGTATGCAGCAAAACGTAACTATTTTTGATGATACAGTTTATGAAAACAGTGTTTTGAAGTAACAAAACTAGAACCTTCATTAGAGTGAACGGAAGTCCATGACAGGCTGCCCAGTCCTGGTCCTTCAGCAAGGAGGCGTTCTTGGAGCTCTGCTGAATCCTTAGCAAACAAGGTTTCTGTGCAAGCGTTGAGCAGTTCTCTTTTGTTCTGTACTGATGTTAGTCTGGCTCACTGCAGTATAAGATGAAAAGTTTTTGTAGGGAAATACCTGCAAATAATTATAAGGATTGGTCAGGGGTACAAACCCACTAATTTCCACAGATACTTTAACAGCTTCTCATTTTTTCTTGTAATTTATACCTTGTGATGTAGCTTTAGAGGTAGAATAGTGCTTAATTTCAGGAAATTAATCTGAAGGAGGTGGCTTTTTCTTTTGCTGTCTGATTCATACACATTGTGTAGGAAGGGTAGGGTAAGACACATCATATTTTTCTGAGTAATTATATTAATTTTTCAGTTGGAATGAACCTTGGAAAGCAGATGTTTTACTTGATGATTGCCTTCCTGGGAGAATGTTTTTCTTAGTACTAAATACAAAGCTTCATTCGTGCAATCAAGTTTTAAGCTAGGAGTTGTACTGTATCATAAGTCTTGTTTGTGCCTGAGAATAATTTGCTATAATAAATCTTGCTGAAGCTGTGTATTTGAAGAAATAATCTGGGCTGTTTAAATCTTGTTTGCAATAAGAAACTGCACTGTTTTAGAGATTTCCTGGAGGATGCGCTTACCTTGATAAGCATTTTCATGAGTATACCGTATTCCTCATTTCTCTGTCAGCTGTATGTGAAAGGGAGAGTTGTCCCCCTGACATGCACATTGTTCTGCCTTCTCTGAAACCAAATGAGAACTAGTTCCTCTTTTCTACGACCGTATGGGGAAAGCGGGAGAAATCTCCGTTAGGATTTTCTGCAACCGTACACAGTGCAGTAGGCCAAAGTATAATCTGGGCTCTGTTCTGCAGTCCAACCTGGCTCACAAGTCCCCTTTGACCTCTTCCCTCCCAGTTATACACACCTTCCTTCCTTCCCCTTTTTTTTCCTTTTCTTTTCACACTGCAGTAGTTGAAGTGCCAGACCCTGCAAACTGATAAGATAAGAACCACACGGTGCATTGCCATAAGCCAGGGGTCCCTACTGCGTCCACTGACGCACGCAGTCCTCCCCTGATGTCAAACAGCTGATAAGTAGCGCCTTGGCTCTGGTCCCAACCCTCTGTGCCAAGAGGGGAGAAAAAGGCTCTTTGTCTGGAAAAGGCAGCTCTGTTGAGATATTTTTTTAACATCTTGCTGCTTTGCTTGAATTCAGGCCAGAGTTCTGTCTGTTTAAACTATTCAGTATTATTTCTGAATTGTTTGGCAAGAATAGATGTCCGCTCAAAAAAGTGTGTTTAATTCATCATGCGTGATGAATATTTGACTGTACTTGCAGCATCAGACACACAATACAGCGTGTAGTGTTTATAAAGCATGATAGCCAAGGCCAAGTTACCATGCTGTTTAAAGCTATATGAAGCATGCTTTTCAAGAACCTAGTATCTTACCGGGGAGCAGAACAAAAAAAAAAAAAATCACAACTTTAAGACTACACACGATAAAAAAAAAGTTAGCTGCCAAAATGATTCCATAATAAACACAGAAGACTAGTAGTCTCTGAAGTCTTTCACCTTTTTTATTGTTTCTGTTCATCTTTATAGTTGTTATTGTTTGACCTTCTGTATTAAATTGTCTTTTTAGTACTCCAGATTTTGAAAGATGTGGTCATGCTTTTAAAGTATTATATTTTTGCTTGTTAATTTTTCTTAACAAAATAACTTTTTTGCGGAGTATTGCAGAATGTTAAAACTTTTAGAAGTAAGATGCGGTCATTAGCTTACATGACTTCAAAGCTTTAAGTGTTGTAGTATTTTTAAGATAGGAAATCGAATGCTTTTCATAATCACATGCTTATTTTTTAATATTTATATAAGCTTTGGTTTGAAAATGGTGCATTTATCTATCTATAAATGTTTCAAAATTTGCATTGTTATTTGCAATTTTTATGCATATGTTTATTTTTTCACACTTCAGTGTACTTGCAGATGTATTTATAGGAATATACAGTGGCAATTTTATTTTACGCTGCTGTAAAGCCAAATCCAAAACAGACATGCCAAGATGACCCAGTTAATCACAGGTCTCAAAGGCTTGGGTAGCTACTGCAGTGGCTACTGTTGTTGAAGGCCCCCTCTAAGGCTGCTAGAGGTAGCCTTGAAGTGTTGCTGTCATATGTAATGAAGCAGTGGTAGAATGGCACTAATATGGTTACCCTGGGCTAACGATTCAAACCCTTATCCAAAGCTTTTTAGGAAGCTTCATGGTCTAAGGGAATACCTCATACAACTGTTGGAGCTCTACTTTTAGTGCTACCTGAACCGAAGTGGGTATGTCTGTGTGTTGTGAAGTGCGGGGTTGATGCTGACTTTAACATGTCATTTTCAGTGATGATAAAGAGAACATCAGTGTATATGGTCTATGTGCCGTCTTACAGGTCTTGTGCAGAAGTTATTAAAATATTTGGACTCTTTTCAGGGTAGTCGTCATCCATTTGTAGAACTTCATCCATTTATCGTAGAACAAAAATTGCCTGAGAAGTGTGCGTATGTGTGCGTGCCTGTCTGTCTGTATATGTCTAAAATGCCAAACGTGGAAGTCTGCTGCGAAACGGCTTTTCACAATTGCAGAATGATGCTAGCTCTCAGTGCCGCTCAAAGTACTGTTTTGGGTATCTCAAAATATAACTTATTTTGGGGCTGGTACTCCCCGGCTATGTGGGCAATGCTTGCAAAATTCACCTGAATTTCTCATCAGGAAGAGCTTGCAGGATTTGTGCCTCAGTGGCTCTGAGTTGGATTGGATGCACAGCATTTAAGTCTAAAACACAGACATGCTTCATTTCTGTAAGGACTGGATGTATAGGTGTGTTAGAAATGATGGGACTTCATATTCTTAGTAGTTTATGCAGTCTTACTAAGATGGGAACACTAGATACAATATTATTTGTTGTGAAAGACCATGTTACTTCTCAAGTACATATTTGTTTTAAGAGATACCTAAATCATCCTGAAGTGAAATTGGGCATCAAGTGATCCATTATGTATTTTTTTGATTGCATAAGAAGTCAGAACAAATAGAGTGTGGTTTATATTATGTGCAACTCTGACTTTTCAGGGAATTATTATTTAGAAATAAATTACGCAGTGAATTTCATCAATATATGGTGTTTTTCTCCCATCCCCCCTCCTCTCTCCCATATGATAGTGGGCATTATTTCCTGATTGTATGGGAGGGTTTCTCTTAGCTCTCTTCCCCTTCTCAATCTGGTTGTTGTATACTTGTTTCTCAAGATAATGTCTATGAAAAGTCTTTTGTGGATCTTCTTTATGGAAAAGAAGGGAGAGGTATTCCCTTAGTTCCTCTGCTGCTTCTGGTTTCTAGAGACTGTATTCACTGTGGAATCCTATTAAGGAGAATATATTATGAAGCATGACTTGAAAGGCTAGTATTGAGTTAATTATTGACAACAAAAATAAAATAAAGAGACATCCAAATATTGTACACATACCTGTATATTTTCACAGTTGTCACATTTAGAGAGAGCCTTTCTCTGACAAATCTTTTCTTCTGCTTAAACTTTGCAAGAGAAAGTACAGATAGATACTGTATTTAATAGAGACCAAATTTCACCATCCAACTTCAGCAGGATGATGTTTCACCCTAGGGATTCAAGAACGATTATCCCCAGATAATTTTGGAAAGTATTACGATGATTATTTTGAAGTCAAAAACATTTCACGAGTCCTCAGTGGGAAGCTATCATACATAGTATTCATTTCCTATGTAATGTGACCCTAAATACTTTATACTCATGAAATGTTAATGTTTATAAAATACAAAATAACTTAAATTCTCATTTTATCAGTTAGCAGCATTTTAATAATAGCATGAAAAGATAATTGTGTTTTAATGTGAGTAATTATATAATTTTGGTCCTTTAGCAATTTGGAGGCTGAAATGTATTTCATTATAGTCAGCAGCATGATCTCATTGTCTTAAAGGGAAGCACCAGGCTCTCTACTCTTCTTTTGCTCTTGCTATAATGATTTTTGTATTGCTTATATTACTTAAAATTCATGAAATCGTTTTCTTCTGAGTAAAAGCAACTTTAAAACAGACACTGAATCTCAACTGATCAAACCCCTTTTAGAATAACTCAATTATTTAAAAAGACAGGTTTTTGTGCGAAGGGTGGTTTAGTAATATATTTGTAACATTCTAGATGTTTTACGATCTTAATACAGGACATACAGCATGACATGAAAGAAGGAGGATGAAAGTTATGTTATGCAAAGTAACTGGAAAAATATATCAGTCTTCAAAAAAAAAAAAATCAGAAATGGTGAGATTTAAAATGAGTTATAGCTCGTGTGAAACAAACTCCAAGAAAAAGGCCTTAGAAAAAGCCTAGCCATTAGAGCCAGAGGGAAGTTATAAATTAAGTGAGCACTTAAGGCTGAACTGATGACTGTAGGAAGGTTGACTATAACTGAACATTTTATACAGCTTTATTAACAGTGCATAGTAGGAACACAGCATGTGAGGAACATTTCTGGAAGTTAGGTGCAGCCTAAGCAGTAGCATTTGATGAAGTTCTTCTTGATCTCTTTGTTTGAGTCTCTAGTTCTGTGGGGGCTGCCTTCTCCCTCCCGGTCAGTACAGGGTTTCGGTTGCCTGCTTCGTCTTCTTTCTCCCAGAGCAAGCACCGCGTGCCTGCGGCTGTGCCCGGTGTGCTGCCCTGCCCTCCTGGGCGGTGAGAAGAGCTGCTTCCTGTGAGGCAGGAAGTCTGCAGCATGGTGAGACTGCTCGGACATGGGACCTACCTTTTCCCTCCACTCCCCCAATGCCTCATCCCTTGGGCATTCAGAAGAGATACCAGTAATAGCTGTCCATCATTACTGTGACTTGTATGTGGTGGTGGACTCTGATGATAAACTGAACATTTCTTGTGCCTTTTTTTGCTCTCCTCCTTCCTCCTCCTATGCCATTTTAGGCTTTTCTGCTTCTCTGTTTGAGAGCTGCTATGGTGACCTACAGAACTTTATCTCAACCTTAATGCCATTCTGGGCGTTATCACAAGTAAACCAGGGAACTCTCACTCAAATTGTTATAATGGGATTATTTTACAAAGTGAACAATGTTACTTAAAGAGTAATTATTTGCTCTTGAACTTGACAGCACATGCAAACCTTTTCTTGGGCTATATATATTTCATGGAAGTGGGTACAAAACATGAGGGTACATGTACAAAGATCAGCGGATGCCACCAAGCAAGAGAGAAGTTGCGAAGAAGGTTTATCATTCAAAAATCTTGATAAACTGGAATAGGGATCTGTAATGAACCAAACAAAATATGATAAATAATGCTAAATACAATATACGCAAATGTAAGATCAGAAACAGGTAGGTGTAAGTACTACAGAATCAGATACAGGGATAGTAATGGATAGCAAAATGAGTAAGTCAATAAAGTCTGGCAAAAGTTTTATTAACAGAAATACTACAAGTGAAATGTGAAAAAGCAATTCCCCTCTGTTCCCCACTGGTGAGGCTGTAGGCAAAGTAACATGCATATGTTGGAAGACCAAGCTCTGGGGATACGCATGAGTTAGAATCCAAAGGAAAGCAACAGAACTTGTAAGAGATTTAGAAAACATAATAAATTTTGATCCATCTAGAAAAGAGAAGATGGATTGAAGAGTGTGATAGGGAATATAGCTGTCAGTTTGAGAGAACTTGGTATGTGAAGCAAGACAGTTGTTTTCCATAGGAGGTCATGGTATCACAAGAGAAAACATCAGGGAGATGCTGACTAAATAGTAAGAAATACATTGTCAGTAAAACAATATAAACTGGAATGTTTGCTGACTTTTAGGAACAGCTTTCAAATGATATCTGAGAAGTGATACACTTAAAAGTACTTAATTTGATGTTGATTCAGAGCAGAGAAAGAGATTGTCTCATATTCTATGTTTCTGTGCTGTTTACTGCGTAATTGAGTCCTTTTTTTGATTACCTCTGTTGTGTAACTTTGAAACTACAAAAATAAGGATTTAAATGCAGAAGCTTTTTAATAGTGACAATGAAAATTTTGGCGTTATGTTTTTTTTGGGGTTTTTTTTTTTTTTCAGTGAGTGACCTGCATTTTAGCCCTTTAGTCTCTCCCCTGAATCTTGGCAGCAAATAGGAAAATACAGTATGTATGAGATTTCTAAAATCTCCTCCTGTTTTTTCTTTCATAGAGAACAATAGTTTAAACTTCTTTCACAGCTTTTTTTACTTCTTCCAAAAGAGAATTTGGTATGTGAACACTATGCTGTTGTTAAATTAATGTGATTAAGCAGTTCAGTTTGCTTTTACTTTCTGCCTTTTATAAAGTGTCTTCCAAAATCCATTAGAAGGCATTTATAATCTAGGAAAGAGCAAGAATTTGGGCAGTATTTACTTAAATGTTACCTCAAATAGGAACGTATTGTTTACAGAAGGGACAAAATATTCTTGACGTGTGTCTAGGCGAAAGACAACCGGAAGTTCAGTGTCTCTGTCCGCAGTTGTGGAAAAATGCAAGATGAAGACAGAGAAGGAGCCAAGACAGAAGACTCAAAATGAGCGGGCAAAGAGATTAGGTGAATATTTGAATTTCAGGAAATGAGAGAATTTGACTATGGAAAGTCTGGAAACCAACACGTCATTTTAAAATTGTCACCCTGACAGTAGCTGTAGGAAGGCTGCTGGAGGGAAAAGGGGAGTGTGGTGGAGGGGGAAGAGAGAGGTGATAAAAACTTACTAACTAGCACAAGAGAAGAATATAGCCACAGCGTTCAAACTTCTTGAAAAATGTGTGCATTTAATACGGTATATAGGGAATTGCAGAAGTCTGGGCAGGAAACAATTTAGGTGTGAATAAAGGTGTATCAAGGAGGCCTGGTGTAAGGGGTACTGTAGTACATATTTGTGGTGTGTTATTGCTTCTATACTGATACAAAATGATGGATGTAAATGTAAAACATGAGTTTTGGTGAAAACAGGTATGTTTTTGCACATGATCTTGGTGGACATAGATAGGCCGCCAATGCTTACGATGCAACTATTCAAAATAGTATTCAGCAATTCAGCAAGGTGGATGATGTTTTCGGATGGTTAGCGCTCTATAAAGAGCTTAGGCCAAGTTGCAGCAGCTGAATGTGCAGTCCCATGCTGGCTGGTTTGTTTTTTTTTTTCAGTGGCTGGTGAAACGTACTCTTTCTTTCTTTGCTAAATACTGAAGAAAATACCTTAATAGAAAAAGAGGGGCTAATAGGAAGTTTCACTTCAAAAGGAGAAGTGTGAGGTTACAGTTAAAGGCAGGCAAGCTCGAACTTCATGGACTGAAGGAATACAATGTGTGGATTATAGGGAGCAGTGATGGGACAGCTGTTGCCTAGAGCCTGTAGCTGTTGTTTTGCACTGCCTGCATATCAAAAAGAAAAGTTCTGGACAGCCACAATTTAAATGAATTTAAACTCACAATTTTCCTTTTATCAGTCAAAAGCCAGAATGTTACTACAGCACTTTATTGTAACTTGGTATGAATTATCCAAATACATACAATTCTTTCTTTTCACTAAGCAGTAGGATTTAGAAAAGAACTGAAGCAGGTTGGGTGACTGTCATAGAAATAAATGCTGCTTAGGCTTCTACAGGGGTATACCTCCTTTAAAAAACTTAATAAAGCATCTGCCATCTTTATATAATCTCTGCAAATTTGTCTTGTTGTCCTTTACTGTTTTCAAGTCCCAAATTAAATCCTTGTTAGTCATACTATGCTATGTTTGCTGAAAGTGTTAGGATACTTTCTTGTGGATGTGACATCTGTGGGAACAATTTGGTCTTTCCAGAAACAGTGAGGTTTCCCTTTAGTGTAAGCTTTTTGATTCATATTCCCTTATCTCATCAAAGAGGATGTTTCATTGAGAATGTATAACCTTCTGAAGATATAAAATTCAGTATTATTTATAAGTGAATTCACAAATTTTAGGCACAAACAAGATTTGTTCTGTATCTCTATTTAATATGATACTGTTTTAGAAACATACGTGGAATCATTGCTGTATTTCAGACGGCATTGATTTTACTAGATATATGTCTACCTTTTGGGATGAACTGGAAAGTGTAAAAACTTGTCGCAGCTCTCAGAGTTTATAGGTGATCTGAAAAATCACTAGGCTCTGAATATTTAGTTACAGTTTTTGGATAAGTAGCACTGAAAAAGTGGACTGCATGTTCAGGACATGGAAACATTACAGTTAACTCCCATTGAGTTAAGTGAAAGTTAATGGGAAGGCTTTGCACTTCTGAAAATATGATTACTTAGATGAGGGTCTTGAAATGCTAGTATCATAAACATAAGGCCCCTCACACACCATTTAAAAAACTACATTCTTCTTATGTGTGAGATATGTATTTTCATGCAACTCTGTGTATTGCTGAGAACTGATGTCCATACTGGTAATATGACTGATGTTGAGCCCTCATGATAGATTACTGCATGTATAATAATGTGGAGAGTAGAAGAAAATGACCAAAAGACATGGTTGTCTTCTACGAAATTTTTTTCAAAGGAAGGGAGTTAACTAGGGTGGGGGAATCGTTGAAGCCTGGACTCGGTCTCACTGGTATACTTGGCAGCAAAGCAAAGTAAGAACAGAGAATGAAAATTCATCTCCGCCCTGCCGAGTGCCATTGCAGGTGCTTTTCATGTGGAAGTGAGGGAGTGAATTTTGTTGAGCCTTTTTCTACACTCAAGACTGCAGTCAGCACCTACCATTTCTGGCTAGGAGCAGACTATGCTGTAACTTTGTAATCCAGCTGGTCACTGCCTGCAAAAACATTTCTTCCTTCTGTTGTCAGTAACAGCATATTGTTAAATTAATGGAGATGAGTGCTTATGAGCAGCCAATATTTTAGCTGTACTATTTGTTTGGGAATATGGAAGACAGACAGTACTTCAGATGATTAAAAGGACCTGACACAAATGGCATTTGAAAATGTTAATGCAGGGTGTGTACATTGGGTACATGAGTATAAATACTGTTAGATGTTGTCTTAGGAGTTGTAAGTAATATATAAGGTTTCTGGTAAGAGACATTGATGTTGAAATATGTCTTATTTGATATGAGTGTATACCTATAACATTAAGACTAAAACACTGTCCTGAGTTCATCTTTAAGTGTCAGGAATATGATAAGCTTTTAAAGCTGTATGAGTTTATTTCATATAATGAAGTAGTGGTAATTTGGACTCCTTCAAACTTACAGGAAATCAAAGTGCAGGAATAATTTAAAATCTCCATTTCTTTTATATGATCATAAAATTTGTATTCTTGAATGTCTGTGGGTTTAAGTAATGTTTATAGTACATTGAGGCGATGTTTAAATGAAAAGAAACTATTTTCTAAGCAAACATGGAAAAGCTATATTTAAGTTTTTAAGAGAGGTCTATGCTTTTTTTGAAATAACAAGGTAGTGACTGTAGGCCCTAAAAATCAACGTTTACCCAGTTTTTTTCACAGCTTGATAGAGCAAAATTATAGGAAATGCAGGAGGACAACGCTTTAAGAACTAATTACTGCTTATGACAAGATTCATATTGTTTAAAAAGGAGGGACAGTAAGGAGTATACAAACCTCTGCAACACCTTTTTTTCTGTCTTCAGAGGCAATCTATTTTTTGCAAAGAAAAGCTGATGATGTTTTGAAGATGATGCTTCTAATAAGCCAGTCATTAAACAGAGAAGACACTTCTCTTAATTTCAGTATCATTGTTCTGAAGTGGAAAACAACGTTCAGCATTAAGGCACCATGACTTTGGCTGGTTTTTCTGTGACTGCATGTGATGCTGCTGTAATTTTTAGTTCAATTAAATAACACATTGGTTTTTTTCATGATGCTATTTAAAAGAAACTGAGACACATAAAAGCAAGGTGAAATCTGTGCTTTAGCAGACGTAAGAGTAGTGTGTATCTTTTGATGCTTTTCCTTTGCTGTTCTATCTGATTGGATGGAAAGAAGAATTTCACTTTTAATGTTCCAACAAAAGTGCCACTATTCTGCTGAGGTTTCTCAGCATTCAAAACAGTCAGCGCCAGATTTTAGGATACTGAATTCAGCTGTTTAGCTGCTTCCTCATGCTCCCCAAAGTGAGATGTGTGTGTGCCTACTACCTCATCTCAAATCAAAAGTTCTCTGAAATGGGGATTCCCTACAGCTACCACCTTGTTGCTGCGATCCACAATAAAAGCTTCTGTTATGCTAATGTGAGTGAACATACTTCTGATTTTTCTTCCACTTGCCATGCTTTAATCATCACACCGACCCACAATATTTCCATTTCTATGGCTTTTTTTTTTAATCCTTTAAATGACTGGATAGGTACATGTCATGCGTATGTACTGCATTATAACCATATTTGTAATGTTTCAGTTAATATTTTTGCTTAACAGTGCAATGAAATAAGCTTTATGCATTTTTATAATAGAATAAGCAGCTAAACCTATAAAGTTATTAAATCCTATATTAGTTTGGCAAGCATAACTATGTATCCTTAGTAATAGGGGGAAGTTAGTCCTTTGGTAGATTTCTATCAATTTCATTGAAGTTCCATCAAGAGAATAGTCCTTCTAGCATGTGTGTGAGATGGTTGCATACTAGATGTTTGTACAGTAACTTTCTGAAATAGTGTCCTCCTACAGTGAAAAGTTTGAATTTCTCTTTTTTAGGGAGTGTGTGTGGAGGGTGGTGAAGGAGAGCACTAGGTCCTGAGAAGAAAGTAGTGATATTTTATCTCTGGATTTGCAATGCTTATGATGGTAACTGCAGAACATCTTTCCAGCTTGGGCATTACATTTCTTTTAGGGAAGTGGAAAGTGTAGTCCTTAACTGATACAGCAGTTTAGTAGCATTTTCTGCTATATGTTAAAATAAAGGCCCAATAAAAAATGTGTGTGTGTACAGCATAGATGTGAGTTGTTCTACGAGGCTTACTTAAAGGAAAAACACCTATATTGTTACCTTTTATGTGTATCATACCGTAAAAAATCACTGTATGGGAACCAGAAATAGTTTCAGGAGAACAAACCAGGACAAGGGGGTACCCCCGCTGCCAGCTGAGTGCTGTGGTCCCCATGCTGGGCTGGAATGCTGTTGCTTCTCAGTGTCTGGAAGGACTGTGACCTGCTTCAAAAACTTGCCTGCCTCCAACTAGAGCTCCTCGCTGTGTGCTGGTTAAGGCAGTCTGCAGGGATTTAGGAGTTGTTGGTTCAAATAGCTTTGGCTACGGAGGGTAATGATACTACACACCTTACCTTCTCCACAGATGTTCCTGCTACTGGGCTGTTATATAAAGAGGTAGTTTTGATTGCTCCTGTTGGCCTATGTTAGCAATATACTGACCACATCCATAGTTTCAGACTCTCTCACATCCCTTTGCAAAAGAAGCAGAAAAGTAGGTGACAGTGTCCCCTGAAATTTTTCATGTTGTGTTTCTTTGATTTAGAGGAAAATAAGATAGGTCAGAAGATGTAGTATACGTGCATGCCCTGAGCATGAAGGAAAGCAAAGCTCAAACATGTTTTTTCTCAATACTGTAGAAGAAAATTGTTTTCTCAGTTTGGGTAACAGGGGAAATGCCTGTCCCATTTACATGTATTCCTAGATACATCTCAAGGTATCTCTTAGCAGTCGATCTCTCGCCAAGGATTTTTGTGGGTTGCTTTTTTTTTTTTTAATGAAGATGACCACAAAATAGAAACCAGTAAGTTGCTATGTCGTACTTACGATAACTTGAAGGAATGTAATATTGGCCATTAGTTTGCTAATTTATCTTTTAAATTCAAAGACATGCCACACCACATCAGGGCGAAGCAGAATATCACACTGATGGCCTAGGGTTGCAGCTCTACTCAGTTAAAACTCAGTATTTTCTTACAGGGATTACTTACAATTTCAGCTGATATTCCGCTCAACCCCCCCACCCCCGCAAAATTGTGCTATATATACATTTTATTAGCATTTAGGACACAATAGATTTCCAAATAAGATGTTTTAAGTTCGTATTATCATCTAGCATAAAAACCCAACCAAACCAAACCAAACCAAACCAAACAAACCACCAAACCCCAAACATTTCATTCTCCTTTTATGGTAATTGTGAGTTTGGGAAGGATCTGCTATGTGTTTTGTGGTTGACAAAAAGGTTGATAGTCTTTATCAGCTTTAAATTCAAAATGGATTTGACATTAACTGGAGAGTTCCAACAAATAAAATTTGCTAATTTTCTTAAAGTAATAAACTGTTGCAAAAAATTATCTTGTTTTTCCACTTCTATACTTAATTGCAAAATTGAAGCAACTAAGGCCTAATTTTACCTAGCAGCTGTTGGACTATAAGGAAAATGAATTTTTTCTTTAAATTGGCTATGCAAGATAATTATTCTTTACATCAGTAAAACTACTTATTTTTCATGTGCCACATGGGTTAATATTTGTGACGTATTTTTCAGCAAAAGTGCTTCTTATGGGGAGTTTTTTTTTGTGTTGTACTGTTCTTTTCCTGAAGAAAAACTGCAAATGCTAATCCACTCATAACTCTGCTAGTAAACCTTTCAGTGGACAGGGAAACATGTATTGAGTTTTAATCTTTTTATTTTTAAATTATGGTTTTTACTAACAGATTGACTGAAGTTTTAAAAGTTCATCATTACATACATAAGTGCCTAATGAGGGATGGTTATGCACAAAGCAGTTCTTGAATGGCAGTTTTGACTCCAGCATGTCTGCGTCTTTTGGGTGGCGTCTTCAGCTTGACTAGGTAGCCTGCTAATTTTGAAAAACACTGCTTGATTTCGGCTTATTTTTTCATCAAAGGAGCTTCGTAGAGAAGACTACATAGAATAAAATAGCTTGCTGTTATAATTGTTGATATGGAAACAATGTGCAATAGGTAAGACAGCGTTCTACAAAGAGCAAATTATCAGAAAATCCTTTTTTTGCCTGCATCTGCTTGTTTTTGTGGTCCAGAAAGGCTGAATAGCTCAAGTTTTGTGTCCGGGAGACATCTAGTAATCTTTGGCATTTTTTCTTATGTCTTTATACAATAGATTTGTACTCCGTCAAATGAGTTGTGGTGTGAGTTACTTGTTTATTGTATCCAAAAAGTATATTAGCTGATCTTTTCTGTACGTTACATACGTAGAAGTTAAAGTGTAGCTAGCTACATGGCCTGTCAGTTGGCATGCTGTTATTCTTCCATGTTTTAGGCTGTAATTCACAATCATTGTAAACCAGTGGAGATGGACAATGTTTCTGTAAGAAGACATCCTGCCTTCCCTCAACCCTGGCTACTTATTCCTACCATCATACTGCCTACTCTTTGCTACAACGTAAGTGTTCACACAGGTAGACAGGATACCTTGATTGAGGTTTTGAGTGTTTTTTTTCCCCTGGTTAATTTTGAACTTGTTCCGTGGATTCCTCATTCCAGTTCTGTGTGGTGCCTTCATTCTCATACCTCCTGAATACAGTCTTTTTACTCTTTCTGACTGGTGTTCATCCTCATGCCCCTCAAGTTTGCTTCTATCTTCTCTCTGTGCTTTCTCCCGGCTTTACTCTGCCCATTTATCCATGATGAAAGTGGTCATGGATGGAGCCCTGTGACCTTTTCTTGCTGATAATATATCCAGTATTTCTTGATCCTGCCTATCACAACAGAGGACGACTGTGCCTAAAAACTTTGAGTCAATGCATTTTTCATTAGCCCTTTGCTTGCCTCTTTTGTCATTCCTTTAGCTACTGTCAGTCCGTCCGTCCCCACCCCGTCCCCCCCCCCCCATTAAAACTGTGTATGGATTAAGATTTCCTCAGATGCTGTCATTCTAACCACACTCAACTTACTTCTGAAAATATTTTGTTTACTGACCTCAGCATGCTTGAATATCTCGCAATGAAGTTACAGTATGTGTGTCACTGTCATTTGAACATAAGCATTACGGGATTGCGTGTTTGCTGGAAAGACATGCCAGGGGACTCAGATGAGTTTGCTGTCAGGTATGTTCGTTAGCTCGTGAAGTTAACATGAACAAAGCTGCAGCACTATTAAGTCCCCAAAACTGCTGTTCACAAAATTACTAAGCCATTACTCTGTAAAATAATGCAACAGTGGGACTAAAGGAGAAACAGTAATGTACTGTCATTAATGACTGCTTTTTATCATTAATACCACATCCTTGAGAGACCTCCTGGTGCCATTTTTCTTGCGGTACAACATGGAGCCACTTTTTAGTAATCTTGGGTGCGCTGGGTTTTTCTCCACATCTTTCATGTCACTGTCAGTTAAATTGAATAGTATTAAAATTTATATTCTCCAGCCTACAGAAGTTGCAGTCTTGGAGGCTTTCCCAGAGTGAATCTGAAAGAGTTTAAAAATGTTGAAAGCTACTTATTTGTTAAATCTCTTTATTTTGCCTGATTTGAAATTTTTGAAGTTCTTTTGTTTACTTCTCCTATTGGATATTTTATGATACAGCTTTTAACTGGTTAGTTTTGGCAGTGGATCAGTCTGTTTACATGCTATCAATGTGATTTTTAGGTATGTTTTTAAAATTTTTGTTTTGTCATTATATGGTACTGTAATGGGCCTATTACACTCTCATGAGAACTGTTTCGGTCCGTCAGCGTGCTGGACAGAAATCGGAATCTCAGCCCCCAGGACTGTAACACACTAAAGTGAAAATTTATGACCAGCCCTGTGGAAATGTGCCTTAATTTCCTGTATTAGAGTGTCTGTCTTATATGGACATCTTTACAGTTTTAAAGTGTTTTCTGAAGTAGCCAATGGCCAAGTTCAAGTAGTCTTTAGGTAAAACCAGGTTATTACAAAGCTGAATGACATTGAAAGAGGAAGTGATTCTACCGGAATTTTTTTTCTCATCGAGTACTTTATCATTCTTGCCTGTGAAAAGTTTATATAAATCATTATAGCAAAGTCACAATGCAGAACATGCATCCTCTGCAGGAATGTAGGCCGAAATGTTTTTTTAAGGTGTTTCCTGAGTCCTGTACAAACACAAGTTCTCAGTTTCCATATCTCCTGTTTTCCTTTTCACTTCTGCTCTTTCCAACTCTTCTTCTTCTCCCCCCCCCCCTTTTTCTTCTAAGGATGCTTTTTGGAGGTGAACACATGTTAGTGAGCTACACTGTCTCCAAAACAAACAAAAGAGGGTGGGGAGGTGATGAGGGGGAGGAGGACAGGGAAAAGATACAGCTGCTCATTTTTAGTTTTTGAAACTAGCCTTGAATTCTGTGGCATTTGCTTAAGCTTTATAATAAAAAGTAGGAGCTCAACTGAAACACTGCATCTTTATTTTACTGTGTTTGCCAACAAGAAAATGTTAAAATAGTAACAAATAGATTATTTAAATTCTTGTCTAAAATAGTATTGATGGATGATGTTTTGCCAGATGAGATTGTGTGAGTAGAGGGTTGCCACACCAGTGAAAGCTTGTGGAAAAGCAGCCAACCCCATATGCTGTTTTTTATTCTGTTGTGTCAACATCCAAGTCAGTACTGCTAGGAAGTAGGAATCCCTATAGCATTGGGTCCTGTAATTCCTTTCTATTGAACCTGCCCAAGCAGTGTGCCCTCACAGCAAAGGCCAATAGCATCCTGGGCTACATTAGGAAGAGCGTTGCCAGCAGGTCGAGAGGGGTGGTCCTGGCCCTGTACCCAGCCCTGGTAGAACACATCTGGAGTGCTGGGTCCAGTTCTGTGTTCCTCAGTACAAGAGAGACATGAACATATTGAAGTGAGTCCAGTGAAGGGCCATAAAGATGATTGGGACTGAGACTGTCCAGCCTGGAGAAAAGAAGACTGGGACGGATCTCATCCATCTGTGTAAGTTCCTTATGGAGGGAAAAGTGAAATAGACGGAGCCAGGCACTTCTTGGCAGTGCCCAGTGACAGGACAAAAGGCAATGGGCACAAACTGAAACACAGGAATTTCCATCTGAACACAGGAAAACACTTTTTCCACTGTGAGGGGGATTGAGCACTGGCACAGGCTGCCCAGAGAGGGTGTGGAGTCTCCATCCTTGGAGACACTCAAAAGCCGATGGGACAGGACCCTGAGCAACCTCCTGTAGCTGACCCTGCTTGAGCAGGGGGTGGGTGCCTGCCAGCCTCAGTGAATCTGTGATTCTTGTGTGCCTCTGGTGCATTATTTAGCTGAAATACTGGGCGATGTCAAGATACCACTGAACAAGCTGTGTGTTCTCGCATATTTTTCTGAATGGTAACAATAATGAAATAATATTATTAACACTATTAGGGAAAACTTGTGGTGGAGGAACAAAGCTTGAAACAATGTGTGGAATGAAACGTGTTTGGGGCTTTGTTACACAACTCTTCACATGTTAGTGAGCTCTTACCCACGTAAGCAGTCTCATTGACGTCAATAGGACTACTCCTATAAGTGTTCACCAGTGCAAGTAAGGGTTGCACAATGTGTCCTTGTCTGTAATGTACAAACATATGTAACACAGTATTTAATTACTTCAAACCTGTTTTACTTCAGTGGCATATTCATTTAAACATCTTAAATTATACTGCTTTTCCTAGGCCATATTTTACTGACATGGAGATATCATTACATCCATCACCATAAAATTGAATAGAGATAGCATCTCTGAAAAATCATCTTTCCCTCTGTTCACTTATACAGCTGAAAAAAAGCGGTGGTAGAAGAAGAAAATAACTCTCTTCCTTTATTATGTTTTAAATAAATTGGGGTTTCTAACTTTTTTCCTGACAGTTTGATGGAATCAGTGCTTTACTTTCAGTGCTTAATTAGTCTAAAGGTAGGCTTTCTTTTCCCCACAAAAGAATTAAATAGGGGTTTTTTATTTTAAATGTCAGTCAAAGTTTAATTTTGTATAAAGAGACATCTTGTGTCTATATTTTATAGTAATACTAAAAGTAAGGTAAAAAAGCAGTTTCCAAGATTAATTATGTGATACTAACTTTTCATATTTCAACTTTATTGCTAGAACATCTGCTGTAGCACTTTTGGTGGGGTTGAGGGAAAGCTATGTTGTACTCTCTAACATTCAAGTGATAAAGCCAGAATCTCTGTCACAAAAACAGGGTTTTTTGAGACTTTTGGAAGCTTTTATTTTTTAAAACTTTTTTTCTAGTTGCAAGTATTGAAATTTGGTCAAGGTGCTTGAGTTAGGTTAGAGACTTTCTGAAACTACTGTAAGATAGTTCATATGAATAGTTGGAGTTAAATCTCTTTGGAATTGTGAAATGCTGTAAGAATACAGTGTTATAATTTAGAAGAGCGAGCCTATTCCAGTTCGTAACGAGGATAGGTGTTACTCATTCAGGCTGGTGGTACCTTTACAAAGAGATGATCTTTAGTGCTGAAAACTCTTTTAAGCTAATAGTTAAAATATGAAAAAACCTAATTGCTGGAAGCTGAAATAAGGAAACTTGATACTGGAATTAGAATGTAATTTTTTTTTTTTTTTAGTTTTTATTTTTTTCATAGGTACGCCCATTTAGTACCCATTAGTAACCTGAAGAGATTAATGGGGAAACGTGCTAAACTATTCTACAGCTTGAGTCTTTTATTCAAAATCAGATGTCTTTTTTTAAGAAAAAGATATGCACTAGTTCAGCCTTCAGTTTATTAGGCTTAATGTACAGCTAGCAGATGACACTCTTTGTCTTAATCAGTAGGTCAGGATCTTGACAGTAGTTTCTATCTGTCCAAAGACAAATGAACCCATAAACATAATGGCTGAGCTTTAGATCAGGTAAGAATAGCACCTTGCAGCCTGCTCCTTGCATCTTCTCTGAAGATTTCCATTCATATACTCAGCAGGCTTGTGCATAGTACAGTTACAGAATCTGCAAAATACATAATTTAAACTAACAGACATGTATTTTTCTATACATTTTGTTTCAGCCATGATGTCTAGAAAAATGTTGGACTAGCGTGGTTTGTTTTTGAAGACCTCGCTTCCCATGAACCAGATCAAACCTTTCTGGATGCAGCTGTATTAGGTTTCTTCTTAATAGACCTTTCTAGTTACAGATTTCTCTGGGTTTTGTACCTTCTCATTTTGTAAAGGATGTTGACTGTATTTCTCTTTAAGCCTCCTAAGACTGTAAGGTTGGAGGGGATTAAAAAAGAATGAGAAATCCTTATCTGTGGTGCTGCAGATATGGTCCTAGTGCTACCAAAGTAGAGAATACCCAGGTGTCCGGTCTTGTTGGTAAGTAGCGTGTTATTTGACGATGTGTAGTTGTTACTTAAGAAGAGTCCTGTGCCCTGGGAAACTGTCCTAACATGTCTACTAATGTAAGTGTTAAGATGAATTGTGATGCTCCTTTCAAAAGGAAGAACATTCTCTGTATTCTATGTAGTAAAATAGGAGACTTGGAACAGGCAGGTAGTGTCCTTCAATGGAGGTCTCATCATACTGGATCTTGTTTGTGGAATAAGTTAAGTAGCATTTTAGGGAACAGCACTATAAGTTTATATTGGTAAGTATATTACAAAGGATTTACAGAACTTTATTCATGGGAGTTCATTTGAAAAAAAATCAGCAGTAAAACTTTGGTAATAAAGACAATCATTTGGAAAAAAAATCAGCAGTAAAACTTTGGTAATAAAGACAATGGGATGACTCTTGAGCCGGAAGACTTTACTCAAACAGGGAGCTACTCAGGGATCAGGTATTGGGAGGGAGACACTACATCAGCCAGAAGGTATTATCAGAGAACTCGTAAATCAAGAACTTTGTTGCAACACCTGTATTCAAGGGAAAAGTTAAGGCATTCTTACCTTGTATAATTGTTAGATTTTAAGTAGTTTAATTTACAGCTGCATATGATCTTTCCAGGGATTAGGTACGTACAAGTCCTGAGTGACTTGATGCTTTTCATAATGAGTTACGAATGAACTGTATTTTGGTATTTGTCACTGTATAATTGAGTATTATTGGTCACGTATATTTTGGGCACGAGATAAGGTACCCCAGCTATGTGTCTGCACAAGAGAATAAAAAAGAGCACATAATTATACGGCATACTGAGGTGTTCCTTATGTATTTACAAGTATGTTTTTGCTTGTTTTAGTGTGATGCATTATTTTTAAGTATGTTGATAATTATTTTTGTCAGTAACCTTAAGATCATACATAGCTTTCTCCTCAAGCAAAGATCTGAAACGAATTTGATTACAATTTGCAGCTCCTAAAGCATTTCTGTATTCCTTTTATTAGCTTTTTGCTGAGTGTTAATTAAATCCCAAAATTTGGTCCCATCATGCACCTGGAAGGAGAGTAAAGCTTGCTATAGACCCCTCGGAGTTACTCCAAAGTGCTAATTAGAACTGGAGAGAAGCTACTCTCAATCCAGGAAAGTAACAGTCAGAGTTTTAAAAAGCTCCATACATCAAATAATGGATGGTATTACAGCGTAACAGTACACGTGCTGTGCAGGATTATGCCATTCAGACAATCTGAAGTGTGTATTGATACCCTATGAAAAATGATTATTCAAATTAGGAACACTCATTCACCCCGTTAAGCATATGTATAATTCCTATGGAAATACTATAGGCCTTTAACCTCTAGCTGATGAAAACTGCTTTCATAAACACTCTTACACGGCTTTTTGCTTTTTAACTTAATACTGAAACAGTGCTCAGAGCTGACTAGTTCTTGAGTGCTAGATTTTGGGAGACATAACCAGCTGAGTATCTGTAGATGTCTAGCGCTCAAGCTTGCAAAATGCTGGTAATATCAGAAAAAACACCGTGGAAGTTGGTGGAAACTAAAGGCTCTTGTGTCCACACGTTGCTCAGCATCTGGTGTGTTCAGATGCAAAGATACATCCATGGATTTTTCATCAGGAATAACTGATTTCAATTACAGGATACAGGATGAGGTGGTTATTGGTATTCTTTCTGCATAAACACATTCAGGCTCTGTTTGGCTGACCTGGTCTTTATTTTTCTCTCTCTGAAACTTAAGCAGTGCTGCTGGTGTCCTGGCTGAAATGTTGCATCACGTACTGCTGGCTGCTGTAGCCACTGCACGAGTGACTGCACTTGATTGTGGGTGAAACTGTGGTCTAAATGTATACAGAGCTTGCAGTTTTATGCGGTGACTGGAGGCTGGCATAATTAAGCATTCGTCTTTATATGAAGATTTGAAATGTTTAATGACAAGATTTATTATATGTGAAACAAACGAATGCCCTTTTTAAAATACCAAAATCGACAGCGTAGTCTTTTTGTGTACTGCATTATTGTTTTTCACTGCTAATACTGTGAATGCAGAGCTGTGTATTGTTTTTCTTCTAGCAGTGCAGGCGGGAGTCGGAGGAGGAGGGGCAAAAAAGGTGAATGGAGCTGCTCACAGATGAGTTTGTGAATTAATTTTTCAAGAAAAGAGAAACAAAAAAGAGGTTTGACTATTCTGGTTGCTACTTGTTAGTGATTATACTTTTTGCCAGACCAGTAATGTCAGGTTTCACAGAGCTTGGGCACTTGGTTGCATTACATTCCTGTATACTTAAATGGATTAAGATAAAAAGTCTGACTTGAAAAGGATATTCCAAAACTGACTGTGCCTGTGGTTTTGAATGCTGATGCTTTGAACAAAGAAGGGATTGATTTAATGGGATTAATCCTTAATCCAAATGAAGCAATGTACACACATGCCTCGAATGCTTTTGAGAATAACTGCAAATATCATTTATAAGGTTCTGTAGAAAGATACAGAGAGGTGATCTTTGTGTAAGAGATGGGGCAAGACAGCTTTAAATAAAGGAGAATACAGGCAAAGTTGTGTTCAAATTAGCTCTTCTGGATTACTTTAAGATATTTTTAAGGCTTCTTTTTTGTACAAATATGACATTTATTTTCAAGTGCTGATTTTGAGGAAGGGTTACACAGCTCTTCATCATTTTGATATTCCAGATGAGAAGATTTATTTAAATATTATACATTGTTTTTACTTGTACTTGAGGTAAGATTGTTTTCTGTTTCAGATAATACCTTATCTGGGAAGTGTTTATCATCATGATTTTATTTTTTTTTTTTCCCTTGGCTTGCAGATTTTCTGTGTGGCAGAGTCTATTATTACTTACTTGGAGAAATTATGACTTTGCCCATATTTGCTGTGACTCCGTGGCCCCACTAATTTCAGGGGAGAATTGTTTATTAAACCAAACAACCCAATTTGTGGGGTTTTTTTGTTTGGTTTCTTTTTTTTTAATTTTTTGTTTTTTAAATGTTAACAGATGCAACATTTACAACATTTATAGTTATTTCCTTTAATTTTTATTAATAAAAGCTTTCTCGATACATAAAATCCATCCAATTTCTTATATTGACCAATGTATACACTCACAATGCGTTTTCAAAGCATTGGAACCTGTCTAACTGGGTGAAAGGTATGTCATATGCACCAAACACTTTTGCAAGGGTTTTGAGGAAAGCAATGACTGCAGTCTTTCAGAATGTAGCTGTTCCAAGATAAAATGCTGAGCCTTGATAAGTATTCGGCTGGCTCATCAATTTTTACCCATTCTCCCTTGCCTCCCCACACCCCCCAGCCTGGGAACCAGAAACTTTAGGTGAAAACTAAAGTTCTTGCATAATCATGAGATTTGATGGAGCTAGTTGTTTTAGAAAAAGCCCAAATATCGTAACACTAATGAAAAAATTGCAAGAATGGCTAATGATGTGATTGACTCATGTTGCTAAATGGAGCAGATTTTTAAACATAGCTCTAGGCTTCAATTCTTTCATCTCATTCACAGTCAGTTCTGCTTCATATTGAGCTCAGTGAAGCTATTCTCAGAGGAGAGTGCAGTATGACATGGATTAAGAGTCAGAGAGTGGAGCCATTAATTGACGCAGTACTACACAGGTTATCTAATATCTAAGAAATGTTTTAAATATTTTAGGCAGCATAAAAAGCTGAAAGCAAAAATATAATTTTCAAGTGATTTTTGGCTTTATTAATTTTTTTTTAAAAAGGAAGGCTGTTGGAGACTGGCTGAAAGGTAAGGAGTAATTACTGAGAACTGATGTTTGAAGGAGGTCTTGTTTCTTAGTTTATTTTTGAATCCAGCTATGCTATATCTGGGATAGTAAACAAACAGTCTGAAGGAGCATTCTTAGGTACTGGATTTTTTTTTTTTTTGTCTATCCTGTTGTATTGATAGAATGGTTCTTGGCAGTAGATTGGCCAAAGCCAGCTAGTGATGTCCCAGGCAGGCCCCAGGCATTGCTCAGGAGCAGGGTCAGGCTGGGGATGGTTCCCAGCAGGCAGTAAGCATGTATTGCCATTCCAGTTTTCCTTCATCTTCATTCTTGGAGGTCAAGATAGGTCAAGAGAGCTTAATATTAAGGATGGAGGAAGTTATAAGCGACTTGGTTTCAGGTGAGTGAACAGTCCTAGACATACTCAGTTTACTGGTGTAGACAAACCTGCAGTGTTGCCATGCAGCACCATTACAATCTAAACCAGTAAAGTGAGTTTCTAAGATGGTGAGTTTGGTATATTTTGTCACATATGCTCAAAAAGCAGTTTCTCCCTTAAGGTAGAAGTAACCAGTGGTTTATACTTCCTCTTTTTTGTTTTTTAAAGTGTTGATATCCAGTTATTTTCCAAAGACTATTTTGCTGACATCTTAAGAGGACAGCAGCATATAAGACTGTGACAGTGTTTACAGTTTCTGTCTTTCCTAATCCCTAACATAGACATTATGAGGATTGTAGTATTCAACAGGGTGAATATGAACACATTTACTACATGAATCTTCCTATTCCATAAGCTCTGTCCACTGTTATACTTTATTCTTTATTGGTCATTCAAATACACTGTCATTTGGACACTGTGTTTGCTCATGTGAGACTTGAAAAGTGTTTGTGCCAGTACCTGTAAAATGATCTGCTTCCATGGTATGTCCAGCTGCAACCAAAGTTGCTTAATTTTCTCTCCTCTTAATCAGTATTTGTTTTTAGTGCTACAGATTTTCTTTTTGACTTAGGAAGCTGTTGGTTTACTTACACTGGACAGTGGAAGATTGCTCTGTGAATTCAGATGATTTTTTTTAGTGTTCTACCTGATGTTATCACTAATGAAATGTTGGAGTTGTTGAAACGAAAGCTTTACTGGTAGATGAAAAGGGGAACCCAGGCTTGAGCAGACCAGGCAATCACTAAATGCAGCAGCCTGCAATACTCACATTGGCTTTGTCTGGGACACAGAAATACAGGTATACTGGACAGTGATGGTGGTGGTGCTGGGGTTTTTGTGTGGCTTTTAGTATAAGTACTAACAAAACCAGTCAAAGTCCTAGTTATGCTTTTGAAGCCCGAATGATCTAGTCCTGGTACACTGTTGAAATAAATAAAAAGAAAAGACAGTTTCTTGTGGCGGTTCAGAATCTACGTGAATAACTATTCCTCTTTAAATAGCTCTACTAAACTTGCTAAATTGTCTTCAGATAAAGGTTTCTTTATTCTTTACCCTTAGTGAAATGAAGCCTGTTTTTTTAAGAATTAATCATAGGACCACGGAAAAGATAGTTATTTGTTGAACCAGACTATCACAAACATTTGGCTTTCTACTTTAGGTTGAAATTACTGGACTGTGATATTTGGTAGCAATATTTGTATTTTATATAGTTAGTTTACTAAAATAAGAAAGGGAAGAAATCCACCCATAATTCTGTCTTCAACTATATATATTTCTGCTATTAATTCAGTGAAAAAGAAACTGTTTCTCATAGTTTATGAAAGAAAAAAAAAAACCCAACCCCAAAACACCCTTACACATGCTATGTTGAAAGCCAAGGAGTTATTTAAAAAAACCCCAAACACAAACACCATCACCACAAAATACAATCCCAAAATTTTGATAGACTGGCATGAACTATGCCAAATTAGATGAACAGCTTGAGGCTCAGGCATATGCAAATTGGAAAAACAGGGCTATTGTTTATTTGGTAGAGTGCACCGATACATCAGATTACAGAAATACTATAAGTAAATACAACTGTTTCTTTCCTATTATTTGATTCACCCTTCCCACTCCTAATGTCCCAGAATGAATGTCCTGCCAGAAAGATTGTTCCCTCTGGCAGTAAAAAGACCTTTTGCTGATCAAGGTATTGCCTCTTGGGTGGTGTTGGGGGGACAGGCTCCCTTCTGCCCTCAGCTTTGTATTGAGCTTTGCCCATTTTATATTATCCTACCCTATAATAAATGAGGTGGTACACAAAAAACACAATAAGGTGAAACACTTGCATAAACCCCAGCATTTATTGAAAAGCTGTATTTCCACTTACTGTTCAGACAGGGGTAGCCAAGAAATGGAAAAAATGAAACCAAACCAACCTTGATTTATGGTTTTTGTGCGTATGAATGAACTTTTAAAAGCAGATGGCATGGCCAACGAGAACATTTCAAATTGAGATCTACAAAGAGAACCTAAACAGGCATGCTAGTCAGGAAGCGAGGAGCTGCTGAGCTAGCACAAGTGGCGGGCAGCCTGAGCCATTTCTTTGCCTATGGTTTGTTCAGAGGGAAATGAAAAAAGGAAGAGCTTATCTGATACACGTGTGTCCTTTGGCATGATATTTTTATTATTTTCATTATTTAATCACAAATCCGGAATAAACAGTTAATGTGTGCATAAAACACAGCAATAGCAAGTTACACCAGAAAGATATCAGCACAGAAATGTGGGTTTATCACTTTAAAATAAGAATACAAGGGAGAACGGTGGTTTGATGCGTGTGTGTTTTTAATTAAACAGGGTATATGTATGACTCAGGAAGGCAAACTCTAATGCATAAATGGAATGAATGGACGTTCAACCCAAATACCAGATTCCTCCTTTAATTCCGAGAGGAATTAGGGTCATTCCAGTCTTTCTGTGCTTTGTGGCCTGCTGTGTGCTAGGCTGTTGGCCAGAGTTCAGCCCTCCCGAGTGATGGTCCCTCTTGATAACTGCCACAGCTCTGTCAGAGGACAGGCAGGTTCCAGATAAAAGAGGCAATGCTTTCTGGGGACGCGTGAAAAAAAGCGAGGGGAGCTTTTCTTTGGGCTACTTGTGAGAAAGCGTATAGACCAACACAGTTAGGAATGTGTGCACTCCTACCTTTTTCTTAGTTAGATACTGTTGATGTGTATACTTTATGCTCCATGCAAGTATTGATGAACAAGAATGAGAGAAGTCCTGGCATCACGGGAGGTGATGGGAAGCTCCCTGTTGTGTAGAGAGCGCTGTGGAAATAGTAGACATAGACTACTATCTCTACTAGTCTATGGGTCCAAATAGTAGTAAGGGGAGAAGAAAGGAGTAGTGGAGAAATATTTCTAATGTGAATGCATGTAGAAAAGTTTACTGCCCAAAATACTTAAGACCAATACATTAGTAACAGAAAAATTAATAACCAGCGCTGGCTTGTGTTTTGTTTGTTTCTAATTCTGTAAATGATACCTGATTGGCATGATAAACTTCTGGTTCCTGAGTTTTGGTGTAAGTATTATTGTCCTGTTTATTCCAATGTTATTAATCAGTGTCTCTGAATTGTCAAATAATTTTTTTGCATATTTCAGAATTAAAAGATTACAACAGTTCAACAGAGAGGTTGATAATATTTAACAAGAAAGTATGTACCAGAAGTTTTCAGGAACATGTGAATATTCAAGAGAGCAAGTGTCTCCATCATTGAACTTAGGCATATTCTCATGTAAAAATCTTATTCTTATGTATATCTTACAATGTAGAAGGCTTTATATATGCTATATAATAATTGTTTATGCACAGCTGTAAAACGCTCTTAAGTTCAAGCTTCTTTACAACACTTTCTTGCCCTAATGTACATAAAACACAAAACATTTAAGCGTCTTCTAAAATGCTACTTTCTAATAATGGTACATTTTCTTAATGTTACATTTTGTGAAGTTTCAATGTGTTCTTGCTGGTTTTGGTTGTGGGTTTTGTGTGTATTGTTGTAGCATGTATTTTTCAACACAGTAGGCTTAACGATTAGAAGCAGCAATAAGTCTGCTTTAATCTATGCAGAAAATAAATTTAAGTTACTCCTTTTTAACTCTGCAAATGTAGTTGTAAATCCCGTTCTGCTTGCTCCCATCTACAAATCTGACATTGAAAAAGCACATCTGCACAGGTGCCTTTAGTGAAATAAAGGAGGGCAGTTTAAAGACTGTTGTAGGATTTCGTTTATCAGGTCCATGAATCACTTTTCTGTATAAGGTTAAAACAGAGTTTTCACTCTCAGGTTGCTGAAATTGAAGGACATCTGGAATGGAGATTAAACTCCTGACATGCAGACTGAAGTCTTACTCCAAATTGACATTTTATTGAATTTTGACGTATATATTGCAAAACCCACGACCCATAAAGGTTTGAATTGAGGAAGTACTTCCATTGAAGTCAAGGAATACAGACTGCATGCATAAGAAAGTTAAGGTTATTTTCACTGAAGACACAAATCAACACTTCTAGAATTTCAGCTGCTAATTTTGTAAACTTTTCAGTTCCTAATTTCTTACTAGAAGCAAGAAGTGTGTGTTTGCAGTCTAAAGGCAACCTGGAAGTAGCAGGCATTGCGTGACAAACCTGTATTGATCATTTTTCATCCAGAACTTAAAAGGCTGATAAATTTTGATGGCTTTCTGGTGTTTACTCTGGTAGATCTTCAAAATGCTATAGTCTTTATGAATGATTCTCCAAACGTACATTTTCTTTTCAAGTTCTATTACTATGAAATTAGAAAAACTTACTTTTTCAAGGTATTACATTTTTCTTAGTTGAGCAAATTACAAAATTATATTAATTAGTCTGATTTTTCAGTACGTGAGGCGATAACCTGTATTCGCTGAAAAATCTTTTCATTCATGTGGCACATGTACTTCTTCATAGATGCATTGTGAGCTAAATTTACAAACTATCACCTAAGGTTAAACAATCAAAGTAGCGGGGTTTTGTTTGTTGTCCCCCCACTTGCTGATCACCTCATGCTCTTACTGATTTAGGAAGAACCTTTTCTTCTTTACTAATGAAAATCAGGATACTCACTTAGCTCTCTTTATTCAAATGATCCAGATCTGGAGATTCTTACCTGTAAGTGGGAATGTTGTTATTTGAGGCTATGATATCCACCAGGAAATGCTGCCTATGTGGATTTAAGAGAAAGGCTATTTTAAACCAGATTTGGGCTGGTGGGGGCTGATGTGCTGGGAATGACGTGGTGCAGTTGGTGTGGGGAGAGTGGCATGTGTGGTTGGCGCTCTGCAGGCGGGAGCTGTTGGTTTGTGTTCTGGTAGTGCTTCCTGAAGGCTTTCACAGTAAACATTTGTAAGACATCTTAAAGGTTACAGTTGTTGACTCGCATATAAATTACTCTATAGCTGTTTTCAGCATGTTCTGATACTGTGTGAAGAGTAAAATAAGGAAAATTGATCTGATCTTATAGCATGAATGCTCTCCAAAAGAGGGCAGTGTTGTTTGGAGGGGAGTTTTTCTTCTGTTGAACTTAGGCTGCTTTCTGTGGAGAATTTACAATACAATTTCTATACACACAACACAAGAGGAGAAGGCGTATTGAGAGTCATTACAGTGGGGGTTACTCCTCTTCCCCTCAGATCTCATTAAGGCTTTTGTACTGGGGGTGCTTGCTCCCTTTGTGGCAGCCTGGAGCTTAGTCCCTTGGGATAGGTGTGCTTCTTCCCTGCCCTCCCTCGGAAAGCCTCGGCACTCGCGGGTTCACCTCCCTGCGGCCAGTGGTTTTGTTCGGGGGATTTGTGAAGAGTATGATCAGATTGTAGTTTTATGAATTTGGGAATTTATTTATGACTGTGTCAGGGATCTGAGATTCTGAATTTTGCCTCTTTTTCTGAAATGCGTACCAGAGTTCTCTTTTGGTTGCAGATATTGTAAAGGCCTTTTATCTACAATTACTTTTATTTTGATAACTGAATTACGAAGGCAATGGAAGCATGTGCACATGAAAGCAGTTTATATTTCTAAAGTTGCTTAAGTAACTCCAGTATTTAACATAATAGTTTTTGTTGCCTTTGCTGCCATTTGCTGTGAGAACACTGAAATTGATGCTCTATGAGAAATACCAGTTCACTTTCTGCTATCTCTTTCTTTATCAATATATCATCTTGTGTATCTTGGAAATAAGTAATTTTAGAGTCATAATCATAGTCATAGATTCCTTCCTGGCCATTTCTCCCAGGTAATGTTTATGTGTACTCCTGTGGGGGACTTTTTGTACACAGTATCTTTCATGGATATGCTTTGCTTCTACTGTTTTCTATATGACAGCTCGTTTTTTTGACTGGATATTGTTCTGTCTGGGAGGAGACAATTTAAATAGCCATGTATTCAATCAGCATGTTAAACAAAAGAATATTGATTGTTGCTGGTGTCTAGATATAAGTAATTTCATACCAATAATGTAATCAATTAATATTCTCTCTTTCAGGTTTAACGGATGAAAAAGTGAAGGCCTATCTTTCTCTTCACCCCCAAGTACTGGATGAGTTTGTGTCGGAAAGCGTAAGTGCGGAAACTGTGGAAAAATGGCTAAAAAGGAAAAATAACAGACAGGAAGGTAAGTCCATTTTATTTGCAATTAGTATTTAGCTTTGAACAGCTCAGTTCTTATTTTTAGATTTAAAAAGGAAACCTAGTTTTGGTAAAACTTGACTGTTATAATTTTTATGTCTAGGTTCTGCCATTTTTTGAATGGCAAAAGAGGTTAACAATTTTTTTAGTATTTGCAGCCTTTTTGCATTTCTGTTTTGCAATTTACTGGTATTTGTTTTGGAGGTTCAGTTTACCCATTTTGAGTTGCAAATACTATTCCACCAACCCATAATATTTGTTACATTAGTGTATGTTTTGAGAACATAATTTGGTCTTCTTGGATGTAAAATTGGTAAGTTTTGAATTAAAATTATGCAGTATCTGCAGGATGTGAGCCTCAGTAAAATACTGGATATACCATCTCTAAAGTTCCTGCTTGCAACATGTATTAAGTCAATTTTAGATGTAAACATTGACACAGAGGTTATAAAGCAGTGTGTTGAATTCTGGAGGTTATTTTTGTTGGGTTGCTTTAGGTATAATCCCTCACTTACTAGACCGAGAAAACTGTTCTTTATGAGTCAGCCTGGGTTGACAACGATCCTAAATTTTGTAATGATCTTAAATTTTGTGAGATTGTGTGCAAACATAAGATTCATGCACTTCTAACAATGATTTGGAATGTACCAGTTAAAATGCAGAAGAGGAGCTTACCAAGAAGGTGAGGAAAGAAAAACTGATTTTACTCTGCGTGTGCATTGCTCTGTAGCTGACTTCTAAGGTGATTGGGGTTTAAGTTCTGGTGATAATTCCCATTTTAAATAGAGGGGCTATTGCTACTTCCTAGAAGATAGCTGAGTGTTTTCTGCAGAATTATGGAAACAGGAAATGGTGGGCAAGGGACAGAAAAGGCTATATCGAGACAGATTTTTGGTGGTGATGACTACGTATCTGATACTAAGGTGGTAGTACATTTTTGTTGGTGTAAAGAGGTTGCCTAATGGAAGAGTAGAAGTATGTAGCAATAGACCACCTGTTTACTACTTTCTTTGTGGTTTACAAACTGCAGCACTGCAGGATGGCTATCATTATAATCCACAAATGCAATCAGAAAAACAGTGTTATGCATCAAGTGAATAAGTCATGACAATGCTTTTTGTAGACAGAAGAGAAAAAATACTTTGATGTTATTAGAAACAAATACTACTTATTTTAAAGAGCTGTGTTCCTGTGAGACAGATGATTTTCTCTAAGGTGCTTGAAATCACTATAAGAAATCATGACTTGTTTGAAATACAGTTTATAGTCTGGGTCAAGGATTTTGATGCTAAAAATGAAGGAATGCTTTGGATAACATTTCAGCTTCAAGTATCTTATATTGCTAAGTGGTATTTATTACCAGTTGCTCAAATTTTCCCTTTTTTTGGGGGAGTGACCTGAAAATACATTTTTGTGAAAGTGCTTATAAAATTTTTTGAGCCAACTACAAAAGCAGAGTAACTGCTGACCATTGTCTTAGTGAAGTTTTAATATGAATAGCTGCGATGGTATGATTTGTCCATCATTTTCTTCAACTTTAAAACTTCTGTTTTATGGCTAACTTTTCCCAAACTGGTGAATTAAAAGTGACAAGCAATAGTTATGCTGTCATTATCATTCAGCTTTATATCTGTTATCGTCAAGCTGGTCCTTCTGCCTTCCCTGCTGCTTCCCTTTTGCTGACAGTTATCTTTAAGGTGGCCATATTTATGACACTAAAGGCAGTTACGCAGATGTGGCTTTCTTAGTGCTGGATTTTTAGATGAAAATAAGCAGAACCAGATTTAAAACTACACTTGCCAAGTCAAAAAGAATAATTTGAATGTGTTTTGTTTATAGAATGAAACAGATACTGATTAGCCTTATCTGTGATTTTCTTCTAGAAAGATAAAGGCTATAAAATGTCTCTGAAAACAAAACATCTTAATTTGTCAGAATGCAACATTTTTAGGAAAGAAACTCGCTAGATTATTTACTCAGTTCGCATTATGTATGTACAAATCCTACTGCCTGAGTAATGGTGGCAGTGACAAATGAGGAGGAGAAGATGGAACTGATTCTTTTGGTGTCAGCATGGATCTGTGGTGACTTAAAGTGAATATGTAGCCTAAGTCATTTTACATTAGTAGGGGTATAATTTTCCCTCTATCCCTCTTGCTTTAGTGTAGTCTACTTTACAAATGTTCACATCATGTAATGTGATACAGACAGAAAAATAAGCTTTGTACTTTCTAGTAAGTTGCCAGGCAGGCAAAATGCTGTTTTGAGATCTCTGGCTTAGTGTCTGTACTCTTCTTATACGTTGGTGACGCAGAACAGACATTAACCTATATGCAGAGATTGTGTGCTGCCTGATTTACAGGCATCCAGCTGTGTGTACTCTTCAGCCAGAACTCAGTGGGCCTGCAGCCAGGGTAGTTTATCTGAATTTCATAAGCATGAATATAAACTGAATTGTCTGATTTGGACTTAAATGAACCAAAATTTGTCTGTGACTGAGATTCACTGAATTAGTTACTTTAGATGGATTTTGTTTTTTTTTAAAACCCAAAGTATTAAAAAGGAACGCAATCGATGAATACTGCTGTGTTTAAGGCATAACTATATCCCAAAATATCACGGGTTGTGTCATCAGTGTGTACCAGACAAATCTTGTATCTATCACAGTAAATGTTAGATTGAAAGTCGCTCATGACAGGTTGATGGTGATCTACAAGGGATTATAAGAGAGTTGTGTTTTTTGGTGGGTTTTTTGTTTTGGTTTTGGGGTTTTTTGGGGTTTTTTTTTAGTATATTGGAGAAAAACTGTAAAGGTAGCACTGGGAAGGAATGCTGCTCTTACTGATATTTGGGTATTCACTGCAACTTTTTGAACCCTGACTATCATCTACCAAGAAAATACATGCTCAAAACAGACCCAGGCCTTGTATTGCTGCACACAGCATTTCCAAACAGCTCTATTTGTAATAAACTACCATTTGAGTTTTAAATTTTTCATATCTAGATCATGGCTGAGTTAGGCAGGACTCTGAATTAAACTGGAGCACAAACTGCACTGCTTCTCATGCAAGGTATTTTTGATTGTTATTTGCAAGCAAAATTTAACCAAGTAAGAAGGTGTCTTGATTAAAGAAACTGATTAGATATTTTGGGGTTCATTTTAACTCTTCTTCAAAGTTGTTTACATATTAGCTATGGAAGAAACTTGTTTACGGATCAAGCCTACTACTTGTAGTCTGAGGTCTGGTCTGTACTTCATGCATTATGGCCTCATGGGATGTTTTATGAAGTTTATACATCAGAAAAACATCTTCATAGAGACAGAGTAAAAAGTGCCTGTGCTCATATACCTAATCTTACTTGATGTGCTGGTGTTAAGTTATACCAATAAGATACATGATCTTGCTTTAAAGATTCATTAAAGGTACATCTTGATAGAAGGAAATTTTTTTCAATGGTCTTTAAGAGTTAATCTGCCAGAAGGAGATCTTTTCTCTTCCAGATGCCTAGATAAAAGACTCGCAGAACTCACAAAACATTTTCCATTTGTCCTCTTCCATATCATTCAAGCGACAGTAACATGATTGTAGCAAGAGCCATAAGATTATGAAAGTTTTAGGCTCTGCTGGATAGATCCTTATCTGCCAACAAATTTCTCAGAAAAATATTTACGAACTCCAACCTTAATTATATTATTCGAAGCTTCACTGCCACAACAATAAGAAGCTAAGCACGTTGATTATAAGCCATATGTGCATCTTTTACACTGCTGATACTGAATTTCAAAAGTGTCTTTCCTAATTTTTTAATGTCATTTTTGTATAAGAAGAAAGGACAAACAGTGCTGACACAGAATTTCTACATGGAAAGCTGCCTATATCAACTCTTGCTCTGTGGGAGCAAAGTTATCACTTCCCTAAGGGGATGGCCCTCATGTGCATCAAAGTGCATGATCATGTGCTTAATTACTGCTGAATCTGGACACATCAACAACAGCTTTATACATTATTTGCTTCCAGCAATACTTGCCAAAACCATGTAAATCTATATATAGTGGGAACTTAAGGTGCTTTGCCACCATACAAATGTTGGTGTTAAGTAATTTTTAAATGGAAAATTGTGTCTAGAATAGTACATTCAGTACACGATATGACACTGATTATACAGAGTCAGAAGTTACTGTCTGTTAAGTACAGTGGATTTACTGCCTTTACAGGAACCCAGAATTTCATAATTGACCTGTTTAAAAAAAAAAAAAAAGTGAAGAAATCAGAAAACTAATTGCTTAATATAATGTTAGTGTGATATTGCTGTAATGTTTATTCAGGATGTATAGTCCTCAAGAAGATATCACATAATTTTTTCTGGACTTTGAAAAACAATAGGATTGATTGTCTTAGGGTAAGTCCAAGGTACTGCCATTGTAATACTAATATTTCCACTTACGGACTTCAAAATATAATATATTATATTACCTGCTGTACATTCAAGCAAGAAGAGAATGTATTATATAATGTGACCAAAATATTTAGCGTTTTCTGATCTTTCCTTACATGAGTTGTTTAAACAGAAACACGAAATTACTTTTTAAGTGATTCTACATATATTCTTCTCTGGACAGTTGGTTTTTCCTGTTGTGCTTTCCTGTATCCATTAATTTCCTGTCGGTGTTAAGTAAGTGCTATTTGATAGATATGCTTTTGCTAATACGGTGCAAATCATTTAATGAGTGTATTTGGTTGTTTCAGTTAAAGGATATTTGTGAACATTCAAAGTACTTTTTCTTTTTTATTTATCATTACACAATAAATCAGAGTGTATTCATTGCTACTTTTTGTAATTACTGTAAGCAGTCTGTCTGCAGTATAAAATGTAGTTCTTCATTAGTCACTTAAATGCATGACTTTCTCATGGCGTATCTCATTCTTGTGTTGTTTCTTCTGAAACAAATATGACAACAGTGTGTGGGTTCAGAATTCAGATTAAGTCCCGATTCTGTCCTTTTTTTTAGCTCAGCCATTTTGCTTTTCACCCTTTTGGCCTTCCTTTCTACTGTGAGCCCTAGAAGTGGGCAAAGATGGCAACCAGATTTGGTGCACTGGATGGCTTTAAGTTTGGCAGAGGACTGGAAGCAGTCATCTCTGGATACACTCATTCTAATCATTTGGAAAATCACTGTAGCTTCCATTTGGTAGAAAATTGAGTAGGCTTCACAAAGAAAGACATCTGCATAAAATCCCTCACCCACATGTTCCTTTAGGTCTTCCCAATATACTGTTTTTTAATATATATATATAAAAATATATGTCTTAGCAATACCTATGATAGCTTTCAGTGGGCTAATTGAGCATAGAAAGGATAGAGTTCTGTGCAAGTTAGTTAAACACGTTTCTTTTTCTTGCTTTATAGTCTGTGCTGAGCTGAAGGTTTCGGTGACTGAAATGGTTCTGGTGCTTAAGGTGTTTAAGCCTGATACCTTCTGTGGTCTTTAGACAAAGAAGTCTTTTTTTCTTTGTAATGTTTTTTTCTGTACTAGAGAAGGGATTGGAAGAATAGGATCTGTGGCAAAAGACTTCGTCATACCCAGACTTTGAGATTATATACATAGAGAGAATTTGTTTACTAGTCCTTTAAGGCTAATACTAAAAGAAAAATTGTGCTAAGCTGCACCATTAAAATGTAAAAAAAAAAAAAAAAAAAAAAATTCTGTGATCCAAAATAGACTGAAAATTGTTTCTTTTCTGGTCCTGCAGTTTCAGATATTAAGATATAATAAGCATAATATAATATAATAAGCATAATGCGCTTCGAAGTTTGCTACAGTCCTGTGAGAGAGAAAGTAGTGAGTTTTGGACAGATGTTGATGGGTGGCTCTATTTAGGGGGCAAGTCTGTACTTAGGTATTTATTGTTAAGCAATACTGAAGTACACACTTCTACAATAAATCATAGTTTTTGCTTTATTTGCTCTTTTAAATAGGTAAATAATTTCTGGTTTTAAGAGATGCTGTGTAGAGGGATGTTCTTTGCACTTTGGCTAAGGTTGTTAAATGTGTGAAAGGATGGCTAACGTGCATTTCCATGAGCAAGCACAGAATATATGGAAAGATAAATGTAAGCAGGAAGAGTGTATGTATGCTAAATATATGTCAGCCTGCTGCCAGAATTAAAAAGAAAAAAAAAAAATGGAGCCTATGCTTGATTTGTTAGTTTTTGAGGACTGTGCATTTCCACGCTAACTAATCAGAAATGCATGTTCTGTAGCGTAGGGTAGTAGTTGTAGCACTGTAGATGAAGGATACTCAGAAGCTGGAGACTATCACTGTTGTGATACTCCACAGATTGCTGCAATTCTGACATCTCCCCAACCTAGGCAAGAGCAACTGATGTGCCAGCATGTTAATGACCTCCTTGATTTACAATTAGGCTGTCTTAATATTTCATTGATGCTGCAGACATGCTATTTCATTCTGATGCAGCCCTGCTGTGCTTATGTTTGTGATATTCAAGCAGGCAAAAAACACTTGCCAAAAAGCAAGGGTGAATGTGGGAACGATTTGGGTAATGTGTGACTTGCACCATTGACACCACAGTAGTAGCTGTTAATGCTTATTACCAAACCCCACTATTTACATACTCGATTCCTTTCTTTGAGTTTTTTTTCACGAAATAAGACAGAAAGGATGAATCCTCTGGTCCCATTCCCCCCAGTACAAGTGGCATAATTGCTTGCCCTGTTCTTACTCTTCCCTCAGTGCCTGCTAATGGCCAGTTGGAGACAAGATGTTGGGCTAGGTGGTCTTGTTGGTCTGAACCAATGTAACTGTTATGGTGCTGACAGGTGCTACTTTTCTGGGATAACAGCCAGACTGATAAAAGTTGTCTTTATTGTGAACATTTTTCTCAGAAAAGTTGCAGTAATATCTGGGGTCTTGACTGCATAGACCCTGTTCCTCCGTGTATTTGGTATAGTTCTTACTTCCTCAGAGATAAAACTGATGGGTAGACTTTCGTATGGAGTAGTTTACAGGTTGCCATTCTTCATGTGTCCAGAAAGTTTATGGTAGTGTATCAGTATTTCAGAGGCAGACAGATGAAATGATGGCACTTCCCAGAGCTGTGGTAGAGCTCTACACAGGAATGCCTTTTTAGTCCAGGTGATGAAAATGGCGTACATCTGTCACAGGTAAAGAATGATTTTGGAGCTGATTTCTGAGGATACTGTTGTATTGTGCCATCGCTTCTAAAAGTTGTTTTATCACTGTGTCATTTCCTGAAACAGTCAGTATAATTGTCCAAGGTAAAACTGTTTCTTTCCTGTGTGTTCAGTTCAATGGGGTTTTTATTGTTTTCCCTGAGTTAATCAGAAGAGAGTCAGCTTAGAAGTTTGGCTGTGAAAATATTGAGGAGGAGTTAGTGAAAAAGTTTCTCTCTGTTGTGTTGTCAGGCTGTTCCTTTGGGCAGAAAAAGGGGTTAGTGGAAAGGATAGATAGGTCAGATAGATCAGATAGATCAGGAATTGTTTTTATGTACTGATAATAATACAGAAATATTGATCAGTGGACTCTTGTTAGATAATACTGAGGTCTTGAGTGGTGATGATGTTTTTTGTTGAGTATTTCTCTTGATGTTGAAGCAGTCACTGATTTTATTCTTTGATATTTGAATGGCTGTCACTAACAAACTCCAAACAATTGCAAAAATAAGCCTGGTGCATTAGTTGAATATGTTTCTGGATTGTTTTCTTCTAATTTGCTGAATTATGTGAGAGTTTCTTGTCTGAAAAAAAATTTTCTGAGTGGATCAGGTGAAGGAGGTGATTTTTCTGTTTTTCTGGAGCTCTCCTGCGTATTTAGAATTGTTTAGGTGGTCAGAGATTTGCAGAGGGTAATCCTTTAATGATGAGATGTTTGGCCTTAGGAAGTAGACGTCACTGCTTGGTCTGCGTTCCCTCTTGAACTAATTATGTTAATCACATTGTATCTAGAGCAATTATTCTCAACATGTACTTAAACTGATACTTGTTGTGTCTTTGTTAAGCTTGAATTAAGAGTTTTTATGGGTTTTTTTCTGTCTACTCAAAAATACTGCTTATCCTTATTTATAAGCCTTGCTTCACTGAATCATCTTCTGCCCGTATCTGCTAGCTATATTAGAAAGTAAACAGACAGTGATTTTTGTCATTTCTCAATCTTTCAAGTAAATTAGGGGATGGAGCTTCTTTTAGTATATTACTGAGAAACATGTTTCCCAGTTTTCTTATTGTTTCTCATCAGTTTACATTTGGAACCTTTCCAGATTATCAATGTCTTCTATAAAGTGTGGATGGTGTAAGAAAGATAGTACTGCAATAATGGGTTCATTAGTATTCTAGGCAAGACAAAACCATTTCCCTCCTATGCAGGACAGTACTTCTTAATGTTGTCTGGCCCTGCTGCTCTTTGTTTTCAGATTGTTTTTCTCCTGGACATGGGATCTTTGGTTTTAGAGCAAACATCAAGCAAGCGAAAGGAAAAAAAAATAAAAACCTCTCACTCACTGATGGAGAAGCTACATTCTGATCACCTGTGTGGAGATTGTATACCCACGTAGCCAACACTTTTTAATAATGATTATTTATGGTGATGTAAGCTAACCTGTTTTACCTGCATTAAAATGGAGCAGGAACATTCCCATGGTCCATAAGCTGAGAAAGCAATAAAAAATAACAAGGGAATAGTCATTAACTTTTATGGGACAGTAGCTTTTTAATCCAAGTATAAAAGTATTGGGAAATGTTGGCTAGACAAGGCCTGTAATCAAACATTGACCAATAAGGATAAAAAGACAAAATGTAAAATAACTATATACATTAGCATTGCTTGTTCTGTCCATTAAATGGGACTTGCAGCTTTGATAAAAAGACAGTATGCGATCATGCAGTTTAATATTCTGTTACACTACATGTGCACAAAGAAAGGATGAGTAACATATTTATTCATGGATGTTCTGTATGCAAGTAGTGAAAACTCAGTTCAGCAAAGTTCTTGATACCTGGTCCCTATATAATATACGTGTAAAAATTCTGCCATCCCTTTTATCTCCCAGGAAGCACAGGAAGCCCTGAGGATGAGTGAAAATTCATCTTTTACTGTGGAGATGGCTAGTTGGATATAAATGGTAATGCCATTCTCTGTAAATGGATGATTTTATTTTTCTGTGGGTGGAAACGAGTAACAGTATTTGTCTTAACCTCATATTGGCTCTTAGTGAATATTTTCAGCAGAAAGTTTACTTCTGAAACTGCTCTGTTGTCTTAAGACTTTGAATTCAGATTGTAAAGACAGAAAAGTAAAGCACAGACATCAGTATATTCAAAGTATGGGCTTAATGAAGACTATCAATTTTCATTGTGTCATCCTATAGTGATTTAGCTAATGATGATGGTAATTCAGTTACTTTATCCTTCAAAGGATCTATGATCTAGTTTTAGACTAGTTGTCCTGTGCTTGTCTATGAGATTTAATGCAGCTGATTCAAAGACCGTACTTTTCATGGTGAGTCATAGACACTCACTTTATTTGTCCTAGTGGTCATTCGTAGGTCGAGTGCTTTGAAGAGGTAGCTTTGTCCAAAAATGACTTCTTCATAGTATGCATAGTGAAATAAATCCTGGCAATTAACTTTCGACTAGACTATCATAAACTGCTTTTTCTTTTTTTTGCATGTTTTATGAATGCATGTTAAATTACATTCCCACTTCATTCAGCAAGAGGAAGGCCTAATCGTGACTTTGTTCCCATTGGTTTACTGCTACACATTCCCTAACTTATTGCTTCAGGTGACGATACTTCTTTAAGTATGTTATAAGACGGAGATGTGTATTGCACATGAATGAGCACTGCTACCTCTATTCAGCTGCCGTAGACTTTTGTTGAAGGAAGACTTGTGTCACAAATATTACTCAAATACTTTGAAGATATTATTAAGTACGTAGATGAAAATTGTTTGGTTCAAAATATGTACTGAAGTTTCAAATAATAAAAAAACACAAACCAAACAAACCAACCCAACCCACAAAGCTTTGAGATGAACTTTCTTCAATGATATTCAAAGATATAGGTATTAGAGAAAAAGTCCTCCTTTTAGCAACTAAGTTGCTAAAAACTGGCAAGTAAACTATAGGAATACCTGGACAATTTTCACTACAGAGGTCATCAGTAGTCAGAGAGGGATTTTTATTTTCATAAGCTCTCTGGAAAAATGGATGCATACTAGGATGATAAAGTTTCAGGTGTACTGAAAATTAAAACCAGATGTCTAGAAGCTCAGAAGAATCTCCATAAAGCTGAGTAATTGAAGAATAAAGTATTGGGTAAAAATTAATTTTGACTGTTCTTTGCCTCTGAAGCCAAGTTGCATGGCACAAATCACATCTGCAAGACTTAACTACTTTTCCCTCCCTCCCAAATAGGATGTTGCATCCAAACGACCCCCGGAATGGTCCTGGGCAGGTGCTAGTCCTCTCATCTGAACCCAAATCTTGTTTTGGGAAAGTGCAAATTGGTGAGGTCCAAGCCATGCTGTGGGTGCAAACAGTTAATCAGATACTAGTGATGTTCAAGCCCAGTCTCCAGCCCTATGTCTTCTCTTAGTTCAAGCCTAGTCTGAATTAACTAATGCATCTCAAGGAGAGATGCTGGGAATATAGTGGAAACATTAAAGCTTAGCAACAGGTAGATAGTTCAGCCACATACAACCAAACAGGAAATATCATTAAATCATTGTGGAAATTTGCAATTAATTTGAAGTTCAGATGCTCTGTACAGGTAATGTCACCTTCTCGGGATACATAGAAGAGCAAAGATGACCAAATGTGTAGAAGTCTGTAATCTCTATTTCTGAAAGTCCAAAAAACAAGCAGGAAAGGAAGTATTTTTTTTAACGTAGATCTTTTTGTTTATCCGATATGCGACAAGCTAACAGTTCTATCAGCACAGCCCAGGGGAGCAATGAAGTGTTTGACTAGCAGCATGTGAGGATTGGAGGAACCACTTAACCTGACTTTGTCAATGGACAATATACTTGGATAACAGCACCCTGGGTTTAATTATGTTTAATTATTTTAATTATTTAGACAATTTGAGTGAAATGAGGGACTATTGATTATGAAACAGGAGGAGATTTTAGATTGTAATCTTCTCTGGGTCTGAGAGGGATGGATCTTTTTTTTCCTGTGGAACACTTAAAGCTCAGGCGTAAGGAGGTTTTGGGGGAAATTATAATGGGTTATGAAACCGGTGTCAACTGGTGTTGAGTCAGTAACAGGTATAAATTTTATCTGAAGGACTTGTCTTCTTTAAGCATCAGGACTGAAAAGCTAAAAAAGAATTACTTGTTTAAAGACTAATCTTTTCTCAACTTTAATGTTGAGTTTTTGTTCTTTATAAATTTCAGGAAGACATTTACGTCTAATTGAACTGAATATATGACATCTGAGGGTGGTCGTTCAGTATCTGTAGATCTTGTGCTCTTTTGTAGGGGACTTGTTGCGGTGGAGGGAGGTTAGCAAGGTCTGTATTTTATGCACCGGCTAGTACTTCTACTTCAATTCAGCCACAAAAAAACCCCCACTCCTGATAACATTATTACCTCTTTATAAAGCCTGCCTTGCTTGTTATCTTTACACTGTTACGACTTTTATTATGCTGCTACCAAACAGAGGGGGACTCTTTGTTCTGCAAAAGACCTAAAGTGTAGCAGAAGTTTTATAACTATGGCTGTCATGATGTAGACAGTTGCCAGATTTACCTTTTTCATGACGGAAGAACTGACGGGCATCCCATGAAATGAATTGGCTACAGATTTGAAACAACAGGACATCCCTTTTCACACAACCCACGCCTAAACTGTGAACTCATTAGCATAAGATATTTTAGATATTAAAAATGTAAATGGGTTCAAAAAGTGATTAGACACATTCCAAGGAAGAAATACTTCATCAAGAGCTGTTACATACTATGATTCTGATGCAGCCTCCAGCTGAGAAAATTCATAGGCATCTGATTGCTCTGAGGACATACCGGAATAAGTATACTCCGTTCATCTATAGTCTGTGCTCTCTCTCCTTTTCATATAGCGTAGTTTCTTCATACTTTTTCTATAATGAACTGCTACTATCCATTGTCACAGACAATGAACTCGAGTAGATGGACTTCTGGTTTAGCAGAGTAGGGCCATTCTTCTCTATCATTACGCTTCTTCTGCCTCTCCGGGTTTTATATACCATCCATTGTTAGAATTGTGAGTCAAGGTGTCTTAATAACACATTTGAATATGCTGAAAAAGAAATTGTGTTTTTATTTTATAACACATTGTTTATGGATCTTTTTAGATAAGCTGCTAGAGGTCTTTTCAATTGTAACAATAAGGCATCTTTCAAACCCTTTGGAGACAGCACCTTGTCCAGAGTCATGTTGCTTAGCTGCAGTACTGAGCTAAATTATTTTATTCTTTCTTCCAACCTGCACTATGCAGAGATACCCATAAGTGATGACTGTGAATCTTCTTTGGCTTGCAGAAAAAGAGGAGGTTTATCTTCATCCATTTGAAATTACTAAGTAGCACTGAGCAAGAGAATAACTTTCTTGATTTTTTTTTTTTTTAATGCAAAGCTAGAATGTTTTGTGTGCTTATTTGGTTGTTCAGCTAACAGAAGGGAGGTCTTTTACAGGGTGCTTGATCCTCACCCCAAAGTGCTATAGTTTCATTTCAGTTGTCATTAAATAAGTATGGGGAGTGAAAGGGAAGGAGATGATTGTGTTGATGAGGAACAAGGGTTTTTGAAGGTTTTATAGTAATTGGGTGTAACAGTAGCATTAGGTTTTGGTGATTGGGGTGGGGAAGTGACAACAGACTTGTTAGAGTCATACTAATTCAGTTCAGGTGGGTTCATTGTGAACACTCGGAAATATCTTCATGCAGTGCATCAGGTATCTGCATTGCAATAGAGAGATGTTTATTCCTGGGGACTTGCTGGGCAGTGATTTTTAGATTTGCCGCAGAACACTTGTGGAGGTTTACCAAAACAACTTTTAAAGCTAGTAACTACTCAGTGACTCATCTTTTTGAATCAGAGTTGTCATGACCCACACAGTGAATGCCTCTTTAGGACAGGACGAGCTTACTTCATTTGAAGTTTTAAATTGCGGGAATATGCTCTTTTTGCATTGCATAACCTAGGAAGCCATGTCATTGTGACACCCGCTGGCTTACCATCATGTATATATTTCATGGTATATCATATAAATGTGGTTTAGGAACAATCTGAATTTTCCCTATTGGCTGTTACTTTTCTTAAGCAAAATTTTAGTTCTATAAATGATAGTGTGTTTTTACAGGCATGTGCTATTACCAGATTGCCTTTTCCAACTGTTCTCTGGCCAAAAACATTTTTATAGAACAATAACTGTTATCCTCCCCTCTGCCAACATGCTTGTGTTCTTCAGAAACCTTTGCTTATGCGTAGTTGTCAGTGACAGTAAATCTCTGATATATTTGAATGTTTGGGGTACCTCTTGTAGCAGCCAACTGTATACACACAGAGTACAGTGAAAATGGCAGCATATAATGTAGGAAGAGGGAAGTCTTTTCTCAATTTCTGGTTTTTTTCCATCAAAAACTCTTGGTTGCACTGATTACTAACAATTATTGAATTATGAATCAACATGGTTTGAGCAGGTCTGAAAACAATTTAGACTCTTCAAAATGTTTGGCATTTCCATTCACAATAGGAGGCACAGAACAGTATTGGAGAGTCACAAAAACATAGGAAATCTCAGAAATACTGTTGTCTGACATGGTGCAGTCCAGCATCTTTTATTGACCACTTTCAGAGCTGAGTACTGATGAATGGACCACTGGCCCATGATGGCCGTTTTGTATTTCACAAATAAGTCTTTACGATTTGAGAATGGATAAACTCGAATTTTGGAATAGATACTACAACTGTATGTTTCCTCACAGACAGATTTATTTAAGTATAGCCAAGATTGGTCCTTTGATATAGGGACATAAATAAGATGCTTTTAAACACACTTGGAAGAAACTCAACAAACCTATGCTTTTCTTCTGGATGGTGTAGGTCATTTGAACGTTTTCTTTGCAGTGTGACAGTGACGATGATGTTCTTTTTCAAAAATGTGGACGACTTGTCATCATTCTGAACTTGTCATTTGTTAGTTTGTGTAGCTGTCTGTCAGCTAATTATCTGGAGGTGCTTCTGGAGCACTTCTAGGAAGTGCTGATAGAAACTAGAAGTGCTTCTGGGGTCAGCTGAAACAAATTCATTGGGCAGGTTTCTGATTTTTAGCAGAGCCAGATTTTTTTAATAGGAACAATGAAAGAAGCAAAGCTATATGCACAGAATCCTCAGGAATAAATGTCAGGTTAGAAGTTCAACTTTTTTCTTCTTTTTTTTTTTTTCTTCTTGTAAATCTGTAGTTAAAAGGAGGGAAGATATTTGATTTAGCTTTTCTTCATTATTAATAAACATGCATGAAATCTTGGATAAATGTATCTTAGTACTTGAGTTATTATACTTGTTTTTCTCTACTTTTGTGATGCATCTTAAAATATACAATAATGGCTTATTTCAAATAGCACAATATTTTCTCTGGATGTTTCCTCAACTCCAGAATTTCTTAGTTGAGTTTTTAAGAGCTCTCTCTTCTACAGACTGTTAAGAAATGATTGGCTTTTTCTGAGTGATTGCCTCTATGTAGATCTTCTCTTCAGGCATTGAAATCAACACCTGCTCATGTCAACATCAGCTTGTTTGTATTTGTACTTTATTTGCCTTTTGGTAAATGGCCAGAATAAAGCCCTGGTGTTCATTAATTTCCTCTACCTCCCTAGGCTTGTCTCTCTCTTTTTTTTTTTTAAATACATTTGTGTAGTTCTAAGATTATTGGGACATATGCAATTTTTAGTAGGTTTTCATTTCAAGGTCTTCCATTTCTTTTTTTATGTCACAGTGATGGAACGATTTCCCTTGGTTTCAAGGTTCTTCCTCTCTTGATATGTCCAAATCCCTCAGACATGGTTGTCTGTCTTTCAGTGCTCTTTCTGAAGATGGATTTTCTTAAAGAGTGCAGAAATGAAGACACTTGTCTGAAGCCTTTTTTTATACAGCAGTTAGATGAGATTTGTCTCAGAGCCAGGCATTCAGGGGCTTTCTGACTGATAGCAAGCTTCATTTAATAAAGCTTTGGTGAGTTCTGACTCTACTTCTACCTCTTAGGAAAAAATCTTTAATAAGGGCTCCTGTAGTTACTATTTTCATATCCTTGAGGTTTCATCTGTACTTCTCAAAAGGTTAAGAAAAACCATCGCTGTGGTAAGTGACAAGGACACACATTTCCATAAGAAGAATCGAGTAAAAGAAGGGCAGCCGTATGTATCTTCATTCTTACCGGGGCCTCTTTTGGGATTTTTGCATCAGATACCACTTTGGTTTTTGAAATGTTTTAGAACGTGTCCAGGATCCAAAACTGGAGGAGGAATCAGTGAAAACTGCCTTGGTAACTCTTGTGCTTCCTCAAGGAAACAGATTAGGAATCTAGAGAACAGTACTGAATTTCTGTTCTGACCTTCCAGTAATCCTGTTATCATCTCAGTCCGACTTCTGCTTTGAAAATACCTCTGATTAGTTGCAAGAGAGATCATATTTAATTAAATGCTTTTCATTTGACATCTTTAATCTTCACAAATTTTCCTTTTAATGGTTGCACAAAGTGTATGTTGAGTTCCAAATACTGGCATCCATATAGACAGGAAAAAACCATACAGCTCCAGTTCATTTCATGAATTCTACTAGAAAAGTCTAGCTTTATGCAAAAGCAGAATGTATTTTTTTTTTCAGAGAAAAGATATCTGGAATACCTTATGGCCAACTGAAATGCCGCAGGAGAATGCATGTTGAACAACAATGCTTTTATTGGAGTTGATGATAAGAAGGTCTTGTTGCTTTGCTCCTAAAATACATCTAAAGATGAAGTCTCTGTGACTTTGGCCAAAAAGATATTGTAAGCAAAGAATAGTTGTGTTAAGGAAATTGTCAGTACCTAAAGCATTTACTCCTGCCTTTCATACTGAACTCGTATCTGAAGAACCCTCCTAGCTTGTTTATAAATCCTCACCTTATTGAGTCCTTGTACAAATTCAGAATCTTATAAATTTTCCACTAGTAGGTTTAGCATTTACTAGAAAAATTACTAGTCTGAAGATTAGTGTTTCAAAGACATTGTGGCATAATACATGACAAACTGAGTTGCTCTGTCAGTAGAGAAGCTTAGAAAACAGCTTACCTGCTTATCCCACTCATGCTTTTTGTAAACATCCTTGGCTACGTTCCCAGTAAAGATAGGAATATGAAGTGGTTTTATCTAGTGGTTTCTTTAAGGATTCCCTTATGTACTGAAACTGGAGCCCTTTGGGGTAGCATAGGACAGATAAGAAATGGACAAAACCAGGAGGAGTAGATACATTTGGACTAGAAAAAGGAGGAGTGGCTTGTATAATGTATTGCTGATGATAGGCTGAGAGACTCATTCCTTTCATCTAAATAACACCTCATACATTCCAACAACTATAGTATAGTTATTGTTGTTTTTAATTTTCTTGCTGATTTTCATTTCCAGCTATTAGTAGGTTGATCAGGTAGGATGCTACAGAGCCTGGGTTTCTTTGGGCTTAAAGAAAACATAATTTCCAGAATATAACAAGTTGCAATTCAAGTAATAAATACTATTTATATTAATATTAGCTATTAACTTAAATAGACAACCTAGAGTTTCTAAAAGAATGCCTGCAGTTATATACTTGTTTTAAGGTTATGGGAAGTCCTTTTATATGTCGAATTAAAGGACGCTATTGCTAAAGATATATGGAATGAGAAATAAGTCCAGTGACTGATAATATTTTGAAACAGAACTGAAGCATTTAATAAGGATTTTTACTTGTTTTGATAATTACAAAATTATATTTAGTAGAAGAACACAGGATTCTGTCATTAAAATAATTCTTTTTGAGTATTTGTTGTGCTGTGTTTTCTTTGGATCAAATTATGTACAATATGGTTATGACTAGCATTGATCAGGTGATAGATTAAACTGAAAGATTATTCTTCTTAATCTTTATACTCTAAACAACCTCCCAATATGTTGCCAACGTGAATGTGTCTTTGGGGCCAGAACCCAGTCTGCACCACATGGCTGACTGCCAAGTCTTTCCACTGGAAAGCCAGTTATTATTTTCTACTTTCTACTGCACAGTAGGGTGCATCCACCCCTTTATGGCATTCAGCCATAGCTTTTTATTTTACGATAATCTTTCGTATTAGATATGCAGAGGAATAAATTTTCTCTAGCCATGCAGGTCATATTTCTCCCAAGCCAAAGCTGAAGCATAATAGACTAATTTCATTCCTAAAGTTTCTTTGTAAAAATTGTAGTCTCTAGCTAGGATTTTTCTTGGAAATGGACACCTTTTTACCCTGTCACTGATATTGTAGGCATACCTTGTGCAATTTCATTGCCATACGACAGCAGGCAAGCAAACAAGAGAAAATCAGGGAGCAGTTTTGCATTCCTTCACTGTACCTGGAATTGTAATGGAAAAAGAAAGCAGTAAAGATAATAATACAGTGTAAATCAGTAACTGGAATCACAGGCATCTTTTAGAACTAAGTTAGGGAATCTGCCATTGTGCTGTCAAAGTGAGTTTTCTCTCCATGCTTGTTTTCTTCATGAGATTTGACTAAATAATTCAAAACCAGGAAGCTAACAATAATTCTAAATCTTAATCCCCTCCCTCCTTTGACTGTTCCTAAAACCTTCTCATCTAGAGAGTCAATCCTAAATCATTTAAATATAGGATGGACCAACAGAAGCTGCTTAGTGAGATGACTTAGCTGTGTTTGTCTTGAATGTTAAAACAGTGTTTCAAGATTTGAAGATATTAGTGTGAATTCTTACATAAGCCTTTCTCTGCATGCCATACAGATATCTAAAACATATTGAAACTTCTTATTCTTTCCAGTAACATGCTAGTGGAAACTAATAAATAGAAATGAATGTTGATGTAGATCATCATACCCTTTAAGTGGAAGAACCCATTAAATTTAGGCATCTCTGCAACTGCTACATTTCAATAAAGAGGATGTGTCTGTTTGTGTCTCCTGCCTGAAGGTAGCCATAATTGCATTTTTTTTTATTAAATATGAAACTATTACATATGAAGGAACTTCTTATGCTCAAAAAAAACCCCAAAACCAACTTTCAATGCCTGCATAAGAGCCTTCAGAATCTCAGGCTCTTTTAGTAGGCACCAGCTAGTCTTGAATAGCCCAATCATTAAGAAACTGAGATGCCAATAAGTCCTGTCTGCTCAAGCAGTAATCACTCAAACCAGAACCTCTTGGTTCCCAGGAAATAACTCTGTGGTTGATCTAAGCCTGCAGTGCCTGCCCTCAGCTTCCATCTCTGGGTGTGTATATCCAGCCTTTCCCTTGCATTGGTTGTTGTGCTTATGTAATTGTCAATTATATCTACAGTACACTGCTCAGCTGAAAACTGCCCCAAGGCAGTGGGGAGAGTGCAGAGGTGGCAGATCAGGCTTAAATTGGTTTCTGCTGGTGTGGACCTTCACCTTGCAATTCCTCTCTAGATAGGTTTGGCTCTTCAGGAAGAAATAGTGTCAAATATTCTAATCTGAGATTGCATCAGTTGTAGTTGATTAAGTAATAGGCTTATATTGGCAAAACATCGGATAAGTTTTGGGTAATAGATCCATCAAAAGAAAAAAGAAGTGCCATGCAATTCTTTAAAATCTGGGAAAAAATACATATTTTGAAATAATATACATCCCTCTCTGAATCATTTTCCATGTAGGTATCAAAGTGAGGACTTTCCAAGAATGATGCGTTAGACTGGATAAAATATGCTCAGACTGGACAGGGTGCTTAAAGGAGTTAAACCTTAACACAGGTTGGACTAATAAAACTTGCAGAGAGAAGTTGTGTACATCTGAACAAATCAGTACATATGGGAACTGATATATATTAGTTTGGAGTGAAAGCTGAATTTTCAGTGTGTTAGCTATCTCTTTTTATAGTGAATCCATTTTGCCACACTTTGAAGGTGACAGGTATTTGCATCTTTTCCAAGCAAATTAGAATACTAACAGACACCACTTTACGGAGTCAAGACATTGCTGTGGCTGAAAGAAAGACAGTAGAAAGTAAGATAAGTAATTACAAATCATACGATTCCTAAGTGAATTCTGTGGAGGCTAGTAATTCGAGATGGTGAAGAAAACAGCAGATAAAGCATTTCAGGTATCAAATAAGCCAGTCTGGCCCAGCATTTAAAAGCAGTGACATGTGTGCTCGACGCATTTGGCTGACCTTTTGTTTATTTTCTGGGAACACCACCTCAGAGAATAAGACTCTGCGGGGATTATTGCTAGAGTAATTTCATTGTTACTTATTGTATACCATAGTATGAATTTTACATATATCTTTAAAGAAAAGTAAATGTAGTGAAACCAACAGGCTTTTTCCCTCTCAGCTGTCTCATTGACTGTCTAACTTGAAAGCCTTTGTATAGAATTCAGGCTCAGAATGCATGGAGTAACTTGGAAGTGACCCTGGAAAATAAATTACTGTTTTATAGAGTTTTTCATGCATTTCTGGTGTGCTTTTGTTTCATTTGGCATTATTGTTTTTATATACTAACTTATAAATGTGGGTTTATAACCATTATTTGTACTTTTATGCTATTTTGAATCCTGCAGCTTTATTTGCTATATTACTGTCTTTTTTGTATAGTTAGTGTTGTCTAATGAACTTATAAATACTTCATTCTACTAGAATTTTAATAATGCCATCTGTTCATTTGATGGAAAATGGCAAAGCACATTGAAGCAACTGCCTTTTTTTTCTTGACAGCTGTATTTTTAAAGCTTAAGATTTAAGTTTCCAGTTTTTTCTTTAACAGTGGCAGTGAACAATATTGCAAACAAAAGGATACACTTTTGCGCAAATCTTACTTTGTGAATTACATGTATAATTTTCTTTAGATGCAGTTTGTTTTTTTGATCAGTAGTAAACAGTATTATTTTTTCTTTTTAGTAGAACTTGTTTTCTGCTATGGCAGAAAGTAATGTATTCCTAGAGAGGTCAGTACAGTACATCACAGTTAGTAGCATCTGAGATCTTTGTCCAAGCTGCTTACTCATCCTGGCATCTCTGTCCCTCTCTCCCTGCATCTCCTCCTTTTGAAACTCTGTTTTGAAGCTCTTTTCTTTGGCTCTTCTTTCCACTTTCAGTCTTGCTTTATTTAATTACGTTAATGTTTGTCTTTTGAACCACCAGCTTATTATGTAATTATTAGGCTGTTCTCTTTGGTGTACTGTTTTGTAACTTGATCTCACTCCTGCAATTAGGTATCAAAACAAGTGGCCTGATGTTTAGAAATGGTCAAGTCCCTGGTAGCCCTGAATGAATTAGTGCTGCTGGCCGTTTATTGCTTGTGAAAATCAGATGGCCTTATACGCGTGCCTACATGGATGCGAGACCCAAACGGATTAACTAACACAGCTCTGGTGTTTCTTAACTAGGTAGATGCTGAATATAAAGAAAGTGTCTAAGGAGCAGTTGTGTCACGGGGTTGTTTTTCCAAATTCCTCTTCCAGGTAGTTGTGTGGTGCTTGTTTATATAAGAAATTCATGTTGGTGTTGACAGAACTATACGGCAGTCCTGATGAAGGAAGTTGGGAAGAATGATGCTGTAACTGACAAAATGTGAGATTCCTCAATCATGACTGTTTCAAAACTATTTTGAAGGCATGGGGAGAAGGGACTTACATTATGAATTACCCTTTTCATACTCGCAGGAATAGATTTCTCTCTTGGTTGCCTGCTCTCAGTGTGTGATCGTTAGTAGTTCTCTTAGATTGACAATTTGGGAGATAGGCACAGCTCCTGATCCCAGCAGGTGGCAATTTCAGCCATGAGGAAGAGGTATGGTTGGCTCTGGTTCCCTTTTTTCCACCGACAGAAGTGATACTTCCACTCTTTCTTACTGCTGTGTTAGATATAGTTTATTAGCTTCCCAGCTGATTTCTTTATATATTTCCTGAGTTCTTATTAGTATTTCAATTAATTTACCATCTGCATTGGATTTTGTTAGTTAAATAAAAAAGCACATGAAAGTAATTTTGTCTTGCATGAACACATCCAGTTCTTCATTCTCTCAGCTTGTACGTCTGTATTTGCTGTTTTCTTTTGGATGTTTCCACAACTTTTTTTCCTTTGTTCCTTGATATCTACCTGTCAGGTGGGCTGTGAGCAGAGCATTCTTTCTGAAACTGCCAGTGTAATCTGTTCCCTGTATGGGTGTGTGTCTCAGGCACATTTGCCTTGCAGCCTCTAAAAAGGGGATGCTTTCTGTCACCAGGTCATGTTCCTAACTGCAGAGGTACTGTGATTTACCTCCTTTGCTTACAGTTGAATGTTTCGGTCAGCTACATCCTTAACGATGGGGCAGCCACCTGTGCCTGATAGTACAGTCAGTCCTCTGTTTGAAGCCTGTGTCAAAGTTTCTGTACTTAAAGTTGGTTTGCAGTAGATGTGTGGGCATTGTGGAGTGTGAGGATGGGCTGGTAGGTATATTCAGAAATGAGAAAATCATCAGTCCACTGAAGATCTGGTTCTGCCTCTCAATTTTTGTGGAATCTCTTAGAGAACCACTGTGGATAAAAGGACTGAGTAATCTAGATGCTGATGTGCCAAGGTATTTAATGACCATAACTCCTGATATATGTGGACTGTTAGGTGCCATGACTTTGCAAGGTGTTCTGGTGCTGAAGTGTCTGATGCTGGCTGTCACAGTGTGTCCTCGAGGTTTACACAAGACCAGTCGGAGGTATATAAACAGAGTTTCATTTGGAACACTCTTGTTTGCAGCCAGGAACAACTGGTATGTGTCACATTTTTCATGTTGCTTTTTAGTAAGCTGACTGTCCAATATTATAATCTTCATCAATTATTTCCACACATTAAATCAGAGATTCATTACATAATACAGTCTTAAGATGATGCTCTAGGGCCTCAAGTGGCTGAGTCCCCACAACTTAGTGTGAATTATCATTCTCACTTGAGCTGTGGTAAATCGTCATGCCTACTCGGAGTTGGGGTATTTAACTTCCTTTCATTTCAGGGAATTGGGTGTCTGACTTGTTTAGAGAATTTTGGAAATCCTAGTGCATGTATCGCTGTCTGAAAACTTTTCTAAGTCTGGCATAGTATCTTTAATATTGTACCTGCTACTAGGGAGAGTTAAAATTTTGCATGTGTTGAAATGCCAGTGTAAGAATACTGAACTTCGCAACATGTCTTGGATTTTTTTTTTTTTTTTTGTACAACAGCCAAAAAGATAAATTTTGGTTTGTGGGTTTTTTTTTGTATAATTCCTGTGGATTATAATTATCAGTCATTATAAATCTTTTTATAGTAAAACTGTCTAGTTTAGAAATTCAGATGGTACTGTCATTATCTTTCATAGGGAGCTATCTATAATTTTGTAGTTACATATTCTCTTCCTTTACACTCACTGAAGTTATAATAATTTTTTTTCTAACAGCCTCCTCTTTGCAAGCAAAATGTTTCACTTGTGGTGGTGATACTGGTAAATAGTTCAATCTTCTCTTGGTTTCAATCTGTTTATTGTGTTAATATAACGTGTTATTTTTCAAATAATCCAAAGTCCTGAATTATATGCACATCATTATTCTGTAACACTCAACACACAGTCACTGAGAGCTTGATTATGATTACAAACAAATCAGCTGAAATATCCTAAAAGTAAAAAGGCTTAATTTGTAAATTTTATTCTGTCACTTTTTCTTCTTCAGTATTATCCAGATTAATTTGAACATTTTCTCAGTTTTCAATCTCCAGGGTAAAATAAGTAAAACACATCTCTAATACAAATGTACGTATGCTGTAGTTACAGTAGGGTTTCTTCAGAGGGATTGAAATGATTCCCCTGACGTAAATGTGTTTCACACCAGATCACTACACCCTCCCATGTGGTAACCTATCATCTCAAGCTCTAATGATCCCTTACCCTTGTTGACGTTAGCAAGCTTTTCCTCTGGGGCATTTTCTTTTGTTTCTTTTGTCAGCTGGTCTAAAGAGAAGAAAACTGCTCAGTCTTGATTTTTCTGCAGATGTTGAGGATTTTACTGCAAAGTTCAGTAACGTGACATTTGTTTTCAATGTAGTCAGAGACACAGAAAAAAGAAAATCAGGCAGGCTGCAAAGCTCCTTTTTCTACTTTAGATTCTCTATAGCAGGTTAACACTGGAATCTGAAAATTTTAAACAACTTCATAAGAGTGTGATAGCTTACAGTTTTATTACATGCAGATGTTTTTCCCTAAAAAAATCCTATCTCTTTCTAAACAGAAAGAGGTGAGAATGAAGTAAACAAAAAGGTAGGGATGAGAACAAATTAGAAAGAATTAAGGGGAAAAAGTGTAGTAAAAACGTTGGTATCTGACACTCTTTTTCCCCAAGGTAAGCGTAAGATTACATTTTTCCCAACAAGTGTAAGATTATTATATTCTCTTGCTGTCACTGAGCCATGTGCAATATTTCCTGCTCCAGAAGCTGAAAACCTGCTGAAATTTCTTGGCCTGTTTGGGCCAACAAACCTTTGAAGCCTCAGCCCATGCCAGGGATGGGAATTTCATGGCACTGAGCTGTGTGCACTCCGTGATCCCATCCCTTGCCTTGTAGGGCTGAAAGTGGAGGATGGGCTGTATACAGATGTTGGGGAAGGAGGAGGAGGAAGTTACTTTCCTTAAAATCCTCCAGACAGCTTATCGGTCAGGAAGAGGTATTCATGGACTGGCAATGAACAAGCAAAATCCAAGAGGTCCAGCAGGGTCCAAAGATTATGCATAATAATATATGTTTTTAAAATATCCAAATGTCTTGCAACGGGCAAGATGCGCTGTGGCCTTCTCGGGTTGTTGGAGCTTTGTAGGACCTGCTTTGAGTACCATTCTCTTTTAATGTTCTTCTTCAGCCCTGGGTCACTATACATAACAGGAATGCCGTGACATTTAATACGTAAAAGCATTTCTGTTTTCCAGTGCATGCTGTAGCAGTTCTATTGATTTCAATGGAATTGCTTAAGGTATATGTCTGAGTAGTATTTGAGCCAACAGCAATGTAATTTTTTTCTTCTCATTGAAAACACTTGCTGAACACAACAAAACTTCAACTTTTGTTCAGTATATTTGAAACACATTCAAAAGTGAAGGAACAGCTCTATTCAGTAGTGAGAGAACAGCATAGTAGTGTTAATGCTGTTTCTGAAATACATCAATGGCAGTAAACTGTAAGGATACCTTATACTCGACAACAAGCAGGATTCTGGGCCCCACAAACATGAGAAAATCAAGTTTGCTTTAACAAGAGTGATACTGAAATTGTATTACTACTGGATGAGAGACTTCCTTCACCAAACATGTTTGCAAGACCTGTAATCAATTTTAAGAAAGTTGCCTACAACAGCTAGTGCAGTGAATGACAAACAGAATTGAGTCTCAGGCAAGAAAAAGTGGTAGATGCAGGCAAAAAGGTGTAGCTGTAAACTGGTAAGTATGAAAAAAGTTGTAAGTTGTTATAACTCTTCAGCCCATTGTCTAGTGGCTGTATTCCGGTAATAAACAATGATGATTGCACCTCGTTGACTGATAAGATAGATGAGCTAACCAATTTAACACTCTCTTCATTCAACAGTCATGTTGAATAGGATATGAAGTCATAGGCTAATTACCATAAAACACAATTGCAGACTTTCTTGGTGAAGTACATTCACTGCTGGAAGCTATTAAGTTTCTTCCTGGTGGTCAGAGACCAGGTTCCAACATGATTTTTGCTGAGGTGTATTCAACTTGAGAGACTTTTACTAATTTTATGAAACATTTAGCTGATGTAGGGAAGATATCATTCCACAAGTTCAGAGGCACATCCATCATCCAGCTATTTAAACAGAAGTGAGAAGGTATGTCTATGTTAATTATAAGCAATTTTCTTGATCATAATTTTGTGGAAATACCCTGCTTAGATTAGCCTAAATTGTCACATCAGGTATACAGTTGAGAATTTTGTTTATGGATACGGACAGTGTGGAGGTACTATCAGTATGCTTTGTGCTGCTAAGCAATTTCAGAAACAAGAGCAAGATCTGTATGCCTTTCTGTTCTCACAAGGGCTGGTGATACTTTCAGAGGGTCCCTTTTGGAAATTTTCTGACCAGAATAGGTTGTCTTGCAAAATTGCTCCAAATCACAGAATCACAGAATCACTAAGGTTGGAAAAGGCCTGTAAGATCATCAAGTCCAACCATCAACCCAACACCACCATGCCCGCTAAACCACGTCCCACAATGCCTCATCCACACGTTCCTTGAACACCTCCAGGGAGGGTGACTCCACCACCTCCCTGGGCAGCCTGTTCCAATGCTTCACCACTCTCTCAGGAAAGAAATTTTTCCTAATATCCAGTCTGAACCTCCCCTGGTGCAACTTGAGGCCATTTCCTCTTGTCCTGTCACTCGTCACTTGGGAGAAGAGACCAACACCCACCTCTCTGCAACCCCCTTTCAGGTAATTGTAGAGAGCGATAAGGTCTCCCCTCAGCCTCCTCTTCTCCAGGCTGAACAACCCCAGTTCCCTCAGCCGCTCCTCATAAGCCTTGTGCTCCAGACCCCTCACCAGCTTTGTTGCCCTTCTCTGGGCACACTCCAGCACCTCAATGTCCTTCTTGTAGTGAGGGGCCCAAAACTGAACACAGTATTCGAGGTGCAGCCTCACCAGCGCTGAGTACAGGGGCACAATCACTTCCCTGGTCCTGCTGGCCACACTATTTCTGATACAGGCCAGGATGCTGTTGGCCTTCTTGGCCACCTGGGCACACTGCTGGCTCATCTTCAGACGGCTGTCGACCAGCACCCCCAGGTCCTTTTCTGCGGGGCAGCTTTCCAGCCACTCGTCCCCAAACCTCTAGCATTGCATGGGCCAAAGTGCAGGACCCGGCACTTGGCCTTGTTGAACCTCATCCAATTGGCCTCAGCCCATCGATCCAGCCTGTCCAGATCCCTCTGCAGAGCCTTCCTACCCTCAAGCAGATCAACACTCCCGCCCAGTTTGGTGTCGTCTGCAAACTTGCTGAGGGAGCACTCAATCCCCTCAGCCAGATCATCGATAAAGATATTAAACAGCACCGGCCCCAAAACTGAGCCCTGGGGGACTCCGCTTGTGACCGGGCCACCAAATGGATTTCACTCCATTCACCACAACTCTCTGGGCTCGGCCATCCAGCCAGTTTTTTACCCAGCGAAGAGTGCATCTGTCTAAGCCACGAGTCGCCAGCTTCTCCAGGAGAATACTGTGGGGAACAATGTTGAAGGCTTTACTAAAGTCCAGGTAGACAACATCAACAGCCTTTCCCTCACCCACTAGGCAGGTCACCTGGTCATAGAAGGAGATCAGGTTGGTCAAGCAGGACCTGCCTTTCATGAACCCGTGCTGGCTGGGCCTGATCCCTTGGGTGTCCTGCACGTGCCCTGTGAGCGCCCTCAAGATGAACCTCTCCATAATCTTCCCTGGCACCGAGGTCAGGCTGACAGGCCTGTAGTTCCCCGGATCCTCCTTCCGACCCTTCTTGTAGATGGGCATCACGTTGGCAAGCCTCCAGTCATCCAGGACCTCCCCTGTTAACCAGGACTGTTGATAAATGATGGAGAGTGATTTGGCAAGCTCCTCTGCCAGCTCCCTCAGCACCCTTGGGTGGATGTCATCAGGCCCCATAGACTTGTGAATGTCTAGGTGGTGTAGCAGGTTGTTAACTGCTTCTTCCTGGATTGTGGGGAAATGTTTCATCAGTTTTGTGAGAGCTAAGACTATAGAAAACAATGAGCTTCCAAACATTTAGGTGTCTCTAATGAAGCCAGATGAACTGTTTCCTGACTCCTATTTTGTGTACTGCCCTGTTCGCTTATGTGCAAAGGAGTGTATAAAAATTGTAGGACACCTGGCAGACAACATGTTTCTCTGCTTCCTGTCTGCAATGAAGTCTTGGTCAGGACTTATTTATTTTCTGATCCATGTTACTTTGTTGTTTAAGAAGAGGAAGAACTGAGCATCCTTTCTCGGGAGCTTTTAAAAATGTGAATCTTACTGTTGATGTAAAAAAGCTAGAATTCATGTTTTGTCCTGCTTCAAGGAAAGAAACCTCGTGTGCCACCAGGGGTAAATACTAATGAATATTCCCTTTCACTGTCTAAGTCTATGTCTAAACAAACTGTGTAAGTTTGTTTTCTCTGAAGTAACATTACAAGTGCTTCTGAACTGTGAAATAAATCCAGACAGTTGCAAGTCAGGAGAGTTGTTCAGGTGCTCTCAGTGAGTTTGTGCATTAAGAAGCAAGAAGATTTTTGAATGACGGCTTTAGCATTTCTGTTGCATATGTATGATTAGTTACCACTTTAGGAAACTCACCCTCAGCTAAGGTGTCTTTGAAAGATCTTACAAATTCAGTGGAGGCACAAGCTGCCAGATGCAAGGTGTCTAAAATAAGGATGCAGAGTGTCTCAAACAAGGATGTAAACTGACCAACTCATCTAATTGATGCCATTCTACCACAGAAATAAATTAAACCTGGTAAACTTTGTCATGGTGGTGAGATCAGTCTTTAACCAATCTATGCTTATTGATGTGGAATTTCTATTGATGTGTGGGTGTATGACCCTTCTCAAGGGAAAAAAAGCAGCAAAGATATTTATGCTGGTGTAATCGCATTCCAAACAACTTTTGTCTTATTAGCTAAAGAAAAGGAGCCTAAAGCACGTTTTGAAAAAAAAAATTATTAGGTCAATCTGACATCTGCTGTGTGGGAAAACATTCCTTGGGAAAATGTGGCTGTATAGCTATCGGGGATGTCATAAACAGAATTAATCCTAAGCATTTCTTTGCTGTCTTCAACAACAATGGTGAACCAGCAGTAGTATTTAAGTATACAGAACAAAGAAAGAACAGCGTAAAACCAGGGAGAAAGTGCAATATTGTTTTTCCAGAAGAGTTCCTGTGATAAAACTAACTAGGCGTTCGAATTACTGCTTCCTTGATAAATGCATCAGAGTATCATATCTGAGATGTTGAAAGCTTGCTTTGCATTAAAGTTTTCTTTGCGGCTACTTAGCATCTTGCAATTGTTGGAAGATCATTCACCTTTGTTTTTTTTTTTTTTAAAAAAAAAAAGCTTGCGTAGAAATACAAGTATGAAATGAGAATTTTTTTTTAATGTGCAGAATAAAATCTGAATTTTTCCTATTAAATGAACTATTACACAATTTAACACCCCTTCACACACCCCCAAAAAAGGAGAACCCCAAACCAAACTAAACCTGGCCTTCTTTATACTGTTCCATATGCCAAACCTTGCCTCCTTTATACTGTTCCAAATGCCAAACCTTCTGTGGAGTTTTTTTTCCTGTTTGTTCCCTTTCTTGTTTTCTGCTTCTTCCAATCTTGCTTGTCGTGGTTTAGTATGGAAGCTTTCCCAGATGGATGCTGTCTTTAATTAGCATACCAATTATTATGCATGGCTGTAGTGTGCTGTGCAGTTGTTAATTAGAATTGTACAGGTAGTAAAGCTGAGGTATTAAAGTCTGTTAAATTGTAATTTTGTTCTTAAAACCCAAATCTTATTGCACAACTCTTCTCATTCTTCCATGCCTCCTCCTGATGTCACTAACCTCTGAAGAGAGCTTTTTAAATAGTAATGTTTGCAAAGTTGTCAAGATAAAACAGAGTGTAAGTTTATTCTTGTGGTCTAGGATAGTTACCTGGTTGTGGAAGTTTAGAAAGTGAACCATTTTCTGCACATTTAGTGGGCTGAACCAGCTCACTGTGGGGTAGAACATATATGATTGCTGGTGCAAGGGTTTTGGACTGCAAATGTGGTGTACAGAGGCAGGGAAGCCCTTGAAATTTAGTTCTGTTCCCCACAGTTTCCTGTTTTGCCAGTTGTGGTATCAGTGCGTGTTTATGCTCAAATTAACAGGACGTTAACATAACGGAGTTTATAGCATCAGCTAAACCAGGGGGTTCTGCTAGATTACTGATACGTGCCTAGTGCTTCTGGAGGACAAAATTACCTCTTGCTCGGGTCGTGTGCTCTTCTCAGCTGCTCCCATCGCACTGCTGCTGACTACCTACCTCACTGTGCATCAGGCCACATCGAGAATCATGGTGTTAAAAATGCAACTTGCAACATCCTCGAGTGAGCAGTACAGCCAAGTTAATGTATGCATGTATAGTAATTTCTCTTCTAGAGTTCATCGCTTTATTTTTGAAACTGTTGAGAACAATGTTGGCACATTCGGAGTGCCAGATCGAAATCATACATGTTTCTTATAATAGTCTCTGTGTTAATAATTATGTCAGGTATCACAAAAAATTAACACAATCCTCCTAAATTCTGTGAACGGCAATTTTGCCAACAAATGGGATTGAGAGGGTGATACTTATTTATGTATCATGCTTGATTGTATTTGATGTCTAAAGAAAAAGTGAACCCCAACTGAAGAGTTTCAAGTAGCTGGAGCATTTGTATTATCTCTTTCACAAACACTTGCTTTCTCCCAGGGTGTTTATTTCCCTCAGTGCAGACACTAATAAGACACTTTCCCCTATCTGTCTGTTTTCCCATGCAATATGCCATAATAAATGGGTACCTTTATATTCAAGCACAGAATTTTTTGGTGACATCTAACTCTATAGCAAGCTGCGATTTAGTAATGTACTTAATGCCTCTGGATTTATTTTAATGGTTAATCTGTTTCTTTAAAAGCTTCATATTTTACAGGGTTGGAACTTGATTTACGAACAAGAGATTGGTGTGCTTGTGCCTTTTAAACAAAGAGAATTCATGGCTTTTAAATAAACAGGAGTATGCAAATTGAGGGTATTTTTCATCAGCCCCTTTAACTTTCATACATTAACTAATTCTGTATTTTGGCGATTAAAATAGTTCACGGGAAAAGCTGCTGTTCCAATGATTTTCCCTGTATTTAGTTCACAGAAGCTAAGCTGTAAGGGAAGTACCGTACTCTGTGCTATGGATAAAACCACAGCAAACTGTTGCCAGCACCGAGGTGTACGTGCATCCTATCGCTCGATGCGTACCTGGGCCTTGAAGCTGCATCTCCAGAGAAGCAATTTGATTCACTCCAGCTTCATGGGGTCACGTTTCTTCCTTTACTCTTGGGGCAAAAAAAAGGCGTCTTGTTAGGCCTTTGGTTTCTTTTAATATGGAAAATTATTTTCTAGCTCATTGTGTAGTAATTTAACTTGTGTCTAGATTTATTAACAGAGTATGTGATGCTATTTTTTCCCTTCTCCCCCTCATTTTTTGCTTTCCTCCTTCCCCTAAAAATATCTTCCATTTTTCCCCCCAGTTCATAATCCCTGAATTGCAAACGTTATCTGCGGAGTTCTAATACCAAACTTCCCAAACTCTTTGTCCATCTTTCTTCTGAAAAAATGGCATATTGATTATATATTTTTTATTCTGAAAAAGTATTGTCTGTAATAATTGTTCCATAAAACTTATATTTATTGCATATCACAGGAGTTATTTTTTCCTTCCTGATCTGTTAGCATATTTCTTTTAATTTCTTCACAGAAAGAAATCAAAAGTTTTTTGATGTAATGACCATCTGTCCATTTTCATGTCTTATACCCAGCAAAATGGACCCAGACCTGGATGGGGGCTTCATATGTTACTTTTATACAACTTCTTAATAAAAGAATGGTTCATTTGTTATAAATAAATATAAATATTATAAATAAAGCAATTATTCTTTATAATAAATAAAGGAATTAAAAATGAATTGCAAGGCAGGAGTGACAGCTGTGTATCTCATGTTACACAAATTAAAGCACTGTATTATATATGTGTGGGTTGATGGCATTTGTAATATCTTGCTCAGACTATGAAATTGCATTGTCAAGAATCTCAAAGAATAGGAAGTCATTAATTGCTCTTTCTGATGTTGGAGCATTGGAATGGTAGCTCAAATAGAGACTATGTAGACTTCTATACTGTGTAGTAAGATTTAGATTTGGTGCATTTAATCTATCCTCTGTCTATCATTGGAAACTGCAGTGGCACTTCTGTCTCGCAATGGTGTGAAAGCCATAGGATTGTGATGGTTGTCATTTATACTAGATATGTTACAATAAATTAATTTTGTTCCAGTGGAGGGAGATCACTAGTATGATTTACCCTTGCTGTTCAGCATATGCGTACATGATTTGGGTAAGAGGATGCAGGGTTGAAGTTAATTTGAAATATGACAATTTTTTTATTATTATTTTTAGCGTATCAAGTTATTCAGGGTGCTAAAAGTACTGAGTAACTGAGAGATAAAACAGCTGACAAAGTTAATACTGATAAATGCTGAGTGCTTTACATGGGGGAAGATGTTTCTAATTTTACATATACAGTAGTGGGCTCTTAATTAGTTGTTAGCACTCTGGAGAGAGATATTGGTATTACGAAATATAAATGTTTGAAAATGTTAGCCCAATGTTTAGTAACCATCAAGAAACAGGTAAATTGTTAGGAACTATTCCTTTCAAATAGAGAGCAGACCCCTGAATCATTCCTGTGTCATTCTGTAAGTCCCTGTTGTGTTTTCCTGAGCTGCAGTATTGCCCGTAGTTCTGGACTTCCCATCTGGAAGGATACAGTGGAATTAGAGGGGGTAGGAACAGTGACAGCGACCAGCAGTGCTGAGTGGCTTTCTTGGCACCAGCAGCAAACCAGGACAGACCTCTCAAGCCAGGAAAGGTTTTGATATGGGGTGTGAAGCAGAGAAGGGCTTGTTTGAGAGATCCACGGAGCCTCTGATTCTACAAATAAGGTGAATAGAGGGCATGAGATGAAATTTGTAATGTGCAGATTCAAAATGAAATAGAGATAGTTTTTCTCGTAATATATATTTAAAACATGGAACTCAAGGAATGTTGTGAATGCTGAAAGATAGTGGCTCAGGTTTAACAAACAAACAAACAACACCCCTTCTACGCCCCGAAAGTGTGAGGAAGAAAACCCCATCCTAGTCTTTTAAACAGAAAAATATCACCACTGATGCAAGAAATGTTTGATACATTGGTTACTGAAAACTGAGAGTATACTCCAGGGAATGCGTCATTGTGTCATTACTCCGTTTTCTGTTGTTCACATCTTCTGTTGCTCACTGTCAGAAATCAGGTAGTAGGGGAGATGGATTTTGAGTCTAGCTTTGTCTGTTCTTGTAACCGGTATGTAGATTCACCTGATCAAGGAGGATAACATCACTGAATATTGCAGAGTATGTGTTATACATTGCATTGCAAACAACAGAACTACCTTAAACAGCTCAATTAAGATTATGTCCATGTTCTGCATGTGTAAATTACGGGTCTATCATTTGATTGGGGGCAAGAGAAGACTACTATTCACTCATAGTTGTGAAATATATTATTTTACTTGGTATCACTCAATTTTGAGGATAAATCTGTATGATTATAGAGTTTTTTCAGTGGAAATTGGGTCTTGAATCTGTTCTCTAGAAAATGTTTTTTTCTAGCTTTATTGTTTGAAAGTTCATCTTAAATGGCAAGATATAAAGAACCTTTGCTTATGATAACATTGAAATATTTGTAAATGTGCCCTTCTCAAGGGGCACCTTGAGATCTTTCTTTCACGTGGGGATGATTTTGGAGAACATGTAGTGTATCTGCTGTTAAGCAGCCTAGGTGATACTGTCTGTATCTGACAGAGATATCTGAAAATCCGCTAAATAGAGAGGTATCAAAATATGTGTAAATTAAGGGCCACAAATCTAAACATGGTCTTTCTCTGTGAGATTAATTCTATTTGGTGACTTAAAATTAATTTCCAAAGCATAGTAATTTGATTCCTAGTATCAAATAAAAGATTACAAGTAGTTCCCTTCATGTTTTCAGAAACAGCTAACCAACTGGAGGTTTGTAAGGGTGTGTTTAAGCTGCTTTTGGTGGGGTTGAACTGGAAGTTGGAAACTCTTCCTGTGGCAGATGCGGTCTTGCCGTATTACTGCTTTCCCTTTGTTTTCAGAAATACTACTCAATGTTTTAGCTAGTGCTCTGGTATTTTACCTGCATTTATATTTACATATTTAAATTACAAAAAATACATGAGAGTCTGTTTGCATTTGAAAGGACAAAACATTACAGTGTGTGTGTGTGTGTATATATATATATATATATATATAAAAACCCCAACCTTGTAATCTATGTGCTTTTAATGTGTTGTGCCAGATCGTATCAGTGACACTCCTCTATTCTTATGGTCGCAAGGCTTTTTTTCCACATCCAAAGAAGTCAACAGGAATAGCATCTTTGATCTTCAGAATAGAAAGTCTAAGTCTACTCTCTAACTCGCTCGTGTATGTAGGACGTTGGTGGCATATATTTGGCAGCAAAGGGCCTTTACTTCTCAGACTGTGCAATATTAACAATTGCCCTACTGAATTGGAATATGAACGTAGGAGAATGATATAGCACTTATTGGTTTAGCTGGCCTGTGAACTGACTTACAGAATATAGGAAATTTTGTATTCTTACTAAGTCAGGACAGAACTCTTGAATACTTTGTCCTAATTTTAATTCATTTTCAGATTTAGAAGTTTAAAAGATTGTAAATGCACACCAGTCTTAGGATATTTCAATTACTTTACTAAACCATGTTAGAAAAATTTTGTACAAAGGTGCAAAAGTTGTTTGAAGTGTGGTATCTTGTTCTTCATTCAGTCTAGAAACTTCCCTGAGTGCCTAATTGTTTGTTTTGTTTCCTCTTAGATGAATCAACTCCTAAAGAAGTCAGCAGGGTAAGTGCTACTCTCTATCCCCTCTAAAAAGAAGTGTAGTCTCTGAGGCCCACTGTTCACTTGAGATGATTTTTGTGCAGTCTCTGATCAAGATTTGACTCAATTCCCTGGACATAGTGGATCTCCAGAGGAAAAAAAAAACAAAACAAACTGGTGTACTGACTGACTAGAGAACAGTTAATAGGGCAAATAAATATTAAGAACACTGGATTGGCTGTAAATAAATTAAAAGGCATTTTGCATTAACAAATTTAGAGTTCTCATAGTGCTATTTTTGTGATCCAGTTTTAAAAAGGTACTTCATGGAAACCAGGAAAATCATGGGACTTTGAGCTTAGGCGTAACAGCAGACTATTTAATCAGTGTTACTGCCCCAAGAGATGGCAAGCATAAGAGGAAACGGGTGAAGGAATATGCCCTATCTAATAACTCCCTGTGAGATGTGCTGTGGTACAGATGAAATAATTCTTTAATTTGAAATATTTTGCAGTGTACTGTATGAAATGTAATGTAAAATCTTAAAAAACATATTCAGGAATAAATTCCCAACTCTAACCTTACATCTGATTGACACTGTATCCTGCAGAGTATCAGTCCATGGTTGAGGTCTAGACAGGGGGATCTGTTAGAAACTAGGGCCTTTTCTGGGAATGACAAAAGATCAGTACAGGACAATGTGTTGCCCTCAGATGTGTCCAGTCAGCCTGAAGCACCCAAATGTTGTTTCATGTAGGATGAGGGAGCCACTTACAGCTTTCTGAGGTGGAATCATAGTCCTGTTTTCTCCTCTTGAACGTCTTGCATAAACTATTTCGTGTTCCCAGGAGAAACACAGTAATGATGTGCTATGGATGTATAAGGATGTTGAGAATTTAGGTGAAAATTAATATGTTTTAGTAATTTATTAATTTATAACACATTTTTGTTCACCCCTTAGTATTTGACAGTTATGGCAGTTGAGTATATACTTATCGGTGCAACCAGAGATTATTGTTATTTGTATATCTGTATATATTTTTTTGATTTCAAAATAATTAAAGATCAGCCTAAAAATCTCAGAAGCCATAATTGTTTCTGTGGAAGAAAGTTCCTTTTAATTGTCATTAATTTGGTAAATAGACTCACATTTTACCTAAAACTCTGTAAAATGGAGTTACAAAACATTTCTAAGTTACCGCATTTGAGCTATTTAAGGCAAAAAAAGCAAGCTCTGGAGCCCTGAACCCGCCCCCCCCCAGTCTGCCCTGCCGGTCACCCCCTCTGTCCCTCAGACACGCTGGTCCCAGCCATCTCAGCCCCCAAAGTCATATATAGTGACTTAAGAGTTTTCCTGAAGATGGATGGGCTGTCACTTCAAGTCCTGGAGTCAGTGGGGTGCAGGTGATACTACAGATGTTCTTAAGTAAACATTTTCTCGTTTTTTTTTAGCTATCAATCGTTGTGCACTTGGTGTATATACCGTGTTACAGTACTGTTTGGGGGTTTTTTTGAAGTACCATACTTGAGGGCACTCAGTGATGCACCATACTACAAAGGAACATGTTTATTAGTTTATAGTATATTTGAATAATGCCATATATAATAATGTAGATCATTGTAATACATCCTCTTTCTTCAGCAGCAGCTCAAACAGATTCCACTTTAATTAAAATCTGAACATAAATTAGAATTTAAATTAGGAAAGTTCTGCACATGAGTAATGTTTTTCAGACAAAAAGACATGTTCATGCTGACTGAAGAATTACGAGTTTTAAAGTCATTAAGTGTTACATTTTTAATTCCTGAAAATGTCTGCAAGAAGAAGGTTATATCATAGGGAAGCAAAAATAAAGGTTAGTGAAAGGAAATTTATTGTAGAATTAAATCACCAACTGGTTTAAATTATTGTATTACTTAGGAAGCAAGGTAGAAATATGCTGGAAAAATGTGGTTTTCATCACTGCATTTTTTTTTTCCATCTTTCAATGTTGGGCAGAGTGAAAACATTAAAATATTCATGGTCATATGCTGTGACATCAATTGCTTCAATAGTCGCCTTTTCTGTTGTGCTTACACAGGACAACAGAATTAAATTGGGGGAGGATATTTTTTGTTAAATTTATTTAAGCCCTTTCTCCCCCAAAAAAGCCTCACCTTTTTTCTTTATAAACATTCAAGATTATAGGATTGTTCTAGGGGCTCTAAATACTGAACTTGTCATTCATTTGCCTTTTTTTCTTTTTATTGACAAAATGCAATGGGATGAATGGTGTCAACATTTTTGGAAAAAATCTTTTGCTTCTCGAATTATTGGAAGGAAACTTTGGTGTTTTCAAGGGTTTGTATTGCAGTTTCACGCTTTGAAAATTGAGGAAGTTCTGAAAAATGCCATTGTATAGGAACTGCATTTTTAATCTTTTGCTATTTTTAGCGCTTAGTAGAAAAATGAAATTAAATAGTAATCTTGGCTATCAGCATTACATTGCATGTTTTTGAAACAAGGAGAGAGTAGGAGAAACCTTCCACATATTTTAAATTTTGAGATTTGTAGAACAGAAAAGGAGCTTTTTGAAATGTATTATTTTTAAATCTGGTCTACTAATGGTAATTTCATCAAAATTTTGGTGTTCAGAAGTTATATGTAAAGATATCCTAGACTGGCCTGACATAGTAGCTGACAGGGGGACAGTGAGAAAAAAAAAAATTTTCCCGATTCCTGTAAACTGCTTTTTGCATAAGAACAACTCTGGTTACAAAATATCTCATGAGCATCTGTGACCAAACAGTGAACCTGTGAACTTTTTTCTGCATGCTAGATTCCAGTATTTATGAAATATATGTAACTGGGGACAGAATCTCCTTTTCGCGTGATGTAGTATTGGGAACATCCTTGGAAACGCTGGGTTTCTTCCACTTACTTACTGTGCAGATGTGTGTTGGCTGATCCCATCCATCCTAGCTACAGAAGTGGTTTTCTGGGCAGAGGGATTTCAGAAAGAATACCAAGTATTGAACTATTTTGATGAAGAAAACCTAAGCTGCATTTTATACTTTGTTTTTGCCGTTCTGTCTGCGAAAGAAACGAAAACAGAGGAATGTGAGTTTGAGCACTAAGTGTATATGTATTCATGTATATCTAGACTAAAGATATCTTTCTTTGACAGTATTAGTGAAAACAGTGTGCATTGGAGATATGTTATTCTTTTCAGTTGGCAAAAATAACCCCATTCCTACAGGAACTATAGCCAGGATTTTGTTCTACGTGCTGCTAAGTTTCCCATGATCACTGTGTGCTCTTTTGTACCTCAGATTCTGAATTTTAAACAAAAATTCTTAATGTTCCTGATATGATCACAGCAAAATTAGCTGTTGTTCATTTTGCTTAATGACTTTCCATTCCATGGTTACTTGAACAATACTTCCAGTGAAGCTGCATTTTGGCAAGTACCTTTGCTTTGTAAACTCCGGTGATGCCAGCAGCAATTCACTTTGCAGAAGTTTACCATATAAACACCAGAAAATTATTACCTAGCAAGTGACTAGCTCATTTACAGTACTTTATTCTTGGAAACAGGAATAATACTTTAATCCTCTCCTTTCCCCTTTTTGGAGTTGGAGCTTTTGGCAGCTGCCTTGGCACCAGCTAGCACCCAGCACAGTATGTCACTGACAGTTACAGAATTAGCAAGTAAATAGTTGCAGTAACTGCATGTATCTTCACTCTGCAACTGATAATAAAAGTTGGGGCTTTTTATAACACATTGGCAAATTGAGCTCATTCTTTGTAGTATTTCTTTATTAAAGATGGGATTTAAATGTTTTTGCACAGTCCCAGAACTGAAGGCTGTGACAAATTAATCAAAAAGTTAGGGGAACTAGAACAAACATATATATTCAGCCTTTAGAAGTGATGCAAATGGCATTGCACCCATTGTCATGAGAAGAAGATGCTTGTATAAGCTGATTTCTTTATGAAGAAAATCATGTGGATACTGTGGTAGTGATAAGCAACAGTAGTAGGAAAATGAGGAAGTTTATTTTTAATTTTGTACGTGATGTCTTGTCAAGTCAAGTATTAGGAGGGAATGTGACTTTATAAAAAGCATTTTAAAAAGAGGAGCAGTATTCAGCCTTGTCAGTTTAAAATGAAGCTCGTTATGCTGTTTTATTATACAATCTGGAGAGGTGATATAATTGAGATATTCATGCAGTTTTATGAGCCTTACAGTTAATAACAGCTTATATGATTACTTCTATACAATCATAATGTTCTTTTCTCGTAAGCCAAGCCTTTGCCTTACTATGTATTTTTCCCATTACTATTTATTTCAGTCTTACAATTTGATAACAGAGAAGGAGCTGATGGAAAGATTAGAATTGGATGCCAGTGAATGGGGGCTGTTTGGCAAGAAGCTTCTCCTAGGGAAGGTGTTCACCATCTCTCCAAGGCTTGGAAATCAGCTATGTAAACAGGCTGGGAAACACATGCCTTCAAAATTAGTGAACCCTTTCTGTACAGAGTGAGAGCTTGTTTGAATCTTTTGATATAATAGGGCCCGTCTTGCCAATTGCCATCTCATTTTTCCCTTCTTTGCTTTTGTCGTGAACAGTGTTTGATGTGCGAACAAACAATTCATAAATACCTGTGTACGGTGCTGCAATGCTAAACTTTATTTACCAAGCAAGTTCTAACCCATGTCCTCTCCAGTCAAAACAAGAAGAACAGACGTCAGACAAATGCGTGTAGAAGCAGTTTTCTCTGAGGCTATGTACAAGCATTAAAATTAATCACCTCAGCTAAGTCTGCTCTTTGTTTCTTGCTTTCCAGTGTCCAAGTTTAAACAAAACTGGTTACTCTGGCCAACCCCGGTTACCTCTTCTGATTTTTTGGAGCAGAGAGATTTTTCTGAGTTTCCTCTCCAAGCTCACTGCTCCTCTGAAAGCCAGCTCTGCACTGTAAGCTTGCTTAGCACGTTCTCTTTACTTTTACTTTTCAGGCTGAGGATTTGACATCCTTCAGTTCAGCATTTCTACCTTGAAGCAAGCAAGCAGTTTTATTCCCCCCCGTAGGTGTGGTTGGTTTTTTTTTGCGGGGTGGTGGTGTTTTGTTTGTTTGTTTTTTGAATGAAGTCCAGACCTATATTTTCAGTTCTTCACATGTGGGGTTTAGATGTGTTTTCACTGTTACTAGGATATAGTTATTTCTCAGTTATCTGTGCCCAAAACCAAGAAACATCAGTTTCCATGAAAGTGGTGAACTAGCCATTAGTGCAGCTAAACAATGCAAAATATCTCAGCCAGGCCTACAGAAGGTAGCAGTACACGTAAACATACATATCAAACATGTACACAACCTAACTTATATAGACATAAAAATGACCTGAATAAAAGTTTGTGTCCTTTTCCCAATTTTATTAGTTGGTTTAATGAAATATTTTGGCTTTTTTTTCTACAAGCATTTCTTTCTTTATACCCATTGGTCATACTATAACTATAATACAATAATTTCTTGCATTTCAAGAAGTAGGTGACTGTTGTGATACTTCCAGGTCTGGCCTTTTGTTTTTAAATTAGTTGTCTGAATACTCATTATGGTAAAGTGTGGTGACACATGGAATGAACGTCTCGGTACTTTTAAACAAGACGTCTCTTACAAGGCTGCTTTTGCCTGCAAGGGATGGATTTGGTTACCAATATGTTCTTCTGTAGTTATGCATTCCTTTAGCGGGGGAGGGAAAAAAAAAGGAAAGAGGAAAGAATAGACTTCATTTTAATCATCTGCTTATTAGGTGGGCAAATAAAGTAATGGTCCCAAAATTCTTAAGGGAAATACAGTATTTCTTTAAAAAAGGTACAGCAATTGAATACTGATGATTTTCCCAGAAGATAAGTTCTGGAGGCAACTGGAAAATTATATAGAATGAGTCTCTTAAATCAGGGTGGTAACTGGATCTGGGTTTTTTCATAATGCTACCTGAAAGGAAGGGAAAGCTGATCTGTCTCAACAAAAGGCATCAAACAATTTAGTTTGTTTATTTATTTTTGTGACGGCAATGCTTGTTTTTAAGAAGTACTTCAGTGTTGTTGTTGGGAATCCTTTTTTATAAAGCCGGTATCGAGGGCATTGAGAACTTACATATGTAAGACCAGTCTTTTTATACCTCTGGTCCAGTATGAGCGTACCTAGCATGCAGTAGTTTAAATTGACGTCTCAATCAAATGTCAAGCAAATGTTTAGATCATTAAGACTGCAAACAAATGCACTTTTTTTTTTTTTTGAAGTTTTTTTTTAGTTCATCTTTAAATTCATTCCCTGATGACTCTTGTTGCTGAGACTATAGTTTTATAGGAAAGAAAACTTGGGTTGGCTGGAAATTTACTAGGAGATTTTGGTTGTTTTGGGTTTAGCAGCTGCTTATGTTCTGTAGTATGCTTCATAGAGAAGCAAGTAGCTGTCAGTTTTAAAGAGAAGACTGAAGAAGTTTGGGTACAGGTTGTTGTCACATCTCAGATCTCATGACTTTGGTGTTTGCGGTGAAATCCAGTCCATGCCTAAGGACATTGTTTTGTACAAAGTGCTGTGCAGAATCACTTGGATTCACTGTCTGCAAGTCTTGATGCTGTTGTTGACAGATTAATTTAGGTGGTTTGATGAAGTATTAGCTGCTTATCTGAAATACTACCTGATGTAAGCAAAGAGAGAATAGGCGTTTTAAACTCCCGTGTCTATATACAATCTCCTTGGCCTATGTACATCCTTTGTTATTAGTGAATTAGCACCCTTCAACAACTGAGGCTCCTTACAAAAGCCTTTGTTTGCCCAAGCGGATCCTAATCCTGGTCCAGGAATTGCTTCTTACCTGCACAGGTGGTGTTGTCTTTTGTCTTTTTTTTTTTTTTTTTAAGAATGTCATTTTGAGCTCACAAAGCTTTTTTTCCTTAGTTTTTTAAGGCTGTTTTGTTGTTGTTGTTTTGGGTTTTTTTGAGTTTTTTGCCTGCTTACATGTCTCAGATTACATTTATAGCCCCAGTTTCAAGTGCCCTGGGACAGCGTAGCCTACACCTATCCATGGTGCAGCCTCTCTGACACCTTTAGAGTGCCTTGCAAATGGATAGGGTGGCACTGGACACATGTTTAACATTAGCTCCCTCAGCACTACTGACATCCTCATTGCACACTCTGTCCAGCAAGCCTGCATAATGGTGAGAGTCAGGCAGTGCCCCTCACCTCCCAGCTCCTTTTGCATAGCAAACGAAATAGGGGAAGCCTGGGGTGGCACCAGAGGCTGGACCTGAAGCACTGATTATGAAGATCCATACTGCTTTCCCAGGGCCTGGGGTGGTAATACTTGAAAGGGTGGGTAAGGAGCCTTGAAAATTTTTAAGAAAATGATTGATGCTTGCTAGAAGAATTGGTCCCTGCTTTCCCAGAAGTCACTTTCCAAGGCATAGTGATATGACAGGTCAGCACCTTCTTGTGTTTCCTGGGCAAATCATCTGTGCTGTCCTTCCCCGCTGAGCCTGTAATGAAGCAGGACTTTACAGCCACCTCCCAGAAGGCAGTAGTCCTCTGGCCTTCATGGCCCTGCGGCCGGCTAGAGGCTGCCTGCATCAGTTGGAAAAGAGCTCTGTCTTGTGGTTCTCTCTGACATCCTCTGAAACCAGCCTAAGATGCCTAAGTTACAGTTGAAAAATAAGCAACATCAAGAGGAATCTCTCCGGATGTGGCCACTTCCCCCCATGTTTTGTGGCTTTTGCAGTTTTTCTCCTCTCTCCTCATCCAGTGAAGTTCTGCATCCCCATAGTGCGTTTGGCCATCTCTCTCCACATTACATGGAATTTGGCTATTTGTTTGTTCTAACTCCTCCTAGCCTGCGATAATGTCATACGCTAGGAAGTCTGTAAAAAGACGTTTCTGTTGCAGAATGAGGCAATTGTTGCTGTGGAGAAAGAGCTCTGTAGTAGGGAGTAAATATTACATAGGAACTTACTCTCTCATTGCTACTCAGAAGTTACAGAGAAAACATCAAATTCTGGATTGTGTTTGCACTTATTGACCCTGTGCTGTATTAATGAAGGCTTTTTGTTGCAGCAGAAGGGCTTTTTCTTTTCTGCAGGACCATAAACTGCCCCTGGCACAGCTCCTCTATAAGCATGAAAGCATGGAAATTAATCTTCATTTCAGTTTGTCATACATAAAATTTACTTTAGACATTAAATTGTGTCCTTTTTTTTTTTTTCTTGTGTGTCTTAATAGTTCAGAATGAATGCTTAAAATTCATCTCACTCCATGATATTTCAGTATCTCCTTTCATGGAATAAAATGTTTGTGATTCTCAGTCTCTTTGTTTAGATCTAAGTCACAGCACTATTCTTAAATCACCTGTCATGGGTGGCTGTCTTCTATTGCACACCAATATTCTAAAGACAAATAACCATAGAAATTTTTTTTATATAAATCCTGCAAAAACTCCTTCTTTCATATTTAGAAATTTGAATATGAATACTTATAACAGGATTTCCCTTCTTATTTATATTTTTATAGCATTATAATATATGCAGCTACTAGAAATATGATGCTAGTATGTTAGTGCTAAACCAATTTTTAGTCCACTGAAATTATTTTAATGTAATGTAACTGAAATTCAGAATTTTACAGTAAATATGCCAAAATACTTGTAGACAATGAATCTTAAATAGAAGGAAATCAGCAATGGGAAGAATGAATTAATTAAGAGTTGAGTATTAATAATGTTTAAATTGCAAACTAAACTACCATAACAAATTAAGAAACAGTACTTATGCTATACCTGATGACAAGCAAATACTCTTTTTCCACCATGTGTGTTGAATTTTTTTTGAGGAATTACTTTTCTAAAGTACGTTTTACACCAAATATGCACAGGACTGTGTTAGCAACTGCATTAGGTACTGCTTGTACCAAGGTTTGCTGATGACTTATTCAATGTTTAAATACATGGTTTCATAAAGAATATTGTGGCTTGTCAACCAAACATAATTGTGGTTATCCGATCTAAAATGCCTAGAACCAAATAAATAAACCTTTTTCACTCCACTGTAATAAAAATAAAACCATTTTACAGCATGACAGACTAATTCTTTGCTGGTGATTGATCTGTCATAGAATGAGTTCTGGACAAACTCCATTTATCTGGCCAGTTGTGGATCCACAGATCGTCAGTAATAGAAGTCTGCCGTATTACAACTCTATGCATTACGCAACTACAATCTTTTTAGTAACACGGATGCATGCAATGATTTGCCCTGCTTACAAAATGTTTGCAAGCATATGTTGCAGAGGTGAGGATAAAGGGCACATAGCTTATTATGTAATTACTATGCACGCGGAACTGCTGCTTGATTACGGGGAAAGTTATTATTCTGCCACAGCTGTTATGCCAGCGGGCTCATTTTGATGATGCACTCCCTTAATGTATTGGCTTTAACCTTTGAAGATTTGATTTAAATCCTGACTGTGCATCACAGGTGAAGAGATATGTATTCATTTCCAAGTTCTGAGAAGGCGTTCTTCCACATGATAAAGGCTTTGTGCGTGTGTGCTTGATTGGCTATTGTTGCTTTAGGATGCGTGGCTACACATACTTTTGCAGATATGGGTTAACGCTTATGAACAATATAGACTCTCGTTCACCATTTTCCTGTTATATGGCTACTTACAGCTACAGCGTAAGTATAAAAATTTCACTTTCATGAAACTATGCTATTGTTTTCTCCCTTTGAAGAATCATACAATAGTATATGTGGGGCAGAACAGAGGACAGTCAATGGAAGCTTGCCAGCTGCCATATGATGCTAATAATGCTGTATTGTAAACTGAAGAGTTACCCAAGCAGTAAATGCATGTATGCAGTGTGACCTTACATTGCTGTCGAAATTTATAATAGTCACATCAATTTATAGAAAGAATTATTAAGTGTTAAGTTTGTTACACATTGAGAACATTTTGGACACGCTAGGTCTCAAATGTTCTGACGTCCATCTGGAGCAATAGATTAATACACCACCATGTGTTAAGAAGGGGTCACAGCAAAGATTGTATGTTCTCAGGAGCCATTTTAAGGTTAAGATTAATATCTGCTTAATTTAAAGGAATTGGGAATTGGTATTATCCACCAAGCACTTGCATCTTTTGTTGGATGGTTTTGGGTTTTTTTTGAGATGAAGACGCCAAATGCATCCTAAATATATATGGCCATATGCTCTGTATTCATGACATAGTGTGTTTTACGTAGAAATGCATGAAAATAATAGTGGGAATAAAAGTTATCTCATGGACTATATTGTGTAAGTTACGTGCTTAATCCATCTATAAGTGTCATGTACAGCTTTACACAAAGTTACAGACAGACAAGAGGGAAAGAGAGATATGAAGCGGAGTTATATACGTGCACATAAATGTGGGAGTAGTGGGTAGACTGTGGTACTCTGAACTCTTGTGGCATTTTCCATAGTACTGTTTACATTGGTGTGGTCTATATTACATTTGGCTCTAAAGTAGGAATGAACAGGAGAATAAGCCTTAGTTTTTCAAGCAACATTAATTTGTCTAAATATCACCAGCTTCATTTTCAGTTTAAGCAACATAGTTTACTGCATCACTGAGTTCAATAAGTAATTGACCATATTACTTTCTTCAGTTACCACATTACCAGTTTTGGGCAGGGTAAAGAATCTTTACCTACTGCCAAGTATTGCTTTCTGTGAAATTATTGTTCGTGATGCTGTCATGCTACACATGCACTTTTACTGCCAGTTTTATCAGCCCTTCAGGACTTGGTTTCAGGACTCGGGAACTGGATAACCAAATGCAGCTGTGCCCCTGAAGGGAGGCTGCATCTCCTTTTCCATGAGATTTTAGCCATGTAATGCTGTTTCATCGTACCAGCAACCAGCACCCCGTTGCTCCCATCTAAATATCCTAACTGATTTGTAATGACTTTCTGGCTTTGTCTGCCATCTTCAGTTGAAACAAATGCCTATTAGGCCACAGTGGCTAGCGTTATTTAGACTCATGGGATTTCTGTCCTTCAGTCTGTTGGTGTTAATTGCTGCTGTATTTGAAAGGCTGAGCTCCTTGAGCTGCCACCTCAAAGCTCTGGTGCTTGGTACAGTTCTGTCGTTTTGTTCATGAATTTGAGCTGGAAGGTGCTGGCAAAGGCAGCTAGTTGCCTCCTTTCGTGGTGCAGTAGGAGCTTAAAAGGAAGGAGTTAAAGGTTACTTACCTTCTAATTGTCACATCTCTCAGTTTCTTCTTGAGACATTGTCATGTGACCTTGGGCAAGTTTAGGCAATTAGTAATTGCTCAGTGGTGTACACAGTACATTTTGAACAAATGTCTAATGGAGCACAGAGTGCTGTGCCTCTTGCTTGGCAGTGACACAGTTCTTCAGGCAGCTGGATTAGGACAGTTGTGATTGACTTGGTATTGAAATCTCAATGTATTATTATTAATGAATTTATATGTTTTAAACTTGCAAAATACATCTGAGTTATTCTAAACTGTTCTTCTCGTCTTTGCTTCCATAGTACCAGGATACGAATATGCAAGGTGTAGTGTACGAATTGAACAGCTACATAGAACAGCGCCTGGATACAGGAGGAGATAACCAACTACTGCTGTATGAACTGAGCAGCATCATTAAAATAGGTAAGAAAGAGAACCAGATGTCTCTGAGCTGTTACTTAGCACCAATTCACAGCACATTTCTTACGTTGTTTAATTAATAAAGACAGGTATTGAGGGATGACAGTGGTTTTTTTGGATGTTGTCTCAGTATGGACTTACGTCACTTTCTGTCCCTCAGTGAATCCCTGACTGCACTGAAGTGAATTTCATCTCTGAGGAGAGTTGTGTATCCACTTGCAAAATTAGAGTTCCCTTTTATATGAACCAAAGAATAGACTATTCTGGTTATGACGGTCGTGCAATGTGAATATTGAAAGTAAAAAACACCCCACTCTATTGGTAATATCGCTGCATATTTGAGCTCCTTTTGAAACAAAACTGAGATGTTACTGAAAGAGGGCATATCTTTTGCGTGATCTCAAATTAAATTCAGTTGTTTGACCATTTTTTTCTATCTGATGTAAGTGCCTTTTGTGGTAAGAAAATTCTATACATGATCAAAAGTTAAAAAATAAATTAAAAAAATTCCCAATAACAATATAAGTGTAATTTGGCTTCTTTTTAGCCAGAGTGGATGTGCTCGGGGTTCAATAAGAAGTATCAGTAGCTTTGTTCAGTATAGCTTTGAGTCAACTCTTCAGAAAGGTTTTACCGTCCCTGGTACTTCATCATTTTGTAGTGACGAGTAATAGTTCTGGTTTATATACATGATGTTTTAAAAGGACCACTTCTGTTTACTGTTTTTGCTTAAATGGTTATTTGGATATTGATGTCCAGCTCACAGCAAATCAGACTGGATTTTGCTAAGACACAGCAAGCGAGAAGCTATAGGAGACAGGGTCTGCTTATCTTTCACAATTTTTTTTTCTTTTGTAAAGCAGGTGAGGTTTTTTTTTTTTATATTTCCTTTACAGTGCTCATAACTCATTGTGCTTACATACTACAGCTGAAGGATTTAAAACCTGAATGCAAATTACCATGCCCTGAACTCTCACAGTTGACAATAAGCAAGTAACTACACAGTGGGATTTTTTTCCTTTTGTCAAAGAAATGGAGAGAGTTAATTGATTTGATCACACACAAGTATTATCACTCCCCTGAAATGTACTAAATGGATTCTTCATTCATAAAAACTGGGTATCAGATACGTACATTTATGGGTTCAAATGTTTATTAACTGTTGGAAAGACAGACAGACTTACACTCAAAGTATCGAAGTCTATTGCATAAAGTGGGGCAAAAAACATTGGCTGCTATATCCTCTTCTGATTTTGAGAGTTTTCATTTTAGCAATAAGTTATGATGGTTGGTTGACTTTAAACTTTTAAGAGTTAAGGAACTTGACTTTACCCCGTTTCATACAACAATCTGAATCTGGCAGAAATCTGACAAGTATGAACTTTCTGGTGTGTGTCAGTGTTTTTAATATGGGGCAGGTGCAGAAAATAGAAACAGTTTGTTTTGAAACACATTTTTATGGCAATATTTGCAACATTTTATTTTCCCAGAATTTTCTATCTTAAGGCAAGGACAAATATAGCTTACCATCTACGAATGCTATTTATTTTACTCATGGAAATTATAATGCTCTCTGGCTGATTGTATTGTAAATACGTGTTTTTATGTTACTTCTATACTGTCATATGACTTAATTTGAATTTACAGACATTAGGCCTTGGAATAAGAATAAGAGGTTGTATCTAATTATCTTTTAGAATGTAGTAAATGACAACGGGGAAAACAAGAGTTATCTCATACCTCTAACTTTGTAGAGTCTGGGAAGTTTCAAGGGACACAGCAGTAGACCTTCACCTTTAGAATTTCAGATGTTTGTCCTAAGTGGAATTGAATCTGTGGTTTCACCTCAGAGATCTTGTGTAAGTTCGATTTCCCCCTGTGAGTACAATTATTTCTTTTATTATTGCTTTGGCAGCTACAAAAGCTGATGGATTTGCACTATATTTCCTGGGAGAATGCAATAATGTAAGTATACTGGATTAAGATGCTGCTTTTCTGTACAGTTACAAGTGCATTTTCCAATGTGACAATGATATTTTGATTTTATTTTGTAGTCATTTAGCAGGAAATATTACATGAGTGCTGAATTTTAGCTTTTTGTTATCTCTATTTCTGTAAAACAGAAGTTTATTGAACATAGTGGTAATGAAAAAATGTTTCCTGCATTTAGAGCCTTAATATTTTTTAAAGATTTGGTAGTAGTGCTGTTGTTTCTCTGACTGTAGCAACTTAACTTGCAATTTAGCCCCATTATTAATTGTCTTTAACAAGCAGAATACTTAACTTGGATTTACTCTTTGCATAGCCTATTCTTTTCATCTAGTTATTTCTTTGATTTTTTTTTTTTAAATGTTATCAGGTCTTCTGTTAGCTGCCAGCTGCAACTTGATAATGAGATAATGTAAATTTCAGATGTAGGTTTTAGTTAGCAAAAAATAAATTGTACAATTAAAATTTATGAAATAATTTAGGTTCTGATGTAATAATTTGAATAACAGTGAGTCCAATATTTGCTGTTTTGTTATTTGTCATTTAGAATGCATTACATTTTTTTCTATCCAGATTAGTTTGTACAGTTACCATTATACAAGATTTTGTAGTTGCTTCAAATGGCTACCAAGAAGGAAATGCAGTTTATACTGCAGTCAGTTGCATCAACTTAAAAATCACAATTTGTCAGAAATCTTATGTCTTTCATTGGTTCAAGAAACAAATTAAACTCTTCATACTGAAAAATGACTAGAGAGGAAAATATTTTTCTCATTGTTTTTGTTTCCTTACTTTACACAGCCAGTTTTAATAGTTTATTTTTGTATAGTCCATTAGCCAATTTCCTTTGCTCTTTGTGAAATAATTGAATTCAGAAAAAGGGAAGGAATGACATTTTTGAAATAATGGAAACAGGATTGAAAATGTACAAACCTGCAGGTGACTTGAGCCTTGCCTGAGAATATTTTTTACTTATTCAAAAAGATAGTGTCTAATTTGAAGGATGTGGAAGAAGGCCCATACAGAAATTTTCTAAAAGAAATGGAAATGGAGTTTGCATTTTTTAGTTTAATTATTATTTCATATAATAAAGATAACTCATTTTATTATTCAGAAATTGCGTCTGCTCTGAATGAGTTCTGTAAGTATGTAAATAGCATATATTTTTTGGTAAACCTTTCACTGAGGGGTGTAATTTAAGTAATATGTTGTTCATCCTTTGTGAACGCAATCTTTGGTTCTCATTAGCAGATGACAGCGTCCACTGTCACGGGTGGGGAGTGATGCAAACGGTCACTGAAAAGCTTCCTGCTGCTGCCAAAGGCAGGAGCTTGCAGGAAGTGCAGCCATCCGTTCTGAATGCACAGCGCTGGCCAGCTTCAGTGGCAGTAACTGCATGCCAACCAAGCATGGTCATCTCTAAATGCTTTGTAAAAGATTACAGTAAAATTAACTTTACAGCTTGAGACCTAGAGAATTCTTACTATGGTGAGGTTTTCCCTATTAGATTAGTGTGGCATAATACGGGATTCCTCCCAGTCTTCTGATACCTGGAGGGCCTGGGCACTTTATGGCCTTCTGCTTTTCTTTTTCTTTTCTTTTTTTTTTTTTTTTTTTAATAGCCGATTAGGCAGTTGAATCTATTTGCTTCCCAGTATAACTCTCTCCTGAGAGAAGTGCCAACCACTAAAAACACACATTGACTTTATTAACCACTGCTGTGTAGCTGCATCTCCCAAAATGGAATGTTCTTCATGTAGTTATTATAGGGACTGATCCCAAGTCCTTTGAAGTTAGTGTGAGATTTTCCATTCACATTAGTGGGCTTTGGGCCAGACTCATGTTTGTAGTCTTGTAACTAAATGGTAATGCATTAGCCTACTTTTTGTAAGAAATTATCATTGAAAATTAATTCAGATATCTTTGTCTCTTGAATATTTAATTTAAAGGATGTGTCCAAGTAAGATTAACTAGTGTCCAGCAAATACTGGCAATGCATTTTTATTTATTTTTATTAAATATCATTTTTAAATGGGAACAAAAAGATTCTGCATAGCATAAATGGCAGAAAGGAGTTAATTCTTTAAGCTGAAGTTTCAAAAATTATAAAAAACCCTATCATTAGCCTGGACAAAGTAGTTGCTGAACACCTATGGCCACATCTTGAAGAATGGTTTCTATTTTTTGGTGGTTTAATTTTTTGATGGCTTCATTTTTTGATGTTAGGTTTGTGACTTATGTTTTGCAAATTCAGCAAAACTAATTTTCTATTCAATTTTAGCATTTGGCTTTCTATTTGTTAGCTGGAGAAATATACATAAATCTGCTTGTATTTATCCAGTCAGCAGTCTCATGTTTCAGAACTAGACCTGATGTAACAGTTATTTCCAGCATGCTTTCAAAGAAGTAATTTGTGCCTGAATCCAGCCTTTCTGGAGTGTGTGTATATGTCTTTTTGAGAATTAGGTACTGGGAGAGGATTTTGTAAGAATGGAGGAATCCTGTTAATAAGTAGATACCTACTTTCTCCCAAATGTTTTTTGTAACGTTTAGTGATGTGTGTTCTGACTATATTCTGTAAGGGAACTTAGGATCAAAACTGAAGCAAAAGCATTAACTCTACTTCGTTTCAGCTCCCACTGTAAATATGTATAGATATACTTGTGACTGTTTAAAGATATCAAAATTTGAGAATCTTGACACGTGTTAATCTCAGCTAAGGAACATTTTTTCAATATGAGATTTCCATAACTACCTTTAGCCTAAATTAAATAGGGAGTTTCTAGTTAAGATAGAAGATATCTAGAATTTCCGTAAAAGGAAGTTATTTACAAAATGAAAGCCAGCATACTGTGTGCTTTTATTTCTTAATATTGAGAGAGGAGAATTGCCATATCATTGAAACTTTTTTTTTCATGGGTTACTAAGAATTCATTGTAAATCTTTCTTCGGTGCAATTTTTAATATGGGCAGCACTTCCCTTACATGAAAATTATATTAGAACTGAAAGCAAATTTGTTTAATGTGAAGAAAAGCTCTAGATTAGTTGGTCCTTTTCTTTTTGCAAAACATAGATGATACACTGGCCTTTAAAGGAGGACCTTGTTTTAGAAAAACTTCCTTTGGATTTTCACAGCACAAATGTGTTTGCTGAAATACCTGTCCATGTGTAAAGTTTCTTTATGGCCTTATTTTCTTTCTCTCTATTGAAGTATACAAAACTGTATCTTAGAATCATAGAATCATTTAGGTTGGAAAAGACCTTTAAGATCATCAGGTCCAACCGTAAACCTAACCATGCTAAGTCCACCACTAAACCATGTCCCTAACTGCCTCATCCATACGTCTTTTAAATACCTCGAGGGATGGTGACTCAACCACCTCCCTGGGCAGCCTGTTCCAGTGTCTGACAACCTGTTCAGTGAAGAGAACTTCAGTGAAACTTTCAGTGAAGAAAATTTGACTTGTAATAGAGTTGGATAACAGCAAAAGGACAAGGTAATTTCTGGCTGACAGGACAGGTTGAATGTCTTCAGGATCTTTACTTGAGTGAATTTGCTTGAAATGGAAGATGCCACACCAATTGCAGGTTATGGTGCATTTCTTTATGCAAGTAGTACTCAGAATTGGTGCCAGAATGAGTGTGGCCAGTTCAGCTGTTTTAGCTAGTTGTTCAAATTGCCTGGGAGTGCTAGCATTCATTACACTCCTTGCTAAGGTTGTTCTGATAGTATGATTCTGGTTTTCAAATGATTGCCCCCAAGCAGTTAAGTACCACTCGCATGCCCAAATCCTTCCTTCCCCATAAAGTTGCCCTGTGTATCAGAATCTGGTTTTGCATATGCTGTACATATGGTAGAATGCATTGCAATGTACACAGGTACTAGAAACAATATAGCTTCCTCCTCAGGGTCAAGTGATCTGAGCAGACCTGTGCCCATACTGCCTCTGGTTCTTGAACTTTCTCCATATCTAAGAAATTATCTTTGTCTGTGGGTTAGTGCAGTTATGCAAATAAAATGATTTATTCTTAAGGTACATAATGGTCATTTTGCAAATACTATATATTGGAGACTGGAAACACTTCCTCATCAAATAGGAACCTTTCACAATTCTCCAGCAAAGGACTTGACTTTGTTGCAGTTTTCTGGTTTTATTCCTTATGGGGATGAATATATAGTTCGTAATTCTCATGTTATGACCTTAATTGAATATCATCTTCAACCATGACTTAAAGGATTTACTGAAATCCTCGTATTGGATGGTGTGTGTGTGTAAATCAATATGCCTAAGTACCATGATAGCTGGGCATGGATTTAAGCCCATAAGCTGACATCTTTACAAGGCAATATTTCTAAAATACTTATCACAGCTACAGAGTTCCTAATATATTATTGTATTAAGTGATTCTTCAGATGCTTCTTGTTTATAGTTCTTATTTGTGGGGGTAACTCACCTCATGATTACATTGTGATTCCTACATAAAGTTGTATGACTTCAAACTTAATAGGCATACACTTAAAGTAGCTTTTACTAGGTCTTGTGAGTCTTACTTAGTTCCTGAAACTGCAAATCGTGTTGACAAACAGATCATTGCTTCAGATAGAAGTTTCCAATAGCTTTATTGTAAGAAATAATTATGCGAGGCCACAAATACGTGCACATACTCTGTGCTTCAGGGTGTATCTTATTAAGCTATTCTAGAATTTCTGGTCATGCAGAAATGGTTGCAGCTTGATGTGCAGTGCCACCTAGTGAATTTATAGGGTGGGTGATGTGAATTATTAAGAAGCAAGGAAAAGACATCTACTGCTTGCTAACTGTCTCAGGTTTTTGTGCCAGGCTAAAGTACATTATTTTGAATGTCTAGACAACTTCTCTGAAATTTGAATCTTTTAAACATGTTTCCAGGTGAAACCCTTCCAGCTGCAAGTCCATTCAGAAAATTTTGGTCTCCATCCTTGAATCAATTCTAACATCATGTACTCTTTTTACATAAAAAGTTAAAGAAATCTTTTGCTTGCTTATTTGCCAGTGAATAGTGATACTCAGCAGAGATGGAAAGTTGTTGATGAGTTATAGTGACTGAGTTTAACTTTGAGTCAATAAATTATCAAACTGAAAAAAAATTAGATAAATAACTGTCAAGATATATTTTAGTGAAATTTTGGTCCTGTTCCATTTAATATTCAGGTAAATGGTCATGGTGAATATACTATATGTAGAATGCAGAACTGGTTAGAAAACTAGACAGAGACTAGTTGTTTGTGGTTCACTATCAGAATGGGAGGTTATTTTGCATAAATCCTCGAGGATTTGTCCTGGATCTGGTTTTGCTCAGTACATTCATTAATGCATGGGTGAATGAAGGGTATAGGCTTATTAAATTTGCATGTTACATGAAATTGGAAAGGACTGCAGATGTGTTTGTAGGGACGGATTAGAATTCAAAATTATCTTGGGAAAGTGGTCTGAAGAAACTGGACAGTGATTCAGTGAGGACAAGTGCTGGGCTCTCCATAGATTGCCTCTCTCTGTGTAGGGCAGTTGATGACTTTGAGAAAGATTCTGGGGTTTGCAGTGAATTTGAAGGTAAACTTGAGTCAGCAATATCATTGCTGTAGCAAAAAAGACACTGTTGTATGTAGCAGAGGCAGAAATTTAGCCTTCGTGTAAAGTAATTTTGCCATTCCTCTGTTCACTGGTAAGGTAAGGTCTCAGGTGGAATAATATGTCTGGTTTAAGCACTGCACTTTTAAGAAAAAATTGGAGGATCTGAAGTGAGTCCAGGAGAGAGCAGGGAGAATGGTCAGGAAATGAAAGAACTGGTATTGCTTAGTCTAAAGCAAAGAAACTTGAGGGGTGAAGATATGCCTGGATAAGGCAGAGAGGAAGGGAATCATCTCTTCTCCGTAGCTACAGTGTGTAGGGCAAGAAGTAGTGGGCTTGAATTGGCATTAGGAAAGCTTCCCCAGTTGTGGCTGTAATGAAGCACTACAGCATGTTGCTTGTGAAAGCTCATCCCTGGAGGTGTTGGAGAACTGTCTGGACAAACAACTTTCAGAAAAATGCTTAGCTGACCATGCCTTAAACCAGAAGGGATGGAAGAGAGGTATGTCAACTTAGTTTTCTGTGTCAATGAATTGGTATAACTCTTGTGGTGTTTTTCAGTTGGGTAAAACAACTGGAAATTTTCCAGGAATGAAGTGCAGGTAGAAATTAATACCATTCAGAAGGATGAAAACATTAACACCTGCCCTCCACCCCCAACTACTAGTTGTTTTAAAGCATATAAGTGCATCATCTTCATTTCACAAGTATCCAACATTCATATGTACTATGTAGTTTAAAAACACGAATCTCCTGTCAAGTACACTGTCAGTTAACAAGAAGGAAATAAGAAGTTTTTATTAACAATGGAGATAGTTGCCGGGGTTTTTTTTCCTTCTTTTATCCCTGTGTGCTTCATGTAGTGGGATTGCTGCACTTGTGTTTAAACCCAGGACATAATTGCCTATAGCTCTTCAAGATTTTAGCATGGTAGTATTGGGCTACTACTTCAACTTAGCTAGTTTACAAATCCAAGGTTTTTGCCAGTGGATACTTTCCAAATTAGTTCTGTTTGTTTGGTTTTCTTGGTCATCATTGCTTATTGTGATGAGTTGTATTCTTGCAAAAAACCCTGGCCTTAGGGCACAGCCTTTATACCTATCTGCAAATAATTTTATCATTAGGCTGTGTGGTCTTACGTGTTAGGTTGTTACAGCCTTTACTAAGAGTAAGAATCTATTCCTGTTACTGAACAGAAAAGGATGTGAGCAGCAAAACCCATTAAGCTCACTTAATATCAAATTGCTTAATTCCCATTTCTCTTTAATGTTTTTTTTTCCAAGCATCAAGTCGTATAGCAATGCTTTAGTATTAAGGCTTTCATTTAATGTCAGTTGACTATTAAATGATTTTCCATGAAGCATTTTTAGGGCCAGTTTTATCAGCAAAAATCGCTGTGGGAGAAACTAGATCAGGATCCAGCCACCCTTACCACCAAAACAGTTTGTTAATGGAATGCATGTCACGTGTGTACCGTAACCCTCATTCTAGTCATTAAACCTGATTCTTATTCAGACTTCTTTTCTGCAAAAACATTTTAGAAATATCAGTTTAGATTGGTGTTTTCTCAGTTATAAGGAGTATTATAAAAAAAGAAGAAACAACTGAACAGTTTGTGAAATGGTGAGCAATACGTGTTTGCAGTTCAAATCCAGCCCTGGCAAATGTTATATAGTTAGTTGAATGGTTTCTAGCCTTTCTGGGTTGGAATTTGGTGTTGTGCCGAATTCCCACAGACTGCACACCAACAGCCACTGGAAAAATAGCATCAATTACACCTGTAGTTGACCTCTTTATCAGAAGAGCTAAAGACTGAAAGCACCTGAAAACTGTAGGTACTTTCTTATCACTGTAAGAATACCTGTCAGGAGGTCCTGATGGTATTGTGTTATGACACTTGAGCTGCTACTCCTCATCTTTTCTTTTACCGGCATTTTAATGTGCTTCCTCTGTCAAGCTTTGGATTTTCACTAGAAGAAAACAACCGTGGGGCCAAGTTACGACAGCATGCCAAGATGAACCTCAGTAATTCTTTGTGTGCATGCTCTTAGCTGTTACAAACGAGGAGTAATGAGTTTTTTTTCAGCCACGGTAAAAGAGGTTCAAGATAGATTACTTCATAATTTCAACAGGCTGTGTGCATGGCACCAAGAAAAGAGCACCAAAAGCCATGGTATTATGGCTTATTGGATATGTATTAATTTTGTTATGTACCTGAAAGCCAAGTTTGCTGTGCTTAGCTGTGAATTGAGAATGCTGTCGTGTTGATATGCCTCAAGAACTGATGACAGTGTACATCATTCTGCATTCCTGGAGACTGGAATGTGGAACTATGTGCAACTTGTTGGAAGAAGATTGGTAATAGGGGAGTCGGGTTTGATGTAGGTAAGGAGATTCTGTCTGTGTCTGGACGGAGGGCAAACAGTTCAAAACAGGGGATTGCAGGATCCCGTGGGCTGCCAGGTGCCAGAAAGCATGAACCTGGAAGCTTCCAAAAGATTCACTCTCCAAGCCAGTGTTTGCTCTTTTGGTAGTTTATCAAACCCAGGGTGACTCTCCCATCTCGGTTGCTTTCTCCCTCATCGGTGGTAGATACATCTAATGCTCTGTCTACACTAGATATCTTTTATTACATAACTTTTGCTGGGAGAGAGATGGTGATACTGCAATGTCAGTAAAGAGCTATTCTTGTTTATCTGATGCTGATTTACATTCTCACTGCAAGTGGTTATAGCAGCAAAAGATACTGTGAGCAGTGCACAGGCATCGTGCTGTCTCCTTAACCTTTTCCTTTTACTGCATGTGAGTTATCAGTATAGTGTTCGGGAAATTATGGGACTTTATATTCTCATATTTCTTTTTTTATTGACTATATATTGTTTAAGTTGTGGTTGAAAATCCGCTGGTTCCTTATTTTGATTATTAATCGCTGTTCAGTGTCATTACCAGAAATGCAAACTGTTAGTCTCTTTTTGAAGTAAAATATTCAAACCCACTAAAGAAATGCAAGTAATTTGAAAGGGCCAATCTATCCATTTCGTCATTTACTTGTGAAGCTGATGTCTGCATGGGAACATTTCTAATTATCTTTTGAGCTGGTGAAGGATTATTTGAATGTGCATTTGCAAATTAAAAGAATTCTGGAGTGATTCATGGTTAGAAGAGAGTAGGTGAGCCCCAAATTTTGTTATTACTACACTACATTTTATTTTATAAGTATTTTCTTAAGCAAAAGGAAAACCAGGAAATGTGAACTGGATAGGTGATGTGAAAAACCTGGTGGTTTTGGACAGTGGAATTAAAGAGATTCCCTTAAAGCTGTGTCTGTGGGATGCCTCAGAGATTACTTCAGTAACATGCCACAGTAGAGCAGAGCACAGCTTTTTTGTTCTTACTGTGTTATGTTTGGCTGACCTTGCCATTGATGGCTTTGAGTATTCAAAAGCTTTGTTAACAAAACTCGAGAAATTTCCACATCCTTAATTGACAATAAATGGTTAAACTCACTCAGATTTAAATTGTTCATAAATGGAATGTATCAACAGTCATGAAACTTTATTAGGTGCATGTGTACAGTCAATGCGGAATGGTAGAAGCTTATGGACTAATTGCAGCTTATACATGGTTATGAGAAAATTTGCCTTTCTTTTTAGTAGTGCTGCATGGTCAGGATAAGATTATCAATTGTTATGTGGCCTTGGAGATGAAGGGTTGTCGTTTGAGGTCTAGGTGGAGGTCTGTCCTCGCACAGTCATACTTTTGTACCTGTACAGAGTCAGGAGTTATAGTGGCAAATTTAGAACCTACTGAGTAGTTTGAAGTGTTTTTTGATCACTGACCCCTTAGCAGTGGGGTTTGTAGTTTCCCATAAAAAGCAGAATGGGATTGCTTCTGCAAAACTCTTTTTATCAGTGGAAGTAAAATAATGTCCACGAGCTTTTTCCGATATAGGGATGCCTGTTCACAGCAGTACTTCATGGTTGTAGCAACAGAGGGGTTTACCAGTCAGATTGATGCACACAGACACAGGAAAGACTATGCTGACGAAAGCAACTTTTGCTAGCAACACTTCATGGTGTCAACACAGTTTTTTGGCCATTGAAGATCCAGTTGAAGGCCTTTTCTGGAGAAAAATATGTATGTGTGGAAGAAGTGAGTTCTTTGTTTTCTGGTGAAAGTGGCCATTTGGTTTTGTCTTTTTTTCTTGTGTTTTGTTTTGAGAAGCTGTTTCTGAGAAGAGAAAGATTTGTGCGTTGTTTTATATTTAGTTACGGGCATGACTCAGGAGACCAGTGTGGAAAAGCACATTTTCTACACGTAATTTAAATAGCCCAGTTACTTTGCTAAGCGTCACACATTGCTATCTTGGCACAAAGAACCAAATATATCTTAAGAAAAAGTAAGAAGAATGGTGTGAATAAAAGTGTTAATCCTTGGAGAGATCAACTTTGGTCTCCAGTGTCCTGTTAATTTAATTGGACTCATTCCACTATTTAGACTACATAATTCAGACTTTAAACATTGTGTTTCATCTATCTCCTACATTTTGCAGTACTCTGCAATATGAACCACCTTTTCAGTGTTGAACACATTACAGTGTTACTGTTCCTACTATAAAAGTACTTTTTTAATAGTAAATTTTTTTCCTATAAGCTTATAGTGTAGCAGGTCAAATATTTCTGAAGATATGTATTTCAATATTTGTATGTCCTTTATATCCTAAACCTTTTACTAGCTTTTTGGTTTTTTTAAAAAATATTTTATATCAGAACACTGATTTAAATAAATTGTGAACAGTGGTTTCTTCAGTTTTATTAGTATAATGTACTTTTTTCAGATCATGGGGTGCTTTTCTTGGATCTGTTATGTAAAATGTTCTTTTTAATTCTATTTAAGTGCATGTAAAAACATGAAACTGAAGCTTATGAAGGCAAGTAACTGTGAAACTAAGTTTTCATTTAAGAATTATATGTATCTTTATTTTATTAGATTATAAGAAAGTAAGAATAAATGGAGCTTTTAATTCTGGTAAATGGAGCAGGCAGATTCAATGTACTGCTTCAATGGGTTTTGTTGTTTGGGTTTTTTGTGTGTGTGTGTGTGTGTTGCTTTCTTTTTGTAGAGCATTCTTGTAATTCATACGGAAAATAAACATTCTGACTTTTCCAGTGTCTTTAACTGCTAAAGGCCACTCTTTAACGAAGCTGTGAGTGTAAAAGGGTTTGAAGAATAAGGCTGAGGTTTGGGATTCGAATAAACAGAAAATTTCAAGATTTCATGCACTTGCACCATAATGCAAGGTGTCAAAATGGAGCATGTGCATGTTCAGTAGAGCTACTCCATGGAAGAAATGTCTTCCCTTCCAACTAACTGCATGAAATGTATAAAATAAATATGCTGAAATGACTTGTCAGAGGTAAAAAACTATGTGGCAGCTCTGTTTTCTCTTTTAAGGTAGTTTAATCCTCATCTGTATCACCGTATTAGCAAATGAATAACTGGATGAAAACTCTGTTCCTTGTCTTGCTGAACTTGTTGAGACTGCCTGACTTTCTGCTTAAGAAGACGACAAATACTGTTACTGGTTTTGTCAGAATCTTAAGTGTTTTTCACTAAATGCCCTAACCATTGGACTACTGATTCTTCTTGGATAGACTTCACTCTTGTTTTGGCTATGAATTCTGTACTTTTCTTTGACCATTTGTTTTCCCCTCAGCATAAAGTCCAACTTTCTCCTTCCAAAATGCTGTTAATCCATTACAGCTAAGGTACCTTCATCACTGCAGGAGTACCTACATAAGATGCACTATATTGCATCTCCTTAGTTTCTGAACATTTCAGTGCGTTCTTTTTGGAATTGTTTAGTATGTTTCATAATGTGCCTTGCATGTTTGCAGAATAAAGAAGTTATAATTATGAGAGGATGCATCTCATATCATCACTTCATTTTCTACAGCTAACAGTAGATGCTGAATTTTCACATGCAAATTTTACCTTTAATATTCCGTGCTAGAAAACAGCTCCTGTTTAGTGATTTGCCCAGTCTCACAGGGGCCCAAATTGTAACTATCGATCTCTGAAATCTGTCTCCTTCTTTTCACACCTGAGTTTTCTTTGTCTTGTGATCCATTTGGCTTGCTCTAGGTCTAAGCCATAGTGCAAGGCATTTTGTAGGCTATGTGGTGAGCTGTGAAGTTCGTACTCAAATGGTATTTGGAGCCTCAGCTAAAATAACCATATTAATACAAAATTTTTATTGTAGTTTCCATCTATAAAATGAGGAATGAGTGTCACCACCCAACTTACAGGGGAGTTGTAGTAATGCATAGTTAGAGATTGGGAGGTACTCAGGTACTATAGTGATACTGACCTCACAGGTCGAGGAGAGCAAAATAAGAGAAATGCCATTGATTTCATAGTGCCTAGATTTCACTTAATTTCTTTAATGAATCAGGCCCATAGATTTTTTTTTTTAGATTTTCTGTTGGGTTTTTTCCTGCAGGGAATTAAGTATGCATATAATGGCATAATATTTGAATGATAATAATTCCAGTGTGAAGTTCCCTGCTTACTGATAAGCCTAAGCTGAAATCTTATTTGAACAAACTAAAAGTTCTTTGTTCAATCCTTCAAGGCAGTGCTGCATTCTGAGCTACTGAACTCTGGAGTACCTGTGCACCTACTTTTGTCTACTGTTGGAGAAACCTGTGTGCATGATAAATGTAGCAGGCAGATTAGATGTTATTAATATTAATTATCATAACTGTTGATGCTGTAGAATCTTGGGTCATTGACCCTCGTAGCAGCCCTAATGAAAGCAAAGTCCGATAGTAAAATTAATCAGTGCAAAGGAGTGGCATAATATGCGGCCATTCTTACCAGGAATGTTAGTAATACATTGTGTGGTGGCACTATGATCTATCTGTGGTATTACATATGTTAAATAAAAAAAAAAGAGTTCTATTTTCCTAGCAAGGATCTTTGCTTAAAATGTTTATTCTTAGTTCGTATGCTTTAAGTTCATAATTTAAAATCATATAGCTGTTCAGCATTAAAGTTACTTACTACAGGAGCTCTCTATAAATACTCCTGGTCTTACAAATTTAGCAGTGAAATAAATTGGATCATTGATTATAGTAAATAAGAAAACACAATTTGCCAATAGAATGTGGGTCTCTGAGGTGGTGCTTTAGTTGTGTTAATATTAAGAATGTATAAGGAGGGATGGCTTAAGAGATTAGGATGTTAAGCTGAAGTCTTGGAAATACAGATTTGATCCCTGCTGTTCTTACACTTTGTGTAACCTTTGCCATGTCATTTATTCTTCATGTGCCTAAATTCCCTTTGTGTTTAAAGCTCTGCTATGCTGAATAGGGTGTGACAGTGATAAATGCTTCAAAATTTTGAGAGTCTATGGGATTCTGTAGTGTTAGGAGACACATAAATTGATGGATGTAATGAGATGAAGGTAGAAAAATGAAACAGAAGATGAAACTTTTTGCTTCTAAAATGAACTGTTCCTGCTGATTGCATTGGAGACAGATTTTTTGTGGTTTTTTGACTTTAAAATTGTTGTCACTAACAGACTGCTTCTTTGCAGGTTGTCTAATGCGAAAAATGAAGGAAAATTTTAAAGAGACTGTGATAGGGACATTGTTTTCCAGCTCTCTACTGTTCCATAAAGTTTATTTTTCATCCAAAAATGAATGACATTTTAGATTTGAAGAGTGTTTGGCATACAGAAGGGTTTGCAGGTTCAACCTTTATATGTGTGTTTAATTTCCTTTTTGTCAAATAATATTTGCAATCCCATTCATTCTGGTGGTGTTAACTTGTTTAATGTTTTTGTTATAGAACAATTATTGGACGTTTCTGGATGAGTTTCAGGATGTGAATGTTGTCATATCTGACTTTTCAACAAATGAGACAGTTTTAGGTAGGCAGCAAGTAAGACAGATGTTTCTTCTAGTACAGGGGATGAACGCAGTCACTTGGATTTCAGGAAATACAGTGTTAGGATAATTTTGAAATTACCTTTCCTTGGGATAAGATAAACAAGAAATTTAAAGATTATCTCTACTTTTTAAGTATTTTCTATTGAAATCAGTAAGTGAGTGCATCCTAGAAAAAAAATAAAATCCTTCTCTTACAAGGTAAAATTTCTCCTCTGTGAGTCTTTATGTGGTGTGCTGTGTGTTCAAGGTAAACGCAATCCAACCCTGATACAAGAGATGACAGACTTCGGCAGAAAAGTTAGCCACTGTCTGAATGGTGACTTTAGAGTGGGATTTCCTAAGATTTCAAAAGAGTTAAGCAAAGTTTATCCTACTACTTTTCATTGTCAAAAGCTGTGTTTCTCCACATTATCTGCTTTTATTCAATCCTTTACACTACATAGGTAGCACAGTAACTCTGTAAAGGTAACCATGCTTTCTAATTGCATTCTCTTTTTTTTCTTTTTTTCCTTCTAACTAGAGTCTGTGTGTATTTACACCACCAGGAGCTAAAGAAGGACAACCACGGCTCATTCCTGCAGGGCCCATTGCACATGGCACTACAGTATCTGCTTATGTAGCCAGATCCAGAAAAACGTTGTTAGTAGAAGATATTCTGGGGGTAAAAAGCTTTCTTTTTTTTAATGAGATGATTACAGCATGTTCTTAGAATGAGTATTTTGATGCTGAAATATTTATTGAGCTGAATGTATAATGATAGAATTTACATCTGTCTCGCTACTAAGAAAATAAATTTGAGTTTGGATTAGCTTGATGGAATAATTTCAGAATATCTCGTTTATTTTTAAGTTTAAAGTGTTTTTTTGTCTTTTAACATTTTTTTGGTTGTCAGATAAGGGAAGCAAGTAATGGCATCATGGTCACTTGGAGAGAAAAAAAACCTATCAGTCAAAACTCCTGTCCTCCTGGTCTTGAAATACTTACTGTGCTAATCCCAAACAAGAAGACTTCCATATTGTCAATCAAAGTGTGATTTAATTATAATGCAGGGCTCACACTGACAGGAATGTCAATCAGAATTCTGGTTATTAGGATTTTGATCTCTGCTTATACTAATGTAAAGCTAGAATACTTAGAATACCAGTAGAACGACATGAAAGGCACACTAATGTAGCCGATATCAAAATTCAAGCCTTTGTCCGTAAAAGGATTCAGAAAATCCTAAGGTGATATTCTGATAGTTCTTGGCACTCTGTATATCTGTCCTTTTTAATTTTTTTAAAAACTTCATCCTCTACTCGCATCTATGCAATTGTATGAAACTGGTATTTAAACTGTACTTTACCATAACACTTTATGATCAGCTGGTTCTGAGAACACCAGGAAAGTTTAAATTTTCTTCTCTCTTCAGTGTTTTCTATGCTTTTGAGTTCTGTCCGAGAATAACAGTCTTTGGATACTGTGGCCAAAACTGGACATTGCTGTCTCTATTTTAAAAAAAAAAAAAATTGTTAAAAAATGTATGACCTTTATTGGGCAAATCCAGTCTATAAACAAAATACCAAATGCCTAATGTGAGTACACTTGAACAGAACCAAAAAACCAAAAGGCAGAAGCCACTTTCCCTGTAGTAGCTGTCAGTGCTTTCTATACACCCTGGACTATAAAGATTTTGTATGTTGTTAGGTTTTTTTCAGTCACATATGGGGCTTAAATTGTTACTGGTATTTTCCAGTTAATCTCATGATATCCTTGTATATGAGGGTTGCATGTTTTGATTTTGTATTCATATTAAAATCAGACGGGGTAGTGGGGAGGAGTTTTGAACTTTTTGGTTGCTTTACAATATCAGTGGATTATTGACCAAAGGGAGATTTGTTTTGGTGACATGGTTTGCCTCATGTGATTTTAGGACTATCTCAACAGTGAAAGGGAAGCTCTCGAAGAAAGACTTGCCAGCCCTTTTTTTTTTGGGGAGGACAGAATTAAAAAGTGAAAGCAGGAGGCTCGTGTTGCAAAGTGCTTCCCACTCTCTTTTGTCTCTCATTTGTTCCTAGCCATTCAGATTGATTGTCATTTTAGCAATTAAGGTAGAGATTATTTGCTGTTTTCTTGGAGAAAGGAGAGATTTTGATCAGCCTTGAAGGAGTGTCTGTCTTGCCTAAGTACAGCCTGCAGCGAACATCTGGTACCAATCAAGTACTGAAGGATTGCAGTGCAATGAAGTGGGTCTCCCACACTTCACATCAGCTAGTTACTTCCTTACTAACTGTAACATCCAGGTGGTTTCTTAGGTCTTTGTGTGTTTTCCTACATGGGGAACTGAAGCTATAAAGCCTTGGACATTCCCTGTGTAGATTAAAAGTTATGAATCTGGGCCTTTTATAGCAGCTGGTAGGATTATTTTAACATTTGTTCCTATAACTTTTGCTCCGGTTTATTCAGGATGCATAGGCAAGGGAAGGAGAAAGATTCTTACTCTCATGCATAATTTTTTGGAAACACATTTTCCCTCTCAGGAGTTGGTTGAGGATTATAACTCTGTATAACCTAAAGCCTTAGCCTCAGGTTTCAGTTTATATTCTCCTGCAAGCTCTGCTGTCTGCTTGAGCAGTCCACTTCATGATTACAAATGCTTTGGGGTGTTTCTTTTTTGGGGGAAGAGGGTGGTGGGGTAGTGTTGTTTGTTTGGCTTTTTACTTAATCTGGACTGACATTAGCAATAAAATGCTGGGTTTGTTGCCTGTGAGATTAGGGCAAATGTATTGTAACACCAAACCAAAAGCTGGGTCTAATATCACAGCTAATTCTGACTTCACATCAATAAGGTTATCTGTATATGTAAATTAATGCTGAGACTTTTTTAATTGCATATTTTAGTAGATGTCTTAATACTGTGTGTAAATTATGCTGAAATATGAGTTTTAGTGAATTTTATCGTTTTCCTGCAGATTTGATCAGCCAGGAGAGGGAGGAAAAGTCAGTATATCTTTCATGTTAATGTTATGATATTTACGTTTTATCAGTTTATGTTTACGTTTTCTAGGATGAGCGATTTCCCAAAGGTACTGGACTGGAATCAGGGACTCGTATCCAATCTGTTCTGTGTTTGCCAATTGTCACTGCAATTGGTGATCTGATTGGTATCCTGGAGCTTTACCGTCACTGGGGCAAAGAAGCCTTCCACCTTAGTCACCAAGAGGTGAGTTCATGCCCAGCCTTTCCCCACTTCCCCACAATGGTCAGCACTTCAGCCCCCCCCAGACTTTCTTCTCTCACTCTTCTCATGTGTTTTTTACCTTTTCTGTACTTGATTTTTGTTCTTATTGAAAGTTACTTACTGAAAAAAAAATAGGTAATGATTGGTATTTTCAGTCACAGGAGGCAAAATTTACATATACAAGTACAGGGACACATCAAGAATTTTATCTTGTGTTCTTTTGTGGAAAAGTGGGTTCAAGATTTCTTCATTGATTATAAACTCCATACAGAGTCGTTTGAGAAGTTAATGCAGAGCAGTTGAATGAAATATAAGTGTAAATCAAATGTCAAAAACCAAAATCACTTTATATAAAAAGGACACTTTTTATATAACTTTTTTTTAACTTTTCAGTAAAGCTTTATTTTACAGTATGGAAAGACTGGTTTTTGGGTGGTTTTTTTTTAGTTGACTTTTTTCGTGTGGCTTCTCAAAGTGAATGAGCCCTGTTGTAAAGCATAATGTTGCAATGTTGTAGCAACAGTATAGCAAGTCTCAATGCTAGGTCTCGCAGGAGGGGAAAGTGATTTTATTTTAAAACAAAAGTGAAGCAAAAGAGATATCATGTATTTGCATTCACATTCTTACATCCACACACTATCAGACACAAAGATGTGAGTGTCCAGGTGGTATTTCCAAGAGTCGTGCACGGACATGCACGTATCCAGGTAGTCTCTCCAGGATGCCTTGCAAAGGGAGGACAAGGGATGCCGGCTGTTGAGTCCTTATGTCTCCTGATTTCTCCTTAGGTTGACAACCATATGCTGGTTTTGGGTTAGCCTTTTCTTTATCCTTTAGGAGCTGACATCTTTTATCTCTCTAGCCTGTCCTGTGTCTGTGAGTCGTCAAGATTTACTGAATGTCTTTTGTCTCCTGACCTAGACGTTCTTAGAAACCGTGTGTAGATGTGCTGGTGCCTGGATGACCTGCTAACATAGGTGCCATTTGTAAAGGTGTCTTCTGCTTTTTTTTCCTTCTGATGCTTCCCCATCCAGATATTCCCATTCATAACCATCTTCCCATTTCCATGACTGTTCTCTACTCTGCATGGTTTTCTGTATTTATATAAGGCCTGTGTAGCTACATTGTCCATACGTGTCCATTTGTCAATCCGAAGTTATGAGTTGTTAGCCAAATACAAAAAAATTTCAAAATGGAGCAGATGCCTCAAAGGTTATTGCTGTATCAAGGGTGTTAGAAGTGCATCTTAGCTCTCATGTCTGCGTGAGGATCCTTGTTATGTCCCATCTAGACATTAAGATGGCTCTCACAGTAAGATGAATGTACCATTCATTTCTCTCTGTACCCTTCCCCAGGGAAGGGAACCTGAACACAGAGGTTAGGGCAAAATGGAGTGAGTCCTAGCCAGGTCTGTTGTCTCGATAGTGGTACGAGATGCACCGTGGAGCAGTTTAGCTGTACTGAACAAGAATTATTCTTGTGAAAAGAACAGAAGATGTGCAGACGAGATATTAAAACTAACCCTCCCAAGGAAGGAAAAACGAGCAATCTTTGTAAATTGTATATTCTATTTATCAGTAACCTAAGCAGCCTAGCATACATGTGATTCTCATACATGTGTATTAGTTGGGCAGTCAATGTCATTTTAGCTTCAGTGTCGCACCTAGTATTTTTTCACGAGTAAGTAGAGCTCATGGTAAGGGACTGGATTAGTATGGTGGTGCCAGTGTCCCTGCTCACAGAACAAAGAACAGGCATACATGCAAACCCAGGCTTCATTAATTCTGCTGCTTACACACAATGTATTTATTTTTTAAAATTATGCTATTACATTAGTTAATCTACAATTCAGATAGGTCCAGAAATGCATTGTTCTGTGCAAATATGAATCTTTTACATTGTATGAAATACCTTCTGTAACTGAAGTTCATGAATGTTCTACTTGGAAAAGACTGGTTGCTAAATAAAAGGATTTTATTAGTAAATTTAAAATATTTTAAAGTCACTTTCTGAGTGTTCTAACGCATTCTTTTCATTTTCAGGTTTCAGAAAGCCTCTGAATACCATTGGCAGTTTTTATAAAATGTGTACAATCTGTTCTGTTTAAAAAAAAATAAAAATTAAAAAAAAGTACCTTAGGAGGGTATGCAGCAGCAGACCTCTTGTACTTCTGTCCTCTTTGTTCCTATAAAGCTCCTGTGTTTCAAGGACAGGAGATTATGCATGGTAGCATATCTTAGTTAACTGCAGTTTACATGACATTTGGTTGAAATGTTGCCTGGAAACTGTCATACTTAAAACACTAGTCTTGAGCTGAGGGATCAGGTCTGGTTCTTCTGCCACCAAAATGGTAGTGAAAGAAACAGGACCTGCTTACAGCTGGAAATAGCTGTGGCTGAAGAGATACAGCCCCAGAACAATGTTATGGGATATTTTATTTCTATGGCCGATGCCTTTCAACAATATACATAAAGTAATTTTTAAAGCCCTCGGCTTACGGGATGTTTGTTTTGATGTTGTATTTCTGAGCTGATGGGTTCCTAATATCGCTTCTGAAGAGCATTGGTAAGCATCTTTTTGATACAAAAAATGAGGATTGTTCTCTTGTGGCTGAATGTACCTTACTAAAATTGAAACACTCGGAAGTATACTGAGACTCTCACAAAATAACTGTCTTCCCACAAATTGTTACTGCCTGCCTGTCTAAAACAGCTCAGTCAATCTACTTAGCAGCTAGATAGAGAAAACGAGCACGTAACTGATGTGCAGTTTTCAAGGTTTCTTCAGAGTTAGTTTCTTCTCTTTTGTTTCAGGTTGCAACAGCAAATCTTGCATGGGCTTCAGTAGCAATACATCAAGTACAAGTAAGTGTTAGGTGGTTTTTCATTTTTTTCATTGTGTAACCCTTCTGCCAAAACTTGATGAATAGGAACATGGATTATGATTGAATTTAAGTGGAGGTCACTACTAAAACATTGGTTCAAGCTCCTTCCCAGAACCTGGGAAAAATATGCTAACATTTTTGGTGTTCATTGAGCTAGTTTTCCTCAACTGCAACTGTGGATCAAATAACTTAACAAGCAGTATTTTCGCTGAAGGAAAAAGAAAGTTTAACAAAGTAGATAAATAATTGTTAAAGCAGAATTATAACAACTTTGCAGGTTTTTTTCTTGTAAGAAGGCAACTGCTAGGCCAAATGGTTGCTTTCCTCCTGCTTCGGTATTCAGTTTGAGATTATTAGGTGTTGCTGGCTAAGCCTACTTTAAGCCATCCTTGCTAGCTGCTTCATGGTCCTGTAACTACTCCCACTACGGATGCTTCATGCTGTCCCCAGTTGCGTGCCTAATGAAGCTCCACACAGTGCAAGCTGCTCTAGCAAACCCCAGCAGCTTTGCTAATGGGTTTTGTTACTTCAGCTAATAGAAGATGGTAACACTGAAATTAAACATATTCTGTCAACTCACAGAAGATGCTAAAATATATTCTTCAGTCAACTCACAGGAGGACGTTTGTGACATTCTTTTTTTCAAGGTGTCTTTCACACACTTGGCAGAAAACTCACACAAAGCTTCCTGCTTTTCTTTTCTAGACTCTAATATTTGCCACCTTGGTGCTGGAAGTCATTGACTTTGTTTGGGATGGTCATTCACCCTGGCACATTTAGGTGGAATTAGCTGGTGTAGACTGTTGTGTGCTAGTAGAATTGCAGTTGCATGCATTTGTAGCTTCACTTTGTAACAATGACTCCCTTTTTAACTGAGGAGTCTTTCACACCTAACAAAGCAAAATATGGAAAGTTTAGTTTAAACCTGTCCATTGGTCATTTTCATTTATCTCCCTTCTGCTAAGCAGAAGGCTTGCCCTTCCCAAGATTTTGCATGAGAAGAATGCAAGTGTTTTGATCTGGCATTGGGCTTTACCTACCAGACTCACCGCTGAGCTTTAGGAAATAGTGTCTATCAAGAAATTGTACCTAGTTACCTAATTACGTGCAAGAGTAAGGCTTGTGGATGTAGTTTGTCATATTTTGTGTATTTATTTATACCTACATTGCACAGATGAAAGATATTACTAGTTCTGAGTGATATTTTGTTGTGTAAAAGGTACAAATAGTAGAGGGTTGTTTTCTTTTTTTGATCTCAGTGCTTGCTCCAGTAATATACAGGTGTATAATTGTACTTTAGATACAGAGTATGCAATTAGGTGAAGTAAAAATACAGTTCAAAGCTTTGCTTCATCTAACACTTTGCTTCTGAAATGTAGTATGCATACTATTATTTGTGTTCATATTCATGCTGATTTCTCCCAAAGTTGAGCATATATCATCTGCTACTTAGCTTACTTAAACTTGCCTGATGTCAGTCTTCAGTTGTGTCTACATGCTACTTTGCAACCTGGAAAAAAGCGGTAAAAGTATGGTAAGGAAGAAAGCAAACAAAATATTCAACATTCTCGGAAGAGCTGAGGGTGTAATAAGGAGGTATTGTTAAGTTGATTCCGTAACCACATTCAGTGGCAGCCTTTGAGGCAGCATGAAGTGTAACAACCAACGTCTTTCAAAGAGTCTTAAGAAAGATGTTACTTGCATTTGACAGTTTTAACTCAGCAGCTAGATAGCTCATTGAAGCCCAGCACACAAATCCAGCTTTTAATTTTATACAGTGCTGTAACATATGTACATACTAGTAGTGGTATTTTTTTCATACAAATTAAATGGGTAGAGTGCGTGACTTCAGTTTCCCCCTGACTTCAGTGTTCTTCTGGAGCAAATGATAACGTGATCTGTGCTTCCAGGTGTGCCGGGGCCTTGCCAAGCAGACTGAACTGAATGACTTCTTGCTTGATGTATCGAAGTAAGTGTGATTTGCACTATAAATTCAACAATTTATTTTGATGACCTTTTCTAACATGGCTCTTCCAATCTACCTGTGTTTTACACTGTAGTTTACAAGCAGGTGCAAAGGCACACCTCGGAGGGTGGGCAAACTTCAGCACGGGGACAAGAGTGAATGATGTGGGTGGCAGTGGTGTATACCTGTTAAACTTTTTTTTTGGTGGTGGTGCAGAAGAAAATGTAACATCCAGTTATACCTTATGGAATTTGTTTAGTCTTGTGGTCTTTTGCGTGGTATTTGCCTTTTTCCCCCTCTTCTGTCAGTTAAACATGGCCCTCCTTTGAGAAGTGACAAATAGGCTTGCCATCTCTTTTCATGGTCAGTTTTGGAAGGTTTGAAAGGACTTCATGAAAAGTTGGCTAGCTTGCTTCAGCTTCCCCCCCCCCTTTTTGAAATGTACTTATACACACACACACAGATGCCTACGTATACGCACTTCGGGGATATATCCTTGAAGAATCAGGGCTGCCACACAGTTGTTCTTTCCCTGCATTTTCTGGAGGCTCTGTTTTAATTTTCAAAGACTGTAATTGCATGTAGTATGTTTTCTTTTAATTTCTTCTCACAATAAATGCAAGATTAAATTGAAAACACAGTAAGAGTACGAAAGCTTGGGCTTAGACTTGCAAAGTAATTTAGTGTCTTAGGTGATCTGCTCTTCCTTCATCCTTTTTTCTTTGTTGCTGCTGTTAGCATCTTTTAAATAGTAGAGATAGCCAATAAATTAAAAGACAAACCAGAGCTGTACTTTTGGTAAATCACAGTCTGGGGTGCTTAACAGTGTTTTGTCAAACTAGTTGGTTGAAGAATTTCTAAGTACATCACAAAGGACTGTGGAAAAATGAGACGTCACAGATTTTTGCTGTTACAAACACTTCTGTGGGTCTTGATGAACAATTCTCAAACTGATGAGATCAGAGGACATCCAAGATTCCTATGCCATTGCTCAGGAATGCAGGCAGCCGAGTCGACCCGGCTGGAATGGGGAGTGATACACTGCTGGGAGAAGTCTACCCCTTGCAAGGAGGGCAAGCTGGTTGTATCCACATGCTTTTCCTCAGGGATGACCTTTTTTTTAATTTCAGCTTAGGTTCCGAGTGTGTCTCCTAAAGGGCACTCTCATCAGTCCCTTGCCAGAGCTACCCACTTGCTGCAGTGTCTTCCACCATTATGTTCCTTTCCAGAGTGCTTTTATGTTGCTACATCTGTACTGAGCTAGTTTACCAGAGAACTCTGGATTAATCTACCCAAATTTACGGGCTGGCAATTTACTCTTGGTACATAGTACTGAGAGTACGTAGTACTTTGTAATTATTTTTAATATTTAAGATAAAAATTACAATAAATACTGCAAATATTTAATATGTATTTCTATAAGAAAATACCTCTCATGCAGCATTATCAATTGCTAGAATTGTTTAGTTTTAACAAAAAAGAAACCCTGTGTTTTGAGCCACAAAATTGGGATATCATTTAGTAACAACTTTATGAACTTCATGTGGGTAAAGATTTGCACTAGCAAGAAAATAATTAGTTTCCTCTTAGAAATGGCCTGTACCTTTTCTTACATGGAAAGAGGGTTTCCTATTCAGTGAGGAAATTGTTAGCATGCAATGTCACTGGGACATGTTCTGTAACGTTTTAGAAAGGGCATAGTATGCAGTGCTCCACCTCTTCATGTCCCTGACAATGTAAGACTAGCTTATTACATATTTCCTTTCCACTAGACCCAAACAGAACTGAGCTGTATATGTGTTCAAGGCCATGCGACAATGTCTTTCTGTCTGCTGGGAACATTGTAATCCGAGGGTTATTAAGACTTGGCATGTGGAAGATTTAGACTTCTTTTACTAATAAGTTTGACCTTTATCTTTCAATGTTCTTGGCTGTCCTTGGACAGTTACCACTTTGCTGTGAAACTGAGATACCTTTTTTTTTTAAAGTCAGAAGATCAGTCTTTTTCTGCAACTTCAACTTGCTACACCTGGGTTGATAGAGAAGACTCAGTAAGAGTTTTATGAATTATTGCCTTTTAAATGTGACAGGTTGGATAATATGACATGAATTTAGCTACAATAGATATTTTTCATTAGTTCTCAGTACATAGCCTTATGCATAGATCTAATGCGATATTTTGAAAGCATGTAGATAATATATATCAGCAATGGAAGAAATTTTTTTTTTAATCTTTTGGATTGCTTTTCTTTTCCTTTTTACTACATCTTTTAAGATTTTCAGTATGCAAAGGGTGCCAAAGCATTTTGATACATTCTTGGTGTTGCTCAGCAGCGGGCTATTCAATCCATGGCAGGCAATGTTGGGTAGTCTTTTCCCTTCTACAGAGAAAATTCTACGTATGGTAGAAAATATTCTACAATTCTGTCATTGTAGAATAATGGCTTAAAGGCACAGAGATAGGACCATTTCCCAGTTCCCTTGTGCTATAGCAAGCCAGCCAGTGATTTTCAAGGTGCAGAGGTTTGTCCTCGCCTATTCAGGCTCCACTGTTAAGCGGCTATGAAACAAGAGCTCCTAACAGCCGTTTGAGAAGTGTTTGACTAAATGCCAATATTTACTGACTTTTCTTTCTCCGCAGAACGTATTTTGATAATATAGTTGCAATAGATTCTCTACTTGAACATATAATGGTAAGTTGTCTTTTTCACTTCTAAGTTTATTAGTCTTAGTTATTAAAGAAGTCCTTCATTCTCCTTTCCTTGAAGTAAGACATTACATCATTGAAATATATGAGCTGTTTATAATGGTCACGTAATACAAACAGTATTAACATATCTATACGGAAGAAGGTGGCAAAGGTTAGCTTGATTTTTCATTGTTGCAACAACTTTGTTTCACAGCTTTCATGAGTGATGAAACGTGACTGTTTCTGAACTAAATAGGTACTATTGTGTTTTAGAGAAGGTTTGAAAATTGTAACAGAAGGGCTTCTGTTTTTATTTCAGCGTGTTGTATTGATTTCTTTTTCCTAAATTCAATTTGTTACATGCTGCAAAACACTCCTGAAGAAGTTATTGTCTGTGGGAAGGACTAGAGGTCAAACATTACTCCTAGAGTATTTGTTCCAGTTGCTGAATAAGATGAGCAAGACATGACATCACTTTTGCTTTGCAAAAGTATTTACACCCTTAACTAAAGTGACAGAGTCAGTCAATATTTTATAAAAAACACTAAAGCCAAGTCCATTGAAATAACTAATCAATGAATGAAAGCATAGTTCAGAAACAGATTATAATTTTCTGAATCAATTTTGAATTCAGAATTATTTCCTGAATAGTGTTTACAGATACATATGGACTGGTTGTTTGTAGCACATTTTGAGTGTTTGATATATGGATTACACTTTTTAGCTTTAGGCACATTCATTGCATGCTGCAGCTCTTTTTCCTGAATGTAAATCTTAATCGGGTTTGTGATACTTTTGTTTCCATTTCGTATTCAAAAAATTACTCTCCAACAGTACTCTGATACTTGCTCCAATCTTGAAAGTGATAGTCTTAGCTAGACTAATCAAAGACAACAAACTTAGAATGCAAACAATGTTAAAGTGGTTTTATTTAGAAACTTGAATTAGTAATGAAAAATATTCTGCAGTGTTTGTCTTTATTCTAGTTAGTACATAGTCAAGAATTCTGCACATAGGACACATTTCTGAACATTAACTTTCCCAATTTAAATGAACTGCTTAAAAATAGCTTAACATTTAAAAGAGCTGGTGTAATGTAACATATGGCATTGAGAACAAATATTGATGTTCTTCCCTGTTCTTCCCTATAAATAGAGGTCTGGTGGAAAACACAATTGGCAGTAAAATAGGCTTACTCTTTCATCTTCTTTTCCAACACTTGGCTGCATCATGATTCTGCATTTTAACCCGCGTAGACGTTTCATACTCAGCTTCCTTTGTAAGCTCTAGCAGTTGGCTGCTGCTTGGGCCAATTAATTGAATTACATGTTTGCACATTTATTGCCATTTTATGGGAACGTGATATTATCATTATGTGGCTTATTCTGTGTCTCACAGTGAGAAAAGAGTGGAACTCACTTTCACCTCACTACTTTACCCTTTGGTGATTGCACTTGAGGTTTGATTTGTTCCTGTAATAATAAATAATAAAGAAAATAATAATAAAATAATAAAGAAAAAAGTACAGGGATTAAAAACCCTCAGCATAGTTAGTGGTATAAGGGTGTTTTTGAACATAGATGCAGGGAGGGAAAGCAGTTCAAGTTGCCTTGCAAATTTTCTTACTAATATCAATATGCTTGAGTAGTTACAAGCAACCTACCCAAAAGGTGGTCCCTGGCCTCCCTATTGACAATGCAAAGCATACCTTTTGTACTGATATTCCTCTTTAGCCATTGGGCTGGATTTGAGCTTTAAGAAGTAAGACTTTCTCATCCCATTAACTGTTTCTCTCAATTAGTAGTGTTTAAGCAGTTATTTTTGAAAAGCATGAGTCGTGACTAAGGTAAGTTCTTGAGTCATATGCATTAGAACACTAAAGTTTAATTGTATAAAATCAACACTGTGCTGTTGATTTTATAAAGAAATCTGATACAGTTTCTGAATAGGTGTAGAGAAGCATTTACTGGACCCCTTGTCCTTTTTGGCACAGTTTACATTCACTCTGTTTTGAGCAAAGGAGTAAATGGTGTGAATGGTCGAGATCTTTAAAATTCTTAATGCTCTAAGTGGGAAATATTTCACAAAAGTTAGCTCTTAGCTTACAGTCTCCCTGACTTTCTACTGCTCTGATGGAGCAAATAGAGTAGAAAGCAACAGAATCTTTCCAGCCACAGATTCTGTCGGTACAGGAGGGCCCTCCAAGTTTTGTAGAGTTGGTGTAGAGGGTTTCTGTGCAGTTCCCATTACACAGCTCATATGACATGGGATTAGAGTCTCCCAACTAATGATTTATTGTCTCATAGGTTTTTTTTGCCAAGGTATAACATTTCTCTGTTTGCATTAATAGGAAATGAAATATTTTAGGTTTTTGTTTTAATTTTTGAAAGACAAGAGTGAAGGGGGGGAGGAAGTTAATTTATTCATATGGAAGTCTTGAGAATTCTTAAGACATGCCACCTGCATGCATTGCACACCAAGATGTAGTCAGACTTTTTCTGTGGCTGAATGACTAGGTAGCTATTGTATACAATTTTAAAAAGTTGAGTGAGGTCTACCTCAGATTGTGCTCTACCATGCAATTACTATATTTCTGAGCAGATAAGAAACATAGGAGACATATCTGAATTGGATAGAGCAGGTTCTTGAGCCTGACTATATGGCATCTTAAGTTAACACAGTGATCCTTGTTCAACTTTGGTTCGCTCTTTCCTCTTATTCTCATAAAGTCCATCGTATGTCTGAGAAACATTTCAGTGAAGAGCTGCTATGTTCCCAGGACAAGATTCTGCTCTGACAATCAGTGCTGGCTGGCAGTTAGTTTTGCTAAGATAAAACTAGCTGGTTCAAAGTATGATAGAGACCATGTAAATCTGTTGCTGTACTGTGGTACTTTCTTGACTATGGGTGGTACCTTGTGGGCTTTGGTTAGTTCATGTGGAACTACTAAGTCTCAGCTTTTGTGCAAGAACTGTCCCTAGCATGAGGAGGACGCAGCAATTTCCCATACGGCTGCATAGGGCAATCCATAATGACACTTCTCATCTTCCCTATTTGTTCATTGTTATGTATTACAGGCACATTTAGCTTTTTTAGAAACAAACACTAGCCTCTCTGTTATGTCTTTCTTTGCTGGATATTTGCATTGAAGACGAAGACAAAAAGCCAAAAATGTTCTTAGGTCTTGCTATATCCTATCTATTTAAAAACAAGTAAAGGTGAATAATACCTGAACATGGAGGGAGGAAAGGTAGCGTTTTGAAAAGCATTCCTTGTACTTGAAAAACAGCAAACTTAGCAAACATTCAAGCCTCTAAAGATATTCCTGCATTTCTCAGAGAACACCACTCTAATTTCCAAAAAAATATTGAATAAAAGACACACTTTCATTTTGAATTGTATCCTAAAAGATTGCTGTGAAGGTGGATGCTCCTTCAAACAGATTTTCATACTGGATAATTTCTCAAAATTTTTATCTTCTATCTTTTTGTCTGTAGATATATGCAAAAAACCTGGTGAATGCAGATAGGTGTGCACTCTTCCAGGTTGACCACAAAAATAAGGAGCTGTATTCAGACCTTTTTGATATTGGAGAAGAAAATGATGGGAAACCTGTCTTCAAGAAGACCAAAGAAATAAGGTAAGAGTAGCTAGCAGAAGAATGCAGTTTCATTATAACTACAGATATGCAGGCATTTTATTACCCAGTCTCTGTGCCTATCTGCAGGTACCCTGACAATACTTGTCATACTGTGATATCATTCCCACCAGGACCCGCCTCCAGAAGGTAGTACTTCTGGGAATGACATTGCAGTGCCATCGAAACAACGTCTCTGAAGCTATAACGTCACTCCTGGAAATGCCGTCTTCCGGAGGCGGTCCTTTTGGAAATCATGTTGGGAAAAAAACAGAGGTGTTCTGAGGTAGGTAAAGGTGCAGGTAAAGGTGCACCTAATCTGTAGGCTGCCAGTATGGGACTTTTTTTCCCAAGAGAGTTCCCACGAGGAATTGAAATTTGTGCGATTCAAGCACATCCAAAGCAAGGAAATTAAAATTTGTACTTCTTATGGATGGATTAGGCATATGTAGAATCTAGTATGGACTGGTCATTGGTTTTGATGATTTCAAGTCCAGTTATTTAGTTTTACTTTTTCTCATGTGAATTTAGAGTCTTTTCTAACTTTTAAATAATTGTGATTCTAAAGTACGCTCGAAGAGGTGAATTTGAAGATGTATATAGGCTTGTAATGAATACATAGGATTCTCTGCCTAAAATTGATGTGTATTTCTGCTTCATGTTACAAGTACATAATTTTTACACATATGCACGTTTTTTTAATGAAAGAGGCAAAGCAACAAAGTAAATATAACATTTTTCACTTTTCAAAAATTATGAATCCTTAATATTTGTTATATTTGTTAAAATACTCAGCATAGATTTTTCTCAGAATTTTTTTCATTTCCTCCTTATACTTTTAAAGTTCGGGGCCAACATGAGATGTGATTCATGTCTTCACTTAGACTCCTTCAGACAGACTTACTCCCACTTACTATATTGTGTGAGTGAGAATGGAGGGAGTCAAAATTGGTGCAATTTATATACTGACAAGCAGGGAGGTGGTGTAAATTAAAGAAGGTGGCCTGCTTTAACATACACTTTCATACTCCTCCTTGGTAATTGTTTTTCTTGCTTATAGCTTTCTGTCTTTTGTGTATGAAAATTATTGAAATGTTGACTCTGAGTGCAAACATGTGAGCCGTTTCACGGGTGCTGTATACTGAAAGAGAAGTAAAACTTAAATATCCGTAAGAAAGTGACACTGAGTCAGTCAGTCATCAGGAAAGAGCCTTAAGTTGGTGTGATGTACGTATCATAAGAAGCAGCAGAAGGAACTAACTTAAATCAGGTGTGGAGGGTGAAATACTGTCAACTTTGTCACTAACTTCAGTGGGGGCAGGATACTACTCGGGTACATTTAGATTTGAAAGTGTTCCACATGTGATTCTTTCTACTTATTTTTCTTCACAAATTCTTTTGTGCTTGTATGTCATAACTGTTTTATGTCAAAGAATTGAAAATTATTTCCTTACAAGACAGACTTGTAGATTTTTCTGATTCAACTCTAGGATATATTTGTTGTTTTAACTTTCTTGTGGTGATTAAGGGATGCAGTTAGTACCATGGCATTGTTTGCATATCATGAGATGAAACAAGCTAGTTATTCTGAAGTGTACAGGGCAAATACATATAATGTTTAGCTTTGAAATTTCCACCTGTGTTTTTCCAAAGTTTATTTTACCAAATCCACCTGCCCCCCCCGAAGAAAAAAGCTCCATATTGCCTATAACGTGTCTAAAGAAACAATGAGTATGTAAAAACGATGATAAAATCAATAGCTTGTAAAGGTAAACGCAAGTTTCAGTTTCTGTACAAATGTCATGTTTACTAGGCATAACCCCCAGGATTACTGAAGACTTCGAATTTTTGTCGCTAAAATGGTCATATTATGGCATCTTTTGTATGAAACTATGTAGTTATATAAAATGCCTTCAGAAAGTATCTATTAGTATGTGCTTTTTTATTTCATTATGTACTGCTAGTTGTTGGTTTGTAAGATTTTTCTCCTAAAAGCATCAAAATGACGCTGGTTGGGAACAAATATCCATTACCGTGCCCAAGACAGACTCCACTGGAAAAATGTTTTTCCGGGTAGCCCATATGGTGGCTAACACTAATTTTTATTTTCTGCAGATTTTCTATAGAAAAAGGAATAGCTGGTCAAGTGGCAAGAACAGGAGAAGTCCTTAACATCCCTGATGCCTATGCAGATCCACGCTTTAACAGGTAGGATGTTATTCATGGGAGAGGAAGATAGCTCACCAAACCTTTTACTTAAATTTACAACTTAAATTTCATATTAGGATGCATTCATGGAGCTGTGATCCTCTGATGAGGAGACAACCTCTAGATATCTATTTAAATGCTTTAGCTATCGGAAATATTTTTAAGATAACAAAAAAAAAGTATTATTTTTATCAAATATAAATATAATGGCAAAAAATTTAGTTATTTTTCCTGTTGCGGAACTTTGCCCAGTTACGTAGACTGTTTCTGTTTTTCTTTATTAGCCTCCCTGCAATCTGCCTAGTTTCAGGGGAGAAAAAAGGTTCACTAACAGATAGCATGCCTAAGTACCTGAATGTATTCTTTAATTTTATGAATAAGCTGACTGTACATTTGAGGAAGTATTAATTCTTTATCTTGTAAATGGAGATAAAAGGATTAAAAAGTTCTTTCTAAATATGACACAGTAGATGGAAATATTTGAGAGCTTAGGAGATGAACTTCTTGCAGGTACTAATTATATCTACTTTAAAACTATTTAGTATATTGTATATCAATGTTTTTGAGAATCAAGGAATAGATATTAATTAATAATATTAACTCTTTTCTTTTTTCGCTTTCTCTGTTCTGGCTCTCCAGAGAAGTAGACCTCTACACAGGCTACACAACCAGAAATATCCTGTGCATGCCTATTGTAAGCCGAGGAAGTGTAATAGGTGTTGTGCAGATGGTGAACAAAATAAGTGGAAGTGCCTTCTCTAAAACTGATGAAAACAACTTTAAAATGTTTGCAGTCTTTTGTGCTTTAGCCTTACACTGTGCTAATGTAAGTTTTATTTACAGTTTTGTAAGCTGTTGGTTATAATGGGAAGACTTAGAATCCTACTTAAGGATTTTGATGTTCCAGATTATTAAAGTGATTCATAAATCTCTTTCGTTGAATTAATGAGGAAACAGGAATCATTGAATTCTTTGCTGAATAATTGTATTTTAAGAGGATGATAGGGATTCATTTGATGCTTTCTGAAATAATTACACTCTGGATACATCAATTTCATATAGCTAAACTCAGAGAACAACTGAAATGTGAATAATATCTGTCTGTCTTCTCTTTTGCATTAGAAAGTATAATTATTATTTACTTTTATAAATTCAGATCACATGTTTTACAAATTTAACTGGGGGATGGAGGTGTTATCTATTCTCTCGATTCCATATGCTTAATATTCAAAGATATAAATTTATACATTTATATGCTGTGCTATATACTCATAATTATCCATGCTTCTAGATAAGAATGGATAGCTGGTTTTGTTTTCAAACTCCTTATCGTCACAAAAATTACTATTCCTGTAGGAAGCATAAGCAATTTAATGATCATTACTATATAAGTATAAAAATGCAATAAATGCAATAAAAATGCAATGCAGAAGAAATGTGTCATATTCATGGGAGGCAAGATACAATGCAATGCCAGTTAAGCCTGGTGATTCACATTAAGCCTTTTTACCAGCATCATGCTGTTGGTATACTGGGACAGCAAATTTTACTAACAGTTACTTAAACTTGTTCCACATGACTCAAGGCAAGTAGAAAGACCTGCATACAAATGAGAGTTGGGACTATGCAATCACTCAATTGTGTGCGAGTTCACTCTTTTTAGATGGTGAATGTTACCATTCAGGGCATACTGCTCCGGAGGATTATATTTATTAGTAAAATTGTTGTGTCCTCACTTGTTTACAAACCATGCAATGTCTGCAATAGCTGTCTGAACCTCTCAGTAATTAACTGTACTTATTTTTCACAGTAATTGCAGAGTAATGTAGGTATGATAAACATTTCATGTATGTTTTACTGTGCATAGGTAGCAGTTATTTGTACCAATTAATAGCTGAATTCATCAAGTGACACAAAGTATGAATTGTGCCCTGTTATCGGTTTTCTTTCTTTTAGCATATTGCAAGGGACTGAGCTCCGTTTCTAACTCCTGAACTTCTTTGATTCTTTTTCTTGGGAGAGCTCAGACACAGTGAAAAATCAGCTGAGCCTTAGATGTTTACCTGAGTGAGTAGATGCAGAATGATGTGATAGAAGGCCCAGTTTTCCAGAAGTACTGAATTTCATATAACCTGTCACTTTTCTAATGTGTGAAGTTGAGCAGCCAAAAGCGCTAATGTTTTTGCAGATGAGTTTTTTAAGAATAAGTGCTTGAATACAGGAAATAAGTGTTTTTTCCTTTATTAAAATTTAACATTAATGACTGACTTCCCTTTTTCAGATGTACCACAGAATTCGCCATTCAGAGTGTATTTACCGTGTAACGATGGAGAAGCTCTCCTACCACAGTGTTTGTACAGCAGAAGAATGGCAAAACCTCATGCACTGTACACTGCCTCCACATATTTATAAAGAAATAGAACTGTAAGTATTTTTCTCATATAGTGACAGTTGCATCTTGTACCAGTCTGTGAAAAAGATGTTGGGTTTTTTTCCAAGGTGTAGTGGAGGGTTTTGTAGGAAGCACTTTTGTTATTGAACTATCCCAAAACCATAGGGGTTTATCTCTGGCTTTCTTATACTTAGGTATACTTAATGACCCGTGAACAAAATTTATCTATCAAAGATGTAAAATAAAACCTACTCAGAATGGCAGCGTTTTTCTCAGGCATGGGTAGTTACAGTAGTTGCTTTAAGCATTAGTTTGTATCTAAGGATTGTAGAGATGAGCTTTCTTTCTGATAGTCCCAAGTCACCAAGAACTTGGAGCCAGAGAGGAGGCTGAGCTGGAACATCGGTAGATAAGACCAAATGCATGATCTTATACCCTTGCATATGTTTTAGAATAAAAGGTTCAGCTCATTCCTGGGATTTTCTGAGTTGTGTGGTTTTTGGTTTTGGTTTTGGAGTTGGCGGGGGGGCGGGTTGGGGTTTGGTTGGTTTTTTTTTTGTGTGTGTGTGTGTTTTGTGCCTCTGCTTGTGTTTCTTGAAGGAGGGGAAAATGGATACAGATCTCCAAACTTCTGAAGATAATTCAGGTTTATGAATCCCAGGTGCTAAAGTTTAGATTTGCAGCCTAAATTTGGAGGAGTAATTCCCGTCCAGCCTCTTAGGCTTTCTCTGAAATAATTAAGTGACTTTCAGCTCTCAAGGATCTGCTGTGTGCTGAAGATGTACTTCTATCTGTATTTTATCAGTCAGTCCCCACTCAGCGCTAACACCGGGAGTCACCTCATTTTTTAGTCACTGTTTCTGGCCCAGGGCAATAAATTTTACTGTAGTGATCAGGTGCCTAAAATCAGAACTCTATGATATTGAGTGACAAAATCTAAGTTCTCTTTGGAAACCTAATCTCCAGAGCTCGCTCACTCCTGTCAGGCTCTGAGCATTGTAGCTGTGAGCGAGCAAAGCAGGCAAGCATATGCTTAAGAGGTACTGCTTACAGTTAAAGTTCGTTACATGCTGAAGTGATTTGCTTGAACGCCAGAGTATTAGCAGCTTGCAGGATTACACCCTAATAGAAGCTTATTCTTTGCAATACAATTTCTTGTGCTTTGTTAGATGATATTATATAACCCGCCTCCTCAGCAAAAATGACTTTTACTTGCAAAGATGACAGGTTTCATTCTAAATTACATTAACATCCTTTAGCAATCTGAATACGTTTAACTATCTTCCAAGCAATTCAGCTACCTTCAGCTCTCTTGCACCTGCTGTGCTGTTCAGCATGCCACGTACGTGCAAGCGTTTAGCTGGGTTCAATGGAAAGTAAATAGAAGACTTGCAGCACAGCAGGTGCAGGGAAAGGGCTTAATTAATAATCAAAGGACAAACAGTTCTACTGAGCGGGTCCCTAATATTAGGTCTAAATGTTGATATCGGGAGAGGGGAGAAGTCCTCAGCTAACGAAACATAAAAAATGTAGTATTAAATGTTTGATTTTTGAAGCTTGGGTTTAATTTATGTTAGCCAGTAAAAGTTGATTTTTTCCTCTGTCAAAATTAGAGAGAGTCTCACCGAATTTGTGACAGAAATTATTGAAAAAAAAGCCAGTAAATGTATTATTAGAGACACCGTCTTTACAATTCCTGGGAGGAAAGTCTGGAATATTTTAGGAGTACCTGTAAAGCTTTCATCATCCCTGTAGAACAAAGATTCTTGTACATTACTTAAGCAATGGATTCTTAAATAAAGATTTATGTTTCTATTAACTAAACAAAGCCAAACACTAACCAAAGGCTAACGGTTGGACTTGATGATCTTACGGGTCTTTTCCAACCTAAATGATTCTATGAGCATAGTTCCATTGACCTTAGTGGAAATATATTAACTTACATTGCTGGAAAATACAGCCTGTAAAGTCAGTTTTCTGTGTGATTCAGAAACAAATGAATGCTGTTGGATGTACATTACCTAGTCATTTTCACTTGCTTTTAGTAAGACTGAAAAGGTGTTTGTCCTTACTAAGCTGAAAATTTCTTCCTAGATACCACTTTGATATCAGCCCGTATGAGGATGTCTGGCCTGCCATTTTTGTCTACATGGTTCACCAGTCCTGTGGGACAGCCTGGTATGAAGTACATGATTTATTGCTTTAATTCTGTTATTTCTGTGTTTATTTATTAGAAAATTTTGAGATAATTATTTTCTAATTCAAGGTCTTATTTTCGTTGGAGTTTATTTACTATGTCTGGTCTGTGCAGGGCTTTAATAAACAGGCTGGATTTCTTGTCCCAGCTTCTTGGTCTTCAGTTAATAAAATTTGGGAACACCCAGGTAAAAGAACTCAGGATATCATCCAAACAGTTGTCCTTCCAATATATAGAAGTATTATTTGCTTCTGAGATGAGATTGCTTTTCAGACAGAAGATGGTGACGATATTAAAGGCACTCTTGCCAAAAAGGAGGGAAGGTCTATGAATACTGATTTTTCAAATACATAGTTGCTGAAATTGATATAGTATATAGTTAAAATAATCCAAGGTTAGATCTTATCTCGCTAAATAAATCAATTATCACCATCATTGTGCATTAATTATGGAAGTGAATGATTTTCAAATGAAATATTTAAGTTATTATCGTTTCTCTCAGTGTCCATTATCATTACTAAGATCAGTAGTATCTTGGCTAAGTATGTCCCATGGCTGAAAGAAAGGAGCTGCTCCAGATTATGGAAAAAATGTACAGATGGGCAATTGAAAGGGGAAGAATCTTCCTGCAAAAAGGAGCAACATTTGGCAAACACTTGCTGGTGACTGTTTCATCTTAGTAACTGGATGAATCTCTACGCCCTCAAAGCATACAGTCAAACCTGAGGGTCTTTCTCATGTCTTCTTCAATACTGTGAAGTGGGTGACTGTTCTAAGTACAGTTCTCTACTGCTCAGTGTAGTTAGCTTGTTTCCATTCCTGACTGAATGGCTGTGGATGCAGGATTGGGGTTCAGATTTTCAGCTAAGTTCTGTTCTTTTCCCTCTCTGTCTCCCAGTCTCTTTCTGTCAAGGTGTACCTTTGATGGGAAAGAATTGATACCTACTTGACATTTTTCAAATGAGTCTCAGCTTTCACATATAAAGTTAAGAAACAAAAGTGAGGAAAATACTGGAAAAGGAGGCTGTTGGGACTGGACTTGTATTTAATTTCTGAAAGAACAAAACTACTAAACCCTCTGAAACAAGTACAGCTATTTTTAAGACTAAAATTTGATTTTTAATATATTGAGGAGTAGGGTTGTGCTTTTAAGTATACACCTATGTAATGTATAACTGTGCTTTCCAGGGAGGATTTTGGAGAAAAATCTATGATACTCGCTACATTTTCTTTGCTCTCATGAAAAAATAATCTTTTACTGCTTTAATCAAGTACACAAAATAGAGCAGTGGAGGAAGTAATAGTATTCTATGTTGAGGTATCATTGATAATGATTTTCCCTTTGGCTACAACTGTACTATCCTGTAGTAACCATTGAGTTGATACTGGATGTAGATGGAAGTGACTCTTGTGAAATTCTGAATTATGATGTACTATTTTAAACAGTAGTTCTAACAATTGTTCTAGAGCTGTCTGACTTAACTCTCTAGAATTAAAAAAGAAAGCCTAAAACTTTTTTGAAAGGCAATATGCCTCCATTTTTACTAATGTCAGACTAAGGCTAAGAAGAATAGTTACCTTGCTCAGCACACAACCATAGAAATATGGTTTTCTTTCTAACTGGCTCCATACAGTAGATGTGTTTACATTTTCACATATAGGTCAGAGACATTCAGCTTTGTTTTCTCAGCCCGCATGTACTGCAAAACTAGAATGTTAATATTGCTTCCCTGAGATACCCAAGTAATTATCAAAACATGGAACTTAAGAAAAAGTCAAACCACAGTAACAGGGGAAAAAATGAGAATAAAGGAAAACTGATCTGTTTATGAGGGGAAAAAGTCAGTGACTTGGGACTCTGGCATCTTCAGTTCAGTTCTGGGCTCAAGTGTAATATTCCCTTTTCACCCCGGGCAGCTTGGATGAGGTACTTTAGAAAATTTAACCTGATACCTAATCTGTGCCTGTATTTCCCATCTGTAAATAAAAAGTATTCAGCTTTCCTTTCAAAGGAACATCTGTAGATAAAGTCTATTAAATATTGTGAAGAGCTCTGGTACTACAGAATATGAACTCTCTCAGAGGTGTTTTTGATGAGCACATAAGCCAAACATAACAATTACATTTTTACTGCTTTTTTTTATTATTTTAGTGAAAATACTCTTGATCATAAATTCATTTTGCTTGTCTATACTAATAGCAAAAATATAAAAACAATTCTTTGGGAAATAATCTCATAAATACTATAGATTTGGGGCATTTTCATGGTTGACCAGCAATTACTTAACAAAACATGGTTTGGTGAAAAATGAAGAAACAGTGAAATGTGAATTTCTGTTTATTTGGCCAAACTGGAAAAAAATCTTAAAGTCTTGGAAAAAATAAAATCATCTTCTTTTCACGATGTCAATATGGAGCATCTCACCTTCTTTTATTCAAAACAACTTATGCATTTGCTGTTTGACTGAAATTTTAATTTAAACAGACTATTTCTTCTGTGTAATTTGCTTAAAAACACCTGATTTTCTGTTTTGATCACAAATGATGTTTTCAAATTGTCCATCAGATGCAGAGTTACACTATTGGGCAGGTTGAACAGATAACGATTTAAAGAAACCACATGTCAGGTTTCTGGGAGCAGGGAAGGTTATGCAAGTGTGCTGCCTGAGCTGGGTAGCTTGACTTATGTTCCGGAACCTTACAGATTAAACTAAGAGCATTGTCAGGTATCCATGCTCCTCTGTCCTTGCCAAAACTTGAATGACTCTTTTAATCAATGAGTCATCCACAATGAGAGTCATCCTAGCAGGAAGAGTAAATTATCTTTTCTCCTCTGTTGGTTATTTTTCCCATTCTTATTTCTTGAATGAATTTCTTTCTAGCTTTGAACTTGAAAAGCTATGCCGATTTACTATGTCTGTAAAGAAGAATTATCGCCGTGTGCCCTACCACAACTGGAAGCATGCAGTTACCGTTGCACATTGCATGTATGCCATACTTCAGAACAACCAGGGGCTTTTCACTGATCTAGAGGTAGGTGAGATGATTGTATCAGTTACTAGACCTCATCAGAGGTATCAGCCGTTGTAGAAGTACATTTTCGATGCTAGAATTTTGCTGGCAGCTTGGGTAGAGTGTATATAAAGGTCCCTGCAGAGGAACAGGTGTGAGTAGAAATCTTGAGGAATGAGAATTATTCAGATTCCTAACCCTAGTGTTTCCTTCACATTTTTCAGGTCTGCTTACTGAAGAAGCAGTAGGAGATTTGCTATAAGTCCATGTCCATATTTTGAGGTTCTCCCTGCCCACTTACAACCCCAGTCTTTATTTTAGTTACGTAACTAACTGTCAGATCTGTACTGAGGGAGGGAAACACCCTGGATCGTGAACCCTGTGAGGTCTGGGAGATCCTGAATAGGAGGACAAGGGCTGCAGAGATGGTTGACGTATGTGAGTAAAGGAGAAGAGTAGAAATGTTGGAGGGAAAACAGTTGTCCAAATGTGTTAATTCGCTGATTCACTTTTATTATTCAACAGTTTTCCTTAGCATGCATGTACATATTTTAAAGATAAATGCATAGTGTTTAAAAAAAATCAGGAAAAAAATACTTTGAATAGATCACTAACTGGAAAAGTTGTAATAACAAAATGGAAGGCTTAGAATGGTTAAATGTTCATATACACTATGAAGAACTGTCACCTTTTTTTCTGAATTATGGTAGGTGCAGCTGGGAGTGCTGTCTATTATTAATACTACCTGAAACTTCTGACTGGGAGAACCTGTTTTCAGTTGTGTATAACTTTGCCAAATACTAGCCATTTAAGCTGTAATTTTCCAGGCTCCATGTCTTTCTCAAGCTGATTCATTTGGGGAAATGTCAGCCAAAATTGTCTCTTTTAAAGAAACATGCTAGGAGAAATCAAGTTTTTGTTCAGTGTATAAGAGTAACAAAATGTGGTGATCTTCCATTTGAAAAGGTCTAGTTTATTCTGTTGTAAAGCAGGGACTTGAAAATTGACACTGAAAGAGGAAAGTGTCATTTGCCAGGCACATGCTGAAAGTTGACTAAGTTATGTAAGTTTGAAAATATCAGTATTCCTTTAACAACAACAATCTGTGGATTGCAGCCTCAGGGAATATTTAAAGCTCTGATAACATTCAGTACTAACCAAGTAGTAAGCCCCATCTTTTTGGAGATGCAGAGTGAGAAAGAAAGGGAGAGCAAAAGAGGCAGCTGTTAAGAGAGATGGAAACTCTTTGTTCCCTGCTAAACTCCAACCAGCCTTCACCTGTTTGAATGCCTTATCCCAGTCTATGTTCCAGCTCTTTCTAGCAGTCTCCTTTCTTGAGACTGGAGATGAATCCAACAAGAATACAGGAAACTGCTGAAGGAAAGTTTGGGTAACTAGAATGGGCTGGTCTCAGGTGTGGGACAATGACATAAACCTTGATAGACTTAGAGATGGGAAGAGAAGTATGAAACAATGTAAAGGGGACTCTGATCTAGAGACAAATAGATCCAGCAGTTGGCAGTGGTCCCAGAGCTGGGATCCAAGCAGGGACAATGGGTACAAGGTCAAGAGCACTGGGATTAGGCATTGCATAATCCTGAAAGACTGAGACAAGAATGACTTCCTGGGACGTGGAGACTGGGACAAGCTAGACAAAGAGAACCATCTGATACAAGGGACAGACTGATGAGAATTTTAAGACCGGAAAAAACACAGGTTGTAAAGGATGCAACAGGAGAATTAAACTTGTGGGGCAAGGACATAAAAGCTTATGCCCACTAGATCTAACATGTAGCACGAAGGAATCTGAGATTCATCTTTTGCTGTCAGAGACTGTTTTTCAAATCCATTGGTTACACATCTTGCCCCTCCTGATAGAAGTGAAAAGGGGATACTAGCTTCCTACAGCTGTTACTGCATGACTTCAAGTGATATAGCTGTGTGTTATGTTCGTAAGGGTTCCACTTCTGCTGAGGATCTGTGTGGACATTGCTGCTGCATCACCTGTCTTATTATGTGCTTTTTAAAAACATGCTTCACAAGATGCAATATTGAAAAGGCATAATTAGAAATAAAAGTGAAGGATTTAAAATAAAAGTGAAGGTCTCAAAATCAGAAATACAGTTAGGGTTGCTACAACCTTAATTCTGCACATTGTATATTTGTGATAAAATCTGTAGTTACATCATTGTTTGATATTTTTCCACAGAATAATGTGTCTTAGTACAGTATACAGCTTGGGTGTTGCTAGCTTAATAGGTGGTTAATCAGTATTCTTTTTCTGCTTCATTTTATAGCCTTATCCTTGTTTACTGAACACTCATCAGAATCAACTATAAGACAGAGCTGTCAAGTCTATAAAGATATTTTCGTGATACTCCATACCAACATTGACTGCTTCACAAACTTTAATGAATGTGTTTTCAAAACACACCCGCTGTGTGAAAAACTTTTGCAAGTGTTCACGTATTTTGTGGGTTGAAAGAGAGATTTTAGGGACTCCACTTCTTCAGGATATTAAGAGTTAATTAAATAAAAAAATCAGTTACAGTCTTTCTTTGTTTGCAGTTGCGTTATCCAGTGTTTCTGTGGCTCACATTAGTGACTTCCTAGGAAAAGTTTCACATAGGAGACTTGGTCAGTGTCTTCAAGGAGTGTTGCAGAGGCAGGTCCAGCATCGGACTTTGGTGCAGCAGCCTTGACCAGGAGATCATGCATCTTTTGCATTTCCTCTGCCTCGATAATTGCACTTTTAATTTTTTTAGTAAACATGGTAAGGATTCAGTGGATGACCAGACTATTTGTTTAAAACTCAGATTTCTTCCTGAGGCAGAATCCCTCCAATAGTATATGATTGTGCAAAAATGTTTTTTAAATTAACAATGTGTAAGAGATTTGAATTACAATTGGACCAAGAATTTTAATTCAGCACATCCTCGCTTTGGTATTTCTCACAATTTTAAGAATGTTTCTCCGTGTGCTTTTTGAAGGCAGTTTAAGCATAGTGCAACTTTTACAGTATTTTGGGAAGAGAGTGACATCTAGGGGCAGGAAATACATCTTACTTTTCATGTTTATCTCAATTTTTTTGTAGCGAAAAGGTCTTTTAGTTGCATGCCTGTGTCATGACCTGGATCACAGAGGTTACAGCAACAGCTATCTTCAGAAATTTGATCACCCCTTAGCTGCTCTCTATTCCACGTCAACAATGGAACAGCACCACTTCTCGCAGACTGTGTCCATCCTGCAGGTAGGATTATTGAAATTGTATCTTCTGTGCAGTGGAGTCCAGTGGTGGAAATAGGAGTCACATCACTACCCAGTAGATTTTCTGAAGCATGCCTTATTTAATTTCTGGATTGTAGTGCTCATTTGGAAGAGTGGAAGATTTATTACAGCAAGCCAGGTTACACAATTAGCAACCCAAGCATTCAATAATAGTGCAAAACATAGTTTTCCCAAAATCTTGATATTATAAAAAGTGTTGTGTATTTGAAGGTCTTTGCTTATGGCCTTCCTTTGGAGCTTTTAGCTTCTGGGTCAATGAGGGTTTTTCCTATGACCATACGGAATAGGAACTTTGAAAAAGAAAAATCAGTTTCTCACTTACTTAGATATTTCTGGCATAATGTGCTTCAACAAAGTCTTCAACCAACCTGAAATTCTGAATAAAAACTCAATACTGGCAAAAGTTTGTGTGAGAAGCTTGAAAACCTGCTGTAATAAATTCTGTGAACATTAAATGTGTGGCATGAAAGAGGAAATGTTAATTTTGCACGCATGAAAAGTTTAAATTTGTTTCATTATGTTATCATGTGCTTTTTTGTTATTCAGCAATTTGAAATAAAAAAACCTGAATAAGGTAATAGTCTATGAAAGAGGGTTCCTAATGTGAGGTAATGTGTCTATATGTTTAATGAATAGAAAACTACAAGAAAGCATGCAGACACATTTTGGGAAATCCAAGTGTGCTACTGACACACAGATATTTTCTCATCAGTGAAAATTTTTTTCATGCTCAATTAGAAGAGTGAGAACTCTCACCTATGAAACCACTGCCAGTCCATAACATACTTGTGCTTACTGGTTTTAGGTTACCATGTAGACACTCAATGCACAGCCTTACCATCCTACTGTGCCACTAATTCATTGTTAACTTTTCTTTCTTTCTGGTTTTCAGGGGGAAGATATTTATTTTCTTAAATACCTAATCACCTTTTAGGAAAAAAACATTATCTAAATTGCATTCAGAAGCAGATCTTGTGATTATGGTTTTAGGTATCATATACTTTTCATCAGATAATGGAAGCTTTATCTCTGAATGCTCCTCCATGTAGGAGGTGGTGGTATGGCATTAGATTTTTAGTATTCATTCTTCATGTGAGTTTGTGCAGAGTGAGCGAGTTCCTTGGTCATTAACACTTCTCTGTCCCACTATGGCTATGTGAAGCAGACTTGAGTCATTCTTCAAAAACCATTTTGCATTTTTCCTACAGAAATGTTGTAACTGGTGAAAGTCCCATTTGCCAAGAAGGCAGAGAACCCTTTGCTTCCCTGCTACCTCCTAGCCTTGGCCATCAGCGTGAGTGAGGAAAGGGAGATAGGTGGTCAGGGCTGTAGAGTGGATTCAGACACTGGCTACCCAAGTACCCATGGGTGGTGATTAGCAGCAAAGGCAGATTAGACCAACCTTTTGGACTTACTGTTTTTCGTTTGAATCAAAAAGCTTTACTGAATTCCTGAACTGTTACCAAAAAAAAAAAAAAAAAGCCAAGCAACCCACCAAACCCTTTTGGGCTTATCTCAATGAGTTTTAATTTTATGTTAGTAACCTGCAGTACTTGTCACTGTTTGAAACTTTATAGCTGCTTTGCTCATCCACCTGCAGTTCTAGTGTACACCATACTTACAAATACAGAGGATTCTAGTCACTAGCTTAAGCTCAGCAGGGAAAGAATAAAATCTTAGGAGCTGTACTTTGTACTACTCAAAAGCCTAAGGGTCATGCTCAGAAATGGCAGCTTCTGTCAATACTTAACAGAATCAGTTCTAGTAGTATGAACAGAAGCTGTCACAATGGTCTTTCTGATAGTGCAGCTTCTAAAGCCTAAAGAGTAGTATGTAGAATAATTTAAATTTTAGGACAAATAGCCTGTTCTCGTGGATTAGGCAGCAAGGCTGGGAAGGAAAGGGTCTCCAAAACCCTAAATCATGAAAACTAGTAGTAGTATTTCCTGCTCCCAAAGTGTTTATAATGGATTAAAATATTCTGAACCTTTTTTTTTAAATATCATGTTCTATGACTTAGGACTCTGTCAAAGGATCATTGAGACATAGACTGATTGTATTTTCTATTAATTATTCACAATTAATCTACTTGTCCAAGTAAAAAGGTTGGAAAATGACGTTTACATTCCAGTTGGTGAGAGAAACGAAGCCTATTTGTACCACGCAGGATTTATTTTGAACAAATTATGTAAATGCTTGACAAAAGTCAGGGAAACTTTTTATGAGCTTCAGCCCAAATGCCAATTAAATGTCAAAACACATCTGCATTTGCTATATTTTAATAATATTTTCTATTTGTGAATGTGCACACCTTGACATGGCTGGCTCATTCTTTCTTATTTTTCTCTGTTTCCTCTCAACAGTAGGAAGACTTTTGACAAGTTGTTTTCCAAATCGTAGAGACAGCGAATAGAGTTGACTTTGCAAAATACGATACAGCTTCATGAGCGATCACAGTACATGGATACTGTCAGTTAAATGTGCAATAATACATAGTGGAAATTGAAAAGGGATGACGGTGGCATGTTGCCAGAGCCTCCGTAGTGGAAACCATTGTCTTTAGTCAAGTCAAGTCATGGTTGAACAAAGCAGCTTTTTCCCCTAAATGTTCAAATGCTCCCCTAAATGTAAAAATACTGTAATTAACTTTATTTCTATAGAGAAAATTGTATCAGTAAGTGCAGCAATTTCAGGTACATTTCATTTGGAACACTATGAAAACAAAATTATTTTAGTACTTTAACTTGGGTATTTCCTTATCCATATTACATGTTATGCAGTATCAAAACTGTACTTCAGAGTGAATCAGGCACTCAGTTTCCCAACTTGGCAGTGCAGTACTCTGGATCAGGATTGAATCACAAATTTCCAAGCTAATACTATCTGGAAGTGCTGTGTCTGTAGTGCTTATAAATCAGAGAAGAAAAAGCTAGTATTTTTCTCTATTAATACCTTTAGGCTTCAGAAGGAGCAGTCCCAAAACCAAATCAGTGGCTTAGTCATAGGTTTCATGACAGTATTTAAAAAGCAAAGATAAAAACGGGAATTTCAGACTGTCAACATTTGAATTTGCAACAAAAATTTTCATTGGTATGTAAAACCGTTGTAACCTGTCTGGTGAAGTAAAGACTGAAATCATCTCAGAATTAGAGCTTGTGCTTTTTATTGGTTTTTTACTTTTTCATAGCTGGAAGGGCACAATGTCTTCTCCAATCTGAGCTCCAGCGAATATGAGCAAGTACTTGAGATCATCCGGAAAGCCATCATTGCCACAGACCTTGCCCTGTATTTTGGAAATAGAAAACAGCTTGAAGAGCTGCATCAGACGGGAGCATTAAACCTTAAGAACCAAGCACACAGGTAAAGCAGCAAACCAGTATTAGTTCACTATGGCATGAGTCCTAGAAAGAAAAACCTTGTTTTTTGCAAAGAAATTTATGTGTACACAATAATTTTCTTATGTATGAGATTTCTAAGACCAGCTTTGTGTAAAATCCCAAGTATGTAACAGTAATTTCCATTGTTTTATATTTGCATGTCACTGCCTTTGGATGTCATCTGCACAGTTCGGTGACAGATGTTCTGCAGAGGAAAGTTAGTGCACAGGCAGTTAGGTGGTGGGAAAAAAGGTATAGTGCAATAATTACTTAGTTTTATTTTTATGTCAATATTTTTATTATTCTGTCAACATGCTTTTTTGGAAAGAATTCTGGTCAGATCTCAACCTTCGTAAATTAAGATAGTCCTAAGTTTTAAAAATATACAAGTCCATATATTCATATTCATAAATACATGACTCTCTTTGTCCACATAAGCAAGACAGTGCACCCTGGATGACAGATGTGTCTCGCAACAGGCTTCATTATAGGGCTTATGCAGCCCTTCAGAGCTTCCTTACCGGAAATTGCATCCTGTCATTAATCTAATGCAGGGGAAAATTAGAGAGGTAATAGGGGAAAAAATGGAGTCATGATTCTGATTTCTTTTCAAAAGGAGCTGTGGTACTTGGGTCGTCTTTCTGAGGAATTTTACAGGATTTTGCCAGTAGTTTTGAATAAATCATTACAACACTGTAGGAAGGGCAGTTTTTTAAAGCTTATTTCCCAGTATGGAACTGAAGCTTATCAGACTTGAATAAACCTCAACATCTTGAAAAGACAAAGATATAGTAGCTCCTGATAATCTCAGAATGAAATTTACCAGAAATCTTGAATATAGGGTTTATAAAATTTAAATAGGGTTACAACTATTTAGTGCATGATTGAATATTTTTTTTTTTATCTTACCTGCCCTCAGAGCATTTTCAGTGCAAAGCCACGTGCTTGAAGATAGGACATCAGTTTGTAATGTGGCTAAAGAATCCAGGACTTCTAGTTGGTATCTGTACATGCAATGGAATGCTAAATTTGGCCCTTACATGGCTGATGAATCTTCTTTCTTAACTCAGGGGAATTGCACTTTGCCATTTATCTATTGATTATACTGTGTATTCATGTATTTTCCCTGGTATATTTGTCTGTTGGTACAGTTTTAATGACTGCCATCACACTGGCATGGAAGTTAGCAAGTTGTGTGCTTTTTTCATGGAATAGGCATTATTAACAAAGATGCAGGTGTCCTTAAGTGTCATCTTAAACTCTCCATTGGGTGGAAAACACGTGAATTCATTCATTATTTTGTCAGTTTTCTTTATAAAACTTAGATTCATAAACCATAGGTTAGGGTAACAGATGAGTGCTAGAAAACTGTTTAAAAGAGATTTTTTTTGTGTGCCTTATTCTAAAAATGATTATAATCCTACTGATGCTGTTCAGTTATTCTATGAACAGGTTCGTAAGTGTGTAGGACAGAGTTACGTGTAGGATTCTTGTTCTGTCAGGGTTAGAATTCATTCCAACAAAGCAATGACAGAGTACCTTAAGATAGACTCAGAACTAGTTTTTCCTCTTTTTGGAACACGTGTTCCTCTCTTTAAAGAATAGAAAGAAATGCAGCAACAGGATATGCCTTCTTTCTTTTTATAGACTTGTACTGTATTTCCAGAAAATTAAGGAGGGGGATGTGAGTGTTTTAACAGGCAGGAATTCTTGTGTACTTTTCTATAAATGTGATTGTGCAGAGGGTGGTCAATGAAGTCTGGTTGCAAACAATGCAGGGAATACTACAGGGAATATAATATACAATTTGTGTATTGCCTTTCCAATGAATCATAAACAAGTGAGGAAGAAGCAAACAAGGTGGGAGAAATTTTATAGTATATATACTTTACTGCTGATTGAACTGAGGAAGGACAAATAAAAACTTTGCTGTGTGGTCATTAATTCTTTACCAAACTTACAATTCAATGTTACTTTATTTTAGAGATAGAGTGATTGGTCTGATGATGACGGCTTGTGATTTGTGTTCTGTAACGAAGTTGTGGCCAGTTACCAGACTGACGGCCAATGATATATATGCGGAGTTCTGGGCTGAGGTATGTGTGTTTCTTTTGTTTACTCTCTTTATAAATGGAAGTATCCAGGAAGAAAAAAACAACCATAAGTATTTTTCAATCGATATGTTAGCATGCTTGTTTTAAAGAGTGTTCATTAGTGCATGCATGTGTTTTGTTGTTTACTCTGAAGCTATTTAAACAGCTGAGTTAGCTTCCTCATTTTCAGGTGGTGTTTTTTCTCTCTGTTAAAGATGAATTTAGAAATTATGTCCTAACATAAAATGACCAAGCAACAGAACACAGAAGAAAATCTGTAAGGTTTTTTGAGTCACTAACTGTAGTTTTGTGAAGGATCTATTTGTGTTCTAGAAATCAAAAATGTAAAACCAGCTTCCAGATCAGCTGCCTTGAAACACACTTGTAAAACTGCATTATGAGTCCAGGAAATGCTAAAGCAAATATGACAAACCTCGAAATTGTTCTGATCCAACCATTTGAATCTTCTTTGAGAGCCGGCTCAACAACTGGGTCTCAGAGAGAGCTGATTTCTTAATATACTGAAAGTTAATCTACAGATAAGATGTACTGAGAGTTGAAACAAGGCATTGAGCTGTGCTAATGTAATTATGTTCATAAATAAAGATGCAATCTCTCATGTGTCTTATGCTGAGGAGTAAATGTTCTAATCATTTGATTTTTAAAGTGGAAGTAACTACTTTAGGGATAAGGAATAAATTCTGAGGGTGTTGCATAGAGTTGAATTACGCACTTTTAGAAGATACACTGTATATTCAGAAGTACTATTGCACATGTGTATCATAAAGTGTTGGTTTTTTCTGTTATGTGCCCTGTGGAAGTCTGCAGAATTCAGTGGGCTTATTTCTATTTTACATAGGTGTAAAATGGAAATCAGGCCCACAGAGTTGATGTAGCATGCATATAGTGTGGAGATGGTTGTCCTGCCTGTTGCATGTTCATTATGAAATTCAAGATGTGCATGGCTTGTGGGTATTTTTTGTATTCACATGTTCTCTTAATTATGAACAACTCAGAGTACAATAAAATATTTGAAAAATGCAGACTGTGTAAGCGCAAAGATCTAGTTCAGTACTCACTTTCTAAAATGTCAGCACTGGAAAGTAAGTGTTCTTATGAGTGATATAATGGAGTTATAATGTTGATGTGCCTCACTGGTTACATAGTCAACTTTTTTGCTTGCAAGTAAAACCACTTTTTAATGCAAAACTTGTGAACTCAGTGGAGAAGGAAGGATTGAACTGATTTTTCCTACTCAACAATAGTAAAGATGGAATTATAGGCATAATTGAGCCTGCCCAGACTTTAACCTGTTTTGTAATCCAAGGATGTGTTAATAAAGGTGGATCTTGTTATAGTGCTACTTCATGGAGCAAATGTAAATTAGAAGTTATTGACAGAAATTGAATTCCGTAACTGGTGTTTTATTGAATCCGCTTTAAGAAGAGGTTAATTGATACATGGTGGAAGTTGGATATGTTGTGATTCAGTCAGGATGGCTGACAAATCCAGCCACATCCAGCCACAGGTCTAAATGCTGTGAAAGCTGGAGACAGATATAGAAAAATTCCGGGGAAAGCTAAACCAATAGAAAGTTTAGATTGTGTTTCACTGCAGAATTTGTTACTTAACTGGGAAAAAAGTAAAGTCTAGAAAAGTATATTTGACAAGATTGAATGGTTATCTTACAGTTCTCAAAGTAGGATAGAATGTTGCTTCTAATTACTACTTGAGTTCATAATCTTAATATGTTGAATGAGAGCATTTTTATAATATTTCTTCTTTGTGTAATCATTAACTAAAACAATAACTGCAGAAGAGGTGGCAGCAATTTTGTGGTACGTCACACTGATCTTTCTCCATTGAACGAAGCCCAGTATAGCTAGTGTTTTCAGCTGAGATCTACCTTCAGCATGAAGCTTTCCCACAGTGCTGCAACTCAAGCAAAATAATACGTTTGCTGATGAATTATATAGGATTACAAGCTTGTATAAGATTTGTCTGCTGTGATTTTTTTTTTTTTGTGAGATCTGACACTAGGCCGTTGTTAAACCCTTTCTGCATTATTTTTTTAATACATTTACAAGCCACTTATTATAGCTGTTTTACAAGTATGATACAAACTTCTTTGCTTAAAATTTCAACTTTAACTTTCTGATCATTACCATAACTGTGAGGATAAAAGCAGTATTTTTTACAAAAATGTAACATGTATGTGTTAGCATGTACTGAACACAAGAAAACACTTGTGTTTCTAGTGCATGCATTCCATCTAAACGTAATACTTTGTTACTGTGAGTGGCACAGTGGCACAGGTTGCCCAGGGAGATTGTGGATTCTCCATCATTGGAGATATTCAAAACCTGACTGGGCACAGTCCTGGATCACCTCCTGTAGCTGATCCTGTTGGGGTAGGTGTGTGGAATGGATTGGATGATCCCAAGAGGTCCCTTCCAAACCAAACCATTCTGTGATACCTTTTTCTTTCAAGATGAAATGGTGAACATAAATCTGAGCTTTGTTCGGTTTTGGCATAATCAATCAGAGGCTGGACAGCTTCCTCAAAGCTCTGACTTCAGGTGTTTCTCAGGCACTTGTTATTATGTTAATCAAAGAGCTTAAAATCATATGATGCTAAATGGTTTAGTGTTGAAGTTCTTATCATTGAGACTATGGTAGCTGCAGATGGTCCTGGATCAATCAAATTGCAGTACTTCAAGCAAATGGAAAAAAATTAAATATTATTTAGTGGAGGCACATAAAAACAAAATTTGCTTACAGTTCCTAAATAGCAATCCACTGAATTTCTGTGCTTGGAATTCTTACTGGCATCTTTTTTTATCAGCTGAGGAAGGAGGCCTTTCATTTTGTTTCTTTCAACAGTAATATGTCTAACAGAGATTAGATTCGATGATTCTAGCCTCTCCTACTACTTGGTGAAAGAAATATCATAGAATCACAGAGCCATTAAGGTTGAAAAAGACCTGTAAAATCATCAAGTCCAGCCATCAACCCAACACCACCATGCCCACTAAACCACGTCCCACAATGCCACGTCCACACGTTCCTTGAACACCTCCAGGGATGGTGACTCCACCACCTCCCTGGGCAGCCTCTTCCAGTGTTTGACCACTCTCTCAGTAAAGAAATTTTTCCTAATATCCAGCCTATACCTCCCCTGGCGCAACTTGAGGCCATTTCCTCTTGTCCTGTCGCTAGTCACTTGGGAGAAGAGACCAACACCCACCTCTCTGCAACCTCCTTTGAGGTAATTGTAGAGAGCAATGAGGTCTCCCCTCAGCCTCCTCTTCTCCAGACTGAACAACCCCAGTTCCCTCAGCCGCTCCTCATAAGACTTGTGCTCCAGACCCCTCACCAGCTTCATCGCCCTTCTCTGGACACGCTCCAGCACCTCAATGTCCTTCTTGTAGTGAGGGGCCCAAAACTGAACACAGTGTTCGAGGTGCGGCCTCACCAGTGCCGAGTACAGGGGCACGATCACTTTCCTGCTCCTGCTGGCCACACTGTTTCTGATACAGGCCAGGATGCTGTTGACCTGTGCCTGGGCCCACTGCTGGCTCATCTTCAGCCGGCTGTCAATCAACACCCCCAGGTCCTTTTCCATGAGGCAGCTTTGCAGCCACTCGTCCCCAAGCCTGTAGCATTGCATGGGGTTATTGTGACCCAAGCGAGGACCCGGCACTTAGTCTTGTTGAACCTCATACAATTGGCCTTGGCCCATCCATCCAGCCTGTCCAGATCCCTCTGCAGAGCCTTCCAACCCTCCAGCAGATCAACGCTCCCGCCCAACTTGGTGTCATCTGCAAACTTGCTGAGGGTGCACTCAATCCCCCCAGGCAGATCATCAATAAATATACTAAACAACACTGGCCGCAAAACTGAGCCCTGGGGGACTCCGCTTGTGACCGGCCACCAACTGTATTTAACTCCATTCACCACAACATTCTGGGCTTGGCCGTCTAGTCAGTTTTTTACCCAGCGAAGAGTACACCTGTCCAAGCCATGAGCCTGTGTGATATCTCATATGTGATATGAGAGACTAGTACAGACACCAATTCAAAAATAGCTTTCTGATTACATCTCTTGTTGGTTAGGATCACAGTTAATAGGTGATTTTGAGGCCAAATATGCAAGAAAGAATTGACTTCCAGAAGCCCTCATCTTTTCTACACTCAAGGTAGTTGCAAGGCAGTCAAACAGAAAGATGCTCTGCTCAGACTAGAATCAATTTATTGTATTGCAAACTTCTCGTTGAGTAAAGGTGCCAAAATCCTCCCTTGGAAGGGCACGTTGGCACTTGAAAAGTGGCTTGATAAAATCTTATGAGAAAGATTTAATAAATTGTCTTCTGGAGATGCCTTCACTAACTGTAGCAGAAACATAGAACACAGATTTAGGGAGTGTCCCAAACTTTCAAATAGCTAAACCTCTGTAAGCTGAATCCACACTAAAGGACACAGATAAGCAAATATTGTATGAGCAGTTATCCTGAATAAACTTTCTCCTTAACTAAAGTATATTGGGTCTGGCAGGGATGGAGTTAACTTTCCCCATAGTAACCCTCATAGTGCTGGCACTGAGTCTATTGGACATGGGGGAAGCTTCTGGCATCTTTTCACAGAAGTCACCCCTGTAGCACCCCTGCTACCAAAACCTTGCCACGCAAACGTAACACATAAGGTTAGCAGTTTGAAGATCACATTGACTTTGGAATCTCAGACATGAGCAGTAGCCAAAAGCAACCATTGCTAGGGCTGTAGTTGCCTTTATAACCTCCAGATTAAACATCCGTGGTGTTTTGACAATGCGCTTGAGGCATAAGACTTGGAAAACTCCACTTTGTTACAGAAAGTAGCCAGCTACTTACAGATTTTTAAGGAGTAATCGCATTCAGGCCCAGTATAGTGCTCAGAAATGTGTTTTGGCTGCTCTGCTGGTAATGGGTGAAATATAAGGAGACAGTTTTCTCTTGTACATTACATATATCTGGTCTTTGGATATACTGCATCTTTCCCAGTACTCCTCTTACGAATGTAGAGGGATAAAATACTTGAAGAAAAGAAGGCTGTTTGACAGGCAGCTTCTTCAAAGCAGCACAGTCAAAAAGACTGGATTGTTGACAAAGACGGCACATTGTAAATTCATCTGTTTTACTCAGCTTTTCCTTGGATGGGTGAGTTGTGTTCTGCTGGTCATTGTATTATAGTGCTTTAAACAGGTAATATTTTGAAAGATGAGACTAACTATGAATAGAACAGAATAGAATGAACTGATTTCTTTGGTTTTATTCTTATTATTATTATGGAGACGCCCTTGGAAACAAGGAAAATGTGTGCACATTGACTCAAAAACTTCCACGATCTGCTATTTACATTATCATTTAGGTGAATGTATAAAATGAGCCCCTCCTTAGGCAGTTTTCTGAGATTGCCTTAGACCGGTACTACGCATTATTTTAAATTCTGGATTTTTAGATTGACATACAACAGAACATGAAAATTAACTCGGATCTCAATAGCCTAGATTTTTGTTTTTCTGATCTCTCTCTCTGCTTTTCTCCAGGGTGATGAAATGAAGAAAACGGGTATTCAACCTATTCCTATGATGGACAGAGACAAGAAAGATGAAGTCCCTCAGGGTCAGGTATGAACTCTCTCTGTAAAATGATACATGTTTTATAGTGTTAATAACACATGTATAGAAAAAATATTTTATGTATTAGTGAATATTTCATTTGACATTAGGGTATGTGGGCTGCTGAATTCTATGGGCAAAACAGGGTTAATTCTTTTAAGTAGAAGTGGAAAACTTGTTTTCAAAGACATTACTTAAATGACAATGTGATATTTGCTGTTGTCACCTGTTTCATTCTTTGTACTTGTAACTCTAGCTATAAAACCACAATCACCTACAATTTTGAGAAGTGTCAATAACACGTTTTCAACTTAGTAAGCGGTTTCTTCAGCCCTTAGCTAAAAAGTTTTATCCTGAATGCAAAATGAACTTTGTCACCTGTTCCTGGTTAAAATATGCAGGTTCAGATTTCAAAATATTTGTAATTTTAGACCAATACTTCTTAATTAGTTTTTTGAATAACTGTAAAGACTGCTTTTGGACATTCCTTAAAAAAAAAAAAAATAAGAGAGTAATGTGAAGAGTTTCTTGAGAATAAACAATAAAGAGTGTATTTCTAAGAGCCTCAATTGTCTCAATTGTTTCTCAAAGTCTTTGGGTACTGATTTTCCTGTGCACGAATGTGCAGAAATGACTGCTTTTTTACACTTTGCCTAGGGAAAATTGGTATTTTGTAAACATAAATTTGAGGGGGAAAAAATGGTCTTTGAACTAAGTTTTTTGGGTGAATGAAAAAGGTAGCTTGTTCTTTGATTATCTGAGCAGAGAAATAGAAATTTAAATTGCCCATTGTCCATTCATATGTATAGGTTTTTTTATTTCAGTGTCCTCTGATGCTTTAATTGTTGGTAGTTAGCACTTGCAAAGCATTTCATGAACTCTGAAATTAACAATAATATTTAAAATAAATTAGAAATTACAAAGTATCACAAAATCACTGTAGATTAATTACTTGGTAAGCAAGACTATGGAAATTTTTATATTCTGACACTGTACTCCATATGCTTTATCATATTTTAGCATAAAAACTATTACGCTTATTATAGTAAGGAATTAGCAGTTAGTTTGCTAAATTTGTGTGTTTAGTATAAGCCTAAAAAGAGAAGAAACATTTTTCTGCATTTGGTTTATTTTTCTACACACTATATTAGTTATCTTTGAACATCATGAAAAGTACACAGTATTATAGTATGTAATCATCTTGGCAT